>NC_053389.1:208520245-209742657 GCF_905171765.1 Bufo bufo
GCCTAAATATTGAGTAGTGTAAATGTGCCTTAAGTCACCCCTGTGTTGTTGTGGTGTGTGCTTAGAGTTATTGTCTTGTTTGAAAAGGTCAGCTTTTGGCTCAGTCTGAGGTCAAGTAAGCATTCTTGATTGCGTTTTCATTAACAATTAGTGTTGAGCGGCAGGGGCAAAATTCGATTTCAGGATAATTCGCGAATATATGGGGCGAATATTCATCATATATTCGTGAATTAGCGAATTCGCTATCTTCGTTCACACTTTTTTTTTTCATTACTAAAATCGCAATGTCAAATTTGCTTTATGTGCATGAGAAAAAAGGGGCGTGGGCCTATCAACTGTTTCTAACTACCCGATGGTTTAAGGAAAGGATGGTTGGAAGCAATGTTTGAGACAGTGAGGAAGAACTCCTGATCACTGTAAGTAATTTCACATTACACCAGTGTATTTGATTACATTTCACATGCATTGTCAGAACAATGCTTTATATGCAGATAGAGTGTTATAAAATATTTGTGATTGCGAAAATCTCCACTTTTTTTTTTTCCGTGATACATACAGTACAGACCAAAAGTTTGGACACACATTCTCATTCAAAGAGTTTTCTTTATTTTCATGACTATGAAGGCATCAAAACTATGAATTAACACATGTGGAATTATATACATAACAAACAAGTGTGAAACACCTGAAAATATGTCATATTCTAGGTTCTTCAAAGTAGCCACCTTTTGCTTTGATTACTGCTTTGCACACTCTTGGCATTCTCTTGATAAGCTTCAAGAGGTAGTCCCCTGAAATGGTTTTCACTTCACAGGTGTGCCCCTGTCAGGTTTAATAAGTGGGATTTCTTGCCTTATAAATGGGGTGCTGCGCCAGATGACCTGGCCTCGACAGTCACTGGACCTGAACCCAATCGAGATGGTTTGGGGGTGAGCTGGACCGCAGAGTGAAGACAAAAGGGCCAACAAGTGCTAAGCATCTCTGTGAACTCTTCAAGACTGTTGGAAGACCATTTCAGGGGACTACCTCTTGAAGCTCATCAAGAGAATGCCAAGAGTGTGCAAAGCAGTAATCAAAGCAAAAGGTGGCTACTTTGAAGAACCTAGAATATGACATATTTTCAGTTGTTTCACACTTGTTTGTTATGTATATATTCCACGTGTGTTAATTCATAGTTTTGATGCCTTCATGAAAATAAAGAAAACTCTTTGAATGAGAAGGTGTGTCCAAACTTTTGGTCTGTACTGTATATATATATATATATTATATCTGCATACAAGTTATATCCTGTATTATAGTGTTGCATTCACAGTTTTGCTAGTTGCTATTGGTAACAGATAATCGCTTCTCGGCCTTTTGGCTAAGATCAAGTGTAGTATCTGTTCTTCAGTTCCTGTAGAGCTACGCTCCAGTCTGTACTCCTTCCATGGCTTGCCATGGTTGTCGAGCGGAACGGAGAACCACACAGCAACCCTGGGTCATGGAGCATGGGTGTGCGAACCCACCCATGTGAAGTTACCTTTGAGCTCTGCTGATCGATGCCACTAGGTCGAGTTGTGTTGATAGCCCAAAGTACAAGTGCCCCAGCGGTGGTACCCTGGGGTGCCGGAACTCACTGGGGGTGGAATCCCACTGAGAGATGGCACATTAGCACAGCACTTTCTTTCTCACAATTTTAGCACACACTCTATTTGCTCGGCTTCGGCCTTGAAGATACGAAGAATTTCATAATTTCGGCCGAATGTCCGGGACGTAATGGCAAACATTTCACTTATTTACTTTTTATGTCACCGTGTGCACTTTTACACGTTGTGTGTTTACTAGGATTTTCAAGGGTTTGCGGCGCCCTAAACGGGTACCCCTCCTTGAGGTCTAGGGGAAGGTGTGTGGCCATATTGGTTCCTCACCCCCCTGCCAAACCCCTTGGGCTCTCCCTCCGGGGAGAGTCCAGACCTTTGTTGAAAGCTCCTGGCTGACGCCTTGGGTGGCAGCCTAGGCGAAACCCGGGAGCATAGATGGGGCGTACCCTTGGCTTCGGCTGAGGGTTGCTACTTGTCTCAGTCCCTTGCAGGAGCTTAACGGCCCCGGAGGGATTGGGAATGGTTTGTGGGGGGCTCTTCTCTTCGGAGAGGGCCTGCTATAGACTGCGACCTAGTGCACGATTTTTGTGTGGCACGCTGCACGATTTTGTTGCACGAGGTGAGAGCACGACTTTGGGCTTTCGATAAGAAAAAATAAATAAAAGAAAAAATGTGGAATTATATACATAACAAACAAGTGTGAAACAACTGAAAATATGTCATATTCTAGGTTCTTCAAAGTAGCCACCTTTTGCTTTGATTACTGCTTTGCACACTCTTGGCATTCTCTTGATGAGCTTCAAGAGGTAGTCCCCTGAAATGTTCTTCCAACAGTCTTGAAGGAGTTCCCAGAGATGCTTAGCACTTGTTGGTCCTTTTGCCTTCACTCTGCCGTCCAGCTCACCCCAAACCATCTCGATTGGGTTCAGGTCCGGTGACTGTGGAGGCCAGGTCATCTGGCGCAGCACCCTATCACTCTCCTTCATGGTCAAATAGCCCTTACTTTCAAAGTTTTCCCAATTTTTCGGCTGACTGACTGACCTTCATTTCTTAAAGTAATGATGGCCACTCGTTTTTCTTTACTCAGCTGCTTTTTTCTTGCCATAATACAAATTCTAGCAGTCTATTCAGTAGGACTATCAGCTGTGTATCCACCTGACTTCTCCTCAACACCACTGATGGTCCCAACCCCATTTATAAGGCAAGAAATACCACTTATTAAACCTGACAGGGCACACCTGTTGTAAAAACCATTTCAGGGGACTACCTCTTGAAGCTCATCAAGAGAATGCCAAGAGTGTGCAAAACAGTAATCAAAGCAAAAGGTGGCTACTTTGAAGAACCTAGAATATGACATATTTTCTGTTGTTTCACACTTGTTTGTTATGTATATAATTCCACATGTGTTAATTCATAGTTTTGATGCCTTCAGTGTGAATCTACAATATTCATAGTCATGAAAATAAAGAAAACTCTTTGAATGAGAAGGTGTGTCCAAACGTTTGGTCTGTACTGTATATATTAGCAGAAGGACCCGGCTTTGCACGGGTATATTTCATCTATTTCATTTTGTTTCCGTGTGTCTTAAAAAGATATCAACAATTTCCCCCATAACAGTGACCTGTACAGTACACACCCCTTTGACAATGACCTTTACAGTGCCTTCTCCTTTAACAGTGATCTCCACAGTGCCCGCCCCTTTAACAGTGATCTTTCAAAGTGGCAGCCCCTTTAACATTGACCTCCACAGTGCCTGCCCCTTTAACAGTGATCTCCACAATGCTCGCCTCTTTAACAGTGACCTCCACAGTGCCTTCCCCTTTAACAGTGACCTCCACAGTATCCGCCCCTTTAACATTGACCATTCCTTTAACAGTGACCTTCATATTGGCTGCCCCTTTAACAGTGACCTTCACAGTGCCTGCCCCTTTAACAGTTTCTACCACAGTTCCTGCCCCTTAAACACTGATCTCCACAGTGCCTACCCCTGTAAAATTGACTACCCCTTTAACAGTGACCTTCATAGTGGCCACCCCTTTAAAAGTGACCTTCATAGTGCCCGCTCCTTTAACCACCTCGGACCGCCTAACGCAGGATCGCGTTCCGGAGGTGGCAGCGCTGCGCACAGTCACGCATATATGCGTCATCTCGCGAGATGCAAGACTTCCTGTGAACGCGCGCACACAGGCGCGCGCGCTCACAGGAACGGAAGGTAAGAGAGTTGATCTCCAGCTGCCAGCGAACGATCGCCGCTGGCAGGCTGGAGATGTGTTTTTTTTAACCCCTAACAGGTATATTAGACGCTATTTTGATAACAGCGTCTAATATACCTGCTACCTGGTCCTCTAGTGGTCCCCTTTGTTTGGATCGACCACCAGAGGACACAGGTAGCTCAGTAAAGTAGCACCAAGCACCACTACACTACACTAAACCCCCCCCCCCGTCACTTATTAACCCCTTATTAGCCCCTGATCACCCCTGATCACCCCATATAGACTCCCTGATCACCCCCCTGTCATTGATTACCCCCCTGTCATTGATAAACCCCCTGTAAAGCTCCAACAACGTCCGCATGATTTTACGGATCCACTGATAGATGGATCGGATCCGCAAAACGCATCCGGACGTCTGAATGAAGCCTTACAGGGGCGTGATCAATGACTGTGGTGATCACCCATATAGACTCCCTGATCACCCCCCTGTCATTGATTCCCCCTGTCATTGATTACCCCCCCTGTAAAGCTCCATTCAAACGTCCGCATGATTTTTACGGATCCACTGATAGATGGATCGGATCCGCAAAACGCATCCGGACGTCTGAATAAAGCCTTACAGGGGCATGATCAATGACTGTGGTTATCACCCCATATAGACTCCCTGATCACCCCCCTGTCATTGATTACCCCCCTGTAAAGCTCCATTCAGATGTCCGCATGATTTTTACGGATGCACTGATAGATGGATCGGATCCGCAAAACGCATACGGACGTCTGAATGAAGCCTTACAGGGGCATGATCAATGACTGTGGTTATCACCCCATATAGACTCCCTGATCACCCCCCTGTCATTGATTACCCCCCTGTAAAGCTCCATTCAGATGTCCGCATGATTTTTACGGATGCACTGATAGATGGATCGGATCGGCAAAACGCATCCGGACGTCTGAATGAAGCCTTACAGGGGCATGATCAATGACTGTGGTTATCACCCCATATAGACTCCCTGATCACCCCCCCTGTCATTGATTACCCCCCTGTAAAGCTCCATTCAGATGTCCGCATGATTTTTACGGATGCACTGATAGATGGATCAGATCCGCAAAACGCATACAGACGTCTGAATGAAGCCTTACAGGGGCGTGATCAATGACTGTGGTTATCACCCCATATAGACTCCCTGATCACCCCCCTGTCATTGATTACACCCCTGTCATTGATCAACCCCCTGTAAAGCTCCATTCAGAAGTCCGCATGATTTTTACGGATCCACTGATAGATGGATCGGATCCGCAAAACACATACAGGCGTCTCCCTGGAGCCTTCCAGGGGGGGAGATCAATGACTGTGGTGATCACCCCATATAGACTCCCTGATCACCCCCCTGTCATTGATCACTCCCCCTGTCATTGATCACCCCCCTGTCATTGATCACCCTCTGTAAGGCTCCATTCAGACATTTTTTTGGCCCAAGTTAGCGGAATTATTATTATTTTTTCTTACAAAGTCTCATATTCCACTAACTTGTGTCAAAAAATAAAATCTCACATGAACTCACCATACCATCACGGAATCCAAATGCGTAAAATTTTTTAGACATTTATATTCCAGACTTCTTCTCACGCTTTAGGGCCCCTAGAATGCCAGGGCAGTATAAATACCCCACATGTGACCCCATTTCGGAAAGAAGACACCACCAGGTATTCTGTGAGGGGCATATTGAGTCCATGAAAGATTGAAATTTTTGTCCCAAGTTAGCGAACGGGAGACTTTGTGAGAAAAAAATTAATAAATATCAATTTCCGCTAACTTGTGCCAAAAAAAAAAAATTTCTATGAACTCGCCATGCCCCTCATTGAATACCTTGGGGTGTCTTCTTTCCAAAATGGGTCACATGTGGGGTATTTATACTGCCCTGGCATTCTAGGGGCCCCAAAGCGTGAGAAGAAGTCTGGTATCCAAATGTCTAAAAATGCCCTCCTAAAAGGAATTTGGGCACCTTTTGCGCATCTAGGCTGCAAAAAAGTGTCACACATCTGGTATCGCCGTACTCAGGAAAGTTGGGGAATGTGTTTTGGGGTGTCATTTTACATATACCCATGCTGGGTGAGAGAAATATCTTGGTCAAATACCAACTTTGTAATAAAAAATGGGAAAAGTTGTCTTTTGCCAGATATTTCTCTCACCCAGCAAGGGTATATGTAAAATGACACCACAAAACACATTCCCCAACTTCTCCTGAATACGGGGATACCACATGTGTGACACTTTTTTGCAGCCTAGGTGGGCAAAGGGGCCCATATTCCAAAGAGCACCTTTAGGATTTCACAGGTCATTTACCTACTTACCACACATTAGGGCCCTGGAAAATGCCAGGGCGTATAACTACCCCCCAAGTGACCCCATTTTGGAAAGAAGAACCCCAAGGTATTCGTGAGGGCATGGCGAGTTTTAGAATTTTTATTTTTTGTCACAAGTTAGTGGAAAATGCTGATTTTTTTTTTTTTTTTTTCATACAAAGTCTCATATTCCACTAACTTGTGACAACAATAAAAACTTCCATGAACTCACTATGCCATCAGCGAATACCTTGGGGTCTCTTCTTTCCAAAATGGGGTCACTTGTGGGGTAGTTATACTGCCCTGGCATTCTAGGGGCCCAAATGTGTGGTAAGGAGTTTGAAATCAAATTCTGTAAAAAATGCCCTGCAAAATCCTAAAAGTACTCATTGGAATTTGGGCCCCTTTGCCCACCTAGGCTGCAAAAAAGTGTCACACATGTGGTATCGCCGTACTCAGAAGAAGTAGGGCAATGTGTTTTGGGGTGTATTTTTACATATACCCATGCTGGGTGAGAGAAATATCTCTCTAAAAGTCAACTTTTCCCATTTTTTTATACAAAGTTGTCATTATAGAGAGATATTTCTCTCACCCAGCATGGGTATATGTAAAATGACACCCCAAAACACATTGCCCTACTTCTCCTGAGTACAGCGATACCAAATGTGTGACACTTTTTTGCAGCCTAGGTGCGCAAAGGGGCCAAAATTCCAATGAGTATCTTTTAGGAGGGCATTTGGATTCCAGACTTCTTCTCACGCTTTAGGGCCCCTAAAATGCCAGGGCAGTATAAATACCCCACATGTGACCCCATTTTGGAAAGAAGACACCCCACAGTATTCCGTGAGGGGCATGGCGAGTTCATAGAAGTTTTTTTTTTTTGGCACAAGTTAGCGGAAATTTATTTATTTTTGTTTTTTTTCACAAAGTCTCCCGCTAACTTGTGACAAAAAATAAATTTTACATGAACTCGCCATGCCCCTCACAAAATACCTTGGGGTGTCTTCTTTCCAAAATGGGGTCACATGTGGGTATTTATACTGCCCTGGCATTTTAGGGGCCCTAAAGCGTGAGAAGAAGTCTGGAATCCAAATGCCCTCCTAAAAGATACTCATTGGAATTTTGGCCCCTTTGCGCACCTAGGCTGCAAAAAAGTGTCACACATGTGGTATCGCTGTACTCAGGAGAAGTAGGGCAATGTGTTTTGGGGTGTCATTTTACATATACCCATGCTGGGTGAGAGAAATATCTCTCTATAATGACAACTTTGTATAAAAAAATGGGAAAAGTTGACTTTTAGAGAGATATTTCTCTCACCCAGCATGGGTATATGTAAAAATACACCCCAAAACACATTGCCCTACTTCTTCTGAGTACGGCGATACCACATGTGTGACACTTTTTTGCAGCCTAGGTGGGCAAAGGGGCCCAAATTCCAATGAGTACTTTTAGGATTTTACAGGGCATTTTTTACACATTTGGATTCCAGACTTCTTCTCACGCATTAGGGCCCTAAAATTCCAGGGCAGTATAACTACCCCACAAGTGACCCCATTTTGGAAAGAAGACACCCCAAGGTATTTCGTGATGGGCATAGTGAGTTCATGGAATTTTTTATTTTTTGTCACAAGTTAGTGGAATATGAGACTTTGTAAGAAAAAAAAAATCATCATTTTCCGCTAACTTGTGACAAAAAATAAAAACTTCCATGAACTCACTATGCCCATCAGTGAATACCTTAGGGTGTCTACTTTCCGAAATTGGGTCATTTGTGGGGTGTTTGTACTTTCTGGCCATTGTAGAACCTCAGGAAACATGACAGGTGCTCAGAAAGTCAGAGCTGCTTCAAAATGCGGAAATTCACATTTTTGTACCATAGTTTGTAAATGCTATAACTTTTACCCAAACCATTTTTTTTTTTTTTTACCCAAACATTTTTTTTTTATCAAAGACATGTAGAACAATAAATTTAGAGAAAAATTTATATAGAAATGTAGTTTTTTTAAAAAAAAATTACAACTTAACGTGAAAAATGTAATTTTTTTGCAAAAATTTGGGTAAATTTTGATTAATAACAAAAAAAGCAAAAATTTCAGCAGCAATGAAATACCACCAAATGAAAGCTCTATTAGTGAGAAGAAAAGGACGTAAAATTAATTTGGGTGGTAAGTTGTATGACCGCGCAATAAACCGTGAAAGTAGTGTAAGGCAGAATTGTAAAAAGTGGTCTGGTCATTAAGGGTGTTTAAGCTAGGGGAGCTAAGGTGGTTAACAGTGACCACCCCTTTAACAGTGAACTCCACAGTGCCCGTCCCTTTAATAGTGACCTTCACATTGTCCACTCCTTTAACAGAGACTTCCACAGTGCCCATCCCTTTAACACTGATCTCCGCACTGCCTGCCCCTTTAACAGTGACCACCACAGTGCCCGCCCCTTTAACAGTGCCCACCCCTTTAACAGTGACCTCCACAGTGCCCGCCCCTTTAACAGTTACCTCTACAATGCCTGCCCCTTTAACAATGACCATCCCTTTAACAGTGACCTCTACAGTGCCCGCCCCTTTAATAGTGGCCTACACAGTTTCCACCCCTTTAACAGTGTCCTCCACAGTGCCCGCCCCTTTAAAAGTGACCTCTAGAATGCATCTCCCTTTTACAAGTGCCCACCCCTTTATCAGTGACCTCCACAGTGCCCGCCCCTTTAACAGTGACCTCCACAGTGCCGGCCCTTTTAACAATGACCTCTACAGTGCATGTCCCTTTACCATTGACCACCCTTTTAACAGTGACATTCATAGTGGCCGCCCCCTTAACAGTGACCTCCACAGTTGCTGGCCCTTTAACATTGACCACCCCTTTCACAGTGACCATCACAGTGCCCACCCCTTTAACAGAGACCTCCACAGTGCCCGTACCTTTAATAGTGACCTCCACAGTGTCCACTCCTTTAACAGAGACTTCCACAGTGCCCATCCCTTTAACAGTGACCTCCACAGTGCCCACCCCTTTAACAGTGCCCGCCCCTTTAACAGTGACCTCCACAGTGTCTGCCCCTGTAACAGTGACCTCCACAGTGCCCGACCCTTTAACAGTGACCTCCACAGTGCCCGACCCTTTAACAATGACCCCCACAGTGCCCCTCCCTTTAACATTGACCACCCCTTTAACAGTGAACTTCATAGCGCCCCCCCCCCCTTTTAACAGTGACCTCCACAGTGCCCGCCCCTTTAACAAAGGCCTCCACAGTGCCCGCCCCTGTAAGTGAGCTTCACAGTGCCCGACCCTTTAACAGTGACCTCCACAATTTTGCTGGAACACTGCGTACTTTATGATCCCATTATAATTTATTCATTAATTCAGCTGGACGTTTATGTCTTGTATTATACTATGGCCAATTTCTATCTGGTACTCTAATTACTGAGGCTTTGATTAAAGAGGCTAGAGACATCTTCTCTGACAGAGAGATCCCTGGGCTGAGCACGTCGGCCACCTGTAAACAAGTCTTCTGGGATCTGTATAATAGGTATAAGGAGAACATAAAATCCTGGTGGGAGGTACGTTCAATCGAGAGCTACCTAGAGCACAAGATAGTACCAAGGGACTTCGCCTCCAGGTGAGACCTGCAGAACGCATTGCATCACTGTCCCTGACTAGCAGATAGGAGAATGAACTGACCTGTAGTTCATTAAACTTGATGAAAATTCTCCTTGAGGAAGAGAGACTGATGTTTGATAAAACATCTGTTAATCTACAAGAACAGATCGAGCTCGCCCTTACATTTAAGGACGACCCCGATTTTGCAAGACGGGAAACCTCCCTTCAAGTATCCGTTGAAAGATTAAAAAATGTAATAAAAGAGAGAAAACAAACAATTTATTCGGGATATATTCAAGTTCAGAGAGAACCAGGCGTATACTCAACTGTCCACCAATAGTAAACCAGTAACATCTGAGGTATCTACATCAGAGGCAGATTCCTCTGACACTGAACCATCAGCTGGTACATATAGAGGGAGAGGTGTTCCCCAAACTAAAAGACGCGGTAGACGATGGCGAAGAGATGGGGGTGGTGGGAGGGGCCAGGCAGGGGGAATGGGATACCCCGCTGGTCCATCATCCTTCTCTGCTGCTACCTCCTCCAACAGCCTCTCTTCCCCACAACCATCTTTTTTAGAAAAAGGCCAGGCACCGTACCAGCTACGGGACAGGGGCAGGACAGGCAAGGTCTGAGGGGAGGTCTCCAGATCATGAATTTAACGACACGTGTACTGAGCACACTAGAACTGAATGTATTGAGCAAAGGATTGTCATTTGTACCTACCACAAACTTTTGTCTATTTACATGGACGAAAGACCTTAATCTTTTCAGCCGGCGCACAAGTTTTTCAAAGACAGTAATAGACAAACATGTGAAAGGCTTGGTCTTAGCGAGAGGGACTCCACGGCTCTGCATACATTATGTGAGCTAGGGGAGGAAGGCAACCGAAAGCCAGGTCAGGGTCCATACACCGACCTTAAACCTAAAAGTAGCAAGATGCCCCCACCTATGAACTATGAATGTGTGGACATTTTTCTACAGATGGTGATTAATGACCTAGAACAACTCGGACACGTGTCTCCTCGGCACTTCAATCTTTCTCAGGCAGAGATGCAAGCATTAATCTCTCTTGAGAATGACAAATCAATTATAATCAAACCCTCTGACAACGGTGGTAATTTGTCTATCCTTGACCATACGGCCTACCAGTGTATGTGCCTTGATCTCCTCAAGGACAAGGAGGGCTATAGGGTGCTGCCCACGAACCCTTCCACCTCCTTCTTTGACGATCTTAAAGACATCCTTACTGGAGCCCTGGTAGAGAAGGTTATCTCCTCAGCGGAGTATGACTTCCTCCTCCCTACCCATCCCACTGTAGCCACGTTCTACGGACTACCTAAGGTCCATAATGGTATCACACAACTTAAAGCCCGTCCGATCGTTTCCGGGGTGAACTCACTAACCCAGAACTGTGGTGTGTACATCGACCAGGTGCTGAGGCAGTTCGTTGTGTCCCTACCGTCATACACGAGGGACACGATGGACTTCCTCAGCAAGATCAAAACGATTAATGTGGACCCGGGCTGTGCTTACTGGCCAGCATGGATGTAGAGTCTCTTTACAGCTCCATCCTGCACAGTAAGGGTATATACGCTGTGGAGTACTTTTTGAAAACCAGGGACATTCACTGCAGAACCCATAACGTCTTCATTCTCAGGCTTCTCGAGTTTACTCTGACCCACAACTTCTTCCTATTCAACTCTCGCTTCTACCACCAGCTCAGGGGGACGGCTATGGGGAGCCCCTGTGCCCCCACCTATGCCAATCTCTTCCTGGGCTGGTGGGAAGATGTGTACGTGTTTCCAGATGTAGCTACTTGGTGGTCCGACAGGATCAGCTTCTGGACACGTTATATTGATGATATCTTTGTGGTCTGGAAGGGTGGGTCAGATGAACTCAGAGAATTTGTAGCGGCTTTAAATAGCAATGATATTGGTCTGCGCTTTACATGTGAATCTGACCTGCACTCCATTCCCTTCCTGGATGTCTGTGTAACAAAAGAGGGAGAGAGACTTACTGCGGGCATGTACAGGAAGGAGACTGCAACCAATTCACTGCTACACTGGGAAAGTCATCACCCCACACCACTCAAACGTGGTATACCGAGGGGCCAATACCTCCGCACGCGGAGGAATTGCTCTGAGAGTGAGGCATTCTATGGTGAAGCTAAAAAACTTCAGACTAGATTTAAAGAAAGGGGTTACCCTCAAACGATCCTTAGGGGGGCTTTTCAGAATGCCCTGGATAAGGACCGCACAGAACTTCTTGTTCCTAGACCTAGGACACAGAGCGGACAACAGCCAGTACGCCTCATTTCGACCTTTGACTCAGCAAATACACAGGTTGTCTCGATTCTCAAAAGATATTGGCCCATCTTACATATGGATCCTGACCTCAGGGATGTGCTTACTGCGCAACCCAGCGTCACATATAGATGGGGGAGGAGCCTCAAAGACCGTTTGATCCACAGCCACTACACAACACCAAGTGCAGTGGGGACGTGGCTTGACCGTAAACCCTGCGGTATGTATAGATGTGGCTCGTGTAAGGCATGCGCATTCATATCCACAGCTAAAGTGATCACATGTTCGGTAACCGGACAGACCTTTAAAATTAGAGACTTCTATAATTGCAGGAGCAAAGGGGTGGTGTACATATGCCAATGTCCATGTCCTATGGATTACATAGGAAAAACTATTAGAGAAGTTAGGCGGCGAATATGCGAACATGTGAACGACGTGGTTAAAAAGAATATCACTCCGGTTGCGTCACATGTTAACGACGTCCATGGTGGTAACCCCAATTGTCTGAAGTTTTCGATCCTGGAAATTATCCCCCCATCCCCAAGGGGTGGTGACTGGGATCGTAAAATTCTTCAGAAGGAGTGTGTGTGGATCCACCGGTTCAAATCCCAGGCACCCCTTGGAATTAACGAGAGACTTACCTTCTCTTGTTTTTTATAGCTTGTGGAGGATGTGCTCAATCTGATCACTCTGATCATGAATAAGTCTGCCCGGTATGATAAGTTTGGATAAATTGGCAGGATACAGGAAGTATCCGAAAATTGACTGTTTGGCGTCAATTATCAAACAGACGCCTGGTGCTGCCCGTTATCCAGGGCCTGCAACCTAGGTGAAATGTTGTGTAATATATTTATCTCCTATTTTATGTTCACACCGATCTTCCCTTTTCCTACACCCCTCCCTCTTTCCCACACCCCCCTCTACCCCCCTTTTTCAATCTTGATAGCTGCAGTGCTGCCTCTGGCACTCTAGCAGAGCATGGGGGTACTCCAATAGAACGTCTGTCATATACATAATTAATCACAAATACACACCCTCATGATATTTCATACAGCTCTGATACCATGGCTACCTACATATTAGGGATCCAGAACTGTATCAAATATTCCTTAAACTGGGCCTCTATGCTTTGATATTTATGTAAACTTCAAAACATGTTATATGGTCATATTTCTGAGCGGTAGTCCAGTGAAGGTTAGGAATATTTAAATGATCGATGCGACGCCCGGAAGCGAGGTGTCCGGTTTCCTAGCAATGAATGTAACAAACTAGGAACTCTGTGACGATAAACCGGATATGACGGCCACATGCGTTCCAAAGACCAGATATGACATGCGCCTGCGGTCCAAGGACCGGAAATGACGCATTAGGAAGCACCTCGCGACCGGAAGTGACTGTTCGGCGTTCCACTAAGTGCCAATTTCAAACAGCTGGTAAGGGGGTATTTAGGGAAGTGAACAATGTAGTGTGTGATCATCTGGAGGAACAGGACGATACCAGAGCGCAAGGGAGCGTGAGTAAGGACCCTTTGATTGAACTTGGCAAGATATAACTTTGGTCTGCAATGGAGCTTTATATATTATATGTCTTTACAGTTCTCTACACATTATTGGTCCCTATCTGAATGGGCTCCTGATATACATGACAGTGTTTGACGCTAAGTAAGTGTCATAAAAAGTAGGGGGATATAACTATAAATTGGATTAAGTCTTTACCCTGATACATCTCTATCTTCCATCTACAGGTGGGATTTATCTGATTGGTCCCCTTGGTCCCTTGCACCTATCAGTATCTGCGCTATCTGGTCCTGCATCCTCCATCTGTATCATAAGTATATCATAATTATCTTGATTGACGGTTTACCCATGACTGTTTATTTACCCCCTGATGAACCTAAGAATAGGGGAAACGCGTCAGGGATTTTGTTCTAATAAGCCTGGGAGCGTATAGCTATCTTGATGCCTCTGAGGGGATTGTTTATGGTGCCATTGGTGAGACTTACACCTTCACACCATATGTTTTTCTGTCTTTCCATCTACATGGGCTGTAGTAAATACAGGTGAGAACTAACCTGTGACACAGGTTATACCCGTCTTTTATACGGGGTACCGGAATATTGGTCATTGAGAGGAGGGTGTACATAGGGCAGCCAGTCCAGGTTCGAGGACAGGGAGTCTCCACCACTAGGGGATGTCCCTGGGCTGAGGCTTTACAAAGGGTGAGTGCAGGGATAGGATAGACACTCCAATACTCCCCATTACTGCCCTGTGTACACCAACCATCATAACCATATCAATAGTTGGCTACCCTGTATAAGTATTTATTATTATTTTTTGATTCTCATTTGTTTCACAAATATTCACTGGTGAACCACGGACGTGGTATTATTTTATGAGGATAAGTAAGTAAAAGTTATGTTTTAAGAGGGTCAATTTTGCTGGAACACTGCTGACCTCCACAATGCCCACCCCTTTATAGAAACATAGAATGTGTCGGCAGATAAGAACCATTTGGCCCATCTAGTCTGCCCAATATACTGAATACTATGGATAGCCCCTGGCCCTATCTTATATGAAGGATGGCCTTATGCCTATCCCATGCATGCTTAAACTCCTTCACTGTATTTGCAGCTACCACTTCTGCAAGAAGGCTATTCCATGCATCCACTACTCTCTCAGTAAAGTAATACTTCCTGATATTACTTTTAAACCTTTGCACCTCTAATTTAAAACTGTGTCCTATTGTAGCAGTTTTTCTTCTTTTAAATATTCTCTCCTCTTTTACCTTGTTGATTCCCTTTATGTATTTAAAAGTTTCTATCATATCCCCTCTGTCTCGTCTTTCTTCCAAACTATACATGTTAAGGTCCTTTAATCTTTCCTGGTAAGTTTTATCCTGCAATCCATGTACTAGTTTAGTAGCTCTTCTCTGAACTCTCTCCAAAGTATCAATATCCTTCTGGAGATATGGTCTCCAGTACTGAGCACAATACTCCAAATTAGGTCTCACTAGTGCTCTGTAGAGCAGCATGAGCACCTCCCTCTTTCTACTGGTAATGCCTCTCCCTATACACCCAAGCATTCTGCTAGCATTTCCTGCTGCTCTATGACATTGTCTGCCTACCTTTAAGTCTTCTGAAATAATGACCCCTAAATCCCTTTCCTCAGATACTGAGGTTAGAACTGTATCACTGATTTTATATTCTGCTCTTGGGTTTTTACGCCCCAGGTGCATTATTGCACTTATCAACATTAAATTTTAGTTGCCAGATTTTGCCTAGTTTTCCTAAATCCTTTTCCATTTGGTGTATCCCTCCAGGAACATCAACCCTGTTACAAATCTTTGTGTCATCAGCAAAAAGACACACCTTATCATCTAGGCCTTCTGCAATTTCGCTGATAAAGATATTAAACAATATGGGTCCCAGAACAGATCCCTGAGGTACCCCACTGGTAACAAGACCTTGGTCTGAATATACTCCATTGACTACAACCCTCTGTTGCCTGTCCCTCAGCCACTGCCTAATCCATTCAACAATATGGGAGTCCAAGCCCAAAGACTGCAATTTATTGATAAGCCTTCTATGTGGGACAGTATCAGAAGCCTTACTAAAGTCTAGATAAGCGATGTCTACTGCACCTCCTGGAGTAGGACCTGCGAGCTTCTTTAACAGTGATCGCCCTTTTAACAGTGACCTCCACAGTTCCCGCAACTTTAACAGTGACTTCCACAGTGCCTGCCCCTTTAACATTGACCACCACTTTAACAGTGACCTTCTAGGGGCAGCCCCTTTAACAGTGACCTCCACAATGCCCGCCCCTTTAACAGTGACCGCCCCTTTAACAGTGACCTCCACAGTTCCCGCAACTTTAACAGTGACCTCCACAGTGCCTGCCCCTTTAACATTGACCACCCCTTTAACAGTGACCTTCATAGTGGCCGCGCCTTTATCAGTGACCTCCACAGTACCCACCCCTTTAACAGTGACTTCCACAGTGCCCGCCCCTTTAACAATAACCTCCGCAGTGCCTACCTCTTTAACAGAGACCTCCACAGTGACCGCCCCTTTAACAGTGAACTCCACAGCCCCCGTCCGTTTCATAGTGGCCCCTGCCCTCATGCATGTAGCAGTGTAGTTGTGCCGTCATACGTCATATGACTAAATATTTAAGGACCTGCGAACTGCTAAAACCTGTGATCAGTTGTTATGGAAACCTGGAGTAGGACCTGCGAGCTTCTATTGGCTAATAAGAAGAAGGGACCATAGTCCCGAAACGCGTTTGTGTAATCCCCCATGAAAGACTAGGAAGACTCTTACTACCAAATATTGCTGGTCTATTAATACAGCACAAAGGAATTTTCTGCGATTGAAAACATCAAGAGCCATCCTTACCTCTTAACACAAAATTACCTGCGCGTAAGAAGGCATCGGTCATATTGTGAACCGGCACCGGAACACAGAGAGAGGTCAGAGTGCGGTGCTAGCCAGCGTGGGAGAGAGAAGCGGTGAGGACGCCAAATCGTGAGTTTTAACAATAGCACCAAGGTGCAATACCTCTCACGAAATAATAGAGATCACATGATATTCTGGTAAAGACTGTACTCGAAACTATATGAAAATAAGACCAGCAATTAGAGCCTCATTTTCCAAGTTTCTGTGAAGCGGGACATCACTTGTGTACTTAGAGTAGCGGGGACGCCGCTCACTCATGCGAATAATCTTCACTATACCAATAACTATACAAATTAATTGTATATATGGCCATATACGAACATTGGTACAGTCTCGAACTTTGAAGACTGTTTTTATGTACCTTTGGAAGGATCCGAATATAGCACATACGATTTTATGCACCTAGTAACACATTGTATGGTTTGGAGGGACCGTTGTTCATGACCACTACTGGATTGCTATTACCTCTCTGAACTGCACATATCTTCGAATTATTTTAAAATTATTTTATATAGGACATTCGATTTTATGTATTTAACATAGGACAATCAATTTTTTGGAAATTTGCTTTCAGCTATACACTGCCTCGTTTTCAAAGACCTTTTCTCCTGACCATTGGAGGTTTATTACATAGGATTGCTGCTATCTCTAGTTCCGATAATTTATCAATTTTATTGTTTTTTAACTGTACTATTATTATCCTTTTTTTATTTTTATTTTAATTGTAATAATAAATTGCTTTTTAATTGACCCCATTGTCAGTGAGTGCCCAGTTGTTATTTTTATATGCAATTTTTATGTAGAATGGGTGATACTATTCAACTGTGAGCACCACATTTTGGCTATCTGGCACATTGTTGCAGCTTCATACAATATATTTTTATCTAATAAGGGATATGTTACCGTGTAAATGGCATTTCGGATTTAAGTGAAAGGCTAGCTGGCTACTATTGGCTAATGCAGGTCATTTTTTGGGAATATCTCAGGAACGGTAAGTCCTAGAGAGCTGAGACCCAATCTAATACCTTCCCAGACACCTGATGTACATGTGTGCCAAATTTGATGAAGATTGGTCAAGTCATTTGGCCGCGCATAAAGAAAGTCCAGACAGACAGACGTCTAGACAGACAGAAACTTATTTTTATATGTATAACAGACTAGCAGAAGGACCTGGCTTCGCACGGGTATATTTAATCTATTTCATTTTATGTTTCCGTGTGTCGTAAAAAGATATTGACAGTTTCCCCCATAATAGTGACCTCTACAGTACCCGCCCCTTTAACATTGACTTTCACAGTTCCCATCGCTTTAACAGGGTCCTTCATAGCGCCCGCCCCTTTAATAGTAGTGCCCGCCCATTTAATAATAGTGACCTCCACAGTGCCGCCCCTTTAAAAACAGTGACCTCCACATTGCCTGCCCATTTAAGCCGTAAAGAAAAATGGCTGGGTTGTTATGAAAACCTGGAGTAAAACTGTGTTTATAGCAGTTGGAATTTGAAGAGAAAGACTTGCAGGCTTGTATTGGGGGGGCTCATTTTTTGGGAATATCTCAGGAACGATACGTCCTAGAGAGCTGACACCTGATGTACCTGTGTGCCAAATTTGGTGAAGATCGGTTCAGTCGTTTGTTCACCCATAAAGAACAGACAGACAGAAACTCATTTTTATATACTGTATATAAGAGACTAGCAGAAGGACCCAGCTTCGCACGGGTATATTTTATCTATTTCATTTTATGTTTCCATGTGTTGTAAAAAGAAAATTGACAGTTTCCCCCATAACAGTGACCTCTACAGTACCCGCCCCTTTAGCAAAGACCTCCACAGTGCCCGCCCCTTTAACATTGGCCTCCACAGTGCCCGTCCCTTTAACAATGACCTTCACAGTGCCCACCCTTTTAACAGTGACCGCCCCTTTAGCATTGACCACCCCTTTAACAGTGACCGTCACAGTGACTGCCCCTTTAACAGTGACTTTTACAGTGGACGCCCTTTTAACAGTGACTTTCACAGTGACCGCCCCTTTAACAGAGACTGCCCCTTTAACAGTGACTTTCAAAGTGACCGCCCCTTTAACAGTAACTTTCACAGTGACCACCCCTTTAACAGTAGCTTTCACAGTGCCCGCCCCTTTAACAGGGACCTTCATAGCGCCCGCCCCTTTAATAACAGTGAGTGACCGCCACAGTGCCCGCCCATTTTATAACAGTGACTTCCACAGTGCCCGCCCATTTAATAACAGTGACCTCCACAGTGCCCGCCCCTTTAATAACAGTGACCTCCACTGTGCCCGCCCCTTTAATAACAGTGACCTCCACATTGCCTGCCCCTTTAAGCAGTAAAGAAAAATGGCTGGGTTGTTATGGAAACCTGGAGAAAAACTGTGTTTATAGCAGTTGGGATTTGAAGAGAAAGACTTTTAGGCTTCTATTGGGGGGGAAAGGGGGTTAATTTTTTGGGAATATCTCATGAACCTAGAGAGTGAAAACCTTCCCGGACACCTGATGTACCTGTTGGCCAAATTTGGTGAAGATCGGTCCATTCGTTTGGTCGCGCATAAAGAACATCCAGACAAACTCACTTTTATATATATAAGAGATATAGCAATGTGCATCTGTGGCTGTATGCAATAGAGAAAGGACTTATGTCTCACCTCTCTTTCCAAGGACCTTCTCTCCTATTTATATAGTTTAGTGCGGCCGCCAGCTGTAGGAAGAGTCCTGGTTGCTCCAAACTTATTGCATTTAAGAATTATGGAGACCACAGTGCTTTTGAGCAACAGAATGTTTTTTGTACATGAACTTTCACACAATCCTGTCTCAGAGCTTTACAGACAGTTCTTTCCTCATGACCTTGTATTTGCTCGGGTATACATTTTGAGCTAATAGATCTTAAATTGTTAGGGTTGTGTCTTTCCAAATCATGTTCCATCAACTGAATTTTCCCAGAGGTGGACTACAGTTAAGGTGTAGAAACATTTCAAAGATGATTAAGAGAAATGGGAGGCCCTCAGAGCTAAATTTCAAATAAAATCCCTATGTCCGTACATGTAGTAAAATGTATATGCTCTGATGAGGATGTTTAAAGATGGCCTTTGTTATCGTGATACTAAATTAGCCTTATGCATGCACCGTTACTTTGCGTTTCGCGTGTTGTTCGCTTCCTCAGGAGGTGACTCCTCCTGAGGAAGCGAACACGCGAAACGCGCGTCGAGGAGCGCCATTACCCTGACTTCAGTCCCAGTCTTTTAGGTATGTTGCCTCACCACTCAGTGCATGACCTGGTATTTTGACTTGTTTCACCTGGATCCAGGCCATATAGCCGTTCAGCAGTGCTGGGGCACAGACACGTATCATATATATCTCCTGGTCATTCTTATATTATGTCTTTTAGATCAAATGTTATCTGATTGTGTAATTATTGAGATATTGTTCATACATTTCACATCTCTGGGCTGATTACGGGGTGATGTAGGACTGTGGCTGTCCCTGCTTTATTACCTATATATATTTGGCATCGTGTATATTTTATTGATACTTTAATAAAAAATAAAAAAAAATCTCTATTGGTGTGTTGCACACTCCTTCCTGGTTGTGTTATGTTGTAAGTAGCGGGAGTGGACCATTTACATTGTGACCGCAGGTGATCTAAATAGTTTGGAGGTGGCAGCAGCATCAGGAGGCCACAGAGTGGCAAGGTGACATAGTGTGAAGGTGGCAGCAGCATGAAGAGACCACAGAGTGCCAAGGTGACAAAGTGTGGAGATGGCAGCAGCATGAGGAGACCACAAAGTAGCAAGGTGACATTGTGTGGAGGTGGCATCAGCATCAGGAGGCCACAGAGTGGCAAAGTGAAATAGTTAGGAGGTGGCAGCAGCATCAGGAGGCCACAGAGTGGGAAGTTGACATAGTTTGGATGTAGGTGGCAATACCAGTACCCTCTGAAGATAGTGGGTGAAAGAAGGAGAACTTGGCATCAGATGTGTGGTATCAGGCGGGTTGCAGTATCAGAATAGTAGCTGAGGCAGGTAGCCAGAAGAAACCATTCTTTTTTGTCAAAGTGCTGGTGTGGCACTATGGATGATCTAGTCTGATGCATCAGGAATTGCTGAGTGGAAATTCTGGCTGATCCACGCCTGATCCATCTTGACAATGGTCAGTCTCTACACTTTTTGTGTGGACAGGCGAGTTCTTCTTGGGATAACTATGTCCCCCGCCGCACTAAACACCCGCTCTGATGCCACACTACTGGCCCGGCAGGACAGCTTTTCCAGGGCTAACTTGGCCAGTTGCGGCCACAAATCCAGTTTGGCTGCCCAGTAGTTCAGCGGATCTTCAGTGACGGTTCACTCCAAGCATGCAACCATCTGCTGGTTCAGGTTCTGCTCTAGGTCTAGATGCTGCTGCTGGTGAGTAGTTTCTTCACTAGGCGGGTGAAGAAAGCTGCTCATCAGCGACTCTAGACTCAGGCTGCTGCTGATGGAGCTTGTACTGCTCCTGCCCACCCCCCCCACTCCCCCACTCCCCTCCAGCAGCCATGGCAGTGGAACGTGAGCACAGAGGGCCCCCCGGTCAGACCTGCTTGAGGATGGGCGACGGCACACATAGGCAGCGGCCATCTGACTACATACGTAGGATGTCTCTATAGTGGTTCAGTCTGTCCTCCCTCTCAGCGGGTGTAAAAAAGGACACCATTTTGGACCGGTAGCGAGGGTCTAACAAGGTGGAGAGCCAGAAATCATCCCTCTGCCGAATGGTGACAATTCAGCTGTCACTACGCCAGCAAGAGAGCATGTACAGTATCAGGCCATTTGTGCAAGTGACTCAGAGGGACTCCCTGCCTCCATCTCCACTGCATACTGCCACGGTGTGTCTGGGTCCTCTGCCTCATCTTCCTCATTGCCCTGTAGCTCCTCTGCCTGCTCCTCCTCCCATTTCGCTACACATTTCTTGTGCTCCAATGTCCTCCTCCTCCTCCAGTTCAGCCCCCACAGCGACTGACCAGCCATATTTTACAGCATCTGTTCAAGGACATGAAGCAGTGTAATGACATCTTTCATCCCGTAGTCCTAGTGACTGAAAAATAATGTGGCCTCCTCAAAGGGCCTGAACAAATGGCAGGTGTCACGCATGAGCTGCCACTTACTGACATTGAAGTTGCACAGGGGAGTACTCCTGTCTGCTTGGATCATCAGGAAATCGTTTATGGCCTTTTTCTGTTCGTACAGTCGGTCCAACATACGGAGGGTGGAATTCCAACGGGTGGAAACGTCACATATCAACCTCTGTTGGGGGATACCGTTCTGCTGCTGCAGCTCAAGGAGGGTGTGCTTTGCGGTGTACGAGTGGCTGAAGTACATGCAAAATTTCCTGGCCATTTTTCAAGACTTCAGGAACCGCTTGACAACCAGATTGAACATGTGTGCCATGCAGGGCACATGGCTCAGCCCTCCTTGACGCAGCGCTGACGCAATGTTCTTCCCATTGTCGGTCACCATGGTTCCAATTTTAAGTTGTCGCGGAGTAAGCCAGGATTTTATTTCTTGCTGAAGGACATGGAGCAGTTCTTCCCTTGTGTGACTTCTTTCGCCCAGACAAACCAGGTGCAGAACAGCGTGACACCACCGTGCCCTGCACATGTGTTATGCTGGAGGGGAACTGTGCATTGTCCCTGCAGTGGAGGCTGAGGACACGGTGGAGGATGAGGAGGCAGAGGCAGACATTGTCACAGGACCAACAGCGTGAGAACGTGGAGGCGTAATCGGCGTCACCTGGCCAAGTTGCTGGTGTGGCTGTGCAGGAACCACATTCACCCAGTGTGCCGTAAAAGACATGTACTGTCCCTGACCGTAGTTACAGCTCCAAACGTCGGCGCTGCCATGCACTTTGGCAGACACCGACAGGCTCAAGGACTGGCCCACTTTCTGTTCTACTTGTGTGTGCAGGGCTGGTACTGCCTTTTTGGCAAAGAAATGACAGCTTGGGACTCGGGTTCATATCGAACTTTACGATTTTTTTACCTCGGACCCGAACCCAAACTTTTCAGTAAAAGTTTGGGTTCGAGTTCAGTGTTTGGCGATTTAATGGCGCTTTTTGAAAGGCTGAAAGGCAGCCAATCAACAAGCGTTTAACTTGTGTGCCCTTAGAAGCCATCACAGCCATGCCTACTAATGGCATGGCTGTGATTGGCCAGTGCAGCATGTGACCCAGCCTCTATATAAGCTGGAGTCACGTAGCGCCGCACGTCACTCTGCTCTTATTAGTGTAGGGATAGGATGTTGCTGTGAGTGAGAGAATAGGAAATAATCTGATATCAGAACTTGTTGTCAACTCTGCGATCTACAGCGTTTTTTTTTTTTTGTGGCTGCAATGCAACATTTTTGTACCCTGTCCTGAGCTCAGTGACACAGAAAAATAAGTTCTATCCGTCTGTTACTTAGATGGGCGTCGGCGGCTGTATATGTGCCAGGGACAATAATTTAATTCTGTTCTTTTAGTTCAGTGGGCAACATATACCAATTTTTTCAGTGCTCCTGCACTGCATATGTGCCAGGGGAAGGAAAAATAATATAGGTAATCCGTCTGTGAGTTCATGGACCCAGGGGGTGACATTCACATTTTTTTTCTATAAAGTACCCCTGTGCTGCATATGAGAGTGTAATCAATTCAGTAAATCCATCTGTTAGATTCGGGAGGGGAAATTAATTTTATTTTGCTAAAAAAGTACATTTGTGCCCTGCACTGCATTTGTGATAGTGAAAGAAAATCAGTTAAATCCATCTCTTTCATTTGTGGGTGAAAAAATCATATCTTTTTTTTCCATAAAGTACCTTTGCGGCCTGTACTGCAAATCTGATAGTGAAATGAAATCAGCAAATCCTTTTTTTTCACTGTGGGTGAAAAAAATCATCTTTTTTTCCCATAAAGTACCTTTGCGGCCTGTGCTGCAAATCTGGCAGTGAAATATATATACAGTGAATACAACTGGGACATGGTGGGTAAAAAAAAACAACACTTTTTTGTCCATAAAGTACCTTTGCGGCCTGCACTGCGAATCACTGTGGGTGACAAAAATCATATTTGTTTTCCATAAAGTACCTTTGCGGTCTGCGCTGCATTTCTGACAATCCAATAAAACTGTTAAATACTCCTGTTACATTGTCTTTTGAAAAAATTGCACTTTTTGTGCTAGATAGTACATTTGCAGCCTGTGCTGCATTTCTGACAGTCCAATAAAACCGTTAAATACTGCTGTTACATTGTTGGTAGAAAAAAGCACACTTTGTGCTAGATAGTACATTTGCGGCCTGTGCTGCATTTCTGACAGTCCAATAAAACCGTTAAATACTGCTATTACATTGTTGGTAGAAAAAAAGCCCACTTTTTGTGCTAGATAGTACATTTGCAGCCTGCACTGCATTTCTGACAGTCCAATAAAACCGTTAAATACTGCTGTTACATTGTCGTTTGAAAAAAAAAAAAAACTTTTTGTGCTAGATAGTACATTTGCGGCCTGCGCTTCATTTCTGACTTCTGTTACATTGTTGGTTGACAAATTCAAATTTTTTTTGACTGTGAAGTTATTGTATTAAATTTGCATGTCACACTGTTGTGTGACCTCAAGAAATTATTTCTCTTTATGACACCGGCACAGCCTTAATGTCAGTGAACTTTATTGTTGACTATTGGCTGTTACATTGTCGCCTGACATAAACCATCTGTTAGTTTGGTGGGTGAAAGCAAAGAATTAGGAGAGCGTCAAATAAGGGATGTGGCCCCGGTCGTGGTGCTGCTGGTGTTGGTGGAGCTCCTGTTGCAGGGAGAGGACGTGGTCGATCTGTGCCAGCTACACGCACAAGTGAAACACATTCCTCAGGTGCGAGTAGGCAGCAGAACCTTCAGCGTTATTTGGTAGGCCCGAATGCCGCTCTATGAATGCTGAGGCCAGAACAAGTACAGGCGATAGATGATTCGGTGGCTGACAGTGCCTCCAGTTCCTTCACATTGTCTCCCACCCAGTCCCCTGCTGAAATATCAGAGTTGGCACCTGCAGCCCATGGCCATCAGTCTTTCACCTTACCCCCTTGCAAATCAAACTCACAGAGTGAACATAACCCCGTTCAAGGGAATATAGTAGAATATGGTCAGTTATAAACAACTTCACAGAATTACCATTGATTCTAAGACATAACTTTTAATAAATCATTGTTAAAAAGCCATTGGACCCTTCAGATACAAAAATAAATAATAAATGCCAAAATAAATCAAAAACCTAAGTGTGGAAAAGGTATTCCACTAGCCTATGTTTGCAGGAAAGGCAGCCAAGTATTTGTTTAATAGGCTATTGGGGCCGTAACCCTGATGCTAGCCCTATTAATGTTGCCCTGCCTGCAAACGGAATGGCCGCCCCTTGCAAATCAGCCAAGCAGTCTGAGCCCCAAGTCATGCAGCAGTCTCTTCTGCTTTTTGATGACTCTGCTAGCAGGGTTTCCCAGGGCCATCGACATAGCCCTGCCCCAGAAGTGGAAGAGATTGAGTGCACTGATGCCCAACCACTTATGTTTCAGGATGAGGACATGGGAAGACCACCGCAGCACATCTCTTAAGATGACGAAACACAGATGCCAACTGCTGCGGCTTTCTGCAGTCTGCAGACCGACAAGGAGGGTAGGGGTAAAGAGTGGGTAGAAGATGATGTGGGGGAGGATGAGGTATTAGACCCCACATGGAATCAAGGTCATGCGAGTGACGTGTGCAGTTTGGAGGAAGAGGCGGTGGTCGCACAGAGGCACCAGCACAGCAAAAGAGGGAGCAGGGTGCAAAAGCGTCTGTTACATTCTTGGGTGACATTTTACCATTTTTGCCGTGAATAAACCCCTGTTCTGCATAGGTGACAGGGACCTAAATTTCTAAAAATCGTCTGTTACATTCTCAGGTGCCATTTTGCCATTTTTGTTGTATACAAACCCCTGCTCTGCATAGGTGACAGGGACCTAATTTTTGTAAAATCGTCTATTCCATTGGTGGGTGACATGAACCCAGTTTTGCCGTGAATAAACCCCTGCTCTGCATAGTTCACAGGGACCTAAATTTCAAAAAATCGTCTGTTACGTTCTTGGGTGACATTTTACCATTTTTGCTGTATACAAACCCCTGCTCTGCATAGGTGACAGGGACCTAATTTTTGTTAAATCGTCTGATCAATTGGTGGGTGACATGAGCCCAGTTTTGCCATGAATAAACCCCTGCTCTGCATAGTTGACAGGGACCTAAATTTCAAAAAATCGTCTGTTACGTTCTTGGGTGACATTTTACCATTTTTGCTGTATACAAACCACTGCTCTGCATAGGTGACAGGGACCTAATTTTTGTTAAATCGTCTGATCAATTGGTGGGTGACATGAGCCCAGTTTTGCCATGAATAAACCCCTGCTCTGCATAGGTGACAGGGACCAAAATTTTTTAAATATCGTCTGTTACATTTTGGGTGACATTTTACAATTTTTGCTGTATACAAACCCCTGCTCTGCATAGGTGACAGGGACCTAAATTTCTAAAATTTGTCTGTTACATTGATGGTTGACATCAACCCATTTTTGCCGGTGAAAAACCCCTGCTCTGCATTGCTGACAGGGAACTAAATTTAGTAAAAACGTCTGTTACTGATCGGAAGATGCGCGACTACAAGTGCACGCTGGTCAACTCGATCCTGATGGCATTCCGACCTGACAGCAGGGGGCTCAGTGGAAGCACAAGGCGAAGGCTGAGGAGGAGAAAAAGGTAGTCAACGCAGCTGGGGCACCGCCAGCACCTCAGAAGGCAGGGTTAGCATGGCCGAAATGTGGAAAAGTTTTGTCAGCACGCCACAACAACCAGCACCACCAGCTGATATGGAACATCTTAGCAGGAGGCAGCATTTCAGCAACATGGTGGAGCAGTATGTGTGCACATGCCTACACGTACTGACTGATGAGTCTGCCCCCTTCAACTTCTAGGTCTCCAAATTGGGCACATGGCCTGAGCTTGCCCTGTATGCCTTGGAGGTGCTGGCCTGCCCTGCAGCCAGTGTATTGTCTGAACATTTGTTAAGCACGGCAGGAGGGGGTTATCACAGACAAGAGCAGCCGCCTGTCCACAGCCAATGTGGACAAGCTCACGTTCATTTAAATGAACCAGGGAGGGATCCCACAGGACTTGTCCGCACCTTGTGCAGAATAGACATGTATACCGGCCACACGCAGACATTGTTGTACTCTAGCGCACTTTCTCTTTGTTTTATTTTTATACCCAGATTTAAACAAAAAAAATTATTATAATAAAATAAAAAATAAAACCAGTGTTGGCTACCTCCTCCACCGTCGCTTCCACCTACACGACCACATCCACCGCCTCCTCAACTTCCTACTCCATATGAACCTCCTCCTCCTAGATCAAGATTATTATTTTTTGTTTTTACGTATTTTATGTTATTTGAAGTCATTTCCCTATCCACATTTGTTTGCAGAGCACTTGCCATGCCCTTAACAACATTTTACTGCCTTTTGCAGCCCTCTAGCCCTTTCCATGACTTTTTTAGAGCTATTCTAGTGCTCCAAAGTTCAGGTCCTCATTGACTTCAATGGGGTTCGGGTTCGGGGTCAAGTTCGGGTCCTGAACTCAAACTTTTTTGCGAAGTTCGGCCGAACACGGCGAACCCCAAACATGCAGGTGTCCGCTCAACTCTACTTGGGACTCTCAGCCTCGGCTGGCCCCAAGCTATCAGATCTCTAACAGGTGTAGAGTCCACCACTTGGAAAGGGAGGGACTGAAGCACCAGCAACTTGGACAGGAGCACATTTACCTTCGGCACCATTGGATGAGTGCACGCATACTGTTGTCTCTTGGCAATCGCTTCAGTGATCGATTGCTGACGAAATGAGCGACAAGAAGTAGGAGTAGGAGCAGGAGCATCTGGACCGGCAGAAGATGGGAAGGACAGACAGCACCCTTCGGCAGAAGTGGTGGAGCCTTGACTGCCAGAAACCGAGTGCGTGCCACTGGGTGATGCAGCTGTTGCTGCGGCAGGCAGGACCACCACATCAGAGCCAATGTTCTCCCAGGCCACTTCATGGTGACGCTGCATATGTTGACGCTAGTGTTGATCGAGCATGCTCGACCGAACACCAGTTCGGCTCAAGCATCTTGATGCTACGCAGCCAATAACGTGCAGGTAAGTACTGCCCTTTACTGTAATGTTGTAGCCATGTTGGTTACTGGCATTACAGTGATTGGCTGGCCGGAACGCGTCATCAGGTGCTATATAGCACCCGATGACACTTGTTTGGCTCAGCGAGAGCTGTGCTGAAGAAGGGAAAGTGCAGGGAGTGAGTTTTTTATTCTTTTGGAAGTTTAAAAACTTATCAGAGACCCAAAAGTCCTTTTAAGGACTATTGTGTGTGGCAGCAATATCTATTTTTAGCACATCTTGCTCTAAAAAGCATGCAATAGTTATGCCGCTGCAGACAGCGACATTAGCTGCGCTACATCTCCTGTGTAACATGTGCACATCCAAAAAATATCAGTGACATCCAGTGTACCTTTTCCATAGACAGTCCGCTGCGGACAGTAACATTACCTGGGGTACAACTCCTGTGTAACGTTTCCACATCCAAAATACCTGTGACATTCCCTGTAATTTTATATTAGCCACTGCTGACATCAGCAGCATTATCTGCAGTATTTCTCCTGTGTGACGGTTCCACATCCCAAATACCTTTTTTTATTTTTTTTGTGCATATACTTACAAATCCTACGCTACTGTACATATGACATACTTTCAAGCATATATAACATTTAATATGAAGAAGGCGAGCAGTAAGGGACAGGGAAGTGGCTTTGATGCTGATGGTGAACGCAGAGGCCGTGGCCCTGGGCGCTTTGAAACTGTGCCTGCTGCCAGAGCACAAGAAAAACAATCATCCACGATACCTAGCTTCATGTCCCAGTTTGCAGGGCGGCGCAGGACACCACTCTCGAAGTCAGACCAGTGCCACCAGATGGTCGGTTGGATTGCAGCAGATAATGCTACCAGTTGGTTAAGCACCACCCTGTCTTCCTCCAAGTCCAGTCTCAGTAGCCAAGAGTCTGGTCAACACAATCCTCACCCTGATAATCCTTCCTCCCACCATGGAGAGTCTTGCCAACAAAGTGATTTCACACTCGAATATTCCGAGGAGCTATTTTCAGAACCATTCCTTCATTTGGGCCTCTCGACAAGTCCGTTTGAAGAAGGACATGAGATATTGTGCCCTGATTCCCAAACTCTTGACCATCCACAGTCAGAAAAAGATGGGGAATGGCAATTAGTGTTTAACGAGGTGGATGATGATGATGAGACAGTTGCTAATAAGTCAACTGCAATTAGTGTCTCCAGAGGTTCATGATGAGGATGAGACGCAGTTGTCAATAACTGAGGTTCTTGTTAGGTCAACAAGTCAGGAGGATGAGCAGAGTGAGGAAGTGGAAGAGGAGGTGGTCGATGAAGTCACTGACCCAACCTGGAAAGGTGGCAAGCCGAGCGAGGACAGCAGTACAGAGGGGGAGGGATCCGCAGCACCGCAAAAGCCTGGAAGTGGCAGTGGGGTGGCAAAAGGGAGAAGGCAGGCCATACCAAACAGCACACCCTTGCGGAAATCTCCCTTGCCAAGGGGTACGTGTTCCGCAGTCTGACGCTTTTTTGAGGAAAGTGCGGACAAAAGAATTCTAATTTGCAACCTGTGACATACAAAAATGAGCAGGGACATGAACACTAGCAACCTCACCACCACCAGCATGATCCGCCACATGGCATCAAAGCACCGTAATAGGTGGGTAGGCCAAACGCCTGGGTCCACAATCTGTTTCTGCGGGTCACACCATTGCCTCCTCTTCCACTGTGTTATGTGCTGGCTAATCCCCTGTTGAAGGTGCAGGCCCGGATGCCTCCCGCCCTGCACCTGGACCTTCACAAGCACCATCAGCAACCACATCCACTTCCGTGTCCCAGTGCAGTGTGAAAATTTCCTTATCCCAGGCATTTGAACGCAAGCGCAAATATACAGCCAACCACCCACAGGCCATAGCACTAAATGCTCAACTTTCCATATTACTGGCCCTGGAAATGTTGCCATTTAGGCTTGTGGACACTGAGGCCTTCCGCAGCTTGATGTCAGCGGCTGTCCCTCGTTACGCTGTCTCTAGCTGCCGCTACTTTTTCACAGTGTGCTGTGCCCGCCTTACACCAACATGTGTCCCGTAACATCATACGTGCTCTGCCCAGCGCAGTTACTGGGAAGGTCAACCACTGACACATGAACAAGTGCTTTCGGCCAGGGACGCTACATTTCCCTGACGGCACACAGGGTAAACATTGTGGAGGCCGGGAGCAAGTCGTACCCTGGGATGGCACAGGTGATACCGATGCCAAGGATTGCAGGCCCTATTTTAATCAGTGTTTCTGCCACCACCTACATTAGTGGCTCCAACCCCCACTTCTCCTCCTCTGCCTCCTACTCCACTTCCACCTCAGAATTATCCTCTTGCAGCACCAGTCAGTCGTCAGTCCTTAGCTGGAAGCAGTGTAGCACTGCAGTGGGGAAGCGTCAACAGGACGTGCTTAAGCTGATCTGCTTAGGGGACAAACAGCACACTGTCGCAGAGCTGTGGCAGGGGATAGGAGACCAGACTGACCTGTAGCTCTCGCCACTCAACCTAGAACCAGGCATGGTTGTGTCTGATAATGGCCGTAACTAGGTGGCAGCTTTGTAGCTCGGCAAGCTCACACATATCCCATGCCTAGTCCGCGTCTTCATCTTAGTGGTACAGCGGTTTCTCAAAACCTCCCCCAATTTGCCTGAGCTACAGGTGGAGGTGCACCGTGTGTGTGCCCATTTCCGCAAATCATCGACAGCTTCTGCCGGTCTGTCAACGCTGCAGCAGTGCTTACAATTGCCAGCTCACCGACCGTTGTGTGACGTGAGCACACACTGGAACTCAACGATCCACATATGAACCAGGCTTTGTGAGCAGCAGATGGCACTAGTGGAATACCAGCTGCAACATGGTCGTCACCTTTCCAGTCAGCTTCCACTCTTCACAAGCAAGGAGTGGGCATGGATGTCTGTCTGAGGTTTTAAAAAACTTTGAGGAATCAACATAGATGGTGAGCGGTGATAACGCTATTATCAGCGTCACCCTCCCACTTCTGTGTCTACTCAAACGCTCGCTGCTCACAATTAAGGCCGACGATTTGCAGGTGGAAATGGGGGAAGACATTACACAGGGTGATAGCCAGACCACCCTCAGATCTTCTTCTCAGCGCAAATTGGAAGATGATGAGGAGGAGGAGGAGCAGGAGACGGTTGTCTCCTCTACAGAGGGTAGTACCCATGGAAGTTTAATTCCATCTGTTCAGCCTGGATGGGTAGAAGAGGATGAGGTGATTGAGAGTCATCCTCCCAATGACGACAGCGAAGTCTTGCCTGTTGGGACTCTGGCACACATGGCTGACTTTATGTAAGGCTGCCTTTCCCATGACCCATGCGTTTTACGCATTTTGGACAACATCGATTGCTGGTTGTTCACCCTTCTCGACCCCCGCTACAAAGAGAACTTCTCATCTCTCATTCCTGTGGTCGAGAGGACGATCAAAATGGTGCAAAACCAGAAGGTCCTTGTGGAAAAATTGCTCCAAAAAATTCCAGCTCACAACGCTGGCGGCAGAGTACGTAGTTCCTTGGGCAAACGAAGAGGGAAGATGAGGGGAACACACAGCAGTTCCAAAATAGGCAGGGCAACACTACATGACACCCCGCCAGCACTCTCACCCTGATGTGCGGCCTAGTGTCACAAGGAGGGAAAAATTTGGGAAGATCGTGAAGGAGTACCTAGCAGACCGTGTCAGCGTCCTCAATGATCCCTCTGTGCTTTCAACTACTGGGTGTCCACGCTGGACACGTGGCACGAACTGGTGCTCTATGCCTTGGAGGTGCTGGCCTGCCCTGCCGCACAAGCGTTTTGTCAGAGCGGGTATTTAGTGCTGCTGGGGGCATAATAACTGATAAGCGAATCCGCCTGTCAATTGAAAATGCTGACAAGTTGACTCTTATAAAAATGAACAAGGCCTGGATTGCCCCTGACTTCTCTACTCCACCAGAGGAAAGTGGCTGAATATAAAGGCACTTTAAATGTTTTTTGTATAATGTACTGAATACACTGTATTCCCATGCACCCCTTCCCCCACAAAAAAGGGTAAATAGTTCAATCTTCCTTTTCTCGTCCTCCTCCTTTTCTTCCATCATATCAACATGCTTATTAGTCTGCCCTTGCTCCTAATGTTGTAAAGGGTCAGCTCACCTGCAGGCCCTCGCATATAATGTTTTAGAGGATCAGCTCACCAGCAGGCCCTCAACTGTAATGTTTTACAGGGTCATCTCACCAGCAAACTTTTGCCTACAATCCTTTAGAGGACCAGCTCACCTGCAGGCAGTGGCGTAGTGTGGGTTGCCAGCACCCGGGGCAAGCCAAAAATTGTGCCCCCCCCCCCCCCACACTGGGCACGCCCCTTTTAACAGATACTGTAATAGATCATTAGCAGTCCTATGTAACACCACAGATAACACAGTGATAACTCTGAGTACAGATAATGTAATAGATGTTCCCTGCAGTCCTATGTAACACCTCAGATAACACAGTGATAACTTTCTGTGTACAGATAATGTAGTAGATGGGTGTGAGGCTCCAGAATTCAGAACACACACAGTGTGACCTGAAGTCTGGGGCCAGGATGTGGCAGGGTGGGCCATGTTCTCAATCTCCTTCCCCAACCCTACCGTGAAACAGATATGTGCAAGGACATTATAGTTACAGTAGAATACCGCACCATACCTGTTACATCCAGTGACGTCTCCTGTGATGTAGACTTTCCTCAACGTCTTCATTCAGAGATAAGACCGCCATGACACCTTCTTCTTTCAGCCGCTTCTCGTCTCTGCAGAGTTTCACTGAATTTTTTTTAGGTTCCTTACTTTATTATCATCCTCTCCTTTCTGGTGTCTCAACAACTCATCCTGCTGCCCCCCAATATTGTGCTAGAGCCAGACAGATAGTCCCTTATTCCCCATAATATTATTATTCCTGTATATTATAATGGCCCCCTCTTTATTATTAATATAATGTCCCCCTCTTTATTATTAATGTGATGGCCCCTCTTTATTATTAATGTGATGGCCCCCTCTATTATTAATGTGATGGCCCCTCTTTAATAACAAAAAGGGGGCCATTATATTAACAAAGAGGGGGACATTATATTAATAATAAAGAGGGGGCCATTTTATTAATAATAAAGAGGGGGGTCATCACATTAAAGGGTTTCTATCACTTCGTTTCACATAATTAGCTGTCAGACACTAGCGATCCGCTAGTGTCTGCTCTGCCAAACCATCCTAATATAATTGCTTTTGGGGCAGCCGTTTCGCTAAAAAAAGAACTTTTATTGATATGCTAATGAGCCTCTAGGTGCTATGGGGGCATCATTAGCACCTAGAGGCTCGGTCTACCTTCACAAACTGCCGCCGCCCAGCGCGTCCCTCCAGCCCGCCCATCTCCTCCGGAATGCGATCCTCCCTGTGAGCGTATGTATTCTGCGCATGCCCAGTGAATGTACGACCGCTTCCCTGCTCAGACATCTCCACTGCGCCTGCGCCAATGATGTCATAGTGCTCCGACGAACAGGCGCAGTGGAGATGTCTGTGCAGGGAAGCGGTCAGACATTCACAGATGGGCAGGCTGGAGGGACGCGCTGGGCGGCGGCAGTTTGTGAAGGTAGACCGAGCCTCTAGGTGCTAATGACGCCCCCATAGCACCTAGAGGCTCATTAGCATATGAATAAAAGTTCTTTTTTTAGTGAAACGGCTGCCCCAAAAGCAATTATATTAGGATGGTTTGGCAGAGCAGACACTAGCGGATCGCTAGTGTCTGACAGCTAATTATGTGAAACGAAGTGATAATAATAAAGAGGGGGGTCATCACATTAATAATAAAGAGGGGGCCATTACGGGGGCGGAGCCTGCACCGGACTGTGATGGCCACATAGTCAGGAACTCTCCGTACTAGATCCACTAAAGCACCAGCATACACAAGCAGACAGACGAAAGAATGGTCAAAATCGGGCACCCTAGAGCCGGGGACACTTCTAATGCCAGCAAGCCGCCGAATAACAGCGGGGACATGGACAAATTCATTAAAAAAGCTGCGGCCACTCTGGTAGCTCGGGAGACCAAGATGTCGCCGAACCCGCCACATAAGGTGAGCGAGCGCACCGCTGACATCTCTGAAGGAGAGAGTGATGTAGAGGACTCTCACGGCGCTTCCTATCACTCGCCGCTTCTTAAAACAGTCACTCAGTAAAGCCATAGAGACGATCTTAAGCGAGCTCAAGGCCCTCTGCCATGATATGCACCACATAGGCGACCGAGTAGTGACCTTAGAAGCGCGCCAAGCTGCAGTACTAGACCACCAACAGCAACCGCATCCTCCCTGCAGAAATGCCGCACTTACCTCAATGACCTCCATAACGCTTTGGAGGACCAAGAAAACAGAGGATGCAGGAATAACCTGCGATTCAGGGGGATACCTGAAACAGTCACCGCGGCTGATATACCTGGGACTGTACTTGCAATATGCTGCTCCCTGCTGGGTCCAGATCACCAGGCTGACATCATCATCGAGCGTGCTCATAGAGCACTAAGACCTAAGCCTAAGATCTCAGAGCCGCCTAGAGATGTGATCTGCAGGTTCCTTAACTTCCAGGTCAAAACAGCGGTCTTGGAGGAACCATGAGAACCTGACATACGAGGAAGCCTGCATTACGATTTATCAAGACCTGGCCCCCTCAACACTAAGGAAAAGCAGAACCTTGAAGCCCCTAACGGATTGGCTCAGGGCAAACAAGATTCCATATAGATGGACTTTTCCTTTTGGAATATTGTTCTTCCATGCAGGACCTCGCCTCACCATAACCACATTTAGCGATTTAATTGGAGCCTACGACCACTTACAGATTCCTCCGCTGGAAATCGTGAAATGGGAGTTGTACCAAGATCTAACAGAGCTGCCAGACCTGCTGAAGATTTCACCTTTTGAACTTCCACGCACCCTGAAGGCCCAGAAGTTCAAGCGGAGGAACAACCAGCTGACCCCGTAGAGACTGGCTCTAATATCGCAACCACTTATTTGAGCCATCCCGGTTTTCTGCTAGCCTTTCTCCCCACCTTTCCCTCTGACTCACCTTCCTCCTAATTATCCCATCTCCCCCCTCCAATACCAGTTATTTGCTACTGTTACTACACCTATTCCCACCCCATCCTTTCCCCTACTATACCTAAATTATCCCCTACCCCCCTATAGTTTCATATTTGTCTGTCTTAAGGCCTCACCTCTGAGGCTCATATCTGGTGCAAAGAGGATCGCAACAGGGTTGATTATCCATTTACCCCCTTGTGACCCTCACCTCTAACACTAGTATAACCCATTTCGATGGGTACGGTTATCCAAAAGTTTATAACCATGTTACATATTGTTTTGTTTATTCTTTCATTAAGGTACATGCCCCTTTCATTCTAATGATCCTGGAGGCACAGGGGGCCCCTCTGGAACCCATCTTACTCGTCCGGACTCTTCACACTATTCACAGCCAGGATGCGTTCTCCTGGAGATGGGTCACGCTTCAGCAAGGCAATCTCCACCACATCAAATACAATGGCTGATCTATCATTTGCGTCCTACAATGTTAGGGGCTTTAAAGGGCTTCTGTCACCCCACTAAACTCATTTTTTTTTTTGTGTACTTATAATCCCTATCCTGCCATATTGCCATACATTAAGTTATTAATAATTTTCGTTCAGTACATTTAGCAAAATACTTACTTTTATGATATGCTAATTACCTTTCTACCAGCAAGTAGGGCGTCTACTTGCTGGTAGCAGCCGCAGAAAACCGCCCCCTCCTTCTGTTGATTGACAGAGCCAGCCGCGATCTCCTCCTCCGGCCGGCCCTGTCAGCATTTCAAAAATCGCGCGCCTGTGTTGATTCGGCGCAGGCGCTCTGAGATAAGGAGGCTCGCCTCCTCAGCACTCCCTCAGTGTGCGCCTGCGCCGATGACGTCTTCTCTTTCGGTGAAGAAAGAAAAGAAAAAGGGCTTATTAGCCGTTGTGTGGTGAAGTGAGAAAATTAAAGCCCTTTTTGGCGTGTATAAGTTGGGGGGAAAAGGGGCTTATTAGCTGTTGTGTAGTGAAGTAAGAAAATGAAAGCCCTTTTTGGCATGTATTAGTGAGGGAACAAAAAGGGCTTATTAGCCGTTGTGTGGTGAAGTAAAAAAATTATAGCCCTTTTTGGCGTGTATTAGTGGAAAAAAATAAATAATATTATTTGCTGTTCACGGCCGCAGTTATATGTTCTAAAGCCTTTTTGTGGCGTGTATTAGTGGGGAAAAAGAAAAGGGGCTTATTAGCCGTTGTGTGGTGAAGTGAAAAAATTAAAGCCTTTTTTAGCGTGTATTAGAGGCAAAAAAAACTGTATTTGCCATTCACGGCCACAGTTATATGTTCTAAAGCCTTTTTTTGTTGTGTATTAGTCAGGGGGAAAAAAGGGGGCTTATTAGCCGTTGTGTGGTGAAGTGAGAAAATTACAGCCATTTTTGGCGTGTATTAGTGGCAAAAAAATTATATTATTTTCCATTCACGGCCGCAGTTATATGTTCTAAAGCCTTTTTTTGGCTTGTATTAGTAGGGAAAAAGAAAAGGGGCTTATTAGCCATTGTGTGGTGAAGTGAGAAAATGACAGCCCTTTTTGCCATGTATTAGTGGCAAAAAAAATATTATTTGCCATTCACGGCCGCAGTTATATGTTCTAAAGCCTTTTTTTGTTGTGTATTAGTGGGGGGAAAAGAAAAATGGCCACAGGGGAGGAACTGCTCCACGTCCTTCATCAAAAAATCGAATCCTGGCTTTTTCCGCGACAATTCAAAATCGGAACCATGGTGACCAACAATGGGAAGAACATGGTGTCACCGCTGCGTCAAGGAGGGCTGATCTATGCGCCCTGCATGGCGCACGTGTTCAATCTGGTTGTCAAGCGTTTCCTGAAGTCTTCCACCCATCTGCAAGACATCCTAAAAATGGCCAGGAAACTTTTCATGCACTTCAGTCACTCGTACACCACCAAGCACAGCCTCCTTGAGCTACAGCGGCAGAACGGCGTCCCCCAACATAGGCTGATATGCAACATTTCCACCCGTTGGAATTCCAGCCTCCAAATGTTGGACTGAATGTACGAACAGAGAAAGGCCATAAACGTTTTCCTGATGATCCAAGTGGATAGGAGTACTCCCCAGTGTAACTTTGATGTTAGCCAGTGGCAGCTCATGCATAACACCTGCCGTTTGCTCGTGCCCTTTGAGGAGGCCACTTTATTTGTCAGTCGTCAGGAATACGGGATAAACAACGACATTCCACTGATTCATATCCTGGAAAAGATGCTGGTAAATATGGCTGATCAGGGGACTGGAGACGTGGCGCCTCCATCTCATGGCCACAGGAGGACATTGGAGCACAAGCAATGTGTAGCGAAATGGGTGGTTTTTCTACACAGGTGACAGGAGAGGAGGAGCAGGAGCAGCCGGAGGAGCAAGCGGGAGATGAGGAAGATAATGAAGATGACCAGACACACCGTGGCAGTATGCAGAGAAGATGGAGGCAGGGAGTCCCTCCGAGTCACTTGCGCAAATGGCCCGATGCATGCTTACTTGCTTGCGTAGTGACAGCCGAATTGTCACCATTCGGCAGAGGAATGACTAATGGCTCTCCACCATGTTAGACTCTTGCTACCGGTACAAAATGGGGGCCTTTTTTTACTCCAGCTGAGAGGGAGGACAAACTAAACTACTATAGAGATATCCTATGTAGTCAGTTGGCCACTGCTTATCTGCGCCATCGTCTATCCTTTCGCAGGTCTGCACTCATGTTCCACTGCTGTGGCTGCTGATGGGGGGGGGGTGGCAGGAGCTGTACCAGCTCCATCAGCAGCAGCTTGAGTCTAGAGTCGCTGATGACCAGCTTTCTTCACCCGCATAGTGAAAAAACTACTCATCAACAGCTAGATATAGAGAAGAACTTGAACCAGCAGGTGGAGTGCAACCTGCCACTGGACTACTGGGCAGCCAAACTGGATTTGTGGCTGCAACTGGCAGAGTTTGCCCTGGAAAAGCTGTCCTACCCGGCCAGTAGTGTGGCATCAGAGCGGGTGTTTAGTTCGGTGGGGCCATAGTTACCCCAAGGAGAACTCGCCTGTCCAGCCAAAATGTCGAGAGACTGACCTTTGTCAAGATGTATTAGGCGTTGATCAGACAGGATTTCCACGCACCAATGCCTCATGCTTCAGAATAGATCATCCATGCTGCCTTACCCAAACCTTGACAAAAGAGACCGGTTTCTTCTGGCTAACTGCATACTATTCTGATGCTGCCACCTGCCTGATGCTACACATCTGATGCCAAGTGCTCCTTCTTACACCCACCATCGTCTGCACGTATTTTTAGTGCCACCAACCTGCCCACTCTGTCAACTAGTCACTCTGTGGTCTCCTAATGCTGCTGCCACCTCCACACTATGTCACCTTGCCACTCTGTGGTCTCATGATGCTGCTGCTATCTCACACTATGTCACCTTGACACTCTATGGTCTCCTGATGCTGCTGCCACGTCCACAATATGTCACCTTGCCACTCTTTGGTCTCCTGATGCTGCTGCCACCTCCACTCTATGTCACCTTGCCACTCTGTGGTCTCCTGATGCTACTGCTACCTTAACACTATGTCACTATGTCACCTTGGCACTGTGTGCCCTCCTCTTGCTGCTGCTGCTATCTCCACACTCTGTCATCGTGCCACTCTGTGGTCTTTTGATGCTGCTGCCAACTCCACACTATGTCACCTTGCCACTCTGTGGTATGCTGATGTTGCTGCCACCTCACCAGTATGTCATTGGGCCACTCTGTGGACTTCTAGTGCTGTTCCCACCCTCCCCACTTCATGACTTGGCCACTATTTTCTCTTTTTGGCCTGGTTGACATCATCATTTATTTGACCCCTCTTCTGATTTGTCAGAAGTAAGGAAAAATGAGACACACAATGGATTGTTTCTGTGTAGTAGCTGTCAGGCATGTATGGTCCCATCAAAATTGGCTTATGATTTGGTAGTCAAAAGCAGGAGTGGGTACAAAACACAACAGACATGTAAATACTCTATTCACGTGTCATCTCTGTTTTGGATCCACTCCTGTTTTTTTTTTGGGCTTTAGCAATACTGATGGATTACTGACCAAATACTGACCGAGTGAAGATGGATGCTCAAACAGGATCCGTTTTTTGGGGTCATTGTTCTGATGGATCAGGGGAAGGGCAAAATAATCAGTGATGTCAACACAAACTTACTGCTGACACCATCTCCACTCTGTCAGGGGGGGTTCTACTTGTATAAGGGTTTAATAGAACAGTAGACATCTATGTGGAATCTAGAGTTGAGCGGACACCTGGATGTTCGGGTTCGACGAGTTCGGCCGAACTTGAAAAAAAAGTTTGGGTTCGGGACCCGAACTTGACCCCATTGAAGTCAATGGGGACCCGAATTTTTGGGTACTAAAATGGCTCAAAAATAGTCCTGGAAAGGGCTAGAGGGCTGCAAAAGGCATCAAAATGTGCTTAAGAGCATGGCAACTGTTCTGCAAACAAATGTGGATAAGGAAATGAATTAAAATAACATAAAATACAGAAAAATTTAAATAACAATCTGGATCTAGGAGTAGGAGGTTAAGGAGGCGGTGGGTGGGTGGATGTGGCAGTGTAGGTTGACGTGGCAGTGTAGGTGGAAGCGGCGGTGAAGGAGGAATAGGTAGCCAACAATGATTTGTGTTATTTTTTATTTTTAAATTGGGGTATCCCCAAAAATATTGGGACATATAACAAAATAAAACAAAGAATAAATGCACTTCAGTACAAGAATGGATGGTTGAGGCTGGTATAAATGTCTATTCTGCACAAGGTACGGACAAGTCCTGTGGGATCCATGCCTGGTTCATTTTAATAAACGTAAGCTTGTCCACATTGGCTGCGGCCTGTGATAATGCTCTCTGCCGTACTAAACACACGTTCACACTATACACTGGCTGCAGGGCAGGTCAGCACCTCCGAGGCTGACAAAGCTTTTCCACATTTTGGCCATGCTAACCCTGCCTTCTCAGGTGCTGGTGGTGCCCCAGCTGCGTTGGCGACCTCTTAATCTTCCTCTGCCTTCGCCTTGTGCTTCCACTGTGCCCCTGCGTTCAGGTGGGAATGCTATCATCAGCGTGCACTTGTAGACGCGCATCTTCCGATCAGTAACAGATGTTTTCACAAAATTTAGTTCCCTGTCACCCAGGCACAGCAGGGGTTCATTCACGGCAAAAGGGGGTTCTTGTCACCCAGCAATACAACAGACGATTTTGAGAGTTTTAGGCCCCTGTCACCCAGGCACAGCAGGGGTTTATTCACGGCATAAGGGGGTTCATGTCACCCAGCAATAGAAAAGACGTTTTTGAGAGATTTAGGCCCCTGTCACCCAGGCACAGCAGGGGTTCATTCATGGCAAAAGGGGGTTCATGTCACCCAGCTATAGAACAGAGGATTTTGAGAGATTTAGGCCCCTGTCACCAAGGCACAGCAGGGGTTCATTCACGACAAATGGTGGTTCATGTCACCCAGCAATAGAACAGAGGATTTTGAGAGATTTAGGCCCTTGTCACCCAGGCACAGCAGGGGTTTATTCACGGCAAAAGGGGGTTCTTGTCACCCAGCAATACAACAGACGATTTTGAGAGATTTAGGCCCCTGTCACACAGTCACAGCAGGGGTTCATTCACGGCAAATGGGGGCTCATGTCACCCAGCAATACAACAGACGATTTTGAGAGATTTAGGCCCCTGTCACCCAGTCACAGCAGGGGTTCATTCACGGCAAAAGGGGGTTCATGTCACCCAGCAATAGAACAGAGGATTTTGAGAGATTTAGGCCCATGTCACCCAGGCACAGCAGGGGTTCATTCATGGCAAAAGGGGATTCATGTCACCCAGCAATAGAACAGAGGATTTTGAGAGATTTAGGCCCCTGTCACCCAGGCACAGCAGGGGTTCATTCACGGCAAAAGGGGGTTCATGTCACCCAGCAATAGAACAGAGAATTTTGAGAGATTTAGGCCCCTGTCACCCAGGCACAGCAGGGGTTCATTCACGGCAAAAGGGGTTCATGTCACCCAGCAATACAACAGAGGATTTTGAGAGATTAAGGCCCCTGTCACCCAGGCACAGCAGGGGTTTGTATATGCCAAAAATGGTAAAATGTCACCCGACAATTTAAAATAAGAATTTTTTCAATTTAGGGCACTAAAATTGGCACTTTTTCGCATTAAAATGGCTAGAAAATAGTCCTTAAAAAGTCTAGAGGGATGTAAAAGGCAGTAACATGTGCTTAAGAGCATGGCAACTGCTCTGCAAACAAATGTGGATAGGGAAATAACTTAAAATAAAATAACAAAAAATTACAAATTATTAACCTGCAACTCAGAGAAGGAGGTGGATATGGAGTCGGAGGTTGAGGAGGCGGTGAATGTGGTGTTGTAGGTGGAGGCAGCAATGGAGGTGGAGGAGGTAGCCAACAATGTTTTTTATTTATTTTTTATTGGGGTAGGTAGCCCCCAAAATATTGTGACAAATAAAAAAAAAAGAAAACAAAGAATCATTGCACTTGACTTGAGTACAAGAATGTATGTTTGATGGTGGTATAAATGTCTATTCTGCACAAGGTACAGACAAGTCTTGTGGGATCCAAGCCGTTGGCTGTGGACAGGCGGCTGCGCTTGTCTGTAATGACGCCCCCTGCAGTGCTAAACACACGTTCAGATAATACACTGGCTGCAGGGCAGACCAGCACCTCCAAGGCGTAAAGGGCAAGCTCAGGCCATGTGCCCAATTTGGAGACCCAGAAGTTGAAGGGGGCAGACCCGTCATTCAGTACGTGTAGGCGTGTGCACACATACTGCTCCACCATGTTGGTGAAATGCTGCCTCCTGCTAAGACGTTCCATATCAGCTGGTGGTGCTGGTTGTTGTGGCGTGCTGACAAAGCTTTTCCACATGTCGGCCATGCTAACCCTGCCTTCTGAGGTGCTGGCGGTGCCCAAGCTGCATTGGCGACCTCTTCCTCGTCCTGTGCCTTCGCCTTGTGTTTCCACTGTGCCCCCGCTGTCAGGTGGGAATGCCACCAGCAGCGCGTCTACCAGCGTGCGCTTGTACTCGCGCATCTTACGATCATGCTCCAGTGTTGGAAATAAGGACGGTACGTTGTCCTTGTAACGGGGATTCAGCAGCGTGGCCACCCAGTAATCAGCACAAGTTAGAATGTGGGCAACTCTGCAGTCATTGCGGAGACACTGCAGCATGTAATCGCTCACGTGTGCAAGGATGCCCAGAGGCAACGAAAAGCTGTCCTCTGCGGGAGGTGTATCGTCTGTGTCCTCTGTATCCCCCCATCCACGCACCAGTGATGGCCATGAGCTGGTCTCGGTGCCAACCTGCTGTGAACATGGTTCCTCCTCCTCCATCTCCTCATCCTCCACCTCCTCATCCACCAGAACTGTGCCCTGGCTGGACAATTGTGTACCTTGGGTTTGTAGGTGCAGGAACCCACCCTCGGAGCCACTTGGGAATGACTGGCCGGAAACCCTACGAAACCCTCTTCCTCCTCCTGTGCCACATCCTCTTCCATCATCGCCAGGAGCGTTTTTTCAAGGAGGCATAGAAGTGGGATAGTAATGCTGAGAACTGCGTTATCGGCACTGGCCATGTTGGTGGAGTACTCGAAACAGCGCTGTCACGGAAAATCTGCAAGAATATTGAACCGTCCTCCCAATATTATCAATATCACTATCCCTTATTGATCAATGGGCCTATTAAACAGTCCTTATTTCCATAGGGGCCCCCAGAGCTTACAATCTGATTACTCAGAGCGTCTCCTTCTATGTACCCAGAGAACAAAAGGGTCCTTTTGTTCCATTCAGTCAATAGAGGCCAGCAGGCTTCAGACTGTCTGTCACAGCTAAAACTGGAAATGGACCGAATGCTAACTTCATTACGGCGTCCTCTACGATTAACTGATCAGACGGTGGCTATTCGTCTGCATCCCTGGTAAATAAGAAGTGTGAAGTCAGTTTCCTGAAAGTGAAGTTACCTGGGTGAAACTATAGACAGTCAGGCACCGCGATCTGAGATATGATTTTTACCCTTTTTAAGAGAAACCATGCATTTTACGGACATAAAAATTACGTCATCTTGTCCCTCAGAATTCACTGGACATTTACATATGACAAATATAATTCTAGGAGATGCCCAGGTAAAGTTATGGCGTTACCCCATCATAAAACAGGTTATAATAGTCATATTTTGTGGGGAATGTGAATCTGTGCACGTTACTTATGTACAGCGGAGACATCGTGAGATATGGCACATACCATATTTCAGAACTGGCATTCATCTCAGAAATACAGCCTGCCCAGCAGACGGACTCTCAATTCCCCGCCTTGAGTCTGGGATCCTTATAACAAGTGCCTAGAATCTGCTAAAGGAGTTCTCCACTTTTAACAACACCTGAAGAGGGCCTCAGCCAGAGAACCCGTGGGCTGTAGGCATATCTGGATTATTACACTGGACAAAGCTTTCTTGGACTTTATCCCTGCAACGGACTATTTCACCAACGGACATCTTTTCTGCGGAAAATAAGTATTTTCTTTCTTTTCTCCCTTTTTGTTTATTGGACTATACTTTCCTTGATTATTGTTTTAAGAATTACTGTACATCTTGATAATTTGTATTGTATATATATATAATAAATGACCTCCAAGTCATTTCTCTAGCCATATGCCTGCTTTCAAACACTGCAAAAACTTACCCTAGCCTCTCCGAAGAGAAAGCTACTCGGTTCTGTTATCCAGATAGTGGGTTCCTTGCTCCCATCAATTGCAAGGTGGTGGCAGTTAAACTATCCTGTGTGTGGTTCCGGTCCGGTCGCTCACACGCTTACTTGCGGTCAATCGGCGGTCCAATTCCTGCGCTTTCAGCCTATCGACTGTACAGACTCAAGTTAGACTGTCGGTGTACTGAAAGTGGTGGGGAGGCCTGTTTGCGGATTGACCACTAGGGGCGCTGTGACGGTTTCGTGACGTATTGTGGCCACGGCAGTCGCAGTTCGTCACAAGCGCAACAAGGAACACAGGTCTCGCATGGAGGCCCAGTCATTGGTGGTGAAGTGGTGCTGTTCCGCCGAGCGACTCACCCGTGCGTGCTGCAGCTGAAACTCCACTATCGCCTGCTGCTGCTCGCACAGTCTAGCCAGCATGTGCAAGGTGGAGTTCCACCTTGTGGGCACGTCGCATATGAGGCGGTGAGCGGGAAGGCCAAAGTTACGCAGCAGCGCTGACAGGCGAGCAGCAGCAGGGTGAGAACACTGAAAGCGCGCAGACGGCCCGCACTTTATGCAGCAGCTGACATGTCGGGGTAATTTTTAAGGAATCTCTGCACCACCAAATTCAGCACATGTGCCAGGCAAGGGATGTGCATCAAACCGGCTAGTCCCAGAACTGCTACGAGATTTTGCCCATTATCGCACCAGGCCGGGCTTGAGGCTGACTGGCACAAACCACTCATCGGTCTGTTGTTCAAGGCCCGTCCACAGCTCCTTCGCGGTGTGGGGTTTGTCCCCCAAACAGATAAGTTTTAAAACTGCCTGCTGTCGTTTACCCCTGGCTGTGCTGAAGTTGGTTATGAAAGTATTACGCTGACCGGATGAGGAGCTGGTAGAGGATGAGGAAGCAGAGTAGGAGGAGGAAGCAACAGGAGGCAAACTGAAGAGCCCTGCAATCCTCGGTGGTGGAAGGACATGCGCCAAACTGCTATCCGCCTCAGGCCCAGCCGCCACTGCATTTACCCAGTGTGCTGTTATGGAGATATAACGGCCCTGACCGTGCTTACTGGTCCACGTGTCCGTAGTGAGGTGCACCTTGCCACAGATGGCGTTGCGCAGTGCACACCTGATTTTGTCCCCTACTTGGTTGTGAAGGGAAGGGATGGCTCGCCTTGAAAAGTAGTGGCGGCTGGGCACGACGTACTGTGGGACAGCCACTGCCATAAGACCTTTAAAACTCTCCGTCTCCACCAGACGGAATGACAGCATTTAAAAGGCAAGTAATTTAGAAAGGCTGGCATTCACGGCTAGGGATCGCAGGTGGGTAGGGGAGTACTTCCTCTTCCTCTCCAGCGTTTGGGATATGGAGAGCTGAACGCTTCCGTGGGACATTGTGGAGATGCTTGGTGACCCAGGTGTTAGTGTTGCTGGCAGATCCTCTGTTTGTGGGGTGCCAGGTGGCACTGTCACTCCAGAGGTGGATGAAGAGGCCGCGACTGCAGCAGAAAAAGAAGCGGGAGGAGCCAGAAACCTTTCTTGGTTTTTGAGGTGTCTACTCCACTGCAGCTCGTGCTTTGCACTTAAATGCCTGGTCATGCAGGTTGTGCTCAGGTTGAGAACGTTTATGCCTCGCTTCAGGCTCTGATTGCACAGCGTGCAAACCACTCGTGTCTTGTCGTCAGCACATTGTCTGAAGAACTGCCACGCCAGGGAACTCCTTGGAGCTGGATTTATGTGCTTGGTCCCTTGCTGCGGTGGGCAGTAGCAGGCGTACTGTCTAGAGGACGGCTGCTCCGCTTTTGCACCCTGCTCCCTCTTCTGCTGTGCTGGTGGCTCTGTGCGACCACCGCCTCTTCCTCCGAACTACATCGGTCACTCGCATGACCTTGATTCCATGTGGGGTCGAGGACCTCATCGTCCTCCACATAATCTTCCACCCAGTCTTCACCCCTGACTTCCTTGTCGGTGTGCACGCTTTCGAAAGCCCCAGCAGTTGGCACCTGTGTTTCGTCATCACCTGAGACGTGCTGCGATGGTCCTCCCATGTACTCATCTTGAAAAATAAGTGGTTGGGCATCGGTGCATTCAATCTCTTCCACTTCTGGGGCAGGGCTAGGTGGATGGCCCTGGATAACCCTGCTATCAGAGTCATCAAAAAGCAGAAGAGACTGCTGCATAACTTGGGGCTCAGACTGCTTGGCTCATTTGCAAGGGGGTGAGGTGAAAGACTGATGGACATCGTCTGCAGGTGCCAACCAGTGGCGTACCTACAATAGAGGCAGACCACGCGGCTGCTATGGGGCCCGTGAAGGGGGGGGGGCCTGGAGTGGATGGAAGGCCCCGCCCCTAATTACACTGACATAGCTGCTGTGGCTCCACTATCACTTCTCCCTATCTGGGGCTCAGACGGGCCCTGCTTCCACTGTGCTCAGGGCCCCCCTCCCCTTACATATTTTATCAATCTTCCTGCCGGCTCCTGCAGTGACAGACAGTGCCCAGCCAGCCTATGCCAGTGCGCTTTCCTCTGTCTGTCTGCTGGGTGTTGAACCGGCCAATCAGCATTTAGCAGCGTTAATAGCCTGATGCTGATTGGCTAGCCTAGCTCAGTAGACAGAGACAGGACTGAGCGGGCGGGATGCTAGACTTGTCTTCCACTGCGCTGCCTGCCCGGCTCAGTTAACTCCAATCCCCAGAGACTGGTAATGTCTCCAGAGAGCGTGCCCTGCACAGCTACGGACAATGTAAGTGTGTGCAGCTGTGCACCGTCAAAAGTAAAAAAAAAGTTAATGGGGAAGTGTGGGGGAGGGGCGAATGGTCAGTGTGAGGGGGCAGCAGCAAGCAGAGTTCGAGGGGAGGGGGGGGCACACTGCCCTCTACATAATCTTATCATATACAGAACAATGTGCCTCAAGCAGCCCCCCCCCCCATTAACACTGCTTGCTGTTGATGCTTATATAGACAACGATGCCCTTGCAGCCCCCCCCCCCCCCCCATTACAGTGAACTCTGTCACATTAGCATTAAGAAGAGTTCATGGAGGGGGGGTGTTGTGCAGAGTGGGCACAAGCAGGAGGAACGATGCTATGCAAGCTCCTGCCTTGCCCTCCTTCAGCTCTACTGGCATATAAATCGCTCTTACTGCCTGTGCCCACTGTGCCAGGCTTTAGCAGACAGGCAGGAAGAGTGATGTGTGCTGTACATCGCTCGCTGCAGCCCTAGTGAAATCTGTACTTCTGTACACCACTGTCATATCAGCGGTGTACGAAAGTATGGATTATTAAGCACTATAGGCACTTGAATTTCAGGTGCCTGTTTCTCATACAAAAAAAATAAAAAATCTTAGAAAAAGTCATTTAGGCTACTTTCACACTTGCGGCAGGACGGGTCCGACAGGCTGTTCACCATGTCGGATCCGTCCTGCGGCTATTTCGCCGGACCGCCGCTCCGTCCCCATTGACTATAATGGGGACGGGGGCAGAGCTCTGGCGCAGCACGGCGGTGCACGGCGAAAGGCCGCCGGACTAAAATGACTGCATGTCAGGTTTTTTAGTCCGGCGGCTTTCGCCGTGCACTGCCGTGCTGCGCCGGAGCTCCGCCCCCGTCCCCATTATAGTCAATGGGGACGGAGCGGCGGTCCGGTGGCACAGCGAAATAGCCGCAGGACGGATCCGACATGGTGAACAGCCTGTCGGACCCGTCCTGCCGCAAGTGTGAAAGTACCCTAAGTCACTTAAAATAGTTTCTAATAAACTTCATTTAGTTTACATGTACTTTAAGTTAGGGATGTCCAACCTGCATTCCTACAGCTGTTGCATGATGGAAGTTGCAGTTTTGCAGTAGCTGGATGGCTGCAGGTTGGACATCCCTACTTTAAAGGGTTATTCAGGTTCTTTCAAGTTATCCCCTATCCATGAGAATGGAGGCCCTGTGTCCCCTGAAGCCTGAAATGATCAGAGGGGCCAGTCGCACATGTGCACGGCCATTCTATTAATTTCTATGGAAATTCCGGAGATATTTGAGCAGTATACACATCTTGTGGATAGGGAATAGTTTGAAACGAGAATACCCTTTTAAGGCTTTATATTGTCAGTAGTAGGCTACATACGTATGGAACCATGTCTACTTAAATATACGTTAATAATTTCCAGAGCAAAACCTTATGGGAAAATATTATTTTTTTGTTCATTTTTTAGTTATTTATCCCTAACGGTTTAATTAGTAGTAGAATGGGCCACGGGTGGGTGGGGTTAGGGGCCCAATTCAGATTTTTGCTATGGGGCCCAATGATTTCTATGTACTCCACTGGTGCCAACTGTGGTCTTTCAGCAGGAGACTGGGAGGGAGACAATGTGAAGGAACTGGATCCACTGTCAGCAAACCAATCTACTATCGCCTGTACTTGTTCAGCCCTCACCATTCATAGAGCAGCATTAGGCCCGACCAAATACCGCTGCAGGTTTTTTCGCCTACTCGCACCTGTGGAAGGGGTTTCACTTTTGCTTGTAGCTGGCACAGATCGACCACGTCCTCTCCCTGCAACAGGAGCTCCACCAGCAGCACCACGACCTGGGCCATGTCTCTTATTTGATGCTCTCCTCATATATTTTGAATTTAGGATCTTGCCCTAAATGGGTGTTTAATTTATAGTAAAAAAGAACGACAGTATGTAAAGGGTGTATCTCACACGGCATGAACCAGACTAGGCCTCAATTAAAGATTTCTTTGCACAAAATGGGTGTATTTCAAATAGGTGTATTTCAAATGGCTAATTCAAACCCCTGTATGTAGAGGTAGTATCTCAGAGGGCCTGAACCTCTGTAGGCCTGAAGTAAATATATCTTTGCACAAAAAGGCTGTATTTCAAATGGCTGTATTTCAAATTGCTAATTCAAACCCCTGTATGTAGTGGGGGATCACACACACCCTGAATCAGTGTAGGCCTGAAGTAAATATATCTTTGCACAAAAAGGCTGTATTTCAAATGCCTGATTCAAACCCCTGTATGTAGAGGGGGTATCTCACACGGTCTGAACCTGTGGAGGCCTGAAGTAAATATATCTTTGCACAAAAAGGCAGTATTTCAAATGGCTGTATTTCAAATGCCTGATTCAAACCCCTGTATGTAGGGGGGTATCTCACACGGTCTGAACCTGTGTAGGCCTGAAGTAAATATATCTTTGCACAAAAAGGCAGTATTTCAAATGGCTGTATTTCAAATGCCTAATTCAAACCCCTGTATGTAGGGGGGTATCTCACACGGTCTGAACCTGTGTAGGCCTGAAGTAAATATATCTTTGCACAAAAAGGCTGTATTTCAAATGGCTGTATTTCAAATGCCTGATTCAAACCCCTGTATGTAGGGGGTATCTCATACGGTCTGAACCTGTGTAGGCCTGAAGTAAATATATCTTTGCACAAAAAGGCTGTATTTCAAATGGCTGTATTTTAAATGCCTAATTCAAACTCCTGTATGTAGAGGTGGTATCTCACAGGGCCTGAACCTCTGTAGGCCTGAATTCAATATTGGTGCACCAAATGGCGGTATTTAAAATCTCTGAATGTAACCCAAATGTATTAAGGGTGTATATCACAATGACATCTGCATCAAAGGCTGCCAACTAAATTTTTGGAGCCCAAACGACTGTTTGTTTAACAACTGAATTTGACAGCAGTATATAAGCCTGTAATTTCACACGTGTGTGCTGCAAGGCAAATAAGTGTGTTTTTCAAACCCCAGAAAATGATGGGTGTATTTCTAGCTTAAATTGCACACTGACTAATACAGATGTTGTAGATTGCCCAAAAAGTCTTTTTTTGCTAACAGAATATGAATGCTGTATACAGGGTGGGCCATTTATATGGATACACCTTAATAAAATGGGAATGGTTGGTGATATTAACTTCCTGTTTGTGGCACATTAGGATATGTGAGGGGGGAAACTTTTCAAGTTGAATGGTGACCATGGCGGCCATTTTGAAGTCGGCCATTTTGAATCCAACTTTTGTTTTTTCAATAGGAAGAGGGTCATGTGATCTGACAAATACTGTTTTTTGGAAAAAAAAGTTTGTTTTTCAAACCCCAGAAAATGATGGGTGTATTTCTACCTTAAATTGCACACTGACTATTGCAGATGTTGTAGTTTGCCCCCCAAAAATGGTGATTTGCAATGTCCCAAAAGCTCAGATGCAGTGCTTATGCACTGAGCATGCATAAAATGGCCCCCGCCGCCGCCACCCACCTAACTAACAGAATTCTAAAAGTTAGTATTTTTGGGCAATGAGCTCAGGGCAGGGTAAAACGATAGTGCCCTGCACCCACACAACTATTTGTCTGTAGATCGCTGAGTTAGATTCTCTCCTATGCTCTCCCTGAAATCACAAGTCCAGCAGCATCCTCTCCCTACACTTGTAACAGAAGAGTGACATGCAGCGCTACGTGACCCAAGCTTATATAGAGCCTGGGTCACATGCTGCTCTGGCAAATCACAGCCATGCCATTTGTAGGAATGGCTGTGATGGCCTCTTGGGGCAAGTAGTATGAGGCTTGTTGATTGGCTGCTGTGCAGCCTTTCAAAAAGCGCCAAGAAAGCGCCGAACACCGAACCCGAACCCGAATATGAAAATCCTAAAGTTCGGTACGAACCCGAACTTTACCGTTCGGGTTCGCTCAACCCTAGTGGAATCAGCTGAAAACAGTGTAAAAGAAGTGCGCTCTTTCACGCTATAGTAGGATCTTGAGCCTCTGCACGGTTCTTTATACCTGACGCTAACATCGTCCTGTAAGCCTGAGTTCACACTTGAGTTATTTGGCCCCTTAACTGCCCAAAGAAGTGAAGTGTGCAGTGATTCTAAAAACGACACCTGTCATCTGCGTGTCATACTGACTCACAGTGTTGTTTCAGTGCCACAGCAGATTTACTATGTGTGTTGCTGTAATGAACAGTGTTCTACACCACTATACAGGCTCTGTGCAACCAGGAAGTAGCTGTTTTTTAACGCAATTTGCCACAAATTAATTTAAATCGAATCAAATCTTTTTTGAAAATTTTTTAGAAATTCACTCATCTCTAGTGATATCCTTCCTTATCCTCTCATTGGATCTTGCAGAGTGCTCTTCAGTTTTCTGTATCTTCCTTCTGGGATTTGCGTGCCCACCTATCCCTTGGTTGATTATGATGGACTTATGTCTTTTTTCAACCGTCTCAAATATGTAACCGTATCATTAATTTCTGAGTTGAAATGATAGATAAGTATCTATGAAATCCCTCACAGAATATTTTAGTTAACCTGATTCTTGGATAAATAAATAGTTATATAAATAATTAGGATCTGTAAATTTGAACTCCAATCCAAACTAGTATTACAGTATATAAGAAGATTATCCAGTATCTGTTTTGCACATGAATAAAAGTATAATTAAATTATTTTATCCAGCAGAATAAAAAATGCAGAGCTCGATGTAGAAATATATCAGAATGAACTTCAGTTCTGGAATTCTGTTAATCTGTAAGAAGATTCCTATGCATGTAAAGGTTCTTAGGCATTGATAAGCACCTGGCTACAAATTAAAAACTAACTGCACTGTGTTTTTAGGCCATAAGCTAGACCGTATAAAATCTGCTGTTAGATTAAAATGATCTAAATGTAATATTTGACTGCAGTATTAAGTTGATTTCCCAACATATACCTCAGATGGATGCTACTGCATGGACAGAGTGGTATCCATCACCCATAGTTAACTACGTTAAGACATTTTATTTATTTATGTATAGAATAGCACAACAGATTATGCTATTCTATATACAGTAAAACAAAAGGTGAGCTGACAAATACCAGCTTGCCGAAGGCCGAAAAACTCTTTTGGCCGCCTTCAGGTATACAACAAACAGACAATGCAAATGCAATAGGAAAGCAGCCTTAAATACACATTAGCTTTATTATAATATTCCCCTAAGCATTGAAGATGCAACACCAAGAAGGACAAGCTGAACTGCTAGAATCAAGTCGCTCATCTCTAATTCACAGAGTAAACAGTACTCCATGTGTGGTCTGACTAGTGATTTGTAAAGTGCAACCCATTATCTTATTGGCCTTGGCAGCAGCTGACTGACACAATTTTTTACAGCTTAGTTTGCAGTTCACTAAAATTCCTAGGTCCTTTTCCATGTCAGTGTTACCCAGTGTTTTACCATTTTGTATGTACTGGTGACTTGCATTATTCCTTCCTATGTGCAAAGCCTTATATTTGGCAGTGTTAAACCTCATCTGCCACTTCTCTGCCAAGCCTACAATCTCTCCAGATCCCTCTGTAGTAGTATACTGTCCTCTTCCGTGTTAATTACTTTACACAGTTTATTGTCATCTGCAGAAATTTATAATTTACTGTGCAATCTTTCTACAAGATCATAAATAAATATATTGATGAGAATAGGGCCCAATACTGACCCCTGTGGTACCCCACTAGTGACAGTGACCCAATATTAGTGTGTAACATTAATAACCACCCCCTGTTTTTTTTTTTATTATCACTGAGCCAGTTACTTACCCACCTACAGACATTTTACCCCAGTCCAAGCATTCTCATTTTATATACTAAACGTTTATGTGGTACAGTGTCAAATGCTTTGGAGAAGTCCAGATATACGACATCCATTGATTTGCTGCGGTCAAGTCTAGAACTTAGCTCCTCATAGAAACAGATTAAATTAGTTTTGCATGACCAATCCCTCATGAAGCGATGCTGATATGGCGTTATTTGCTTATTTTCATTGAGGTACTCCAAGATAGCATCTCTTAGGAAACTTTCAAATAGTTTACCCACAACAGATGTTAAACTTACCGGTCTATAGTTTCGGGCTCTGTTTTTGGTCCCTTTTTGAATATTGGCACCACAGTTGATATGTGCCAATCCTGTGGAACACTCCCTGTCAGTATAGAGTCCGCAAATATCAGAAATAAGGGTCTGGCTATGACATTACTTCATTCTCTTAGGATAAGGGGGTGTATGCCATCTGGTTCAGGCGATTTGTCTTTTTAAGAGGCCACTGTAATTGATTTCTTAAATTCATACTGTACTAAATAGCTAATACGAAAAGCTTTAATGTACTTCAGTGTGATACTAAGGCCTTATGCACATGACAGTGAATAATGGCCGTGTGAAGGCCGTTTAAGTAACGGCTGTCGCAGGGCCATTTTTAGCACCAATGAAAGTCTATGGGGCTATTCACATGGCCGTTCTTTTAACGGGCAATGAATAGCGTCCGTCAAAAAATAGAACATGTCCTATTTTTGGACCGCATTGAAATAAATGGGACTGTTTTTAATGGCTGATTGACAGGAGTTGACAGGAGTTAACCCTCCTAACGGCGGTTAAAAATGGGTACACTTTATCTATATGGCCATTTAGAGGTTCAGTGAAGAGAGAAGAAACTACTGCTGCGCGAGCAAGTTGATAAGGTGAGTTATTTTTTTTTGTAAAAGCAGCAGTGGGCCATTATGGGGGCATTATTTAAACCATGGGGGAAATTATTTAAAATGGGACCCTACATTGGGGGCATTATTAAAGCTGGAGACATTAAAAAATAATTCCTACACTATGTGGGACATTATTTAAGATGGGGCCTACATGGGGGACATTATTAAAGCTGGAGACAGTAAAAAAAACAAATTCCTATACTATGAGGGACATTATTTTAGCTAGGGGCCTACATGGAGGCATTATTACAGCTGTGGACGCTATAAAAAAATATTTACACTGTGGGAGACATTATTTTAGCTGGGCCCAAAATAGGGGGCATTATTAAATCTGGGGGCAGTAAAAAAAATATAAAAATCATACACTATGGTGGAAATTATTTTAGCTGGGGGCCTACATGGGGGCATAGTTAAAGCTGGGTGCAGCAAAAAAATAAATAAAAATTCCTACACTATGGGGGACATTATTTTTGCTGGGGGCCTAACATCCTGTGGGTGTTCTCAGAAGGGTGGGTCTAGAAATAACTGCCAATCAAATTCATCCATTTTCCATGTCCATTCTTAACAGACATGAAAAACTGATGCAAAACGGATGCATTAAAAAGGGACACACGGTCAGAAAATGGATGCATACACTGATGCAAAATGGCCATGAAAATCTGAGTGTGTCCACTTTTAACTGACTTTTTAAAAGTGGACATACTGTCGTGTGCATGTAGCCTAAGATTATACCATGTTATTATAGGAATAATAGGTAAAACCTAGCAAATTTTAATTGTAAAAAAGAAAAAAATATGGAAACCCTTACCATAAATAACACATATATATATATATATATATATATATATATAATGTCACTGTTAATGTCAAGACAGGACCCTTACTCATAGATTATATGTGGGACCTGCTTCTATATACAGAATGGTTATTAAAGGAACCAATAGAGGCTGTGGTGTAATGACTGTAGGTAGGGACAGACGAGGACAGTGAGTCCCTGAACTAGAGCCCAGCCTTCTTTCCCTACCTACTTGCAGTGTAAGCCCACAACTGGATCACAGTCCCTACACTAGAATAGGTGCAGAACAAACAAGACACACAACACGGACAACACAAAAGCAGAGTAGTATGAAATGGGTCAGAACCAGATGGGCTACACTGTACCAAAACTTGAGACAAAGAATGGTCAGAAGACAAGCCAGGGTTAGGAACACTGAGAACAAATAGCAATACAGGAACAAGGGAACCTGCTAGAGCCAACAAAGACTATCACTGGCCATTGTGTATGGCCAGGAAGGGATTTAAATAGAGAGCTGAGTCCCTGAATCAGAACTTGATAGGTCCATTGACTCAGCGCTCCATTAGTCTGAAATACAAGTACACAGTAATAGAGCAGCTCTTCTAATCAGTCCACTGCTAATATTCCCTAGCACTCACCTGCTATGGGGAGGAAGAGAGCATTGCATCCTGTTATTAAGGATGCAGTCACGTCACCAGGGAGTGTGGCTCAACATCGCTTCTCTCCCAGTTCGGCGCTGGAGCCCGGGCAGGCATGTTTATTACAAGGAGTATGGAGGCAAAATTAGTGATGGCAAATAATTCTTTGGAATTTGGGGTGACATATGTTGTTATATCCATGTGAAAATGCAGCCCTGTCATGGAAGATAGTTATTATGGTATAAATGGCCAATTGAGGCCATTGTTTCAAAATCTCTCTGACTTAAAGGGATTTTCTGGAAGTACAATACTGATGGCTTATCCTCTTGATAGGTCATTAATATCATATCTGTGGGTGTCCGACACCTGGCACCCCCGCAAATCAGCTCTATGAAGAGAATGAAGCATTCGTATGAGCTCTGCCTTCTCTTCAATGTTTACTTGCTTGTCGTTGACATCGCAGCCATGAGCAGGTGTAATTACAGCTTCTCATTCCAAATGCACTTCAATGGGAACGAGCAGTTCCATCTGTCTGCATCTTTCAATTGAAGAGATTGGGATGTAGAATCTGTAATTACAGTACACTGCTCACTACTGCAATGTGGACGGCAAGCAAGTAAACAGTGAAGAGAAAGCAGCACTTGCTGCAGCACTACTTTCACTTCAAACAGCTGATCAAAGGTGGTGGGGATCTGATCTCTCCTGAGTATAGGTCATCAATACAGGAAATGGGACTGCCCCTTTAATCCCTTAGGGACCGGGCTCATTTTCACCTTAAGGACCAGGCAATTTTTTGCAAATCTGACCAGTGTCACTTTATGTGTGAATAACTTCGAAACGCTTTTACTTATTCAGGCCATTCTGAGAATGTTTTTTCGTCACATATTGTCCTTCATGACACTGGTAAAATGGAGTAAAAAAAATTCAAACTACCACATTTACCCAAAATTTGGAAAAATTAGCAAATTTTAATTTCTCTACTTTTATAGTAGATAGTAATACCTCCAAAAATAGTTATTATTTTACATTACCCATATGTCTACTTCATGTTTGGATCATTTTGGGAATGAAATTTTATTTTTTGGGGACGTTACAAGGCTTAAAAGTTTAGAAGCAAATCTTGAAATTTTCAAAAACCCACTCTTTAAGGACCAGTTCAGGTCTGAAGTCACTTTGTGAGGCTTACATAATAGAAACCACCCAAAAATGACCCTTTCTAGAAACTACACCCCTCAAGGTATTCAAAACTGATTTTACAAACATCGTTAACCCTTTAGGTGTTCCACAGGAGTTAATGGCAAATTGAGATAAAATTTCAGAATTTCAATTTTTTGGCAAATTTTCCATTTTAATCCATTTTTTCCAGTAACAAAGCAAGGGTTAACAGCCAAACAAAACTCAATATTTATTGCCCCGATTCTTTAGTTTGCAGAAACACCCCATATGTAGCCGTAAACTACTGTATGGGCACACAGTAGGGCGTAGAGGGAAAGGTGCACCGTGTGGTTTTTGGAAGGCAGATTTTGCTTGACTGGTTTATTTACACCATGTCCCATTTGAAGCCCCCCTGATGCACCCCTAGAGTAGAAACTCCATAAAAGTGACCCCATCTAAGAAACTACACCCCTCAAGGTATTAAAAACTGATTTTTACAAACGTTGTTAACCATTTAGGTGTTCCACAAGAGTTATTGGCAAATGGAGATGAAATTTAAGAATTTAAATTTTTTGGCAAATTTTCCTTTTTAATCCATATTTTCCAGTAACAAAGCAAGGGTTAACAGCCAAACAAAACTCAATTTTTATTCTGTAGTTTGCAGAAACACCCCATATGTGGCCGTAAAGTACTGTATGGGCACACGGTAGGGCGTAGAGGGAAAGGTGTGGTTTTTGGAAGGCAGATTTTGCTGGACTGGTTTATTTACACCATGTCCCATTTGAAGCCCCCCTGATGCACCCCAAGAGTAGAAACTACATAAAAGTGACCCCATTTTGGAAACTAAGGGATATGGTGGCACTTTTGTTGAGACTATTTTTAGGGTACATATGATTTTTGGTTGCTCTATATTACATTTTTGTGAGGCAAGGTTACCAAAAATAGAAATTCTGAAATTTCATCTCCATTTGCCATAAACTGTTGAGGAACACCTAAAGGGTTTATAAAGGGGTTCTTCAAATGGGACATGGTGCCCCAAAAAATTTGCTTTCCAGAAACCATATGGCGTTCCTTTCCTTCTGCGCCCTGCTGTTTGGTCATACAGCAGTTTGCGACCAAATATGGGGTGTTTCTGTAAACTGCACAATAAGGGTAATAAATATTAAGTTTTGTTTGGCTGTTAACCCTTGCTTTGTTACTGGAAAAAACTGCCAAAAATTTGCCAAAAAATTGCTGTTTTGGCACCGTTTTTATTTTATTTTTTTGACCGTGTTCATCTGAGGTGTTAGGTCATGGGGTATTTTTATAGAGCAGATTCTTACGGACGCGGCGATACCTAATATATCTACTTTTTTAAATTTATTTAGGTTTTACACTATATTATCCTTTTATAAACCAAAAAAAGCATTTTAGTATCTCCATGGCAATTTTTTTTTGTTTTTAGCCGATTATCTTAGGTAGGGGCTCATTTTTTGAGGGATGAGTGGACGGTTTTATTGGCACTATTTTGGTGGGCATATGACTTTTTGATCGCTTGCTATTACACTATTTGTGATGTAAGGTGACAAAAAAATACCTTTTTTTACACCATTTATTTTCTTTTTTTTATCGTGTTCATCTGAGGGGTTAGGTCATGGGGTATTTTTATAGAGCAGATTCTTATGGATGCGGCGATACCTAATATGTCTATTTTTTTATTTGTTTTTGTTTTAGTGTCTCAAGTCTGAGAACCATAGTTTTTTTTTTTTCCAATTGTCAGTGGCTGAATGGAATTAAAATTGGGGAAGGGGGTTATAAATTTAGTACTCAATGGAAGTGTGGTACTCCCTGAAGCAACTAATAATGCAGAGGCCTGGATGATCGGGGCATGTGACACACTGAGTGGTGGTGTTGTTCCGTATCCCCCTCCTGTGACACACTCTGCACCTTTTTTGGGTCCATCCCTTCTTTCCAGTATGGGGGACCACACCTGGAAAGTGTTAGCCATGGACGATCCGGGCGCCTCCAGTTCCCGAGGTACTCCGGCCTGCTCTTTCCCGGTCAGAAAAGATCAGGGCCTTGAGGACTGCCTCATAGAACTGCAGGAATTTCCCTGTGTTGCCAGCGCTCCGGGACAGCACAAAAGAGTTGTACAAGGCAACCTGTACCAAGTAGACCGCAACTTTTTTGTACCATGCCCGGTTTTGCGCATGGCATTATATGGCTTGAGGCCTTGATCAGAGAGATCAACTCCTCCCATATACCGATTGTAATTGACGATTCCATCGGGCTTGAGGACCGTTGCCGCGGTACCTCGCACAGGAGTGATGCAGTTACCGTGAATTGTGGACAGTACAAGGACATCCCTCTTATATCTGACCAGCAACAGGCTTCCACTGGTAAGAGCACGGGTCTCACCCCTGGGGATAGGTACCTGGAGGGGGTGGGTAGGGAGGCTGCATTGATTTTTCTGCACGGTCCCAAGCGGACGTGGATCTGGCAGCGAGGGACTGGAGCAAGGGGATACTAGTATAAAAGTTATCCACGTACAGGTAGTAACCCTTATCTAGCAGTGGGTGCATAAGGTCCCACACAAGTTTCCCGCTAACACCCATAGCGGGGGGACATTCTGGGGGTTCAATACGGGAATCTCGCCCCTCGTACACATGAAACTTGTAAGTGTACCCTGAGGTACTCTCACAAAGTTTGTACAGCTTCACGCCATACCTCGCCTGCTTAGAGGGAACATACTGGCGGAAAATGAGTCTCCCCTTGAAAGCAATAAGAGACTCATCAACCGCGACCTCCCTTCCAGGTACATAGGCCTTCAAAAATTTGGCCCCAAAGTGATCGATGACCGTCCTGATTTTGTACAGGTGGTCATAGGCAGGATCACCTTGGGGAGGACATGCTGCATTATCTGCATAATGCAGGCATTTCCGGATGGCCTCAAACCGGGAGCGTGTCATGGGCGTACTGTAAAGTGGGGTCTGGCACAGGACGTCCCCACTCCAGTAATGCCTGACACTGGGTTTTTTGACTAGGCCCATGTGCAGCACGAGGCACCAAAACATCCTCATCTCGGCTGCACTGACCGGAGTCCAGCCACCGGCCCTAGCCAAAAAGGAGCCCAGGTGTTGAGCATCGAACTGTTGGGCGTACAGGTTCGCTTGCTCCACCATCAGATTCACAAAGTGGTCACTGAAAAAAAAGACTAAAATAGTCATATTCAATGAAGCCCACTGTGGGAATCTGGATTCCTACTTGGCCAACAAAATCTGAAATTGCAGGCTCAAAATGCTCGGGGGTACACCATGCAAGTTCACCGGTAGGGGGCTCCGGTGGACTTAACTAGTGGGTGGGCCGGAAAACTAGTACGAGCCCCAGAGCGGCTCATACTAGTGTGGGCCACAGGGTCCCTAGCATGGCGGTCCCCTTGCTTCACCTGGCGGCGTCTCCGCCGCCTTGGGGGCTCATCATCATCGCTAGATGAGGAGGAGGACGTGGATGACAAAAGGAAAGTGGGGTCATCCTCATCCTCACTGGGGCTCTCGGAGTCGGAGGCAAGCTGGGCGTATGCCTCCTCGGTCGAGAACATTGGGCCATAGGGGAGTGTGTGTGTGTGTGCGTGGAAATCTTTATTTGGTGTGCGTGTGTGTGGGGGCATGGGTGTTCGCGGACTTTGCCCTAAAACTAACAGAAATAAATTCATACAAAATTTTAAAAAAGGATCAAACTCACTGATCAGCCGTCCGAAGCTGATCAGCGGTGGGGTGTGCGATGCGCTAACAGTGGCTGGACGCTAAGAGCGCAGTCAGCGTACGCAGAAAAAATAAAATAAAATGCTTGCGCCCCAAATAAATGTGTGGGGGGGCAGGGAGGCAAGCTGCAGCACCCCTCGGTGGGGTCTAGGGTCACACAGCTGTGCTGTGGACCCCAGACATCCGATTAGGGTGATGCAACAAAAAACTATTTTTTTTTCCCACCGAACTTTCCCTGAATATCCCTGCCTAACCTAATCTGTCCCTAACCTTTCCCTAAATACCTTTTAGTCCCAGATAGCCCTGAGGAGGGTCAGAAGGGGGGTGCTGGCTCTGGACACAGAAAGGAGGAGGAGAGAAGCGCTGCAATCATTTAAACCGCCTGCCCGCCCCTGCAGCCAATCAGAGCTGAATCACCTCTCAGGATCGCAGGATGGTGATTAGTGGTGTATTATCACACCACCGATCACCATCCTGTTCCAGGTTATCGGGTCCCCAGAGACCCGAATAACCCGGAAACGCAGCAAACCGCAGGTCTGAATTGACCTGCGGTTTGCGGCGATTGCCGATACTGGGGGGGGGGGGTCACAGGACCTCTCCGCGCATTTTCCCAGGAGGCCTGCTCAATGATTTGAGCAGGCACCCAGTTCCGATCACCGTCCGCCGCGTGGCCGTGATCGGAACTACACATGACGTACCGGTACGTCATGTGTCCTTAAGTACAGGGACATCATGACGTACCGGTACGTCATGTGTCCCCAAGAGGTTGAAGGTGAATAATCGTAATTATTTTGTGACAATGTAATCTGTCATGGGGTGGCATTTATTAGGCAGCAAATGTTCTTGAAGTTGATGTGTTGGAAGGAGGAAAAATGGGTAGCGTTAGGATCTAAGCAATTATGACAGGAAACAAATTGTGATAAATAGATGACTATAGTCAAAGCAACATCAAAACAGCAGGTTTCATGAGATGTTCCCGCTATGCAGTGGTGAGAACTTACCAAATGTGGTCAAAGGATAGCCGGTAAACCAGTGTCAGGAATTAAGACTCCCATAATGTCATGCTGAGTCTGGGGCAGCCTGAATTGCCTACACCAGGCATGTGAGCATGAGAACTGGACCATGGAGCAACAGAAGAAGGTGTCCTACTCTGATCAATCAAATTTTTTTTACGTCATTTTCTAGGTGCGTTCACATTACTTACCTAGGTATAACATGGCACCAGAATAAACTATGGGAAGAAAGATAGCCAGTTGAGGCAGTGTTATGTTCTGAGCATGTTCTGCTGGGAAACCTTGCCATTTATGTGGATGTTACTTTGACACACACCACCTACCTAAACATTGTTGCAGACCAAGTACATTTCTCAATGGCAACAGCCTTCCCTTATGAAAGTGTCTTCTTTCAGCAGGATAATGTGCCCTGACACACTGCAAAAATAGCTCAAGGATGAAACAGATGACAAGAGAAGAGCTCAAGGTGTTGACTTGACCCCCAAATTCCTCAAATCTCAATCTAATCCAGCATGCATCTGTGGGATATGAAAGCAAGTCTGAAACATGGAGAACACACCTTGCAACATGCAGGACGTGTATCTGATGCCGAAGTTTTGGTTTCAGATACACCTTCAAGGGTCTTGTGGAGTTCATGGCTCAATGAGTTTTTTCAATGGGAGCTGTTTTGCTGCAGAATAGTGCCTGCATGGAGGATCATGGAGCTGCAGTTACGGTGCTTGGCTGTCAAAAACTGTTGGACACCGACTAAAGAAGGTATGTAAAAAAAAGTTTTTTTTTGTTTCTTTCTTTGTTTTACTAATTTTGCTACCTCAATCTTACTATACACAGTACTCAATGAGTGCTATGCATACAACAGAAACAATACTTGCACCAAAACCTATTTTGGTTGTGCCAATCACATGATCAGTGGGGAGAGCACAGTCCTGATTGCGACAACTGTCACATTATGAGCTCTGTTTTCCCTGTAATTTAAGCTACTGTGGCAGCCCCAGTAATATATATATATATATATATATATATATATAGATAGAACATTGGCGGAATGGCTATTCCCCTCTGAAAAGGTTAAAAAAGTACTAAGTTATCTGTACTCAAAATGAGGCAAAAAATACAACTAAAAAGACAAGCCTCTCATACCGCTATATCATAGGAAAAATTTAAAAGGCTGTTGGAATGTGATAACAAAATAGGGCCCAAACAAGACTGGTCCTTAATGGGTTTAAAAAAAAATATAAAAAATGATTAAAAACCATTAAAAAAAATCCTAACTACTGTATATACTACACAATAGGGTATATTCCCACAGCAGTTCCACAAATTAGGGTATATTATATATGAAAATCTAGCTGGTGGACACAAATATAACTTCAATAGGTACAAAATGAATTAAGTGTTGAGCAATTGCCACAGATCAGGACACTCTTATATCAGGTTTCATTTCTATTTTTATTTAATTTTTTTTATTGTTCTGTGAAATAAGAGAGTCTACAGCCATTATTTTACAGGTTATATGTCTATGATTGCATCATGCAATTTCCTTATAGTATTAGGTAACACAATAATGTTCTTTTTTGCCAGTTACTTGCTAATGCCACCTTCCTGTGGCACTAATGTACTGTAGTTAAAGTAATAACAAGGTTTTCACAAAAAGGAAATATATTATGCTATGGTGTCACTAATAAAAATGTACGGTATTTTTGCGTTTGTACCAATCCCATAATACAAATGTGTCCTTCCTTACCTTTCCTCTTTGCTCAACATATGCAGAGATGTGTGGTGTGAGATTACATCTTTTTAACCGATCTGTGACCACCAATACACCTTTTTACGGTGGCCCAGCCTAAGTGGCCCCCTGTGCAGTGGGCGGCAGGAGCTAACTTCTTATATGAAAGTTGGGCTCCTGTGCTTCTGCCGATTTGGGCTGTTTAACCCCATAAATGGCGTGGTCAATAGTGTCCCTGGCATCTAAGTGGGTTAGAGGGAGGGAGCTTCCTCTTTCAGGCATCGCCATCCTACATATAAGATCATGGGGTGTCAATGTCCTAGTATGGCAGCCTAGAGGTGTAGGCTGATAGTGCTTGTCAGTATAGTACTGACAGTATGTAGTACACTTTACTACATAAGTGGTGCATTGTACTATGTGAGCGATCAAAGGATCACATGTGAGATTCCCCTTGTGGGACTAACAAGTGGTAAAAATAAGATTTAAATAAAGTTTTACTAAATAAAAAAATCTCCACATTAGAAAAGATGTTTTTCAATGGAAATAAATTGCAAAAATAATAATCCCTTCACATATTTGGTATAGCCACATCTGTAACGACCCGCAATATACAGTTATCACATAATTCATCCCACACCATGAACGTTGTATTCACAAAAAAAAGAGAAAACAATCAAAAAATGATATGATGAATTGATGATACAGTAGGTACCCCAAAATGGTAACAATGAAAACGACAAGCCATCCTGCAAAAATCACGCCCTCGCACAGCTCCATATTAAAAATATTATGGGTCTTGGGATGTGGCAATGCAAAAACTGTTTCTCTTTTTTTTAAAGGGATTTTATTGTGCGAAAGTAATAAAATGTACTATATATATATATATACACAGTTGCAAGAAAAAGTATGTGAACCCTTTGGAATGATATGGATTTCTGCACAAATTGGTCATAAAATGTGATCTGATCTTCATCTAAGTCACAACAAAAGACAATCACAGTCTGCTTAAACTAATAGCACACAAATAATTAAATGTTACCATGTTTTTATTGAACACACCATGTAAACATTCACAGTGCAGGTGGAAAAAGTATGTGAACCCCTAGACTAAAGACATCTCCAAGAGCTAATTGGAGTGAGGTGTCAGCCAACTGGAGTCCAATCAATGAGATGAGATTGGAGGTGTTGGTAACAGCTGCCTGCCCTATAAAAAACACACACCAGTTCTGGGTTTGCTTTTCACAAGAAGCAATGCCTGATATGAATTATGCCTTGCACAAAAGAGCTCTCAGAAGACCTTAGATTAAGAATTGTTGACTTGCATAAAGCTGGAAAGGGGTATAAAAGTATCTCCAAAAGCCTTGCTGTTCATCAGTCCACGGTAAGACAAATTGTCTATAAATGGAGAACGTTCACCACTGCTACTACTCTCCCTAGGAGTGGCCGTCCTGTACAGATGACTGCAAGAGCACAGCACAGACTGTTCAATGAGGTGAAGAAGAATCCTAGAGTGTCAGCTAAAGACTTACAAAAGTCTCTGGCATATGCTAACATCCCTGTTAGCGAGTCTACAATACGTAAAACACTAAACAAGAATGGATTTCTTGGGAGGATACCACAGAGGAAGCCATTGCTGTCCAAAAAAAACATTACTGCACGTTTACAGTTTGCACAAGAGCACCTGGATGTTCCACAGCAGTACTGGCAAAATATTCTGTGGACAGATGAAACCAAAGTTGAGTTGTTTTGAAGAAACACACAACACTATGTGTGGAGAAAAAGAGGCACAGCACACCAACATCAAAACCTCATCCCAACTGTGAAGTATGGTGGTGGGGGCATCATGGTTTGGGGCTGCTTTGCTGCATCAGGGCCTGGACGGATTGCTATCATCGAAGGAAAAATGAATTCCCAAGTTTATCAATACATTTTGCAGGAGAACTTAAGGCCATCTGTCCACCAGCTGAAGCTCAACAGAAGATGGGTGTTGCAACAGGAGAACGACCCAAAGCGTAGAACTAAATCAACAACAGAATGGCTTAAACAGAAGAAAATACGCCTTCTGGAGTGGCACAATCAGAGTCCTGACCTCAACCCGATTGAGATGCTCCGGCATGACTTCAAGAAAGCGATTCACACCAGACATCCCAAGAATATTGCTGAACTGACACAGTTCTGTAAAGATAAATGGTCAAGAATTACTCCTGACCGTTGTGTAGGTCTGATCTGCAACTACAGGAAACGTTTGGTTGAAGTTATTGCTGCCAAAGGAGGTTCAACCAGTTATTAAATCCAAGGGTTCACATACTTTTTCCACCTGCACTGTGAATGTTTACATGGTGTGTTCAATAAAAACATGTCCCTTAAATTACGTGGGAAAGACTAAAAGGGAGCTGAGGAGGAGAGTGGGGGAGCACCTAGGAGATATCAGACATAAACGAGACAAACCCATGGCGAATCATGTACTTGAGTTCCATGGGGGTGATCCCAAATCCCTGGGATTCCAAATCATTGATATCATTCCTCCCTCTCCACGTAAGGGAGATTGGGATAAAAAGATCTTACAGAAGGAATGCCAGTGGATATACAGATTAAAAACATATAGTCTACATGGTCTTAACGAACAATTATCGTTCGGCTGTTTCCTGTAAAATAGGTGCTCCCCCGCGCATATCCTCCGTTTCTGAACTGCCCACTTGAACACGACTATTAAGTAGGATACACATTCCACAGCGCCCACTTAACCACGACTACTAATTTTCCTATAATCATCGTCTGTTTAGGGCCTCCACATAATAAATTCTTCTTTGGCCTTCTTCATCTACCCACTTTGGCACGACTATTAAATTTATAATGTCCGGCTATATGGGGTCTTCCCTCCTGAGGTGGCCCCCTTCTCTCTCTCCAAATAAACCAACTACCAATGGTGACTCAATTGCTATCATGTGTTCTGTCATAAATTAAAATATCGGATCAGAATTGATCCTATAGTAATTATTATGGTGCCGGAAGGGGGTGTATTTTGTAAACAAGTTTTCCCCCTGATGGTTTGTTAATATTTGGTCCGGCGGTACCTTGTCAATATATAAAGAATTATAATCCCTTTTTGTGTCTGGTTTGATCTAATTCCCCCCAGACCTCCCCTTTGTGTCCCCTTCCCCCTTTGCTAATGTTTGTCAAATGTTATATCATATTATCCATCTAATGATCGATTCCGGTTGAAATAGTATACAGAATTGAATAATACATTATAAACATGCTACTTCCTGTTATTTAAACATCATGATGACTGAAAACTAACTGTACAGCCTCACTGAATCTTCTAATCGCATGGTGGAACGCAATTTGCGTTCCAGAGTGACTTCCGGTTATCGGGACAGCATTATATGCGTCACTTCCGGTTTTATACATAATTTCCGGCCTGTGGAACGCATATGCGTTCCAAATCGGCGTTCACATGCTGTCTCAATGGGATTATCAACTGTGAGGTATCTTATGATTTTACAATGTGTCTTTCCTTAAATGTGGTATCACCGTGCCTATGAGGGATACTAATTATACTAGGAGAGATTACTTTGAATATCAATTTTCATCTATTTTGGGAACTAAATTGTTTAAGAGGGGAGGGACTAAATGGGGGTGGACACTTTATAAGGCGCTGATTTTGACCAGGATTTGGGGACACCGGTCATCTATTGCCTACATCTGGGCTTCTACTCCTGGAGGGTCTCGATTGAGGGACGCCAAATTTGAAAATCTCTATTATGAGACACTGCTGTTGGAGTATTGATCTCCACTTCCCCTGACGAACCAGTCAGAAGTCATACTGACTGGGGAAACGTAACATTGGGATTTGTGTTTTTGTATCTGTATGTGTTTTTCTAGTGTGTCTATCATGTCATATATTTTTGGTCAATTAGGATAGGGTGATATAGGGAGAGCTAGTTTAGGCACGAGGACAGGGAACCTCTACCTTTAAGGGGTGTCCCTGGGCTGAGTCTGTTTAGGGTCACGAAGGGATTTATGTAGGATAGGATTGTCTCTCTTACTATTGGATATCACAGTTTTGAGCTGTACTACTGCTATCACAACCTACAGACCACCACGATTATCACTAGTGCTAAATAATCATCTGAACGCTTCTTCCACCAGCACTAGATCTCCATTTAGCTATGGAGCACTACACCCATTGACATCTGAGCTAATCATCTTATTTCATTTTTACTGGTATTTCAGCAAACCGTGAGTAACCAATTAACCTGTTTATACTGGTTCAACAATGTGTGAATAATCACGATATACATATCTAGTATTTCAGCTAACCGTGAATTATCACGGAACATATATTATGTGAACCCATGTAAATAAGGTCATCAGTGAACTATAATATATTGTTTTCTATGTTTATTGGTCCTCAGCTGTGTCCCACACATAGAGTATCTCATGTGGGGGTAATCAATCCTACGGATTGCTCACTAGTCCTGCATATACATCTATTGTAATCTCGTATAGGTGTAACTGTAGCCACTTCCAATATACCTCTTTGCCATTGTATGACAGTATTTGTATTGTATGTCGACCTTCCTTGTATTTGTAGTTCGGCTGTAGGCCAGATTTTAATAGATTATTATTAAAAGGTATATTTTAATTGGGAAGGTGTTCCAGTATATATATTCAATAAAAACATGGTAACATTTAATTCTTTGTGTGTTATTAGTTTAAGCAGACTGTGATTGTTCATTGTTGTGACTTAGATGAAGATCAGATCACATTTTATGACCAATTTGTGCAGAAATTCATATCATTCCAAAGGGTTCACATACTTTTTTTTGCAACTGTATATATATATAACACAAGTGGCACTGCGCATGAGTAATGTGAATGACGGTATGCCAGCGGCTGTATGCCAGGGGCTGCATGCCAGCGGCTGTGGCGGTTATCCAGCATTCAAGTAAATAGAAAAGAAAATTCCACAGCTCTCCCAAAGGTAGTTCAAAAGTAGTGTTCTTTAATCACCAATGCAACGTTTTAGTACTCTTAGGCCTCATGCACATGACCGTTGTTTTATTCCGTGTCTGTTGTTCCGTTTTTCGTGATTTTCTGTGGACCCATTGACTTTCAATGGGTCCGTTGAAAACTCGGCTAATGCACCGTTTGTCTTCCGCGTCCATGATCCGTGGTTCCAGTCCTTCAAAAAAATATAACCTGTCCTATTTTTTTCATGGAAAACGGTTCACGGACCCATTCAAGTCAATGGGACCGTGAAAAAACGCGGAGGCACACAAGATTGTCATCCACGTCCGCGCGTCCGCATCCGTATTTTTCCTATAATTTGCATGGCAAACTTGACTTTGACTTTTTTTTACTTTCCTTCATGTCTGGTGATCCTCCAAAAATAAAGGAAGACACACGGAAACAAAAACGGAAACGGATCACGGAACAACGGAACCCCATTTTGCGGAACGGAACACAACAACGGTTGTGTGCATGAGGCCTTAGTGGGACTTTTGTCAAGCAGTATAAAGTTATGCCATTAAAAACCATAACTTGTCTTTCAAAAAAACTATTTTGATGGAATCGATGGAAAAATAAAAAAGTTACAGCTCTTGTTATGTGATGATGAAAAAATGAATGAAAAAAAATAAATGCTTGGACACTGAGGCCCAAAACAGGTTGGTAACTATGGGGTTAAAAAGAAGATATGGACACTTAAAATCCCTGAACATAAATAAACTTTCTAATTTCCAGATTAAGCCTTACGTTTTGCTCCAAAGTGCTTGATATATCCTACTATGTTGTCTAAGCATTAAAAGGTTTTTGCTCACCTCAAATCCAGAGATTCAGTTATGATATACCGTACTTCTTTTCTGCTTTTTTTTTCTGGATGAGGGCTTCATTATCGCTAAGTCGACACTAGGTGGAGTCATGATCCAACTTGTCCTCTCTATATATACTGAAAATGTCAAGTTCCAGCAAAGGGAGTAGGTTAAAAAAAAAGTGTGGAATAGAAGATAATGTTTCAGTCTGTCCAAAACTGAATTTCATTGTTTGCTTTTTGTTTTTAATAAAAACCCAACCCAGATTGGTATGTATATAATGACTGTGTAGAAGAAAGATACACACAGTGTAATATTTGACATGCTTAGACCTCCTCTCTAATATTTTGTTCATGAAAATTGCTTTAATGTTGACAATTCAGAAAATATTACCATGCATTCAATTGAACAAGGATAATATAAAAGATTAGCAGAATGAATTCAACGTTTCAGGGTGGCAACCACCCACATTATGTAAATATTGCATTCCATACAACAGATGTCCTTTCTGCCATTTATAAACTTTTTTTTGTGTCAAATAAATGTAATACTTAAAGGGATTCTCTGAGCATTTGGTCTAATTGGCATTTGGTCTAATTGGGGCATGGTGCTAACCTGTGGAGGGAAGCTTTCTTACATAGTAGTTATCGTTCCCAGATGCACCCCATGTCTCAACCAGATGTGGCCGCCTTTTTTCCCTATTTTGCTGTATTGACTATAATGCAACTAAACAAGAAAAGAAACCACGCATCCGGTCAGGACTTAGGCAGAAGAGCTTGCAGCACGGCAGCATTGGGGTAGCGAGGGAGGGTGAGTCCTAGGTAAAAGAGCTTTTCTCCAAAGGTTAGCACCATGCCCTAATTAGACCAAATGCCCAGAGAACCCCTTTAATAGGAAATGAAGAAAGTTATTGATGCTGTTTATTCAAGGTACACAACATTAAAAGTTTTCAGGTTTTATATAAATAAAGATTATCAGTAGTTATTGCAGAAACAAAAAACTTCAACAACTGTCTAATAAACTATGTGTACGGCCACATGGGGCAGTCGTGAGTAATGAAGACTGCACTGTTTAGTCAGTCTGCAAAGTTAAGAGCTGTGTGGTACCTTCAATACCACATAGCTATTAACAATGCATATCAACTAAACAATGCAGTCTTTAAGAGCCAGGTGCAGTTCATACAACTGCACAGTGCTCAACCGAAGCACAGCCACATGACTATGTCATGTGGTCATACCCTAATGGAGAAATTCAAGTCCTTCTCTCCAGAATTCTGCTTTCAAAAAGTTGTTTAATAGGGTAATTAGTAAACCTCCATTTGTGTTTCAGTTCTTCACCATTGTAAAGATATGTTTGTTCTAAGTTGAGAACTGGATACAGTTGAAGCCAGTCTAGCCAAGGATCTAAGCAGTTGTACAAGTACAGTAGTTTACCACAATGTATCAGTCTTTAGTACAGGATATTTGCTCTCTGAGCACTGTCTAGTAGACTAGTAGTCAGCAGCCTCCAGCTCTACAGCTGTTGCGAAACCACAATTCCGGGCATGCACGCTTGCTCGGCCCATCTCAAAACTGTCATAGATTTCAATTGAGAATGTTGGGAGTTGTAGCTACACAATAGCTGGAGTGCTGGAGGTTGCTGACCCCTATCCTAGACTAACACAATTTCAATCATTTTAGGAGTTTTGCAGCCCCCTAATGTAAACAACAAAGTTCTCATTCACTGAGAGCAAACTTATATTTTGAAAAAGATGAGGAACTGAAATACGATGAGAAAGTTGTAAAATTTTTCAAAATAATTATACTTAAAAGTAGAAAAACCCTTAAAATAGTTCAATGGGATTCACGACAAAAAAATGCACAACAGGACCTAAAATTTCATAATGGTTTGCTAAGGAACACATCTACCTGATCCTTCCTCATTTACATCTGTCTATAAGATATTGTCATCTATTTCTGCCAGTTACAATGATTCCGCCCATAATGTAATCACATACTATACAGAGCAGATGTTCCTTTCACATTTATACCGAGAAGTAAATGAAATGTCTTACAGGTTAGATGATGTGATAAAAACTAGGATAACAACAATGTAGCATAAACATCACATTATAAAAAGTCCATGGATGTAATGGCTTCCAGGTGTCATTATCTTTATCACGCACAATCAAGACTCTTCTATATTTTCATATTGTAAGATTATGCAAATTGTTACCGAGTTGCCGATACAGAATGAGGTTTATTTATGATACAAAGCATAATCAGATTCTGTTTCTTGAGACGCTTTCATATGTACCAGCCATACTAATCCTAAATTTGTCTAAGTAGCCTCAGGATAAGATTAGGGAACCTGATGTATTATCGCCATAATTTCTAATAAGAATAAAAGCGCTATTACAGTGCTGGGCATCATTCACATTATCTTGTCCACAAAATACATCTCTCTGTATTCATCATTTGTTAAAAGAGCACAAAGCGATGACATTGGAGGGCAGGGGTTCGTTAGTGCCCATTTTGTTCCTTTTTTTTCCAGTTCCCTCTGAAAATTGTGATCTAACCTACAAACAGCGCACAGGCATTCGGTGGATCCTATAGGTGAAGCAAATTGACGTCATTCTGTTGTGAGGAACTGTGTTGAAAAATGTCACTCGATACAAAATTGTGAAATAGTTTCAGAACAAGCAAAGCAAATTAGGTATGGCAATATCTGCCAAGCGTACCATTAAACCTGTACACCTACGTATTAGGGCATGGATTACGTTAGAATCCATCTAGGCTCCTATGGGAATTCCTATTTCATTTCTATCATCCCGTTCTCTGCTACTGACAGAGGAGGGGTATCAACTTCACATGCATGCATAGCAGCTACCACCATTCAAATCCTTCAAAGAACCAAATAGGTTGCTCAGTCTTAAATCCCAGTAACATTTCTACAAATGCTTGAACTGTAGAAGGCGGGATCATAATACAGTTTGTAAAATGAAAATGAAGCAATCTGTTTGGTCAGTTAGAGGTATGCATCATATATTACATATAATCTATCATTTTAGTGGGGATAACTTTTTTCCTCTTTTATTCCCACTCATTCATTTAAGAAATAATAGGTTATGAAAGCTCTGCTGTAACCTAAACTATAGCAAAAATATAATATCCTTAATTAGTAAGGAGAAAATTATCTTATCAATAATGATATGTCCAGAGGTCTTTAAGGACCTAATCAAAACGATTGGCAATGGTTGGCATTCAAGTAGCAAATGGAATTGTTCATTAGGACAAAAGTTGTCTTAATGGCTTGTTAGACCTGTGGTTGATACACAGGGGAATCTCCAGACTGGGAACCCTTGTATTAGACAGAGGATAGCCACTGCATAGTCTTTAATGGTTAATTATGGAAAGCTACATTTCCAGTGGGATTCACTGGCAGCTTCCAACAGCCAGCACCCACTGATCAGTTCAGTAAAAAAAAACTTTGATTTATGTTAAACATACCTCCAGTGATTACTGGATGGGAGGAGATGACCACAGGAAGGAGCAAAGATTGGGTGCAAAAAGAGCAGGGATTACAACCTCATTGCACCACAGGTCTAATTTACATATTTACCTCCTGACAGTCACATAAAAATTGGAAAAACCCTGCCAAAATGTCACTTTTTTATTGTAGATTGTTTAATGTGTGTCTGCAGTAAATCTTGTTGGCGCACAACTCAGGGACACAATTGCATTTTAACCCTTTAGTTAATTAATTTTTGCCTTAAGGACCAATAATATTTCCCCCCTTTAAAATGTTAAAATAACATAATTTTATTATTTATTATCATTAATGCCGCATTTCTATGAATATTTTTTTTACTACTTTTCCTTTCCTCCTGCAGGCTCTCAGCTCTGCAACTCCCCCCACCTCCCGGCCCTCCTCCCCCAGACTGAAGAGGGAGGGGTGACAACTTTAACTGCTCACATCTCTGTTTTGGTACTAGCTAGAGAGCTGGTATTCCAAGCTTTTATACAACACCAGAATGACAGCAATATCTTCAGTACAGAAATCAGATGCAGTGAATGTAGCTAAAAGTGAGGTTTTACCTGCAATTATTCCCAATTCGGTTTCTAACTGATTTCTCCTGTTTAGCTTGGACTTTAGCATTTGTCATTTTGGTCTTGTAAATGAAAAAACCTGGAATGCCAGCTTTCAAACAAGACCAGTTGTATGTTTCTAGCAGCTACCATTCAGTAGAATGCAGCATCTAAAGCAGCCCACCCCCCTCCACTTCTGCCCGAGCCCAGCTTGGGCAGATCAGTTAAGTACTTTTCCCACTGCCCGAGCTGAGCCAGAACACAACGGTTAGGTGGTTAAGAAAAACCTATCAAAACTCGAGAACAGAGACTCAGATCAACAAAAGAAAAAAAGCGTTTTAATCAGGCGAACCACAGCTATGCAAACAATTTGATAGGGCGGTCACTGGTGACAAATTCCCTTTAATCACTGACTAACAGGATGTTGTTAGAAGAATAGAGGGGCTGCAGTACGGTCACAGTCACTATGTTTACGTCAGCCGGTCACAGTCAAAGTGACGGTCACAGTCACTATGTTTACGTCTGCCATTTCCCCTCCCATACTCCTACTCCACACTGCAAGTACTAAGGAGGTCATTTATGACCATATATACGACACTTTTGTGGCATATATCTAGAGCAGATTCTGTTGCATGCCATTTCTTTCCCACTCACACCAGGTCTAAAAAAGTGGGTGTGGTGTGGATGGGGAAGCAGACGGGCATGCAGGCCCATCTCATTCATCATTTTCTACGGCTGGTTTTGGCGTAGTAAATAGTCTAAATGTAAGACAACAAGGAAGCTGTCTTACATTTAGAAGCGGCGCTGGATGCGCCGAAGTTATGTAGACGCACATCCTCTGCTAGCTATGGGGCTTATTAAGATCAGTGTTTAGATGCCTTTAAGTTCCATTCTCTTCCTTCTCTGCCTTGTTTTGATAGCATTTTTCAAGCTAGATTACACATTTGACTTTACAGACCAAGACTACATTTTCTAAGACTTTGCTATGTTGATCACCAGAGGTACACTTTAATTACTTTATATGTCAAACCTACATGAAGAATTAATTTGTACTTGAATGCCAATATATGTATTTTTATATATATATATATATATATATATATATATATATATATATATTCTGTAATGGCTTCCAGACATTGCATTATTTCATCACTATATCTCATGTTATATTTTTTACATTGCATTGATATATATATCAACTATCTATATACATTTCAGTGCTCTTTAGACACCATTATATTCTGCTCACTGCAGAAACAAATGTCTTCCGTGGATGAAAGGATATACAATGGGCAAAATGCAAGCCAGGCCTTTCCAAGTCCCTGTGAAAATCACAGCATTAAAATAATTACATCAGTCTATACATAATGTTTCTGTACATTATACCAACACTTGAGAATGTGTTGTAGGGATAGTGCAACGTGGGAAGATGCCTTTGACGTAGGTTGTCAGCTAACCTTCGGTATAGTCTATCTGTTTTGGTTCAGTGTGCAAGCAAATTTAAATTAAGACAATATACAGTATATGATTACTCTGATCTCTATGAATGTGGTGAACTGTGGGCTTTGCATTGTTGTCATCATTGGCAATGCAAAGAGCAAGATGTTCTAGACTGTTGATTAAACTACAGACACATAAACTATGCAGCCATGACAGGTCTATCAGATAATCGGACTCCAGACAGTGTCCTTCGTACCTTGTCAAGGGATCTCTGCTGGAGTGATGAGATTACATTGCATACTTTGCTTTTGTTTTTTAGTTTGTGTTTTCTAATAGGTTGAACGTTAACTGACAAATCATAAATTAGAAATATATCAATGGAAAGTGACAGATTCAAATGTGGTCCATAATCTACTGTAGCTAGCACAGTGAACATAAAACAGTAGCATATTTAAGACCTTAGATGACAACTTCCAAGATACTGCACCTGAAGAGGATGGGAAAGGTAGTCTATTAGGTCCAGTTTGTGGCCATGAAACTAGATGTTGAATCCATGTGAACACCACAAATCCACGAAATTTAAAATGTTTTTTTTTTCTTTTCTGAAATTAATTATGTAGCTTTGTTTTTTTTTTTTTTCTTCAATACTCTTTGTTGCTGGAGAGTTTTCATTTTGAGCACTTTCTTCTTATCAGTCTGCTTCACACTGCATTACAATAAAATGCTACAGAAAATGTCTTCTGTTTCTATTTTCCTTACATTTGTTCCATGTGAATCATTGAGGAAATTAGAAATATTTTATATAGTCAAAATTTTAGAATTGAATATCAATCTCCTTCAAAGTACTAAGAAATTTACTTTATAGAAAACGGAAGAAAGAAAAATATTATGATAGAGAGAAAATTTCTAAATAAAAGCGAGAACACAAAGTATAAAATTGGAGCATATGATATGGCTACATTATAGATTGATGTTGTGTAGGAAAATAAAATAATCCATGAAATGGTATATGAGCATAAGTTCTGCAAAATGAGAAGTAAAGGCTCACATTTTAAACGTATAATGTCTCTAGTTTAACAGACCATAAAGTTAAACTATGATGTCTGTATGGCAAGTTTTATCACAAAGAGATGTTTAGAACTTCCAAACAGTTTCCCTTTCATGGCGCTTTTAGCAGGGTGACGTTGATATGTGTATGTGGTCTGGGTACTTGATTGCTGGTGGATAGTTCTGAGTCATCTGGATTGACACATCGCTAGAGATTTCTGATGGGCTGCGTCCACGATGCCATACTTCAGGGTGTAGAAACTGACCTGAATAGTCTGAACAGTCGCTGAGACGAGGACGGTAGAAAGCTGGATGGGGGCGATACATCTCCTCTTCTGCATAACGTTTTGTGAATAAGTATACAGACATAACACCAGCACCCTTCAAAAACATAAAATGACAGTAATAGTAAACTTGAAAACATAACATAAAAAAGTACTAAGTTTAATTAAAAGACTTATTCATTATAAATCACTTTGTATTTGATCTTACTAGGGATAAGAGCTCTGTTGTGCTAGATACATTACTAGGCCTAATTCACCCTTCATTGATTTGATCAGTGATTTCCTTCAGTGATTGTGAAGGTACAATATAACTGGACAGATTTGCACCTGTTTTGTGTTCTTTACCTGTACCTGGATTTGGCTCCCAATCACTGATGGAAATCACTGACCAAATCATTGAAGTGTGAACTAAGCCTTAGTGAATTCGGTTGATGCAGTTCATTTCATATTAGGTCTACCCTGAAAGTAACCTAAAGGAAATGTGTCACCAACACTTTTATCTGCCAGTTAAAACCAGATAGTAACACATCTCCTATTTTCTAATCTATTTTCATTTTCTGATTGTAGATTTTTTCATTGTATTTCTTGGACATTATTATGGGAGCTGCCATCTTGGCTGAGCAATTAGAAAACATTAAGAAAATTGCTTTACGGCAGCCCCATGGTCCATAGACACAGTGTCAGGAGGGGACCCTATTGACTTCTATGAGAGAGTTTTCCAGGCATGATCTGTGACCTGTGCAGAGGTCATTGTACAAGGAAAGAATAGATAAGGTTTGACAATCACCTACTGTGAATGGTGGATCCTGACTTATTTATACATAGAGATTATGTAATTACAGAAAGGATTAGAATGAGTTAACAGCAGTAAAGTGATCTGTACAAACCAAGAAGTGGCGCCTATTTTTAGACATAGTGGCCATTGCAAAAATTGCAGGATTTTTTTGTTTTAGTTTAAATATTAAAAGTGAAAAAGGAAATTAAAAATAACATCATTAAAATTATTTAAAAATATGTTAAACATAAAGTGATTTAAACAGCAGATCATTTTCTGATGATACGTTCCCTTTAAAGGTCTAGTACTAATTTTCTGCCCATTGCTAGTATATGATTCCTTTTCTAAACATTTTTTGCTTGATATTAGCAGCAATGTCTTCTCTGACTCAGACTGAAGTCTGTGGGAGCAGAGCAAATACATTTCACTAACGCTACTGTTTTGAGATTTCATGAGCACAGCCATATTACAGCTGTTTGCAGCCTTCCAGCTAAATGAATTCATAGTGTGGCACCCATAGAATGTCTATAAGGTCATACTATAGCTCTATATAATTAGCTGACTGTGAATGGACCTGCCATCTCTCATTTGGAGTTCCTGATAGCTTAGGACATGTTGTGTTTAGCAACAGTTCAGATGGTGCAGTACTGCATGGTGGCCTTTTTTCACTTGGTGCGGTGCTGCGCGGAGGCCATTGTTACTGTGGTGCTGTGCTGGTGGGTAGGTGGGGCCCAGTGCCGGGGTGGCATTACGAGGCAGCAGGGGTTCTGTTTGGCTGCTGGGTCCCACTCCCGCCGTCTGCTGGGAAGTGCTGTGGTGCTGGTGGTCGCCGCGCAGTGCCGCGCCGGATTTTGGAGGTCGCAGCGCAAGTTTAGAGTAGGTGCCACTCAAAGAGGCAACCTTGATGCGGTGAGTGGGCTTATGCCTTTTGATCAAAATGTACTCTAATGCCTCTTGCATAAGCATGCAGTATAGGAGGCAGTACACTGAATATTGTGCTGAAAAGCGAGGTTAATTAGATCAAAGCATAGCTTGTGGATGTGCGATCCAGTTCTGTTTTTCTCCATTTGAAATATGTATATAGCTCCATATGCCTTTGGTTTCATATAGAGGCATATACCGTATATGGTGCCGGACAACAATGAAATAAAAGTGGTATGCTTCATTGGATCCCATACAATGGAATTATTCTCCCTAGAAGAATTCACTTTAGGAGGGAACAACTCCACATTGTAGTGCTTTAAAGACTGGAGGCATCATGCAATGGAATATGAAGAGTCTGACACTCTTTGGTATGCAGCAATAGAGGCTTTGTGTTCAAACAGGCAATTTCCATGTGCACAACTATGTGATGAGCAAACTTTTGGAAAAATCGATTTGGCTGCTTAGCAGAATTTTTATTTTAAAATTGGTGTATAACAAATTACTTTTTTTGTAAGTAGTAAGTGAAATGACAGGGAGTGGTGGAATCTGACAACAATATTACTAGTGATGAGCAGCATAGGCAATATTCGAATTTGCAATATTTTGCAAATTGTTGGCCAAATATTCGCCAAAAATTAGCAAATTCGAGAATTTGTGATCTCCAGTCATTGTTTACTTGATTGTGAAAAATCGGCAATGTAATAGATTTGCGATAAATTTGCGATAAATTTGCGATTAGAACATTCAACACTATTTGCGAATACGAATATATAGCACTATTCGAAATATTCGCAAATTCTCGAATTGGCGATATTTGTGATTAAAATTCACCATTCGAATATTCGCGCTTAACACTAAATATTACAGTGCAAAACAAAATTTTTTGTAAAATCATACTTACCATCATCCATTTGATTGCGAATAGCTGGCCGCCACCATCCTGCTTGTAGATCCAGCACAAAATCTTGCTCGGCCCGTGATGACATCATCACATCGGCCGGCGTGGTGATATCATACATCGCATTATGTGCATTATATGCAAAGCAGTTTTGTTATATACAGAGCTTTGTTTTATACTTTGCATGTGGATAGCCCTCATTGTCAAAAACTATTTAGCACAGTTATCTGTTTCAATACATACAATATTGTATTGGTTTTAAACATTTATCATTAACAAAATAATGATTACAAACCTCTTTTAGGAGGAACGAGGAAGCTGCGAAAGCAAAAGACCACCCATATCGGTATTGGAAGTACTGTTCAGAGCTACTGGGTCTGTTCATAACTTCATCATTGATACTGGAGATATAAAGCACCAAACCTACCACAAGGGAAAGGCCTGTAATATAATCACAACACAATTATAAGTAATAGTAAAACATTTGCTGATAATCCAATACAAAAAAGACTAGAGATGAGTGAAGTTTTTAAAAAATTTGATTCAGATGTTTCGCCAAATTTTTTCAAGAAATTCACTTCATTCCGAATTTATTTGTCATGAAGCACGTTAAATCAGCTGTATTCCGGCCTGCAGGTAGAGATCACTGTGCATTGTAGCAATATGGATAGCTAGTCCTTTCTGGTAGTGAAATGTGTGTCAGTATGACAGGCAGGTATCATACAGCAGTCCCCTGCAAAACCTGTGCCAAATGACTGTTTAGTGGAATAAACGAACAACATGGAGGCAGTGGCAAAAAAGTAGTGGAGGGTGAAAAAAGGTTCTTTTAAGCCATGTTGTGGCAGTGCAAAAATATGCTTTTAAATCCCTTCTGCTAGCTGTAAAATGAATGTGCGTCACAATTAGGCTCAGTTCTCAACACTTATTTGGTCAGTTGTAGGTCAAAAACAGAATAGGTGCAGATCTTTTCATGATACTTTATCAGTAACTACTGGAATTAACAGTAACTGCTGCAATTAACTGACCAAATAACTTGTGTGAATTTTGCCTTACAGGTCAATGTTAGCGTCAGGTATAAAGTACTTAACCGCGCAGTGGCCCAAGATTATACTATAGAGTGAATGAACTGTATCATTTTACACATAGATTGCTAGTTAACCTTTTCTGTTAGACACTGATTCCACATTTTACACTGTCTGCTGCTTCCACATACATTGATATATCTATTTTGTTAGCCACTGATACAAGTAGTGGCCCAGTCACAGGGTGGGGCATGTGTCAGCAGTAATTTTGTGCTTACATCACTGTTTACTTTTCCCTTCCTTTGATTTGTCAAAAGAACCCCCCCCCCCCCCCATAAAAAATAGATCTTGTCTATTGAGCATCCCCCTTCACATGGTCAGTAATTGATCAGTATTTGTAAGGCAAAAACAGGAATGGGTCTAAAACAGAGATGACATGTGAAGGAAATATTTGCATGTCTTCTGTGTTTTGGACCCACTCCTACTTTTGGCTTCCAAATCAAGATTAAATCCTGATGCAAAATACTGACCATGTGATTGAGGCCTTATGGATGCTCCAAAGACAGGATCCGTTGTGTTTTTCATTTTTCGGGTTCGTCTGACGGATTCAACAAAAGGTAAAATAAACAGTGACTTCAACAAGGCCAAACAGGGACACTAATGGCCCCAGAACAGACTGGTGAGAATGGCAACAGCATAAGGAGTCAACATAGTTGCCCAGTCACAGAGTGGTGAGCGTGGCAACAGCATGAGGAGTCAACACAGTAGCTCAATGACAGAGTGGTGGGGAGCATGGAAATAGCAGGATGAATCAACACAGTGACACAGTCACATAGTGGGGAGGTGAGACAGTACTGTCAGTAAAAGCACATGATGGTGGCAGTAGAATAAGATGGCAGCAGAGGCAGCAGGTGTGTGGCATCAGGCAGATGGCAGCATTAGAATTGTGGCTGAAGCACATGGCTAGAAGTAACAGGCCATATTTCACAATGTTCTGGTGAGGCAGCACATTGCAGTCACCGGTTTATGGAAATTCTGGCTGACCCATGCCTGATTAATCTTTATAAAGGTTAATTTCTCAACATTTTGTGTTGAAAGGTGATTTCTCTTTGAAGTAACTATGCCCCCCACCATGCTAAACAGCCACTAAGATTCCACACCAGTGGTTGGGCAGGAAAGTTTGTCCAGGGCAAACTCTGCCAGTTGCGGCCACAATTCAAGTTTGGCTGACCAGTAGTCCAGGGGATCTTGGATCTGTGGTGACAGGGTGAACTCCTAGTATGCCACCACCTGCTAGTTCAGGTTCTGCTTCACGTCATGCTGCTGCTGTGTGGTTTCTTCAGTAGGCAGGTGAAGAAACATGCCCATCAGAGACTCAAGTTGTTGCTGATTGAGTTGGTGCTACTCCTAGCCCCCCACCCCTCCTCCAGCAGTCATGGCAGTGGAGTGTGAGCACAGAGAGCACGGTCAGACCTTTGTGAGGATGTCTTTATAGTAGTTGAGTTTATCATCCCTCTCAGCAGGTGTAAAAAAGGCCTCCATTTTGTCCTGGTAGCGAGAGTCTAACATTGTGGGGAGCCAGTAGTCACCCCTCTGCCAAATGGTGATAATGCGTCTGTCACTAAACATGCAACTCAGAATGCATCTGGCCATTTGGAAATCAGAGGGATAACCTGTCTCTATCTCCACTGCATACAGCCATACTGGTTTGTCGAGGTCATCTGTATGGTATTCCTCATCACCCTCCAGCTCCTCAAGCTCCTTCTCCTCCTGTTCCTCTCCTGTTGCTTGGGCAGATAAACCACCTTTAATACCTACAATTCTTCCTCTTCCTCCTCTTCCATTAGTTTATCCCCCACAGGGCTTAGGTGGCCATGAGATGTAGGTGCCATGTCTCCTGTCTCCTGGCCAGCCAAATTTATCAGCATCTGCTCCAGGACATGAAGGTGTGGAATGACATCATTCATCCCATAGTCCTAGCAACTGACAAATAAAGGGCCTGAGCAGACAGCAGGTGTCACGCGAAAGCTGCCACTGGCTAACTTTGAAGTTACAAATGGGAGTACTCCTGTCCGCCTGCATCATCAAGTAATCCTTCATGGCCTTCCTCTGCTCATACAGTCGGTCCAACATGTGGAGTTCTAGCATGTGGAAATGTCAAATATGAGGCGCTTTTGGGGAACACCATTATGCCTTTGCTCAAGGAGGGCGTGTTTTGCACGGTAAGAGTGGCTGACGTGAATGCACAGTTTCCTGGTCATTTTTATGACGTTTTGCAGTTGGGTGAAAGACATCAGCAACGGGGATACAACCAGATTAGAGACATGCACCATGCAGGGCGCATGGGTCTGCTCTGCTTGACGCAGCGGCAACAGAATGTTCTTCAATTTTTCGGTAACCAGGGATCCGATTTTCAGTTGGCAATGGGACAGCCTGGATTTGATTTCTTGATGAAGGATGCATAAATGCATCCCTTTGAATCCAGAGGTAAAATATCTGTCTGGTTTGAAGCTGTTTGGGAGCTTCACTTATACAAGCTGCACTTATACAAGCATGCAAACAATGTGAGTTTGTGAAAGTTTGCGTGTTTGATTTGTATTAAGTGTGTGACTTTAGATTACGTGAGGGAGTATCTGTGAGAGCTAAATAATTTTTTGCATTGCTGAATGGCTATGTCTGACTTTATTGGACTCTATACCAAGTCTATACCAAGTCTATACCAAGTCTATACCAAGTCAGAGCAGTGTAGTATAGTTTTACACTGTGACTTTCTTTTGCTGCCAGGTTTATTGCATAGCAGCTGAGAGTATACTGTGATTCCTTTTTTGTTGTTGTTCTCTTCCTTCTCCAGGGTGTTGCACAGGTGAGTAATTAGGGTGTGGCTATCAAATTAGGAGAAGTTGAATAGCCAGTCTTGAGGGCAGCTCAGTCCTTTGAATCTAGAGGAAAAAAGCAGTCTGGTTTGAAGCTGTTTAGGAGCTGCACTTATACAAGCAGGCAAACAACGCAAGTTTGCAAGTGTTCGGGTGTTTGATTTCAAGTGTGTGTTTGTATTAAGTGAGCGACTTTAGATTACGTGACTTGAGATTCAGGGGCTTTAGGAGTGGACTACAGTAAATCAGTTTCTTATCACTGCACTGTATCATATTTATTCTCTTTTATTGTGAAAAATTGCATAATCCCCATTTAGTATGTGTTCCATTATTGACAGTGCAGTCCAGTGCACATCTTGTCTAATGTATGCAGTCCTGGAACAACTGTTTGAGGGTGCATATCTTTGTTCAAAATGTGAGCAAATTGCCCGTTTGGAATCTCACATTGTGTATCTAACCGGGCGAGTTTCAACAATGAGAAGCGTTGGCAATTTGGAACAGAGTTTGTTGCTCACTGAGCAGGCACTCTATGGGACAGATGTGGAGGAGGGTGGTAGCATGGAGACTCAGGAAAGTGAGGTAGCTAGCTGGGTAACAGTTAGAAAGCGGGGTAGAGGGAAGAGTGCCAGGGAGTCTAGCCCTGATCTGACACACCCCAACAGGTTTGGAAGGTTGGTAGATGAGGGGATGTCAGTTCAGGGAGAGCACTGATGCAGCCGGATACTTTCTCTGCCAGTCAAGGGAATGTCAGCTCCAGTAAGCAGGGGACTAGGGGCGAGGTAATGGGACTGGGGGAGGAATGGAAGGAGAGACTAGAACAGTTCATAAGGAAAGGTGTAGGGTAAAAAATATACATGAACTTCTCAATTATATGTATACTAATGCCAGATGCCTGACTAATAAAACCGGTGAACTGAGACATGGCTGGATAATAGCTATGACTAGGTGGTTAACAATCGTCAAAACTGGAGAGGGGGAGGGGTTTGGCTTTATGTAAAGTCATATCTAAAGCCCACACTCCCACACTCCGGAAGGATATAAATGAGGGACTTGAACATATGGAGTCACTGTGGGTAGAAATTCATGGAGGAAAAAACTATAATAAAATACTAATAGGAGTTTATTATAAGCCACTAGGGTTGAGCGAACCTGAACTGTAATGTTCGGGTTCGTACCGAACTTTAGGATTTTTGGACCCCGGACTCGAACCCGAACATTTCAGTAAAAGTTCGGGTTCGGTGTTCGGTGATTTCTTGGCGCTTTTTGAAAGGCTGCAGAGCAGCCAATCAACAAGCGTTTAACTCTGTGCATGGCTGTGATTGGCCAGTGCAGCATGTGACCCAGCCTCTATATAAGCTGGAGTCACGCAGCGCTGCACGTCACTCTGCTGTTACTAGTGTAGGGAGAGGATGCTGCTGCTGTGAGGGAGAGAATAGGAAAGAAACTTGAATCAGAACTGAAATTGAACTCAGCGATCTACATAGATTTAGTTGTGTGGGTGCAGTGCACAATCATTTTACCCTGCCCTGAGCCCAGTGACAGAGAAAAATAACTTTTATCAATCTGTTAGTTAGGTGGGCGGCAGCAGCCATTTTATGCAAGCTCAGTGCACCAGCACAGCATATGTGCTTTTTTGACATTGAAATCCAAACTTTAAATACTGCAATAATTATTTGGGTAAAAAAAAACACACCCATTTTAGGCAATATCCTAATTCTGGTGCCTTTGCAGCCTTAGTCAGTGTGCAATTTAAGCTAGAAATACAGCTATAATTTTCTGGGTTTTAAAAAACACCTTTTTTGGGCAAAATACTAAATTTTACAGCCCTTGCTGCATCTGTACATGTGAAATTCAAGCGTTATATACTGCTGTCATATTCTGTTAGTAAAAAAAACCTCCCATTTTGGGCAAAATATTTAATTTGCGGCCTTGTCTGCATCTGTCAGTGTGAAATTCAAGCGTTATATAATGCTGTCATATTCTGGTATTAAAAAAACACCCATTTTGGGCAAAAATCATAATTTGTGGCCTTGTCTGCATCTGTACATGTGAGATACACCCTTTAGATACTGTTATTCTATTCTGCTATTGAAAAAACACCCATTAGGACAAAATACTTACAGGGAGTGCAGAATTATTAGGCAAGTTGTATTTTTGAGGATTAATTTTATTATTGAACAACAACCATGTTCTCAATGAACCCAAAAAACTCATTAATATCAAAGCTGAATATTTTTGGAAGTAGTTTTTAGTTTGTTTTTAGTTTTAGCTATTTTAGGGGGATATCTGTGTGTGCAGGTGACTATTACTGTGCATAATTATTAGGCAACTTAACAAAAACAAATATATACCCATTTCAATTATTTATTTTTACCAGTGAAACCAATATAACATCTCAACATTCACAAATATACATTTCTGACATTCAAAAACAAAACAAAAACAAATCAGTGACCAATATAGCCACCTTTCTTTGCAAGGACACTCAAAAGCCTGCCATCCATGGATTCTGTCAGTGTTTTGATCTGTTCACCATCAACATTGCGTGCAGCAGCAACCACAGCCTCCCAGACACTGTTCAGAGAGGTGTACTGTTTTCCCTCCTTGTAAATCTCACATTTGATGATGGACCACAGGTTCTCAATAGGGTTCAGATCAGGTGAACAAGGAGGCCATGTCATTAGATTTTCTTCTTTTATACCCTTTCTTGCCAGCCACGCTGTGGAGTACTTGGACGCGTGTGATGGAGCATTGTCCTGCATGAAAATCATGTTTTTCTTGAAGGATGCAGACTTCTTCCTGTACCACTGCTTGAAGAAGGTGTCTTCCAGAAACTGGCAGTAGGACTGGGAGTTGAGCTTGACTCCATCCTCAACCCGAAAAGGCCCCACAAGCTCATCTTTGATGATACCAGCCCAAACCAGTACTCCACCTCCACCTTGCTGGCGTCTGAGTCGGACTGGAGCTCTCTGCCCTTTACCAATCCAGCCACGGGCCCATCCATCTGGCCCATCAAGACTCACTCTCATTTCATCAGTCCATAAAACCTTAGAAAAATCAGTCTTGAGATATTTCTTGGCCCAGTCTTGACGTTTCAGCTTGTGTGTCTTGTTCAGTGGTGGTCATCTTTCAGCCTTTCTTACCTTGGCCATGTCTCTGAGTATTGCACACCTTGTGCTTTTGGGCACTCCAGTGATGTTGCAGCTCTGAAATATGGCCAAACTGGTGGCAAGTGGCATCTTGGCAGCTGCACGCTTGACTTTTCTCAGTTCATGGGCAGTTATTTTGCGCCTTGGTTTTTCCACACGCTTCTTGCGACCCTGTTGACTATTTTGAATAAAACGCTTGATTGTTCGATGATCACGCTTCAGAAGCTTTGCAATTTTAAGAGTGCTGCATCCCTCTGCAAGATATCTCACTATTTTTGACTTTTCTGAGCCTGTCAAGTCCTTCTTTTGACCCATTTTGCCAAAGGAAAGGAAGTTGCCTAATAATTATGCACACCTAATATAGGGTGTTGATGTCATTAGACCACTACCCTTCTCATTACAGAGATGCACATCACCTAATATGCTTAATTAGTAGTAGGCTTTCGAGCCTATACAGCTTGGAGTAAGACAACATGCATAAAGAGGATGATGTGGTCAAAATACTCATTTGCCTAATAATTCTGCACTCCCTGTATTTTGCGGCCTTGTCTGCATCTGTACATGTGAAATTCAAGCGTTATATACTGCTGTCATATTCTGGTATTAAAAAAACACACATTTAGGGCAAAAATCTTAATTTTGCAGCCTTTGCTGCATATGTCATTGTGAGATTCACCCTTTAGATACTGTTGTTCTATTCTGCTGTTAAAAAATCACCTATATAGGGCAAAACACTTAATTTTGCAGCCTTTGCTGCATCTGTCATTGTGAGATACACGTGTTAGATACTGTTGTTCTATTCTATTAAAAAAACACCCATTTTGGGCAAGATCCTAAATTTGAGAAATATGAGGAGAGCGTCAAATAAGGGACGTGGCCCCGGTTGTGGTGCTGGTGGTCGAGCTCCTGTTGCAGTGGTCGATCTGTGCCAGCTACACGCACAAGTGAAACACCTTCCTAATGCGGCTCTTCAAATGGTGAGGCCAGAAGAAGTACAAGCGATAGTAGACTGGGTTGCTGACAGTGCCTCCAGTTCCTTCACATTGTCTCCCACCCAGTCTCCTGCTGAAAGATCAGAGTTGGCACCTGCAGCCGATGTCCATCAGTCTTTGACCTCAGCCCCTTGCAAATCAGCCAAGCAGTCTGAGCCCCACGTCATGCAGCAGTATCTTCTGCTTTTTGATGACTCTGTTAGCAGGGTTTCCCATGGCCATCCACCTAGCCCTGCCCCACTGGTGCCCAACCACTTATGTTTCAAGATGAGTACATGGGAGGACCATCGCAGCACGTCTCGGATGATGACGAAACACAGGTGCCAACTGCTGGGGCTTTCGAAAGTGTGCAGACCGACAAGGAGGGCAGGGGTGAAGACTGGGTGGAAGATGATGTGGAGGACGATGAGGTCCTCGACCCCCACATGTAATCAAGGTCATGCGAGTGACCAGTGTAGTTCGGAGGAAGAGGTGGTGGTCGCACAGGGCCACCAGCACAGCAGAAGAGGGAGCAGGGTGCAAAAGCGGAGGGGCCATCCCCTCGACAGTACGCCTGCTACTGCCCACCGCAGCAAGGGACCAAGCACACCAAAGCCAGCTCCAAGGAGTTCCCTGGTCTGGCAGTTCTAAAGACAATGTGCTGACGACAAGACACGAGTGGTTTGCACTCTGTGCAATCAGAGCCTGAAGCGAGGTATAAACGTTCTCAACCTGAGCACAACCTGCATGACCAGGCATCTAAGTGCAAAGCACGAGCTGCAGTGGAGTAGACACCTCAAAAACCAAGAAAGGCCTCTGGCTCCTCCTGCTTCCTCTGCTGCTGCAGTATCGGCCTCTTCATCCTCCACTGGAGTGACAGTGCCACCTGCCACCCCGCAAACAGAGGATCTGCTAGCAACACCAACACCTGGGTCACCAAGCATCTCCACAATGTCCCACGGAAGCGTTCAGCTCTCCATCTTACAAACACTGGAGCGAAAGAGGAAGTACCCCCCCTACCCACCCACGATCCCTGGCCCTGAATGCCAGCATTTCAAAATTACTGGCCTTTAAAATGCTGGCATTCCGTCTGGTGGAGACAGAGAGCTTTAAAAGCCTAATGTGGTGGCTGCCCCACAGTATGTCGTGCCCAGCCGCCACTACTTTTCCAGGCATGCCATCCCTTCCCTGCACAACCAAGTAGGGGACAAAATCAAGTGTGCACTGCGCAAAGCAATCTGTTGCATGGTGCACCTCACTACAGATACGTGGACCAGTAAGCACGGTCAGGGACGTTATATCTCCCTAACAGCACACTGGGTAAATGCAGTGGCGGCTGGGCCTGAGGCGGATAGCAGTTTGGCGCATGTCCTTCAACCACCGAGGATTGCAGGGCGCTTCAGTTTGCCTCCTGTTGCTTCCTCCTCCTACTCCGCTTCCTCATTCTCTACCGGCTCCTCATCCGGTCAGCGTAACACCTTCACCACCAACTTCAGCACAGCCAGGGGTAAACGACAGCGGGCAGTTTTAAAACGTATCTGTTTGGAGGACAAACTCCACACCACACAGGAGCTCTGGATGGGCCTTGAACAACAGACCGATGAGTGGATGAGTGGTTGGTGCCAGTGAGCCTCAAGCCGGGCCTGGTGGTGTGCAATAATGGGCGAAATCTCGTAGCAGCCCTGGGACTAGCCGGTTTGACGCACATCCCTTGCCTGGCGCATGTGCTGAATTTGCTGGTGCAGAGATTCCTTTAAAATGACGCCGATATGTCAGAGCTTCTGCATAAAGTGCGGGCCGTCTGTGCGCGCTTTCAGCGTTCTCATCCTGCTGCTGCTCACCTGTCAGCGCTGCAGCATAACTTCGGCCTTCCCGCTCACCTCCTCATATGCGACGTGCCCACAAGGTGGAACTCCACCTTGCACATGCTGGACAGACAATGCGAGCAGCAGCAGGCGATAGTGGAGTTTCAGCTGCAGCACGCACGGGTGAGTTGCTCTGCGGAACAGCACCACTTCAGCACCAATGACTGGGCCTCCATGCGAGACCTGTGTCCCTTGTTGCATTGTTTTGAGTACTCCATGGGCAGTGCCGATAACGCCGTTCTCAGCGTTACTATCCCACTTCTATGCCTCCTTGAAAAAACGCTGCTGGCGATGATGGAAGAGGATGTGGCACAGGAGGAGAAAGAGGGATAATTTCATATAGCTTCATATGACTAGCTCATGGCCATCACTGGTGCGTGGCTGGGGGAATACAGAGGACACAGACGATACACCTCCCACCGAGGACAGCTTTTCGTTGCCTCTGGGCAGCCTGGCACACATAAGGGATTACATGCTGCAGTGTCTCCGCAACGACCGCCGAGTTGCCCACATTCAATCTTGTGCTGATTACTGGGTGACCATGCTGCTGGATCCCCGTTACAAGGACAACGTTCCGTCCTTAATTCCCTCACTGGAGCGTGATCGTAAGATGCGTGAGTACAAGCGCACGCTGGTAGACGCGCTGCTGCTGGCATTCCCACCTGACAGCAGGGGCACAGTGGAAGCACAAGGCGAAGGCAGAGGAGGAAGAGGTCGTCAATACAGCTGGGGCACCTCAGAAGGCAGGGTTAGCATGGCCGACATGTGGAAAAGCTTTGTCAGCACGCCACAACAACCAGCACTACCAGCTGATATAGAACATCTTAGCAGGAGGCAGCATTTCACCAAAATGGTGGAGCAGTAGGTGTGCACACACCTACACGTACTGAATGACGGGTCTGCCCCCTTCAACTTCTGGGTCTCCAAATTGGCCACATGGCCTGAGCTTGCCCTTTACGCCTTGGAGGTGCTGGCCTGCCCTGCAGCCAGTGTATTATCTGAACGTGTGTTTAGCATGGCAGGGGTCATTATCACAGACAAGCGCAGCCGCCTGTCCACAGCCAATATGGACGAGCTCACATTCATTAAAATGAACCAGGCATGGATCCCACAGGACTTGTCCGTACCTTGTGCAGAATAGACATGTATACCGGCATTAACCAGCCTTTGTTATACTACAGCGCAATTGCTCATTCGTGTATTTTGGATATTTCACACTCTTTTGGAGTGTACCCTAATAAAAAAATAAAAAATTTAAACCAAAAACCAGTGTTTGCTACCTCATCCTCCTCCACCGCTGCTTCCACTACACCACTACGTCCACCGCCTCCTCAAACTCCTACTCCATATGGACCTCCACCTCATAAAGTTTTTTTTTTTTCTTGTATTTTATTTTATGTCATTTCACTAATTTTTATGTAAAATTTTTGGGGGTAAATTCCCCAATTTTTGGGTGTGATATACCACTGCTATACCTAGTAGACAGGTAAAAAAAAAAAAAATCACTAATGTGTCTGTTACATTTTTGGGTGAAATTCACCAATTTTTGGCTGTGATAGACCCCTGCTATACCTAGTAGACAGGTAAATAAATTTCACAAATTTTTCTGTCACATTCTTGGGTTGACATTTTACAATTTTTGCAGTGAATAAACCCCTGCTCTGCATAGGTGACAGGGACCGAAATTTTTAAAAATAATTAGTTCCATTGGTGGGTGACATTAACCCATTTCTGGCGATGAAAAACCCCTGCTCTGCATAGGTGACAGGGACTTAAATTTTGAAAATTCGTCTTTAATTGGCCCTTTCATTCGATCCTTCTGCTTTAATAACTTGTCCCACATTTCCGCTTCATCCCATTGCAGCTATTGACCTCCCTTGGATGAGGTCTCCCTTTCTCATGCTCCCTCTCCAGCATGGAACCCTGATTCGCCGATAACTGCGATCAACATGGTAGACTCAGCAAAGAACATAGAAAGTTTATAGAGAAGATATCCAAATGGATCATGGACATCACAGGGACGTGCGATCAGGCAGAAGTTATCTAGAGTCAACAAAGCGGCAGCAGGGTCTCTCATGGCTAACGTTTCCAAATACAAAATACCCCAGTGACATTCCCTATCATTTTTTATTATTCATTCCAATAACAGGGCATCTTAAGAGTCCTGTATTGTTATTTATCGTCACTACCTCCCCGAGTTGGGAGTGGGTAATTGCCACGCGCCCCCTCCTTAACTTGGAAGCTTATGCTTCAATACTTTGTCCCACATTTCCGCTTGATTACATATAATTTCATCCATTGACCTCCCTAAGATGTGATATCCCTTTCTCAGGCTTCCTCTCCGGCCTGGAACCCTGATTCTCCGCCACCCATGATCACCATGGTAGGCGCATAAAAGAACATCGAAAGTTGATAGAGAAGATATCCAATTGGATTGTCGACATGGTGGAGCAGTATGTGTGCACACGCCTACACGTACTGAATGAAGGGTCTGCCCCCTTTAACTTCTGGGTCTCCAATCTGAGCACATGGCCTAAGCTTGCCCTTTACGCCTTGGAGGTGCTGGCCTGCCCTGCAGCCAGTGTATTGTCTGAACGTGTGTTTAGCACGACTGGAGGGGGTTATCACAGGTTATATTTCCCAATGTTTTGGGGTGTACCCTAATAAAAATAGAAAGGAGGCGGTGGATGTGGCCGCTTCCACCTACACCGCCACATCCACCGCCTCCTCAACCTCCTACTCCATATGGACCTCGTACTCCTAGATCAAGATTATTATTTTTTATTTGTACGTATTTTAGGTTATTTAAAGTCATTTCCCCTTTTTTGCAGAGCGCTTGCCATGCTCTTCACCACATTTTGATGCCATTTGCAGCCCTCTAGCCCTTTCCATGACATTTTTGCAGCCATTTTAGTGCTCAAAAGTTCGGGTCCCCATTGACTTCAATGGGGTTTGAGTTCGGGGTCAAGTTCTGGTCCCGAACTCGAACTTTTTTTTTAACCCGTCGAACCCGAACATCCAGGTGTCCACTCAACTCTATAAGCACCTAATATACCAGAGTCCACAAAAAATCTACTTCTAAACTAAATAGATGAGGTGGCAAATCATAATGAGGTCGTTATTATGAGAGACTTCAACTACCCAGACTGGGAAACTGAAACCTGTACATCTCATAAAGGAAACAGGTTCTTGGCAATAACCAAAGACAATTACCTTTCCCAACTGGTTCAGGACCCGACTAGAGGGACAGCCACACTGTCCTTAGTATTAATCAATAGACCTGACAGAACAACAGATGTGCAGGTTGGGGGACACCTGGGAAATAGTGATTATAAAGTAATAACCTTCCAATAGTCATTCAAAAGAGTGTTTCTTCAGGGAGGAACAAAAATTTAGCCAACTAAGAGAGGCCAGAGTCCTAACTAACTGGGACAAAGTCCTCAAAATTTAAAATACAGCCACAAAATGGGATATTTTTAAAAGCATCCTAAAATCTAATTGTGAGAGATACATACCTTATGTGAATAAAAGGTTAAGGAACAAGAAAAAAAAACTATGTGGATAAATAAAAATGTAAAGAAAGAAATAAAGGACAAAAAGAAAGCTTTTAATTCACTAATACAGGAGGGAAGCAAGGAAGCATTGAAAAACTATAAGGAAAAAAATAGAATATATAAAAGACAAATAAAAGCTGCCAAACTAGAGACCTTGAGAGTAATTGCCAAAGAGAGTAAAACTAACCCAAAAATGTTCTTCAATTATATACATGTTAAAAAGTATAAATATGAAGCTATCAGCCCTTTCCAGTGTAATGGGGGGGGGGGGGGGGGGGCGGGGGGTTGCAGAGAGTGATGAGGAAAAAGCAAAGCTATTAAATATTTTTTCTACACTGTATTCACTGAAGAAAATAAACTGTCATATGAAATGAAGAATGTAAAAGTAAATTCCCCATTAAAAGTGTCCTGTGTGACCCAGGAAGAAGTACAGTGGGGTCTTAAAAAAATTTAAATAGACAAATCGCTGGGTCATGATGGCATACACCCCCGTATCCTAAGAGAATTAAGTCATTTCATAGCCAGACCCTAATTTCTGATATTTAAGGACTCTATACTGACAGGGAGTGTATCACAGGATTGGCGCATAGCAAATGTGGTGCCAATATTCAAAAAGGGTCTAAAAACAGAGCCCAGAAACTATAGTCCGGAAAGTTTAACATCTGTCATGGGTAAACTGTTTGAAGGTTTTCTAAGAGATGCTATCTTGGAGTACCTCAATGAAAATAAGCAAATAACGCAATATCAGCATATAGGCAGTTTCTATGAGGACCTAAGTTCTAGACTTGACCACGGCGAATCAATGGATGTCATATATCTGGACTTCTCCAAAGCATTTGACACTGTACCACATAAAAGGTTAGTATATAAAATGAGAATGCTTGGACTGGCGGAAAATGTCTGTATGTAGGTAAGTAACTGGCTCAGTGATAGAAAACAGAGGGTGGTTATTAATGGTACACACTCATATTGGGTCACTGTCACTAGTGGGGTACCTCAGGGGTCAGTATTGGGCCCTTTTCTCTTCAATATGTTTATTAATGATCTTGTAGAAGGCTTACACAGTAAAATATACATTTTTGCAGATGATGCTAAACTGTGCAAAGTAATCAACACGGAAGAGGACAGTATACTACTACAGAGGGATCTGGATAGATTGGAGGCTTGAGCAGAGAAGTGGCAGATGAGTTTTAACCCTGACAAATGTAAGGTTATGCACATGGGAAGGAATAATTCAAGTCACCAATACATACTAAATGGTAAAACACTGGGTAACACTGACATGGAAAAGAACCTAGGAATTTTAATGAACTGCAAACTAAGCTGTAGAAACTAGCGTCAGGCAGCTGCTGCCAAGGCCAATAAGATAATGGGTTGCATCAAAAGGGGCATAGATGCCCGTGATGAGAACATAGTCCTGCCACTTTACAAATCACTTGTCAGACCACACACGGAGTACTGTGTACAGTTCTGGGCTCCTATGAACAAGGCAGACATAGCAGAGCTGGAGAGTGTTCAGAGAAGGGCAACTAAAGTAATAACTAAAATGGATGGACTACAGTACCCTGAAAGGCTGAACTGGATGTAGAAATGTCTTTTTTTCAGCCTTATAAACTTACTATGTTACTATAAAAGCCCCCCCCCCCCCCCCGTGTTACTCCGTCCACCCATGCTGGCTAAGTGCAGAACAGCATGACACCACCGTGCTCTGCATAGGTGGTATGCTAGAGGACCACTCAGAACTGTGACTACAAGAGGCTGAGGAGAAAGTGGAAGATGCGGACGCAGAGGAGGACATTGGTGTCGCAATCACAGCATGAAAACGCGGATGGCAATGCCATCACCTGGCCTAGTTGTTGGTTTGCCTGGATGGGAACCACATTTACCCAGTGGGCCGTAAAGGATATGCAGTATATTGTCCTTGACCATAGTTACCGCTCCACACGCCATGAACTGTACAGACACTGACAGACTCAAGGACTGGCCTACCTTTTGCTGTATATATGCATGCAGCGCTGGTACAGCTTTTTTAGATAAGTACTGACGGCTTGGGACTCTCCACCTTGGCTCAGCACAAGCCATCAATTCTCTGAAATGTACAGAGTCCACCACATGGAAAAGGAGGGACTTTAGTACCAGCAACTTGGCCAGGAGCACTTTCAGCTTCTGCGCTTTTGGATGTTGTTTTTTTCCAATTGCTTCGGTGATCGATTGCTGGCTAAAAGCATGACTAGGAGGAGCATCAGGATCAGTAGACAATGGGAAGAAAAGTCCCTTCTGCTGAACTGTTGGAGTCTTGACTGCTGGAGAAAGAAGTTTGGGCTGCTGGGAGATGTGTTAAGCTGTATGACTACATTAGCTCCACGGTTTTCTCTGGCCACTTTATGGTGACGCTACATGTGTTGACACAATATTTGCACCCTGGCCACGCTTCACCTCCTGGCCACAGATCCTACATATGGCCACGCTAATGTCCTCAACTGACTTAATGAAAAATTCACACATCGGCGAGTATGGCATTTCACCTCCACCACTCCATGCAGATATCCTTCCACAGCTTCTATGAAGTCAGGCACTGTTGTTTCTGGACAGGTAGGCTCCTGAGTAGCAGATGGTCTACCCCAATCATGTTTGGCTCCAGATCTCACACTGCTGCCACCCTGTTAGTTCATGGCCATGCTTGCACCTCACTGGCTCTTCTGCATGCTGCCACCTTGCCCCTGTCTCATGGGCAAGATTCTACCCTAACCCCCTGATAATGATGATAAAGAGTAAGCCCCCTATTCCCTGGCTCCTATATGCAATTGGCTACATCACCATCCACTACTGTCTGCTTGTCACTTATGTGACCCTCACCAGTCTTATGGCTGCATCCCTGACCACTGGCAACACCTGCTCCCACATGACTGTTATCATCACAACTTGCATGCCTACAGGAGGGAGCAACAGACCTCTTCTCTAAATCTGGGCTGGCCATTAGCTGTTGACTGTCCTCAATAACATCTTCTTTGCTGAAAAGCAGAGCAGAGCCGGCAGCATACATTTCTTGCCTAGCAAAAGAAGCAGCAAAGGAAGGGGGCTGGTTCAGAACAGGTAAGGGCACAGAGCTTGTTCCTGGACCATGCCAACTAAGGGTGGTGTCAGAGAAAACCATTGAGTCCTGGTTGTGAGTATCTGATGTCAGTTGATATGATGTTGAAGACCAAGTCAACCATTCCAGGACAGCAGGATTGGCTGTGGAAACATGACCGATGGATGACAGTGGCAGCTCTGGCCTGTTGCTGCACTGCTGCTACCACCCACCCCCCCCTCTTCTGCTGCTACTTCTGCTGGCTCCAGAAACATTTTTGCATTCCTTTGGAGGGTCTTGGCAACTATCTTTTGGACATACTGTACTGTAACACTAACTGTATAGTATATGTAAAATATTTTATTCATTGTCAATATTAACACCCCCTAACAGTTAACCCCTTCAGGACCGTGCTCATTTTCACCTTAAGGACCAGGCCATTTTTTGGAAATCTGACCAGTGTCACTTTAAGTGCTAATAACTTTAAAACGCTTTGACTTATCCAGGCCATTCTGAGATTGTTTTTTCGTCACATATTGTACTTCATGACACTGGTAAAATGAAGTCAAAAAAATTATTTTTTTTTGCACAAAAAAATACCTAATTTAACAAAAATTTGGAAAAATTTGCAAATTTCAAAGTTTCAGTTTCTCTACTTCTGTAATACATAGTAATACCCCAAAAAATTGTGATGACTTTACATTCCCCATATGTCTACTTCATGCTTGAATTGTTTTGGGAATGATATTTTATTTTTTGGGGATGTTATAAGGCTTAGAAGTTTAGAAGCAAATCTTGGAATTTTTCCGAAATTTACAAAAACTCAATTTTTAGGGACCAGTTCAGTCTGAAGTCACTTTGCGAGGCTTACATAATAGAAACCACCCAAAAATGACCCCATCTAAGAAACTACACCCCTCAAGGTATTCAAAACTGATTTTGCATACATTGTTAACCCTTTAGGTGTTGCACAAGAGTTATTGGCAAATGGGGAGAAAATTTGAGAATTTCATTTTTTTGTCTAATTTTTAATTTTAACCCATTTTTTCCACTAACAAAGCAAGGGTTAACAGCCAAACAAGACTGTATCTTTATTGCCCTGACTCTGCCATTTACAGAAACACCCAATATGTGGCCGTAAACTACTGTACGGCCACACAGCGGGGCGTAGAGTGAAAGGTGCGCCGTTTGGTTTTTGGAAGGCTGATTTTTATGGACTGGTTTATTTACACCATGTCCCATTTGAAGCCCCCTGATGCACCCTTAGAGTAGAAACTCCCTAAAAGTGACCCCATCTAAGAAACTACACCCCTCAAGGTATTCAAAACTGATTTTACATACGTCATTAACCCTTTAGGTGTTGCACAAGAGTTATTGGCAAATGGAGATGAAATTTGAGAATTTCATTTTTTTGCCTAATTTTCAATTTTAACCCATTTTTTTCCACTAACAAAGCAAGGGTTAACAGCCAAACAAGACTGTATCTTTATTGCCCTGACTCTGATGTTCACAGAAACACCCCATATGTGGCCGTAAACTACTGTATGGCCACACAGCGGGGCGTAGAGTGAAAGGTGCGCCGTTTGGTTTCTGGAGGGCTAATTTTGCTGGACTGTTTATTTTTTACACCATGTCCCATTTGAAGCCCCCCTGATGCACCCCTAGAGTAGAAACTCTATAAATGTGACCCCATCTAAGAAACTACACCCCTCAAGGTATTCAAAACTGATTTTACAAACTTTGTTAATCCTTTAGGTGTTGCACAAGATTTTATGGAAAATAGAGACACAATTTCAAAATTTCACATTTTTGGCAGATTTTCCATTTTAATATTTTTTTTCCAGTTACAAAGCAAGGGTTAACAGCCAAACAAAACTCATTATTTATGGCCCTGATTCTGTAGTTTACAGAAGCACCCCATATGTGGTCGTAAACCGCTGTACGGGCACACGGCAGGGCGCAGAAGGAAAGGAATGCCATACGGTTTTTGGAAGGCAGGTTTTGCTGGACTGTTTTTTTTGACACCATGTCCCATTTGAAGCCCCCCTGATGCACCTCTAGAGTAGAAACTCCATAAAAGTGATGCCATCTAAGAAACTACACCCCTCAAGGTATTCAAAACTGATTTTACAAACGTTGTTAACCCTTTAGGTGTTCCACAAGAATAAATGGAAAATAGAGATTAAATTTCAAAATTTCACTTTTTCGGCAGATTTTCCATTTTAATATTTTTTTTCCAGTAACAAAGCAAGGGTTAACAGCCAAACAAAACTCTTTATTTATGGCCCTGATTCTGTAGTTTACAGAAACACCCCATATGTGGTCGTAAACTGCTGTATGGCCACACGGCAGGGCGCAGAAGGAAAGGAACACCATATGGTTTCTGGAAGGCAGATTTTGCTGGATTGTTTTTAGACACCATGTCCCATTTAAAGCCCCCTGATGCACCCCTAGGTTAGAAACTCCAAAAAAGTGGCCCCATTTTGGAAACTACGGGATAAGGTGGCAGTTTTGTTGGTACTATTTTAGGGTACATATGATTTTTGGTTGCTCTATATTACACTTTTTTGTGAGGCAAAGTAACAAAAAATAGAAATTCAGAAATTTCATCTCCATTTGCCATTAACTCTTGTGGAACACTTAAAGGGTTAACAAAGTTTGTAAAATCAGTTTTGAATACCTTGAGGGGTGTAGTTTCCAAAATGGGGTCATTTTTTGGAGTTTATACTCTAGGGGTGCATCGGGGGGGCTTCAAATGGGACATGGTGTCAAAAAACCAGTCCAGCAAAAACTGCCTTCCAAAAACCATATGGCGCTCCTTTCCTTCTGCACCCTGCTGTGTGGCCATACAGCAGTTTACGACCACATATGGGGCATTTCTATAAACTAAAGAATCAGGGCAATAAATATTGAGTTTTGTTTGGCTGTTAACCCTTGCTTTGTTATGGGAAAAAATGAATTAAAATGGAAAATGTGCCAAAAAATAGCTGTTTTGGCACTGTTTTTATTTTTTATTATTTACAACGTTCATCTGACAGGTTAGATCATGTGCTATTTTTATAGAGCAGGTTCTTACGGACGTGACGATACCTAATATGTATACTTTTTTATTTATTTAGGTTTTACACAATAATATCATTTTTGACACAAAAAAAAAACATGTTTTAGTGTCTCCATAGTCTGAGAGCCATAGTTTTTTCAGTTTTTTGGCGATTGTCTCAGGTTGGGTATCATTTTTGCGGGATGAGATGACGGTTAGATTGGTACTATTTTGGGGTGCACATGACTTTTTGATCGCTTGCTATTACACTTTTTGTGATGTAAGGTAACAAAAAATAGCTTTTTTGACACCGTTTTTATTTAATTTTTTTTACAGTGTTCACCTGAGGGGTTAGGTCATGTGGTATTTTTATAGATCAGGTTCTTACGGACATGGCAATACCTAATATGTCTACCTTTTAATAATTTATCAGGGTTTTACACAATAATATTTTTGAAACAAAAAAAAAATCATGTTTTAGTATCTCCATAGTCTGAGACCCATAGTTTTTTTTATTTTTTGGGCCATTGTCTCATGTAAGGGCTCATTTTTTGCGGGATGAGGTGACAGTTTGATTGGTACTTTTTTGGCGTACATGCGACTTTTTTGATCACTTTTATTACCTTTTTTGGGAAGTAAGGTGGGCAAAATTTCAATTTCCTCATAGTTTTTATTTTTTTATTTTTATGGCGTTCACCGTGCGGGGAAAGTAACATGACCGTTTTATAGATCAGGTCGTTGCGGCGATACCTAATATGTGTAGTGTATTTTATTTTTTTTATTTTTATTCAGTGATAAATGTGTTTTTTTGAAACTTTACTTTTTTCACTTTTTTTTTGACCCAGACCCACTTGGTTCTTGAAGATCCAGTGGGTCTGATGTCTGTATAATACAGTACAGAACAATATATATTGTTCTGTACTGTATTTTACACTTGTCTGAACAGATCTATGCCTTTTAGCATAGATCTGTTCAGCACCATGGACAGCAGGATGCCTGAGAGGCGTCCTGTTGCCATGGGAACCTTCCCCGTCTGCTCAGTACTGGTCAGAACTGCGCAGACGGGGAAGGGTAAGTACAGGGCTGAGGGGGGCTCTCTGGGGGCTCTCTCCCTCTCCCATCGGGGGGCTGCAAAGGCACAGCAGCCCCCCGATGGGAGAGGGAGGGAGCTCCCTGCGCTGTTAACCTTTTCCATACAGCGGTCCGTACGGACCGATGTATGGAAAGGGTTAAACGGCTGACATCGCAGATGTCAGCCGTTTATACCAGGGTGCCAGCAATGTGCTGGCACCCTGGTATACCCACTAGACACCAACGATCATTGAAGGGGAGGCGGGCGGGGGATCGCGATCCCGCCTCCCGCACCTTACCGCACCGCCTGCGACACCCCCCCTGCACCACCCGCCCACATAACATCATTCAGGGGTGCAGGGGGGTGAAACATCTTTATTTTGGGCATACTAAAGTTTCTGATCACCGCGGTCAGGGACCGCGGGGATCAGAAACTGCAGAAAGCGCTACAAACCGCAGGTCTGAATTGACCTGCGGTTTGCAGCGATCGCCGACATGGGGGGGTCACAGGACCCCCCTCGGCATTGACCTAAGGTGCCCGGCTGTGTGTGACAGCCGGGATCTCAGCGCTGTCACCATGTCTGCAGACATGGTGACAGTTTATGCCATGACGTGTATACTCATCATGGCGCGCTAAGTAGCAGTGCGCCATGACGAGTATACTCGTCATAGGTGGGGAATATTTTCACACTTTCTCCTTCTCTGATCGCTTCCCTGACAGGAATTGGGGCGATCAGAGAAGGAGAAGCACATAGTCCCTCCCTAACCCCCCCTTACCTGCCCCGATGCGCTGTGATTGGTCCCTCTGCAGTAATGGACCAATCACAGCGATCGCGGGCGGGTCAGAGCTCCAATACAGCTCCTGCCGGCTTCTCTGGTTGCCTAGCAACCCCAGCACGCCGGCTTCACTGAAGCTCCAGCGCTTCGCTCCCTGCGCTAACAGTGAAAGCCGATCACGTACATGCACGTGGGGATGCGGTGAGGCACCACATTCCCCCACGTACATGTACGTGATGTTGCGTGAAGGGGTTAAAGTAGACAGGTTATTCACCCGAATTTGAGAATCAAGGTCTAATTTAATTATTTATCTAGTAAACAAGGCGAACACCCCACTAACCATAAAAGTAGACAGGTCATTCACCCCAATTTGAGAATCAAGGTCTAATAGAATTGTTTATCTATTTAACAAGATGGACATCTCAGTAACAGTAGAACTAGATAGCTTATTCATGCCAATTTGAGAATCAATGCATAATAGAATTACTTTTCTATTAAACAAGGTGGACCCTCCAATAACAGTAGAATTAGACAGCTTAGGCTACTTTCACACTAGCGTTCGGGGCTCCGCTTGTGAGCTCCGTTTGAAGGCTCTCACAATCGGCCCCGAACGCATCCGTCCAGCTACTAATGCATTCTGAGTGGATGCAGATCCGCTCAGAATGCATCAGTCTGGCAGCGTTCAGCCTCCGCTCTGCTCAGCAAGCGGACACCTGAACGCTGTTCTGAACGGATCCAAAGTCTGCATTATATGAGCGGATCCGTCTGGGCAGACCCCAGACGGATCCGCTCTGAACGCAAGTGTGAAAGTAGCCTTAATCTACTGTTATTCTACTGTTATTAGAGTAGAATAACAATAGAATAAGCTGTCTAATTCTACTGTTATTGGAGTAGAATTAGACAGCTTATTCTACTCCATAAACAGTAGAATTAGACAGCTTATTCACCCCTATTAAGCAAAGAGGACACTATTCAATTAGATATCTCTGTGCCCTATGCAGAGATTTATGCAAACTGCACTGTCTCCTTTGGGTCCCTTCAGATTCAGATTACAGTTCCTGCGCTGTCCCTGCAGACTCCCTATGTTCTTCCTACTATCTCGATACACTGTCCCTATCACAGAGGGTGGCTACCTGCTCATTGGCTGTCTGCACGGCATTGTGAATGATCTCGCATTTCTGAGCTTTTTACTTTGACTTTGTAACACGTGTAGCTGCCATGTTAGGGAATAAACATTCCGTTACCACGAAGCATGAGGAAACTCGAATTAGTTGCAAATCAAAACTTTCCTAAACTTCGTATCGAATTCCACTTTGGATGCTTCGATTCACTCAAGACTAATAAAGACAGATATAATCGGCATATTTATACACATTGTCCCTGATTTATCAAGCCTTGACTCCAGAATTCTGGCTTTAAAAAGTTGCAACATTATTTGCTTTTGAGACTTTTTTTATTCACTTGCACAAAATGTTTTCAACTTTTTGCATTCTTACACCACTCATTTCAGTTTTGAAATGTAGGTGGATAAGTAGTTGTGTTTAGCTATGTTAATCAGTTCCCCTCCAGATTTATCATTGTCATTGAGACTTTTTTTTTTAAAAGTCACAAAAAAGTCATAATCTCACTCCAGTAGGAGGTGGAATAAAAAAAACTAGAGGAGCTTTTCTAGACAAAAGTGTTAGGTTTAAGGATGAGACAGATTTATCAAACAACATACATAAGTACATAAAATGCACCAATGCACACTCAAGCTTCAAATATTACCCTCATGATAAATTCTCTATTGTCTTATACACGCTGGGGCTCATTTATTAATACCAGCGTTTTTCACATTGGTATTAAGTGTCTCTCTAAGCTATTTTCCATGTCAAAAACTGGTGTGGAAAATGATGAATAAGACGGGCCTGCTGGCCCACTCACTTTTCCACTCATGCCAAGTCCCCTTTTCTCGACCTGTCAGAAAAGTAGTGTAAGCGGGAAAAAGACACAGATTTTGCCGCAAAATGGCAAGTGACAAAATCTATGCCACTTACTGTATATCTGGTAATAAATGACCCCCCAATGTATTTTTTTGTGCATTATCACCAATCAGGGTATTTTCATCTTAGATAACTTTGCCATATTCCCAGGATATGCCATTCATTTCTAATATATGCAGGTTCCACCTCTGGCACCTGCCCCTGCTGTATCTCCTAAAAGGAGGGACTGCACCCCTGGTCCCACTTGTTGAGGTAGCCTCTTGCCACGACTGACCACCAGATAAAGGCACACCGAAACAAGTGTTGGGGTTGGCATCATCCAGGTTTGAGCAGCGCTCGATGGGTAATAGGTGATTTATGTTGTTGTTACTCAGCCAACTGGATATTTATATGCATTTGCACTTTATGTTTATGTACGTTACTTGGCATGATCCTTAAATATATAGTGCCCTGTATGTCTCCTCACCAGTGATGCTGCCATCTTTTTCCTGGATTGTTTTTTTAAATTTTTATCATGTGATAAAATTACATAAATATTATTATTGTCTGGCTTTTTTTATAGGTTTTAATAGAGACTGAACGGAGAGGCGGCTGTGCATGGGATGCATCTGTGCCACCACCTCTCAGTTCAATCACCACCTGCATGCCCCATCCAGTGCCTGCCTCAAAAGGCAGTACCCGTCTTCTGGAAATAGGTGCTAAATCCCAGAGGTAGGACCAACATCAATCAGACATTTACCCTTTGAATATGCCATAAACAACTAAGATATACATATCCCTTTAAATGACTCCTGCTCTGTGGCATTATTGTGTGCTTTAATCCTCTGTGAAATCACTGTTTTATGATGCCTGTGCTGTGACTACACTACATGCATTATTACTTAGCTCTGTTATCACTTTGTATTTTTAAACCACACAGATTAATTACCAGTGGTTTGAAATCTGTCACGAGGATCTCATATCCATTTGGACAATCTATGTAGCCTACAGGGAGGAAAATCCTCCCTACTGGGTGAGGAGAAAACTCCTGCCCGCCAGACGAGGAACATCAAAGTTGCTTAGCAATAACAGCTATGCCCATTGTGAATGTAAATTTCACCATGAGTCATATGTACATTTAGTGATTGTGTCTCTGATAATCATTTTGTCAGTGAATATCAAAGTTAAGCATCAGTTTTATCTATTCGTCATTTAAACTAGTCCAATATCCTTATTAGCTATGAGCAAAGTGAGCATCGGATCCTAGTTTAAAACTTCTGATTAATGCTGTACAGAGATCCATCTCTGTACAGTATTAAAATGTGCGTGGTGACATCATCGCAGGCACTTTGGCAGGTCCTACTGAATGAAGATAGAAGTATCTGCGATGATGTCACCGCGCTCACCAAATGGTAAGCACCGTGATCTCATTGCAGGTCCTGCTAGATAGAGGACACTGAGGCAGCGCGATCAAGTGGATGAGGTGAGTCGGTTTTTTTTAACCCCTAAATTGCCATATTCTTTTGTATTCTGTCTTAAGAATGCTATTATTTTCCGCTATAGCCATGTTATAATGGAAAATATTAAAGTGAAGTTCAGGTCCCCATTGACTTCAATGGGGTTCGGGTTTGGGGTCAAGTTCGGGTCCCGAACCCGAACTTTGACCTGAAGTTCGGCTAAACCAGCCGAACCCGAACATCCACAGGTTTGCTCATCCCTATTCACTAATCATCAGAATTGCTTGGAAACAAATGGATAATAATAATAATTAGACAGTGTTAAAGCCGTGACAATGTTTAGTTACATCGCACTATGCGCTATACCCATGTAAATTATTATATTTATTATGCCAGTTCTGTTACATCATTGTGTGAATAAGTCCTGTGCTGCAACACCACTGAGAAGCATGTGAAGAACGGCAAGGTGAGATCACAGCACAGGCATAATCCACACATTTGTATCACACCATAGGAATGATGTGCATTGTAAAGTCACAGTACAAAAAAAAAGACTATGATGATGTCATAGCACTGGAAAAATCAACAGGATAATAAAGTAAGGTGACAATGTACAAAACAATGCCAAGCACAGGAATAATCAGAGTAATGTAACAGAGCCAGCCGCAATACATGATAATGTCACACATAATACAAATAGTGACATCACAAAGCAAAAATAATGTCAACAATGATTTTATATCAGATCATTCAAAGCATAATAGACAACTTGTCAAGATGGAAAGTATTACCTGATATTAGTTTTGGACAGGAAAAAATTTACAAACTAAAAGTGAAATAAATCTCTGTCTATGGTTGCATGAAGTGCTACCGAAGTTGAGTATGTTATAGACTTGGTGAGAATTCAATTTTTCTGTGTCATCACAGAAGCAGAAAAATTAAAATGAAATTTAATCTGTAACAGAATCATCATCTGATAGACACTAGACATGAGAGAATCGATTCTTAAAAATCAATTTGTCTCATCTGCGACGAGCTGTCCATGCAGCTGAAAATGCTCCTCCTGCCACTTGACTGGCAGGCCCCGACATCTTGGCAGGCCCTTACAATCTCGCGCCTGCACAACTGTTCTGAGTAGTGGTCAAAAGTGCAGAGGCTACCCTAAAATGCGGCTCATATGCAGTTGCAATACATCAAAATAGCAGACCCTATCTGGGTAAAGGTGTACTTGAACAACAATACTGACAGAAGCCTGATCGGCCAATAACCTAGATATAGTGTCTGATTTAAACATAGCTTTTAATGATTGTATTAAAACTGCTACGTGAGCCAAAACAAAAAGGTTAAAAAAAACTGCTTCCTGTTTGTGATGCCTTCTGTCTTTATTATTAATTAGCTTGTCACTGGTTGGGATGTGCACTCTCCCTCCTGTGATCACACACTGAATGAAGACATTTGGTACAATGGCCAGATGCTTCACTGGCACCTGGTATGACACCAATAATTCAAAGTACTAATGACTAGTGGTAACACTTCTGAAAGTTAGGTATACATACACAGGAACCAGAAACCTAAAACCTAACAACTGCCCCCCGACATGTTTCACCAGCTAAACTGGCTTTATCAGGGATATTGGGCAGCATTGACCTCAGACACTATATCTGGTTCAAGATAGGTTATCAGCCAATCAGGCTTCTGTTAGTATTGTTATTCATGTGCAGTTGCTGCTCCAGTAATGGAAGGAGAGCCACACAGGTTGAGATGTCCATTTCAGTCAGTCAAGTGGCAGGAGGAGAATTTTCAGCTGTGAGGACAGCCCCTCGCAGGTGTAGAACTTTGGCTGATGAGATGAATGGACACAAACAAAGCTCAAAGGACCTCACTGACTAAAAATGAGGTCAGTTGGATTCTGTCATGGTATCCTACTTTTTACTGGAATAAATAGTGCTGCATAGTGCACCATTTTTTATAATTACTATATGGAGTCTCCACCACATCTGTTGTTATGGCATCAAAACAATAAATGGGACTAGCCAGAGTACCTTTCTTTCTCTCTCTGGTGTTTAGTAAATGAGTCCCAATGTACACTAAAGCACGAGACATACAAGATTATTTTATTTAGATTTATTTACACTATTAAACATGGCAAAAAGCACATGTTAATAAATTTTCATTGCTGTAGAGATGCTGGAGTCACTTGCTATAAAAAAAATTGCAAATTTTGGATCTAAATGTAAAAACTGCAAACACATTCAGGGAAAAAATATTCTGCGAGAAATCACACAGCTCTGTGTCATGTTGTATAAAAGGGATTTATTGAAACTCCTGTTCTCTACAGAGATATTCTGTGAATTTTCTGATCTGTAAATTTCTCTTATTTCCCATTACGAAACAGTAGTCATGCTATCTATGACAACTGAACCCTAAACACAGATCAATCTTTAATATAGAGCTTGTCTCATCTCTGACCGTAATATAACATGTACTGTAGCTGCTGCAATTAAACACTGAAGTGGTTAAAACAAATTTAAGTGGGATATGTGAACATAATCTTGGAAGTACAAAGAATCGCCAAAACCACGATTGGATTTTCTTTCGAGAGCCACATTTTTAAAACCTAAAATATTGCATCAACAGTACCAGTGAGGACTATGAGGCTCATGCACACGACCGTGTGTCCGCAAAAAAGTAGCGCATGCTGAAGTGAATGGGTTCATGATGCGTGCTGCACACGGCCGTGTGCAGCCCGCATCAAGGACCCATTTACTTCAATGGGTCCAGGATCCGGGCGCATGCACTACTTTTTTGCGGTGCATGCACTATTCTCTGAATATTATGCAGGTTACGTCTGTGAATAAACAATATATCTTTTAAATTACACATTTACACACATAAATGTGGACCTAGATTTCTAGACAACCCCTTTAAGCTTCGTGTCATATGTCAAATGTGATAGGGGGAGTCCCACTGCCTATTACAAGTATGTGCAGGGATCAGCAATCTCTGGCCCTCCAGCTTTGGGGAGACTACAACTCCCAGTGTGCTCTATTCACTTCTATGGGCGTTCCAAGCAAGGGTGCATGCTGAGAGTCGTAGTTTTTAGCGCTGCTGGAGTGCCGCAGGCTGCTGATCCCTGGCGCGTACTTGTAATAGGCGGCAGGACTCCCCCTGTCACATATGACAGAAGGCTTAAAGGGGTTGTCCAGAAATATTCTCCAGTTCCATTTGACATCGGAGGTGGAGAGACGGAGCTGCACGCTAGTTAGTCAGGTTGCCATGGCAACTTTCCGAAGCACAGCGAGAGTTGTGCACTGGTCTGCATTGAACTGAAGCTATGTACAGTACTTGCCGGCTGCAGGACGGTTGCCGTCAGGTGAGAGTACGCCCGCTTGGGCATTGCAGATGGAAAATCCGCAGAGTTTCACACGTCATAGGGTCTGTGCCCCCCCCTATTGATAGACATTGGATGTTCCCATTCACTGACAGCTAGCAGAAAAGTTTGAGTGTGGCACGTGGACTGAACGCTGACACATTGTAGTCAGCGGGCCAATTAGCTGTCCGGTTTTCCACACAGATTATTGGTCTGTGCAGAGAAGATCACTGCATGCTCTGCTTTGTTCTGACTCTTATGGGAGGCTTGCCCATTCGAGTCAATGGGTCCGCCCCCAAAAAATATATAATGGACGACGCACCGTCTCCAACCCCGTGCGGTCCGCTTTACACAGATGGCTGCAAGGAGACCTTGAAAAGAAGCGACAGCAGGAAGTACCGCCCACCCGCCAGCCCGAACCAAAGAGCCGCAGTGAAGGATCAAAAGAGCCGCATGTGGCTCGCGAGCCGCGGCTTGCCGACCACTGCCCTAGGTTAAAATTTTACCAAAGTCAACATCTGCAGAAAGTTTGTATGTTCTTCTCCTTTTTGTTTGGGTTCCTTTTGATACTTTCATTTCCTCCCACATAAAAAAAACCACATACTAATAGGTTATTTTGGAATTTAGATTGTGATGAACCCCTGTATGTTGCTGCAGAATATGTTGGCTCTATGAAAAATTTATAGAAAATAAGAACATGAAATTGCAATGTACCTGTGTAGCTTTGCTGTAGCTAATAAAGGGTTGCCTGATTTAGGAAATACAACATGATATCTGGATATTTTCTACAAAAATTTCATAATTCAACCTGAATTATTCAAAAAGTTTTGATTCTAATGAACCCAAATGTTGAGTAATTCAATTTGTGAGAGAGAGAGAGGCAACTTGGGCACTTTCAATTCAGTTCGAATTCATTCGGACTTGAGTTGAATCAAACCCAAATCGTATTTTAAGAAAGCTGTTTATTTCTACTTTCTACCACAAAAGAAGCGGGTTCCATTAGTAGAAAAAATTATGTCAAAACTTACCGGATAGTATAAAGAAAATGCCAGACACAAAAGCCAGTATTGTCCTCTGAGGTCGGATGTGTCCAATGTTGCTGATGACAAAGGCAGTAAACACAAGAAAAAGGCTGACCATGGGAAATGGTGTAGCACTACGGATGGTCTCTGCACAAAAGATAAGACACAATCTGTAAACAGAGCAATGCTTCTAGGTTTGCTTAACACATTCACTGAGGAACAAATGGTTAAACCTACATTTAAACAAGATTCATTTAAACAAGTTACATATATTCAGAAAAATAATGTATATCATACTTGTGTAAATTTTCTCTTTCTGCCACCTACAATACTGTGTTAGACATAACAACACTGTTTAAGACAGCTATAACTTCGTCATAAAGAAATACCCTAGAATACCCTTCTATGATTTTATAGTCATCAAAATTTGTTTTACCTGGATCTCACTAGAATACACAGGATTAGATTGCAGTCAGAATTTAACGACTGTGCAACAATACATATCAAATATATAATGCACTGTAATAAAAAGCAATGGTGTACATACCATAAAAGTAGACCATGCAACTGCACCTTTGGAGAAAGAGCCAAAACCTGGTATATCCCATAGCCTTTGCTATTGGGTGTCAATAACCTGTAGAGAACCAGCTCTCTCCAGAGGACTTATTGTACATGCTTAGCAAACACAAGGGTGGAAATTGGTCATGGATCATGGAAAGGATGATGTGGTAAACAAAGAGCGGAGTCTTTTGTGCTAGATAGAAACCTGTTTCTATGGGGTGCCCTGTTTTCTAAGTGCATCGAATACCATATGAGATGTCTTATCCCATTCTACCAATAGTGCCAACTATCTTTGAATCTTGATTTAAAATACAATTGATATGCTAAAAAACGAATATTTGATCATTACTGTATACTAACTGGTGCAATAACTTGGTTCCCAATTACAGCGTTTCTTTTGTTTTCATTTTTTTGGTTTCAATATTTAGATTGAAAGCTTCTATAACTGAATTTTGTACCCTAATTTTTATCAGAAAAATTATAATGCCCAATAACTAAAACAGAATAAATAAACAGGAGAGGAGATGTATTATTACTGTAAAACTTAGCTTCAATCTAGATCAGGCAGACAGAAGATAAACTAAGATGGACCTTGTTTGACATCTTGGCAGACATGTTAGACTCCTTGCGCCACCTCTTGGTTGTCTTATGTTAATTTTGACACAATTTGCTGCTTTTTCTAAGTTATGTCCCCTTTTCCAATACACTTTTTCAAATTGTCTATTGAGGTGCCTCAAGCATGATAATGTGTTGAGAAGCATATATCTAGTTGTTTTACACAATTTGATGCAGAGTTCTGGATATGCTATAAATGTCCAGGTGGGACAACTGTTTTCAGTCACACACAATGTACATAACATTATTTTCCTTCCAGAGGATATACCGTAATACAGCTTTGAAAATTCCTCATAATCTCCACATTACTATTGCTACATCTAAACTCTTTTACAGAAAAGATGAAAACCAACCTATGTATGTATCTTAATAAATTTGAATATCATCAAAAACTTTATTTACCTCAGTAATTCAATTAAAAAAAGTGAAACTCATAAATAAGTTCATTACATACAGGGTGATCTATTTCAAGTGTTTCTTTAATTTAAAGTTGATGATTATAGCTGACAGCTAGAGATGAATGAAGTTTTAAAAATAAGATTCAGCAACTTCGCCAAAGTTAGCCCAAAAAATTCAAATTGTAGTTGTATACAGTTGCAAGAAAAAGTATGTGAACCCTTTGGAATGATATGGATTTCTGCACAAATTGGTCATAAATTGGTGATCTGATCTTCATCCAAGTCACAACAATAGACAATCACAGTCTGCTTAAACTAATAACACACAAATAATTAAATGTTACCATGTTTTTATTGAACACACCATGCAGGTGGAAAAAGTATGTGAACCCTTGGATTTAATAACTGGTTGAACCTCCTTTGGCAGCAATAACTTCAACCAAATGTTTCCTGTAGTTGCAGATCAGACATGCACAACGGTCAGGAGTAATTCTTGACCATTCCTCCTTACAGAACTGTTTCAGTTCAGCAATATTCTTGGGATGTCTGGTGTGAATCGCTTTCTTGAGGTCATGCCACAGCATCTCAATCGGGTTGAGGTCAGGACTCTGACTGGGCCACTCCAGAAGGCGTATTTTCTTCTGTTTAAGCCATTCTGTTGTTAATTTACTTCTATGCTTTGGGTCGTTGTCCTGTTGCAACACCCATCTTCTGTTGAGCTTCTGCTGGTGGACAGATGGCCTTAAGTTCGCCTGCAAAATGTCTTGATAAACTTGTGAATTAATTTTTCCTTCGATGATATCAATCCGTCCAGGCCCTGATGCAGTAAAGCAGCCCCAAACCATGATGCCCCCACCACCATACTTCACAGTTGGGATGAGGTTTTGATGTTGGTGTGCTGTGCCTCTTTTTCTCCACACATAGTGTTGTGTGTTTCTTCGAAACAACTCAACTTTGGTTTCATCTGTCCACAGAATATTTTACCAGTACTGCTGTGGAACATCCAGGTGCTCTTGTGCAAACTGTAAATGTGCAGCAATGTTTTTTTGGACAGCAGTGGCTTCCTCTGTGGTATCCTCCCATGAAATTCATTCTTGTTTAGTGTTTTACGTATCGTAGATTCCCTAACAGGGATGTTAGCATATGCCAGAGACTTTTGTAAGTCTTTAGCTGACACTCTAGGTTTCTTCTTCACCTCATTGAGCAGTCGGCGCTGTGGTCTTGCAGTCATCTTTACAAAATGGCCACTCCTAGGGAGAGTAGCCGCAGTGCTGAACTTTCTCCATTTCTAGACAATTTGTCTTACCGTGGACCGATGAACAGCAAAGCTTTTGGAGATACTTTTTTAACCCTTTCCAGCTTTATGTAAGTCAACAATTCTTAATCGTAGGTCTTCTGAGAGCTCTTCTGTGCAAGGCATCATTCACATCAGGCAATGCTTCTTGTGAAAAGCAAACCCAGAACTGATGTGTGTTTTTAACCACCTCAGCCCCCAGTGCTTAAACACCCTGAAAGACCAGGCCACTTTTTACACTTCTGACCTACACTACTTTCACCGTTTATTGCTCGGTCATGCAACTTACCACCCAAATGAATTTTACCTCCTTTTCTTCTCACTAATAGAGCTTTCATTTGGTGGTATTTCATTGCTGCTGACATTTTTACTTTTTTTGTTATTAATCGAAATTTAACGATTTTTTTGCAAAAAAATGACATTTTTCACTTTCAGTTGTAAAATTTTGCAAAAAAAACGACATCCATATAGAAATTTTGCTCTAAATTTATAGTTCTACATGTCTTTGATAAAAAAAAAATGTTTGGGTAAAAAAAAAATGGTTTGGGTAAAAGTTATAGCGTTTACAAACTATGGTACAAAAATGTGAATTTCCGCTTTTTGAAGCAGCTCTGACTTTCTGAGCACCTGTCATGTTTCCTGAGGTTCTACAATGGCCAGACAGTACAAACACCCCACAAATGACCCCATTTCTGAAAGTACACACCCTAAGGTATTCGCTGATGGGCATAGTGAGTTCATAGAACTTTTTATTTTTTGTCACAAGTTAGCGGAAAATGATGATTTTTTTTTTTTTTTTTTTTTTCCTTACAAAGTCTCATATTCCACTAACTTGTGACAAAAAATAAAAACTTCTATGAACTCACTATGCCCATCAGCGAATACCTTGGGGTCTCTTCTTTCCAAAATGGGGTCACTTGTGGGGTAGTTATACTGCCCTGGCATTCTAGGGGCCCAAATGTGTGGTAAGGAGTTTGAAATCAAATTCTGTAAAAAATGACCTGTGAAATCCGAAAGGTGCTCTTTGGAATATGGGCCCCTTTGCCCACCTAGGCTGCAAAAAAGTGTCACACATCTGGTATCTCCGTACTCAGGAGAAGGTGGGGAATGTGTTTTGGGGTGTCATTTTATATATACCCATGCTGGGTGAGAGAAATATCTTGGCAAAAGACAACTTTTCCCATTTTTTTATACAAAGTTGTCATTTGACCAAGATATTTATCTCACCCAGCATGGGTATATGTAAAAAGACACCCCAAAACACATTCCTCAACTTCTCCTGAGTACGGGGATACCAGATGTGTGACACTTTTTTGCAGCCTAGGTGGGCAAAGGGGCCCATATTCCAAAGAGCACCTTTCGGATTTCACTCCTCATTTTTTCCTGAATTTGATTTCAAACTCCTTACCACACATTTGGGCCCCTAGAAAACCAGGGCAGTATAACTACCCCACAAGTGACCCCATTTTGGAAAGAAGACACCCCAAGGTATTCCGTGAGGGGCATGGCGAGTTCCTAGAATTTTTTATTTTTTGTCACAAGTTAGTGGAAAATGATGATTTTTTTTTTTTTTTTTTTTTTTCATACAAAGTCTCATATTCCACAAACTTGTGACAAAAAATAAAAACTTCCATGAACTCACTATGCCCATCAGCGAATACCTTGGGGTCTCTTCTTTCCAAAATGGGGTCACTTGTGGGGTAGTTATACTGCCCTGGCATTCTAGGGGCCCAAATGTGTGGTAAGTAGGTAAATGACCTGTGAAATCCGAAAGGTGCTCTTTGGAATGTGGGCCCCTTTGCCCACCTAGGCTGCAAAAAAGTGTCACACATCTGGTATCTCTGTATTCAGGAGAAGTTGAGGAATGTGTTTTGGGGTGTCTTTTTACATATACCCATGCTGGGTGAGAGAAATATCTTGGTCAAATGCCAACTTTGTATAAAAAAATGGGAAAAGTTGTCTTTTGCCAAGATATTTCTCTCACCCAGCATGGGTATATGTAAAATGACACCCCAAAACACATTCCCCAACTTCTCCCGATTACGGAGATACCAGATGTGTGACACTTTTTTGCAGCCGAGGTGGGCAAAGGGGCCCATATTCAAAAGAGCACCTTTCGGATTTCACAGGTCATTTTTTACAGAATTTGATTTCAAACTCCTTACCACACATTTGGGCCCCTAGAATGCCAGGGCAGTATAACTACCCCACAAGTGACCCCATTTTGGAAAGAAGAGACCCCAAGGTATTCGCTGATGGGCAAAGTGAGTTCATGGAAGTTTTTATTTTTTGTCACAAGTTAGTGGAATATGAGACTTTGTATGAAAAAAAAAAAAAAAAAAAAAAATAAGCATTTTCCACTAACTTGTGACAAAAAATAAAAAATTCTAGGAACTCGCCATGCCCCTCACGGAATACCTTGGGGTGTCTTCTTTCCAAAATGGGGTCACTTGTGGGGTAGTTATACTGCCCTGGCATTTTCCAGGGGCCCTAATGTGTGGTAAGTAGGTAAATGACCTGTGAAATCCTAAAGGTGCTCTTTGGAATATGGGCCCCTTTGCCCACCTAGGCTGCAAAAAAGTGTCACACATGTGGTATCGCCGTATTCAGGAGAAGTTGGGGAATGTGTTTTGGGGTGTCATTTTACATATACCCATGCTGGGTGAGAGAAATATCTTGGCAAAAGACAACTTTTCCCATTTTTTTATACAAAGTTGGCATTTGACCAAGATATTTCTCTCACCCAGCATGGGTATATGTAAAATGACACCCCAAAACACATTCCCCAACTTCTCCTGAGTACGGCGATACCAGATGTGTGACACTTTTTTGCAGCCTAGATGCGCAAAGGTGCCCAAATTCCTTTTAGGAGGGCATTTTTAGACATTTGGATACCAGACTTCTTCTCACGCTTTGGGGCCCCTAGAATGCCAGGGCAGTATAAATACCCCACATGTGACCCCATTTTGGAAAGAAGACACCCCAAGGTATTCAATGAGGGGCATGGCGAGTTCATAGAAATTTTTTTTTTTTGGCACAAGTTAGCGGAAATTGATATTTTTAATTTTTTTCTCACAAAGTCTCCCGTTCCGCTAACTTGGGACAAAAATTTCAATCTTTTATGGACTCAATATGCCCCTCACGGAATACCTGGGGGTGTCTTCTTTCCGAAATGGGGTCACATGTGGGGTATTTATACTGCCCTGGCATTCTAGGGGCCCTAAAGCGTGAGAAGAAGTCTGGAATATAAATGTCTAAAAAATTTTACGCATTTGGATTCCGTGAGGGGTATGGTGAGTTCATGTGAGATTTTATTTTTTGACACAAGTTAGTGGAATATGAGACTTTGTAAGAAAAAAAAAAAAAAATTCTGCTAACTTGGGCCAAAAAAATATCTGAATGGAGCCTTACAGAGGGGTGATCAATGACAGGGGGGTGATAAATGACAGGGGGGTGATCAATGACAGGGGGGTGATCAATGACAGGGGGGTGATCAATGACAGGGGGGTGATCAGGGAGTCTATATGGGGTGATAACCACAGTCATTGATCACGCCCGTGTAAGGCTTCATTCAGACGTCCGGATGCGTTTTGCGGATCCGATCCATCTATCAGTGCATCCGTAAAAATCATGCGGACATCTGAATGGAGCTTTACAGGGGGGTAATCAATGACAGGGGGGTGATCAATGACAGGGGGGTGATCAGGGAGTCTATATGGGGTGATCACCACAGTCATTGATCACGCCCCTGTAAGGCTTCATTCAGACGTCCGGATGCGTTTTGCGGATCCGATCCATCTATCAGTGCATCCGTAAAAATCATGCGGACATCTGAATGGAGCTTTACAGGGGGGTAATCAATGACAGGGGGGTGATCAGGGAGTCTATATGGGGTGATCACCACAGTCATTGATCATGCCCCTGTAAGGCTTCATTCAGACGTCCGGATGCGTTTTGCGGATCGGATCCATCTATCGGTGCATCCGTAAAAATCATGCGGACATCTGAATGGAGCTTTACAGGGGGGTAATCAATGACAGGGGGGTGATCACCACAGTCATTGATCATGCCCCTGTAAGGCTTCATTCAGACGACCGGATGCGTTTTGCGGATCCGATCCATGTATCAGTGCATCCGTAAAAATCATGCGGACATCTGAATGGAGCTTTACAGGGGGGTGATCAGGGAGTCTATATGGGGTAATCACCACAGTCATTGATCATGCCCCTGTAAGGCTTCATTCAGACGTCCGGATGCGTTTTGCGGATCCGATCCATCTATCAGTGCATCCGTAAAAATCATGCGGACATCTGAATGGAGCTTTACAGGGGGGTAATCAATGACAGGGGGGTAATCAATGACAGGGGGGTGATCAGGGAGTCTATATGGGGTGATCACCACAGTCATTGATCATGCCCCTGTAAGGCTTCATTCAGACGTCCGGATGCGTTTTGCGGATCCGATCCATCTATCAGTGCATCCGTAAAAATCATGCGGACATCTGAATGGAGCTTTACAGGGGGGTAATCAATGACAGGGGGGTGATCACCACAGTCATTGATCATGCCCCTGTAAGGCTTCATTCAGACGACCGGATGCGTTTTGCGGATCCGATCCATGTATCAGTGCATCCGTAAAAATCATGCGGACATCTGAATGGAGCTTTACAGGGGGGTAATCAATGACAGGGGGGTAATCAATGACAGGGGGGTGATCAGGGAGTCTATATGGGGTGATCACCACAGTCATTGATCATGCCCCTGTAAGGCTTCATTCAGACGTCCGGATGCGTTTTGCGGATCCGATCCATCTATCAGTGGATCCGTAAAAATCATGCGGACGTCTGAGTGGAGCTTTACAGGGGGTTGATCAATGACAGGGGGGTAATCAATGACAGGGGGGTGATCAGGGAGTCTATATGGGGTGATCAGGGGTGATTAGGGGTGATCAGGGGCTAATAAGGGGTTAATAAGTGATGGGGGGGGGGTGTAGTGTAGTGTAGTGGTGCTTGGTGCTACTTTACTGAGCTACCTGTGTCCTCTGGTGGTCGATCCAAACAAAGGGGACCACCAGAGGACCAGGTAGCAGGTATATTAGACGCTGTTATCAAAACAGCGTCTAATATACCTGTTAGGGGTTAAAAAAAACACATCTCCAGCCTGCCAGCGAACGATCGCCGCTGGCAGGCTGGAGATCAACTCTCTTACCTTCCGTTCCTGTGAGCGCGCGCGCCTGTGTGCGCGCGTTCACAGGAAATCTCGCGTCTCGCGAGATGACGCGTATATGCGTGACTGTGCGCAGCGCTGCCACCTCCGGAACGCGATCCTGCGTTAGGCGGTCCGGAGGTGGTTAATAGGGCAGGCAGCTGTTACCAACACCTCCAATCTCATCTCATTGATTGGACTCCAGTTGGCTGACACCTCACTCCAACTAGCTCTTGGAGATGTCATTAGTCTAGGGGTTCACATACTTTTTCCACCTACACTGTGAATGTTTACATGGTGTGTTCAATAAAAACATGGTAACATTTAATTCTTTGAGTGTTATTAGTTTAGGCAGACTGTGATTGTCTATTGTTGTGACTTAGATGAAGATCAGATCACATTTTATGACCAATTTGTGCAGAAATCCATATCATTCCAAAGCGTTCACATACTTTTTCTTGCAACTGTATATAACTTAGGTATACCCAGGCTACTCTGCCTTAGGGATGAGGATGGTCATCATTAAGACTTGGCCCCCTAAAGGGTTCAGGCTGTATTGTATTGGTTGGCACACTGTCACCGGAATAATAAAGGCTTCCATCCTATTGGTATTGAATTACATTTACGGCTGATGTAGGAATAAGTAAATGTAGGAATTAATAAATAACTGACAAAGCATAAGTCACCCTGCAGTCTCCCTGCACTCTCCCTGCACTCTCCTTCTCCAATATTCTTCTATTAATCATTTTCAGCAACACTGTCCCTAGTGCATGAGCACTTGCCACGTCTCGCCCTATGCTCAGCTCACAGGACAATGGCGGAGACCACAAAGGATTATGGTTTTATAGGGCTGTGACATGACAGGAAATGGCTGTGTAACGGTCACGTCCACACACACACAGGGGGAAGGATAGTGACCACTGCGCTCCACCCTCACCCCTGGCCCTGCCTTCTTGCCTCACGAGTCCTGATGACAGGGGACAACTGGACGACAGTCCCTAACTTAGGATACGTGCAGGGAAGACAGACAAGACAAAATACGGAACATGAATGGACCGGGTCAGAACCAAGAGAGCTACGTAGTACAAAGAGTAAAGCAAAGAATGGTCAGGAGAAGCCGGGGTCAAATACCAGGAGAGTAGAGAAGTACAAGACTAGTCCAAAGAGAGTAGTCAGGTGGGAGCCGAGGTCACAATACCAGGTCGGATGCGCAGTACAGGAGGAGCAGGCAAAGGATCGTCAGGGAACAGAATCAGGTGAGTATTCAGTAGTCCAACAAATAGCCAGGAACCTAGAAATTAACAGGCAACCTGTGGCTAGCAGGCTGCCTGTATTTATAGTGGGGAGTGAGGGTCATGTGACGTGGCCAGCGTCACATGACCGACAGACCAACCAGTTGAGCACCGAGTGATCAGCTCTGCGCTCAAGGCAGACTTAGGAGCAGGGAGCCACCCAGCAGTAATTCCGCCCTGGGAATGAGGTCAAACACAGATCCTCATTCCCAAAGTTAAGCAACAGTTCTGCGGGCAATGGGGGACCGAGTGCACCTTCGGAACCCCGTTACAGGCTGTCTGTGGATTGGCTGGCTGCATAGCATTAAGGGTGATCTTGCATTCTTGGGCTTCTTACATTTACTTGGTAACACATGCAGCCGCCATTTTAGGAAAAACTGATTTATTACCAGGAAGCACAAGGTAATATGGATTTGTTGTGAATCAAAGTTTTCCTAAACTTTGGAACGAATTCCACTTCAAATGCTTTGCTTCGCTCAACACTACTGACAGCTAATGAAAACTATCTAAGAAAATAGAAAAAGTTCTATATTGTAGATTCATGATGTTACACTCTAATCAGCTAATCAACACAGAACACCAGTTGTTCAGCAGACAAGGAGGTTAAAGGGCTTCTGTCACCCCCCAAACAGCAATTTTCAGTATTGGACTTAATATAATTGCTAATGTACGCAGAGTCCATATATACCCCTCTTACCTCTGGCTGTGCTTTAAATTCTTTAAAAATAGTACTTTTGTGATATGCAAATTTCTTCACTACCAGCAAGTTGGGCGGTTACTTACTGGTAGCCGCCGCATCCTCGGTCTAAAAAAAGCCCCCTCCTCCACTTGATTGACAGGGCCAGCGAGCGCTCTCCTCCTTCCGCTGGCCCTGTCTGCAGCTGAAATCCCACGCCCGCGCTGTATCGGTCCTCATTCGGCGCAGGCGCTCTGATCAAAGGACGCTCGCTTGGCTGCTCCTTCCTCAGTGCGCCTGTGCTGATGATGTTAGCCCTACACCCGTAAGAGAAGACGCCGGCATCGCTGGTAAGGAGGCGGAGAGTCTGGTGACGTCGCTGGATGCTTGATTCAGGTAAGTATTTGCCTAATAAGCTTACAGCCTCTACAACCACCAACGAAATGGGGTGCCATTATTTTACAAAAAGTATATTTTAAACCAAAAAAGGGGGTCAGTCAGCACACCAAAACGCAGGAGCACATTGCTATGGCAAGGAACAACATGAAAAGACGAAAACATGCAATGCGACAATTCACTGCAATATAGAGTATCTAAGCCTGTCTGCCAAATGTCAAGGCAATCTCTATTAGACGGGTTCCTACGCTAAATTCTGCCTGTTAGGCGCCATGACGGCTACCATACACTTCAGGTTACACTCCCTGAAGTGCATGGTAGCCGTCATGGCGCCTCACAGGTAGAATTTAGCGTAGGAACCCATCTAATAGAGATTGCCTTGACGTTCGGCAGACGGGCTCAGATTATTTTGTACAAAACGATTTGCCAAGTATCTCTCACTTATAGTGTAGCACTTGTAATTTTTATGCAATTTTGTACTCTATATTGCAGTGAATTGTCGCATTGTATGTTTTCGTCTTTTCATGTTGTTCCTTGCCATAGCAATGTGCTCCTGCGGTTTGGTGTGCTGACTGACCCCCTTTTTGGGTTTTTCTTTGCAGTTTGTACTGGAGGTGTGGCTGCCTCCCCAGTCATGCACTCCTGACCTTACAGCCTGATTTTAATTACTGTCAGTACATAGTCAGGCCTGCTCCCCTTCACTCACTAAAGCCATGGCACCAGGAGTGAGATAGTTTGTGGACTCTCACTGCAGTCCTTGGTATCCAATGGCGGTGGTGGTGTTGTGGAGTGGGCCTGCTGTGTAACCTACACTCCCTGAAGTGTATGGTAGCCGTCATGGCGCCTAACAGGTAGAATTTAGCGTAGGAACCCGTCTAATAGAGATTGCCTTTTGGTGTGCTGACTGACCCCCTTTTTTGGTTTTTCTTTGCAGTTTGTACTGGAGGTGTGGCTGCAACCCCAGTCATGCACTCCTGACCACCCTGTCTGCCTTACAGGCTGATTTTAATTAGTGTCAGTACATAGTCAGGCCTGCTCCCCTTCACTCACTGAAGCCATGGCACCAGGAGTGAGATAGTTTGTGGACTCTCACTGCAGCCCTTGGTATCTGTTGTGGAAATTTTATTATGCGGACATTTTACTTTAGGATGTGTGTGTGTTTTTATAGTTTGTCATCTGTCTCCCTGTGTCTTGGAGAAATGTCTGCTTTTAAGACATGCATATCTGCCTTGTCGGTATACTAGTACCGTATACTGACAATAGCTGTAGCAATGTCTCGCAGATAATTTCAAACCTATGGGAACCAGTAGAATGATCTTTATTAGACACTGATCACCTTTGAGCAGTATTGAATGAGGTCCATGCTGACAGGGATGGGGCGTGTGCATTGTCTGCCTAGCCACATTGATTGCCCCGCCCTGTCCTTTGACATCACTTCCTGCATGTTATAACTTCCTGTATCCTTGTCTTGGGCCAGCCCCTTTTACACCTTTTGTTAGTAAATAAAAGGTGAGCAGACTGGGGAGCGCGGAGGGAGTCTCTCAGGATTTTCAAGGAAGATGGTAACCTGTGTGTTTGTCTCTGACTGGGGCTGAGGCAAGGGGGACTCACCTTTTTCCTTACACAAACTTTGATGCGAGATGATTACAACTATTAATATTTACCACAACAGTTGGCGACCACGAATTAGAAAGCTAATTTTTTTCCCCGTTATTAGCAGAACTTAAAGGAGACACAGCTTAATTTTCAAAAAGCAAAAAAGGCCGGCATAAGGTAATATCCTTTTCCTTACTCTCATTGTTGAGAAAGTTTTGCTCTTTGGGAATTTAAATCTGCGTACTCCAATCTGCTGATATCAGGAAAGAAATCTACTTAAAAAGAACCTATTGTGTATATGGTTGTTATCTGCTGCATCAGGGGGTGTGTAAGTGTTTTTCCCTTGTGAGTTGATTGTACAGAGGTTGTATGATGAGATTGTATGATGAGAAGTAGACAGGGTATTGTGTTTTTTTGTAACTTCTTAACTTTTGTTACTTTGATTTTGTAAGAGGCAATTTTATAGAGGTTTATAGAGGCAGCAATTGGTTTTAGTGTTTGTACATTAGAGACAGCATTTAGAGTATTTTTATATTGTTAACCTGTAAATCACCCACAGAGTGGAGGTTGTGCTCTGGTTTCAGGGAGTAGGGAACAGGGAATATAGAAACTGTTTTTATTGTTGCATTTTGTACACACTATATTGATTTCCTCTGTGTGATGACCATGTGCTTGGAGGCCATCTTTACCATGTGCTTGGAGGCCATCTTTACCATGTGCTTGGCGGCCATTTTAGTCAGTTGACTATGGAAAGCGATCTGATTGTTTTTGCCTGAAATGTTAGTTTTGTCCAGAATAGTTATCTTGTCTTTTTGTAACCTTTCTATGTACAGTTTTATTTTGTGTTGATAAGTTTTATGCTGGATATCGGTTGAGTGTTCGGTTATGTTATAGCTCAGTGACCAGTCTGACACAGGAATCCTTGTGTGAGCATTAGTGGCAGTTTAGTGGTGAAATCGTCCTATAGTTGATGATTCTGCTTAATGTTTGTATATCTGTGGCTGTTACACTGAATTGTAGACTTGTTTGGCATAATTAATACGGGTACTACAGTGTAGAAAGGTTCTGTGCCAAAAGTATTGGGACAACTCCTAGAAATTGGTACTAGTGTTTTGTTTTTTGTATCAACCATTGTGGGGTTTGTTTTTGTGCAATGGAAAGTATTTTTAAAGAAGTAGCAAAGTTAAAGGACACGGCGGCCATTCTTCAGGCTATGCAGGGATCTACTGATCCATGGCTGCAGGCCCAGAATTGTGTAGCAAACCTGATCGGTACCAAAAAATGGCGCAAAAGGAAAGGCAAGTATGCTCTGATTTTTGCTGCTGGGTGGATAGCAGATAAATATCAGGAGTCTTGTAGGCTGAAGCTGAGTTTGGAAGGAGAAGTGGAAGATTTAAAAGTGGAAATTGTTAAATTGAGAACTCTTGTCCAGCAGGCAGCTGAAGCCAGCGCTAATTATGAATGTACTGTGGGGTGTAATACTGAGCTGCGCAAGGAGAATGAATGTTTATCTGAACGCCTGATGCAAGCACAGGGTGCTGTAAGGGAATTGCCAGAGTTATTGAAACAACCGTTGGAGAGTAATGTGTCTGGGATTGGAGGCAATGTATGGGCTGTAAGTATGGAGAAGTCTGAGGATTGTGGGTCAGATAGTGGAACCGACTCAGGGATGGAGATGGACAATGTGTCTGACCCCGGAGTTGAGCGTATTAACACAAGGCCAGAAGATTCCTCAGATGAGTCCGTGGTAAGTGGACTCAATATGGTTAATGTTGTGCGCCAAATCAAATCGCCATGTGCCCAGACAAGGTATTATGCAGGGAGGCGAGGTATTCTTTGTTTTGCATGCAGGGAATACGGGCACATTGCACGATATTGTAACGTTGCTAATGGCAACAGACACAGGTTTGTTAAGTACCCCAGAACCACACCTAGAAGTAAAGTGGTTTATTCAACACGATGGGGCAATGGTCCCAGACATGCTTCTTTGCAAAGGCAGAGACCCCAGGAACAGCCGAGGTCATCTGTCAGTGAGGTGGATTTTAAATCACAATATGAACGGTTAAAATGTGAAAGAAACCGGTTTTGGGACCTTGTGATGTTAAATCCTGCTTCTCTGGTAAAATGAATCTGAAGCTGTTTGGGGCTGGGGGCAAATTAACATTTCAATTACTGGGTGGGTAGAATTTCTCCTGTACGGTTTCAGGGGAACCCTCTAAGACATTGATTTGTTAATTCAGTCCTATACAATTGTATGTGTTCCTAAGGTTTTAGTTTTTGTATGCGTTTTGGGCTACGGTAAAATTAACTTTTTACTGAATCTCAATGTATATAGCAGGACTGTCTGTAACTGAAGTTTGTTATATCTGTTTTTCTCTCCTGTTTACAGGTCTTCTTATTTTACTAATCCATTTATTTATTTATTTTTGGTTTTTATTGAAGTTTCTTTCAGTTTTTCCTTATTTACCGACCCATTTTTATTTTTTAGCCTATTAATAGTTGTAATCATCTCGCATCAAAGTTTGTGTAAGGAAAAAGGTGAGTCCCCCTTGCCTCAGCCCCAGTCAGAGACAAACACACGTGTTACCATCTTCCTTGAAAATCCTGAGAGACTCCCTCCGCGCTCCCCAGTCTGCTCACCTTTTATTTACTAACAAAAGGTGTAAAAGGGGCTGGCCCAAGACAAGGATACAGGAAAAAAATTTATTGGCACAAGTCACTTGAGGATCCGCCCGGACGCCCTATTGTGTCCGGGTCGGACTCCATCTTTAGTCGCATCGCCATCTTCCTTGACAAGGTTTTGCATGACTTTGCTACAGGGGCTGAGTCGTATATACAAGATACGACTGATTTCCTGTGCAAGTTGGATAAGATTGATTTTGCTGGTGTCCATGAGGTCCACCTGGCATCCTTTGATGTCACCTCTTTATATACCTCGATTGATCACGATCTAGGTATAGGTGCCATTGAACGTATGCTGGGTTCCTCAACTCACTCCACAGCTGCTAGACAGTTCATTATTGATTTACTACAGATCAGTCTAAGACAGAATTATTTCCTGTTCCAGGAAACGTTTTTTCAACAAAAAAGGGGCGTGGCGATGGGATCGAACGTAGCACCCACCTACGCAAACATCTTTATGAGGTGCTTTGAGGAGGATGTCGTCCATGTGTCACACCACCGCAGCCATTTGCTGCGGTGGTGGAGATACATCGACGACATCTTCCTCATATGGACGGGTAGTGTTGCCCAACTCGATGAGTTCCATCTGTTCCTTAACAGTGTCAATAGGGACCTTCAGTTCACCTTGGTCCATTCTGACACTGTGTTACAGTTTTTAGATACTACAGTCATCTACAATCAGGGCAAGTTGCATACACAGTTATACACTAAGCCCACGAATAAAAACACTCTCCTTTGTTACAACAGTGGTCATCCACGTAGCATGCTGAAGTATTTGCCCTTTTCCCAATTCCTTAGGGTCAAACGCATAGTTTCTGAACCTGAACAGGTGGATCTGGCTTTGGATAACATGGCCAGGAAATTTCAAAAACGAGGGTATCCCACCCAACTTCTTGATTCCCATATACACAAGGTTCGTGGCTTAGATAGGACCAGTACTTTGGAGAGGGGGACGTCCGATAGATCTACTTCTCGGATTCCCTTTATCTCCAAGTACACTGAACAGAGTGAGGAAATCAACCGTATTATTAAACGACATTGGGGGATTTTGGGTGGATGTCACAGTGAGATCTTAGAATTTAGATCCCCTCCCCTTTTTTCGTACTGCAGGTCCAGAAATTTGCGTGATCAACTTGTCCGAGCAGATATTGGACCTAGGTCCAAGTCTGTTCAAACCTCTCTAACTGTACATGGTAAGGGTAGTTTTCCCTGTCTTTGCTGTATTGACTGTAAATATATGGGTAAGGGCAGCACTTTTGTCCATCCTATTACTGGTATTACATATCCGATTCGATTTCACCTTACTTGCAATTCCAATTACGTTATCTATGTTTTAATTTGTCCATGCAAATTATTATATGTGGGTGAAACGTCGACGGATCTCAAAACGCGGTTGAACAATCATAGATTGTCTATACGCAAAAAAAGAAAGGACCTCCCTGTTGCCAAACACTTTACGGAGTTTCAACACTCCGAAAAAGACCTTAAATGTTGGGCTATTGACCATGTACCCATGCCAAGACGTGGGGGCAACAGGGTGTTGATCCTTAGAAAAAGAGAGCTCTTTTGGATCTACACTCTCAATAGTTTGAGACCTAATGGGCTCAATGTGGATTACAATCCGGGGATATATGCTTAGAGGAGTAGTTTGCCCCACATTGTCATTTATGCGATATTTGTCTTTCTTCTGTTGATACATAGTGTATTATGAACACTATTAAGCCATTTCTTTACTTTCTGTTTTTATTTTCACAGACAAGAATGATGCTGCGGGTTGGAGAAGTGAGACGTACCCGGTGGTTACCGTATTTGTTAATATGCCCTTATTCTGTGATGGTTTTTATTTTATTTATATATTTTTTTAGTTATGCCTGTTACATTTTGCCTCCTATTGTGTGTCCTATACTATATGTGTCCCCATTGGGGAATAGTGGCCTCTATGCGGTATGTCCGCTGCGGTTTCTGCGGCGTGCATTATCTCATTTCATCCATCTGTGAGGTTAGGTGCAGCTTTTCTTAGCTGCAACTTTTCCACTGTCCCCCATGGGTACACATTTAGGTACACGGCACTGTCTCCGTGTTGCGCTATCCTGTCTAACACTAGGTTATGCGCACACACATCGATGAGGCATTTTGTTTTGTTTAGTCTTATTATGGCTGACTAAGTGTTTTTTGTCTTGCTTGTACTCTCGTCACCATATGTGAGGACAATACATTACATTATACCGCTGATGCGGGTTGGTATTTGTGTTCTCCTCTACATGTGGGCATCTGTACCTTTTCCAAGATGGCCGACGAAGCCTTTCCACACTTGTGCGCATGCTCCGGTTACGTCATTTGAGGTAGTCACATCGTGATCTTCAGGCGACTTGGCGCCTGCGCACTGTCTCCAGCCGAACGCCGGACGTGGCGGTACATGACATGTACGGTATGGATAATGGAACCGGGTATGTCGTCGCTTCCCCCACCTTCTGGCATCATTTCTTTTAGTCCCTCCCACTTTATGTGCACCTGATTTTTATTAATTGATCATTATATCTCTATGTGATATTATATTCACTTTATTATGTATTTTGCATACACCAGTGTTGTATTTTGACACTGTTGTATATGTCACTGCTATTTATATATGCTGTTTTTTCTATATATGCACTATCTGCACTTTATGTACACATGTTCACTAATTGATTATTTTGTGATGTAATAGGGGTTGGACCATATATACCCCACTTTTACACTGTGTTCATTGCTTGAAAAAGGCTCTTGTATGAGCTGAAACGTTGCCATCCACATGGGTGAATAAACACCACTATCTTTTATCTGGAGTGCTGTCCGTTTTTCATCTCCTATAAATATATATATATATATAAATATATATATATATATATATATATATGTGTGTATATAAATTTATATATATATATATATATATATCACACATATATAAATATATGTATATATACACTCACCTAAAGAATTATTAGGAACACCTGTTCTATTTCTCATTGATGCAATTATCTAGTCAACCAATCACATGGCAGTTGCGTCAATGCATTTAGGGGTGTGGTCCTGGTCAAGACAATCTTCTCAACACCAAACTGAATGTCAGAATGGGAAAGAAAGGTAATTTAAGCAATTTTTGAGCGTGGCATCGTTGTTGGTGCCAGACGGGCCGGTCTGAGTATTTCACAATCTGCTCAGTTACTGGGATTTTCACGTACAACCATTTCTATGGTTTACAAAGAATGGTGTGAAAAGGGAAAAACATCCAGTATGCGGCAGTCCTGTGGGCAAAAATGCCTTGTGGATGCTAGAGGTCAGAGGAGAATGGGCCGACTGATTCAAGCTGATAGAAGAGCAACGTTGACTGAAATAACCACTCGTTACAACCGAGGTATGCAGCAAAGCATTTGTGAAGCCACAACACGCACAACCTTGAGGCGGATGGGCTACAACAGCAGAAGACCCCACCAGGTACCACTCATCTCCACTACAAATAGGAAAAAGAGGCTACAATTTGCACAAGCTCACCAAAATTGGACTGTTGAAGACTGGAAAAATGTTGCCTGGTCTGATGAGTCTCGATTTCTGTTGAGACATTCAAATGGTAGAGTCCGAATTTGGCGTAAACAGAATGAGAACATGTATCCATCCTCTGATGGCTACTTCCAGCAGGATAATGCACCATGTCACAAAGCTCGATTCATTTCAAATTGGTTTCTTGACCATGACAATGAGTTCACTGTACTAAAATGGCCCCCACAGTCACCAGATCTCAACCCAATAGAGCATCTTTGGGATGTGGTGGAACGGGAGCTTCGTGCCCTGGATGTGCATCCCTCAAATCTCCATCAACTGCAAGATGCTATCCTATCAATATGGGCCAACATTTCTAAAGAATGCTATCAGCACCTTGTTGAATCAATGCCACGTAGAATTAAGGCAGTTCTAAAGGCAAAAGGGGGTCCAACACCGTATTAGTATGGTGTTCCTAATAATTCTTTAGGTGAGTGTATATATCACATATATTTATTAATTATATATATATATATATATATATATATATATATATATTAATTATGGGTTTATTATTTATAAGCGTTGGTGGTATAGTGTGTCTAAATATACTTTTTGTAAAATAATGGCACCCCATTTCGTTGGTGGTTGTAGTGGCTGCATACTAGGCAAATACTTACCTGAATCAAGCATCCAGCAACGTCACCGGACTCTCCGCCTCCTTGCCAGCGATGCCGGCATTTTCTCTTCCGGGTGTAGGGCTGACGGCATCGGCACAGGCGCACTGAGGAGGGAGCAGCCAAGCGAGCGTCTTTCTCTCAGAGCGCCGAATGAGGACCGGTACGGCGCCGGCGCGGGATTTCAGCTGCAGACAGGGCTAGCGGAAGGAGGAGAACCCTCGCTGGCCCTGTCAATCAAGTGGAGGAGGGGGCATTTTTTTAGACCGAGGATGCGGCGGCTACCAGCTAGTAACCGCCCAACTTGCTGGTAGTGAAGAAATTTGCATATCACAAAAGTACTATTTTTAAAGAATTTAAAGCACAGCCAGAGGTAAGAGGGGTATATATGGACTCTGCCTACATTAGCAATTATATTAAGTTCAATACTGAAAATTGCTGTTTGGGGGTGACAGAAGCCCTTTAAGCCACAAAAAGTCATGGATAAAAAAAGTTGGCTGTTCACAGAGTGCTATATCCAATTATATAAATGGTAAGTTGAGTGGAAGGAAAAAGTGTGGAAGAAATTCAGTATGGTGCACAGTAGTGTTGAGCACAAATATTCTAATAGCAAATTTTTATCGCGAATATCGCCACTTAGAGAATTTGCAAATATTTAGAATATAGTGCTATATTTTCGTTATATCGAATATTAGCCATTTTTTATCATCTGAACACGATTCCTCCTTGCTTCTTGCTTGTGGGCCAATGAGAAGGAAGCAATGTCAAGTTCACAACAATACTTAGTGCACCAATCAATAAATCTGTAGTCAGACCTGCTAAAATGTGAAGTTGCGAAAAAATATTCTAATCACTGCCGATTAGCGCAATCGCAAATATATTGGAGCACTTGACTCTATCTGCATATAAAGCTATTCTAATATTCTACCGTGCCAACTATTTTCTCCAGTCTCAGGAAAATTATACTAGCTTGAAAAATGTAGCCAAAGTGACCCACGCCTGTACTTCGCGTTACGAATTCGCATTACGTAATTTTTTCATTGCCGATTCTTTGCATTCAATAAAATAATCTCGAATTCTCGAAATTCACAAATGTATGATAGATATTCTACAAAATATTAGTAAAATATCGCAAATTCGAATATAGCCCCTGCCGCTCATCACTAGTGGATAAGAAGCAGCAATAACCACAGCCTTGAAAGGATTGTTAGGAAAGTGCTAATGAAGAGCCTTCACAAGGATTATCTCAAGGACTAGACTATGGTTGGAGTCAGTGCTTCAATAGCCACCACAAACAAGTGTATCCAGAACATGGGCTACAACTGTCACATTCCATGTGTTTAGCAACTCATGACCCAATGACAATGTCAGAAGCATCTTACTTGGGCTAAGGAGAAAAAGGACTGGACTATTGTTCAGGAGCCAAAGTCCTGTTTTCAGATTAAAGTAAATTTCAAAATCAAGGTCCCAAAGTCTGGAGGAAGAGTTGAGAGGCACACAATCAAAGTTGCTTGAGGTCCAGTGTGTAGATTCCAGTCAGTGATGGTCAGTGCAGCTGTCTAGCAGGAAATTTTAGAGAACGTCATGCTTCCCTCTGCTAGAAAGCTTTATGGAGATTCTAATTTCATTTTCCAGCAGGACTTGGTACTTGCCCACACTGCCAAAAGTAACAATATCTGATTTAGTAACCACGGTATCACTGTGCTTGATTGACCAGCAAACTCGCCTGACCTAAACCCCATAGAGAATCTATGGGGTATTGTCAAGAGGAACTTGAGATACACCGGACCCAACAATGCAGAAGAGCTGAAGGCTGCTATCAAAGCAACCTGGGCTTCCATAACACCTCAACAGTGCCACAGGCTTATTGCCCCCATGCCATGCCATATTGATGCAGTAATTCATGCAAAAGAAGCACCAACCATGTATTGAGTACATATACTGTACATACCTTTCAGTAGGCAAACTTTTCTGTATTAAAAAAATATTTTTTTAATTGGTCTTATATAATACTGTCATTTTCTGAGATACTAACTTTTGGGTTTTCATTAACTGTAAGCCATAATCATCAAGATTAAATGAAATAAGCATTTAAAATAGATCTCTCTATTTATAATGAATCTATAGTATACAAACCGGATTCCAAAAAAGTTGGGACACTAAACAAATTGTGAATAAAAACTGAATGCAATGATGTGGAGATGGCAAATGTCAATATTTTATTTGTAATAGAACGTAGATGACAGATCAAACGTTTAATCCGAGTAAATGTATCATTTTAAAGGAAAAATACGTTGATTCCAATTTTCACGGTGTCAACAAATCCCAATAAAGTTGGGACAAGTAGCAATAAGAGGCTGGAAAAAGTAAATTTGAGCATAACGAAGAGCTGGAAGACCAATTAACACTAATTAGGTCAATTGGCAACATGATTGGGTATAAAAAGAGCTTCTCAGAGTGGCAGTGTCTCTCAGAAGCCAAGATGGGTAGAGGATCACCAATTCCCACAATGTTGCGCAGAAAGATAGTGGAGCATTATCAAAAAGTTGTTACCCAGCGAAAAATTACAAAGACTTTGCATCTATCATCATCAACTGTGCATAACATCATCCGAAGATTCAGAGAATCTGGAACAATCTCTGTGCGTAAGGGTCAAGGCCGTAAAACCATACTGGATGCCCGTGATCTCCGGGCCCTTAAACGACACTGCACCACAAACCGGAATTCTACTGTAAAGGAAATCACTGAATGGGCTCAGGAATACTTCCAGAAACCATTGTCAGTGAACACAATCCACCGTGCCATCCGCCGTCGCCAGCTGAAACTCTACAGTGCAAAGAAGAAGCCATTTCTAAGCAAGATCCACAAGCTCAGGCGTTTTCACTGGGCCAGGGATCATTTAAAATGGAGTGTGGCAAAATGGAAGACTGTTCTGTGGTCAGACGAGTCACAATTCGAAGTTCTTTTTGGAAATCTGGGACGCCATGTCATCCGGACCAAAGAGGACAAGGACAACCCAAGTTGTTATAAACGCTCAGTTCAGAAGGCTGCATCTCTGATGGTATGGGGTTGCATGAGTGAGTATGGCATGGGCAGCTTGCATGTCTGGAAAGGCACCATCAATGCAGAAAAATATATTCAGGTTCTAGAACAACATATGCTCCCATCCAGACGTCATCTCTTTCAGGGAAGACCCTGCATTTTTCAACAAGATAATGCCAGACCACATTCTGCATCAATCACAACATCATGGCTGCGTAGGAGAAGGATCCGGGTACTGAAATGGCCAGTCTGCAGTCCAGATCTTTCACCTATAGAGAACATTTGGCGCATCATAAAGAGGAAGGTGCAACAAAGAAGGCCCAAGACGATTGAACAGTTAGAGGCCTGTATTAGACAAGAATGGGAGAGCATTCCTATTTCTAAACTTGAGAAACTGGTCTCGTCGGTCCCCAGATGTCTGTTGAGTGTTGTAAGAAGAAGGGGAGATGCCACACAGTGGTGAAAATGGCCTTGTCCCAACTTTTTGGGGATTTGTTGACACCATGAAATTCTGATTCAACATAGTTTTCCCTTAAAATGGTACATTTTCTCAGTTTAAACTTTTGTTCCGTGATTTATGTTCCGTAATAAAATATTAGAAGTTGGCACCTCCACATCATTGCATTCAGTTTTTATTCACGATTTGTATAGTGTCCCAACTTTTTGGGAATCCGGTTTGTATATGAGTTTCAGTTTTTGAATTTAATTACTGAAATAAATTAAATTTTCAAAGATATTCTAATTTATTGAGATTCACCTGTGTATAATATATACAGAACAGGCAAATCCAATTAAAGGCCTCACGCATGTTAGCAAATGTTCTCAGTCAGTGTCATACCCAAAAATAGACTGATCTAAAAGATGCTTTAATAATGTAATAAAGGACCACCTAGATTTATTGGTTTATAAATGGAATACAATCATTTTTGCTTTGTCTTCCTCCATAGCCACATGTCCTAGTTTTTAAACTATTGTATGAAACAGATCTATCGCCTTTCTGCTTATTCATTGTGGAAAAAATTTAATTGTACGTTACTATAAATTGTAATTTACAGTACTTAAACACATTAATGGTATTATTTGAGGTTAGCTATTTGCTTGTACTGACGGGGCGTACACTAGAGAAGAAGACAAGACGAATGATTCTTCTGTAGAGCATGCTCAGTACTGATGTACTATATTAAAAATGCTGATTATAATTTTCAAGCTGAAATCAAGTCTAATTTGGAATTGCAGTTTACTTGACACATGAAATAAAACTATGCTTTCATCAATTCATAATATAAATATGTAACAGCCATATGACCATTTTTCAAGAAGAACTAAGATATCTCTAAAATAATTCATGAATTTTCAATGCAGTATCTTACATCTGAATGAATTTTAACTAAGTGTGCACTCATATTTTATTCTTCCTGAACCAACATGTATATATTATAAATCTAATCCCTAGTAAATAAACCGTTTGAATGGGTCAAAACTTTCTAAAACAACCAATCGATTATACCAGTGGCATTATTTTTTATTTCCTTATACATAACTCCTCCAAGATACTAACCTATCCCTACTTAAAAACACTATACAATCACCTATTTGACACATAAAACTCTATATACTATATGTAATAATATCAAGCCAAGTACAGCAAATTATGCGGATAGGATCTACACCTTTGCTGGACTTTTTTTGCTATATTACATTTTTATGTGTCAAAGATATTAGGTACAAAATGTAAACACCTGTGGTACAATGTCCAAAAAAGTGTGGACCACATACAGTATAACCATGCAGAATAACAACAGATATACAGCATAATAACCATTATAAGCATATATCAAACACAAACACCACCACTTAGACTTGAAGCTGTCATCTTAAGGCTCTCTGTACCTGACCTTTCCTCAGAGTAGAACTTTGAATTGGGCAGAAGACTAGCATCATACACTACTCTGAAGATCGACTGGTCTGTGGTGGAAGAAAGAATATATGTCAGATAGCCTCTTGCCTATATGCATTATTTACATTATTATATCTGTGATCTTAAAAATACATATGATCTTCTTTTGTCCTAAAAAATGCCCAGTTCAACCTCAATGTTGAACTTTTCAGAAGTCATTAGGGGGATCTAGACACTGGTACATAGTGTGTCTTTTTTATACACAGTCACTCTCTTCTGAAATTAATAGTCTTCTGAAATGTCATAAAAGAAATTATTTTTGTTACGTTTCAATCGTAATACAAATTACGTTTTTAAATTTACAGACTGAGGTTTTTCAACTTACTGAGTATATTTGCTGTGTTTTCTGTCACTATATCTGTATCTGGTCCATGAAAAAATTCTGAAGCAACACACCGACCCTTTTCTCGACCTGCAATAAATACAGTTAAATATTCATTAGTCACAGAAATCACTAGTAAGAACTGACCCACTTGCCAAATAGAACCAATAACTGTCTATCTTTTATCTGCCTCGGATTACATGGCATGAGTAGGACAGCATGCAGTGTTATTTAGCCCTTAAAAATGACGAAGACAATGTTAGAACCACAACAGGTTCCCACAGTAAGTCAGTGGGGTTCATTGTCATTGACTATGCATTATAAACGTAAACCATGTTGCAAATGAGAACAGAAACTAAGAAAGCTAAAGTTTGGTCAGCTCTCCTATCAAACAATTTTGATACTTTTCCGCCCATTTTGGAGTGAATTTAGGTAAATTGTATTCTGCTTTTGACATATTCTGCATATCAATATTCTGCATATCAATATTCCTACTTTCAAGGTCTATTCATATTGATAGGTAGTCAGGGCTCGGATTAGGGTTGTCTAGGAGGTGACCTGTTTCTTCCCTAGTTTCAAGGCCCAGTTACTGTTCCTCTTCCTCCTGTGTTCAGTGTGGAGTTCCCCCCCCCCACACTGATCATGACATTATCTACCGCCATAAAAAATGCCATTTCGTTCAGGTCAGTGCAGCTATGGTTCCTATGTCTGCACTGGTCAAACAGCTGCAAGGACTGTCATTGGAGGTAGCTGACCTCCATGCGACAGTCTTACGGATTCAGAGACCACAGACGGCTGGTTCCGATGGTGGGTACCAGGCCTGCCCTGAACCTTTGGTTTCCCTCCCGGACAGATTTTCTGGGGGTAGTGACAATTTCACTACTCTTCTGGAGATGAGTGTCAACATGTGGGTAAGATCATTTCTTTGCTGAAGGATGATGCACAGTTTTGGTCTTTTTCTTGACCGGATCACCATCCCTCCAGTCAGTAGATGCATTTTTTTAGAGCCTTGGGTCTTATTTATGATGACCCGGATCGGATCTTTCAGGCTGAGACCAAGTTACGTGGTGTACGGCAGGGAGAGCTCTCAGCAGAAATCTATTGCTCTGAACTTAGGAGATGGGCTACGGATACGGAGTGGAATGATCCTGCTCTCCATAGCCAGTTTTGTCACGGTCTATCTGAGAGGCTGCAGGACGCGTTGGACTTTCATGAAAAAGCTGAGTCATTGGAAGCAGCTATGTCCCTTGTGGTAAGTCTGGATAGATGCCTAAGTGGAAGGTCTAGGGATCCTCACCCTCAGGACGCACTGTCAAATAAGGTGGCAGCTTCCTTTGACACTTATGGTAAAGAGACACCTGTGGTTACACCTTGTAAAGAGCCTATGCAGTTGGGGGGAGCTACTCCTGGGACTGCTGGTAAGAGCTCTGGTCATATGAAGGGAGTCTGTTTTTTTTGTGGAAAAAAGGGACATTTTGTGAATATTTGTCAGTGCCAAGGTGCAAACAAAAGAAAAACTCCTACCGATTTCTACCGATTTCTCCTGTCTGCCGAGATGGCGCTAGAGTCCAAAACTGTGGAAATCGAAGTATTTATTGTCTGGGGTTAACCTGATTGATGGATGGACAGTTTGTTCGTATTCATGGGTTGACTACTAGTGCACTAGAGAGAAGCATTTCTGTCTTTGCAATTGATTCTGCACCGTCGCTGGTGGTAAATGACATCCATTTAAGAGTGGGTGATTTCCATCAGGAATATGTCTCATGTTATGTGTTGACTGGTCTGCCTGCACCGATGGTTTTGGGTTTGCCATGGTTAAGCAAACATAACCCTATAATCGACTGGCAAGCGAGACATATTCTCGATTGGAGTGATTTTTGCATAGATAACTGTCTCAATGCGTCTTTCTCTGTGGTCACCACTAAAACTGTACCCTCGTTCATTTTCAAATTTTCTGATGTGTTTTCTGAGAGTGGTAACCAGGAGTTACCCCCGCATCGGGAGTATGATTGTCCCGTCAATCTTATTCCTGGAGCTAAACTGCCCAAATCTCAGTTGTATAGTCTTTCGGAGCCCGAAAGAAAGGCTATGCGCGAGTAGATCACTGAGAGCTTGGCGAAGGGTCATATCAGACCATCCAAATCCCCAGTGGCGGCTGGGTTTTTCTTTGTAAAAATAAATAAATATGGTACCCTTAGACCATGTCTGGACTTCCGTGAGCTCAACCGTATTTCTGTCCCTGATGCGTACCCCCTTCCTTTGATTTCAGATTTGTTTGATCAAATTGTCGGTGCCAAGGTGTTCTCTAAATTGGATCTGAGAGGGGGACGAATGGAAGACTACCTTTAATACCCCTGAGGGTCATTTTGAGAATCTGGTCATGCCTTTTGGGTTAACCAATGCTCCAGCGGATTTTCAACACTTTATCAATAATATCATCATCTGGTGGGGAGATTTGTTGTTGTATATCTGGATGACATACTAAATTATTCTCCAGACATGGAGACTCATAAGGATTATGTGAGACAGGTGTTACAGATCCTACCATAGATTGTATGCGAAGATGGAAAAATGTGTTTTTGCTGTTCAGGAAGAACAATTCCTGGGCTACCTGCTCTGATCCTCAGGTTTTCGTATGGATCCCGAGAAAGTCTGTGCGGTGTTGGACTGGGATCGACCCGAAAATCTGAAAGCACTTATGCGTTTTTTGGGATTCACCAACTACTACCGTAAATTCTTCTTGAACTATTCAACTGTGGTTAAACCTTTAACAGACATGACTAGGAAGGGGGTCGATTTCTCTGTTTGGTCTGAGGTGGCATTACAAGCCTTTTCTGCTGTGAAGGAATGTTTTGCTTCAGCCCCTATTTTGGTGCAACCGGATGTGCCTCAGCCAATTATTGTAGAGGTTGACGCATCCGAGGTAGGGGTGGGAGCAGTTTTGTCGCAAGGTCCTTCACCTAGTAAATGGCGCCCATGTGCTTTTTTCTCTAAAAAAAACTCTCGACTGCTGAAAGAAATTATAATGTGGGTAATAGGAAATTGCTGGCCATTAAGTTGGCTTTTGAAAAATGGCGCCATTGGTTGGAAGGAGCAATTCATTCTATTACGGTACTTACTGATCACAAAAATCTGGCTTACCTTGAATCAGCTAATCGACTGAATCTAAGGCAGGCCAGATGGTCGCTGTTTTTCACCAAATTTAACTTCATTGTCACCTACCGGGGGTCACCTGGGGTTAAGTACGTCAAGGCGGATGCTTTGTCGCACAGCTTTCCTGGGGGGGGGGGGGGTGATTCTAAAGATGCTAGTCCTATTTTGTCTGAAGGGGTAGTCATATCTGCCCTATATCCTGATCTTGAGGCTAAGGTGTTGGAGGCCCAAGAGGTTGCACAGGACTCTAGTCCTCCAGGGAAATTGTTTGTTCCTTCAGACTTACGTCACAAGGTATTTGAGGAACATCACTGTACTGTCTTGGCTGGACACCCTGGGAGTAGATGCACTGTCGATCTCATCTCACACAGATTTTGGTGGCTATGTGTCAGCCTGTTGTACCTGTGCTCATGCTAAGGTGACACATACTCATCCTTCTGGATCGCTTCTTCCGTTACCCATCCCGTCCAGACCTTGGAAGCATTTGTGCATGGACTTTATCACGGATTTACTGAATTCTTCGGGAAAAACTGTGATCCTGGTGGTAGTTGATCGGTTTAGCAAAATGGCGCATTTTATAACATTGCCTGCTCTACCTTATGCCAAAACTCTTGCACAGGTGTTTTTCGATAACATCGTGAAACTACATGGCATTACCTCTGATGTGGTGTGTGATCAGGGGACTCAGTTTGTTTCCAGATTCTAGAAAGTGTTCTGTACTGGACTGGGGGTACAATTTTCCTTTTCTTCGGCTTTTCATCCTCAGTCGAACGGACAGACAGAACGCACCAATCAGAATCTGGAGACTTACTTGAGATGTTTTGTTTCGGAGAATCAGGAGGAGTGGTCTTCATTCTTGTCGTTAGCTGAGTTTGCCATTAATAACCGTAGACAGGAGTCCACTGATAAGTCGCCGTTTTTTGGGGCATATGGATTCCATCCGCAGTTTGGCACATTTTCTGGTTCTCAAACTTCCGGTATTCCTGAGGAGGAACGATTTTCCTCTTCTTTGTCTTTGATTTGGCAGAAAATTCTAAATAACCTGAAAAAGATGGGCAACAGGTATTAGAGTGTGGCTGACAGGAGACATATGAATGGTCCGGACCTGAGAGTGGGTGATTCTGTGTGACTGTCCACAAGAAACATTAGGCTTAAGGTACCTTCTTGAAAGTTGGTCCCAAGATTTATTGGTTCATATAAGATTACTGCCATTGTTAACCCTGTAGCCTTCCGTCTTGAACTTCCTCAGGCTTTGAAAATTCATAACATATTTCATAAGTCTTTGTTGAAGAAATGTGTCAAACCTGTTGAGCCGACCTCCTTGCCTCCTGCTTCTGTGATAGTGGACGGTATTTAGAATTTCAAATCAGCAGGATTGTGGATTTCTGATTTCTCCGTAGATCCCTCCAGTAACTCGTCCACTGGAAGGGTTACGGATCAGAGGAGAGTATGTGGGTGCCAGCGGCCGATGTTAATGCGAATCGTTTGGTGAAGGCCTTTCACAGAGCCCATCCTGACAAGGTCGGACCTGGGAGCCTGGAGGTCACCAGTAGAAAGGGGGTACTATCACGGTCCCTCAGGTGACTGGTGGAGAAATCTAACTGCCTCCTTGATTTCTCTTTATTCAGTGTTGATAGGGTTAATGACCACTTCCCTTTTCTCAGCTGTTGCTCAGTAGTCATCACTTCTACCCTTTATAGTCTGACCTCTCCCTTCTGACTATGCAGTAGATAGCTTCATTTGGGTTTGGTTGAGCTGGTGTGAGGTCTTCTCTGGTTTTCCTGTTCTTCCATCTCTACAGAAGTTAAGTGTTGCGTTTGTTTGTATTTGTTATATTCCCTGTTATTGTATCTGGGCCTGAGAAAGAGACTTCCATTTGTCCATCTGAGGAGGGATAGGTTGTCTCTGGTCCTAAACTTATTCCAGGGCCTTATAGGGAAATCAGGGCCTAGGTATCCTGCATATGAATATTCCTACCTTTAAGGTCTATTCATATTGATAGGTAGTCAGGACCCGGATTAGGGTTGTCTAGGAGGTGACCTGTTTCTTCCCTAGTTTCCAGGCCCAGTTACTGTTCCTCTTCTCTCCTGTGTTCGGTGTGGAGTCCCCCCCCCACACTGATCGTGACAATAGGTTTAAGTGGAGAGGGCACATGCAAAGGTTACAACTTACGGGAGGTGCCAAGGGCTGATTACAAAGAAAGACCTCTGAGGGAGAAGGAGCAGTATTTATGAGTTGTATTTGAAATGATAAAGGAACAATCAGTTTTTTTAAAACCTTTAAAATGGACTTGAGGGGAATGTGGGATCCAATTCCATTAGCCCCTAGAGAGAATTGTACTGCTGCTTGGTTCATTGATATTACTGGATGCTTTGATTTTGAAAAATGAGCATTTTAGTTTCAGCTCCTTTGGATGACGGGTTATTCCAGAAACCACAAGAAATGAAAATTTATAAGTTATAAACACTGAAAAACAAAAACCTACCATCACAGAAAGCGCATTTTTCATCTATTTATACAGGTATTCTTTGCAAATCACAAAGAGCGTATTCAAACACATTTGAGTAGAAAAGTTGCAAATTTTGTTGTATGTGCAAGTTTGTAACAAAATGTGTGACTTTTTAACTTTTTGCCACACAATTGTCACTTTACCAAAAGAGGGAGTGGGAAGGAAGAGGTGGGCCCTGGGCAAGACCTCTACAGTCCAACTCATATAACAACATGTGCCCCAGAAAGCTGATACATTACACCAGAAATCTTCTGCTGGTGTAAATTTCAGTTGTGGCACACAAATATGCAACACATTTATTAAGACAGGAAAAACATGGATGGATCCAGCACTCATATAAAAAACTAATTCTTTAATTACTCAGAACATAGTTGAAAAATATTAAAACCACTGTTGCTTAAGCATTTTGGGCATGCAAGCCCTTCCTCATAGCAATTTATTAAGAGTTATGCGCCTCTTAATAAATTGTTTAGATCTTCCTCTACTAAGATTGTCGTGTGAAATTGTCGTGGGAACATGGAACCTATAAGCAGAATGAAATATTCCTAGAAAAGTCTTCACTATAAAAATGGTTGAAGTAAATATAACAATTCACTAACACTATGACGCAAGCACATTCAGTTATACACAATGGAACAAATTTACTAATATGATATATAATATGTTAATATTCAAGAAGTAGAATGCCATCATTTTAGCTTTTTAGAACAGCAAAATACATTGTAATTATTCCAGTAAATAATGGCACAAAGTCACATGGGTGGATGGCAAAATTTGCTGCACTTCAGATGCATAATTTTGCATTAAGTTTTTGAGCTATAAATGCACTGTGCCTAGCTTGCTTGCTTCTGTTGTAAAACTTGAAAAAAGAGGGCGGCTTAACAGAATGGACATGACTTTAGATGCAAAACAAACAAACTTTAGATGCAAACACACATATTAGGTGTATTTCTGGTGCAGATTGTGGCGCAAAGGTTAGTTTCCCCTCAATCTCTAACTTTTCACTGCTCATGCTAGGTCTAAAATAGAAGCCGTAGCGTGGGCAGGGAAGGGGACGGGCCAGCAGGCCCATCTCATGTTTTAGGTGTAAAAAATGTAAGCCAGCAAGAAATGTCGGTTCCTCTACGTAACTTTGGTGGATACACTGTCCTCTAAAGGGCTTCTTAAGACCGTCGCCTAAAATGTTGGTCTTAATAAATTACCCCCATCATTTTTGTGCAAAGTACACCAACCAATAGTTGGAGTAAAGCCTAACAAATGGGCCTATCCATGCACCAAGTTCATCACACAGTGATATATTTGGCACTATAGATTGACGTCCTATACTGTCTACTAGAGATGAGCAAAGTTTTGAAAAATTTTATTTGGTAGCTTTGCTGAATTTTCACAAGAAGTTCCATTTGTAACAAATTAATTTGTCACAAATTGCTATGTTAAAACCCTATTCAGCCTATTAATGAATGGGACCATTTTTAACGGCCACGTAGACAGAAATACACCCGTCTAACGGCCGTTAAAAACAGTATTATGCTAGTACACTATGGCCTTTTTGTTTAAAAAAAAAAATCACCTCATTCACTTGCTTGTACCAAGGCAGTCGGCTCCTCTCTTGAGTGATGACGCCACCACGTGATCACGCTGGGAGCACGCTGTCATCACGCTCAGTGTCCTTCGACAGGTCTTTTTCACTCAAGAAAGGAGCAGACTGCCTCTGCGTGAGCAAGTGGATGAGGTGAGTATTTTTTTTTACTTTTCTTTCTAAGACAACTCCAGCCGCCATTTTAGGAAAATTGATAAAAAGGGTTTAATTCGGGTTTAGAGCTGAATTCGGACATACCCATATTTTCAACCATGCAGCCCCACCAAGATGAGCAGGTCAAAGGCATTTTCTGGAGATCCAGCTCTCCTTAGGGCTACCAGGCGGAGGCTTCCGCCCAGCAGTGAGCCCGGTGATGTCGCCAGGCACTGATGGCGCGAGCTTTAGCGGCGATGTCAGAACCGGTGACATCACCTAACACACTGCTGGGCGGAAGCCTCCACCTAGCAGTGTGCCTAGGTAAACAAACAAGCCCTTGCCCCGCGTGATCCAGTGCAGGGCAAGGGAGAGCATCGGAACATGAAATGCTCCGATGCTTATCTTAGTGGAGCTGTCTGGGTGAAAATATGGGTATGTCTGGGTTCACCTCTGAACCCGGACAACCCCTTTAATTACCACGAAGCGTGAGGAAATTGTGGCAAATCAAATTTTTCCTAAACTTGGATTGAATTCTGCTTCGGATTTTTCAACTAGCTCAACACTACTGTCTATATTTTAAACAGGATTAATAACTTTGCCCCAGTATACTATATCTGTTTACTTAGCATAGACAAATTATAGTACCAATCCAATAAAGTATTATCCAGATGGTGGATTATCATTTTTAATGGATTACTAAAAATTAATCTTTTGGAAGCATGATCCTCCTGCAAATAGAACATAGGAAAAAAAATCTTGATAAAAGATTTTGAAATCGTAGAAAGTGATGGCATTGTACCAGGATATGTCATAATTTTGTGATCAGTGGGGGTCTGACTGATGGAAGCCACACCAATCCTGAGAAGAAAGGGGGTACAATGCTGGTTTATAGCCACTTCTTGTTCATTTTTTGCTGGCACACTAACGCTCCCTGTCACCTGTTGAACTGGGCTGTAAGTGCCTCAGTGCTGAGAAAACTGTGAGGAGCCTTCATTCTAAGGAAATACATTAAAAATATCTATCATGGGACTTTGTATCATTATCTATTGAAATAATGAAAATGTATTTTACTATACTAAAGAGCTAAAATAATGGGTGTCCAATTCTTGACCTATGCAATTAAGCACTATGTGAACTAATCCTTAAAGGGGGTTTCCTAACTTATCCGCTGGATATGTCATAAATGTCTGACAGATGTGAGCCTTATATCAAGAACAAGGGCCCCTTGGCCCCATCCTAAAGCTCCTGTGAATGGATAGGTGAACGCCCATGCGTGGCCATCTCTATTCAGTTCTATGAGAGTTGCTAAATCAGCCAAGGAAGCCTGTATTCAACAATTTGAAATCTATAGTTTGTTACGTTTCAATAGCATAGAAATAACATTGTACAGTATAAGCTCAGTATAATTTCCTGCAGATAAATAAGCTTCCTTATCTGATGTCAGATGTCTGCTTTTGATGGGGATCTTATGACATTGTTACTCACATAGGCCCATGACAATTTCAATAGCTAGCTCGTTGTTAATTTGCCATATGTCCATTTTGCAGCCTCCTCATTATCCTAATTTAACTGTGTGCTATTGTGATGCATTCAGCATCCAGCCCATAAAACCCCTGACATATTAATACGTGATACAGATCTGTCAGAGAGCTACTGCATGGTCGATTGAAGCAAGGAAATAACAGCACGCACTGCACTGCAGCTTACAATGCTGCAATGCTCACTATTCAGAGGCTGTGATGACTTTGATATGTGAGATTAAATAATTACCAGCTCAGCCAGCATTTTTTTATCTCAGTCAATTTCTTCACCATTAAAGCTGCTATTGTCAGTGTCCCCCACAAACAGTAAGGGACTAAAATTACAATACGAGGCACAAGCAAATTACAACTCCAAACAGCATCATACTGTATTATGCACCATCTTTTTTTTTTTTATATTGACAATTTTTATTGTTTTTTTTTTCAATTTTTACAATCAATAGTCATAATAAAGCATTGACTGATATACAAAGTATAAAGATATTCATATGCAGTATCCATGTCTAACAGTCATAAATACACCTTGCAGATGTAAATGCAAAGAGAGGCCAGTGTGGCCACATAAAGGCAAGTGTCAAACAAAGATGAACAGTAACACTAAATTAGTTTAACTTTGTGACAGGGTACTAAGATAGCACTGAGATCAGACTAATATAAGACTGATGTAAGACTGATATAAGGCTGACATGGTGTAAGCGTGAGAGACGTTAGAGTATAATTAAGGTATTGTCCCAGAAACAGTGTAATGGGGGGAGGTATCTAAGAGAATTTCCTAGAACCTCTCCAAGGAGACCAAATCTGAAGAAAGCATGTCTAGTGCGAGATTCCCAATGAGAGATTTCTTCCATTCTGTAGATCTGATCCACTCTATTAATCCAGTGTTCCAAGTTAGGGACCTCGGAAGACAACCAGTGAATTGGTAATAGCAATCTAGCAGCAGCTATCAAAAGTGAGAAGAGTGAGGACTTAGAAGGGTTAACTCCATTCATACCCAAGGATAACAGTGCTAAATCTGGTGAGCAGGAGAAGGAAGTCTGGCAGATCTGGTTGCTTAATTTTATTATGCTATGCCACCATGGGTTAATAAGTTCACATGTCCACCAGATGTGAAAAAACGAACCCCTGGCTTTGGAGCAGCGCCAGCATATATCAGTAGCATTAGGTTTATATAGGCATGTTATATCAGGGGTTCTGTACCATCTCATAAGGACTTTATAACTATTCTCCTGTATACGAACGCATCTGGAGATCTTATGAGGGGCAATTAAGGCTTTAGTTATTTCAAGAGGTGTCAGGGTTCGCTGGAGATCTCTTTCCCATAAACCAATCACTGCTGGTTTGAGTGCTATAGGGGGAGATATCAGATTTTTATATATTGTGGAGATGGTTTTAGAGGGATATTTCTTACAGCTTATTAATTCCTCAAACCAGCATATAGTGTTGGAAGAGATTCGGTTCTGATGAAGCGCATGAGGACCGGGTTATGGATCTGTGTGGTTAGTACTTTACAGATTTCTGGGTCCGGGAGTATACATCCATTTGGATCCAGTAGTTGAGAGACAGAAGTTTCAAGAGATCTTAAAGCCAGGGGACAGCTATCTCTCAAGTCTTTAGGTGCCAAATTAATGATATCCTTTATCTGAAGAAGAGGGGAGGGCAGGTTTAAGATCTTGGAGCAAGGTGAGAAGTTCCTCAAGACTTTTAATGTGTTGCGAATGAGAGGGTTTGGAATGGTACCAAGTGAGGAAGGTAGTTTATCTGTTAATAAGAGGGCTCTAATGGGTGAGGACAGGAAAGCATTCTCTATTATGGGCCATGATTTATGAGGTGGTTCTTTTATCCAATCAACTACTCGAGAGAGTTGTATGGCTTTCATATAGGCCTCCGGGTGTATTATGCACCATCTTAAGGATGGATAAGAAGAGCTTAAAAACCTAGGAAATCAATATTGATGGGTAATTTTACCTCTAGTTAAATAGACTTTGAAGTTTTTTTCAGGGAGTAGAATACTGATTTCCTATCCTTAGGATAGGTTATCAGTATTTAATCATGGGCGTCCGATTCTGCAGGTTGACTAACCACCCCATGTTAAACACTAGGCATTTATCCTCCCCTCTGCACCAGAAAAATGGCACCAAAAAGTTGCAAACTGTAGCGCATACTGCTATTGTGCCAAATTTTGTGACTTTGAATGTTATACTTACTGCTCACCACTTTTCAAAAGGGTAAAGAATAAAGACCATTTTGTAAAACACCAGTCTTGATACATCTTTCCGAATATGTTTTATTTTGTTTAATATAAAAGAATAGATCAGAAGACTGAAAGTTATTACACATTAGGTAAAAGCTATTTTTCTGAAATTCCATCCGTGAGTGTCCATAGTAAAAAAGTAGCATAGTTTGTAATGCTGAAAAAACACATAAGTCCATCCAGTTTAGCCTGTTATCCATCTTGAGATAAATAGAGAACAAGTTTGATTTCCCCAATATTCAAGCTCTTGAGATCTGTAAATTTGTTGTTTTTCAGTATTTCAATGTATTGATGATGGTCTATTAAATTGATTGTTTTCAGTTTAAAGAAACCAGTATGCATGCTGCTTTGGATATTTTTTATTTTTTATTTTTATATCCATTGATGCTGGGGTACCATAAGTTATCAGGCATGCAGAACATATTTTGTAGCTTGTTCATGGTGTTATACGATCTAGTAATAACACTTTATACATTATGTTGTCATGTAACATATCTGCTTTTGTTCTTCTTGAAATACTTTTTATTTTTCACCAAACATACCCCTGGTGATTGTAGACAAATAGTTCAATCTTTGTTCGATCAGAACACAGCTCATGATGCCAAAGTACGGTACCTCAATTTTATGTTGTGGAATACTTATGTTGGCATATTTTCTTCTGGTGATGCTTGCAGATGGATTATATTAGTTTAAGCAATTTTGCACAGCAGAACAATGGTCCTGGTAAATAAATGTTCCTACAAGTCCTTGGTTGTGGTCCGGTGGTTTGCATACCTGACCTATCTACAAGTAGATTTATCAAAGATGTCCATGTTTTTCCAGATCTTGTCTTGGCTACAAATGTTCCCCTTTAAAGTGTTTTCCGAGAATAAAATATTGTTGGCTTGTCCTTAGGATAGGCCATTAGCATTTTATTTGAAGAAAACTCCTTTAAAGGATTAGAAAAAACATGGCCGCTTTCTTCCAAGAACAGTATTCCAACTTCCAAAGGTTTGTGTGGTTTTTCAGCTCAGCCCCAAGAGAAAAGTTAAGGAAGAACAAACAGAACTAATATTAGTTCTGTACAGTTTTCACTACCTCTAAAGCCATGCACCCATACTATAGAAATAATAAATTCTACATACAATAGTCAATACATTATACACATCCATTATTCACTTGTAGACCTATATGTGCCTAATCATAGGCTTGGACAAACCATTCGCTTAGACTATGCATGGCAAAATAGGCGGAGGAAATGTCCTACATGCACTCTTGGCCTTTTTCTACACCCCCTTAAATACTCGTTTACTGAGCAAATACAGTATTTGATCATGCTGCCAAAGGTTTTTCTAAATCTACCAAGCCCTTTAAAGGCATCAATGGCTGGTTAATGTGAGTTCAACACCATGAGAAGCTTGAAAAGTCAAAAAATTTATCATGAAACTGAAAATAAAACTCTCAAAATGAAATCACACAGAAAAAAACGTAATATTTGGCTTGATCAACATATCTGCCATGTAAATGAAGTCTCAGAATTTATCCTTATGTTATACAGCACTGAACTTACAGTATTTGCCTTCCAAAACCAGAAGGAGCAATCTATAGCTGGAAGAATATTACATCATTTCAAATCCAATCATATTGCTCACTTATGCCACTGGTTTTCCTCCACACCAAGCAGCATAATCCACTCAAGCTAAAAGGTGTCATAGGAAATTGAAGCATCACTTCAAGTGCAATAAACCAATTTGAAATGTCATAGACAACCTCCCCATGTTATCACATTAAATTGCTTATTACTTGCCAAAGTGTCACTCTGTTTGAGGATCTTTACCCTTCCCAATCATAAGCAAATCACAGATACTTTTACCGCTAGATAGTTCAGGCTGACTGTGACCTGAAAATATTTTCATTTCTAATGTAGTCTACTTTTAGCTGATCTTGTGTCCTACTGTTCCTGTTAACATCTTATTTTTCTACCGTCCTGTTCAATCTTTGCTTCTGCATTAAAAGTTCTATTATCTGAGTGCCTACAAACCCCCTTTGCATAGTATGTTATGTCGCTAGAGAGGGTACTGATTTAGTAGTCACAACCATATTGTTGTGCCTGACATGGTCCAAAGGCCACTCTGCTTCATAAGAACTAGTATAGACAGTACTATATTCGAATGATACATAGAAATGTAATTTGTGTGAATATTTATATGGAGTGTAGTCAGCAACCAGAAGAAAGCTTAAAGAGGTTCTCAAGGATTAGGGTATTTTTACCTAGCTCCCAGAGTATGTAGTACCTATTGAAAAACTCATACTTACCTGCTCCACACCATTTTATTCTGGCTCTCAGACTCAGTTCTGTGATCTTCCAATCCCAGCTCTGTTTACTTCTATCCACAGTATGGATGTGGTCAAATGTACTGTTGCAGTCAATGGAGTGAAGTGTCTCTAGGTAGCACATCACTGCTGGGTCACATGCCACTTGGGGATACATCACCGCTGAGGCCAGTCATTGGCTGCAGTGACGTATATGACCCCATCCATACCCTAGCCAGAGGTAAACAGACTGGGGACCAGGAGATCACAGAACTGAGCCAGTGCACCAGAACGGAGCTGCTCAAAACAGTCATAATCTTGAAAAAAACAACTTCAAAACGTTTGACCTGGATTGGACAATCCCTACTTCTAAGACAGTAGGCAGATCACAAAGTGACCCCCCCTCCCTGTGGAACCACCTGCAATGAGCTGTGATCAATGGGGAAATCTGGATTATTACAGGCTTACAGTAAGGGAATACACTATTGCACTATATATATATATATATATATATATATATATATAAATAAAAATAAATATATATATATATATATATATATATATATATATACAGTATATACCAGAAATCTGGTATTTACTATTACAAGAATATACAGGTAACCATAATAAAAATATATCATTCTTGAAACTATGGAAGGTTGCATATGATCATTTTCAGATTCCAATTTGGCTCATGCTTAATAGTTACATACATGCATTCTCAACATCTTACCAGCCACAAAACACACTCTCCATAGTCCAGCATGTAATGCCATCTTGACTTCAGTAGTTTGGTTTTGAGGTAGGACAATTCCTTCTTCTATGTAAAGCCAGTAGTCAGTGCTGACAGCTATACCAACCAGAAGGAGACCACACGCTCCAAAGACACTACTGAGTAGGGTCAATGCACGACTGCTGCAGTTACTCATCCTAGGGCCTAGGAGGAATCCAATAACTTTTTTTACAGTTACCTGTAGGGAAAAATAAAACAATGTAAATAGCACTAGTAATGCAACTGGTGGTGAAGTTTAACACTTTCATATTTTGAACCTCTGGTTGCCAGGACAATTTTCACACATAGACATTTGCAAATGAAACCTAAATACTAAATATTAAAAAAAAAACATAATAGCCCTCCCAGACCCATGCATTATCTGAAAGTAGACCCCTAGCATGTCAAATACCCCTCAACACATGTCACGTTTTGGAGTGGGAGGAATACACCACATGAGCGTAAGAGGGAGGGGGAAAACAGGGAATCAGGTCTGAGAACTAGGGAAAAAAGATGGACACCTCCTATTAAAACCCTAGCTAAAATCCTGACTGACTACCAGTATGAACAGACCCCAGAGGTAGGTGTATTCATACACAGGAATACCTAGAGTCCTATATAGCCCTATAGGACCCTGGTACTAACGGCAGGGACGAGACTACCTGTTCCTCCAAATAAAAGGACGAACAGGAGTTTCCTTCAGGCCTAATACAAACAATAGGGAAAAGCAACAAAGATAACCCAAACAAAACACAAGAAGGGAAAGGAAAGACATAAAGGGGTTGTCCGGGTTCAGAGCTGAACCCGGATATACCCTTATTTTCACCCAGGCAGCCCCCCTGAGCCTAGCATCGGAGCATCTCATGCTCCAATGCTCTCCCTTATCCTGCGCTAGATCACGCAGGGCAAGGGCTCTTTTGTTTATCATAACACACTGCCGGGCAGAAACTTCCGCCCGGCAGTGTGTTCGATGACATCAACGGCTCTGATGGGCGGGCTTTAGCGCTGCCCTAGCCCTTTTACTGGCTAGGGCAGCGCTAAATCCCACCCATCATTGCCGGTGATGTCACTGGACTTCCTGGCTGCCCCATGGAGAGCCCCAGTATGTCTCCGGATCTCCAAAAAATGCCTCTGCCCTGCACGGTTTAGCGCAGGGCAAAGGAGAGCATCGGAGCAACCCCTTTAACTTCAAAGGAGCTATGGAAGCACCAGAAACTCCGCCGAGATCCATACACCAGCAATCCAGAACTGAAACTGAAGCTATAAACCGCTCAGCATAGTGGGAGAAGCAACTATAAATAAGGAAGGTTAAATTACCACATTAGCAACACCTGAGGCAAGGGGTGTGACCATACCAGAAACAACACAGACGCCGTTTGATACACAGGGAAAACCTGTCTGATAAAACCATGTGTTGCCAGTCTCACCGATCTCCTGCCACCTGTCGCAGGAACATGACAACACACAATTACACATATGTAATTTTCATAAAAATTTATATTAGTGGCTAAGAAATACAGGCTTTACAAGCTATAAAATACAGGAAAAGCAGACAACTGGATGATTGCTGTTGACAGCCATGTCAACCTTCAAGTAACTCTAAAGATGTGTCCACCCATACCTTTGCTTGAATTTGGTTGTAACAGACTAGGAGAACTCTTCATAGTTTTCAAGTCATAATACAACTACTGGGTGGATAGGCACACAGACATATACATATACAGTAGCATATACATCTCGTGACAGAGTATTATGACATCATAGTTTAAAAAAAAAAAAAAAAAAAAAAAAAATGGTCCTGCCACATGTTGAGCCAAGCGAAAAGATGAGGAAAGAAACATCTGCATGGTAAACATGCATTGCACTCAAACTCAAATCCAAGCAGAGCCACATAAAAACAATGTTAAAAATAATATAGAGGTGAGCAATATATATCATGTATATACATCAAGAAGAGCCTGTGCCCTGAAAAAGTATGTGAACCCTTTGGAATGATATGGATTTCTGCACAACTTAGTCATACAATGTGATCTGATCTTTATCTAAGTCACAACAATAGACAATCACAGTCTGCTTAAACTAATAATACATAAAACAATATTTCAAAAAAGGGCTGGGCACTCTCTATATCTGGAGTATGTGGTACTTTATTACATAAAATCCAATGTTAATAGTTGATACTCCTAAAATAACACTACAATCAATAACAGGTCTGGCCAGACTAAAACAATACCTATTAGACAATGCTAATATTGAATAATGCCAATATTAAAACAATGCTAGATTAAGAACAAGGTGCTCCTATAAAACTCATTGGTAAGTCTTCGATCCAATGTCCAGATTTCACATAAATAATCGCAGGATTAAAAATGATGTTAAATATTCGAGATTCTCCTATACAGCTTGCTTGTTAATATTCAATCCAATGTCCAGAATTGTGCACAAATAGTCGTGAAATATTCGAGAAATATTCGATATTGCTCCGATTTTTTTCAATAGTTTATAGTCTGTTAGTGAACAAGTCGAAAAATGTCTTACTGTATATTCGAATAGGACTATGTGTCTATTATATTTTTATCGCAAATACTTATTCCATCTCTAATTGTGTTGTCTACTCACGAAACAGATATACGTAGGCGGATCCAATGGACGGTCTGCAGCGTCCCGCGTGGTAATTCAAGCCCAGTCTTCCGCTGCTGCTTATTCACGTGAGTGTCGACTTAAACGAGGAATAGTAATATACGACTTTTGCTAAAATGTCAAGAATATCTCGACAACAGATGTTCTTTGCCATTCACTTTAACAGATTAGGTTTTCACTTACTGGCGCCAGTAGCTCCTTTATGTTTTCGATTTCACAGATTCATGCGGTATATTCTCGATAGTTTTTCTTTAAAACATCCAAAGTTGTGAAAGCTGGTGGTCCTTGTGTTGAATAGGGGGGTCCAGTTTCAAACACGTTTCGAGGCTCTAAGTGACCTCTGAGGAAGGGGCCACTTAGAGCCTCAAAACGCGTTTGGTACTGGACCCCCCTATTCAACACAAGGACCACCAGCTTTCACAACTTTGGATGTTTTAAAGAAAAACTATCGAGAATGAATCTCTGGAGCTACTGGCGCCAGTAAGTGAAAACCTAATCTGTTAAAGTGAACGGCAAAGGACATCTGTTGTCAAGATATTCTTGACATTTTAGCAAAAGTCGTATATTACTATTCCTCGTTTAAGTCGACACTCACGTGAATAAGCAGCAGCGGAAGACTGGGCTGGAATCACCACGCGGGACGCCGCGGACCGTCCATTGGATCCGCCTACATATATCTGTTTCGTGAGTAGACAACACAATTAGAGATGGAATAAGTATTTGCAATGAAAATATAATCGACACATAGTCCTATTCGATTATACAGTAAGACATTTTTCGACTTGTTCACTAACAGACTATAAACTATTGAAAAAATTCGGAGCAATATCGAATATTTCTCGAATATTTCACGACTATTTGTGCACAATTCTGGACATTGGATTGAATATTAACAAACAAGCTGTATAGGAGAATCTCGAATATTTAACATAATTTTTAATCCTGCGATTATTTATGTAAAATCTGGACATTGGATCGAAGACTTACCAATGAGTTTTATAGGAGCACCTTGTTCTTAATCTAGCATTGTTTTAATTTTGGCATTATTCAATATTAGCATTGTCTAATAGGTATTGTTTTAGTCTGGCCAGACCTGTTATTGTCACGGAACCATAAACCAGACGTACAACAAGAGATAAGTGAAAATAAGAAGGCTTTATTGAAAATAAAGCTGTAAAGCAAAAGTCCAAACGGATGGTGAAACCGAGCAGAGTCTTTGCGAAGCAAGAGGTCAGGAACCAGAAGGGTAGTCAGACGAAGCCAGGATCAGGAACCAGCAGGGTAGTCAGACGAAGCCAGGATCAGGAACCAGCAGGGTAGTCAGACGAAGCCAGGATCAGGAACCAGAAGCAGCAGCAGTCTTAGAAGCATGTGAACACAAGAGGACCAAGCAAGGAACTGAAGCCACAGACCTCCTATATATATGAGCTAGGCATCCAGCTCCTCCCAGTGGGAAGGAGGAGCCGCAGGGTGGAAGGCTACAAGAAACCCAGAAACCAAGATGGCCGCCAGCACATGTCAAACGAAGGAGAACAGCAAGAAGGTAAGACCATGACAGTTATTGATTGTAGTGTTATTTTAGGAGTATCAACTATTAACATTGGATTTTATGTAATAAAGTACCACATACTCCAGATATAGAGAGTGCCCAGCTCTTTTTTGAAATATTGTTTTAGCTTATAGATTGGGTGAATCTGTTGGCTGAGAGCACCCATCCGGGGAACCTCACGCAGCGGTGCGGCCTAATTTTGGTTTTAATCAAGTCCTAATAATACATAAAGAATTAAATGTTACCATGTTTTTATTGAACACACCATATAAATATTCACAGTGCAGGTGGAAAAAGTATGTGAACACCTAGACTAATGACATCTCCAAGAGCTAATTGGAGTGAGGTGTCAGCCAACTGGAGTCCAATCAATGAGATGTTACAGCTCCCCTGCCCTATAAAAAACACACACCAGTTCTGGGTTTGTTTTTCACAAGAAGCATTGCCTGATGTGAATGATGCCTTGCACAAAAGAGCTCTCAGAAGACCTACGATTAAGAATTGTTGACTTGCATAAAGCTGGAAAGGGTTATAAAAGTATCTTCAAAAGCCTTGCTGTTCATCAGTCCACGGTAAGACAAATTGTCTATAAATGGAGAAAGTTCAGCACTGCTACTACTCTCCCTAGGAGTGGCTGTCCTGTAAAGATGACAAGATGCAAGAGCACAGCGCAGACTGCTCAATGAGGTGAAGAAGAATCCTAGAGTGTCAGCTAAAGACTTACAAAAGTCTCTGGCATATGCTAACATCCCTGTTAGCGAATCTACTATACGTAAAAAACACTAAACAAGAATGGATTTCATGGGAAGATACCACAGAGGGAGCCACTGCTGTCCAAAAAAAACATTGCTGCACGTTTACAGTTTGCACAAGAGCACCTGGATGTTGCACAGCAGTACTGGCAAAATATTCTGTGGACAGATGAAACCAAAGTTGAGTTGTTTGGAAGAAACACACAACATTATGTGTGTAGAAAAAGATGCACAGCACACCAACATCAAAACCTTATCCCAACTGTAAAGTATGGTGGTGGGGGCATCATGGTTTGGGGCTGCTTTGCTGCGTCAGGGCCTGGACGGATTTATATAATCGAAGGAAAAATGAATTCCCAAGTTTATCAATACATTTTGCAGGAGAACTTAAGGCCATCTGTCCACCAACTGAAGCTCAACAGAAGACGGGTGTTGCAACAGGACGACGACCCAAAGCATAGAAGTAAATCAACATCAGAATGGCTTAAGCAGAAGAAAATACGCCTTCTGGAGTGGCCCAGTCAGAGTTCTGACCTCAACCCGATTGAGATGCTGTGGCATAAGCTCAAGAAAGCGATTCACACCAGACATCCCATGAATATTGCTGAACTGAAACTGTTCTGTAAAGAGGAATGGTCAAGAATTACTCCTGACCGTTGTGCACGTCTGATCTGCAACTACAGGAAACATTTAGTTGAAGTTACTGCTGCCAAAGGAGGTTCAACCAATTATTAAATCCAAGGGTTCACATACTTTTTCCACCTGCACTGTGAATGTTTACATGGTGTGTTCAATAAAAACATGGTAACATTTAATTCTTTGTGTGTTATTAGTTTAAGCAGACTGTGATTGTTCATTGTTGTGACTTAGATGAAGATCAGATCACATTTTATGACCAATTTGTGCAGAAATCCATATCATTCAAAGGGTTCACATACTTTTTCTTGCAACTGTATACTGTACAATACAACTTAATTATTAACCCTTAGAATACTGGATTTTTTTTTTTTGTTTTTTTTTCATTGCTCGTCATCCTGGAGGCATTACTTGTTATTTTTTCAATCACATATCTGTATGAGGGCTTGTTTTTTTGCGGGAATAGCTGTACTTTCTAATGCCACCATTTAATACGGCATACAATCTAGTGGAAAGCCCAAATGGGGTGGAATAAAAAACAAATAATAATAATTCCTCCACAGTTTTATGGGTTTTGTCCCTATTGCGATCCTTTTGCAGTAAAAATAACCTGTACCCTTCATTCTCTGCATCAGTAAGATTACAACAATGCCACATATGGATAGGTTTTAAATACTGTAAAACAAAATTATAACTTTTTTTTACATCACCATATTCTGACCAACATAACTTTTTTATAGCTATGTCTACTGAGCTGTGTGGGGGCTCATTTTTTTGCAGGATGATCTTTTTTATTGATATCATTTTGGAGCATGTGTGACTTTTTGATCACATTTTATTCCATTTTTTCAGTAAGAGAAGCGATGGAAAAATGGCAAATAGGCCATTTTGATGCTTTTTTCTATTATGCCATTTGTCATATTGGGAAAATATTTTTTATATTCAGATGGCGTGATGCCCATGATGTTTATATTTTTTATTATTTTTTTTTTTATTGTAAGGAATTTTTATATATATTTTTTTTGCTTTTTTTTACTTTTTTTTATATGTTTTTGTATCCCCTCTAGGAGACTACAATGTCCACTACTTAGTTTTTTTCATAAATAATTTCTACACTCCCATAGGGTGTATAGTATTAAATGAATTGCAGATTTTTTATGTTGGCCTGCTGCCTGCTGTCCAACATAGAAATTGCTGCTCTAATACGATGGGTCTCTTCAGAGAGACCCAGCCTATTACAATTCATTAACGACCGCCGCACGGTGTTACACACTTGACCCTGGCATCTAAAGGCTGTAATGACCGTGATCAGCATTACTGCAGGTCACTGACATAAGCCACAGGCCTCTGCTGAAGGGTATTGACTTAAACCTGTTGTATTGAAGGTCATATAGCAGCTAGACATAAGGGAAAGTTGTTTTAAAGCTAAGAATCATGGCTAACAATTACAGTTACAGCTATTATACAACCTGAGATAGAGTCCAGTCTAGTTCTAAAGCCATTTTTGCTGCTGTAAAGCCTGAGATAGAGCCATTAGTAGATCAGTTCTTCTTTTTCTGTCATATGTAGCATGATCCCTAGTGTTGTAAAATTCCAGCACATAAAATAGCATGATCAAGAGTGTGTCTAGAGGAGTCCAATCTGTATTGATGGACAATTTAGTTAGGTGTACTCCAAGAGGTGGCTCTACAAATGCATTCTACTGGAAGCTGTGTTAACTCTGCCATCACGATTATGGAGAGTGCCTAAACACCTACTAAGGGAGAGAGATCTTCAAACCCATATCATAAAGTAATCATATCCCTTAGCCATCTGGTCATTGGGGGTTTGGAAGCTTGGAAACCCTTTCTTTGTTTGTGCTTGAGCACAGACAAATAATCTCATATAATAGTCATATCAAATTCTTTTGCCTGAGAAAGATAAATCCTAAGGCAATGTCATACATTTAGGGTTTGAAGCTGTCTTCCTCTGAAGATGGATTAGTACAGAATACTTGAATGACTATCTTTTGACTGAAACAGTGTTCATGAAGGAAGAATACTTTGGTTTGAAGTTTTAAATGAATAATATTAATAATTAAAATAAATCAGTATGACTTTATGTGGAAAGACAGGTATGATTCCTTGGAGGCCAAGTCCTTCAGTTCATTCACCTGCTTTGTTGATGGCCACCAGAAAAAAACACTTTGCCTGATAAATTAACTACATCTTGATCTTCATAGGATTAAATGGCTAGTCACACCATCTTATAAGTACTAGCACCAGATCCCAGATAGAAAATGGATTAAGACTCCTAGGTCTAATTTTCTGGACAGCGACCCCAAATCTCCTAACTAGAGGTTCTTTAGCTAAAGGAAAGCTGATACTGCCAAGACTTGCAACGTGATGGTATTTGAGCTCAGCCCTTTATCAAAATTATCCAGGATTAATTTAGAGGATATCTCAAAGAGAAGCCTTACCTGGTTGCTATCTCCTAGAACACACAAGCTCTATAATTTGTTAATGACACAAACACTCTATTGGTTGTTGCTGATCTAAAGAACATCAAGGTGAAAATTACATTATACAGACCCAGAGATCCTAATAAGGGTTTGTCAATCTCCAGCCCATCAGACAGGATACTTTAACATTCTTTGATAGCTGGCCATTATGGAACACCAAGCCCAGTTTCAGCAAAATCCTTAAATTGGTTCCATGACCCATCTTCAGGAGCAAGGAAGAGCATTAGTGATGATCGAGCATGCTCGGCCGAATACTAGTTTGGCTCGAGCATCTCGATGCTTGGCACATGGCGGTATTCGGCCAAATACCGCATGTGCCCGAGCGCAATGCTCGAGTCTCCGCCCCGCACGTTTCTTGGTTGCTACGCAGCCAATAAACGTGCAGGTAAGTACTGCTCTCACTGTAATCCTGTAGCCATGTTGGTTGCTGACATTACAGTGATTGGCTGGCCGAAACGCGTCATTGGGTGCTATATAGCACCCGATGACGCATGTTCGGCTCAGTCTTAGTCAGGGAGAGCTGTGCTGAGGAAGGGACAGACAGTGTAGGGAGTGATATAAGAATATTTTTACCACCAAAACTTTTCAGAGACCCAAAACTCCTTTTAAAAACTATTGTGTGAGGCAGCAGCAATCTATAGTTTCATTGCAACCTGCGCTAAATTGCTAAAACTTTACAGACCCAAAAGTCCTTCTAAGGACTATTGTGTGTGGCAGTAATATCTATTTTTAGCGCATCCTGTGCTAAATAGCGTACAATAGTTAGGCCGCTGCAAACAGCGACATTAGCTGCGCCACATCTCCAGTGTTAAGTGTGCGCATCCCCAAAAAAATCTGTGACATCCAGTGTACTTTTTCCGTAGACGGTGTCCGCTGCGGACAGTGACATTAGCTGTGCCACATCTCCTGTGCAAAGTGAGCGCATCAAAAAAAATCTGTGACATACAGTGTACTTTTTCTGTAGACGGTGTCCGCTTGTGACAGTGACATTACCAGCGCCACATCTGTAGTGTAACGTGTGCGCTGAAAAATGTATCTGTGACATAAAGTGTACTTTTTTCTGTAGACGGTGTCTGCTGCAGACAGTGACATTACCAGTGCCACATCTGCAGTGTAACGTGTGCGCTGAAAAAATGTATCTGTGACATACAGTGTACTATTTCAATAGACTGTGTCCACTTCTGACAGTGACATTACCAGCGCCACATCTGCAGTGTAGCGTGTGAGCTGAAAAAATTTATCTGTGACATCCAGTGTACTTTTTTCCGTAGACGGTATCTGCTGCGACAAGTGACATTACCAGCGCCACATCTGTAGTGTAACTTATGCACTTAAAAAATATATGAGGATATGGAAAGGAATCGGAGAGTTGCACGCAGAACCACGTAGAAATAAATTGTTAATGTTTTTTTCTTTTTTCTTCTTTGAATGAATTGAGGGGAACGACAGCCAATGGGGGGGGGGGGGGTATAACGATGTTTATGATTTATATATTATATACATGGATGTGATGGCTATGTCATATACTGTTATATTTTATACACTAATGTGATTGACACTGGTCTATGTACTAATTTTATGTGTTTTCTAAAATTAAAATAAAGATAAATAAAATAAAAAAAAATGTATCTGTGACATACAGTGTACTTTTTTCGTAGACGGTGTCTGCTGCGGACAGTGACATTAACAGGGCCACATCTGCAGTGTAACGTGTGCGCTTCAAAAATGTATCTGTGACATACAGTGTACTTTTTGAATAGACGGTGGTACCTCTCCTGTATAACGTTTCCTCATCCCAAATACCTGTGACATTCCCTTCCATAGAGGCAAGGGGGGCAATTGCCCCTGGGCCCCCGAGTCCTTAGGGGCCCCCGAGTCCTTAGGGGCCCCCTCGCGCCGGCCCGCAACTAACTTTAGACAGGCAGGACAGTCAGTAGGAGATGAGCGCTTCCATTGTGAAAGCGCTCATATCCAGTCATCTGTATCGCAGTCCTCAGGACAGCGATACAGATGGCTGTGCGGCAGGGGAGGGAGAGGTGTGTCCCTTTCCCTTCCTCTGATAGGCTGCAGGCACTAGACCGGCAGCCTATCAGAGGCCGGCGCAGGTGGTGCGATGACGTCATCGCGCCGCCTGACCCCTGAGCCGTACACAGCGCGGGACACAGGCCGGAAGAGGCCTGCATCGCATCGCTGCCAAGGAGGTAAGTATAAGTGTTTTTTTTCTTTTTTTTTCTTTCTGTACAATACGTGGGGGGGCGGCTGGCTATGGCTATGGCTAGTGGCACATGATGGGGGGCCACTTATGACTACTGGCAAATGATAGGGAGGGGCCCTATGGCTACTGGCAAATGATAGGGGGGGCCCTATGGCTACTGGCACATGATAGGGGGGGGCCGCCTATGGCTAGTGGCACATGATGGGGGGGCCGCCTATGACTACTGGCAAATGATAGGGGGGGGGGCTATGGCTAGTGGCACATGATAGGGGGGGCCCTATGGCTAGTGGCACATGATAGGGGGGGCCCTATGGCTAGTGGCACATGATAGGGGGGGCCCTATGGCTACTGGCACATGATAGGGGGGGGGCCGCCTATGGCTACTGGCACATGTTGATGGGGGCTCAGGCTACTGGCACATGATAGGGGGGCCCTATGGCTACTGGCACATGATAGGGGGGGCCGCCGCCTATGGCTACTGGCAAATGATAGGGGGGGCCCTATGGCTAGTGGCACATGATAGGGGGGCCCTATGGCTACTGGCACATGATAGGGGGGGGCCGCCTATGGCTACTGGCACATGTTGATGGGGGGCTCAGGCTACTGGCACATGATAGGGGGGCCCTATGGCTACTGGCACATGATAGGGGGGGGCACCTATGGCTACCGGCACATGTTGATGGGGGCTCAGGCTACTGGCACATGATTGGGGGACATCTATGGGGGCACTTCTTACTGGCACATTATTGGTGACACTATAGGGGCATCTACTGAGGCCACAAAGAATGGTTATTTTATATGGGGGGCTCTGTATAGGGGCATTTTATACTGGGACACATTGTGGTGGGTACTATGGGGAAGGGGGGAGAGAACTACTATGGGGTCATCTACGGGGGCACTGAGAAGGGGTATTTTATGCTTACAAATTATGAGGGACACTGAGGGTATCTACTGGTGCACTATATATCGGGCATTTTATACTGGTACATTATGGGGGGCACTAGGGGGGAGAGGAGCACTATGGGGGCATTTACTGGGGTCACTATATAGGGGTATTTTACATTGGCACATTATGGGAGCACTTTGGGGACATTAGCTCAACTGGGGGCATTACAAGGGGGTATTTTTTGCACATTATAAGGAGAATTATTTCTACTGGGGGGGCATTATGATGGGCTTTATTACTCCCCCATGGTGACCCCCTAGTAGCAGCGCCATCCTCTCCCTGCTCTGCTATCCCTCTGCCCCTTCTCCAAATCCTTATTATGAAATCTTTCTCATTAGGATAAAGCACAACATCAGCTCCGCCGAGCCCCCGGCCAAAGTGTGAAAGTGGCGTCCGAGATCCCCAAGGGTCAGGTAACTGTAAGTGTTCATGTGAAATATGTTTATGTTATACACATATAGCCTCCACTGTGCCCCAAAATATACAGTTTCTTCTGTAAAAGTCATCAAGTGTCATGGGGGGGGGGCCCTTATTGTTTTTCGCCCCAGGGCCCCATTTCACCTAGAACCGGCCCTGATTCCCTGTAATTTTTCATTAGCTGCTGGTGACAGCATTGACATTATCTGCGGGATATCTCCTGTGTGACGTTTCCACATCCCAAATACCTTTTTAAATGTGTTTGCACATATACTTCCAAATCCTACGCTACTTTACGTGTGACAGACTTTCAATCATATATAACATTTAATATGAAGAAGGTGAGCAGTAAGGCACGGGGCAGTGGCCGTGATGCTTATGGTGCATGCAGAGGCCGTAGCCCTGGGCACGGTGAAACTATTTCTGCTGCCAGAGCACAAGAAAAACAATCATCCACTATACCTAGCTTCATGTCTCCGTTTGTAGGGCGGCACAGGACACCACTCTTGAAGTCAGACCAGTGCGACCAGGTGGTCGGTTGGATTGCAGCAGATAATGCTTCCAGTCAGTTAAGCACCACCCTGTCTTCCACCAAGTCCAGTCTCAGTAGCTAAGAATCTGCTCAACCCAATCCTTGCCCTGATCCTCCTTCCTCCCACCATGGAGAGTCTGGGCAAACAAGTGATCCCACACTTAGATAGATATTCTGAGGAGCTCTTTTTAGCACCATTCCTTGATTTGGCCCTCTCGCCAAGCAGGCTTGAAGAGGGACAGATCTTGTTCCCTGATTCCCAAACTCTTGAGAATCCACAATCACAAGAAAATGATGGTGGGGTGAGGTGGATGATGATGAGACACAGTTGCCAATAACTCAACAGCAATTACTGTGTCAAGAGGTTGAGGAAGAGGATGAGACATAGTTGTCAATCACTGAGGTAGTGGTTAAGTCAACAAGTCAGGAGGATGAGCAGAGTGAGTCAGTGGAAGAGGAGGTGGTGGAAGATGAAGTCATTGACGCAACCTGGGAAGGTGGAAAGCCGAGCGAGGACAGCAGTACAGAGGGGGAGGGATCTGCTGCACCGCAACAGGCTGGAAGAGGCAGTGGGGAGGCAAAAGGGCAAAGGCAAGCCACACCAAACAGGCCCGCAACTGTTTCCCGGGGCACCCCCCTGCTGAAATCTCCCTTGCCAAGGAGTAGGTGTTCGGCAGTCTGGCGCTTTTTTGAGGAAAGTGCGGACGACAAAAGAATTGTAATTTCCAACCTGTGCCATACAAAAATGAGCAGGGGCGTGAACACTAGCAACCTCACCACCACCAGCATGATTCGCCACATGGCATCAAAGCATCGTAATAGGTGGGCCAAACTCCTGGGTCCACAATCTGTGTCTGAGGGTCACACCACTGCTTCCTCTTCCCCTGTGTTACGTGCTGGTCAATCCCATATCAAAAGGCACAGGCCCGGATACCTCCCGCCCTGCACATGAACCTTTGCAAGTACCATCAGCGACCACATCCACTTCCGTGTTTCAGTGCAGCGTACAAATGTCCTTACCCCAGGCATTTGAACGCAAGCACAAATACCCAACCACCCAGCCGCCATTATTTTTCAAGGTGTGCAGTGCCCCCTTACACCAACATGTGTCCCGTAACATCACACGTGCCCTGACCAACGCAGTTACTGGAAAGGTCCACTTAACCACAGACACATGGACAAGTGCATTCGGTCAGGGACGCTACATTTCCCTGACGGCACACTGGGTGAATTTTGTGGAGGCCGGGAGTGAGTCGTACCCTGGGATGGCACAGGTGCTACCGACACCAAGGATTGCGGGCCCTACGTCGATCAGGGTTTCTGCCAGGACCTACGTTAGTGGCTCCAACCCCCACTTCTCCTCCTCTGCCTCCTCCTCCTCCACTTCCACTACTGAATTATCCGCGTGTAGCACCAGTCAGTCATCAGTCGGTAGCTGGAAGCAGTGTAGCACTGCAGAGGGGAAGCGACAACAGGCCGTGCTAAAGCTAATATGCTTAGGTGACAAACAGCACACCACCGCAGAGCTGTGGCAGGGGATAAGAGACCAGACTGAGTGGTGGCTCTTGTCACTCAACCTAGAACCAGGCATGGTTGTGTCTGATAATGGCCATAACTTGGTGGCAGCTTTGGAGCTCGGCAAGCTCAGACACATCCCATGTCTAGCCCACATTAGCCCACATCTTAAACTTAGTGGTTCAACAGTTTCTCAAAACCTACCCCAATTTGCCTGAGCTATTGGTGTGCACATTTCCGCAAGTCATCGACAGCTTTAGCCGGTCTGTCAATGCTGCAGCAGCGCTTACAATTGCCAGCTTTTGTGCGACGTGCACGTGCTGGAACTTCACGTTACACTTGTTGGCCAGACTTTGTGATCAGCAGAGGGCAGTAGTGGAATACCAGCTGCAACATGGTCGTCGCCATTCCAGTCAGCTTCCACTATTCACAAGCGAGGAGTGGGGATGGATGTCTGACCTCTGTGACGTTTTAAGAAACTTTGAGGAATCAACACAGATGGTGAGCGGCGACACTTTTGTGTCTACTCAAACGCTCGCTGCTCACAATTAAGGACGACGCTTTGCATGTGGAAGAGATGGAAATGGGGGAAGAAGACATTACACAGGGTGATAGCCAGACCACCCTCCGTCTTCTCAGTGCAAATTGGACGATGAGGAGGAGGAGGAGGAGCAGAAGACGGTTGCCTCTGCTACAGATGGTAGTACCCATGGAAGTTTAATTCCATCTGTTCAGCATGGGTGGGCAGAAGAGGAGAAAGAGAATGAGGAGATGGACAGTCATACTCCTGATGACGACAGCGAAGTCTTGCCTGTTCGTACTCTGGCACACATGGCTGACTTCATGTTAGGCTGCTTTTTCCGTGACACGCACGTTATACGCATTTTAGACAACTCGGATTACTGGCTGTTCACACTTCTCAACCCCCGCTACAAAGAGACCTTCTCATTCCTCTAGTGGAGAGGACGAGCAAAACAGTGCAATACCAGAAGATCCTTGTTGAAAAATTACTCCAAAAATTTCCATCTGACAATGCTGGCGGCAGAGCCCATAGTTCCTTGACCAACTGAGGAGGGGAGACAAGGGGAACACACAGCAATTTAAACAGAAGCAGGGCAACACTCTCCAAATCCTGGGACAGTTTCATGTGTCACACAGAGGGAAAAATTTTGGAAGATGGTGAAGGAGTACATTGCAGACCTTTTCAGCGTCCTCAATGATCCCTCATTGCCTTACCACTACTGGATGTCTAAGCTGGACACGTGGCGCAAACTGGTGCTCTATGCCTTGGAGGTGCTGGCCTGCCCAGCGTTTTGTCTGAGCATGTATTTAGTGCTGCTTGTGGCATTATAACAGATAAGTGTATCTGCCTGTCAACTGAAAATGCTGACAGGTTGACTCTTATTAAAATGAACAAGGCCTGGATTGACCATGACTTCTCAACTCCCCCAGAGGAAAGCTGATGAACATAAAGGCACTTTAAAAGTGTTGTTTATTATGTACTGAATACATTGTATTCCCATGCACCCCTTCCACCACAAATAAGGGTATATGGATAAATATTCCTTTTCTCATCCTCCTCCTCCTCTTCCATCATATCAACATGCTTATTTGTCACATTTAATGCCCTCGCATATATGCCCTTCGCATATAATGTTTTACAGGGTCAGCTCAGCTACAGGCCCTCGCATATAATTTTTTAGAGGGTCAGCTCACCAGTAGGCCTTCACCTACAACCTTTTAGATGGTCATCTCACCAGCAGGCCCTCACCTACAATCTTTTACAGGGTCAGCTCACCAGCAGGCCCTTGCATATAATGTTTTACAGGGTCAGCTCACCAGCAGGCCCTCGCATATAATTTTTTACAGGTTCAGTTCACCAGCAGGCCCTCACCTACAATCTTTTACAGGGTCAACTCACTAGCAGGCCGGCACCTAAAATCTTTTACAGGGTCAGCTCACAAGCAGGCCCCCACCTCAAATATTTTACAGGGTCAGCTCACCTGCAGGCCTGCACCAAAAATCTTTTACAGGGTCAGCTCACCAGCAGGACCTCGCATATAATCTTTTCCAGGGTCAGCTCACCAGCAGGCCCTCGCATATAATGTTTTAGAGGGTCAGCTCACCTGCAGGCATGTGCATGATTCCCTCCTTTATGTGTAACAAACGGTGTATTGGAGTGCCAGTTCCTTGTACTTTTTGGCAGCCCTTTCACTTAGCGCATATGCTTTATGAGTGTAGGAGTCCCACTTCATGAACAATTGTACCACAATGTAAATGAGGCCCTCCTTTATGGGATATTCAGGTTGTATTGGAGTGCCTCTTGCTTGTAATTTTTCTCTAAAATCAATTTTAGCTTTGGTTTTGTGCGTATTATTGTCATTCTGTAAAAGTGGCGTACTACTCGGGCAACATCGTTCCCATCAGCGACCTTGGAGTCCAAGATGCATTCAGACATCCTCTCCATGCTGTTCCAGAACCATTTTGGTGGTGTTTCCATCAATTTATGACCTTTCCCTATGCACCAGGCACCCTCCACTCTTCAGAGCAGGGGGTTCCTAGTTAATGCCCGGGTTCTCCCATTTACTTCCATTATACTCGGGTACTCGGTAGAGCACATGAGCATCCCGATGTGTTCGGACAGAGCACCCGAGCACTTTGGTGCTTGATCAACGCTAAAGAGAATGCTCTTTTTGGCAAGAATGGGATGACTGCTATCATAGAGACTTGTCTTGCCTGACCTTTGCCAGGACTCATGAGACCAAAAGCACTGGAGGAAACAAAGAGCAAGTTAAATATTTGATGGAATGGAGAAGGCATAAAAAAAAATATTCACCTTGATCTTGCTGTGGGTTGCCATCAGGTCAATCTTCATCTATGCCCATTGGCCCACCAGTTGAATGCATACAAAACCACATTCACCCAGAAATTGCTAAAAGAGGTAATCAGCCGAAATGTTGAGTATTCCTCAAATATGAATGACCGAGATTTCTTCTGCCTATGCCACCACCAAGGTGAACACCCTATTAATTTCTGTTAGAAGGGCCAAGCACCTTGTGGTACTATCTTACAGAAATCTTACAAATCTGGTCAACAGCAACTGATGGAAATGGTGGAGTGTCTTGTATACTGTGAATTGCTTAATAGGATTGGATTATACAACACTCTATGCAGGCGTCCAGTGACCCATTGTTGCCATGCTTTAGATCCATCTACCAATGTATAGATTTCCTAACCCTTTCTGAAAGAATACAGAACCGATCCAGTGAATTGTTCTGTCCATTCCATAAACTCCATCTGGTCCAAGGCTCCAGTTTTATGACAACAAATCTGAGGCCACATGGCTTGGCATAACTTTACCAGTCAAGCTCCAACAGACTACAGACTTAGGGAAGAAAACCTCTCCAGGATCACAAGATGAGTCATCCTCTCTCAATCCAGTAAGAATCCCGTAAACTGCTAACTCCTGGCAGGAGTAAGCCAGTATTTCTTAAAGATTTACACTCAACCATGGGAAGAAAGGGATGAGACGACACATTATGTGTGTTTCTGTAGCAGAAAGGTGGATACTACCTTGATCAGCTTGGCTATCATGGCCAGGACCAGCTTGGTAAAAATTCCAAAGGTTTAAATATTTAAAATGGGAGAGCCTGAAGTTGAAAATGCATAAACTGGTTTCCCAGTCCGACTGCAATACTCAGAAACTTCTTGCTGCCAATAAATGCATGCACTAATGTAGTGCAAAGACAGCTCCACATAACCAACATAGTGCCTGGAGTACCTCACTGCAAAGAGCATGAGCTGAACCAACAAGGCATCAGGCACATTCAGAGCAGGAAAGTCTGCATTGAGGACCCCACAAAAGACCCAGAAGCTTACACTAAAGTACCAAGCTGGAATATTGACACATGCAGATACAGAGATGACAAGAATAATGGCCAATGAAAACCAAAAGAAACATCTATGGAAGGAACCATAACTGCAAGTACAGTAGGACAAAATAAAAACACATTGTTGGGTAGATGCAAGGAGTTCTTTATACAGTCAGTGAGGACAAGAATAGGACATGTTATATTTTTTTTGCAGGGCGAGGAAACGGAGTGCTGTCCGCATCTTTTGCGGCCCCATTAAAGTGAATGGGTTCACATCCGAGCCGCCAAAACGGCGGCTCGGATGCGGACCAAAGAGCGGCCGTGTGCATGAGGCCTTAGCTGCAGACAGCTAGTCATGCAGAATGCACACAGTGTTAATATTCATGTTTTACATGTATCAGGCCCTTGTTTGTGCAAGATGTTTATGCTGCTTCAAGCTCAGCAGATTGTTTTCTGCATATTTTTATTTTCTTTAAACCTTTATTACATTTTTTTCAACCATTACAAAAATTATTCAACAATCAATTTATTCTTACATTGTATATAGTTCCCCAACCCCCATCCCTTTGCACGCCGCTTGCCCCTTCTCAAAATGAAGAAAGGGAAAAAATAAATAAAAAACTATATATATATATATATTTAACTCTCCTCTTCCCCATCTCGAACTCCCTCCTCATATAATCTCCCCCACCTCCCATGGACCCAACTCTCTCTCCCCAGGACTCAGTTTTTATTTATCCATTTCTGCCATAACCTGGCAAATCTATGTTTTTTCTTGATCCCAACCAAATGAAATTCCTCTCTGGCAAGCGAAACTCTGGTGAGATTCTCCCATTCTTTAACCGTGGGCACAGCACTCCCCCCCCCCCCCCCCCCCCAGTGTCCAACAATACACTTCCTGGCCTGAAACAGGAGTTTAGTTGCTATCTCTCTATGTTGGGGGGCATCCGCTCCATCCATCACCCCCAAAATACATTTCTCCAAATGCCTAGGCACTTTAAACCGGTGGTATTCCTCTATTTTTTCAATAATCTTTACCCAGTACTCTTGAATTTTTACACATGTCCATAATATATGTATATCGTCCACTCCTATCTCTCCACATTTTTGACAAGTAAAAACTTTAGATTTGTAGCACTTCATTAACATCTTGGGAGAGTAGTAAAGACGGTACAATATATTAAATTGAGTTATTCTATGGGAAAAGTTCCTTGAGACCTTATTCTTTGCCTGTATAGCCAATACCCAAAAATCTTCACGTTGGGGATTCAAGACCCCCTGCCATTTATACATTAGACTGTCAACTGCTCTTCTGTTATTCTTTTGGTATAATAGGCATTGGTATATTCTTGAAACCAGTTTCCTACCTCGTATTAATTTGGTGATATTAGCGAAAGGCTGCGGTAGGACAGTTATTTGTGTGCCTTTCCCTAAGATCTTATGCAGTGCATGTTTTAGTTGTAAGTAGAAAAACCTAAACTCTATATTTTTCAGTTGATATTTTCCTTTGAGCTCTTCATAGGGGATTATATCCCCCTCTTCCCATACCTGGCCTAGTTTATATATTCTATGTTTCCACCAGATTTTCTGTTCAATTAACTTTAATTCTGTGAGATTAATATTATCCCACAGTATGGTATCGGCATGGAAACCAGTCTGGGACCACAGTTCTTTTGCCACCTTCCAACTTTTAACCATCAACGCAAATAAAGGTATCTTAATACATCCCTGTTGGACCACAGTGCCCGCTTCCAATATTTGCAAAATATTAAATTTTTCCAATCTTTTATTTATCCCTGCTATTATATTCTTATATCTTTGCGTATTGCTCCATGTTATCATATTTTTTATAATCCCAGAAATGAAATAAAGTTGCAAATCTGGTACAGATAGTCCACCCTACTTCTCATGGATACACAATATTTGTGCCTTTATCCTCGGTTTTTTCCCTTGCCATATTAAATCCGTTAATAAACTGGCTATTATTTTGAAAAATCTTTTGGGGATTATCACCAAAATATAATTCAAAATATATTCCACAAAATATATTCCACAAAATATAATTCAAGGCGGGTAATAAACACATCTTCACCAAGGAAATACGACCTGCCATCGAAACATACAGTCTTTTCCATACCTCTATCGAAACATTTCAGTGAAGCTAAATTTAGTTACAAATAAATTAGCTTGAGGTCAGCACTTTAAACACAGGTATATTGATATTCATTAGTGTTGATAGCTGGGATAGAGTTTACAACCACTCGTTCATTTTTCATGAAAAAGTAGGTAATTGTACATGGTGAAATAGTTGTAAACGTTGAAGCGTGTAAAAATCATGCCTGACAAAACTTTTAAATATTGCATGGGTAAAACAAAGGAAGAAGAATTTGCATAATACATACTACTGATATAAAATGCTGCAGATATTTGAACAAGTAGAAACGGAAGAAGAAACACATGAATCCATTTAGTACAGAGCAACATTATGGCTTTTAGTAAAGAAATTAATATTGCACAACATATACAGATACATCATACTTCATTTTGTCATCCATAACTAAAGTACAAATTATGCAGGAGTCAGAAAGTGACATCTGCTGCTGATAATAAGCAGGGGACACCCATTTCACCTGCTAATGATCTGTCTCTCAGCAAGGTGCCATAATGATGACAATCTGCAAGACAAAATAGCAATATCTGTTGCTAAACAGTACATGCCTGAAAATAAATGCATCCGTAATGTATTCATCGCAGCATCAAATTCATATTTATTTCTACAGGATGAATAAGTATACCTTTTCTATCACCCAGTCACTGCTCACAGTGAAATAACACCATCCCACCATATGATTCGCAGTGAAAGTCATGTAGATGTGTTCTTCCTTACTTTACCTCTTGGCTCAACATATCTGTGATGTGTTTCATGAGATGACCAGCATTTTAAGAAAACTTTTAAGATGTCTATCCTATGTGTCTACGTGCAGCCTACAACAAAGCAAATGATAGAGGCAGCTCTCCAAATATCTTGCAGAAAGTGGTTTTCCTTTATGTCAGATGCAACATATTGGCTGTCATAGCCATATCATACTATGAAGGCTGTGATAGCCAAAATGTTGCATCTGATATAAAGGAGAACCACTCTTTCCAAGATATTTGGAGTGCTGCCTCTATCCTTCACTTTGTTTTGAAAATTCAGATTTTAGGGGTGAGTTGGACCAAACCTCATTACAGGGTGTACCCATACATGTTGGGCACTAGGAATGCTGTTTTCTTTTCAATTTATTGGCAGTGATTTACAGTCTGTCAAGAGTTTTGCTAGCATGTTGTGGTATTGTATTAAATAGATTTCTTGAAAATCTGAGTCCTTAAATTGGTTTCATAGTGATTTTTTTCTAAACACTGCATATTTTTGCCCCATATACCACTTTCCAAGTCAGCATTTTTATTTTCCTGTTCTTGGCATCGCTAAATCCTGGCAGGATCTTTACATGCAGAACTTTATGGTTTCATCAGATTCCTGATGGATTTTCTGACCAAACCCAGCATGCTTTGCTATGCAATGTTTCACAGAGCTTGCCCTGCCTAAACATGGAGAGGGGAGATATAGGGCATAACTGCTGCAGATAGAACAGTTTAATAGGTGGAGCAAGCCCTAAGGCTCCATTCAGACGTCCGTACTGCATTGCAGATCCGTAATTTGCAGAACCGCAATGCAGTGCAATGCAATTACGGATCCGCAATACACCCGGCCGGCACCCCCATAGAACTGCCTATTCTTGTCCGCAATTGCGGACAAGAAAAGAACATGTTCTATTTTTTTGCCGGAGCCGCGGATCGGAAGATCGGGGTGGTGGGGGGGCGCTCCGGAAATGCGGAGGTGGAGAGCACATAGTGTGCTCTCCGCATCCATTCTGTCCCCATAGAGAATGAATGGATAGGCACTCGTTCCGCAATTTGCGGAATGGATGCAGACCCATTATACGGACGTGTGAATGTAGCCTAAGAAACATGAAAAGTAAGGATAAAATATAACATGATCTGTTGTGATCAACCATGATAAGTAGAGAGGAGCAAAGCATTCAAAAATTCGATTTGGTCGCTTCGCAGAATTTCTCCAAGAAATTTGCTTTGTTACCAATTAATTTGTCACAAAGTGCGTTAAATCAGGTCTATCCTGGCCTGCAGATAAACTTCAGGGAGAATGTATCTTGTTGTATATCACTGTGCAGTGCACCAACATGCATAGCTAATCCTTTCTGATAGCGAAATACTTAGGCCCCTTTCACACGGGCGAGATTTCCGTGCGGTTGCAATGCGTGAGGTGAACGCATAGAACCCGCACTGAATCCGGACTCATTCATTTCTATGGGGCTGTGCACATGAGCGGTGCTTTCCACGCATCACTTGTGCGTTGCGTGAAAATCGCAGCATGCTCCTCTTTGTGCGTTTTTCACGTAACGCAGGCCCCATAGAAATGAATGGGGTTGCGTGAAAATCGAAAGCATCCGCAAGAAAGTGTGGATGCGGTGCGATTTTCATGCACGGTTGCTAGGAGACGATCGGGATGGGGACCCGATCATTATTATTTCCCCTTATAACATGGTTATAAGGGAAAATAATATCATTCTGAATACAGAATGCATAGTACAATAGGGCTGGAGGGGTTAAAAAAAAATTAACAATAATTTAACTGACCTTAATCCACTTGTTCGCGCAGCCGGCATCTCTTCTGTGACCATGTGATGAGCGTAGTGACATCATCAAAGGTCCTTTTCCTCACAGATGAAGACAGAAGAGATGCCGGCTGCGCGAACAAGTGGATTAAGGTGAGTTAAGTTATGTATTTATTTTTTAACCCCTCCAGCGCTATTTGACTATGCATTCTGTATTCAGAATGCTATTATTTTCCCTTATAACCATGTTATAAGGGGAAATAATACAATCTACACAACCTTGAACCCAAACCTGAACTTCTGTGAAGAAGTTCAGGTATGGGTACCACATTCAGTTTTTTATCACGCGCGTGCAAAACACATTGCATCCGTGCGATAAAAACTGAACAACGGAACGCAATCGCAGTCAAAACTGACTGCAATTGCGTACCTACTCGCGCGGGTTTGCCGCAATACACCGGGACGCATCCGGACCTAATCCGGACACGCTCGTGTGAAAGAGGCCTTACTGTGTATCAGAATGACAGTCAGGTCACATATATGGATGTACACATCATTGTGCAGGCGACCAACAGTCCTAGCTAACCCCTAGCTTAACCAAAAGAAAAGCATACAGCAACCTTCAGTAAAGCAAAACAATTTGGTAAATTTGAGTCAAAATATTTCATTTTTATTTATAAAAAAATACAAAACTTGCAAAAAATTTGGAAAAATTAGCAATTTTCAAAATGTCAATTTCTCTGCTTTTAAAACAGATAGTGATGCCTCCTAAAATAGTTATTACTTTACATTTCCCATATGTTTACTTCATGTTTGGATCATTTTGTAAATTACTTTTTCTTAGAAGTTTAGAAGCAATTCTTGAAATTTTTCAGAAAATTTCTAAAACCCACTTTTAAGGACCAGTTCAGGTCTGAAGTCATTTTGTGAGGCGGATATAATAGAAACCATCCATAAATGGTCCCATTTTAGAAACTACACCCCTCAAGGTATTCAAAACATATTTTACAAACGTCATTAACCCTTTAGGTGTTCCACAAGAATTAAAGGAATATGTAGATTAATTTTCCGAATTTCACTTTTTTGGCAGATTTTCCATTTTAATCCATTTTTGTTCCTCTAACAAAGCAAGGGTTAACAGCCCAAACAAAACTCAATATTTATTCCCCTGATTCTTTAGTTTACAGAAATACCCAATATGTGGTCGTAAACTTCTGTACGGGCACACGGCAGGGCCCAGAAGGAACGCCATATGGATTTTGGAGGGCAGATTTCACTGGGATGATTTTAAGATGTCACATTTGAAGACCCCCTGATGCACCCTAGAGTAGAAACTCCAAAAAAATGACCCATTTTGGAAAATACACCCCTCAAGGTATTCAAAACTTCATTAACCCTTTAGGTGTTCCACAAAAATTGAAGGAATATGTAGATGAAATTTCAGAATTTCACTTTTTTGGCAGATTTTCCATTTTAATCCATTTTTTCCTTCAATATTTATTCCCCTGATTCTGTAGTTTACAGAAACACCCCACATGTGGCCATAAACTGCTGTACGGGCACACGGCAGGGCGCAGAAGGAAAGGAACACCATATGTTTTTTGGAGGGCAGATTTCACTGGGATAATTTTAAGTTGCCATGTCACATTTGAAGACCCCCTAATGCACCCCTAGAGTAGAAACTCCCAAAAAATTACCCCATTTTGGAAACTACGGGATAAGGTGGCAGTTTTGTTGGTACTATTTAAGGATACATATGATTTTTGTTTGCTGTATATTACACTTTTTGTGAGGCAAGGTAACAAAAAATAGCTGTTTTGGCACAGTTTTTATTTTTTGCTATTTACAATGTTCATCTGACAGGTTAGATCATGTGGTATTTTTATAGAGCAGGTATAGACATGACAATACCAAATATGACTACTTTGTTCTATTGTTTGTTTCAGTTTTACATAATAAAGCATTTTTGAAGAAAAATATTATTTAGTGTCTCCATATTCTGAAAGTCATAGTTTATTTTTATTTTTTGGGCAACTGTCTTATGAAGGGGCTCATTCTTTTTGGTATGAGATGATTTGATTGATACTATTTTGGGGTGCATATGACTTTTTGATCGCTTGGTATTACACTTTTTGTGATGTAAGGTGACAAAAAAATTGCTTTTTGGACAAACTTTTTTTTTTTACGGTGTTCACCTGAGGGGTTAGGCCATGTGATATTTCTATACAGCAGGTTCTTATGGATGCGGCGATACCTAATATGTTAACTTTTTTATGTATACAAGTTTTACACAATAACAGCATTTTTAAAACAAAAAAAAATCATCTTTTAGTGTATCTATATTCTGAGAGCCATAGTTATTTTTTGGGTGATTATTCTAGGTAGGGTCTCATTTTATGCGGGATGAGATGATGGTATGATTTTGGGGTGCGTATAACTTTTTGATCGCTTGGTATTACACTTTTTGTGATGAAGGTGACACAAAAATGGCTTTCTTGACACACTTTATTTTTTATTTTTTTTGGTGTTCACCTGAGGGGTTAGGTCATGTGATATTTTTATAGAGCAGGTCCTTATGGACGTGTCAATACCTAATATGTACAGTATACTTGTTTTATTTATTTAAGTTTTACACAATAATATCATTTTTGAAACAATTGTCTTAGGTAGGGTATCATTTTTACGGGATGAGATTAAAATGACGGTTTGATTGGCACTATTTTGGGGTGCATATGACTTTTTGATCGCTTGCTATTATACTTTTTGTGATGTAAGGTGACAATAAATGACTTTTTTTTACATTTAACACAATAAAAGCATTTTTGAAACAAAAAAAAATCATGTTTTAGTGTCTCCATAGTCTGATTGCCATATTTTTTTTTATTTTTTGGGTGATTGTCCTAGGTAGGGTCTAATTTTTTGCGGAATGAGATGATGGTTTGATTGGTACGTTTTTTTACATTATTTTTTTTTTACTTTATTTTGGGAAAAGGACACTTTTTTTTTTTTTTTTACTTAAAAGTGGAAACTTTAATTTTTTTTTGTAAAACTTTGTTTTTGTTCCACTCTGGGACTTCAACTTTTGGGGGTCTGATCCCCTTTAAAATGCATCACAATACTTTTGTATTGTAATTCATTGGCTGTAAGTGTATTACACACTGTAATACACTTCAGCCTGCTTGCCTGTGAGATCCAGGGGGCTGGATCTCACAGGCTGTCACGGAAGGCAGCTACGATGCCTAAGGAAGGCATCGGGCTGCCTTCCGTGCCATCAGGTCCCTGTCATAGCAGCGCGGGGACCCGATGGCCACCCTGCACCCAGCATGATCCCGCACGTGACCGCGGCAGTGCAAGAGTTAATGCACTGGCATCAGTGTTTTCACCGATGCTGGCGCATACAGCAGGGGTCCGGCTGTCAGTGACTGCTGGACCCCTGCTGCTGATCGGGCGGGTGCAGCTCCTGTACCCACCCGATCAGTCCGCCATACATGTACGGCGCTGGTCCTTAAGCCACGTCCAACAGTGGTGCACATGTACTGCGCGGGTCCATAATGGGTTAATTCATGTTGTGGCAGTGCAAACACATGCTTTTGAATCTCTTCATAGCTGTAGAATGACTGTGTGTCACTATTAGGCTCAGTTCACATAGTTATTTGGTCAGTTATTCTCATCATTTATTGCTGGCCAAAAGCAGGTGCGGGTCAAACCCACAGAACAGGTGTAGATCTATTCATGATACCTAATCCGATAGTAGGCTTGGATCCTGAATTTGGCTCACAAAAACTGATGACCATGTGATAGAAAAACTGACCATGTGATAGAGGCCTTACGGACACTCAAACGACAGGACCCATTTTTCTCCATTATTTTTCTATTCTTCTGACAGATCAGAACGGAAAAATAAACTGTGATGTCAACACTGTTAAACAGGAACACTAGTGTCCCCAAAACAGAGTGGTGATGGTGGCAACAGCATGAAGAGTCACAATAGTGGCACCATAACAGACTGTTGAGGGTGGCAACAGCATGAAGAGTCACAATAGTGGCACCTGAACAAAGTGGTGAGAGTGGCAACAGCATGAAGAGTCACAATAATGGCCCCATAACAGAGTGGTGAGGGTGGCAACAGCATGAAGTGTCACAATAGTGACCACATAAAAGAGAGAGAAGGGTCGCAGCAGCATGAAGAGTCACAATAGTGGCACTGGAACAGAGTGGGGAGGTGGGGGGTAAAAGCAGTGGCAGTAACAGCACAAAATGGTAGCAGATCACAGTAGAAGCAGATGGCAGTAGAGGCGGCAGGCGTGTTGCATCAGGTGGTTGGCAGCATCAGAATACCAGCAGCATGTAGCCAGAACGGGCCATCAGTCAGAATGTTCCATTGTGGCAGCAAACTACAGACAGATCATTACTGCCAGAATGATCTAGGCTTTTGCATCAGGTCTGAAAATCCTGGTGGATCTAGGGTTGATTCAGTTTTGTGTTAAGGCTGGCCGCAGGCTAGCCTGGATTTGTGGGAGGGGCCGGTACCTGTCTCAAGCAGTCTGGCTCTCCCAGGCAGCCTGGATTTGTGGGAGGGGCCGGTACCTGTCTTAAGCAGTCTGGCTCTCCCAGGCAGCACGTCGGCATTCGGACGTCTGCTACTTCCGGGTGTGACGTCATCAGCAAGCGTCCTGCACGAGTCGGATCTCAGAGAAGCCGGGTGTACCTTTCACTTCAGTCTGCAAGCTGTTCAGGTCGTTTTCCATGATAACTGCTTTGTTCGGGGAGCGTGGTAACGTGGAGGAGGGTAGGAGGGGGTGTAGAGAGGGGGAAGTGTGCCAGAGGATCGCTTCTCCTCACTGCGTTCAGGCACATGCAATTCAAGTTTTGGCAGCATTGTCACATAGTTGGAGCTCATTGCCTGTCTCAGCATAACCTGTATCTAAGTTCATACAGGGGCTGCGAGTCATCTGGGCTCAGCAGGTTAAACTCTGGCAGCTGGGTCCTGGTGCCATTACTGAGTTGATTACTTACAAGGTTGCTGCTTGTGCACATGTTTGACACTCATCACATACACTACATACATACCTTAGACACATAGTTCGCACATCAGGCAGTTTGACGAAAAAAAAAAAAAAAAAAGGGTACAAGTGGATTGTTAAATAAAGAAAAAAAAAAAGTGGGTTGTTCAAGTAAAAAAAAAAAAAAAAAACTTTATCCACCAAGCTTCATCCATACACCTCTAGCATAGGTACATCCGCCAATACAGCTACACGCTCGCACGACATACACACCCCGTTTCATCTCGTAGACTAGTGTCATACGTCATACGGTCTGTTTTCCACAAATCCTATACTTACATACATCACCTACCACGTCTGTAGGTTCTTTAGCCCGCAGTATTCGTTTTTAATTAATCTGCCACGTCACAGATTCACACAAACTCGGGCTCGCTTCATACGTCAGTGGAAACGACTATCATACTCCCTGTCAGCCTCGAAGGCTTTTCGTTCAATCGTTTCACGCTGCTGGGGGGGGGGGGGGAAGGGAGGGGCTTAGATTCCGTCAGCTGGGTCCTGGTGCCATTACTGACTTGATTACTTACAAGGTTGCTGCTTGTGCACATGTTTGGCACTCATCACATACACTACATACATACCTTAGACACATAGTTCGCACATCAGGCAGTTTGACAAAAAAAAAAAAAAAAAAGGGTACAAGTGGATTGTTAAATAAAGTAAAAAAAAAAAAAAAAAACTGGGTTGTTTAAATAAAGAAAAAAAAAAAAAAAAGTGGGTTGTTCAAATAAAGAAAAAAAAAGAAAAAAAAAAACCTTTATCCACCAAGCTTCATCCATACACCTCTAGCATAGGTACATCCGCCAATACAGCTACACGCTCGCACGACATACACACCCCGTTTCATCTCGTAGACTAGTGTCATACGTCATACGGTCTGTTTTCCACAAATCCTATACTTACATACATCACCTACCACGTCTGTAGGTTCTTTAGCCCGCAGTATTCGTTTTTAATTAATCTACCACGTCACAGATTCACACAAACTCGGGCTCGCTTTATACGTCGGTGGAAACGACTATCATACTCCCTGTCAGCCTCGAAGGCTTTTCGTTCAATCGTTTCACGCTGCTGGGGGGGGAAGGGGAGGGGCTTAGATTCCGTCATCTTGTTTGTCAGCTTACGGGCAGCAGGTCGTAGGGTTAACAGGTTGTTTTTTTGTTTTGTTTTTTCTCTTTTTCTTTCTTCGTTTTTTTTTTTTTTTTTTGTTGTTGTTTTGTGGTGTTTGTTGTGTTGTTTGCAGTGGTCTACGCCATCTGCAACTTCAGCCAGTGCAGGCTCCTGCATGTCTGTGCCACATGTTTTAGGGCACATCCGGTCACGGTCTGCACATTGAAGCCGGCGTGACTGAGCCGGGTGAATGTGGAGGCACTAGACCAGCTGCTGCGGCTTCATCCGGTTCAGCCGTTCCGTACATTCCTGGTGGAAGGGTTTTCACGGGGATTTCACACTGGGCTCATCACCTTGCCCCAGCAGACTCATGAATGCCCCAACTTGCAGTCGGCTTCTAAACATGCTGGTCTGGTGGATTCACTCTTGGCAGTTGAGCTGGACAAGGGTTTCATCATTGGTCCTTTCCAGTCCCCTCCTTTCTGCACTTGGAGGGTGAGCCCGGTGGGGGTGGTGCAGGGAAAATATTCCAATAAATTTCGTTTGATTTATGATTTGTCTGCTCCACATTCTTCCCACGTTCCTAGTCTCAACTCGTTGATTCCGTCCGAGGAATTTTCCTTGAAGTATACTTCCGTAGACCAGACTATCCAGGTCATTCTTCAAGACAGGCATGGGGGCTTGGCTGTCCAAAGCAGATGTCTCTGATGCGTTCAAACTGCTGCCCATTAGCCCATCTCTCTGGCAGTGGCATGGCATCAAATGGAGAGATGCGTACTATTTCGCCACCAAGTTGACGTTTGGTTCCTAGAGCAGCCCCAGTCTGTTTGACAGGTTAGCGCAGGCACTGGAATGGATTTTGTTGGAACAGGGTTGCCAGAATGTCATTCACTACCTGGATGATTTTCTGTTGATCGAAGAACCCTCACAGGCACCTGTTGACTTGCAGGTTCTCTTGCAGGTCTTCAAGGAGTTAAACATTCCAGTGGCCGAACACAAAACAGAAGGGCCTGCGCAGGTTGTCACGTTCTTGGGGATCTCTCTGGATTCACGTGCCATGTCAGCCAGTCTGCCACAAGACAAACTCGACAGAATCAAATCAGGTGTCCGTTCCTTGCTCATGTCTCAGGTTTGCAAGAGAGAATTGCAGTCTCTGTTGGGCATGTTATACTTTGCCATGAGGATCATTCCTCAGGGTAGAGCATTCATTTCAAGATTGCTAGTCTTATTACAACAGACCAGTGATTTGGACGCATCAGTGCATCTTAATGCGAACGCCCGAGCAGATCTGTTCATGTGGGACAGATTTCTCAGTGGGTGGAACGGCATTTCCATGTTTATTCCGAGGGCCACTTCCGATTCTCCACACGTATTTTCAGACGCGGCTGCCTCGGTAGGTTTCGCGGCCATATTTGGCTCACATTGGTTCGCCGGCTCATGGCCCACACACGTGCTACAGTTGCCGGGGTTTTCTCAGATGTCGGCATTGTTCGAGATCTATCCTATCGTAGCAGCTGCTATAGTCTGGGGGCATAGGTGGTCGGGTCACACGGTGGTTTTCCACACTGACTACATGGCGACCGCAGAGATCATTAACAAGGGCAGATCTAAATCGTTACTTATCATGTCTTTCATGCGTAGATTGACCTGGGTAGCTCTGGAACGGGGGTTTCATTTTCATGCCCGGTTTTTGGACGGGGTCAGCAACGTTGCAGCTGATGCTTTATCTCGTTTTGATTTTTCTCGCTTTTTCTTACAGAACCCAGAAGCAGACTCAGTGGGCACCCCGGTACCGGACTGGCGGCTGCTGGTCTTGGATTAGACTCTCTGATGGTGGTCGCCAGTTCACTCATTACCAAGTCTTTGTCGGCCAGTACGTTGCGGTCGTACCGCCGAGCGTGGGTGGTTTTTTCGAACTTTAAGTTGGCATATCCTAGAGGTGACACAGGTCAGGTCAAGTATATGGTGGCTTTCGTGCCTTATTGTCATTCGGTATTGGCTGTATCCTACAACACCATTAGGCTATATTTGGCTGGGGTGTAGCATTTTTTGGCACTTCAAGAGCCAGACAGACCCTCTATATTTTCAGCTCACCCGATCAAGGCCATCCTCAGAGGCATTCAAAAGAGCCAGGTCACGGTCAAGTCGGTCCGTCGACCTATTAAGGTGGACACGTTTCGTAGCCTGTCGGAAGTTCTCACATTCTCACCATTCAGAGTCCTTCCCAGCCTGGTGATCAAGGCGGCGATGTACTTGGCGTTTACGGGTTTTTAAGACCAGGTGAAGTGACACAGGCCAGACAAGGGGCGGTGGCTCTCCGCAAGGGAGATTTAGTCAGGATGGGCAGTAACTCATTTGCAGTTGCCTCACAACAAAACAAGGCAGGTAGGTCCCGGCCATGTAGTTAAGTTCTTCCAGACCACAAACGCATAGTGTCCAGTGACAGTCTTGGACAACCTCTTGCTGGCCCTTAGTCTTCACAGCCCCACTGACCCATTACTTCCATTCCCTGTTGGTCCACTGACGTCCAGCCAGTTCATCAAACATATTCGCATCCTGTTGACCAGTGTAGGATTGAATCCGGCTCAATTCTCGGGGCATTCTTTCCGCATCGGTGCTGCATCCGCAGCGTCCAAGCATGGAGTCCCTGTGCATATCATTAAACACTTGGGGCGCTGGCGCTCGGGGTGCTTTGTACGGTATATCCCGAAGCCACAAGCGGAGCTGGTCCAAGCATTCAGTACATTGGCAGAGTAGCACCTAGCACCTCAGGCCTATCCTTCCCTCACTGGTGGGTTTTGCCCCCTTTTTCAGGCATACCGACCTAGTGAGGCCAAGGCACACCTCAGGCCAATTAGGTAGGGGGGTGGTGGTTGGGCATCTTCCACTCGTTTAGGTCCTGACCACAACTGTTAAGGCTGGCCGCAGGCTAGCCTGGATTTGTGGGAGGGGCCGGTACCTGTCTCAAGCAGTCTGGCTCTCCCAGGCAGCCTGGATTTGTGGGAGGGGCCGGTACCTGTCTTAAGCAGTCTGGCTCTCCCAGGCAGCACGTCGGCATTCGGACGTCCCCTGCCCACCCATTCCCATTCTTCATTCAGTCATTCAACCATCACATTCAGGGTATGCCCCCTTTTTCAGGCATGCCGACCTAGTGAGGCCAAGGCACACCTCAGGCCAATTAGGTAGGGGGGTGGTGGTTGGGCATCTTCCACTCGTTTAGGTCCTGACCACAAATAAAGGTTAGTCTCTCAACATTTTGTGTTGAAAGGCGATCTCTCTTTAAACCCACTAAACACTCGCTCTGATGCCACACTACTGGCCAGGCAGGAAAACTTGCCCAGGGCAAACTCGGCCATTTGCGGCCACAATTCAAGTTTGGCTGTTAGTTGCCCAGGGGATCTTGGATCTGGGGTGACACAGCATAGTCCAAGTATGCCATCACCTACTGGTTCAGGTTCTGTTCCATGTCCTGCTGCTGGGTAGTTTCTTCAGTAGGTGGGTGAAGAAAAGTGATCAGAGACTCAAGACTTAAGTTGCTGCTGTACCTGGTGCTGCTCCTGCTCCCCTCCCACCCCTCCAGCAGTCATGGCAGTGGAGCGTGATATCAGACAGTCCCCCTGGTGAGATCTTCATGAAAATGCCCGATGGCGCAAGTAGGCAGAGACCAACCGACTACAATGGATGTCTCAATAATAATTGAGTTTTTCATCCCTCTCAGAAGGTGTAAAAAAGGCCCCCGTTTTGAACCGGTAGCCAGGGTCTAACATTGTGGAGAGGCCGTAGTCATCCCTCTGCCGAATGGTGATAATGCAGCTGTCACTACTCAAGCAACTCAGCATACATCTGGCCATTTGTGCAAGGTACTTAGAGGGACTCCTCTCCCTGCCTCCCTCTCCACTAAATACTGCCATGGTCTGTCAGGGTCATCTGCTTCATCTTCGTCGTCACCCTCTAGCTCTAGTGATGAGGGAAGTGAGCTTAGTTCAAAACTTTGGATTAATGCTGTACGGAGATGAATCTCCGTACATTATTAAAATGTGTTTTTCCATTTTTAAAATCAATAACTGAAGTTCTGCAATGAAGTGTCACACAACTTCACGAATAACTGACTTTGGTTCATCAGAGCTCGTATATTTTAATATTTTAATGCTGTATGGAGATGGATCCCCGTACAGTATTAAACCAAAGTTTTGAACAAAGCAATTTTGGATGCAGCATCTGAAGCTTGCTTCACTCATCACTATCTAGTAGATAAACCACCTAGTTCTGTGTAGAATGCCTGGGCGTTTATGTCCTCCTCCTTGTCCTCATCATCCTTCTGTGCCAATTCAGCCAACATAGGACTCATGTGGCCATGAGATGTCCCCTCACCACTCAGATTTATCAGCATCCCCTCCATGACGTGAAGGAGTGGAATGACAATCATTGATCCTGTAGCCCCCATGGACTGACAAATAAAGTGGCCTCCTCAAAGGACCTGAGCAAACCGCATGTGTCACAGATGAGCTGCCACTGCCTAACATCAAAGTTACACTGGTGAGTAGTTTTGTCCATCTGCATTATCAAGAAATCCCTGACGCACTGCAGACAGAATGTTTTTCCCGTTATCGGTGACCATAGTTCCTATCTCCAGTTGGTGAGGAGATAGCCAGGATTTGATTTCTTGGTTGATGACACGGAGCAGTTCTTCCCCGATGTGACTCCATTCACCCATGTTGACCAAGTGCAGAACCACTTAACAACACTGTGCTTTACATAGGTAATATGCTGGAGGAACACTCTGAACTGTGCATACAGTGGAGGCTCAGGACAAGGTGAAAGATGAGGAGGCAGAGGAGGACATTGACTCAGAAATCCCCCAATTACAATGCGGAGGCGGCATTGCTATCACCTGGCCAAGTTGCTGGTTTTCTGGGCTAGAACCACATTTACCAAATGGCCTGTAAAGGACATTCATTATCCTTGACCATAGTTACAGCTCCACATGACAGTTCTGGCATAAACTGTACCAGACGCCAACAGACTCAAGGACTTGCACACCTTTTACTCAACATACGTGTACAGGGCTGGTACAGCCTTTTTAGAGAAGTAATGACAGCTTGGGACTCTCTACCTTGGGTTAGCTCAAGCCATCAGTTCAGGGCCGCTGATAGAAATCATGGGGCCCCGTACAGCATACATGATAGGGCCCCCTTCAGCTCCACCCCCTGATCCCTCCTTCAGCCACACCCCTGGCCCCGCCCTTGGCCCCTCCCCAGACGCCGCCTTGAAACAACATGCAGATTTGTCTACAAGTGATATTTATTTTTCTCCAGCCAGTTATAAGTTTTATTATCCAAAATAAATACTGTTTTCAGATGAGAACAGACCTCTTTAATATCAATATGTAATAAAAAAACATTAATGAATAAATGAAGTGGTATTTTGAAAAAATTAGGAAGATTAAACAAATGATAAAGGTGGAAAAAAAACAACAAGCCAGGTCTCTGTAGGCTTCTGTAAGCCCTGTAAGGCTTCATTCAGACGTCCGGATGCGTTTTGCGGATCCGATCCATCTATCAGTGGATCCGTAAAAATCATGCGGACGTCTGAATGGAGCTTTACAGGGGGTTGATCAATGACATGGGGGTAATCAATGACAGGGTGGTGATCAGGGAGTCTATATGGGGTGATCACCACAGTCATTGATCACGCCCCTGTAAGGCTTCATTCAGACGTCCGGATGCGTTTTGCGGATCCGATCCATCTATCAGTGGATCCGTAAAAATCATGCGGACGTCTGAATGGAGCTTTACAGGGGGTTGATCAATGACAGGGGGGTAATCAATGACAGGGGGGTGATCAGGGAGTCTATATGGGGTGATCACCACAGTCATTGATCACGCCCCTGTAAGGCTTCATTCAGACGTCCGGATGCGTTTTGCGGATCCGATCCATCTATCAGTGGATCCGTAAAAATCATGCGGACATCTGAATGGAGCTTTACAGGGGGGGTGATCAATGACAGGGGGGTAATCAATGACAGGGGGGTGATCAGGGAGTCTATATGGGGTGATCAGGGGTGATCAGGGGTTAATAAGTGACGGGGGGGGGGGGGTGTAGTGTAGTGTAGTGGTGCTACTTTACAGAGCTACCTGTGTCCTCTGGTGGTCGATCCAAACAAAGGGGACCACCAGAGGACCAGGTAGCAGGTATATTAGACGCTGTTATCAAAACAGCGTCTAATATACCTGTTAGGGGTTAAAAAAACACATCTCCAGCCTGCCAGCGAACGATCGCCGCTGGCAGGCTGGAGATCAACTCTCTTACCTTCTGTTCCTGTGAGCGCGCGCGCCTGTGTGCGCGCGTTCACAGGAAATCCCGGCTCACGCGAGATGACGCGTATATGCGTCGCTGAGCGCAGGGCTGCCACCTCCGGAACGCGAATCTGCGTACAGCGGTCCGGAGGTGGTTAATTGGTTATGTCGAGGCTGCCCGGGCCCCCCTGCCAGCCGGGCCCGGTACAACTGGGCCAGCTGTTCTGGCCTATCAGCGGCCCTGCATCAGTTCTCTAAAATATTCAGAGTCCATGATAAGGGAAGGGAGAGACTGTAGTACCAGCAACTTGGCCAGGTGCAGCTTCTGCGCTGGTGGATGAGTGCACACATACTGTTGTCTCTTTGCAATTGTCTCGGTGATCGGTTGCTGGCAAAACACGTGACAAGGAGGAGGAGGAGCATCAGGAGCAATAGACGGAGGGAAGGAACGACAGCTTCCTTTTGTTGAGTTGAAGGAGTCCTGACTGCTGGAGAAGGTGTGTGGACCACTGGGAGATGCAGCGGTTACTGCATCAGGCTGTACCATTACATTAGTGTCACAGTTTTTGCAGGCCACTTTATGGTGATGCTCTGTGTTAATGCACCCGATGACAGGTGGTTCGGCTTTTCTTAGTCAGGGAGAGCTGCTGCAGAAGGGACAGATAGTGTAGGGACAGGAATTGTTTAGTGTTGAAAGGTGTTAGAGACCCAAAAGTCCTTTTAAGGACTATTGTTTTATCTGGCTGCAATATACAGTATATTATTAGCGCAACCTGCGCTAAATTGTGTGCAATTGTCCTAAATATCTGTGACATTCAGTCTAATTTACTTTCACATACACTTACAAAACCTGCGCTACTGTATGTGTGACATACTTTCAAGCATATACAGTTGCAAGAAAAAGTATGTGAACCCTTTGGAATGATATGGATTTCTGCACAAATTTGTCATAAAATGTGATCTGATCTTCATCTAAGTCACAACAATAGACAATCACATGTAAACATTCACAGTGCAGGTGGAAAAAGTATGTGAACCCTTGGATTTAATAACTGGTTGAACCTCCTTTGGCAGCAATAACTTCAACCAAATGTTTCCTGTAGTTGCAGATCAGACGTGCACAACGGCCAGGAGTAATTCTTGACCATTCCTCTTTACAGAACTGTTTCAGTTCAGCAATATTCTTGGAATGTCTGGTGTGAATCACTTTCTTGAGGTCATGCCACAGCATCTCAATCGGGTTGAGGTCAGGACTCTGACTGGGCCACTCTAGAAGGCGTATTTTCTTCTGTTTAAGCCATTCTGTTGTTGATTTACTTCTATGCTTTGGGTCGTTGTCCTGTTGCAACACCCATCTTCTGTTGAGCTTCAGCTGGTGGACAGTTCTCCTGCAAAATTTCTTGATGAACTTGGGAATTCATTTTTCCTTCAATGATAGCAATCCGTCCAGGCCCTGACGCAGCAAAGCAGCCCCAAACCATGGTGCCCCCACCACCATACTTCACAGTTGGGATGAGGTTTTGATGTTGGTGTGCTGTGCCTCTTTTTCTCCACACATAGTGTTGTGTGTTTGTTCCAAACAACTCAACTTTGGTTAGATCTGTCCACTGAATATTTTGCCAGTACTGCTGTGGAACATCCAGGTGCTCTTGTGCAAACTGTAAACATGCAGCAATGTTTTTTTGGACAGCAGTTGCTTATTCTGTGGTATCCTCCCATGAAATCCATTCTTGTTTAGTGTTTTACATATCGTAGATTCGCTAACAGGGATGTTAGCATATGCCAGAGACTTTTTTAAGTCTTTAGCTGACACTCTAGGATTCTTCTTTAACTCATTGAGCAGTCTGCGCTGTGCTCTTGCAGTCATCTTTACAGGACGGCCACTCCTAGGGAGAGTAGCAGCAGTGCTAAACCTTCTCCATTTATAGACAATTTGTCTTACCGTGGACTGATGAACAGCAAGGCTTTTGGAGATACTTTTACAACCCTTTCCAGCTTTATGCAAGTCAACAATTCTTAATCGTAGGTCTTCCTAGAAACTCTTTTGTGCGAGACATCTTTCACATCAGGAAATGCTTCTTGTGAAAAGCAAACCCAGAACTTGTGTGTGTTTTTTATAGGGCAGGGCAGCTGTAACCAACACTTCCAATCTCATCTCATTGATTGGACTCCAGTTGGCTGACACCTCACTCCAATTAGCTCTTGGAGATGTCATTAGTCTAGGGGTTCACATACTTTTTCCACCTGCACTGTGAATGTTTACATGCTGTGTTCAATAAAAACATGGTAACATTTAATTCTTTGTGTGTTATCAGTTTAAGCAGACTGTGATTGTCTATTGTTGCGACATAGATGAAGATCAGATCACATTTTATGACCAATTTGTGCAGAAATCCATATCATTCCAAAGGGTTCACATACTTTTTCTTGCAACTGTATACCATTTAATATGCTCAAGGCGAGCAGTAAGGGACAGGGAAGTGGCCGTGCTGCTGATGGTTCACGCAGAGGCCGTGGCCCTGGGCGCGGTGAAACTGTGTCTGCTGCCAGAGCACAAGAAACACACTCATCCTTGATACCTAGCTTCATGTCCCAGTTTGCAGGGTGGTGCAGGACACCACTCGCGAAGTCACACCAGTGCGACCAGGTGATCGGTTGGATTGCAGCAGATAATGCTTCCAGTCAATTAAGCACCACCCTGTCTTCCACAAAGTCCAGTCTCAGTAGCCAAGAGTCTAGTCAACAGAATCCTCACCCTTATCATCCTTCGTCCCACCATGGAGACTTTTGGCAAACAAGTGATCCCACATTTGGATATTCAGAGGAGCTCTTTTCAGTGCAATTACTTGATTTGGCCCTCTCTCCAAGCACGTTTGAAGAAGGACATGAGGAGATGTTGTGCACTGTTTCCCAAACTCTTGAGCATCCACAGCCAGAAGAAGATGGTGGGGAACGGCAATTAGTGTTTCACAAGGTGGATGATGATGATAGAACACAGTTAACAATAAGTCAACGGCAATTAGTGTCTCAAGAGGTTCATGATGAGGATGAGACACAGTTGCCAGTAAGTGAGGTTCTTGTTAGGTCAACAAGTCAGGAGGATGACCAGAGTGAGGACGTGGAAGAGGAGGTGGTGGAATATAAAATCACTGACCCAACCTGGGAAGGTGGCAAGCCTATCGAGGACAGCAATACAGAGGGGGGAAGGATCCACAGCACCGCAGCAGGCTGGAAGAGGCAGTTGGGTGCACCCCCTTGCAGCAATCTCCCTTGCCAAATGGTAGGTGTTCCACAGTCTGGCGCTTTTTTAGGAGAGTGCGGACAATAAAAGAATTCTAATTTGCAACCTGTGCCATACAAAAATTAGCAGGGACATGAACACTAGCAACCTCACCAGCATGATCTGCCACATGGCATCAAAGCACCTTAATGGGTGGGCTAAATGCCTGGGTCCGCAATCAGTGTCTGCGGGTCACACCACTGCCTCCTCTTCCCCTGTGTTACGTGCTGGCCAATCCCCTGTCCAAGACGCAGGCCCGGATTCCTCCTGCCATGCGCCTGGACCTTCGCAAGCACCATCAGCTAGCACATCCACTTCTGTGTCCTAGCGCAGTGTACAGATGTCCATACCCCAGTCCTTTAAATGAAAGAGCAAATACCCAGCCACCCACGCACAGGCCATGGCACTAAATGCGCAACTTTCCAAATTGCTGGTCCTGGAAATGTTGCCATTTAGGCTTGTGGACTCTGAGGCTTTCCGCAGCCTGATGGCGGCGGCGGTCCCTCGTTACTCAGTCCCCAGCCACCACTATTTTTCCCGTTGTGCCATCCCCACCTTACACCAGTATGTGTCCCGTATCATCACCCGTGCCCTGACCAACGCAGTAATTGGGAAGGTCCACTTAACGACTGACACATGGACAAGTGCTTTTGGCCAGGGACGCTACATTTCCCTGACGGCACACTGGGTGTATGTTGTGGAGGCCGGGAGCGAGTCGTACCCTGGAATGGCACAGGTGCTACCGACGCCAAGGATTGCGGGCCCTACTTCCATCAGGATTTCCGCCGCCACCAACATTAATGGCTGCAACCCCCCCTTCTCCTCTTCCACCTCCTCCTCGACTTCTACCTCTGAATTCTCATCTTGCAGCACCAGTCAGCCATCAGTCAGTAGCTGGAAGCAGTGTAGCACTGCAGTGGGGAAGCGGCAACAGGCCGTGCTGAAACGAATTTGCTTAGGTGACAAACAGCACACCACCGCAGAGGTGTGGCAGGGTATAAGGGACCAGACTGAGCTGTGGCTCTCGCCACTCAACCTACAATCAGGCATGGTTCTGTCTGATAATAGCCATAACTTGGTGGCGGCTTTGGATCTTGTCAAGCTCACACACATACCATGCCTAGCCCACGTGTTCAACTTAGTGGTTTAGCGGTTTCTCAAAGCCTACCCCAATTTGCCTGAGCTACTGGTGAAGGTGCGCCGCGTGTGTGCCCATTTCCGAAAGTCATCTACAGCTGCTGCCGGTCTGTCAACGCTGCAGCAGCGCTTACAATTTCCAGCTCACCGACTGTTGTGCGACGTGAGCACGTGTTGGAACTACATGTTCCACATGTTGGCCAAGATTTGTGAGCAGCAAAGGGCAGTAGTGGAATACCATTCAGCTTCCGCTATTCACAAGCGACGAGTGGACAAGGATGTCTGACCTCTGTGAGGCTTTACGCAACTTTGAGGAATCAACACAGATGGTGAGCAGCGATGCTACTATTATTAGCCTAACCATCCTACTTCTGTGTCTACTACAAGGCTCACTGCTCACAATGAAGCGGACGCTTTGCTTGTGGAAGAGGTGGGAATGGGGGAAGACAGTACACAGTGTAATAGCCAGACCACCCTCTCTTCGTCTTCTCAGGGTGAATTGGATGATGATGATGATGAGGAGGATCAGGAGACAGTTGCCTCTGCTACAGAGGGTAGTACCCATAGCAGGTTTATTCCATCTGTTCAGTGTGGATAGGCCGAAGATGAGGAAGAGGATGAGGAGATTGAGAGTCATCCTCCTGATAAGGGCAGCGAAGTCTTGTCTGTTAGGACTCTGGCACACATGGCTGACTTTATGTTATGCTGCCTTTCCTGTGACAATCGCGTTATACGTATTTTGGCCAACACCGATTACTGGTTGTTCACCCTTCCCGACCCCCGCAACAAAGAGAACTCTTATCTCTCATTCTAGTGGTGGAGAGGACTAGCAAAATGGTGTAATACCAGAAGGTCCTTGCGGAAAAATTGCTCCAAAAATTGCCAGCTGACAACGCTAGCGGCAGAGTACGTAGTTCCTTGGGCAACCGAGGAGGGGAGACGAGGGGAACACACAGCAGTTCCAACAGAGGCAGGGCAACACTCTCCAAGGCCTGGGACAGTTTCATGACACCCCGCCAGCACCCTCACCCTAATACGCAGCCTAGTGTCACAAGAAGGGAAAAGTTTTGGAAGATGGTGAAGGAGTACATAGCAGACCGTGTCAGCGTCCTTAGTGATGCCTCTGTGCCTTACAACTATTGGGTGTCCAAGCTGGACACGTGGCACGAAGAGGCGTTCTAGATGGTCAGATCAGCAGCAGGCCCTCGCCCCTAATGTTTTAGAGGGTCACCAGCAGGCCATCAATCCTCATTTTTCAAGGTTGTGTATGATGCAATCCTGTATGTGTAATAAAGGGTGTATTGGAGTGCCGGATCCTTGTAATTTTTGGCAGCCCTTTCACTTAGTGCATAGGCTTTATGAGTGTAGTTGCCCCACTACCTGAATAATTGTACCACAATGTGAATGATGCCCTCCATTATGTGATATACAGGTTGTATTGGAGTGCCTCTTACTTGTAATTTTTGGCAGCACTTGCACTGTATATACAAGTAAATATACAGGAAATAATTCTCCTAAAAAAATTTCCTCTAAAATCAATTTAATCTTCGGTTATGGTGCATATTATTGTCAGTCTGTAAAAGTGGCGTACTACTCGGACAACATCGTTCCCAGCAATGACCTGGGAGTCCAAGATGCATCCAGACATCCTCCCCATGCTGTTCCCGAACCATTTCAGTGGTGTTTCCATACATTTTTGACCTTTTCCTGTGAACCAAACACCCTCCCCTCTTTATAGCAGGGGGTGCCTGGTTTAATGCTCGGGTTCTCCCATTAACTTCCATTGTGCTCTACAGAGCACCCAAGCATCCCAAAATGTTCTAATCAAACACCTGAGCACCGAGCACTTTGGTGCTCGATCAACACTAGTGCACCAGGACCTCACTTCATCTGCTAACCACATACTGCGTACCACCATGCTAATGTCTTCCAGAGACTTGATAAAAAAATTCCCACACTCCCAAGTATGGCATTTTCACCCCACCACTCTGTGCTGACAGCCTGCCACTGCTTGTATGAACCCGAGCACTGCTAGTTGCTTCCTGACAGGTAGGCTCCTGAGTACACTGGGCACGTTTGGCTCCAAATCTCCCACTGCTTCCACCCTGTAGCTGTCTCAATTGCCTGCTGCCACCCTCAACCCCTGATGATGATGCTCCCTCTTCACCCAGCTCCCACTTTTGATCAGCTACATCATCATCCACTACTGTCTTTTCATCACCTTCACCAGTCTCATGGCCACATCCCTGACTGTTCGCAACTAGAGATGAGTGAATCAAAGTTGATGAAGTGGAATTCGATCTGAGTTTTAGGAAAAATTGTATTTGCACGAAATCTGAATTTCCTCACGCATTGTGGTAACGAATTGCATTTTTTCCTAAAATGGCTGCTGCCTGTATGAGGACATAGAGCAAGGAACTCTGGGAACAAGGGATAACCCCTAATCCCATGCATGTAGCCAATCAGGAGCCAGCCCTGTGATGTCACAGCTCTATAAATAGCCTCAGCCATCTTGGATTCTGCCATTTTCCATTGTACTTAGTGCAGGGAGAGACATCAGCAGGCGCTATGGACAGTGATAGAAAAAACTTCATTGTGCTAACAAACGATTTAAAAGTTCAGGGAAAGATTATTAAAGGTGTAGGGAAAGGATAGGGAGGAATCATTCCACAGAATTCATGTGGAACAGGATTCAGTAGGGGAGGTTAAAGCCTGGGTAATAGGAACAATCCAATTACACCTTGCTGCACTGACTGTGGATCCAAATTGCCATTATACAGCTCTGTAATTCCAGCAAACCGTTCTTCTTATTGCGGTGCAAGTGCTGTTTGATACAGCCATTAATAGGGTTTATTACAAGGACATATTTCTACGTCTTATTTGCCCTTGTGCGGTGAAGTTATAAGTTCTAAAGCATTTTTTGGCTTGTATTAGTAAAAAAAAAAAAAAGTGCGAAAATTACAGTTCTTTTTGCCGTTCAGTGGTGCAGTTATATGTTCCAAAGCCCTTTTTGTCGGGTATTAGTGGCAAAGGAAAAATACACTGCTCAAAAAAATAAAGGGAACACTTAAACAACACAATGTAACTCCAAGTCAATCACACTTCTGTGAAATCAAACTGTCCACTTAGGAAGCAACACTGAGTGACAATCAATTTCACATGCTGTTGTGCAAATGGGATAGACAACAGGTGGAAATTATAGGCAATTAGCAAGACACCCCCAATAAAGGAGTGGTTCTGCAGGTGGTGACCACAGACCACTTCACAGTTCCTATGCTTCCTGGCTGATGTTTTGGTCACTTTTGAATGCTGGCGGTGCTTTCACTCTAGTGGTAGCATGAGACGGAGTCTACAACCGACACAAGTGGCTCAGGTAGTGCAGCTTATCCAGGATGGCACATCAATGCGAGCTGTGGCAAGGTTTGCTGTGTCTGTCAGCGTAGTGTCCAGAGCATGGAGGCGCTACCAGGAGACAGGCCAGTACATCAGGAGACGTGGAGGAGGCCGTAGGAGGGCAACCGCCCAGCAGCAGGACCGCTACCTCCGCCTTTGTGCAAGGAGGAACAGGAGGAGCACTGCCAGAGCCCTGCAAAATGACCTCCAGCAGGCCACAAATGTGCATGTGTCTGCTCAAACGGTCAGAAACAGACTCCATGAGGGTGATATGAGGGCCCGACGTCCACAGGTGTGGGTTGTGCTTACAGCCCAACACCGTGCAGGACGTTTGGCATTTGCCAGAGAACACCAAGATTGGCAAATTCGCCACTGGCGCCCTGTGCTCTTCACAGATGAAAGCAGGTTCACACTGAGCACATATGACAGACGTGACAGAGTCTTGAGACGCCGTGGAGAACGTTCTGCTGCCTGCAACATCCTCCAGCATGACTGGTTTGGCATTGGGTCAGTAATGGTGTGGGGTGGAATTTCTTTGGAGGGCCGCACAGCCCTCCATGTGCTCGCCAGAGGTAGCCTGACTGCCATTAGGTACCGAGATGAGATCCTCAGACCCCTCGTGAGACCATATGCTGGTGCGGTTGGCCCTGGGTTCCTCCTAATGCAAGATAATGCTAGACCTCATGTGGCTGGAGTGTGTCAGCAGTTCCTGCAAGACGAAGGCATTGATGCTATGGACTGGCCCGCCCGTTCCCCAGACCTGAATCCAATTGAGCACATCTGGGACATCATGTCTCGCTCTATCCACCAACGTCACGTTGCACCACAGACTGTCCAGGAGTTGGCAGATGCTTTAGTCCAGGTCTGGGAGGAGATCCCTCAGGAGACCGTCCGCCACCTCATCAGGAGCATGCACAGGGAGGTCATACAGGCCACACACACTACTGAGCCTCATTTTGACTTGTTTTAAGCACATTACATCAAAGTTGGATCAGCCTGTAGTGTGTTTTTCCACTTTAATTTTGAGTGTGACTCCAAATCCAGACCTCCATGGGTTGAAAATTTTGATTTCCATTTTTTTTATTTTTGTGTGATTTTGTTGTCAGCACATTCAACTATGTAAAGAACAAAGTATTTCAGAAGAATATTTAATTAATTCAGATCTAGGATGTGTTATTTTTGTGTTCCCTTTATTTTTTTGAACAGTGTATATTTGCCGTTCAGCAGTGCATTTATATGTTCTAAAGCCCTTTTTTTTTGTGTATTAGTGGCAGGTGGATTTGATTTAAATCAAAATGATTTAAATCACGATTTAAATCATGATTTAAATCACTAGTCAGTAAGGCTTGATTTAAATCATAGTTTTCTACATAAAGACTAATTCTTGCTGGTATAACTTATTGTAGAATGTACTAATAGAAAGTAGATGAAGATTTTTATAATAACAACTTTTCATATTAGTTTGATTTGGTTGATTCTGTATTCATAGGTTTGTAGAAGTTAGGATTAAGGTATTTTTCTCAACTCTATTCATGTTATAACATTTTTGCTGTGAAGAAGAGGCATGAGATCTCTGCTGAGTCAAATTCAGTTTTGAGAACTGCAAAAGTAAACCAAGCATCTGTGATAATATCTTGTAGGCAGAGAAACTGCCCAATAATCTTACAAAAAGCTCTGGAAGAGCATGAAATTGTGAATGGATTAATGGAATTTATTTACCAAAAAAATTACACATATAGAAACATAGAATGTGTCGGCAGATAAGAACCATTTGGTCTAGTCTGCCCAATATACTGAATACTATGAATAGCCCCTGGCCCTATCTTATATGAAGGATGGCCTTATGCCTATCCCATGCATGCTTAAACTCCTTCACTGTATTTGCAGCTACCACTTCTGCAGGAAGGCTATTCCATGCATCCACTACTCTCTCAGTAGAGTAATACTTCCTGATATTAATTTTAAACCTTTGCCGCTCTAATTTAAAACTATGTCCTCTTGTAGCAGTTTTTCTTCTTTTAAATATTCTCTCCTCTTTTACCTTGTTGATTCCCTTTATGTATTTAAAAGTTTCTATCATATCCCCTCTCTCTCGTCTTTCTTCCAAGCTATACATGTTAAGGTCCTTTAATCTTTCCTGGTAAGTTTTATCCTGCAATCCATGTACTAGTTTAGTAGCTCTTCTCTGAAACTCTCTCTATGTTTCTATGCTTCTATATTTCTATGTTTCTATGCTGTAGGCTAAGCTCCACTATACAGCGAGGACGAGCTACTAAAGGACAGTCAGCAGCTACTGGTCAGCCAAGATGTGGAGGAGACATCCACCGCTTCCTCCACTAGGTGGGCAAGTAGTGATAAGGAGATTGGCGTGGGAGCTGGTGTTGCGAGCGGTGAGGCTCCGTACCCAGAGACAGTTGAGGAGGACATCAGTGATGATGATGTAGCTGATTGCACTTGGGAGCTGGGTGAATTAGGGGTTTCATCATCATTGGGAGAAGATGGTGGCAGCTTGACTGTGAGGCTGCGGCAGAGCCAGCAAGTCACTACCGTGGTCGGGAGTCAGCAGGGTAGCATCAGTGGGAGGACGGTAGCCAAATGTGCTCGGGGTAGACCACCCTCTTTGCTGGAGCCTACCTGCCCTGAAAGTAGTGATGCGTGGGTTCACAGAAGCAGTGGTGGTAGCAGTCAGTCAGTGCGTAGTTTTGGGGGTAAAATCACCTACTCGGCGGTGTGGCAGGTTTTTTTTAGGCCGCCGGAGGAGGTAAACATGGCTATATGTAGAATCTGTGGGCAGAAGGTGAAGCATGACCAGGGTGCCAATGTTGGCACCACGGCCCTGCATCAACATATGCAGCCTCACCATAAAGTGGCCTGGGAAAACCGTATCTACGATATGCTGGTCCATCCTGGCACAGCAACCGCTGCATTACCCAGTGGCACGCAGCGGTTTCAGGCAGTCAAAACTCCACCACCTTAGCCGAAGAGAGCTGTCTGTCCTTCCCATCATCTGCTTGTCCTGATGCTCCTGCTCCTCCTCCTCTTACTCCTCATCAGTCATTCCATCAGCAATTGATCACTGAAGTGATTGCCAAGAGACAACAGTATGCATGCACTCATCCAACGGTGCAGAAGCTGAATGTGCTCCTAACTGATGGCTTGTGCCAAGCCAAGGTGGAGAGTCCCAAGCCGTCCATTCTTTGCTAAAAAGGCAGTTCTAGCCCTGCACACACATGTAGAACAGAAGGTGGGCCAGTCCTTGAGCCTGTCAGTGTCTTCCAAAGTACACGGCAGTGCCGACGCGTGGAGCTATAACTACGGTCAGGGACAATACATGTCCTTTACGGCCCATTGGGTGAATCTGGTTCCTACACAGCCACACCAGCAACTTGGCCAGGTGACTCCGCTTCCGCTTCCACGTTGTCACGCCGCTGGTCCTGCGACAATGTCCGCCTCTGCTTCCTCATCCTTCACCATGTCCTCAGCCTCCACTGCAGGGACAATTCACAGTGCCACTCCAGCATACCACATGTGCAGGGCACGGCGGTGTCACGGAGTTACACAGGGGAGGAACTGCTCCGTGTCTTTCATCAAGAAATCGAATCTTGGCTTTCTCCACGACAACTCAAAATCGGAAACCATGGTGACCGACAACAGGAAGAACATGGTGTCTGCGCTGCGTCAAGGAGGCTGAGCCATGCGCCCTGCATGGCACACGTGTTCAATCTGGTTGTCAAGCGGTTCCTGAAGTCTTCCACCCATCTGCAAGCCATCCTAAAAATGGTTAGGAAACTTTGCATGCACTTTAGCTACTCGTACACCGCAAAGAACACCCTCCTTGAGCTGCAGTGGCAGAACGGCATCCCTCAACATAGGCTGATATGCGACGTTTCTACCCATTGGAATTCCACACTCCATATGTTGGACCGACTATACGAACAGAAAAAGGCCATAAACAATTTTTTTATGATCCAAGTGGACAGGAGTACTCCCCTGTGTAACTTCAATGTCAGCCAGTGGCAGATCATGCGTGACACCTGCCGCTTGCTCAGGCCCTTTTAGGAGGACACGTTATTTGTCAGTCGCCAGGACTACGGAATGAACAACATCATTCCACTGCTTCATGTCCTTGAACAGATGCTGGTAAATCTGGCTGGTCACAGGACTGGTGAACTGGCACCTAGCTCTCACAGCCACATTAGCCCTGTGGGGGCTGAACCAGAAACACTGTGGCAGTAGGCAGTGAAGATGGAGGCAGGTAGTCCCTCCGAGTCACTTGCACAAAAGGCCTGATGCATGCTCACTTGCTTGCGTAGTGACATTCAAATTGTCACCATTTGGCAGAGGGATGATTTCTGGCTCTCCACCTTGTTGGACCCTCGCGACCGGTCCAAAATGGGGGCCTTTTTTACACCCACTGAGAGGGAGGACAAACTGAACTACTATAGAGACATCTTATGTAATCAGTTGGCCGCTGCCTATCTGCGGCATCGTCCATCCTCTCTCAGGTCTGACCAGGGGGACCCTCTGCGCTCACGTAACTCTACCATAGATTCTATGGCTGGGTGGGGTGATTGGAGCAGTTCCAGCTCCATCAGCAGCAACATGAGTCTAGAGTCGCTGATTAGCAGCTTTCTTCATCGTCTAGTGAAAAAACTACTCACCAGCAGTAGCAGCTAGACCTGGAGCAGGACTTGAACCAGCAAGAGGTGGCATACTTGGACAGTACCCTGCCACCCCACATTGAAGATCTGCTGGACTTCTGGGCAGCCAAACTGGATTTGTTTCCACAACTAGCAGAGTTTTCCCTGGAAAAGCTGTCCTGCCTGGCCAGTAGTGTGACATCAGATTGGGAGCTTTGGCCTGTTGCTGCAGCTGCTGCTGTCACCACCCCTTCTTCAAATGCTACTTGTGCTGGCTACAGCAACATTTTTGCCACTGCCCATTCCTTTTGAGGGCCCAGGTAACTTTCTGTTTTTCATAGTGCACAGTAACTGAATCAGTAACAGATTAAGTATGAATGGCACAGAACGTGTAATAGATAGGCACACCTATATATTAGACCACCAGTTATGACTATGTTTGATGCTTGGTAAGTCTATTTTTAACAGAACAGACTAAGTATGAATGGCACAGTAGGTGTACTAGATAAGTGTGCCTATATATTAGACCACCTGAATCTGATGCAAAGTAAGTCTAAGCATAACAGAACAGATTCAGTATGAATGGGGCAGTAAGTGAACTAGATAAAAGTGCCTATAAATTAAACCGCGGGTAAAAGGGGTTATCCGAGAGTATAAAATTCCCCCCATATGCCTAGACCACCCACACTGAATATACTTACCCGACTCCCCGCTCTCTGTGGCACTCCTGGTCCCCGCACCGCCACTGCTGCTTCTCTGGTTTCGGGGGGGGAGCAGCCAATGGCAGGCGGGGCCGAGGATGAGCCTCCCTAGCAAGAGAGGCTCTGAGAGCGGGGAGCAGGGTAAGAAAATTCACTGTGAGGGGCCTGGGCATATGGGGAGAATTTTATACTCTCGGATAACCACTTTAAGACTAAGTCTGATACACAGCATGTCTATGTATAACAGAACATATTACGTATTAATGGTTCAGTAAGTGTACTCAATCAACACACCTATATATTAGACCACCTGTTGACAATGAATCTGATGCACAATAAGTCTATGTTTAACAGAACAGATTAAGTATTAATGGCGCAGTAAGTAAGCTAGATAAACTTGCCTATATATTAGACCACATGTTGATAATGAGTCTGATGTACAGTAAGTCTATGTATAACAGAACAGATTAAGTATGAAAAAAAACTATTTGTTACCACAAAGCGCAAGGAAATTCGGATTTGTGGCGAATTTTTAAATTCGGATCAAAGTCAATTTGTATCACTTTGATTTGCTCAATGCTAATAATAAGGCATCCCTAGCCATTTTCCTACTAAAGTTTAGTGAACTCTTATTACAAAACTGATTAAAAACTGATGCAGACTGATCAGTTTGTCATCTGTGGTCCTCATTGACAGAAAACAGAACATGATCTATAATAATGAACTAGATATTGCATGACACATTGCTTTTGTGTATAATAGATAGTGGTCAAATAGTAGGAACCCTGGTATGGCATTCATAACTAATTGTGATGATCAGTAGGTAGATTCACCATATTCCCAGAGACTGACACTAGTAGTCCTCATTCTAAAACCCATGAGTATGGGCACTTCTGTATATGATTTGCTGCTTGCAGCCCTTGGAATTATCTCTAAAGGAACAGGTCTTGGTCAGCTGAAGCAAAAAATCTGATCAGCATGATCATGTGATTATCCAGGTTGTGTTACACTACAGGACAAATATTGTAATGTCATAATCTGGTTTGTGGAACACTCAGCTATGAAACTAGCCAGGTCAGATACAAAGTACTAGAGATGAATACAAAGTAGAGCTTGAGCAGATAAGCAAAGCCTTAGAGGTGCAAAAATAATCCTGAGTATTCCCCTACTGGCCCTTTAAGAACAGTACTTGAATCATGTGTGATACAGGGGCCAGAGATGCCCAACAAATAATGTGGCTTCCCCCCAAAAAAAGATGTGCAATCAATAAAATGTTTCCCTTAATCATTTCTAATCCTATAGAACATTGTCATACTGCAAAAATTGTAAGAAAAAAAACATGGTAACTTTCTCTCTGTAGTGAGTACTGTGCTGTAATGTAGAACGACAGTACTAGTAGAACTGCTGCCAAAAGTAAGACAGAGGCTCTGAGGTGACTGCTGGCCATAGATTAACAGTTGTGATGAATTTATAGTAGTAACCTGACTGAAAGCATCTTTAGAGCCCAGGCAAAAGTAATTAAGCAGGATTCAACTTTTTACACTCATAGTGAGAGGTAAAAGAACATAAAAAATGTGTAAGATACAAATCAGCACTTGTATTTGCATTTTTACACTGTGTTATGTAAATTTTCCACCTAACACTTCTCTGAATTCACACATTGTGCAACACGTACTATGAAATGCAAGAATCTGTGTCAGTGGAAAATAAATAATGGACAGGAGAATATATACACCTTAAATCTTAAATCACCTTATATAATATCATATAAACAAACAATCAGGTATTGTGCCTCCTTGCTTTTACCCTCAACAGGTACTTGTTTTTATTAAAGGGAATCTGTTACCATGATTTTGGTGTATTATCTGCAGTACTTTGTGAGTAGTACTGCAGATAAGGAATCCAGATTGTGATTTTTTTTTCCGATGTCCACGTTTCCTAAGTCCACAACTACCAGAACGAGGAAGAAAATCTCACAAAGCAGTCAAAAACACTTGAACTGCTAGGAGAAATATTCAGAAAGCTTCTCAGAAAGACCATTAGCTAATAGCTTGCTGAATTCTCAAAGTGCTGCTTTTATAAGTGCATTTGAGATATTCAGGAGACTAACTTAGACTAACTTAGAGCTTTTCCACTGTAGCAGAACTTCAGCTGTGTTTTTGGTGGATACTAAGACACTGCTTCAAAACAGCAGAACTTCAGCTGTGTTTTTGGTAGATACTCAGACACTGCTTTAAAACAGGTAAGGAATTTGTTAGACAGGTTCTCACTATTGTCTGATTGCAAATGAGCATAGGTGATTAAGGTGTTAAATTTGTTGTTGGGGAGGAGCTTTTGTGGGAGTGTGTGTATATATAGACACATAGTATTAGCTTGCCTAATTATAGCTTGCTGCATTCTCAAAGTGTTGCTTTTATAAGTGCATCTGAGATATTCAGGAGGTAATCTGAAGGTGGATACAATTTAAACAAAGTAAGATTTGTTTGTTTAAAATCTTTCCCCTCTTTAAAATGGCAGACCTGGTTCAGTGCAGGAATTGTTGTGCTTTTATTTCAGGTTCCACTCTTCGGAGGTTTGGATGCTGTCTGATCTGTAGAAAGCTTTCCATAATGCAGCAGGGAATTGCATTTTTGAAATATGAGATTTGTAAATTAACTGTTAAACAAACTCAGGCTGGGAATGTTGCAATGCCACTGCCACAGAGCCCCCCTAGAAATGGAAGATGGGTTACTGCAGGTTCTGGTAGACTGAGAGTTGTTCATAGAAGACATGTCCCACAGTATGTGGCTCTCCATAATTCATTTGCAGCACTTTTAGAGTGCAAGAGAAACATGGAGGGTGGCTCAAGCACAGTGGGTGAGGAGCAATCATCTCCCATGCCTAAAGTATGCAAGACTACAGCCAAAGACAAAAAGGATAAGGTAAGTTCTGATAGTAAGCAGCTGTTGGTGGGCGATTCTATCATGAGAGGAGTGAAGTTTGAGGAAAATGGTGTTGTGAGATGTCTCCCTGGTGCTACCGCTAGCAGGGATAGACGACGTATCCTTAATATTGTTAGGCAAGCAAAGCAAGAAATGGAGGGAGATGTTATTGTCCATCTTGGGACAAATGATCTGGCTTGCAATGAGGTTTCAAAGGTGAAGGAAGCTTTTCACACACTTAGAAATGATATACAGGAGGTTGCATCAACTTTTTCATTCTCTGCAGTTTTACCTGTGCATAACCTTCAGCATGACAGGAAGATGCACATTAAGGAATTCAATGTATGGCTTGGTGAATGGTGTCTGAACTAAGGGTTTGGCTTTGTGTCTCATGTTAGCTCTCGTTGGAATGGAAAAGAACTGTACAAGAAAGATGGTTTGCATCTTTCTTTCAAGGGAACGAATGTCCTCAGTGAACAGTTCAAAGTATTTGCTAAGGAGCATTTCAACTAGGAAAGGGGGGCAAAAAGGTGATAATCCAGCAGTCCGACTGCCCCCGGAACAATGCCAGAAGATGCCAGCAGCACATAGGTTAAGTAATTGACAAGCTCAGAGTCTTGTATATATAACGTGTGGAGGGGCACTCAAATATCAGGGAGCACCGGACAACAGGGAAAGTGTGGAATAAAAATATTTAATAACCCTGGGTATGGCACATATTACAATAAAAACACAATAAAGCACAATAAACACAAATAGCACCGCACATACAGTACAAATCAGAGGTAGTGGATACGTGATGCGTGAGTCCCTAAGGATCGGATTGGGTGTCACAATGCATAGGGATTCCAAACGTGGGTGGATCCAAAGAAGTCACTTGAATCCGTGGCACCTGTGATGTGACCAACGGACTAGCTAATGCAGCAGGTAGTCCATGCAATCTCACTAGCAAATGGATATGCCCAAGTCACTAAATACCGGCCGTCTTGTGGCAAAATGGTATGGTACAAGCGTGATACATAAACATATAGGAGGTGGTTCAGGCACAGTGGTGGTGGGAGAGAGAAATAGACAGATGTAGCAGAGCTGTATATGAAGTGATTCCAACAAAGTGCTGATATTGGTGAATAATACAGATGTAGCAGAGCTGTAAGAGAAGAGATTCAGGGAAGACAGAGCAGAGCTGTATATGCATATATACAGATAAAAGGTCTAAGGTTTATACATAACTGTAGTAGAGCTGTATTGGATAAAAATCTGCGTCAGTGGGGGATGGCATGTTTTATGGGCGTCAAAAGCACAGATCCTACGGCTACTGGCTGACAAGCTTTTGAGCTAATGTATAGTAGTGAATCATTGTTTAGCTGCACAGAATGGGTTTGTAAAAGATAAGACAGGTTCTTTGTGTAAAACTGTATTAGGGTCCATTCACACGTCCATAAGTGTTTTGCGGATCCGCAAAACACAGACACCTGCCATGTGCGATCCGCAATTTGCAGAACGCACATCACAGACACTATAATAGAAAATGCCTTTTCTGGTCCGCAATTGCGGACAAGAATAGGACATGTTCTATTTTTTTCAGGAACAGAATTGCAGATCCCGAAAAAACAGATGCGGATCCCGGATTCGCATCCGTTCCAGCCCCATTGAAAGTGAATAGGTACGCAAATTGCGGAACGAATGCGGACCCAAATTACGGACGTGTGAATGGACCCTTAGACTGCAGGACAGAACATGTAAGAGTAATGGGGCGCCGAAGGCGCACTCGGTCTCCCATCAGCCGCAGACCTGCTGCTTAGCTTCGGGAGAGAGGATCTGTGTTTGGCCTCGTTCCCAGGGCGGCCTTGCTAGCTGGGAGGCTCCCTGCTCCTAGGTCTGCCTTGAGAGCCTCACTGAACATGTGCAGGGTCTTGCTCAAATAGTACAGGAACTTGGGGAGAGACTACAAGTTCAGGAGACCGTCTGAACTCCCCCTATTCTTGCTCCCGCCACCGTTCTGGTGGAACCTCACATTAAATTGCCCGATCGGTTTTTGAGTGACCACCGAAGTTTTTTAGCTTTCACTCTTCCTTCCGTGACCCACAGAGGGTTGGTATTATCATTTCCTTGCTTCAAGGGGACCCCCAGGAATGGGCCTTTTCTTTACCACCAGATTCCCCTTGTCTTAGCTCTGTGGACCTCTTTTCCAGGTGTTAGGGGTTCTTTATGATGAACCTCTGTGGCAGAATCCAATCTTAAGGCCCTCACTCAGGGAAATCGTCCCGTGGAGGATTATTGTACGCAGTTTCGCAAGTGGTACGTTCCTTCGGGCTGGAACGAACCAGCGCTCAAATGTCAATTTAGGGCAGGCTTGACTGAAAAGGTTTGTTATCCCTGTCCTGACTCTTTAGTGGAGACCATGACGCTAGCCATCAGACTAGATAGACGGTTTAGAGAGAGTAGCGGGAGCATTTGTTTTCTCCTCATACCCTTCTTCAACCTGAGACTCCTCCCCTTGAACCCAGGATGGAAGCCCACTCGGACGAGCCCATGCAACGCGGGATGACGCGAAGAGAACTACGTCGTCATGGCGGCTCTTGTTTTTATTGTGGGGATCCCGAACACTGGATCCGTCAGTGTCCTAAAGCTCCGCCTTCTGGAAAATCATCCAAGTCTGAGGGATTCAAGGACAAGTGTAACATCCCGGAGTATGTCACTAAACTCTTTCTCCCCTCTACAACATGTCAGGTGCATATGTATTGTCATCTTGTGTAGTCTAACATTGCATTTTCCGTTATATGTATTTTCCAAGCCTGTTATATACATATTTGCTGTAATTTCCATGTACACCAGCAGGTGGCAGCAATGTGTTTAGTTCAGTTTAGTATAGCTAGCCTGGAATAGTTCATTCCAGTTTTAGCTCCCCCTCCTCTGTGAGCAGAAGTAGGCTGGCCCATGTCCTGCCTCATGGGGAGGGAAGGAAAGTTCTAGTTAGAGTGTACCAGCCACCCTGGCTAGGGGAAGGCTGTGTTAGTAGGAGCTCCCAGAAATAGGGATCCCAAGACAGGATCGAGCCTCGGCTAAGGCCAAGATCACTCTTCCCAGCCTGAGCCATCAGCCTCAGCTGGTTGACAAGAAAAGCAGCCATCTCCAGCCTCCAGGAAGAAGCATTCCCTGTGAGCCAAGCTGTGAGTACATATCCAGAGACCAGGAGAAGCCATATCAAGCAGAAGACAGACAGAGCAGAAGATAAATACCTGCCAGATTCTCCGGGCATATAGTATAGGAGCAGAAGAGGCATTAACCCCTGCCATACATTGCCAATACCTGCTGGGACCTAAGGACTATTGCTGTACCTGTGTGGATTTATGGTGCACCCATTAAGTAAAGACAAGTTGGATCATATTACCTGTTTGGATCTCATTCATTCCTCAATTACTCCTATTAACTGCACTCAATTTATTGCAAGTGAGCCAGGATCCAGGAGTCCAGCCGTACCCAGGTAGGCGACACCGTTGACACTACAATACCTATTACACAGAGACATTATACCCCTCTGGCATTCCTCACCTGGTACGTGAGTTGCAACATCTTAAAGGGCCCTGTGACTATAACCTGCGCACATTGCAATTGGCGTCACGAACAAAAACTATTAATATTGCGCCAGTGTGCATCAGTCCCAATCCGGCTTACTGCACAAGGTACTCCCGAAGGTGGTAAGAAGTAAACTATTGCTGCCGGTTTCTATTGCCTTTGGGGTCTTAAAGGGGTCAGGAAATGTCTTTGTGGATTCAGGGTCTGCTTTTAGTTTTATTGATTACACATTCGTTGATCAGATGGGAATTCCTATACTAGAATTACCTACCCCGATCCAGGTTGTCTCCATCAATTCTAACCCCCTGCTAGGGGGCACAGTAAAACTCCGTACTCCGAAGGTTACCCTATCTGTAGAGATCTGCCACTCTGAGAAATGCTCCTTCTTTGTTTTAAAGAATCTTCCAGTTCAGGTAGTCCTTGGTATGCCCTGGTTTCAGCAACACAATCCGGTCATTAACTGGAGTTTGGGCAAGTTAAAGAGATGGGGGCCTAACTGTAATTCTTGCTTAACCGTAGTTCAAGCTGGGGTCTCATCAGATATTCATCATTTTATTGCTGATTATTCAGATGTTTTTTCCACCTCTGAGACAGATACTCTCCCTCCCATAGGTCTTATGACTGTGTTATTGACTTGATACCTGGATCCAAATTTCCTAAAGGACGGATTTATAATCTGTCCGGTCCTGAGCACAAGTCCATGAAAGACTACATCCAGGAGAGTCTCAAGAAAGGACATATTAGGCCCTCAACCTCTCCCCTGGGAGCAGGATTCTTTTTTGTTAAAAAGAAAGACGGTGGTCTCAGGCCCTGCATTGACTACAGAAATTTGAATAAAATTACTATTAGGAATCTGTATTCAATCCCGTTGATTCCTGATTTGTTTAACCAGATTTTGGGTGCTTCTTGGTTTTCTAAATTTGATTTGAGAGGAGCTTATAACCTAGTTCGTATTAAGGGGGGAGATGAGTGGAAAACTGCTTTTAATACTCCAGAGGGACACTTTGAGTATCTGGTTATGCCATTCGGTCTTTGCAATGCCCCAGCTGTGTTTCAGAATTTCATGAATGATATTGTTAGAGAACTTATTGGCAAAGTTATGATTGTTTATCTCGATAATATTCTTGTATTTTCACCTGACTGGGATTCTCATGTGTCTCACATCAGACTGGTTCTTAAAACTTTCTGTGTGAAACTTCTTTCAATCTATGTCCAGCACAAGAAGTTCACACAGTTTGAAAAAAAATGCACCTTTATCTAGTCAAACTACTATAGAATTCAATATTACTTTCTCATTTTGTATCTATGGAGCCATTGTGTAGAATGTTTGGTAACTAAAACAATGAAGTGATCCAGTACACGATGAAGGACCTTGTATAGGAAGGGATTCCCCAGAATATTCTGCAACCAGTATTACACACCTCAAAATAGCATTTGTAGTTGTGTGTAAGTAAGCTCTCCAAGAGGCCAAGAATCTACGCTGATAGAAAATGGAGTGTTGGTGAAGGGATGTTATTTTATATTGTTTAGGGAGCAATCTATTCACTATATATATAATGAATGCCTAACAGTTTTAAGAACTCTATGTTGGGCCATCATGCTAATGAGATAATTAAGACACAAAATCCAACAGAGGAGGGTAGTGAGGATTCTTTAGAACAAGGTAAAACCACAATGAATGATAGACATTATATAAAGAAACAATTCCATGGCGATAAAATCATGCATTCAAATCCCATTATTTTTCCCATACAGCATTTGTTTCCAATAGTTTGAATTATTTAGACTGGGCAAGCATTGGGACTTGAGTTCAGATGAACACTTTATTTATTTAAATAAACACATGATTTATTTAGTGACCTAACCTATGCACGTTTTATGGGGTTAAATAATAGCAATGCAGTCAGGTGATCCTGTTCGAGAAAAATTCCTAAACATTTTGGACAAAAAATCTATAAAGATCTATAAAACCTCATATAGCTCAGACCAATGCAAACCGTAAGATACCCCCTAATATAGGCTTTAATATTTCTTTACGCTGCAACTACTGCTTTACAAACTGCATTCTGTACAGATTGTCTATGGGCATCTAAGTCTCTGGAACGGTGGGGGAGTGTGATTTTTAATCTCCTTGCTGTTAAGATTGCTTATAGTAGAGCTGGATCTTAATCCGACATTCTCTAATGATTCTCCAAGGCTCACACATGACATGAAAAGTCAGCCCACACTAAGAAGCCTAGTAAGGTCAGTAATTTTGTCAGTTTTTTTTATTTTAATTAAAAACATATATTCCTAGAGATGAGCAAATATTTCGAAAAATTTGGTTCGATCCGAATTTATTTGCTGTGAATAGCGTTAAAAAACTGCTATTTCCTGGCTGCAGAGTGCCTTTATAGTGGTGTAGAACACTGTGCCTAGCATTAACACGCATAGGGAGTCTGCTGTGGTTGCGAAATAATACTGTGAGTCAGTATGACATGTAGATGACAGGCGTTGCTCTTAGAGTCACTGCACACTTCACTTATTTGGACAGTCACAAGGCCAAAACTGACCAAATAACTTAAGTATGAACTCAGCCTTACAGGTCGATGTTAGCGTCAAGAAGAAGCGCACTCCTTTTACACAGTCATCACCTGATTGCACTTAGATGTCTACAGAACCTGTTCTATTAAACGCTTATACAAGTAGAGCCCCCTGACAGAGTGGAGAGGGTGTCAGCAGTAAGTTTGAGTTGACTTCACTGATTATTTTGCCCTTCCTCTGATCCATCAAAACAATAACCCCCAAAAAACGGATCCTGTCTGTTGAGTATCCGCCTTCACTCGGTCAGCATTTGGTCAGTAATCCATCAGTATTACTAATGCAAAAAAAAACAGGAGTGGATCCAAAACAGATGACATGTGAATGGAATATTTGCATGTCTTCTGTGTTTTGTACCCACTTCTGATTTTGGCTACCAAATCACAAGCCAATTCTGATAGGACCATACAGGCCTTACAGCTGCTACATAGACATTATTCATTGTGCAGAAACTTAGATACATTAGAGAAAGACATTATGTACAAAAAATGTAAAAAATTAAAACAGCTCAATACTGGTGATATTCCCGACACGGCCGTGGGGGAATTTATCAGTAATGAGCATGATACAGAGTTTCCTAGACTACAAAGAAATGGTGATATGAATAAAAAGGGAGACATAAATCACTAAAATGTCCCAACATCAAATCGGTATTAGTCACTCTCATCACCTCTTTTTTTAGATTACACCCCCCCCATCACAAAACAAGAATAAGAAAACCCCGATCACCTACCCCAATAAGAGACAACACGAGGGAACAGAGGCAACATCACCAGTACAATTTAAGACACCGACACACACCCAAGAGAGACACATCACAGAGGTACAATCACAACCATCACTATCCCAGACAGAATTATCACTCATCATGGAATCACTATCCCTCACAGAATCAGGAGGGGAGAACACACATAAGGACACAATCCCACAGGGGAGAAGAAGGATTAGAAGAGGTAGACACTGTAAGAAGAAACAGGTACAACAAATAGAGAATACATCATGCATAGTGAACTTAAGTAACACCCAACTTTCAAATGCACAGGTCACTTTATTGAACAAAGGCTTAAAATACGCCCCCACAACCAAATTGGATAAATTTTCCACATATATAGGCGTGGAAAAATTCATTAGAAAACTCTGCCCAAAAAAAGTATTATATCAAGAATTCGATAATGGAGACTAATGGTAATTCAGAAAATAATCAATATGTACATACAAGTTTGAGAATAAATTCAAAAAACTACCCGAAACAAGAAATAAGCCAACATATGGCAACTTTTAAAAAATGTGTTGAGGATGACTTGAGGAAATTGAAGGGAAATAACCTGAGATATAATCTATCCAGGAAGGAAATAGAGGCAATTAAACAGCTACAATCCAGTAATGATATAACAATAAGACCAGCTGATAAAGGGGGGGCGATTGTAGTTCTTAATACAAATGACTATATAGAGGAATGCCTGTGACAACTAAATGAAGAGTCCACATATATTAAGTTAAAACGAGACCCCACAGAGGACTACTTCAAACGGTTAACACAATACTGCAAAAAAGGTACCACCTCGGGAATCTTGTTAGAACAAGAGGCAAAGTACATTATGAATACAGAAAAGAGAATGCCAGTAATGTACTGTATTCCTAAGATACACAAGACCCTAACGAAACCCCCAGGAAGGCCCATAATATCAGGGATAAATTCCATTTCCTCCAATCTGTCAAGATATATCGATCAATTGTTACAACCGATTGTAAAGAATATACCATCATATATCAAAGACACCACCGAAGTGATTAAGATGTTAGAAGGGATTCAATACAAGGAAGGATATATACTGGGTACACTAGATGTTAATTCCCTATATACCATAATAGATCATGAACAGGGCATAGGGGCATTGCGACAACAATTGACTCAGAGTGGAATTATGAATGAAGAACAAATTCATTACATAATAGAAGGTGTCAGATACATATTGACGCACAATTATTTCTCCTTCAGTGGTGATTTTTATGTTCAATGCAAGGGCACCGCCATGGGTACCAGATTCGCCCCCAGCTATGCCAATTTATTTATGGCAGAGTGGGAGTCCACTGTCATTACACCTAGACTGGGGGCGGATCTGGTACTGTGGCGTCGCTATATAGATGACATCGTGTTCATATGGCAGAACACGATGCCATCACTCATCACCTTTTTGGAAGAAATAAATATGAATAATTTAAATCTAAAATTCACTTTCACTATAGACATGAAGAATATCCAATTTTTGGATCTTGATATCAAAGTTGAGGGGGATAAATTAATGTGTAGCACACATCGCAAATTGGTGAGTAAAAACAGCTTTATACTATACACGAGCTGCCACCTACCAAGGTGGCTCATCAATGTCCCCAAGGGCCAATTTAGAAGATTAAAACAAAATTGTACACAAGATCAACAATTTACAACAGAGGCAGAAACTTTGAAACAACAATTTATTGATAGACAGTATCCAGTCCATTATTTGGAAAAGTCATTGGAAGAGGTCAAAATGTTGGATAGAACGGATTTTTTTGCCCCTAAACAAAAAAAGATGAATGATGAAAAAAATAAGAATGATTTTACCATTTCATGCCCAATATAGGAGTATGGAGACAATTATTGCGAAGTACTGGCACCATTTACTTGGAGACAAGATAGTTGGGCCCATACTTACCAATACACCCCAGATTACATATACTAGAGCCTCAAACTTGGGATTGAAGGTAGCGCCATCTATAAAGAATAAAGAACATAAGACACAGAAACAAAACTGGCTATCCTTTAAAGGATTCCATAGATGTGGTCGTTGCTCCAATTGTAGAATCACCACATTTCCTAAAAAGATTTTGAAAGCAATCTCAACTCAGAATTCATTTTTCCTGGATATCAAAGAGGGTTTAACATGCGATTCCACTAACGTGATTTATCTGATAGAATGTCCATGCCATAAACAGTACATAGGACGTACAAAACGTACCCTAAAAAAGAGGATATCAGAACACGTAAACAACATAAAAAAGAAATATGAATTGCACTCTCTATCAAAACACTATAGGGATTACCATAGGAGTGACCCATCTAGTTTGATATATATGGCTATAGAGAAAGTTGAACAACCATGGCGAGGTGGGAACCATATCCTCCGTATGTCTAGAAATGAATCCAAGAGGATCTTTGAGTTCGACTCCCTTATCCCAAGGGGTCTGAACGCAGATCTATAACTCTTCGCATTCCTGTAGAGGGTCGTTGGTCTACCTTGAATGGGACATCTGGTGTCAGGCTGTGTTATCAGCACCCAGATCTCTCCTTCTAGGTAGGCCCGCGCCCCTATAACAACATAATCAAGGTCAATCACAAATATGGACACTATGGTTGGACTTTACTGTGTTGTGCAATATAGGAAATGCTCCCATATATCCTTATCATTACCCTCAGCTCATATTGAGTGTTTTTAGCAAAAAAAAGCACCAAAAACGCACCAAAACCGCAGGTGCGTTTTTTGTGAAATTCAAAATATCGGAAGTTTTATTACATATAGACATGTTTTTAATACAATACTATCAATATTTATTATTTTAATTGGTTGAATGTTTTCTCTATATATCAAATACTGTATGTGCAAATTTAATGTTTTTGATGAGAAAAGCTTGACAAACATATGAAATCATTGATTTAAGAGTGATACCATTGATCTACCATTATTTTTTTTTTATATGTTTTTAACAATTTGGTGTAAACTTATTGAAGACGCATCAAAATCGCTGGTGCGCATATGCGTTTTTTATATATGTCATATTTAGAGTTGAGCGAACACCTGGATGTTCGGGTTCGAGAAGTTCGGCCGAACCCGAACCCCATTGAAGTCAATGGGGACCCGAACTTTTCGGCACTAAAAAGGCTGTAAAACAGCCCAGGAAAGAGCTAGAGGGCTGCAAAAGGCAGCAACATGTAGGTAAATCCCCTGCAAACAAATGTGGATAGGGAAATGAATTAAAATAAAAATTCAAAAAATAAAAATGAACCAATATCAATTGGACAGAGGTCCCATAGCAGAGAATCTGGCTTCACGTCAGCAGAGAATCAGTCTCTTCATGCCATAGCAAAGAATCTGGCTTCATTTCAGCACAGAATCAGTCTCTTCATGCCATAGCAGAGAATCTGGCTTCATGTCAGCACAGAATCAGTCTTCATGTCATAGCAGAGAATCAGGCTTCACGTCACCCACCACTGGAACAGGCCACTGTCACACATTTAGGCCCCGGCACCCAGACAGAGGAGAGCGGTCCCGTAACAGAGAATCTGGCCTTATGTCAGCGCAGAATCTGTCTTCATGTCATAGCAGAGAATCAGGCTTCACGTCAGCCACCACTGGAACAGGCCACTGTCACACATTTAGGCCCAGGCACCCAGGCAGAGGAGAGAGGTCGCGTAACAGAGAATCTGGCCTTATGTCAGCACAGAATCTGTCTTTATGTCATAGCAGAGAATCAGGCTTCACATCACCTACCACTGGAACAGGCCACTGTCACACATTTAGGCCCCGGCACCCAGACAGAGGAGAGCGGTCCCGTAACAGAGAATCTGGCCTTATGTCAGTGCAGAATCTGTCTTCATGTCATAGCAGAGAATCAGGCTTCATGTCACCCACCACTGGAACAGGCCACTGTCACACATTTAGGCCCAGGCACCCAGGCAGAGGAGAGAGGTCGCGTAACAGAGAATCTGGCCTTATGTCAGCACAGAATCTGTCTTCATGTCATAGCAGAGAATCAGGCTTCACGTCACCCACCACTGGAACAGGCCACTGTCACACATTTAGGCCCCGGCACCCAGACAGAGGAGAGCGGTCCCGTAACAGAGAATCTGGCCTTATGTCAGCACAGAATCTGTCTTCATGTCATAGCAGAGAATCAGGCTTCACGTCACCCACCACTGGAACAGGCCACTGTCACACATTTAGGCCCCGGCACCCAGACAGAGGAGAGCGGTCCCGTAACAGAGAATCTGGCCTTATGTCAGCGCAGAATCTGTCTTCATGTCATAGCAGAGAATCAGGCTTCACGTCACCCACCACTGGAACAGGCCACTGTCACACATTTAGGCCCAGGCACCCAGGCAGAGGAGAGAGGTCGCGTAACAGAGAATCTGGCCTTATGTCAGCACAGAATCTGTCTTCATGTCATAGCAGAGAATCAGGCTTCACGTCACCCACCACTGGAACAGGCCACTGTCACACATTTAGGCCCAGGCACCCAGGCAGAGGAGAGAGGTCGCGTAACAGAGAATCTGGCCTTATGTCAGCACAGAATCTGTCTTCATGTCATAGCAGAGAATCAGGCTTCACGTCACCCACCACTGGAACAGGCCACTGTCACACATTCAGGCCCCGGCACCCAGACAGAGGAGAGGTTCATTCAACTTTGGGTTGCCCCGCAATATAATGGTAAAATGAAATTAAAAATAGTATTGAATGAGGAAGTGCCCTGGAGTAGAATAATATATTGTTAAGGGGAGGTAGTTAATATCTAATCTGCACAAGGGATGGACAGGTCCTGTGGGATCCATGCCTGGTTCATTTTTATGAACGTCAGCTTGTCCACATTGGCTGTAGACAGGCGGCTGCGCTTGTCTGTAATGACGCCCCCTGCCGTGCTGAATACACGTTCAGACAAAAAGCTGGCCGCCGGGCAGGCCAGCACCTCCAAGGCATAAAAGGCTAGCTCTGGCCACTTGGACAATTTGGAGACCCAGAAGTTAAATGGGGCCGAACCATTAGTCAGTACGTGGAGGGGTGTGCACAGGTACTGTTCCACCATGTTAGTGAAATGTTGCCTCCTGCTAACACGTTCCGTATCAGGTGGTGGTGCACTTAGCTGTGGCGTGGTGACAAAACTTTTCCACATCTCTGCCATGCTAACCCTGCCCTCAGAGGAGCTGGCCGTGACACAGCTGCGTTGGCGACCTCTTGCTCCTCCTCTGCCTTCGCCTTGGGCTTCCACTGGTTCCCCTGTGACATTTGGGAATGCTCTCAGTAGCGCGTCTACCAACGTGCGCTTGTACTCGCGCATCTTCCTATCACGCTCCAGTGTAGGAAGTAAGGTGGGCACATTGTCTTTGTACCGGGGATCCAGCAGGGTGGCAACCCAGTAGTCCGCACATGTTAAAATGTGGGCAACTCTGCTGTCGTTGCGCAGGCACTGCAGCATGTAGTCGCTCATGTGTGCCAGGCTGCCCAGAGGTAAGGACAAGCTGTCCTCTGTGGGAGGCGTATCGTCATCGTCCTGTGTTTCCCCCCAGCCACGCACCAGTGATGGGACCGAGCTGCTTTGGGTGCCACCACGCTGTGAACATGCTTCATCCTCATCCTCCTCCACCTCCTCCTCATCCTCGTCCTCCTCGTCCTCCAGTAGTGGGCCCTGTCTGGCCACATTTGTACCTGGCCTCTGGTGTTGCAAAAAACCTCCCTCTGGGTCACTTCGAAGAGACTGGCCTGAAAGTGCTAAAAATGACCCCTCTTCCTCCTCTTCCTCCTGGGCCACCTCCTCTTCCATCATCGCCCTAAGTGTTTTCTCAAGGAGACATAGAAGTGGTATTGTAACACTGATAACGGCATCATCGCCACTGTCCATGTTGGTGGAGTACTCGAAACAACGCAACATGGCACACAGGTCTCGCATGGAGGCCCAGTCATTGGTGGTTAAGTGTGTCTGATCCACAGTGCGACTGACCCGTGCGTGCTGCAGCTGAAACTCCACTATGGCCTGCTGCTGCTCGCACAGTCTGTCCAGCATATGCAAGGTGGAGTTCCACCTGGTGGGTACGTCGCATATGAGGCGGTGAGCGGGAAGGCCGAAGTTACGCTGTAGCGCAGACAGGCGAGCAGCGGCTGGGTGTGAACGCCGGAAGCGCGAACAGAAGGCCCGCACTTTATGCAGCAGCTCTGACATGTCGGGGTAGTTGCGAATGAACTTCTGCACCACCAAATTCAGCACATGCGCCAGGCAAGGGATGTGCGTCAAACCGGCTAGTCCCAGAGCTGCAACGAGATTTCGCCCATTATCGCACACCACCAGGCCGGGCTTGAGGCTCACCGGCAGCAACCACTCGTCGGTCTGTTGTTCTATACCCCGCCACAACTCCTGTGCGGTGTGGGGCCTGTCCCCCAAACATATGAGTTTCAGAATGGCCTGCTGACGTTTACCCCGGGCTGTGCTGAAGTTGGTGGTGAAGGTGTGTGGCTGACTGGATGAGCAGGTGGAAGAAGAGGAGGAGGAAGCTGAGTAGGAGGAGAAGGAGACAGGAGGCAAAGAATGTTGCCCTGCGATCCTTGGCGGCGGAAGGACGTGCGCCAAACAGCTCTCCGCCTGGGGCCCAGCCGCCACTACATTTACCCAGTGTGCAGTTAGGGAGATATAGCGTCCCTGGCCGTGCTTACTGGTCCACATATCTGTGGTTAGGTGGACCTTGCCACAGATGGCGTTGCGCAGTGCACACTTGATTTTATCGGACACTTGTTTGTGCAGGGAAGGCACGGCTCTCTTGGAGAAGTAGTGGCGGCTGGGAACAACATACTGTGGGACAGCAAGCGACATGAGCTGTTTGAAGCTGTGTGTGTCCACCAGCCTAAATGACAGCATTTCATAGGCCAGTAGTTTAGAAATGCTGGCATTCAGGGCCAGGGATCGAGGGTGGCTAGGTGGGAATTTACGCTTTCTCTCAAATGTTTGTAAGATGGAGAGCTGAACGCTGCCGTGTGACATGGTTGAGATGCTTAGTGACGCAGGTGGTGGTGTTGGTGGTACATCCCATGTTTGCTGGGCGGCAGGTGCCAATGTTCCTCCAGAGGGCAGAGGAAGAGGCTGAGGCGGCGGCAGCAGCAGCAGAAGAGGCCGAGGCGGCGGCAGCAGCAGAAGAGGCCGAGGCGGCAGCAGCAGAAGAGGCAGCAGGGGGAGCCTGAGTGACTTCCTTGTTTTTAAGGTGTTTACTCCACTGCAGTTCATGCTTTGCATGCAGGTGCCTGGTCATGCAGGTTGTGCTAAGGTTCAGAACGTTAATGCCTCGCTTCAGGCTCTGATGGCACAGCGTGCAAACCACTCGGGTCTTGTCGTCAGCACATTGTTTGAAGAAGTGCCATGCCAGGTAACTCCTTGAAGCTGCCTTTGGGGTGCTCGGTCCCAGATGGCGGCGGTCAGTAGCAGGCGGAGTCTCTTGTCGGCGGGTGTTCTGATTTTGCCCACTACTCCCTCTTTTGTTACGCTGTTGGCTCGGTCTCACCACTGCCTCTTCCTCCGAACTCTGAAAGTCAGTGGCACGACCTTCATTCCATGTGGGGTCTAGGACCTCATCGTCCCCTACATCGTCTTCCACCCAGTCTTGATCCCTGACCTCCTGTTCAGTCTGCACACTGCAGAAAGACGCAGCAGTTGGCACCTGTGTTTCGTCATCATCAGAGACGTGCTGAGGTGGTATTCCCATGTCCTCATCATCAGGAAACATAAGTGGTTGTGCGTTAGTGCATTCTATCTCTTCCACCCCTGGTGAAGAGCTAGGTGGATGCTCTTGGGAAACCCTGGCAGCAGAGTCTTCAAACAGCATAAGAGACTGCTGCATAACTTGAGGGTGATGTGACAGACTGATGGGCTTGGTTTTCATGCGCCATCTGTGCGCTTTCTGCAGAAGACTGGGTGGGAGATAATGTAAACGTGCTGGATGCACTGTCGGCCACCCAATTGACTAATGCCTGTACCTGCTCAGGCCTTACCATCCTTAGAACGGCATTGGGCCCCACCAAATATCCCTGTAAATTCTGGCGGCTACTGGGACCTGAGGTAGTTGGTACACTAGGACGTGTGGCTGTGGCAGAACGGCCACGTCCTCTCCCAGCACCAAAGGGTCCACTAACACCACCACGACCATGTCCACGTCCGCGTCCGCGTCCCTTATTAGATGTTTTCCTCATTGTTCCCGTTCACCACAATTTTGAGAATGGCAAATTTGGGAATAGTTTTTCAACCCAGAACAAAAAGTCTTCTTTTACGGTCACTACAAATAACTTGACCAGCTAAAACAGTACAGATTTGGTTGAATAGAAATGTGAGGCCTGTTTTTTTTTTTGCGCTGTGTGACAGGTATAGGTTTAATCACAGAATTAGACTTCTATCTGCACGGTAGCGTGTGTCTTAGGTTTTTCTGAATGACACTATCAGCACCTTCAATGTAAGATATCCTTTTTGGGATAGATTTCAAGTAGGCCTCATATACCAGAAACTAGTTATTTTGAGAATGGCAAATTTAGGAATAGTTTTTCAACCCAGAACAAAAAGTGTGCTTTTACGGTCACTACAAATAACTTGACCAGCTAAAACAGTACAGATTTGGTTGAATAGAAATGTCAGGTCTATTTTTTAGGCGCTGGGTGACAGGCTCAACTTGCCCCTGATGTAGTATATGGCCAAAAAATAACCACACTGTTGATGGTTAAATGCACTTGGGTGACACAGGCTCAGCCTGCACCAGATGTAGTATATGGCCAAAAAATAATCAGACTGTTGATGGTTAAATGCACTTCGGTGACACAGGCTCAGCCAGCAGCTGATGTAGTATATGGCCAAAAAATAACCAGACTGTTGATGGTTAAATGCACTTCGGTGACACAGGCTCAGCCTGCAGCTGATGTAGGATATAGCACAAAATAACCACACTATTGATGGTTAAATACACTTGGTGATAGCTTGTGCTGGCGCACCACAAATCACAAAATGGCCGCCGATCACCCCAGAAAAAAAGTGATCTAAAAAAGCTCTGGGCAGCCTCAAAAAAGTGAGCAAGTCAATATTAGCACTTCAATGATCCACAGCTGCAGATCGATCACAGAATGAAGTCTTTTGGAGGAGTTAATCACTGCCTAATCTCGCCCTAACGTCGCAGCTGCAACCTCTCCCTATGCTTCAATCAGCAGAGTGACGTGCAGCGCAATGTGACCCAAGCTTATATAGAGGCTGGGTCACATGCTGCACTGGCCAATCACAGCCATGCCAATAGTAGGCAAGGCTGGTATGGCCTCTTGGGGCAAGTAGTATGACGCTTGTTGATTGGCTGCTTTGCAGCCTTTCAAAAAGCGCCAAGAAAGCGCCGAACACCGAACCCGAACACAGACTTTTACGAAAATGTTCGGGTTCGGGTCCGTGTCACGGACACCCCAAAATTCGGTACGAACCCGAACTATACAGTTCAGGTTCGCTCATCCCTAGTCATATTTAATAAATTTATGCATTTTATATGTTTTGTGTAACTGTAATATTATCCATATAGCACTATACTTTGAAAAGATCAACAGAGATTATACATACAATATTGAAATTGTTGTTTCCTATATGAAAGTATATATATCTAAATGATCACGAATGAACCATTATTAAAAATCCATATCCTGGTCTTCCAAGTCCCCCACTGTCCCAGCATGCACTTCATCAATTAAAGATGATATAAAAAGGACATTCTAATCCCACTGTCTGTACCACTGAGGAAGGGACTTTATCCCGAAACGCGTATGGTCGGCAGACAGTGTGGGACGATATAAGGAAGACGCTTATAATCATAAGTGAACGTTACACCTATTTGAAAACCCCACTTGAAACAGGAAGTCACTTGACCTACCCGGCTGAAACCACATGGGACGCCACGGCTAGGTCCTGGAAGGTCAGAGCAGATTGTTATATCCAGCAACACGGGGAATCGTCGATAGGCGAGCACGCCTCCAAAGGTCCTTGCAGCTCACAGCCAAGCAGCCGCACGGCCAACAGGAGTGATCCTTGCAGCTCACAGCCAAGTAGCTGCACGGCCAACAGGAGTGGTAAAGTACACCTACAATTAATACAAAGTGCTTTAAACCAACACAAACTATTATTGGCTCTACCCGGTGATCACCATATGACCTATTACGGACTTTAATAAGGACATTAGAGACTGAATATAGAATTCATTATAGTGGTCCTAACAGGCTATATATGTATTTTTAGTGTGTTTTATGTATTTTTTGTCATTTTATTCATTTTATACAACATGTTGTGAGTTATTAAATAATACTTTTTGAACACCGTCTTTTGCTTTTGTCTATATTAATGCCGGATATTGAGTGACACCAAATCCTCTTTATTCCAATTTGCACTTCTAACAGCAACAGGGAGTGCTGTGTGGCAGCGCACCTATTCCATCGTATTATCAGTGAGTGAGCCACCAAACCTTGAATTATTCATTGTGCGTTTCATTTTTCCTTCCTTCTGACAGATCAGATGAAGGGTCAAATAAATGATAGTGGCCCAGTAATTAAGTGGGGAGGGTGGGAACAGCATGAGAAGTCCTTACCATTGTAGCGTGGAGGAAGCAGCATGAGGAGACCACAGAGTGGCCCAATGACAGAGTCTGGAGGTGGTGACAGCATCAGGAGGCTGCAGAGTGGCAAGGTGACATAGTTTGGAGGTGGAGCAGCATCAGGGGGCCACAGAGTGGCAGAATGGTAGAGTATGGAGGTGGCGGCAGCATCAGAAGGCCACAGAGTGGCAAGGTGACATAGAGTGGAGGTGGCGGCAGCATAAGGAGGAGGCCACAGAGTGCACGATGACAGTGTGGAGGTGGAGGCAGCATCAGGATGCCACAGAGTGTCACAATGACATAGTGTAGAGGTGGTAAGAGCATCAGGAGACCACAGCGTGGCAAGGTGACATAGTGTGGAGGTGACAGCAGAATCAGGAGACCACAGAGTGGCAAGGTGACATAGTGTGGAGGTGTCAGCAGCATCAGGAGACCACAGAGTGACCCGGTGAAAGAGTGGGGGTGTGGCAGCAGCATCAGGAGACCACAAAGTGGCAAGGTGACATAATGTGGAGGTGGCAGCAGCATCAGGATGCCACAGAGGTGCACAATGACAGAGTGTGGAGGTGGCGGCAGCATCTGGAGGCCACTGAGTGGCACTATAACAGTTTGGAGGTGGCAGCAGCAGCATCAGGAGACCACAGAGTGGCAAGGTGACATAGTATGGAGGTGACAGCAGCATTAGGAGACCATAGAGTGGCAAGGTGACATAGTGTGGAGGTGACAGCAGCATAGGGAGACCACAGAGTGGCAAGGTGACATAGTGTGGAGGTGACAGCAGCATTAGGAGACCATAGAGTGGCAAGGTGACATAGTATGGGGGTGGCAGCAGCATCAGGGGACCACCGAGTGACCCGGTGACAGAGTGGGGAGGTGACAGCAGCATTAGGAGACCACAAAGTGTCAAGGTGACATAGTGTGGAGGTGGCAGCAGCATCAGGAGACCACAGAGTGACTCAGTGACAGAGTGGGGAGGTGGCAGTAGCATCAAGAGACCACAAAATGGCAAGGTGACATAGTTTGGAGGTGGCAGCAGCATCAGGAGAAAACAGAGTGACCCGGTGACATAGTAGGGAGGTGGGTGGCAATATGAGTACCAGCTGAAGGTGGTGGTTGAAAGAAGGAGCACTTGGCATGAGATGTGTGGCATTGGAAACCGATCTCTTTTGTCAAAGGGTTGGTGTGGCACCATAGATGATCTAGTCTGATGCTTCAGGCATTGTTGAGTGGAAATGGTCAATCTCTCCACATTTTGGGGGGACAGGCAAGTTCTTCTTGGGTAACTATAGCCCCCGCTGCACTAAACACCTGCTCTGATGCCACACTACTGGCCGGGCAGGACAGCTTTTCCAGGGCAAACTCTGCTAGTTGCAGCCACAAATCCAGTTTGGCTGCCCAGTAGTCCATCGGATCTTCAATGTGGGCTGGCAGGGTACTGTCCAGGTCCTGCTCCAGGTCTAGCTGCTGATGCTGGTGAGTAGTTTCTTCACTAGGTGGGTGAAGAAAGCTGCTAATCAGCGACTCTAGACTCAATTTGCTGCTGATGGAGCTGGAACTGCTCCAATCCCCCCACCCTGCCACAGCAGCTATGGCAGAGGAACGTGAGCGCAGAGGCCTTCCCCAGTCAGACCTGAGAGAGGATGGACAATGCCACAGATAGGCAGCGGCCAACTGATTACATAAGATGTCTCTATAGTAGTTCAGTTTGTCCTCCCTCTCAGCGGGTGTAAAAAAGGCACCCATTTTGGACCGGTAGCGAGGGTCCAACAAGGTGGAGAGCCAGAAATCATCCCTCTGCCGAATGGTGGCAATTCCACTGTCACTACACAAGCAAGTAAGCATGCATGGGGCCATTTGTGCAAGTGACTTGAAGGGACTCCCCATCTCCATCTCCACTGCATACTGCCACGATGTGTCTGGGTCCTCTGCCTCATCTTCCTCATCACTATGTAGCTCCTCTGGCTGCTCCTGCTACTCCTCTCCTGTCACCTATGTGTAAAAATCACCCATTTTGCTACACATTGCTTGTGCTCCAATGTCCTCCTCCTCTTCCTTCAGTTCAGCCCCCACAGGGCTCATGTGGCTGTGAAATCTAGGTGCCACGTCTCCAGTCCTCTGACCAGCCAGAGTTACCAACATCTGTTCCAGGGCATGAAGCAGTGGAATTATGTTGTTCATCCAGTAGTCCTGGCGACTGACAAATAATGTGGCCTTCTCAATGGGCCTGAGCATACGGCAGGTGTCACGCATGAGCTGCCATTGACTGATATCAAAGTTACATAGGGGAGTACTCCGGTCTGCTTGGATCATCAAGAAATCGTTTATGGCCTTTCTCTGTTCATATAGTCTGTCCAACATATGGAGGGTGGGATTCCAATGGGTGGAAACATCGTATATCAGTCTATGTTGGAGGATGCCGTTCTGCCGCTGTAGCTCATGAGGGTGTGCTTTGCGGTGTATGAGTGGTTGAAGTGCATGCAAAGTTTCCTGGCCATTTTAGGATGTCTTGCAGATGGGTGGAATACTTCCGGAACTGCTTGACAACCAGATTGAACACGTGTGCTATGCTGGGCGCATGGCTCAGCCCTCCTTGACGAAGCGCAGACACCATGTTCTTCCCATTGTTATCACTGTGGTTCCGATTTTGGGTTGTCGCGAAGAAAGCCAGCATTCGATTTCTTGATAAAGGACACAGAGCAGTTCCTCCCCTGTGTGACTCCTTTCGTGCAGGCAAATGAGGTGCAGAACAGCATGACACCACCGTGCACTGCAAATGTGGTATGCGGGAGGGGCACTGTGAATTGTCCCTGCAGTGGAGGCTCAGGACACGGTGGAGGATGAGGAGGCAGAGGCGGACATTGTCACAGGACCAGCGGCGTGACAACGTGGAAGCGGAAGCGGCATCACCTGGCCAAGTTGTGGGTATGGCTGTGCAGGCATCATATTCACCCAGTGGGCCGTAAAGGACATGTATTGTACCTGACCGTAGTTACAGCTCCACTCGTCAGCACTACTGTGCACTTTGGCAGACACCGGCATACTCAAGGACTGGCCCACCTTCTGTTCTACATGTGTGTGCAGGGCTGATACTGCCTTTTTGGCAAATAAATGACAGCTTGGGACTCTCCACCCAGACTTGGCAAAAGCCATCAGTTCTCTGAAAGGTGCAGAGTCCACCACTTGGAAAGGGAGGGACTGCAGCACGAGCAACTTGGACAGGAGCACATTCAGCTTCTGCACCGTTGGATGAGTGCATGCATACAGTTGTCTCTTGGCAATCGTTTCGGTGATCGATTGCTGACGGAATGACTGATGAGGAGTAGGAGGAGGAGGAGCAGGAGCATCAGGACCAGCAGATGATGGGAAGGACAAACAGCTCCCTTCGGCTGAGGTGGTGGAGCCTTGACTGCCTAAAACCGGGTGCATGCAACTGGGTGATGCAGCTGTTGCTGCGGCAGGCTGGACCACCAGATCGGAGATACGGTTCTCCCAGGCCATGATGATGACACTGCATAGGTTGACACAGAGCCATGGTGTCAACATTGGCACCCTGGCCACGCTTTACCTTCTGCCCACAGATTCTACATATAGCCATGTTCACCTCCTCCGGCAGCTTAAAAAAAAAACTGCCACACCGACGAGTAGGTGATTTTACCCCAAGACTACGCACTGACTGACTGCTACTGCCGCTGCTTCCATGAACCCATGCACCACAAATTCTCAGGCAGGTAGGCTCCTGCAAAGTGGATGGTCTACCCCGGGCACGTTTGGCTACTGACCTCCCACTGCTGCCACTCTGCTGACTCCCGGCCACGCTAGTGACTTGCTGGCTCCGCCGCTGCCTCACATGCAAGCTGCCACCCTCTTCTCCAGATGATGATAAAGCCCCTAATTCACCCGGCTCCCAAGTGCGATCATCTACATCATCATCATCGAGCCTCACCGCTCACAACACCAGCTTCCATGCCATTATCCTCATTACTACTTGCCCGCCTAGGGGAGGAAGCAGCGGATGTCTCCTCCACATCTTGGCTGGCCAGTAGCTGCTGACTGTCCTCTAGTAGCTCGTCCTCGCTGTATAGTGGTGCTGAGCCTACAGCATATAATGCTTCTCTGGCTGAGAGAACAGAAAAGGACAGAGGCAGGTTGAGGACAGGTGAGGGCACAGGGCCTGCTCCCGGGCCATGCCAACTAAGGGTTGTGTCTGATGAACCCACAAACTCTTGGCTGGGGGTGTCTGATGTCACTTGGGACGAAGGATATTGTATGAGTATGGTATAATTTTATTTATTTTATTTGTTTTAATAAATTTTCTATTGCTTCAAAGTGATTCCAGATGAAGAGTGCCAATCTTTCATGGTGTTTAAATATATATATTTTTTGCCACTAATACATGAAAAATGTAACTGCACCGCTGAATTGCAAATAGGCCCTTATTTTTTTCCACTTATACACTCCACAAAAGGCTTTAGAACATATAACTGCACCGCTGAATGGAAAATATATATTTCTTTTTTCCACTTATACACTCCACAAAAGGGCTTTAGAACATATAACTGCACCACTGAACGGCAAATAGGCTCTTATTGTTTTCCACTTATGCACAACACAAAAGGCTTTAGAACATATAACTGCACCGCTGAACGGAAAATATATATATATTTTTTCCACTTATGCACTCTGAAAAGGGCTTTAAAACATATAACTGCACTACTGAACGGCGAATATATTTTTCTTTTGCCACTAACACACAACAAAAAGGGCTTTAGAACATATAACTGCACTGCTGAACTTCAAATAACAATTTTCTTGTGCCACTAATACACGCCAAAAAGGGCTGTAATTTTCGCACTTCACTGCATAACGGCTAATAAGCCCTTTTTCCCACTAATACAAGCCCAAAAATGCTTTAGAACATATAAGTGCACCGCAAAAGGGCAATTGAGATGTAGAAATATTTCCTTGTAATAAACCCTCTTAATGGCTGTATCAAACAGCACTTGCACCCCAATAGCAATGAACTGGAATTACAGAGCTGTATAATGGCAATTTGGATCACCAGTCAGTGCAGCAAGGTGTAATAGGATTGTTCCTATTACCCAGGCTGTAACCTTCCCTACTAAACCCTGTTCTACATAAATGCTGTGGAATGATTCCTCCCTATCCTTTTTCTACACCTTGAATAATCTTTCCCTGAACTTGTAAATCATTTTTTCAGCAGAATGAAGTCTTTCCTAGCACTGTCCCAAGCGCCTGCTCACATCTATCCCTGCACTAAGTACACTGGAAAATGGCAGAATCAAAGATGGCTGAGACAATATATAGGGCTGTGACATCACAGGCTGGCTGGGTCCTGATTGGCTGCATGCATGGCATTATGGGTGATCCCGCGTTCCCAGAGTTCCTTGCTCCATGTCCTCACACGTGCAGCCTTCATTTTAGGAAAAAATGCAATTCGTTACCACAAAGCCTGAGGAAATTTGGATTTGGTGTGAATCGACTTCGTCAACTTCTATTAACTCATCTCTATATTTTATCAAACACCATTTCAAATAAAGTGTTGTCTCAAGATACAATGACCTCAGCATACAATATTACAAGATACAATTATATTTTCTGGGCCATCAAAACTAGACTCAACATAAAATACCTCAGACAGACTGAACTAATCAAAATACCTGTAAAATGCCTTTATTTGGTGTCTAGTAGCTCCTCTTTATAGTACACTGAGGGACCACATTTCTTCTACTGCCTTGTTTCTGTGCCAGGATGATCTGGTCCTTTGGATGCCAGGTGAGCGAGGCTCCATTTGATTTTTCTGGTACATTGTGTGCTATGCAGGACCCTGAGGAAGCTTGGTCCAGCTTCCAGCATCTATTCTTGACTGTAAGGACTTGCTTTATCTGTCTTTATTTGCTTTATCTGACTATTAATCTTCATTTTCTCTATCTTGGAATGACATTTTGGGGCTGCAGAACCCATTACTAGTTTTCCATAGAGTTACGGACTCAAGTTACAATAGTTTCAGCATACAGTGGTCATGGAACCAATTAGTATTGTAACTTGAGGGACTACTCAGTAGATGTACAGTATAAGATAACTTTTTCCCTGAAAAACGTTATTAACCAAAACATAAAAATGCAAAACTAGATTTGGAAATATTTCAAATAACCCTTGCCTATGTTTGAATAAGTTAAAGATATTCCTGAGTAACAGACAGATATAATTTTGCGGGTAAAAAAAAAAAATCTATCATCTCTTAGTTACCTAACCTGTTCTTTTTTTATAATTGTCTGGCCTATTTTTATTGTTTTCATTTTCCCTACTCATACATATTTTTTTCACAGGATGTGTTCCCTCTTGTTATACAAGTTCACTGACATATACTGTATGAGTGCCTTTGTTTTGAATATTCTATTAAAGGGAATCTGCCACCACAATCTTGGACTATTATCTAAGGTAATACATTAGTACTGCAGATAAGGAGTTATAACCTCATATTTTTTTTTCCTGCTGTCCCCTGTTCCCCCACTGTTACCACTAAAAGCTGCACTGAAATACAGTCAGTACTGCTGTGCAGTGATAAGATAATGCAGAGGACTGTTATGCGCATGCACAATGTATTTCAGCGCAGCTTTAAATGCTGACACTGTGATGAATGTTCAGACTCTTACTAGCATGGAGCCGTAGGTCTGTGCTGCATGCTCTGATTGATCAGCTGCCTCCCCCTTCTTCTCTAACAGCATGTCTCAGACAAAGGTCTCATGCACATGACTGTATTCAGATCCACAAAATATGGATAACTACTTAGGGAATGCCACAGTTTTCTCACTTTCTCACTACGGTGGTGTGGATGAGGCTATAGGCTGAGAAACTGTAATGATCATCTTCCCTTACTTTGCTTTGTCTCTGCAATAACTGTTTTACGTGTTATTGATCAGTGAGTGTAAACCACTGTGACAAACAACCATTTGGTATAGGGCATTATTCTGGTGCTTCCCTGGAATTCATCCTTTAACTCCAGTACAATGATCTGGACTTTGCTGTGGGTAAGCAACCAGACTGTTACCTCCTGGGATTGCCCCAATGTAGTTGGCAGATGACACACTGGGGTCAGGGACTCTGGGGCAAGCACCAGGAGCTCAGAGTAACAAAACACACCAAAATGCATTATACACTGCATGCAGAATTATTAGGCAAATGAGTATTTTGACCACATCATCCTCTTTATGCATGTTGTCTTACTCCAAGCTGTATAGGCTCGAAAGCCTACTACCAATTAAGCATATTAGGTGATGTGCATCTCTGTAATGAGAAGGGGTGTGGTCTAATGACATCAACACCCTATATTAGGTGTGCATAATTATTAGGCAACTTCCTTTCCTTTGGCAAAATGGGTCAAAAGAAGGACTTGACAGGCTCAGAAAAGTCAAAAATAGTGAGATATCTTGCAGAGGGATGCAGCACTCTTAAAATTGGAAAGCTTCTGAAGCGTGATCATTGAACAATCAAGCGTTTCATTCAAAATAGTCAACAGGGTTGCAAGAAGCGTGTGGAAAAACCAAGGCACAAAATAACTGCCCATGAACTGAGAAAAGTCAAGCGTGCAGCTGCCAAGATGCCACTTGCCACCAGTTTGGCCATATTTCAGAGCTGCAACATCACTGGAGTGCCCAAAAGCACAAGGTGTGCAATACTCAGAGACATGGCCATGGTAAGAAAGGCTGAAAGACGACCACCACTGAACAAGACACACAAGCTGAAACGTCAAGACTGGGCCAAGAAATATCTCAAGACTGATTTCTCTAAGGTTTTATGGACTGATGAAATGAGAGTGAGTCTTGATGGGCCAGATGGATGGGCCCGTGGCTGGATTGGTAAAGGGCAGAGAGCTCCAGTCCAACTCAGACGCCAGCAAGGTGGAGGTGGAGTACTGGTTTGGGCTGGTATCATCAAAGATGAGCTTGTGGGGCATTTTCGGGTTGAGTATGGAGTCAAGCTCAACTCCCAGTCCTACTGCCAGTTTCTGGAAGACACCTTCTTCAAGCAGTGGTACAGGAGGAAGTCTGCATCCTTTTAAGAAAAACATGATTTTCATGCAGGACAATGCTCCATCACACGCGTCCAAGTACTCCACAGCGTGGCTGGCAAGAAAGGGTATAAAAGAAGAAAATCTAATGACATGGCCTCCTTGTTCACCTGATCTGAACCCCATTGAGAACCTGTGGTCCATCATCAAATGTGAGATTTACAAGGAGGGAAAACAGTACACCTCTCTGAACAGTGTCTGGGAGGCTGTGGTTGCTGCTGCACGCAATGTTGATGGTGAACAGATCAAAACACTGACAGAATCCATGGATGGCAGGCTTTTGAGTGTCCTTGCAAAGAAAAGTGGCTATATTGGTCACTGATTTGTTTTTGTTTTGTTTTTGAATGTCAGAAATGTATATTTGTGAATGTTGAGATGTTATATTGGTTTCACTGGTAAAAATAAATAATTGAAATGGGTATATATTTGTTTTTTGTTAAGTTGCCTAATAATTATGCACAGTAATAGTCACCTGCACACACAGATATCCCCCTAAAATAGCTAAAACTAAAAACAAACTAAAAACTACTTCCAAAAATATTCAGCTTTGATATTAATGAGTTTTTTGGGTTCATTGAGAACATGGTTGTTGTTCAATAATAAAATTAATCCTCAAAAATACAACTTTCCTAATAATTCTGCACTCCCTGTAGAGTATAGTATGAACAGTAACTTAAGCTTACAGTAGGCTAGAAACTAGTAAGAACATGATTATTTTTTATAGTGAAAAGAATGTGTGGATGAGGTAATGTTTCCACCAGTACCCTGGTGTCTGAAAGGGCTCAACAGCCCCTCTTCCTCTACATAATAGCATAAATAATAACATACATAGACAGCATCAGCAGTATTATAAATGGCAAATGGTTTGTACGGGCAGATCTTGCAGTGGAGCTTCAAATTATGACTTTGGATCCAATTTAAAGAGACTGAGGCAGATTTCTCAATACTGCCTTAATTTTAAACAGCTTAGTTCTAGATTAGATGTGCCAAATGCACCACAGTGACTCATACTGTATAATGCTTTTTCCACATTTTTACATAATAACGTTAGGCCTATTGGTTGGCTTACTTCAGTCCAATTTTTTGCATCACAATTTAGGCACACTGTGCATTTTAAGCCATTCCACCCTTTTCTCTTAAATGCACCCTTCTTCTAAACCACAGTCCTTGAGTAGCAAGATGGAAAAGGTGTCTAAATAAATGTGGAGGACAGAATTCTGGTTCATTTTGATTGCCTAATCGGCCTTAATATTGACTATTTTCCAGTTTATATATTGGACATATTGGATTTACCGCCATAAAATCGAATAACAACAGTATACTATAAACATTGCAATAAAGGAACACTAAACAAAGAAAATGCAAAAAAACTATCTCTGCACTTCCTCTGTTCATCTCTTTTGAAATATTTAAAGAAATCTTTTCTATGTATCCCAGGAACTCTCTGTGACATCCTTCTTCTCCTTACTGCAATGTGTCTGGCTGTAAGGCAACTGGCTAGAGCAGGTCCCTCACTGTTGTGCCCTGTCTGCTGTAAGACACAAACATTGTTAAAGGGGTGGTCTCACTTCACCAAAAAGCATTTAATGTGTCATGTAGATAAAGTTAATACAAGGCACTTACTAATATATTGTTATTATCCATATTGCCTCCTCTGCTGGCTTGGCTCATTTTTCCATCACATTATACACTGTTCATACTGTGGGATTACAACCACCCTACAATCCATCAGCAGTGGTGGCTGTGCTTGTACACTATAGGAAAAGACCCTGGCCTCTCAGATGGACGGTGGAGAGTGCAGATAGGCTGACGCTTTCCCCTATAGCGTGCAAGCACGGCCACAGCTGCTGGATTACAGGGAGGTTGTAACCATAGAAACAGGTAGTGTATAATGTGATGGAAAAATGAACCAAGCCAGAAAAGGAGACAATATGGAGAATCCCAATAAATTAGTAAGTGCCTTGCATTAACTTCCTGTACACGATAAATGCCATTTGCTGAAGTGAGACAACCCCTTTAAGCCACCATCAGGTTTTAAATCCTGCATTGTAAACCACTCCTGCAAATAGAGTTCTCAGAGAAGCTGTATTTATATGCTGGAGGACACATAGCCTAGTATAAGAAATGTATTGTGCCGAAATACATTGGTACTTGACATTACACAATGAGGACTGAACGATTGTATTAGATCTTCACTGAAGAGCACCTGTAGAACAAGATAACATTTTCTTTGAGAGTATTTGTATTATAATACCTTGAAGTAGAACTATGACAACACTGTCAAATTACAATGCTTCTAAAGTGCCAATGCACTGCCAATTTACAATCCTTAAAAGGGGCTATCCAAGTTTGAATAACCCCCTCTTGGATTCCCGGCCCTGCGACCCTGCACATACTTACCTGGTCCTCGACACCGGTTCCCTCCAGGATCACTCCACTGCAGTGGCTGCATCTTCCCTGCCAGCAGAAATCAACATCCATGGAAGGGGGATGTGAAGCCAATAACAGGTCACGACGGTGACCATCCCCTTTACTTCACACATGACTCAAGGAGGCAAGTCACCATTGCGGCCTGCTACTAGCTTCACCCAGCACATCCACCCCCACCCCACCTCATCGACGGATGTTGATTTCTGCCAGCAGGGGAGATGCTGATTGGTGTCAGAACTATTTATCATATAAATAGACGTTCTGGGAAATATTTATGCCTGAATAGAATGTTAAATGAAAAAAAGAATAAATACTTTATTGAGCTCCTAATATGTTAAAACAGGGCAGCTGTCTAAAAAATACAGAATCAGGCATATAGGGTAGGTCGCATTATCACTGGGAGAGACGTCAAAAAATGCCCCAATGATATATTACAACTGGTGTGTCAGAAGCATATGAACCGCACACCTGTGGTACAATGGAGGGATAGGGAAATAATATCTCCCTTAGGCCTCTTGCACACGACCGTATGTATTTTGCGGTCCGCAAAAAACGTATACACAAAGAATACGGATGACATCCGCGTGCATACCGTATTTTGCGGAAAAGAACAGCTGGCCCCAGGTAGAACAGTACTATCCTTGTTCGTAATGCGGACAATAATAGGACATGTTCTTTTTTTTGGGGCGGAACGGAAATACGAAAATAGAATGCACATGGAGTACCTTCCGTTTTTTTGAGGACCTATTGAAATGAGTGGTGTGGTATATGGCCCGCAAAAAAAACGGAACGGACACGGAAAGAAGATAGGTTCGCAAAACTTTGCATGCAAGAGGCCTTATAGTGTAGTACCACTACCTTCACAAACTGCTTAAAGCACTCAGTCCAGGAGCATTCAAAACGGCTCTGTCAATCCTGACCACTGTGCCTTTTGGTTCAGGTACACAATGCACCCCTTGCTGTAAAGTGTTAACAGCCTGGATCAGTTGTGTGCCGGACTAGCCTCCAAAAGCATTGCAGTGCTGTCAACCTGGTTCTAAGTTTTAGCGGCAATAATATATAATTGCTCTCATGTAGGAGTATCTCTCTGCATAGAGGGTAAGCGGCATGCCAGTTAGCTCATTTTACACTGCAGGCAGGGGCGGACTGAACGGTCGGGCACTTCGGGCATGGTCCGAGGGCCCGGGCGGGATGGGGGCCCGCCGCAGAATAATATTATTTATTATCAGCAGCGCAGTGGAAGAGTCTCTCCCTCCCCCTGTGCTGCTGCTGCCGCGGCCAATAAGAAGAGGGACAGGGGGAGGGGCTGTGGCCAATGAAGATAACTGAGCTGTTAATACAAATACAGGAGGCGGGTGCCGGAATCAAATAGCGGCACCCGACCTCTATGACAGGGAGCTGCACCGGAGGGGTTAACTGCCGCTGATCGCAGCTCCCTGTCATACAGGTCGGGTGCCGCTATTTGATTCCGGCACCCGCCTCCTGCATTTGTATTAACAGCTCAGTTATCTTCATTGGTGGCGCCCCCCCCCCCCCAGTATAATAAACATTGTGTGCGGCGCCTCCCCCCCCCCCAGTATAATCAACATTGAGTGCGGCGTCCCCCCCAGTATAATCAACATTGAGTGCGGCGTCCCCGTCCCCCCAGTATAATCAACATTAAGTGCGGCGTCTCGTCTCCCCCCCAGTATAATCAACATTGAGTGCGGCGCCTCCCCCCCCCAGTATAATCAACATTGAGTGCGGCGTCCCCCAGTATAATTAACATTGAGTGCGGCGCCTCCCCCCCCCCCCCCCCCAGTATAATTAACATTGGTGGCGCAGTGGGAAGTGCCAATGAGGGTTAAAATAAATAAATAAAAATTAACTCACCTCCTCCAATTGATCGCGTAGCTGCTGCCGGTCTCATGTTCTTTCTTCAGGACCTGTGGTGACGTCACTGAGCTCCATCACATGGCCCATTACCATGGTGATGGATCATCTGATAAGCACAGTGATGTCACCACAGGTCCTGCGTCCTGAAGAAAGTACAGAAGACCGGCTGCTACGCGATCAATTGGTGGAGGTGAGTTAATTTTTATTTATTTTTTTAACCCTCATTGGCACTGCCCACTGCGCCACCAATGTTTATATATTTATTATACTAGGGAGGGGGGGGCGCACTGCCCACCAATGTTTATATATTTATTATACTAGGGAGGGTGGGGGGGCGCACTGCCCACCAATGTTTATATATTCATTATACTGGGAAGGGGGGGGCGCACTGCCCACCAATGTTTATATATTTATTATACTAGGGAGGGTGGGGGGGCGCACTGCCCACCAATGTTTATATATTTATTATACTGGGGAGGGGGGGGGCGCACTGCCCACCAATGTTTATATATTTATTATACTAGGGGGGGGGGGGGGCGCACTGCCCACCAATGTTTATATATTTATTATACTAGGGAGGGGGGGGCGCACTGCCCACCAATGTTTATATGTTTATTATACTGGGGTGTTGGGGGGGGCGCACTGCGCCACCAATGTTTATATGTTTATTATACTAGGGAGGGGGGGCGCACAGCGCCACCAATGTGTATTATGTTGGGGGGGGCGCACTGCGCCACCAATGTTTATATGTTTATTATACTAGGGAGGGGGGGGGGCGCACTGCGCCACCAATGTTTATTATATTGACCTTCTACTACACATTCTGCATTAAAGAATGCTATTATTTTCCCTTATAACCATGTTGTTATAAGGGAAAGTAATAAAGTGAATAGACTTTCATCCTAGCAACCATGCGTGAAAATCGCACGGTTCAACCGGAAGGATGGATCCGGCATTCAGGCAAATCTTCAGTTTTTTTCGCCAGAGATAAAACCGTAGCATGCTGCGGTTTTATCTTTTGCCTGATCAGTCAAAAAGACTGACCTGAAGACATCTTTTCCGGTATAGAGCCCCTGTGACGGAACTCTATGCCGGAAACGAAAAACGCTAATGTGAAAGTACCCTAAAATATTAAGTTTAAATCCCCCCCTTTCCCAATTTTACATATAAAATATATAAACAATAAATAAACATATTACATAGCGCTGCGTCTGAAAAGTCCAAACTATTAAATTATTAAAAAATATCTCCTATGCGGTGAGCATTCGCCATTTTTAGTCACCTTGTCACCCCAAAAAATAGGATAGGACTGTTCTATTATGGGCCGAACGTTTCATAAAATGCGAAATGCACACAGCTTTTTTTGGTGTTTTTTTTTTTGCACGGTATTGAGTATCGCAATACTTTTTTATGGTGACGAAAGCGAATCAAAACTTTGGTATCGAAACAACCCTACGCCATTCTGATCGGTGTAGCGTTGTCACGATACCAAAATTTTGATTCAGTTTTGATTTGGCGACTAAAAATGTAATTTGGCTCCTAAATTTTTCAGTTCAGGAGCCAATGGCTACTAGGTATTTTTTTTAGTCTGGAGCCCTGTGCCCAGCACCCCGATTCCGAATGTTATGCTGGCCTGGTAATGGCAGCGGGGCCCGGTGCAGTCACTGTATTCTATTACACCGGGCCCCGCTCACTGTAATACTAATATTCATATGTGAACAACTTGAAATCCTCTGCGATCCTCTCCCTCTCTGTACTCACAAACTCAGTAGCAGGCCGGGCGGCAGCGCAACTCACTGACGTCACGCGCCTGCTCCTCCCACTGTATGAATGAAGCAGGCGGAGCAGGCGCGTGACGTCAGTGAGTTGCGCTGCCGCCCGGCCTGCTACTGAGTTTGTGAGTACAGAGAGCTCAGAGGGAGAGGATCGCAGAGGATTTCAAGTTGTTCACATATGAATATTAGTATTACAGTGAGCGGGGCCCGGTGTAATAGAATACAGTGACTGCACTGGGCCCCGCTGCCATTACAGCACCAGATGCTGGCCCCCAGACCCTGTATTGGGGATCATTCACTCACAGGGACACTGTTATGGGGGGATCTGTGGATGACACATATATAGCATAAGGTGCTATATATGTGTCACCCACAGATCCCCCCCCACAACAGTGCCACCCACAGAGCCCCCACAACAGTGCCACCCACAGAGCCCCCACAACAGTGCCATCCACAGAGCCCCCATAACACACTGTACCCATACCACATCAATGAGCTGAAGGGGTCTGGGTGCCTTTTGTGTCGCTTTAACTTTGAAATCTTATTAAAGATTGTGTAGGGTGTGGCTGGAGGCGGGGCATGGAGGCGGGACAAGGGTGGGGCTTGCAGCAGAACATGGGTGGGGCCTGTAAGGGGGGCCCTTGATTTATTTTGCCCGGGGGCCCTGAGGGTTCTCAGTCCGCCCCTGACTGCAGGAGCACCCTCTCTGCAGTGCCAAGAGCCATAGTGAAATTAGGAGCTTAGCTACACAATCAGCCCTGCTTGGGTCTGACTGTCTCCCCACATGCTCAATGTGTTTCTGTGGTGAGTGTTGCCCCGCTAGTCATCAGGAGCCTGTATAAGGAGATGGTGGAATAAGGTAAGTTCAGTTTAGTAAAAAAAAATCACAGAAAAAACTAAGATAAAAACATCCTGCACGGTATAATATACAAATCTGCGGATGTCCCTGGCCATATTATTGAAGAAAATCACAGAAATAAGATAATAATGCACTTAGTAAAGTAGATGCAAGCATTATATATGGACAAAGTCCTCACTCTGATATGATAAAACCTGAGACACTTAGCCAATATATTTTGATCAAAACACATCTGACACATAGGTTTAGGGTAGGACCCGCCTGACCTGAGACCACCTTGGCGCTTGGTAGGCGGGCTCAGATGTGTTTTGATCAAAATATATTGGCTAAGTGTCTCCAATTTTATCATATCAGAGTGAGGACTTTGTCCATATATAATGCTTGCATCTACTTTACTAAGTGCATTATTATCTTATTTCTGTGATTAAGTTCAGTTTAGTGTCGGCTGCAATGAATGGTATGCGGTAGGCTGATAATCGGCACTGTGGTGGCCGTAGTGCTGATTATCAGCCGACCACACACCATCAGTTGCGGCCCACACTGAATCTCCTTGTACGGGCTCCTGATGATGAGCTCTTGGCACTGCAGAGAGGGTGCTCCTGCAGTGTTATATGAGTTTACCCTCAATGCAGAGAGACACTACTATATGAGGGCAATTATATATTGTTGCCGGGAAAACTGAGAACCAGGGAGACAGCACTGCAGTGAGGCTGCTCCTGCAATGCTTCTGGTGGCTATTCCGGCACACAACTGATCCGGGATGTTAACACATTGCAGCAAGGGGTATATTGTGTACCTAAACAGAAAGAGCTGTTTTGAACGCACCTGGACTGAGTGAATTAAGTAATTTGTGAGTGGAGGGGTCCTACACTATAAGGGTTCATGCACAGGACCACACCGTGTTTTGCTGTGCACAAATTGCAGATTCGCAAAACACGGATTCCTCTCATGTGCATTCCCCAAGTTGCAGAATGGAATACAACGGGATGCACATAATACAAATGCCTTTTCTTGTCTGCAAAATGGACCAGAATAGCACAGTTCTATCTTTGCTTTTGTGGGGCCACGGAATAGAGCAATGGATGCGGACAGCATCTTTTGTGGCCCTATTGAAGTGAATGGGTCCACATCCGAGACGCAAAAAATGCGGCTGGGATGTGGACCCAAACAACATTCATGTGCATGAGCCCTAATGGAGGAATTCTTTCCCTATCTCGTCCTTCATCTATGGGCAACTAAACCAGTTTTCCTTTGAACCAGTTTCAATAAATCCACCCCATAGTTTTGTTCTTTTCTACACTTATACGGGGAAGGGTTTCAATCACAGAGTAGGACTGTCCACTGGACTTTTAAGCCCTGACTGAGCAAGAAATTAAATAACTAAAATTGTTTGAAAGAATCTTTTTGCAAATTGAGCATGGAAGTGCTGTATAAGCTAAAGTAAATCTAACTACTGAATATTATAGCCTCCTAGAAGGGCAAAAAAAAATAAAAAATAATATATATATATATATATATATATATATATATATCAATTTAAATCACCACCCCTTTACCTATAAACAATAAAAAAAAAACATCATGGGCATCACCGCAGGCAAAAATATGCCGGTACTATTAAAATCTAAAAATAAAATAAAAATTATCCCATTTGACGAATGGTGTAGTGGAAAAAAAAATGATGGGCAATTCGCCATTGTTTTATTGCTTTATTGCCATAAAATTGAATAAAATGTGATCAAAAAGTCACACACCCTGCAAAACTACAAATCATTGTGCAAAAAATGAGTACCAACAAAGCTCAGTAGACATAACTATTTTTAGGGGTCATAAAAAATTTTTTTTTAAGTTTTTACAAATTTTTTGTTTTAAGTTTAAAGTATACAAAAAATGTATATGTTAATTAAACAGATGTCTCAGATGGATGCCACACAGAGAATCCCTCTTAGGCCTAGTTCACATGAACATGTGTGATCCGTGGCCGTATTGCGGCCCGCAATACACGGCCACAGTTCTGTGTGCATTCCGCATCACGGATGCGGACCTATTCACTTCAATGGGTCCGCAAATCCGGAAGAGCGGAATGGCCGCACGGAACGGGACCACTCGGAAGCACTACAGAGTGCTTCCGTGGGGTTGCGTCCCGTACTTCCGTTCCGCAAAAAGATAGAACATGTCCTATCTTTTTGTGGAACAGGCCGATCGCGGACCCATTAAAGTGAATGGGTCCGCGATCCGATGCAGCTGACCTACGGCCGGCGATCGTGCATTGCGGCCCGCAATTTGCGGGCCACAGCACGGGCATGGGTCACACACGTTCGTGTGAACTCGGCCTTAAAGAAGACCTTTCATGGGTCTAAACATTATAAACTAATTATCAGGATACATAGGGGATAGTGCAGGGATCTAACTGCACTTACTATTTTTTTTGGATGCCGCTCGGTTCGCCTGCTGTGGCCCCCGTTGTATTCCCCCGCCTGGTATGCTAATTTTAGCATCGGACCAATGAGGCAGAGACTGAGTCTTTCTCCATGGGCGTCTCCTTCTCCATGGCTGTGAGCTGTCCAATCGCGTCACAGCCAGGGAGAAGGTGAGGTTTTTTTTCTCCATGGTTGTGATGCTCTCTGCTGCGATTGGACAGCTCACAGCCAGGGAGAAGGAGACGCCCACGGAGAAAGACTCAGTCTCCTCCTTATTGCTCTGATGCTAAAATTAGCATACCAGACAAGAGAATACAACGGGGGCCACAGAGGGCGAACGGAGAGGCGCGCCAAAAAAATTGTAAGTGCAGTTGGATCCCTGCACTATGCTCTACATATCCTGATACTTAGCTTATAATGTTTGGACCCATGAAAGGTCCTATTTAATGTATACATTGATAAAAAAAAAAGTTTACTGTACTTTGCTTTTGTAACCTTTTTCCCCCCCAACATATACGTTAAACGTAGTCTAAAAACATGATGTGAACCCAGCATTACTTGGTTTTATTGTTCACCTTTTAACATACAATTCTAGTTCTTAAGCCTCATTTTCATTTCATGTGAGAAAACGAAGGGGAAACTGATTGCTACTTGTAATCCTTCATCCCCATCTGCTCCAACACAGTCCGGTGAAGGATATTAATAAACCACTATAAGAGTTTCCAAGTTTATGTAAATAAAGTCTAATCCCTCTATAACATAGAAACCCATCCAACTTTTTAAAAAAAATTGTGCTTCCTTACCGGTTTCTTTCTTTTTTTTTCTTTTTTTTTTGTAGGAGAATGGAAACACTTTTGTTTAAATCCAAAAATGGTAACCTAGAAATGCATTTTCACATGTGACCTTTGGTCAAATTTTGCGACATTTGATCATCCCTGCAACTTTTAGAATTGAAGTGAATGAGGATTTTAGATCAGAACATTTTCTATGACGTGCATCATTTTCAAAAATCTCCATGCAAGCCCCTGGTGTACTTTTATAGGCATACACCACATTGCACTTGCACAAAAGATATTATAATTAAATTTGGCGTAACAACTCACAACACAGACAGACTTAAACCGCAAATGATAAATTCCCCCATAATTCCTCTGATAGCTGATGGTGTAGAACAATTATTCAGCCATCCTCTTTCAGATAAAACCATCAGCATTACCACAAATCTTTCCCCTTCCCTGCTACAATGCCACAGCATGCCAGTATACATACAATCTTTCAGCCTGGATTCCAAATCACAGAACATTGCCTAGAGCGAATACAATTAGATCAAACGCTCACCTGTTTTCAACCTCAATGTTTTTATCTTTAAAAAAATCATTAACCTTGCATAATAAAGGAACACAATTTATTTCTGAATGCACTGCATAGGGATCAGTAATCCCTCTCACTGCTTTATCATTTATGTGTCACCTATACTCTTAGAAGAACCAGTGGATATGTGATGATCAAGCGAATCCTACAATCCAAGGGCACAAAAGATCAGAGAAGCATCTGCTGATCTAGTGGCAGAATTCATCCTTCAGTGGTCTTTTCTACTCCTGGATTGTCTGTGTGTTGGATTTGGTTAATCTCTACATATCCACTAGTTCCTCTGAGATTATTGTTACCCCTGTGAGTTGGGCATCAGCAGCCTTTAGGCTATACCAGCTAACTTTCCAAGGTGATCCTCTTGAGCTACCTCTTTGCACTGAATGTACTTACTGTATGGTGTATCTTGTTCTCTCTCTAACAGCCCAAATCTTGTATAGTTTGACCTATAACATCTGTGCAATAGGTATTGGTGAATCAACCTAATTTGAATGAAGAAACAATAATGTACATTTATTAAACTAGGTGAAAAGAAAGCTAAAAGTTGGCTAACTTTTTTTACAAATCATTTTATCCCAAATGAGAGAGAGAGCGAGAGAGAGATGTATAGAAATGTACATGTATGTGGTATTGTAGTACCGGTGATGCATCTGGTACGCCGAGTACGTGTGCACAGTATTGTAGGCCAGGTGATGCACCTCTGGGTTGCAGGAAATGATATTCAAATTAGCTTTCCTAAACCTATCTGATGCTGGCAGATATTATGCATGATAATTTGCATACATGTTACCCAGAAATCCAGAGGACCAATGTCTAGCCTACAGTAGTTGTCACATGTATCAACTAGCCTTCATAATGAAAATAGTATCAACCCAGAAGTTCCTCCTAAGGGCTTTTGTCCCTAAAGAACTAATTGCAGATCTGAGGCAAAAAAAATAATAATTCTTTGCTACATAAGCATGCTTAAAAGGCTGGAAGGCATCTCTGCCAATTTTCTGTATGAAAATAATGCAGTGCGTATGTTGCGGCTGTGTTCTTCTTACTGTTTATCTACTTGCTGTGCAGCAGCAATTAAGTATAATTATAGCTCTTTACTTTTCACCTATATAGTAAAAACAGACATCTTTAGACATTTTATTTTGCCAACATAAATTCCATTTCATAATAGTTACATGTTACATAGCTAAGCCAGCCTCACAGCTACAACCAGTTCTTTCAGAACAAAAGCTGTTAATGAAAGAAAAGCAGATGCAAACATAATTTCTAGTTGCAGGGCCTTAGGGGGAACCTCTGGGTGGGTACTATTTCTGTTATGGATACCAGTTGATATATGTGACAACTATTGAAGACTAGACAACGCTCCTCTGGATTTCTGAGTAAAATATATGAAAATTATCATGTTTAGCATCTGCCAGCATCAGGTTTAGGAAAGCTCTCTCTCTTTCGCTAGGATCTATTTCTTTGATCAAAAACATATTAAACTTTAGTGATGATATAGGGGTTTGGCTTTGAGAATAAAGGTGGATTTACATGGCCTGAATATCTGGCACAAATATTCCTGCGAACATTTGTTCTCAACAATATGCCCTTATAAATGTCTCACTGATGAAAGAGCAAAACACTCGTTCATCGGGTGATCCTGTTGTCCGTGCAGGCACATTAATTGTCATTTCTGGGTAGCAGATCATGCGGTCTAAGCAGTGATCTGCTGCCCAGAAACAATGCAGCTGTATGAGGATGAACAGAGTCCCAGTAGGCATTGATGCAAAATCCTACCAATATGCCATGTAAGTTGTACATAGACAGACAACAATCTATCACTAAACTGCATTTTTGACTGATGGTACCACCACATGCATACGTTAAAATGTTGTCAGCAGAAAGAAAGGGTTACATAAGCTGAACCCATAGCAGTCAACTGCTGGCTAGTCTTCATGAGAAAAACCCTTTACTAGCTGGTTATGAGGAATCAAGCATTTCAGGTGAAAGGTAAATCTATGGTCAACTATAGCCTGTCATAAGACGTAAGTTGTAAAAAGCAAACAAACCTCTTCTACGGGCGCTGCCAAGGATCACATCAACATAGGGTGTATGGTTCCAATAGTTTTATTGTCTACGCGTTTCAGGGGTGGATAACCCCCTTCCTCAGGAATGGGGTTATCCACCCCTGAAACGCACAGACAATAAAGCTATTGGAACCATACACGCTATGTTGATGTGATCCTTGGCAGCGCCCGTAGAAGAGGTTTGTTTGCTTTTTACAACTTACGTCTGATTTCAACTCCAGCACCCTCTCTTTGGGCGCCGGCAGGAACCCAGGCTGCAGCCAAACCCCCGAATGCTGGTCGGGGTATATACCAGCAGGAGCCTGCAAAGCTGTTGTGACTTCCTCACAACAGGATCCGGTAAGCGAACTACAAATCTATATACAATATTGTTTCCAGCAACACCACACATGAGGTGCTGTCCTCTCTCTTTTTTTTTCTCTCTCTTTGCATAGCTTATCATAAGCTATAATGGTGGCTGTTGTTATTCATACAGTTCCATACATACTCAATAGACATAAGGAACCAATGTTAGGCTACTTTCATACTCGCGTTTGGTGCGGATCCATCAGGATGGATCCGTTTAGATAATACAGCCGTCTGCATCCGTTCAGAACGGATCCGTTTGTATTATCTGTAACATAGCCAAGACAGATCCGTCTTGAACACCATTGAAATTCAATGGCGGACGGATCCGTTTTCTATTGTGCCAGATTGTGTCAGTGAAAACGGATCCGTCCCCATTGACTTACATTGTGTGCCAGGACGGATCAGTTTGGCTCAGTTTCGTCAGACGGACACCAATAAGCTGCAAGCAGCGTTTTGGTGTCCGCCTCCAAAGCAGAATAGAGACGGACCGGAGGCAAACTGAGGCATTCTGAGGGGATCCTTTTCCATTCAGAATGCATTAGGGCAAAACGGATCCGTTTTGGACCGCTTCTGAGAGCCCTGAACGGATCTCACAAACGGAAAGCCAAAACGCCAGTGAGAAAGTAGCCTTAGTTGGCAAGTGGCAAATATGGAAGGGTACCAAGCAGCTGAAAGTGAGAATACTGACAAGAACTCAAAGAGTTCATACACCATATGAAGATATAAATTTGAGTGTCGTGTACCATACATCAATTAAATGCAGATTTTTCAACAAAAAGAAATCTAGATTTACAATTAGACATATCATTCCCTTCCTCTCAGGCAGAACATAACGCTGTCTTGCAAGTATGCAGCTTCAGTACGTGTCATTTATTTTTTACAAGCTCTGCACTCCTGCAAATTTCCTGCTAGCTCTGCATTTGTGATGTAATCTGACCACAAAGTATGATGCTCGGCTCCTCAGGCTTTCTTCTTGGATCGCAGTTGTGGAATCTAAGCACAGTTTAAGCTGTGCTACATTTTAATAGTATATGAGAACTCATATCATTGATTGTATATTGAGCTGAATCTATACCAAGGCCCTGCAGTGTTTGGATGAATGCAATAGACTATACAGAAAAAAAATGAACGGCTTCCTAGGGTTAGCACTGACAGCTCCACTGTTTATTCAGTTGGGCTGAGAGACAGGATGTTTTACATGTTCAATGGACACACTGTTCAGCTATTTGATGATGTGGTTCTTTTATTAGGCAGTATGCTTAGTGCATCCAATTAAAAATACAACCTCATTATTCTTTCATCTTCATTTAACAGAAACAAGTGAGAGAGTGTATTTGTACAATTCACAGCAGGTCACAGTAAAAATGTTTTTGGAACTATTATATTTTTTAAATCTGACATATAAACTGAAGCACAGAAACTGATTACATGCTGGGCGAAAAGCAAATCTAATAAGATACTGAACCCAAGCATAAGCATTAAAAATATGGATGGTCAGATAGCAAATGTCTAAAGATGATTCTGCTGAATATAAACAGATACCAAGTATTCACCCATTCAATTTTAGAGGAATTGCAGAAGATGCCTGCTTAGCCAATCACTGGCCAGAGCAATGACCTGCCTCCACCACTGATTTTCTAATAAGGCATCTGCAGATATTTCATGAGTGTCAAGCCACAACAAGGAAGTGGAGATCAGCCATAATCAGGGTCAGACTGGACCAACAGAGAACCAGAGGATCCTCCGGTGGGTCCAGGCTCTAATAACATAGTGGACCCCAAACGTCCAGGACAAAAAAAAATCTGTTTCGCTGCCTTTGGATTCTCCGGTGGGTCCACTCTGGAGATCAGAGCCTGAAATGAGGCATGGCCTCCATTGTGCCCTGATGCGTCTTGTGCCCCCTGATGTCCCCTGTCCCTCCGATCACCCCTGTTTGTGGTCCTCTCCCACCAGTGTGGCTGTGACATGTGTGGCTGTGTTATATATGGCCCTTAAAGTCACTTCAGAACTGAAATGTTGTTCTTGAAAATGTCCAAAATTGCTTTCAAAATTCTAAGCTTTCTAAGGGTCCATTCAGACGTCCGTAGTGCATTGCGGATCGCAAATACACCCGGCCGGCACCCTCATAGAACTGCCTATTCTTGTCCATAATTGCGGACAAGAATAGGACTTGTTCTATTTTTTTCCGGAGCAGTAGACCGGAAGATTGGGGGCACGCTCAGGAAATGTGGATGCGGACAGCACATAGTGTGCTCTCCGCATCCATTCTGTCCCCATAGAGAATGTATGGGTCTGCACCCATTCTGCAATTTGCGTAACGGATGCAGACGCAGTATACGGACGTGTGAATGGAACCTAGCATCCTAAAAAAATTTAATGAAAATTTACAAAATGGTGCCAACATACAGTCGTGGCCAAAAGTTTTGAGAATGACATAAATATTGGAAATTGGAAAAGTTGCTGCTTAAGTTTTTATAATAGCAATTTTCATATACTCCAGAATGTTATGAAGAGTGAACAGATGAATTGCATAGTCCTTCTTTGCCATGAAAATTAACTTAATCCCCAAAAAACCTTTTCATTGCTGTCATTAAAGGACCTGCTGAGATCATTTCAGTAATCGTCTTGTTATCTCAGGTGAGAATGTTGACGAGCACAAGGCTGGAGATCATTATGTCAGGCTGGTTGGGTTAAAATGGCAGACTTGACATGTTAAAAGGAGGGTGATGCTTGAAATCATTGTTCTTCCATTGTTAACCATGGTGACCTGCAAAGAAACACGTGCAGCCATCATTGCGTTGCATAAAAATGGCTTCAAAGGCAAGGATATTGTGGCTACTAAGATTGCACCTCAATCAACAATTTATAGGATCATCAAGAACTTCAAGGAAAGAGGTTCAATTATTGTTAAGAAGGCTTCAGGGCGTCCAAGAAAGTCCAGCAAGCGCCAGGATCGTCTCCTAAAGAGGATTCAGCTGCGGGATCGGAGTGCCACCAGTGCAGAGCTCGCTCAGGAATGGCAGCAGGCAGGTGTGAGCGCATCTGCACGCACAGTGAGGCGAAGACTTTTGGAAGATGGCCTGGTGTCAAGGAGGGCAGCAAAGAAGCCACTTCTCTCCAAAAAAAACCATCAGGGACAGATTGATCTTCTGCAGAAAGTTTGGTGAATGGACTGCTGAGGACTGGGGCACAGTCATATTCTCTGATGAAGCCTCTTTCCGATTGTTTGGGGCATCTGGAAAAAGGCTTGTCCGGAGAAGTAAAGGTGAGCGCTACCATCAGTCCTGTGTCATGCCAACAGTAAAGCATCCTGAGACCATTCATGTGTGGGGTTGCTTCTCATCCAAGGGAGTGGGCTCACTCACAATTTTGCCCAAAAACACAGCCATGAATAAAGAATGGCACCAAAACACCCTCCAACAGCAACTTCTTCCAACAATCCAACAACAGTTTGGTGAAGAACAATGCATTTTCCAGCACGATGGAGCACCGTGCCATAAGGCAAAAGTGATAACTAAGTGGCTCGGGGACCAAAACTTTGACATTTTGGGTCCATGGCCTGGAAACCCCCCAGATTTTAATCCCATGGAGAACTTGTGGTCAATCCTCAAGAGGCGGGTGGACAAACAAAAACCCACTAATTCTGGCAAACTCCAAGAAGTGATTATGAAAGAATGGGTTGCTATCAGTCAGGAATTGGCCCAGAAGTTGATTGAGAGCATGCCCAGTCGAATTGCAGAGTTCCTGAAAAAGAAGGGCCAACACTGCAAATACTGACTCTTTGCATAAATGTCATGTAATTGTCGATTAAAGCCTTTGAAACGTATGAAGTGCGTGTAATTATATTTCACTACATCACAGAAACAACTGAAACAAAGATCTAAAAGCAGTTTAGCAGCAAACTTTGTGAAAACTAATATTTGTGTCATTCTCAAAACTTTTGGCCACGACTGTACTATAAAGTAGACATATGGAGAATGTTCATTAATAACTATTTTGTGAGTAATCACTATTCATCTTAAAATCTGAGAAATTCAAAGATAGAAAATTGCTAATTTTCTAAAAAAAATTGATTTTTTAAATTCATACGGGTAAAACATATCAACTAAAATTTACCACTAACATGAAGTATGATGTGTCATGAGAAAAAAAAATCTTAGAATCGCTTAAGTCAGTGAAAGCGTTTCAGAGTTATTACCCCATAAAGTGACACATTTAAAAAATTGGTCTCTGGCATTTGGTCCAAACTGGCTGTTGCTTGAAGGGGTTAAAGTAAACCTGTCATGTTGAACATTGTGTCTAGGCTGCAAGTAGAATGTTATAGAGCAGGAGGAGCTTAGCAGATTGATATATAGTTTTATGGGAAAATATTCAGTATAAACTTTAATTTATACATTTAACCCCTTCCCGACCGCAATCTGTATATATACGTGATAGCTGCACATACCCCGTGCAGCTATCACGTATATAGACGTCATGGCAGCTCTTTAATCCAAGCGCTGCAAAAGCACTTGGATTAAAGCTTCTGCCCCTGTCCTGCTGCTGTCACTGACAGCATACAGTTCAGTAATGGATCTGTGCAGACTAACCAATCGGATCGCGGCAGTGAAAAAATGCCGGTTTCAGGCTCTGATCTGCGCTCTGCCGATCAGAGCCTGAAATCAGGTAATGTGTCCTGGTGCCCCCCCTCCCCGATTTGTGCCCCCCATCTGTGCCCCTTCAAGTTCTCTCTTGTGTCCGCCTGCCGCTGAATCTATCCGCTGCTTATCTCCTGCCTCCTGCGGTCCGCCCCCTTCCCGCCCCATACATTCCTCCTGCTGGCCGTGACACCCCCCCCTTTCCAGCGCTGCCCCCATGCCGTGCGGTCCCCCTGCTGTGTGTGATGGCGGCGGCTCTATTCCTGAGCCGCCGCCATCAGCAGAGAGTGTCAGCTCTATGCTGACACTCTGCTGTAACCCCATAGATGCCGCGGCAGCGGCATCCATGGGGTTAATAGAGGGAGGGGGCTCCCTCTCTCCACCATTGGGGCTGCTGCGCTGCGATTGCAGCGCCCGATAGTCGCCATGGCAACCGGACGCTTTGCAAAAGCGTCCTCTGTTGCCACCTACAGGGCATCTGATTGTACTTTACTTTGCAATGCAAGAGCATTGCAAAGTATAGTACAGCCATCAGCCCCACTGGATCTTCAAGATCTAAGAGGGACTTGATAAAAAAAAAAAGTGAAAATAATAAAAGTAAAAATAAATAAATAAATAAAAATGTAAAATTAAAAAAAGAAATTGCTTTTTCCTATAAAAAATAAATAAATACACATATTAGGTATCACCGCGTCCATAATGACCGTCTCTATAAATATATCACATGATAGACCCCGTCCGATAAACACCATAAAAAATAATAATAATAATGTGTAAAAAAAGCAATTTTTGTCACCTTACATCACAAAAAGTGCAACAGCAAGCGATCAAAAAGGCTTATGACCCCCAAAATAGTACCAATCAAACCGTTACCCCATCCCACAAAAAATAATACCCTATTTAAGACAATCGCCCAAAAAATAAAAAATCTATGGCTCTCAGACTATGGAGATACTAAAACATCATTTTTTAGGTTTCAGAAATGCTATTATTGTGTAAAACTTAAATAAATACGAAAAAGTATACAACATATTAGGTATTGCCACGTCCGTAACGATCTGCTCTATAAAACTGTCACATGACCTAACCCCTCAGATAAACGCTCTAAAAATAAATAAATAAAAACTGTTCCAAAACAGCCAATTTTTTGGTCACCTTGCCCCATAAAGTGTAATAATGAATGATCAAAAAATCCTATGTACCCAAAAATGGTACCAATAAAAACTTCAACTCTTTCTGCAAAAAACGAGCCCCTGCCTCACAAAAAACTTAATATAGAGCAATTAAAAATCATATGTACCCCAAAATAGTACCAATAAAACTGGCACCTTATCCCCTAGTTTCCAAAATAGGGTCACTTTTTGGGAGTTTCTACTGTATGGGTGCATCAGGGGGGCTTTAAATGGGACATGGCCTTCCAAAAACCGTATGGCGTTCCTTTCCTTCTGCGCCCTGCTGTGCGCCCTTACATCAATTTACGACCACATGTGGGGTGTTTCTGTAAACCGCAGAATCAGGGTAATAAATGTTGAGTTTTGTTTGGCTGTTAACCCTCAATGTGTTAAAGAAAAAAAATTTATAAAATGGAAAATCTGCCCAAAAAATGAAATTTAGAAATTTCATCTCCATTTTCCTTGAATTCTTGTGGAACACCTAAAGGGTTAACAAAGTTTGTAAAATCAGTTTTGAGTAACTTGAGGGGTGTAGTTTCTACAATGGGGTCATTTATGGGGTGTTTCCACTATGTAAGCCCCACAAAGTGACTTCAGACCTGAATCTGGTCCTTAAAAAGTGGGTTTTGGAAATTTTCTTAAAAATTTGAAGAATTGCTTCTAAACTTCTAAGCCTTCTAACGACCTAAAAAAAATAAAATGACATTTCCAAAACGATGCCAACATAAAGTAGACATATGGGAAATGTTAAGTAGTAAATATTTTATTAGGTATGACTTTCTGTTTTAGAAGCAGAGAAATTGAAATTTTGAAAATTGTGAATAATTCAATATTTTTTATAAATTTTGTACTTTTTCATAAATAAAGGTGAAATATATTGACTTAAATTTATGACTATCATGAAGTACAATATGTCACGAGAAAACAATCTCAGAATGGCTTGTATAAATAAAAGTGTTCCAAAGCAATTACCACATAAAGTGAAGCATGTCAGATTTGTAAATGTTGACCTGGACACTGGGGCATCAATGACCCTTGGTCATGAAAGGGTTAAACTCCTGCTTATTCTGGGCTTTGAAGTGAAGGAGGCGGTCCTATCAGTGATTGACATGCTTATCTCTATGACTGTGTATGCAGAGACTTTGCTGTCAATCACTGATAGGACCGCCTCCTTTACTTCAAAGCCCAGAATGAGCAACAATTTAAATGTATAAATTACATGTTTTCCTAAATATTTTCCCATAAAATTATATATGAATTTGTTCAGATCCTTCTGCTCTATAACATGATACTTTTAGCCTGTGTTCAGCCTTTTCTTATTTTGTGGTCTAAGATCTATATGTTTAACATATTTTAGGGTCTATTTGGGTTTATTAACTTTGGGGTATGATAAAGTAGTCATATGCATCACTTGTGCATACTTTACCAATATTTGGGGGACATGTGAATGGCTGGCATGTATTAAAAATTTATATGATTCACCTAACACATTCTGTTCATCAGAATCTAATTGATTCACAGTAAATAGTGAAAAGTAATGAATGGTGAAGTTTGTGTGTATATGCTGTATATATGTATATGCTGTATATGTGTGTATATATTCTATATATGTGTATATATATTATATACTGTATATAGCATAGTATTTGTGTTGTATTTATATGTTGTGTATGTGTGTAAGCCTTTCTTTGACTGTCCTTCTCAGTGTTAGTGACGACACTCCTATGGAATAAAATCCACACAGTAGGTCATTTTCTGCATGGACAATTTATGCAGCATGCGGATGATATTTGTGCAATTTGCAGGTACTCTAATTTGCTCTCGATTTTCCAGTCGCAAATCTGGATGGAAAATCCACAGAAATTCTGTTAATTAGTTCTTAATAGGAATATGCTCCTTAATTTAAATATTACTGTCAGACAAGGCTGACCATTACTCTTTGATTCCTTATTTAATCTTAATATCATGTTTGGATGGATTGAAGGACATCTGGATAGAACAATCTATAAGGTCACTGGAAATTCCAAAGCAGTGTCTAAAAAGATGGGTGGGCAAATCATGTCCAGTCTTGTATGTGAAGATCAAGTGGATGGCAGCCACAATGTCATGATAGGAGTCTAATAGTAGTTACCAGTAATCCTCAGAGAGACAAGGTCCCTCAACATTGCAACTAATGTTTTAACCTCTCCACCTTTCTTGAAAGGTCATTTCTAAACCCTTAGGCCCCTTTCACACGGGCGAGTTTTCCATGCGGGTGCAATGCATGATGTGCACGCATTGCACCCATACTGAATCCTGACCCATTCATTTCAATGGGGCTGTGTACATGAGTGATGTTTTTCAACTTGTGTGTTGCATGAAAATCGCAGCATGTTCTATATTCTGCGTTTTTCATGCAACGCAGGCCCCATAGAAGTGAATGGGTCTGCGATAAAATCGCATTGCAAGCAAGTGCGGATGCAATGCGATTTTCGCCTATGGTTACTAGGAGATGATGAGATGAGCCTCAGGACCCCATCAAAGTCCATTTACTGTATTATTTTCAGTTATAACATGGTTATAATGGAAAATAATAGCATTTTTTTAATACAGAATGCTAAGTAAAATGTCCATTAACGGTTAAAAAATAATAAAAAAATGATTTACCGTACCTCATCCACTTGATTGCTCAGCTGTTATCGTCTTCTCTCTTGCAGTACCTGCAAAAGGACCTGCGCTGACGTCATCACGCTCACCATGTGGTGAGCGCGGTGACATCAGCGCAGGTCCTTCTCAATGAAGATAGAAGGACCTTCTATCTTAATTCAGCAGGACCTGCGCTGACGTCACCGCGCTCACCAAAAGCACCGAACCACCCATTATTTGTCGTTTCCTAAACTTTGTGGATAAAGAAAGAATTCTCACTGCTGCTAGGTCCGCAAACTGCATTTTTATTTAAAGATCACCCTATTACGATATATCAGGACCTATCCCCGATTACCCTCCAGAAGAGGAAAGCACTTAAACCTCCCACAGATCACCTACGCAACAAGCGAATCCCATACAGATGGACCTTTCCCTTTGGACTTTCTTTCAACCATTCTGGAAAATCCATCAGAATCTCTCCTCAACGGATATTCCTCCTTTGGATATCGCAAACTGGGACGCAGTCTCGGACATCTCATTTCTTCCAGATCTACCAAGGATGACTCAGTGGGAGAGAGCTAACATGCCAAAGCAACAACTGATGAAAAGAAGAAATAGCTTCTTGACCCCCAAGAGGATCGCCTGGTCCACCTCTTAATACCTTTTTGTTGCTATAATTAGTATCCGCGCTGACCAAGTATAATCCATTTCTCTTCCCTCCCTAACCTCCCTTGATCATTCCTCCCTTCTTCTCCTAACTACCCCTTCCCTCTATTACCCTGTCCCAAAACACCTAAAAACCTTCCTCCCCCCGTTTATCTTCCTCCCCCTTTAATTCCTCTCTGGTTTCTCTTTTATAATAACTCCCAAAACATAGCAAGTCTTTCTAATTGGGTTGATATTTGATGCCCTCCCTTTCCCCAGCCTAATAGAGGCCTCTGAGCTTCTTACAAATGTCCTCATTGTTGGTTGCCTCATTGCGATCCTGGTTTTGTTATTGGTTTATTTTCTGTTATGTTCGTTTTTTATCACTTCACAATCAGAGAGCATTGTGGTACTATGTATATGATTATATGATTGAGGCATGCAGAGTTCTGGTTCTCCTCGGGGCTGCCAACTATCCCTACATACTTCTCTATGTTTGGGATCCACAACATAAGGATTTTGAATCCCCCCTTACTTGCCATATGATACCTCATGATGGATTTCAAACTTACATCCTATAATGTGAAGGGACTTAGATCTCCCTCTAAAAGATCCCAAATTCTCTGTCTTCTAGAGTTGCTAAGTAATTTTTCTCCAGGAAACCCACTATAAACAGGGCAACTTCCCAGACCTCTCCCACTCTAGATTTCCGGAGTGGTTTCATTGTGGCTCAAACGGTGTAGCCTCGAGTGGAGTCAGTATTGGCTTTCGAAAAAATTTCCCTTTTCAATATTCCACCCATATCTCGGACCCAGAGGGAAGATATATCATCCTGAAGGGTCTTATTGGTCACAAGATGTTCACTTTTGTGAAAGTTTACTCCCCTAACTCCAACCAAGTCCCATGATTTCTATCTGTCCTATCTTTGGTGGAATCTGTCCAGGAAGGTACATTAATCTTAGCTGGCGATTTTAATCTTGCTCTTGTCACTACCAAAGCTTGGAGACGTTCTCACAGCTCTGTTTCTCCACCCCTGTGATGATGTCACTACTAGAGCTTGGAGGAGTTCTCACTGCTCTGTTTCTCCGCCCCTGTGATGAAGTCTTTACTTTCTGTTTCCTTCCTCCCAGCTGTTCCTCCTGCATTTGATTTCCCTGCCTTTAAATCACCCCTCCTCCTATTGTAGGGCGTGGATTATATTTCTCATTTCAGTTGTAGCTCTTGCTTGAGTATCTTCACTTGTAGCTATCAGTTCACTGGACCTGTGTTCTGCTGCAGCAATTACTCCGGATATTGCCAGCTGTCCTTGGATCCGTCTTCTCTGCAGCTGCAGCTCCTTCAGCTAAGTGTGCAGACATTGTTGTGTACCTGGTTATTTTCTGACTGGATCTGAGGTGGCCACGGTTCCCTCCATGTACTGAGCAGGGCACCGGTGGCCGTGCCCCTTCCACTATTGTAGGGGTTACAGTGGTCATCAGTCTTAGGTACGCGGGCATGCCTCGTTCCGCCATTTGGATCCGGGCATGTGCTTTAGCAGCATAGGGAAAGCTTTGAGGGTCTGACAGGGGTCACCCTTTATCCTCCCTAGTTTGGGTCCGGTCAGTAGCTCTTTTTACTTTGTATACTCTTGTTGCTCACATACAGCCGTGACATTATAATCCACCAAAACCGTCCTTTTTTGACATGGATCCGCTTTCTGGCCTGGTTGACCGCATGCAGGGTCTTTCTTTGGAAGTAGCGGATCTCCGTCAATCTATGACTCAGCTTCAAGCATTGGGCTCTGCTCCGGCTCATGGAGTCTGTTGCGAGCCAAAGGTCTCACTTCCGGAAACGTTCTCCGGGGGCAGTGAGAATTTTGTTCGCTTCAGAGAGGCATGCAAACTCCATTTTTGCTTGTGTCCCCACTCCTCTGGTAAGGAGGAGCAGAGGGTGAGGATTGTCATCTCCCTGCTCAGGGGTAATGCTCAGACTTGGGCTTTTTCGCTGCCATCAGGGGATCCCTCCCTTCGATCCGTGGAAAGATTTTTTGTGGCCCTGGGGCAGATATATGATGACCCGGATCGTGTTGCTCTGGCCGAATCTAACTTACGTGTTTTATGCCAGAACAAACTGTCTGCAGAGCTTTATTGTTCTGAATTTCGGAGATGGGCAGCTGATTCAGGTTGGAATGATGCTGCACTCCGGAGTCAGTTCTGTCATGGTCTCTCAGAGAGATTGAAAGATGCGTTTGCTTTCCATGAGAGACCAACGTCCTTAGAGTCTGCCATGTCATTGGCGGTACGCCTTGACAGGCGTCTAAGAGAAAGAAACAAGACCTCTCTGTCCAGCCATTGTCAGTCTAGGGGCAATGGTGCGGACTCATTTAGTGTGCAGGGGCCTCATCCTGTCTCGCTCCCCTCTGAGGAGGAGCCCATGCAGCTAGGTCGACTTGCCCCTGATAAAAGAGGATTTAGTCCTCAGAGTATGGTGTGTTTTTGTTGTGGGGGCATAGGTCATTTGGCAAATGTTTGTCCGTCTAGGAGATTCTTGAACTGTACTAAGAGCGATAATAAGAGAAAAACCTCAAAAGGTAAATCATCAAATTCTGCTTCATCTGCTACTTTGGGCAAAGTTGATGTAGGAATTGATGCTTTTCCTCTGACCTGCAGTTCCCGTTTTCTCCTGTCTGCCAGGGTGGCGCTAGAGAGCAAAGTCATTTCTTGTGAGATTTTTGTCGATAGTGGAGCGGCCGTCAATCTTATTGACACTCAATTTGTAGCCATGCATGGTTTTCAGGTTTGCACATTAGAAAAGGATATACCTGTTTTTGCTATTGACTCTGCTCCACTCTCACAGAGATCTCTGAAGGGCATTGTTCACAATATCCGGCTAGCTGTAGGTGACACTCATGTGGAGGATATATCTTGTTTTGTCCTTAACGGATTGCCTTCTCCTCTAGTTTTGGGGTTACCCTGGCTCACTAGACATAACCCCACTATTGATTGGCAAGGAAGGCAAATAAATGAGTGGAGTGACTTTTGTAGAGAGAATTGTCTCACAGCGACTTTTGCAGAGGTGTCTACTAAAACTGTGCCATCATTTCTCTCTGATTTCTCGGACGTGTTTTCCGAGAGCGGTGTTCAGGAGTACCTCCTCACCGGGAGTTTGACTGTCCCATTAACCTCATTCCCGGCGCCAAGCTGCCAAAAGCACGCCTCTACAATCTCTCACAACCGGAAAGAATCGCAATGTGAACTTATATCTCCGAGAGTCTCGATAAGGGACATATTCGTCCCTCAAAGTCACCTGTGGCCGCGGGGTTTTTTTTTGTTAAAAAAAAAGATGGCTCTCTGAGACCTTGCCTAGATTTTAGGGAGCTGAACCGTATCACGATTCGTGATCCCTATCCCCTTCCTCTGATCCCGGACCTCTTCAACCAAATTGTTGGGGCCAAGGTGTTTTCCAAATTGGATTTGAGAGGCGCGTACAACCTGGTCAGGGTCAGAGAGGGGGATGAATGGAAAACGGCCTTTAATACCCCTAACGGGCATTTCGAGAATCTCGTTATGCCTTTCGGCCTGATGAATGCTCCGGCCGTCTTTCAGCATTTTGTTAATAGTATTTTCTACCATTTAATGGGGAAATTTGTATTGGTGTATCTTGATGATATTTTGATTTTTTCCCCTGATGTTCAGACCCATCCGGATCATTTTTTTCAGGTTCTGCAGATTCTGCGGGAAAATAAATTGTACGCCAAGCTGGAGAATGGTATCGGAGATTCAATTTCTGGGTTTTCTCCTCTCTGCTTCTGGTTTTCGCATGGATCCGGAGAAGGTCCGTGCTGTACTTGAGTGGGAGCTTCCTGAGAGTCAGAAGGCATTGATGCGCTTTCTGGGTTTTGTGAACTATTACAGAAAGTTCATTTTGAATTATTCCTCTGTTGTCAAACCCCTTACTGACATGACAAAAAAGGGGGCGGATTTTTCCTCTTGGTCGGAGGAGGCGCTTGCAGCCTTTTCTAAGATTAAAGAGAGTTTTGCGTCTGCTCCTGTCTTGGTGCATCCCGATGTTTCCTTACCTTTTATTGTTGAGGTGGATGCTTCCGAGGTGGGTGTGGGTGCAGTTTTGTCCCAGGGCCCTTCTCCTGCCAAATGGCGACCCTGTGCCTTTTTCTCTAAAAAACTCTCCCCGGCAGAGAGAAACTATGATGTGGGAGATAGGGAGTTGTTGGCCATCAAGTTGGCTTTCGAGGAATGGTGCCATTGGTTGGAGGGGGCCAGGCACCCTTTCACCGTTTTTACCGACCATAAGAATCTGGCATACTTGGAGTCGGCCAGGCGTATGAATCCGAGACAGGCCAGATGGTCTCTGTTCTTCTCCAGATTCAATTTTGTCGTTACATTCCGACCTGGGATCAAAAATGTGAAGGCTGATGCTCTCTCTCTCTGTTTTCCGGGAGGAGGAAACTCCGAGGACCCGGGTCCCATTTTGGCGGAGGGGGTAGTTGTTTCTGCTCTATATTCCGATTTGGAGGCCGAGGTCCAGGCTGCCCAGACTGAGGCACCTGCCCGTTGTCCTTCTGGGAAGTTGTTCGTGCCTCCTGAGCTACGCCACAAACTCTTCAAGGAGCATCATGATACGGTTCTTGCTGGTCACCCCGGGAGTAGAGCCACGGTAGATCTCATTGCTCGGAGATTTTGGTGGCCGGCTCTTCGTAAGTCGGTGGAGTGTTTTGTGGCTGCTTGTGAGACGTGCGCTCGCGCTTAGGTTCCTCGTTCACGGCCTTCAGGTTCCCTTCTCCCGTTACCCATACCTTCCCGTCCTTGGACACACCTGTCCATGGACTTTATCACGGATCTTCCTCGTTCCTCTGGGAAGTCGGTGATCCTGGTGGTGGTGGACCGTTTTAGCAAGATGGCTCATTTCGTACCTTTCCCTGGTTTACCCAATGCTAAAACGTTGGCGCAAGCTTTTGTCGACCATATTGTTAAATTGCACGACATTCCCTCTGATATTGTTTCCGATAGAGGCACGCAGTTTGTTTCCAGGTTCTGGAAGGCTTTCTGTTCTCGCCTGGGGGTTCGGCTGTCCTTCTCTTCTGCTTTTCACCCGCAGTCAAATGGTCAGACTGAGCGCCTCAATCAGAATCTGGAGACATATTTGCGCTGTTTTGTGGCAGAGAACCAGGAGGATTGGTGTTAATTTCTCCCTCTTGCTGAGTTTTCTCTGAACAACTGTCGTCAGGAATCTTCTGATAAGTCACCATTCTTTGGTGCATTTGGGTTCCATCCGCAGTTTGGGACATTCTCGGGAGGGGCTCTTTCTGGTTTACCTGAGGAGGAGAGATTTTCCTCGTCTTTGTCTACCATTTGGCAAAAGATTCAGAGTAATTTTAGAAAGATGAGTGAGAAGTATAAGCGTGTGGCTGATAAGAGACGTGTGCCTGGTCCGGACCTGAATGTGGGTGATCTGGTGTGGTTGTCTACAAGAAATATTAAACTGAAGGTTCCCTCCTGGAAATTGGGTCCCAAGTTTATTAGGCCTTATAAAATCTTGTCAGTCATCAATCCTGTTGCCTTCCGTCTTGATCTTCCACGGGTTTGGAAGATACATAATGTATTTCACAGATCTCTCTTAAAACCATATGTCCAGCCCACGGTACCCTCCTATTTGCCTCCTCCTCCGATTTTGGTTGATGGCAATCTGGAGTTTGAGGTTTCCAGAATTGTGGACTCTCGCATTGTCCGCGGTTCTCTTCAGTACCTCGTTCATTGGAAGGGTTATGGTCCTGAGGAGAGGATGTGGGTTCCGGTGTCGGACATTAAAGCCACTCGCCTCATCAGGGCATTTCATAGGGCTCATCCTGAGAAGGTGGGTCCTGGGTGTCCGGAGTCCACCCATAGAGGGGGGGTACTGTCACTACCAGAGCTTGGAGACGTTCTCACAGCTCTGTTTCTCCACCCCTGTGATGATGTCACTACTAGAGCTTGGAGGAGTTCTCACTGCTCTGTTTCTCCGCCCCTGTGATGAAGTCTTTACTTTCTGTTTCCTTCCTCCCAGCTGTTCCTCCTGCGTTTGATTTCCCTGCCTTTAAATCACCCCTCCTCCTATTGTAGAGCGTGGATTATATTTCTCATTTCAGTTGTAGCTCTTGCTTGAGTATCTTCACTTGTAGCTATCAGTTCACTGGACCTGTGTTCTGCTGCAGCAAGCACTCCGGATATTGCCAGCTGTCCTTGGATCCGTCTTCTCTGCGGCTGCAGCTCCTTCAGCTAAGTGTGCAGATATTGTTGTGTACCTGGTTATTTTCTGACTGGATCTGAGGTGGCCACGGTTCCCTCCATATACTGAGCAGGGCACCGGTGGCCGTGCCCCTTCCACTATTGTAGGAGTTATAGTGGTCATCAGTCTTAGGTACGCGGGCATGCCTCGTTCTGCCATTTGGATCCGGGCATGTGCTTTAGCAGCATAGGGAGAGCTTTGAGGGTCTGACAGGGGTCACCCTTTATCCTCCCTAGTTTGGGTCCGGTCAGTAGCTTTTTTTACTGTGTATACTCTTGTTGCTCACATACAGCCGTGACAGCTCTGCACCCTTTAGTAGATACGTCCTCCAAAAGATCCCCAGTGTCGATCAAACTTTTGAAAAAACTTAAATCCAAATTATACGAAATGGGTCTGGTTGATGTATGGAGATGTCTGAAACCTTCTACTATTGATTATACTTTTTATTCAGCTCCAGGTCATTCATATAGCAGAATTGATTATATCTTCTTAACCAAAGAGTCCTTGCATCAATGCACAGATTCTGAAATTGGGAACATCACCATCTCAGACCACTCTCCAATTTTCTGCACCTTCCGCTCCCTACCTGAATCTGGTAAGTCCTCCACTTGGAGACTTAATGAGTCCATATTAAGCGACGATGGCCACAAAAACCACTTCTCCTCCCTCCTAGAACAATATTTTAAAACTAACAATACCCATGATATCTCCCCAAAAGTACTATGGGATGCCCATAAAGCATTTATACAGGTCACTTCATTAGCAAATGCTCCTTTCTAAAAAAAACAAGCAGATATACAACTTTCATCCCTATTAGACCAAATCCATGCCTTGGAAGCTTTACATAAACAATCCCTAGCTCCACAGCACTTATCTGACCTCTCAACACTTAGATCCAAGCTCAAAAATCTACTTAACAAAAAACATCCAAATACTATCTATCCTCCCAACATAAATTCTATGCCCATGGCAATAAAGTCTCAAAATTTATGATGAATTGCATTAAACGTAAAAAAAACTTTCAGATATGTAACCTCTATTAAATCTCCCCAAGGTCATCAACTTTTTTCTCCTGAGGCAATTGCTGAACAATTTCCCCTTTTTTACAAAGACCTTTATAACTTACCCCCTCCCAAGGTCTCACAGCCTAAAATGGACAGAAACTTGCTTACCAAATCCTTTTTAGACACACTAAACCTCCCATCCTTAACCCCCACCCAATGCGAAGATTTGACAAAACCATTCACCATCGCTGAACTCGCTTTAGCCCTTAAAAATTCTCCAAAAGGTAAATGCCCCGGGCCTGACTGTCTTTCAACTATCTATTACTCCACCTTCCAAACCATATTACTCCCCCACCTGTGTAACTTAGCCTTACAAAATTGCCCTCTCTCTACTGACATGACAAATGCAATGATTACTATTATACCCAAAGAAGGCAAAGACCCTACCCTATGTGCTAATTACCGCCCCATATCTCTCCTAAATATTGACCTAAAACTCCTGGCAAAGATGCTTGCAACAAGAATTCATCCCTTCATTCCTAACTTAATCCCCCCCCCCCCCCGATCAGGTGGGTTTTGTAAAAGGACCGGAGGGCAAAGATAATACAAAAAAATTCTAGACGCCCTTTATTACACCACATATAAAAAATGCCACTGGTTCTCCTAGGCACCGATGCGGAAAAAGCTTTTGACTGCATAGACTGGTCTTACATTAAACTCACCCTACACAAATTCAACTTTCCTGCCCCGTATATACATGCTATTTTCGCAAAGTACAATAACGCTTACGCTACAGTCCTAGTAAACAACCTCACCTCTTCCTGTTTCCAGATTAAAAATGGAATGCGCCAGGGTTGGCCTCTCTCCCCTCTCATCTTTGTCCTAGTTATGGAAACCCCCATGCAGCCCCTAAGACAGGAGAGCAACATCCAAGGATTGCAAATTGGGTCCCAAGAATTTAAACTTGCCACCTTTGCTGATGACCTCCGAATTCTCACCACTAACCCTCTTACATCCATGTCCAATATACTCTCACTACTTAACAATTTTAGTTCTCTATCCAACTTCAAAATTAATCCAGAAAAATCACAAATCCTGCATACTGGTCTATCCCCATCTTGCATTAAAGCCCTTCAATTAAACTCTCCATTCAACTGGACTGACCAGCATTTAACATATTTGTGTATGAAAATAAACTCTCATCTTCCTGACTTGTTCCACCTGAATTACACCCCCCTTCTGAAATCCATCGCCGCTCAATTGGACTCACTGGAAGGACACCATCTTTCTTGGTTCGGCAGAAAAAATATGGTAATGTCTTTAGTCATTCCTAGACTCACTTATCTCCTCCAGATATTGCCTATTATGATTCCCAGCTCTTTTTTCAGAAAATTAATTAGCCTCATTTGCCAATTCCTGTGGCAAAGAAAGAAGTCCAGAATCTCCCTTTCCACCCTATCCAAACCTAAACATTTGGGAGGTATAGGTTTACCTGACCCTGAGTTATATATTAAATCCATCCAACTTTGTAGAGCAATAGATTGGATTCGTAATCCTTCCCATAAACTTTGGCTCTCAATAGAGAATGCCAACTTTAACTCCTCCCTCAGGTCCCTGTTGCCTAACCCCTTGATACGCTCCACTATTAAGGTATGGAAATGGTTCTCCTCTAACTACAGTGACTTACTGCCTCTCTTCTCCCTCCTTCAGATTAAAGATCTAATTTCTTTGGCCCCAGTGGAAATTAGAACATCAGCTCCACTAAAGCTCAAGACATCCTCCACCCTTTTAACTGACCTCTTAGACAGAGATGGTTGTGTTTTTTCTGAATCGGAGCTCGCATCCTCTCTAAATATCTCATCCTCCAATTTCCTCACTCTCAAATTACTCAGAGCTGAGTTAATCCTGCGGGCTATTTCTCCACCCAGCAAGAACTCACCTAGTTGGCTTGAAAACCTGCTAACTAATGTTTGTTACCCCCCCAAATTGATCTCCTTTCTCTATAAAAAGCTTAATCTCCCTCCCATAAAGGTTAAACCAGGGTTGTTGGTCTATGGGAAAAAGATTTAGGCAGACAATTTTCTGATACAGAGACTAGTATTCTCCTTAACATTCCACATAAATTTTTAAGGTGCGTCTGGGTGCAGGAGAACAGATATAAAATATTGTCTAGGTGGTATAAAACGCCTGATAAAATAGCTCTCCTGTACCCCGACTTTCCCGATAGGTGCTGGAGATGCGGCTCTGAAAGAGGCACCTTCATGCACATTTGGTGGAATTGCCCTCCAATATCTGCATGGTGGAAACAAATTTTCCAGATGAGCAATGCTATATGCAAATCCAAATCCCCTTGCACCCCGGAAATTGCCCTCTTATCCTTTGGCATAGTAAATGCTGGTAATCAAAAAACCTCCTTGATAGCCTAACTGCTCTCAGCAGCCCGCCTCCTAATCCCTACAATGTGGTGCTCTGCTGAAATCCCATCAATTTGTCAACAGACAAAATTGACTGAAATTGCGTCCGCACTCGGCCGCAACGCTTCTGGACAAAATCTGTGATGCCTGTGTGCAAAGGGCCTTAATATTACATTCTCCTGTGATCTGAGAGAAACTACGTCAAACCTAAGTCTTCATGAAAGTTACCAGACAATTTCTATTTAATTCTCATTTGCTTTATCTGTAATTAGACTTTTAACACAATGTGCATTTGTTTGAGTGCTGGTGTGTTTTCCTACATAAATGTAGTGGAAGCGTTTACCACAAGTATCTGCTAATTAATCACCAGACAGGCCCTACTGGGACCAAACAATAATCTTTAATACTGTAAGTAGAATGCTCTGTTGCAATACATATATCATGAATACTGTTATTGCCTAATAAGATAAGTAGTTCATGAAGTCTTCTAGGGGAGTAGTCATCCACATGCTGATTACAATTTTTTTTTATATGCAGCTTTAAGGGAACTAAGTCTACTTTCACACTAGCGTTTTGCTGGATTCGGCAGGGTTCAGCAAAAACGCTTCCGTTACTGATAATACAACCATCTGCATCCGTTATGAAAGGATCTGGTTGTATTACCTTTAACATTGCCAAGACGGATCCGTCATTAACTCCATTGAAAGTCAATAGGGGACGAATCAGTTTTCTATTGTGTCAGATTGTGTCAGAGAAAACTGATCCATCTTGCTCTGCATCCCAGGACGGAAAGCAAACTACAACATGTTCCGGTTTGCTATCCGGTCTGGGAATGCAACTAAATGGAACAGAATGCATTTTGGAGCATTCCGTTCTGTTAGTTGAGCTTTGTCCCTATTGACAATGAATAGGGACAAAACTGAAGCGTTTTTTCTGGTATTGAGCCCCTATGATGAAACTCAATACCGGAAAACTTAAACGCTAGTGTGAAAGCAGCCTAAGGGCAACTTAAAACACCTCAGTTTTATTAATTTCCAGATTCTGGACTGCTATACCAATTTATCCTACATTGCCCAACTGGTTCAGGATCCGACTAGAGGGATGAGAATACTGGATTTAGTATTAACCAAAAGACGAGACAGAACAACAGAAGTGCAGGTTAGGGGACACCTGGGAAATAGTGACCATAAAATAATAACCTTACAATTGTCGTTCAAAAGAGTCTTTCTTCAGGGAGGCAAAAAAGCTAAATTAAGAGAGGCCATTAGCCTCACTAACTGGGACAACATCCTCAAAAATGAAAATGCAGCCACAAAAGGGGATATTTTTTAAAGCATCCTAAACTCTAATTGTGAGCGGTACATACCTTATAGGAATAAAAAGGGCAAGGAACAAGAAAAAATGTGGATAAATAGAAATGTAAAGGAGGCAATGAATGACAAAAAGAAACCATTTAAAACATTAAAACAAGAAGGTAGTAAGGAAAGCACTGAAAAACTATAAGGAAAAAAACTAGAATGTGTAAAAGACAAATAAAAGTAGCCAAGCTGCAGACAGAGAGATTCATTGCCAGAGAAAGTAAAACTAACCCTAAAATGTTCTTCAGTTATATGAATGGTAAAAGTTAAAACTTGAGAGTGTGGGCCTTTCCAGAGTGATGAGGGAGGAGTTGTAGAGAGTGATGAGGAGAAAGGGGGCATCTTAAATCTATTTTTTTCCCCCATTGTATTTACTGAGAAAAAGAAACTGTCAGATAAAATGCAGAGTGTCAAAGTAAACTCCCAATTAAAAGTGGCCTGTCTCACCCAGGAAGAAGTGCAGTGACGTCTTAAAAAGATTGAAATAGACAAATCACCGGGACCTGGTGGTATACACCCCCGCATCCAAAGAGAAATAATGTTATAGACAGACCCTTACTTATGATATTTAAGTACTCTATATGGACACAGAGCATTCCACAATTTAATCAGTTTCTATGGGGAGGTAAGTTCTAGACTTGACCAGCATTTGATACTGTGCCACATAAAAGGTTAGTATATAAAATTAAAACACTTGGACTGGGAGAAAATGTGTGTATGTGGGTAAGTAACTGGCTCAGTGATAGAAAACAGAGGGTGTTTACTAATACATACTCAGATTAGGTCAGCGTCACCAATGGGGTACCCCAGGGGCCAGTATTGAGCACTGTCCTCTTCAATATTTTTAATAATGATCTTGTAGAAGGCTTGCACAGTAAATGAAACATTTTTTGCAGATGACTTTAAACTATGGAAAGTAATTAACACAAAAAAGGACAGTATACTGCTACAGAGGGATCTGGATAGATTGGAGACTTAGACAGAGAAGTGGTAGATAAGGTTTAACAATTAGTGATGAGCGGCATAGGCAATATTCGTTTTCGCAATATTTATTGCATTTTTTGCATAATATTCGCAATAAATTAGCAAATTCTAAAATTCGCGATCTCCAGTCATTATTTTTTCGCGATTGCGCAAATCGGCACTAATGATGCGCATATTTTTAGTGCAATTCATGCAACTTCACATTTTATCAGGTCTGAGTAGATATTACTCATTGGTGCACTATGTATTGTTGTGACATTACAGCACTGTGTTTGTAGCATGTATTTATGGACAGCAGAGAAACAGTAATTCCTATCACACTACCTAACACCCTGCACTACGTCACTGCACTACTGCACTATATCACTATCTAACCTACACTGACTATCTCCCACTATCTGTATTACAGGGAGTGCAGAATTATTAGGCAAATGAGTATTTTGACCACATCATCCTCTTTATGCATGTTGTCTTACTCCAAGCTGTATAGGCTCGAAAGCCTACTACCAATTAAGCATATTAGGTGATGTGCATCTCTGTAATGAGAAGGGGTGTGGTCTAATGACATCAACACCCTATATTAGGTGTGCATAATTATTAGGCAACTTCCTTTCCTTTGGCAAAATGGGTCAAAAGAAGGACTTGACAGGCTCAGAAAAGTCAAAAATAATGAGATATCTTGCAGAGGGATGCAGCACTCTTGAAATTGCAAAGCTTCTGAAGCGTAATCATCGAACAATCAAGCGTTTCATTCAAAATAGTCAACAGGGTCGCAAGAAGCGTGTGGAAAAACCAAGGTGCAAAATAACTGCCCATGAACTGAGAAAAGTCAAGCGTGCAGCTGCCAAGATGCCACTTGCCACTAGTTTGGCCATATTTCAGAGCTGCAACATCACTGGAGTGCCCAAAAGCACAAGGTGTGCAATACTCAGAGACATGGCCAAGGTAAGAAAGGCTGAAAGACGACCACCACTGAACAAGACACACAAGCTGAAACGTCAAGACTGGGCCAATAAATATCTCAAGACTGATTTTTCTAAGGTTTTATGGACTGATGAAATGAGAGTGAGTCTTGATGGGCCAGATGGATGGGCCCGTGGCTGGATTGGTAAAGGGCAGAGAGCTCCAGTCCGACTCAGACACCAGCAAGGTGGAGGTGGAGTACTGGTTTGGGCTGGTATCATCAAAGATGAGCTTGTGGGGCCTTTTTGGGTTGAGGATGGAGGCAAGCTCAACTCCCAGTCCTACTGCCAGTTTCTGGAAGACACCTTCTTCAAGCAGTGGTACTGGAAGAAGTCTGCATCCTTCAAGAAAAACATGATTTTCATGCAGGACAATGCTCCATCACACGCGTCCAAGTACTCCACAGTGTGGCTGGCAAGAAAGGGTATAAAAGAAGAAAATCTAATGACATGGCCTCCTTGTTCACCTGATCTGAACCCCATTGAGAACCTGTGGTCCATCATCAAATGTGAGATTTACAAGGAGGGAAAACAGTACACCTCTCTGAACAGTGTCTGGGAGGCTGTGGTTGCTGCTGCACGCAATGTTGATGGTGAACAGATCAAAACACTGACAGAATCCATGGATGGCAGGCTTTTGAGTGTCCTTGCAAAGAAAGGTGGCTATATTGGTTACTGATTTGTTTTTGTTTTGTTTTTGAATGTCAGAAATGTATATTTGTGAATGTTGAGATGTTATATTGGTTTCACTGGTAAAAATAAATAATTGAAATGGGTATATATTTGTTTTTTGTTAAGTTGCCTAATAATTATGCACAGTAATAGTCACCTGCACACACAGATATCCCCCTAAAATAGCTAAAACTAAAAACAAACTAAAAACTACTTCCAAAAATATTCAGCTTTGATATTAATGAGTTTTTTGGGTTCATTGAGAACATGGTTGTTGTTCAATAATAAAATTAATCCTCAAAAATACAACTTGCCTAATAATTCTGCACTCCCTGTATACTGTATATATGAGCTAACAAACTATCTAATGAAATTGGATAAGGAATATAGTAAAGGGGTAGACAACTTTCCTATTGGTTGCTAGGGATGTTGCTAAGCTCTGACAAAGATATTGCAGCCTTCTCATTGGCCCAAAAGCAACAAGGGAGGTTACTAATGGAAAAAAAAAATCTAGAATATTTGCGATTACGAATATATGGCACTATATTCTACATATTTGCAAATTCTCAAAGTGCCGATATTCGCGAGAAAAATTCATGATTAGAATATTTCCGATCAACACTATTACCAAATGTAAGATTATGCACATGGGAAGAAAAAATACATGTCACCAGTACATACTAAATGGTAAAACACTGGGTAAAACTTAGAAATTTTAGTGAACAGAAAACTTAACTATAGAAACCAGTGAGAGACAGCTGCTGCCAAGGCCAATAAGATCATGGGGTGTAAAAAAGGGGCAAAGATACACGTGATGAGTACATAGTCCTGCCACTTTACAAATCACTAGTCAGACCACATATGGAGTATTGAGTACAGTTCTGGGCTCCCATGAACAAGCCAGAGGTAGCAGAGCTGCAGAGCGTTCAGAGAAGGGCAACTAAAGTAATAACTGCAAAGGGTGGACTACAGAACCCAGAATTATTACTGTATTTTTCTCCCTATAAGATGCACTCCCTCCCCAAAAAAATGTCTGTGTGTCTTATGGGGTGAATACTACTCACTTCTATTATGCAAGCGCTCATTAGTACAAGAGGACTGGGAAGCGGTGAATGCATCGCTCCCCGGGCTCTGTGCTCATCACTTCCTTCTACTTGGCCGCTTGCTGTGACTGCGCACAGCATGTCCTCATTGATGCAATGTGACCTCACACTGTGCGCGTCGGGTCAAAAAGGCTGAACTGGATGGACACATGTCTTTTTTGGGGCTAACAAACTATGTTACTACATATATGAAAAATGAATCATTTTATTTAAAATGTTTTTCAAATAATATTTGTGTATTCATGCATGCTTCATTCAAGAATTATAGCATTTGGAATTACTAGATCCAAATAATATCAGACAATGTTTTGGTCAAACATGACCTTTGTCAAATTGTAGCAGGTGCAGAGGGGCATGGAGGTGGATCACGATATGAAAGCTACCTCATTTATCAAGCAGTGATCCACTGCCATACTTCTCTGCACATCTGACCAGATACGACTTGACAAAGGTCATGTTTGCTGTAATTGTGGGATGAAGCTTACACAAATATCCTTTGTTTGACAAATATGTTTAATAACATTTTACACTTTGCATTGAAAACTGCATGTTAATGCCTATTCATAAAATGATGAATTTTACTTTTCATGTACATACTGTATCTTTCACCCCATAAGACACACTATTTTTTACTCTAAAGTGGGGGGAAAATGTCCCTGCGTCTTATGGAGTGAAAACTAATGAGCACTTCCATTATAGAAGCGCTTATTAGTACCGGAGGACCAGGAAGCGGTGAAGGCTCTGTACTCACCGCTTCCTGGTCCTCGGCTGTCCAGTGGCTGCGCACAGCCGAATGAGAAGAAGGATGAAGAGAGTGGGCAGTGTGGAGCGGCGGCGTCTGGAGCGGGAGAGGTAAGTTATTTTTTTATTTTATTTAATCTGAGGCTGGGGGCTGCAGGCTGCATAAATGAAGCTGGGGGCGGCAGGCTACATTAATGAAACTGGGGGCTGCAGGCTGCATAAATGAAGCTGGGGCTTCAGGCTGCATACATGCGGCTGGGGGCTGCAGGCTGCATAAATGAAGCTGGGGCTGCATAAATGAAGCTGGGGCTGGGGGTTGCATAAATGAAGCTGGGGGCTGTAAACATGAGACTAGGGGGATGATCTGAGGCATGGAGGTCTGATCTGAGGTCTGATTGAGGGTCTTATTAACATTGGGGGTCTGATTGGGGCTGTCAGCTGAGGTCTGATTAACATTGGGGGTCTGATTGGTGGTCTGATCTGAGGTCTGAAGATTTTTTTTTCCTAAACCTAGGTTTTTTCAACTGTATTTAAATTAATGTTCTCATAATAATAACATGAATATAATATATATATATATATATATATATATTCAAAAGGACATCCCTGCGTGAGATATTCCCCAAAAAAGCATTAGCCAATAGAAGCCTGGTCACATGACCCTTATCAGCCAATAGAAGCTCGCAGGCCCTTAGTCTACACATACACACAGTTTTACACCAGGTTTCCATAACAACCCAGCCATTTTTCTTCACTGCTGTAGGTCAACTTTAAAGGGGCAGGCCGCTGTGGATGACACTGTTAAGTAGGTGGAGTGCTGTGGAGGTCACAGTTAAGGGGGCAGGTAGGGTGGCCATTCAGGCCACCCTTAAAATACTGATGTAAAAACCCCATCCTTGGTCCCACTAAACCACGCCCCGACCCATTAGACCACGCTCCCTCCCACTCCGCAGCTGAGATGTCCGTTTTGGCCCTGCGCCAGATGGAGGACAGAGAGTCTGAAAGCCGGACTGTCTGGCCTAAAACCAGACCTCTGGCCACCTCAGGATAGTCCGCTATGGAGGTCATTGTTAAGGGGCAGATTGCTATAGAGGCCGCTGTTAGGTAGACGGGGTGTTGTGCAATTTGCGGCCCGCAAAACGGCCACAGGGCGCACACGTTCGTGTGCAAGAGGTCTTAACGAGACTGGGTACTTTGGAGGTCACTAATAAAGGAGCAGCCGCTGTGGAGGTCACTGTTAAAGGGGAGGGCGCTGTGGATGTTACTTTTAAGGGAGAAGGCAGCTGTGGAGGTCACTGTTAACCGCTTTACGTCCGCCCATAGAATATAAACGTCCTATGGGTGGACGTCTATTTCTGAACGGACGTTCCAGAACGTCTTTTCAGAAAGTGCAGCTGCACGCTAATCGTGCAGCTGCTGATCGGGTTGCCCGCTGTCAGTGACAGCAGGGCAACCCTAAGACAAGGCAGGGACAGTGCCCAGGTGTCCCTGCCTTCTAGATCGCTGCAGACACAGCGCTCACCGAGCGCTGTGTCTGCAGAGAAGGAAGCGCTATGCGCTTCCTGTTCCGGCCCGACGGTCATGTGACCGCCGTGACCCGAGTGTGCAGGAGCTGTGTGAGGTCTCTCAGAGACCTCGATCAGCCCTGCTGTGAGGCTGTACAGCGCTGGATTGCTGCTGTACAGCCTCTCTAGGGGTGCATTTGTCCTGTAACTGGGGCTACTATGTCAGCCCCAGTTACAGGAGAAATCAACAGTGAAAAAAAAAAAGTGAAGCAAATGTCCCCCAGAGGTCTTGTATGACCTTATGGGGGACGAAAAGTGTAAAATAAAAAAAATAAAAATAAAAGGTTGAAAATAAAAAAATAAAAAAAAGTTTCACATGTAAAAAAAAAAAGTCCCCAAGTAAGGAAGTAAGGAATGAAAAAAAAAAGTTAAAAATAGAAAAAATAAAAAAATAAAAGACATATTAGGTATTGCCGCGTCCGTAAAAACCAGCTCTATAAAAATATCACATGACCTAACCCCTCGGGTGAACACCGTAAAAAAAAAAACTGTGTCAAAACAAGCAATTTTTGTCACCGTGCATCACAAAAGGTGCAACACCAAGTGATCAAAAACGCGTATGTCCCACAAAATAGTACCAATAAAACTGTCACCTCATCCCGCAAAAAATGAGCCCCTACATAAGAAAATCTCTCAAAAAATAAAAAAACTATAGCTCTTAGAACATGGAGACACTAAAACATCATTTTTTGGGTTTCAAAAATGCTATTATTGTGTTAAAGTGAAACAAATAAAAAAAAGTATACATATTAGGTATTTCCGCGTCCGTAAAAACCAGCTCTATAAAAATATCACATTACCTAACCCCTCGGGTGAACACCGTAAAAAAAAAAAAATAAAAAACTGTGTCAAAACAAGCAATTTTTGTCACCTTGCATCACAAAAGGTGCAACACTAAGTGATCAAAAACGCGTATGTCCCACAAAATAGTACCAATAAAACCGTCACCTCATCCCTCAAAAAATGAGCCCCTACATAAGAAAATCTCTCAAAAAATAAAAAAACTATAGCTCTCAGAACATGGACGCATTAAAACATAATTTTTTTGTTTCAAAAATGCTATTATTGTGTAAAACTTTAATAAATGAGAAAAAGTATACATATTAGGTATCGCCACGTCCGTAACAATCTGCTCTATAAAAATGTCACTTGACTGAACCCCTCAGGTGAATGCTGTAAAAATAAATAAATAGAAATTGTGCTAAAACAACCAATTTTTTTGTCACCTTGCCCCATAAAGTGTTATAATGAATGATCAAAAAATCATATGTACCCAAAAATAGTACTAATAAAACTGGCACCTTATCCCCTAGTTTCCAAAATGGGGTCACTTCTTGGGAGTTTCTACTGTAAGGGTGCATCAGGGGGCTTCAAATGGGACATGGCATCTAAAAACCATGTGGAGTTCCTTTTCTTCTGCGCCCTGCCGTGTGCCCATACAGCAGTTTATGACCACATGTGGGGTGTTTCTGTAAACCGCAGAATCTGGGTAATAAATATTGAGTTTTGTTTGGCTGTTAACCATCGATGTGTTAAAGAAAAAAATTGATTAAAATGGAAAATCTGCCAAAAAAGTGAAATTTAAAAATTTGATCTCCATTTTCCTTTAATTCTTGTGGAACGCCTAAAGGGTTAACAAAGTTTGTAAAATCGGTTTTGAATACCTTGAGGGGTGTAGTTTCTACAATGGGGTCATTTATGGGGGTATCCACTATGTAGGCCCCACAAAGTGACTTCAGACCTGAACTGGTCCTTAAAAAGTGGGTTTTGGCAATTTTCTTAAAAATTTGAAGAATTGCTTCTAAACTTCTAAGCCTTCTAACGTCCTAAAAAAATAAAATGACATTTCCAAAATGATGCCAACATAAAGTAGACATATGGGGAATGTTAAATAATAAATATTTTATGAGGTATCACTTTCTGTTTTAAAAGCAGAGAAATTGAAATTTAGAAAATTGCGAATTTTTCAAATTTTGGGGTAAATTTGGGATTTTTTCATAAATAAAGGTGAAATATTTTGACTCAAATTTATGACTATCATGAAGTACAATGTGTCACGAGAAAACAATCTCTGAATGACTTGGATAAATAAAGGCGTTCCAAAGTTATTACCACATAAAGTGAGATATGTCAGTTTTGCAAAATTTGGCCTGGTCAGGAAGGGGGCAAATGGCCCAGATGGCAGGTGGTTAAAGGGGCGGAGTACTGTAGCTGTCACTGTTATAGTGGATACTGTCGATATCTTTTAACGACACACACAAACATTAAATGAGATAGATGAAAGAAACCTGTGCGAAGCCGGGTCCTTCTGCTAACATACGCTCACCTAAAGAATTATTAGGAACACCTGTTCTATTTCTCATTAAGGCAATTATCTAGTCAACCAATCACATGGCAGTTGCTTCAATGCATTTAGGGGTGTGATCCTGGTCAAGACAATCTCCTAAACTCCAAACTGAATGTCAGAATGGGAAAGAAAGGTGATTTAAGCAATTTTGAGCGTGGCATGGTTGTTGGTGCCAGACGGGCCGGTCTGAGTATTTCACAATCTTCTCAGTTACTGGGATTTTCACGCACAACCATTTCTAGGGTTTACAAAGAATGGTGTGAAAAGGTAAAAACATCCAGTATGCGGCAGTCCTGTGGGCAAAAATGCCTTGTGGATGCTAGAGGTCAGAGGAGAATGGGCCGACTGATTCAAGCTGATAGAAGAGCAACGTTGACTGAAATAACCACTCGTTACAACCGAGGAATGCAGCAAAGCATTTGTGAAGCCACAACACGGATGGGCTACAACAGCAGAAGACCCCACCGGGTACCACTCATCTCCACTACAAATAGGAAAAAGAGGCTACAATTTGCACGAGCTCACCAAAATTGGACTGTTGAAGACTGGAAAAATGTTGCCTGGTCTGATGAGTCTCGATTTCTGTTGAGACAGTCAAATGGTAGAGTCCGAATTTGGCGTAAACAGAATGAGAACATGTATCCATCCTCTGATGGCTACTTCCAGCAGGATATTGCACCATGTCACAAAGCTCAAATCATTTCAAATTGGTTTCTTGAACATGACAATGAGTTCACTGTACTAAAATGGCCCCCACAGTCACCAGATCCCAACCCAATAGAGCATCTTTGGGATGTGGTGGAACGGGAGCTTCGTGCCCTGGATGTGCATCCCTCAAATCTCCATCAACTGCAAGATGCTATCCTATCAATATGGGCCAACATTTCTAAAGAATGCTATCAGCACCTTGTTGAATCAATGCCACGTAGAATTAAGGCAGTTCTGAAGGCAAAAGGGGGTCCAACACCGTATTAGTATGGTGTTCCTAATAATTCTTTAGGTGAGTGTATATATATATATATTATTTTTTTAATTATTTTTTTTTCTGTTAATTTATCCCTCTGAATGAAATATTAGGTTCTGTAAAAATCATGCTGTTTCTTTATTATTATACTGTGTTAATTGGAAATTACAACATTAGCTCTGTTTGGCTCTGTTTGGCCACATATGCCAACAATATACATGACAAATGCAGACTGCAATACTATGCCGTGAACCAACATTTTTGGCAATTAATATATAACCAGGAAGTAACAAAGTGACAAATTATGAAACATCTACTTCCAATAAAACAAAAGAAGATATGTAAATGGAAAGCAGATGGGAGAAGTGACAGAAGAAGGTACAATGAGCTGATTTTACTTTGATGGACCAGCCATTTGATAGAACAATGTGGAGATAAACCTAATGAAAAGGCCACCTATCTAGTATAATTGTCAACATGGAAAACAGTGTATTGTAATATGTTAAAGGGAAACTCCCATCTTAAACATTTATGGCATATCCTCAGGATATGTCATAAAATATCTCATAGGCTTTAGTCCCACCTCTGAGACCCTCACCTTTCTCCAGAACAGGGGACCCAGACCCCTGTCCCAACTGGTGAGGCAGCTACCTACATATACGTGTAGAATGAATGAAGATGTGTTTGTTCATGTGCACAGCTCTCTCCATTTGCTTTTATAGAAGTTAGTATAACATGGCTACTCTACTGTTTCTGCAGCTCCCATAGACGTGAAAGGAGAGAGCCACTCGCTAAGAGGAACAGTGGTCTGGGGTCCTCCGTTTTGGAGATAGGTGCAGTTCCCACTTTTGGCATAGGTCATGCCCTATGAACATGCCGTAAATTCCTAAGACAAAAAATAACTTTACTGTAAAACTAATAAACTTCTCAATTTTGTGCCTACGGTCTAAAATAAGAGATAGTATAAGGACCCCAGAAAGATTTGTCTTCAGGAGTTCGTCTGGTGGTCTGAACAAAGCTTTCAAGAATATGATTCAGCATGACTGGAAGTTTGGAAAAAAGACGTTAAATGCTGTAATGAAGATGCATAAAACCGGTAGATCATCCTCTAATCAGAGACCTTAGGATAAAAAAGGCTTCATGGAGCTAATGCATTGTGGGAAGGTAGCAAGTGACTTCTGGCATCATGTGTTCAAAAATTCTGCATAAGTGCGTGAGGTCAAAAAAACAAGAAGTAATATTTCCATGTAGCGGTAGGATGGGTCCCCACTAGTATTGAGCGTGAATATTCGAATAGCGAATATTATTCGCGAATATCGCAACATCGAAAATTTGTGAATATTTAGAATATAGTGCTATATATTCGTTATAGCGAGTATTCGTGTAAACTCAGATCCGATGGTATATTTTAACCCCCAGGTGTTCCCATGGTGATGGGGACGCTTGTCGGGGAGAAGTATGCCGAAGTGAAACAACTTTACAGGTAGAAAGAATTGCTGAATATTCGAAAAAAACGAATATATAGCATAGTGCTTTTTATTTGTTTTTAGAATATTCGTGAATATTCACGAATATAACGAATATTCTACAAAAAAATATTGCGAATACGAATATGGCCCCTGCTGCTCATCACTAGTCCCCACAGTGAATTTCACTGGTCGGTCATAGCCACCCAGTCCAACACTGGTTAAATGTAAGTAAAGTATACGGCAACACAGGTGTTTTGCATCAATGATTACAACTGTAGAAGAAGAAACAGCACAGCAAGAGCTGAGTAAGCACATTTCATCACCCTTCAGTGATCATGAGCCATATACTGGCATACACAAAAGGCAAGGAAGCATAATACAAGCATATAGTGTGAGTGCAGCTTATTCATCACTTACACTGCAGTAAACCAGAGGTGTGAGACATAACAGGAAACAAATACGTTCATTTTTCTGGCTTATTGAAAAATGAATAAACTCTTGCTAATGCTAAATGCATTATTATTATATTACTGTCTGTACAGTACAGCATGTTCAAGTTACAGTGTTACAGTGTGCACAGTATAACCATCAGGGGCGTAGCTATAAGGGATGCAGAGGTAGCCACATAAGAAGACACCAGTATTATAGAAAGTGCATGCTGGTCAAGTTATAGCTCTGGCTGGAGGGAAGGTTAGTTCAAGAATTGGGAGGGTTTTTTGCCGCAGGCAGCATGAAGGCTATGTGTTTCCCTAGCCACAAAACACTGAGGGAAGGGGGGGCCCAAGCTGAACCCTTGGACCAGGGCCCATGAACATTTAGCTCCGCCCCTGATAACCATTTTGGGCAGGTTCACATCTGCGCTGGACGCTCCATTCAGGTCCTCCATCTTGGAGTCCATAAAAAAAAACGGACAAGTCAACTTTTTTCTGGTAAAAAAACAGAATCCCAAACAAAAACTGAATGGACTCCATTTTATTCAATGGGATCTGTTCAGCTCCATTTTTTTTAGTTATGTACCGAATCCTGCACTTCAGTTATTTTCTTTGTTCTGCAACTACTGTATTATGGAGCAGAACAAAAGAAATTACTAGTAATGATTTGAACTCAGCCTACTGCCTCATTCACACGTCAGTGCTTTGGTCAGTAATGTCCATCAGTGATTTTGAGAGAAAACTAGGTGCGGCTCTAAACACAGAACAGCTGCATATCTTTCCCTTATACCTCATGGCTGTGGAGGCTCCAATGCTGGTTTCGGCTCTCAATCACTGATGGAAATCACTGACCAAAACACTGACGTGTGAATAAGGCCTCTTGCACACGGCCGTGTTCCGCGGCCGAGAGCGGCCCGTGGTAACCCGGCCGGGATTCCTTCTGACAGCAGGAGCGCATGGCGTCATTGATGCTATGACGCCGTTCGCTTCATGCCGCCGCTGCTGTACAGTGATACACTCGTATAGATCATACCAGGGTATTACTGTACAGCAGCCGCGGCATGAAGCGCACGGCGTCATAGCAACCAATGACGCCGTGCGCTCCTGTTGTCAGAAGTAATCCCGGACTGGTTACCAAGGGCCGCTCTCGGCCGCGGAACACGGCCGTGTGCATGAGGCCTTAGGCCTGACACTATCTAAAATGAATACACAGTCAGAGACAACCCCTTTCCCTGAAACAGCTGACCATACCAGCCAGAAATGTAGTCCTCAATAGCCAGGGCCGCGGTTACAGAACAACTCTCTGTCATGGCTTATATAGGGGTTCCTGAGCTGGGGTCATTCCTCTATTACCTCCATATGATCTAATAGGGCATATGGACAGGGTTTGTCTTCATGAGATAACCACTTTAATGCATGTAAATTAATATACAGTATGCATACTCATGTAAATCTACTATATAACTACATAGTGTTTTTCCACATTAGACATGCATTAGACATCTAATGGTCATACCATAAACAGGTAATGATAGGTAAGGGCCCTCTCTAGAAGACTGAAGTCCAACAATGGCCCAATCTGCTGAAGTCAATGAGAGTTTTGGTAATAACTGAAGGTAGGCTGTCTCCATAACTCATAGACATTTAGAGACAAGCACACATGCAAGTTTACTTCTCTACTCATTGCCTACATTGCTGGAGCCGCTTACAGATATTTATAGGCAATCCTGTGGATACATCATAAATGTCTAATGTAGTAAAACTCAAAACTCAACTAGAAATGATGTCTGATCTCTTGAGACTTTTAAGAAGACGTGCCGGTCTCCAGACATACATGTTCAATAAATAGTTGTATTCCGAATAATATAATAACTCTGGGACATCTTATCTTTGAACTCCAATTCACACTGTTTTTTTCTTACAAATGTATGACTAAAACTAAATTGTTACCAATTGTGGGTGTGTCTAACCATGTCCACAGCTTCAGACTGTATAAGAACATGCTCCTTCTACAAGGAGCATGGTAAAAGCCAGCTGTCAATTTAGTAAACTGATTTTCCATTTCTTAAAGAAAAAAAATCAAAAATGTTATAGACATTAAAATATAGGCCACACCACTAGACGTTAATGACATACTCCAAATACAAGAATACTTAATTTTAGCATAGAACTGGCAGCAAAACATTTTATCTAAATTTAAAGAACAACTGATTAGTTCAGATTTTATTACCAACAATAAAATAAAAATATAAACATGTTGGAAAACCAGTTCAGGAACCTTTCTCAGGCAGTTAAAATCTGTCAAAAACAGCTAATTCCTTACAATGTAGGGAGACAACCTTAATAATAAGTGCCAACGAATAAGAAAATGCAGTGGGTGAGAGCTTTGTTCCTGTCCCAGGGTCCCCTTGACCATCTTCCCCTCCTAAATAAACTATGTGGCCAACCTCTGACTTGCCAGCCTCACAGTCCACCAATTGTTACCCCATAGTTTAACCCCTTATGGACCGGGCTCATTTTCACCTTAAGGAACAGACCATTTTTTGCAAATCTGACCAGTGTCACTTTATGTGTGAATAACTTTAAAACGCTTTTACTTATCCAGGCCATTCTGAGATTGTTTTTCCGTCACATATTGTACTTCATGACACTGGTAAAATGGAGTCAAAATTCCAAATTTAACAACAATTTTGAAAAATTAGCTAATTTACAAATTTCAATTTCTCTACTTTTGTAATAGATAGTAATAACCTCAAAAAATAGTTATTATTTTACATTCCCCATATGTCTACTTCATGTTTGGATAATTTTTTGAATGCCATTTTATTTTTTGGGGACGTTAGAAGGCTTAGAAGTTTAGAAGCAAATCTTGACATTTTTCAGAAAATTTCTAAAACCCACTTTTTCAGGACCAGTTAAGGTCTGAAGTCACTTTGTGAGGCTTACATAATAGAAACCACCCAAAAATGACCCCATTATACAAACTACACCCCTCAAAGTATTCAAAACTGATTTTACAAACTTTGTTAAACCATTAGGTGTTCCACAAGAATTAATGGAAAATAGAGATAAAATTAAAAAAATGCACTTTTTTGGCAGATTTTCCATTTCAATCCATTTTTTCCAGTTACAAAGCAAGGGTTAACAGCCAAACAAAAATCTATATTTATGGCCCTGATTCTGTAGTTTACAGAAACACCCCATATGTGGTCGTAAACTGCTGTACGGGCACACGGCAGGGCGCAGAAGAAAAGGATTGCCATGCGGTTTTTGGAAAGCAGATTTTGCTGGACTGGTTTTTTGACACCATGTCTTATTTGAAGCTCCCCTGAGTAGAAACTCCAAAAAAGTGACCCCATTTTAGAAACTACACCCCTCAAGGTATACAAAATTGATTTTACAAACTTTGTTAACCCTTTAGGTGTTCCACAAGAATTTATGGAAAATGTAGATAACATTTCAAAACTTCACTTTTTTGGCAGATTTTCCATTTTAATATTATTTTCCAGTTACAAAGCAAGGGTTAACAGCCAAACAAAACTCAATATTTATGGCCCTGATTCTGTAGTTTACAGAAACACCCCATATGTGGTCGTAAACTGCTGTACGGGCACACGGCAGGGCGCAGAAGGAAAGGAATGCTATACGCTTTTTGGAAGGCAAATTTTGCTGGACTGTTTTTTTAATACCATGTCCTATTTGAAGCCCCCCTGATGCACCCCTAGAGTAGAAACTCCATAAAAGTGACCCTATTTTGAAAACTACAGGATAGGGTGGCAGTTTTGTTGGTACTATTTTAGGGTACATATAATTTTTGGTTGCTCTATATTACACTTTTGTGAGGCAAGGTAACAATAAAAAGCTGTTTTGGCACCGTTTAAATTTTTTGTTTTTTACAACATTCATCTGACAGGTTAGATCATGTGGTATTTTTATAGAGCAGGTTCTTATGGATGCGTCAATACCTAATATGTATAGTTTTTTTTATTTATTTTACTTTAACACAATAAAAAATAATCATGTTTTAGTGTCTCCATAGTCTGAGAGCCATATTTATTTTTACTTTTTGGGAGATTGTCTCATGTAGAGGCAAATTTTTGTGGGATGAGGTGCCGATTTGATTGGTACCATTTTGGCGTACATACAACTTTTTTGATCACTTTTATTACCTTCAATTTCATCATAGTTTTTATTTTTTTATGGCGTTTACCGTGCGGGGAAAGTAACATGACCGTTTTATAGATCAGGTCATTACAGACACGGTGATATCAAACATGTATAGTACATTTTTTAAATTTTTTTTTTAATTAGTGATAAATGTGTTTTGTTTTTGTTTTTTACCCAGACCCACTTGGTTCTTGAAGATCCAGTGGGTCTGATGTCTGTATAATACAAAACAGTACACTATATAGTGTACTGTACTGTATTTTCACTTTACACTTAGTCTGATCAGACTTCTGCCTCTAGCAGAAGTCTGATCAGACTTAGCCTTACCATGGCAAGCCGGAAGCCTGTGAAGGCGGACGGTTGCCATGGTAACCATCACTCGCTGACACAACAGAGCAGCGGGTGATGGGGAGGGAGGGGGGCCCCCTCCTTCTGTGATCTCGTCAAGAATCGGGGGCTGAAACGGCACAGACGCCCCCGATGTACCTTAAGTACCTGTACGTCCTGTGTCCCCAAGAGGTTAATAGGGAGCACAGATGAGCCCTAATTTAAGCTCCCATCCACAGAACCTGTAAAGGGGTTATCCCAAGAGCAATGTATAAACTGAAAATCATATAGTACACAACAGTATCTTTCTAACAAACTTAGAACCAGTCCTTTACCTCACATGGATCCAGAGGTCTCCCCATTTATTGCTGCAATTGGTAAACTAGATTTATCTCAAGCTGGCCGCTCAGAGGGAGTTTCCTTTCTGCTGCAGCTAGTGGCAGTTGAAGGATGGAACTGAGGATGCATATCAACCTCGGTGAGTTCGAAAGAGAATTTAGAAATAAAGGGCAAACGGCAGGTGGCACCATACAGATAGATTTCAGTGAATAACTCAGTGGCTAACTTTTTAATTACATAAAATTACAAAAGTATTCAGATCCAGATGCTGGTTTGAAAAATGTAGAATACTTTTCATGGGACAACCCCTTTAACTAATTCAGCACCATAGCTGCCATCTCCCCTGTGGTGCCAAAACACTGAATATGCAGTTGATGCAGTGAACAAAGATTTTAACAAATGTTTATAAGTAGCACAATAAAGTAGCACTAAAAATATACATAATGTACAGGCTCTTGTGAATGCCTTGTGAATACCTGTTTCAGTTGGGTTGTCTTCCAGTTTGATTCCTCCTATCCCTTAGCCAACCCCTTTGCAGGGATTGGAGTTTTATCACATGAGAGCAGCCAGTAATAGATCAGTGATATACAGTAAAACTTCTGTCACCTGACACTGCAGAGTCTCACTGTATTCCTAAGTGATGCATCTTCACACAGCTACCCCAGCCTTCTGCTTGTGATATATTTCTCCCTGTCAACTGTTACAAGAAGGAGGAAAGCATTGTGAAGCAAAATACCATAGGAATACACTGAATAATCTAGAGAAAGTATAGACAATCAGTGTGAGCCAAAGGCGTTGTATCAGTCTGCAGTTAATCATTTAAGGACCTATTATATTGCAGCACTTCTGGTACTGTATTTTACATAAGACATAAATAATGTCATCAGATACACTTTATGCCTACAGCGAAACAGGGAGGACAGACCTGGGTGGGGAGATGCTGGAGTGTTTCAAGCAGGGAATTGATTGTTGATGAGGTAGACCTGACGTTTACAGGAAGTCAGCTACACAGGAGAGTCTGTTCTTCTGTCTACACGGGAAAACATGCACAGGACTAAGAGTGAGACTGGAGATCACATGACCACGTACAAATAATGAAAATGTTCAAAATATAGGGATGCAAGATGAAAAAATTACACTGCTAGAATATTGATGATGAGCTAGCATTATATGTGCAAAACAATTGCTGGAGTGCATCTTTAAGGCTGGATTCACACTTCACAAGCATTGTTTTAACACGTTTTATGTTGTTTCATTGGTTCTATATGGTCACAGTTTTTTGTTTGCCCATATATGCTGAGTACCCTTTCAATAAGGCTGTAATGTTCCTAGAAGATGGTTCTCAGTTTATATGCTGAGTCCACTGTAGGTTTCACTCTTTTGATATACCATACCCAATTTCAGGCTCATATGATTCTTATCATCAGCTAAACTGATTTACTGTCACGGGGTTCTGAAGGTGCACTCGGTCCCCCATTGCCCGCAGAACTGTTGCTTAGCTTTTGGAATGAGGTTCTGTGTTTGACCTCATTCCCAGGGCGGCTTTACTAGCTGGGTGTCTCCCTGCTCCTAGTCTGCCTTGAGCGCCGAGCTGATCACTCGGTGCTCGACTGGTTGGTCTGTAGGTCATGTGATGCTGGCCACGTCACATGACCCTCACTCCCCACTATAAATACAGGAAGCCTGCTGGCTACAGGTTGCCTGTTAATTTCTAGGTTCCTGGCTATTTGTTGGACTACTGAATATTTACCTGATCCTGTTCCCTGACGATCCTCTGCCTGCTCCTCCTGTACTGCGCATACATCCTGGTATTGTGACCTCGGCTCCCACCTGATTACTCTCTTAGGACTCCTCTTGTACTTCGCTACTCTCCTGGTATTTGACCCCGGCTTCTCCTGACCATTCTTTGCTTAATCCGTTGTACTGCGTAGCTCTCTTGGTTCTGACCCGGTCCGTTCATGTTCCGTATTTTGTCTTGTCTGTCTTCCCTGCACATATCCTAAGTTAGGGATTGCCGTCCAGTTGTCCCCTGTCATCAGGACTTGTGAGGCAAGTAGGCAGGGCCAGGGGTGAGGGTGGAGCGCAGTGGTCACTACCCTTCCCCCTGTGTGTGTGTGGACGTGACCGTTACATTTACAACTGTTTGGAAATGTGTTCTCTTAAATAAATTGGTGCTTGTTTCTTCATAGTCCTCTCTAAGCAGGTGCATACTGGTGTTGGCAGCTTGCTCATTGACTCACTAGAAATGCCAAGAATGACTTGATGAGCATGGTCAAATCCTTTGTCCTCCTATTACCTTTTTCATCACATAATGTATGCTTTGTCCTTATTGTTTAAAGGCCATACATACTGTACAGGTTTTAGAAAAGAAAACACTATACTTAGTGTAATTTTACAAGTTTTAAACATAAAGAGCTATACATTAATTTTGTGAAAAGGGTTATGTGTCATTAAAATATGTTAGTAGCCCAACAAATCAAAAATTAGGGCCATTAAATCACCATTTAAATGTTGACTTTGTTGCCATTAATTACCATTTGCAGGATTTTGTTTTGATCCCTTGATGTACAAATATTTCCAACATTACCTTTTCTCCATACACCCCATGAGATCACTTTGACACAATTTGTTTTACTATTGTAATGTGCTTTTGTTGTGTTAAGCTAGTCAAGATAACATTGGCTACATCTGTATCTGAGACACTGGTGGTTTTGTTGGTCTCTGGTTTAAGGTGTCTTGGATTTTGATGGTATGGTCAACATTCTGGTGCCAAGACTAACCTATTGACTTACCCCACTGTCTGCCAAAACCCACTGTCTGAAGATACCCTTTTCCAAGGAATAGGTTATCTGCAGGTAGAAAATCATTCATCTCAAGAGTAAGGTCTGACTGTATCATGTCAAGCCATCCATCACATGAGTCCAGTCTTATTTGAAGGGAGGCTTTTGACAGCACTTTTATGATCTGCTGAAAATGTTCCTTCACTTGTACATTTTACATTGTTTTGATTTGCCATGCTCTTAGAGCAATTTGTCCTTAGAAGTAATTTCTAAGATGTTTGCATGATAAAATACTCTGCTGAGAAGTAAAGATGTAGTTGAATGTGACAGGCGGCTCACTTTCTGTACTAGTCCCATGAATTATGCGCTATATCTTTGATCAAATGTTTAAATGTCATCTTCCCATTCTACAGTCCTGCGCAGTTTTTATTACAAGCATTTTTGTCTTCATTGTGCTCTTTTCTTTAGAATCCTTTTTTATTATTGTAAAAGCTATGCCTTCATCCTTAAAGTTATAAAAGATATGAATTCAACCTTTATGATGGTTCTTTTACTGAAATGAATGGCGTCCTTATCTGATGTTCACAGCTAATGTGTTACTTCATAGAGTTTAGAAACCTTAGATATCTGAGGGTGCAATCACTTAAATTCACCACACTCCAAGAAAATCTGATACATATAATTAAGTAAAGTTCACCTTAGATCAACTATGAGCTCACCAGAAATCTGCTCTCAAATCTCACCTTGTCAAAGCTCAACTGTTTTCAGGTATGTCCACCCTGGGTGCATACTCTGCAGATTTTCTGCAGCAGAATTGAGGGAGGAAAATCTGCAGTCTGTTACAGTAACGGCAATCTCATCCACATGCTGCATAACGCTACACGGAATATATGTGCTGCATGGAATTTAAATTTACAGCAAGTCAATTTATGCTGTGGCTTTCCACCACAGATATCATCCTTCTCAATTAACAGCAAAATCTGTATCAACATCCAATATGTAGCTCATGCGCATTTTGTCACAGATTGGGAATTTTGTAAAACAAAATATGTCCACTGTTGATGTACCTTTACATTTTTAACAGGCGATTCAGATCGTGTGGCATTATTATATTAAAACTTTGTATCAAGATCTATTTAGGGCCAATAACTCTAAAGTACACTGAATTCCAGAAATGTGACAAGAAACTGATTATACACTAGTAATATATGGAAATTAATGTCAATCAACTGAGCATATCTACTAATAATGCTATACTGCCAGGAGGATATTTCAGTACAGCGTGTGCCATGTTTACCAAGACAGCTTATGAGTGCTGAGGAATATCATGTAGTTACTGAACTACCATGGAGGTAACTAAAGGGTATACAGCAGTCATAGGCAGAACCTATAGACTGAGGGGACCCAAAAAGGTTTCATGGGCGAACACCAGTACTGTAAAATGACATATGATAGCTGTGGGGCATTGTTATACTGTCACCTGAAGCTTCAAGATCCTTCTGGTCATTTTACTTCTCTTATTAGAATTATCTCTTTTAAAATATAAGACATTCTGCTAACCTCTCCATTGGACCAAAACCTAATGATTTCACATCTCAGTGTGCCTTAGTGCTAGCTGTGAATTCAAGCAAAATGACAGGACTAGAAGTTAGGTTTAACGAGCCCACCCATGAAAATTCCTGACAGAGCTGTCAGAGATTTGGCTGCTGGTTTACCAGTGAGAAAATTCCCTCAGCAAGGGAGAAATCAACTTTTCCTGGCAGTCTAAATACAGTCAAGGTGATTTAGATTATTAAAAACACCAGGGGTTAGAAGACAGTTCTCATCAGATGCTTAGGCAAAAAGCAGTTTCTTTTTGTTTTATCTTTCAGGATTGATGAAAAGATTGTTGGAGCTTGATACAAAGTAGATTTTTTAAATTCAATGTTTCAATTACATAGCCTCACAACTTACATTTTTAATTGTATTTGAAAAAAAAATAATCATTTTCAAAGGGCCATTTTGTTGCTTAATATTTTATGGCTTGTATGGACTGATTATTTTTAAGTTTTGGTAATAATAATAACCTTGATAACCTATATCTTTTCCATATATTTAGGTTTGACACTTTATACCAGCATGTGAAAATAAATTCCTGGTCTAATAGTTGTCTGACCATAGTAGATAGTAGAGGCAAAGCAAGACATAAAAAAAAAATATAGGAAGTACTGTATCAGTAAGGAATAGTTCTTCAGACGAGTATTAATGACTCTGTGCAGCAACTTTGAGCTGCTTTCAACCATAGTATTTTGCAGCAATTTTGGCAGAAGTTTTTTTGCTCTTTGCTTGAAAAATTAGCAATTTTAAAAATTTGATTTCTCCGCTTTTAAGACAGATAGTAATACCTTACCTCAATAAATAGGTATTACTTAACATTACACATATATCTACTTTATGTTGACATCATTTTGAAAATGTAATTTTATGTTTTAGGAAATTAGATTTAGAAGACTTAGGGCTCTTTCACACTTGCGTTCTTGTCTTCCGGCATAGAGTTCCATCGTCGGGGCTCTATGCCGGAAGAATCCTGATCAGGATTATCCTAATGCATTCTGAATGGAGAGAAATCCGTTCAGGATGCATCAGGATGTCTTCAGTTCCGGAACGGAACGTTTTTTGGCCGGAGAAAATACCGCAGCATGCTGCGCTTTTTGCTCCGGCCAAAAATCCGGAACACTTGCCGCAAGGCCGGATCCGGAATTAATGCCCATTGAAAGGCATTGATCCGGATCCGGCCTTAAGCTAAACGTCGTTTCGGCGCATTGCCGGACCCGACATTTAGCTTTTTCAGAGTGGTTACCATGGCTGCCGGGACGCTAAAGTCCTGGCAGCCATGGTAAAGTGTAGCGGGGAGCGGGGGAGCAGTATACTTACCGTCCGTGCTGCTCCCCGGGCGCTCCAGAGTGACGTCAGGGCGCCCCAAGCGCATGGATCATGTGATCGCATGAATCACGTCATCCATGCACATGGGGCGCTCTGACGTCATTCTGGAGCGCCCCGGGAGCCGCACGGACTGTAAGTATACTGCTCCCCCGCTCCCCGCTCCTACTATGGCAACCAGGACTTTAATAGCGTCCTGGCTGCCATAGTAACACTGAACGCATTTGGAAGACGGTTCAGTCTTCAAATGCTTTCAGTACACTTGCGTTTTTCCGGATCCGGAGTGTAATTCCGGCAAGTGGAGTACACGCCGGATCCGGAGAATGCAAGTGTGAAAGAGGCCTTAGAAGTAAATGTTTAACATTTTCAGGAAAATTTTGGCTTTGATACCTTAGGTTTTTCACAGAATTAAGAAACACTTGGCCATTAAAATGAAAAAATACATATTTCAAAAGAAAATGTTGCTTTAGGTTTATGTTTTTTCATTTTCATAAAAATACCCTACAATTTGTTGCCCATTTTCTGAATACTGCAACACGCCACATGTGGTAGTAAACTGCTCTTTTGGCATGCGGTAGGGCTTAGAATGGAAGAGCATCATATGGCTTTTGGAGGGCAGATTTCACTGGAATCATATTCAGGTGTCATGCTGGATTTGTAGAGACTCTGAGGTACCCCTACAGTGGAAACCCACAAAAAGTGACCCTATTTTGCAAACTACACCCACCATGGAATTTTTCAAGGGGTGCAGTGAGCACTTTGGCCCCACAGGCTTGTCATAGAATTTAGAAAAACTTGCCTATGAAAATGAAAAATTGCATATTTTACAAGAAAATATATCGACTCAGGCCAACATTTTTCACACGTGGTAACAGGAGAAAAAGCACCCCACAATTTGTTACCCTTTTTCTACTGAGTATGAAAGCACCAAACATGTGCTCATAAACTGCTGTATGGGCACACTGCAGGGCTCAGAAGGGAAGAACCACCATGTGTATTTGAGACCTAGTTTGGTGATTTATGCAGCATTGACCAACAACTTCAGAAGCTCTGAGGTTAAACTAAAAATAAACCCCCAAAAAATTACTATTTTAGAAACTGCACCCCTCATAGAATTTACCAGTAGGTGTAATGAGAATTTTGACCCAACAGGTGTTTTGAAAAATGTATTCACAACAGACGGTGCAAAGTGAAAAATTGCTATTTTTCCACAGATATGCCAATTCAGTGCCCAATATGTTGTGCCCAGTGTAAGTCAGTGTGAAAATCAAGCCTTCTTATTATTATGCCATGCTTTCTGGTTCTATAAACACCCTACGTGTGACCTTAATATTTTTCCTAGACATACAACAGGGCTCAGGAGTAGATGAGTATCATGCACATTTGAGGCCCAATGTCTTGATTTACGCATCTTGCGCTAACAACTGTAGAGGCTTTGAGACTAAATAAATAGAACCCCTGAGAAGTGACCCTATATTGGAAACTACACCCACAAGGTGTTTATTCAGGGGTGGAGTGAGCATTTTGACCCCTATAGGTGTTTTGCAAAAATGAATGAGCAAGGGACTGTGTGAAATGAAATTTGCAAGTGTTCCATAGATATGGCATTTCAGTGCCCATTAAGCTGTGCCTATTTTGTGCCATCTGAGACACACCAAGCTCTTTAATCCCTTAAGGACTTGGCCATTTTTTTCGTCACATATTGTACTTCATGACACTGGTAAAATGAAGTAAAAAAAATAATAATTTTTATTTATAAAAAAAATACAAAATTTACCACAAATTTGGAAAAAATTGCAAATTTCCAAGTTTCAATTTCTCTATTTCTATAATACATAGTAATACCTCTAAAAATAGTTATTACTTTACATTCCCCATATGTTTATTTCATGTTTGGATCATTTTGGGAATGATATTTTATTTTTTGGGGATGTTACAAGGCTTAGAAGTTTAGAAGCAAATCTTGAAACTTTTCAGAAATTTTCAAAAAAACAATTTTTAGGGACCAGTTCAGGTCTAAAGTCACTTTGCGAGGCTTACATAATAGAAACCACCCAAAAATGACCCCATTCTATAAACTACACCCCTCAAGGTATTCAAAACTGATTTTACAAACTTTGTTAACCCTTTATGTGTTCCACAAGAATTAATGGAAAATAGAGATACAATTTCAAAATTTCACATTTTTGGCAGCTTTTCCATTTTAATAATTTTTTTCCAGTTACAAAGCAAGGGTTAGCAGCCAAACCAAACTCAATATTTATGGCCCTGATTCTGTAGTTTACAGAAACACCACATATGTGGTCATAAACCGCTGTATGGGCACACGGCAGGGCGTAGCAGGAAAGGAATGCCATACGGATTTTGGAAGGCAGGTTTTGCTGGACTGTTTTTTTTTGACACCATGTCCCATTTGAAGCCCCTCTGATGCACCGCTAGAGTAGAAACTCCAAAAAAGTGACCCCATTTTAGAAACCTCGGGATAGGGTGGCAGTATTGTTGGTACTAGTTTAGGGTACATATGATTTTTGGTTGCTCTATATTACACTTTTTGTGGGGCAAGGTAACAAGAAATAGCTGTTTTGGCACCGTTTTTATTTTTGTTATTTACAACATTCATCTGAGAGGTTAGATCATGTGATATTTTTCTAAACCAGGTTGTCACGGACGCTGTGATATCTAATATGTATACTTTTTTTTATTTATGTAAGTTTTACACAATGATTTCATTTTTGAAGCAATAAAAATCATGTTTTAGTGTTTCCATAGTCTGAGAGCCATAATTTTTTCAGTTTTTGGACGATTACCTTGGGTAGGGTATGATTTTTTCAGGATGAGATGACGGTTTTATTGGCACTATTTTGGGGTGCATATGACTTTTTGATCGCTTGCTATTACACTTTTTGTGATGTAAGGTGACAAAGAATTGTTTATTTAGCACAGTTTTTATTTTTTATTTTTTACGGTATTTATCTCAGGGGTTAAGTCATGTGATATTTTTATAGAGACGGTCGATACGGACGTGGCGATACCTAATATGTATACTTTTTTTTATTTATGTAAGTTTTACACAATAACAGCTTTTTTAAAACAAAAAAAAGGATGTTTTAGTGTCTCCATATTCTGAGCCATAGTTTTTTATTTTTTGGGCGATTGTCTCAGGTAGGGGCTCATTTTTTGCGAGATGAGGTGACGGTTAGATTGGTACTATTTTGGTGGGCAAACGCCTTTTTGATCGCTTGCTGTTGCACTTTTTGTGATGTAAGGTGACAAAAAAATGGTTTATTTAGCACAGTTTTTATTTATATTCTTTACGGTGTTCATCTGAGGGGTTAGGTCATGTGATATGTTTATAGAGTTGGTCGATATGGACACGGCGATACCTAATATGTATACTTTTTTTTTTCCCCTATTTTTTACCTAGTTTTTTTAACTTTATTTGGGGAAAATTACGTTTTTGTTTATTTTTACTTGAAACTTTTAATTTTTGGGGGGGAAAACTTTATTTTTCAACTTTTTTTTCACTTTATTTTTTGTACCACTTTTGGACTTGAACTTTTGGGGGTCTAATCCCCTTTACAATGCATTCCAATCCTTCTGTATTGGACAGCATTGGCTGTATGAGTAATACTGCGTGTATTACTCATACAGCTTCTGGCCTGTGAGATCCAGGGGGCTGGATCTCACAGGCTCACCACCGGAAGGCTGCGCTGATGCCTAAGGAAGGCATCGCGCTGCCTTCCATGCCATCGGGTCCCCCGTAGAGCCGCATGGGGACCCGATGGCACCGCCGATCGCCGCTGCAAACCTCAGGTAAAGCCGCAAACCGCGGTTCTGAATTGACCTGCGGTTTTCTGCGATCGCCGATGCCGGGGGGTCACATGACCCCCCGGGCGTTGTGACAGGATGCCCGCTGAATGATTTCAGCGGACATCCTGTTCCAATTAACTCCCACCGCGCCGCAATGTAGTTTTAAAGTTAGGACGTACATGGGTCCTTAAGGACTCGGCAAACATGGCGTACCGGTACGTCCTAAGTCCTCAAGGGGTTAAATTATTAATAGTGTTGAGTGCGAATATTCAAATCGCAAATTTTAATCGTGAATATGTCCACTATGAGAAATCGCAAATATTTAGAATATAGCGCTATATATTCGTATTCGCAAATAGTGTTGAATATTCTAATCGCGAATTTATCGCGAATATATTACATTGCCAACTTTCGCAATCAAGTAAAAAATGACTGGAAATCACGAATTCTCGAATTTGCTAATTTATGGCGAATATTCGGCCAAAAATTCACAAAATATTGTAAATTCGAATATTGCCTATGCTGCTCATCACTATTTGTTAAGTGGGTTCTACTGGGTACTGAAATAGCCATAAATATGGACATAAACAGCTTTTTTAGTACACTGCAGAGTTCGAAAGGTAAAGGCCACCTTTTGGATCTTGCAGCACAGATTTTGACAGATTGATGGGCTCTATGTTGCTATTGAACAGCCTCTGAGACACCAGTACAACAATTTTCTGACAACCGTATATTTACTTTTCTCTCCATGGAGCTGTGTGAGGACTTATATTTTTGTAGGATGAGTTATCATCATCATTTGCTCTATTTTGGGTACATGCAACTTTTTAACCACTTTTTATTTTAAAAAGTGCTTAAAAATCAAAGCAGAATAAAGGAATGGCAGCAACTCTTCTATATCATTTTTTAGGTTTGTTAGTGCAGTGTACACTGTGTGGTAAAAAAAATGACATGTTATCTTTATATAATTTTACACAAAGCAAAAAAATTGCTGTTTTGGCACAACGGCGTTCACCTGATGGGGTAGATCATGTGATATTTTTATATAGCTGGTGGTTATAGACACAACAATACCTAATATGTCATTTTTTTTATTTTTGTATTGTTTTAAAAAATAAAAGCTATTTTGAAAAGAAAATATGTTTTTGTGTCGCCATTTGTTATTTTTTCTGGCTACGGTCTCGTGTGGAGGCTTACGATTTGCAGGATGTGGTGATTTTTTCATTGGTACCATTTTGGGGTTCATATGATTTTTGATCACTTTGTATTACACTTTTTTATGAGGCAAGGTAACAAAAAAATGTCTTTTTTTAGCACAGTTTTTTTTTTTAAGATGTTCACTAGGCCTAATATGTATATTTTTCTTTTTTTTCCATTATTTACAATTTTAAGTGACTTGATTATGGAAAAAGAGTCTTTTTTTACTTCAATTACTTCATTCAATTACTTTTTTTTTTTTTGATCACCTCTGCAATGCATTCACAATACACTGTAATACACTGACAGAGTGCCTATGAGACCACGCCTGGGGGCCAGGTCTCATAGGTTTCCATAGTTAGCAGGTTCCAATGCCTGTGTAAGGATTCGGCTGTCTTAGCAGCCATCGGACCCGTGTCACTGCAGCGGGGTGGGACGATAGGGTCGGAGATGGAGCCCCCTGCATATGCAGTACGCAGCCCTGCAGGGTATTGCGATAGTGAGGTCACGGTTATTAGGCAAACGAGGGTTGCTCTGGGTTACTCACAGTTTATAGGAAGACCCTGGGCAGGTGTACAGCAGTGATGGAGAGGCTGGCACAGAAGTCCTCTGGGGCACTCTCTGTATATAGGGACCAGGCCGATGGTAGGTGAGGTGCCCTGGTCGGCGTGACTATCACATACGTGACACAGAGGGAGGGAACAAGGAAGGCCCTGCCCAAGTGAGAGGGAAGGTGGTGACCCCTGACTCACCTAGCGGCTGGCACCTGGCTGCCCTAACGTCCCTAGACGGGTTCCTCACCCGTACGCCGATCACGTGCCTAAAGCCCTGGCTTTCCCTAAGCTGAGCCCTAGATAGTGAACAGGGCGGTGGGAGCACTAGTCCGCACCACTAGCTCTAAAGGAAAACACCAAGGGAAGGACAGACAATACAAACTCAACATATAATCCCAGGTGGGCGACAACAGGAGACAACAAGAAGCCCAACAGGGATCCGGAGGGTAGCACTCTGGAACGACAACCAGGATTCACAACTCCAGTGGGTCAGTATAGATGTCCAGGCAGGAAGCTCTATAACTGGCAACTAGAGAAGTGTGAGGGGAGAATATAAGGAGGTTGGGAGTGGCAGACAAGAAACAGCTGAGGAGGAGAAGCTACGGATCCCTGATTGAGACAAAAAGGATAGCAAGGCAAACACAGAAAACAATCACTAAGAAACAACGTGATCTTTAGATATAGAGCGCGCAGCCACCCGCTGCGACCTCCTGACCCCGGGTATAATGGAGTCAGACGTGGCTCTTGATACCCTCGTGACAGTACCCCCCCTTTCACGAGGGGCCTCCGGACACTCAGGACCAGGTCTCTCCGGATGAGAGGCATGGAAAGTCTGAATTAACCTGTTGGCGTTTACCTCTGACGCTGGAACCCACATTCTTTCCTCGGGACCGTAACCCCTCCAATGCACCAGATACTGAAGAGAGCGGCGGACCCGACGAGAATCAACAATTCTGGCTATTTGAAACTCCAGATTACCATCCACAATAACAGGAGGAGGTGGCAGCGGTGATGGTTCTAGAGGTGGAACATACTTCTTGAGTAACGATTTATGGAAGACGTTATGGATCTTAAAAGTCTGAGGTAGCTCCAGGCGAAAAGCCACAGGGTTAATGACGGCTACTATTTTATAAGGACCAATGAACCTAGGGCCCAGTTTCCAAGAGGGAACCTTCAACTTAATATTCCTAGTAGACAACCACTCATAGTCATTCACCCCTAGGTCCGGACCTGGCGACCGTTTCTTATCGGCCATGCATTTATATTTACCACTCATCTTTTTCAAGTTAACTTGCACCTTCTGCCATACCGATGAAAGAGATGAAGAAAACCTTTCCTCTTCGGGAACCCCAGAAGACCCCCCCTCTTTGAAAGTACAAAATTGGGGATGAAAACCGTATGCACCAAGGAATGGTGACTTGCCAGTGGACTCCTGATAATGATTATTTATGGCAAACTCAGCTAACGGTAAATATGATGACCACAACTCTTGGTTTTCAGACACAAAACACCTTAAATATGTTTCTAGGTTTTGGTTGGTACGCTCAGTCTGTCCATTCGACTGAGGATGGAAAGCTGAGGAAAAGGACAAGTGTACCCCCAAACGGGAACAAAAAGCTTTCCAAAACTTAGAAATAAACTGGGTTCCCCGATCCAAAACCACATCGGAAGGGACCCCGTGAAGCTTCACGATTTCACTGATAAACACCTGAGCAAGAGTTTTAGCATTAGGAAGTGCGGGTAGCGCAATAAAGTGTACCATTTTGCTAAACCTGTCTACTACTACCAAAATAACAGTTTTACCTGCAGACAACGGTAAGTCAGTGATGAAATCCATTGACAGATGTGTCCATGGCCTATTGGGAATAAAAAGTGGCAATAAAGACCCTGCTGAACGTGTATGAGAGACTTTCGCGCGTGCACAAGTAGAGCAAGTAGACACGAAATCCATTACATCCTGACGCAACCTTGGCCACCAAAAACGACGAGATAATAGCTCCAAGGTTGCTTTACTACCCGGGTGCCCAGCAAGTGCCGAATTATGATGTTCTTTTAATAATTCAAGACGCAGGTTTAACGGTACAAACAATTTCTCTGAGGGGCAAGAGGCCGGGGCGTCACCCTGGGCCTCTAACACCTTTCCCTCTAGAACAGAGTGTACAGCAGAGACAACCACTCCTCTTTGTAAAATAGGTACCGGATCACTAACATTACCCCCTCCAGGGAAACTACGAGATAACGCGTCTGCCTTGGTATTTTTTGCCCCAGGACGATAGGTGATTACAAAGTTAAATCTGGTAAAGAATAGCGACCACCTAGCTTGTCTAGGGGTGAGACGCTTAGCCGATTCTAGGTACAGAAGGTTTTTGTGATCCGTAATCACCGTGACGGGGTGGATTGCTCCCTCTAAGAAGTGACGCCACTCTTCAAGCGCCAGTTTAATCGCCAACAGTTCCCTATTTCCAACATCATAGTTCTTCTCTGCAGAAGATAATTTTTTGGAAAAGAAAGCGCAAGGGCGCCATTTGCCAGGAGACGGACCCTGAGACAATACAGCCCCCACTCCCACCTCTGACGCATCTACCTCAACAATAAAAGGCTGGGAGACATCAGGTTGAATTAGAACAGGTGCCGAGGTAAACCTCTCTTTTAGAGAGGAAAATGCATTTTTAGCGGCGTCAGACCATTTGGAAAAATCAGTCCCCTTCCTAGTCATGTCGGTAAGGGGTTTAACGATCACTGAATAATTTTTAATGAACTTTCTATAGAAATTTGCGAAACCCAAAAACCGTTGTAGGGCTTTAAGGTTCTCAGGAAGATCCCAATCTAAAATTGCCTGGACCTTCCCAGGATCCATACGGAAACCTGAAGCAGATAATAGATATCCCAGGAACTGTATTTCCTGAACGGCGAAGACACATTTTTCAATTTTCGCATATAATTTATTCGTCCGTAGGACCTGCAGTACTTGCCTGACATGCACCTCATGTGTTTTCAGATCAGCCGAATAAATTAAGATATCATCTAGGTATATGACTACAAACCTGCCGATGAGATGACTAAAAATATCATTAACGAAATGTTGGAAGACAGCGGGGGCATTGGTCAGACCGAAAGGCATAACTAGATTTTCATAATGCCCCTCAGGGGTGTTAAAAGCTGTCTTCCACTCATCCCCTTCCCTGATACGAATCAGATTGTAGGCCCCCCTAAGATCAAGTTTGGAGAACCACCTAGCACCCGCAATCTGATTAAAAAGGTCAGGAATGAGAGGAAGAGGGTATGGGTCTCGGATGGTTATCTGGTTTAGCTCACGGAAATCTAGGCAAGGACGTAGGCCCCCATCTTTCTTTTTAACAAAGAAAAACCCTGCAGCCACGGGTGAAGAAGAGGGTCTGATGTGTCCCTTAGCCAGACTCTCGGAGATATAATCTTTCATGGCTTGTCTCTCGGGACCCGAAAGATTATACAACCTGGACTTGGGTAATTTTGCACCGGGAATCAGGTTAACTGGGTAATCATAAGGACGATGAGGTGGTAGCTTCTGACAACCCTTTTCAGAAAAAACGTCCTCAAAGTCCGAAATAAATGTAGGTAGGGAAGCTATGGAGGCGATTAAGCAATTGTTATTTAAGCAATTCTCTCTGCAATGCTCACTCCACTCCAATATTTCCCTGGCCTGCCAATCCACCACTGGATTGTGCGCTACCAACCAGGGAAGACCCAATACCACAGGAGAGGGAAGGCCCTCCAGAACGTAACATGAAAGACACTCATTATGGTGGTCCCCTACCCGAAGGTGTAAATTATGAACAATGTGGGTGAGGTTTCTCTGAGACAGAGGAGCCGAATCTATAGCGAATACGGGAATAGGTCTCTGCAGCGTACAGAGAGACAAACCCATAGTGCGGGCAAAATGGGCATCTATCAAATTTACCCCTGCTCCACTGTCTAGAAAAAAAGAAATAGACTCCGTCTTAACACCAAAGACAATAACCGCTGGTAACACAAATTGAGATGTTCGTATGGAGGAAACGTATACCCCCCGGCTGACATCCTCCGCACAGCCTGGGGTTAGTAGTTTTCCGACGGTCTTTTGTTTTTGAGAAAGGAGGGACAGACATTAATGAAATGACCCTTCCCCCCACAGAAAAAACAAGCCCCCCCCCCTACGGCGAACCTCCGGAGGACGGACCTGACGAGAAGTTCCGCCTAGCTGCATAGGCTCATCTAAGTCAGTACAGACTAATTGTTGCTTGGGAGAGGTAACCAATTGCTCAGGAATTTTCGATCTCTCCCTAAGACGCCTATCTATTCTGATAGAGAGGGACATAACAGCATCAAGGGAAAGGGGGGTCTCATACAGCGCCAATGCATCCTTAACCCTTTCAGATAACCCAGAGCAGAACTGACTCCTGAGAGCCGGGTCGTTCCACTGAGTATCCATAGCCCACCTACGGAACTCTGAGCAATATTCCTCTGCTGACCGATCTCCCTGTAGGAGTCTCCGTAACTTCGACTCAGCCAGGTCGACTCGGTCAGGGTCATCATATATGAGACCCAAAGCCCCAAAAAATCCCTCCACTGACCGGAGAGCCTGGGAACCAGGGGGTAACGAGAACGCCCAGGATTGTGGGTCCCCCTGAAGCAGGGAAATGACAATCCCTACCCGCTGTTCTTCATTACCTGAGGAGTAAGGGCGCAACTTAAAGTATAATTTGCAGGCCTCACGGAACGTCGCAAATTTGTCCCTTCCCCCAGAAAATCTGTCAGGAAGAACAACCTTGGGTTCTGTAACAACCTGGTTACCCATAGCAACCGCTGGGGGTGCGGTCTGCTGCATTTGCTGCTGTTGTTGGAGGACAGACGCCTTCAATCCTGCCACCTCCAAAGACAGGCCTTGAAGCTGTTTTGCCAAGGCAGCAATAGGATCCATATTGGATTCTAAGTAGAGAAAAAAAAACAACAAAAATTTTTTATTTTATTTTTTCTCAAAAAGTAATGGCCAGTTATAATATCACGGTCGGCGTGACTATCACATACGTGACACAGAGGGAGGGAACAAGGAAGGCCCTGCCCAAGTGAGAGGGAAGGTGGTGACCCTAGACTCACCTAGCGGCTGGCACCTGGCTGCCCTAACGTCCCTAGACGGGTTCCTCACCCGTACGCCGATCACGTGCCTAAAGTCCTGGCTTTCCCTAAGCTGAGCCCTAGATAGTGAACAGGGCGGTGGGAGCACTAGTCCGCACCACTAGCTCTAAAGGAAAACACCAAGGGAAGGACAGACAATACAAACTCAACATATAATCCCAGGTGGGCGACAACAGGAGACAACAAGAAGCCCAACAGGGATCCGGAGGGTAGCACTCTGGAACGACAACCAGGATTCACAACTCCAGTGGGTCAGTATAGATGTCCAGGCAGGAAGCTCTATAACTGGCAACTAGAGAAGTGTGAGGGGAGAATATAAGGAGGTTGGGAGTGGCAGACAAGAAACAGCTGAGGAGGAGAAGCTACGGATCCCTGATTGAGACAAAAAGGATAGCAAAGCAAACACAGAAAACAATCACTAAGAAACAACGTGATCTTTAGATATAGAGCGTGCAGCCACCCGCTGCGACCTCCTGACCCCGGGTATAACGGAGTCAGACGTGGCTCTTGATACCCTCGTGACACCTGGGTGTTGCAGGTTTAATGTGCCGGTGGCAAGATCCCTTTAAGTTCGTGACGCCAGTGCCGGTAACGGTGGCACACCGATTTATATTAGTAATAAGTGAGGTACACAGTTTGCAGTGAACCAAAACTTTTGTTTACTGAAGCAGTTAACTATTTACAGTTCTTTAGGTTCAGTTCCATGTGACAGAAGCAGTCACAAGCAGGCTTATATAAATTGGCAGGCACAATGTTCTTGCAAGATACTCAGAGGGTTAAAACACTCACAGATCAGGCTGAACTCTTCCTCAGAAATCCTGTGCACTATTCCTCAGAACTCCTGTCTGTCTTTATCCCAAGGCCCGTATGCCCTATTGTTGGCTTTATCCTTGGTAAAGAAACTTCCTCTCATATATATCTCCTTGCATTAGAAAAAATGAACTCCGCAGCACATCCAGATAATGAAAAAGTAAACAGAAGCTTTATTCACCAAGCATGCGACGTTTCAATCCTCTCAATGGGATTTTTCTCAAGCAGTGTCACTGCTTGAGAAAAATCCCATTGAGAGGATTGAAACGTCGCATGCTTGGTGAATAAAGCTTCTGTTTACTTTTTCATTATCTGGATGTGCTGCGGAGTTCATTTTTTCTACACAATTTGGAGGTGGATCGCCTACTCAGCCGCTGGCACTCCGTTTGTACTATATTGACAGTGGTGCTGCCCACATTTCTCTATTTTTTTTTATCTCCTTGCATTAGATAGATCCTTCTGCCCTTCAGATCTGGGGTTCAGCTGGAAACACTTCTGCTCTGCTCTGTACTGTACTTGGTAGGAACTGCAGGTTTCTTCAGGAGGTAACTCTTCTCCTGGTGGGGCAACTAGAAGCCTGGGCTGTCTAGCTGCATGTCAGAGCCTGCACCTAAGCTCCTCTCTGGCTAAAGGTGTCTTCTTGCTTCTGACTCTACACACAGACCTCTCTCCCTGAACAGGACCTGACTATATATATTAGGGGTTCCCTAGCTCCCTCTACTGTCTAGAAGGAGGATCTACACCCTAATAGGCCTGATACACAGATAAACAGGGAAAATGCACATAAAAACATAGAAATACACATTAAAATGTGATGTAAAATACAATGCCACTGTTCCACAGGAGGTGGAGAACAACGTGGCCCAATTGACCCTTGTGTAGTGCCCACATTTACCTAGTGGGACACTACATATATAAAGGGCTAATGCACTGGCATTGTTGATTTCATCAATGGTGGTGGATACGGCAGGGGCCCAGCTATTACTGACAGCTAAGCCCCTATTGTATCTGCCAGCTCCTGCGTTCACCTGATTATAGCGCCATACATGTATGGCTTTCATCCTTAAGTCACTTCTCGCAACACTATACATGGACGGTGCGGGTCGCCTATGAGTTAAAATAAACATGCTTAAAAATGTACGTATTAGTTCTTTGTAGTACATAAAGATATGTAGAAAAAAGCTGTCCATTACAGTGATACTGCTGACAAAGTAGTAATTTTTAAGTAGTAAAAAGCTCAGCAATTGCTATTGCACCCATTGAACTCTTCATTGGGGTGACTGTTTAAAATTAAATTAAAGAAGTAGCAAATGATCATATCCCCTAATTCTCTGGCAACACAGTGGCATGAAAGTGACTAAAGATACTGTGCCCTTTAAGCGGGAGCTTTAGGCAGCTGCCACACAGAATCACTGAACTCATCCAAATCAGGCAGGGCACTCCTGCAATGCTTTACCTGATCACAGAGAGAACAGAGCAGCAGTGCAAGCAGAAAGCTAGAGAGGTTGAGTCATAAATAAACCTCACTGATACAGCCCAGGAGAAGAAAGAAAGAAACAATCAACTGTACTGAAATGTTATTCTATAATACTATGGGCTCAAGGTGGTGCAGTCTTGTTAGGTGGTACAGTTCGTCATCGTTACACAAAGCTATTGTACTGAGTCTATCCAGTCACAATTCACATGTGGAAATTGTGGCTCTCCTATCCATGCTTAATGACATATGCATACTCCCTGATACATTAAGCATATTCAGGACATGGTTGACATGGTCTTTTTGCAGGCCAGGGCTTTTTCTCTGTTGTATCCCAGACCAGGGGGTGCTGCAAATTGTTTATTGTTATGTGATGTATTTACTGTTTTCTTCTGATCGTAGTTCCCAGCAAGTAATTGGTGACAAAGGTTGGCATTGTTCCTCCTCTCTTGGGAGGAGTGCGCTAGACCTGCCAAGAGAGGGAGTCCTTGTATGGGCACTGAAAGGAGAGGAAGCAACCTGCAAAGCTCTTGTTACCAAATTCTGCAGAGAGAACTACTTCAATTGTCCTCAAGTGAAGCCTTGAGATTCTAGACAGCAGCATGAACTGCTACATCAGCACCTACAGTCACTGCTATAAGATGAGGGACTACAGCCAAGCCAAATACCACCAAGCAATCACTAGGCCAGAAATGCAGCCATCCAACCTGCCTCTAGATCCCTTTCTGGTGCCAGAGAAGAACTGCACTAAAAGTCTACTGTTTCTGTGTGCACTTCAAGTTCTATGTTGCACTTAGTAAAAAAAAAAAAATAACTGTTATATTTAACTCTAGCCTCCTTCTTAAGTTCTATAATTCCTCTGCATCATTCCCCGGGGAGCATCAGCCTAAGGGATTACACTGTGACACAGGGGCGGACACAGACAGCAGAGGGTCCCTGTGCAAGGAATGTTCCTGGGCCCCCAACCCACCCCCCAAACCACACATACAGATAGAAACATATACAGTACAGACCAAAAGTTTGGACACACCTTCTCATTTAAAGAGTTTTCTTTATTTTCATGACTATGAAGGCATCAAAACTATGAATTAACACATGTGGAATTATATACATAACAAACAAGTGTGAAACAACTGAAAATATGTCATATTCTAGGTTCTTCAAAGTAGCCACCTTTTTCTTTGATTACTGCTTTGCACACTCTTGGCATTCTCTTGATGAGCTTCAAGAGGTAGTCCCCTGAAATGGTCTTCCAACAGTCTTGAAGGAGTTCCCAGAGATGCTTAGCACTTGTTGGTCCTTTTGCCTTTACTCTGCGGTCCAGCTCACCCCAAACCATCTCGATTGGGTTCAGGTCCGGTGACTGTGGAGGCCAGGTCATCTGGCGCAGCACCCCATCACTCTCCTTCATGGTCAAATAGCCCTTACTTTCAAAGTTTTCCCAATTTTTCGGCTGACTGACTGACCTTCATTTCTTAAAGTAATGATGGACACACGTTTTTCTTTACTTAGCTGCATTTTTATTGCCATAATACAAATTCTAACAGTCTATTCAGTAGAACTATGAGCTGTGTATCCACCTGACTTCTCCTCAACGCAACTGATGGTCCCAACCCCATTTATAAGGCAAGAAATCCCACTTATTAAACCTGACAGGGCACACCTGTGAAGTGAAAAACATTTCAGGGGACTACCTCTTGAAGCTCATCAAGAGAATGCCAAGAGTGTGCAAAGCAGTAATCAAAGCAAAAGGTGGCTACTTTAAAGAACCTAGAATATGACATATTTTCAGTTGTTTGTTATGTATATAATTCCACATGTGTTAATTCATAGTTTTGATGCCTTCATAGTCATGAAAATAAAGAAAACTCTTTGAATGAGAAGGTGTGTCCAAACTTTTGGTCTGTACTGTACGTGCAAATAAAAACATCTTGTTACTATGGGTCAATATGGGTTTACAATATGTATATCTTTTTTTCATACTAGGCCACACCTCTAACTCTAAAGCATAAATATACACACCTAGTCCCCTTAATGCCCCACATAGTAATTATTCCCCCATCTACCTGCACATAGTAGTAATATCCACACTGTGCCCCTTCACAGTAGCTATGCCAAGAGATGTGCCCCCTTCACAGTAGCTATGCCCTGATATGTGCCCCTTTCACAGTAGTTATACCAGATATGTGCCCCCTTCACAGTAGCCATGCCCAGAGATGTGCCCCTTCACAGTAGCTATGACCAGAGATGCGCCCCCTTCACAGCCGATATGCCCAGATGTGCCCCTTCACAGTAGCTATGCCCAGAGATGTACCCCCTTCACAGTAGCTATGCCCAGATATGTGCCCCTTTACAGTAGCGATGCCCAGATATGTGCCCCCTTTACAGTAACTATGCCAGATATGTGCCCCCTTCACAGTAGTTATACCCAGATATGTGCCCCCTTCACAGTAGCTATGCCCAAATATGTGTCCCCTTCACAGAAGCTATGCCAGATATGTGCCCTCTTCACAGTAGTTATGCCCAGATATGAAGATACCCAAACAAATACTAAATAACAGAAGATCATGTGTGGGAACATAACTGAAAACCCATTCAAAGACACCACACACATAGTACAAAAAACATCTTTATTATGTTATCTACAAATAGACATACAAATATCATTATCAAAAAAACATAAAAACAATGCAGGTAGGTGCTGGGAAGGTGATACCCCCAACCCAGCTCTAAATACACGTATCAAATCACGTTTTAGAATCCTGTACAATTATAAATAACGTATATAAGCTGGATCCCTGATTGGTGCCTATATCAAAAATCGCAAAATGGGAGGTGTCTGAGTCTAATCATCCACAAACAATCTAAACAAGGATATCAATATATGGTGGAAAAATAATCAGACCCAGGCATCATCCCCTACAATCCACACAATATAAGAGAAGCCCCCCCACACCTAATCACAACAGACCATTGTAGATAGGGAAAAATACTAAGAAAAGGGACAAAATCAATCAGGACATACCAATACAGAGCTGGAGGGGGCTTAAAAATCACAACGTATGTTTCGCCTCGCTTCTTAACAGTCCCAGTTAAATAACATATTTCCCTCCCACTAAGCAGGGAAGAGGGTTAATAAAGGAGAATCACATCTCACAGCATTTCTCTGGCACTCACATTCATTCCATGGCATCACAGATCTCTTCTGACTTCTCTTCACTGCTGTACTGATCATAAGATGGTGACCTCATCACAGGTCCTTCCACCACTAACACTGTTGAAAAGATCACATGACTATGATGTCATCGCAGGTCCTTCAGCTATGGAGTTTAGGCACAACCGGCATCAGATTCACAGTAATTCCTAATCAGGGCCCCCCCCCCCCAAATCTTCTCTGACCGCTTCCATTTGGGATTAAAAGAACTAGCTACCGTATGTCACTGAACCTAATGTTTCTCAAAAAGAGCCCAACCATGTATATCAGATCATTGTATGACCCCATGAGCATAAAGATAAAGTGACACTTCATTTATGACTACATACTTCTGATTTGTAGTAGAAGACACCTTGTATACCCAACATATTGGTCTCCATACTAATTTTTAAATGTGCATTTTGTGCCCAACTGAAGTTCTCTCATTACTCACATATAGGATACACTGTAGCCTAGGGCCACTTTTAAAAGGCAGTATTTTGGTCAGCATTTAGCATTTGTCAAAAGTCAAAATTAGTAGTGAGTCCAAATTACAGAAGAATTACAACTCTTTTCATTATAGTTTTTCTCTGTACGCATCGGTCCTGGTTTTGGCTTAAAAACACTGATGGACAATAATAACCAAAACGCTGCAGTGTGATTACAGACAAGTCTTACTGCATTATAGTGCACAAGTACTGTATATACAGTAGCACTGAGTATTCATGGTTATGGTTAATACAAATTGCAGAAGTATACTGTAATTCACAAACTGATCCAAATATCAGTATACTGGACTTTTAGGTGGTTCATTTGACCTTGATTAATGGTAGTTCTGGTTGTAGATGTTACACAATGTTCATGGTGTAAAGTACTTTTTCAATCAATTAAAATGTTCTACTTCACATTGTCAGATTCTCACTTTGTCTGTGACCTATTATAAAATGCTAATCATATGCAAATCATTTTAAATCCTAATTTTCTTCTACACAAAAATAATCTATGCTGGTTTTTGCTATGCATCATGTGACATGAATATGTCTGCACATCACTTTATGCAGTTCCAAAATGATGAAGCAGGAGCAAGATACCCGCTAAGTTGTAAAATAGAACACTATGCAAAGCAAAGTAAGGCAAATATTCAAAGAATTATATTTAAAAAAAATTACTTTTACAGTGTTTTCCAGTTATCATGAAAGTGTTCATTTTTTATTTTTTTTATAAATTATTTTGGCATTCATTATGTCACATTACTTACCATTCTGAAAACCTGAAAAGTGAGACATTTTCAGTAAAGAAATGATGGTTTCATGAAGTATTCCTTGATGGTTTTCCACACTCCATGATGTTCTGATCCTGGTGTTTATTGATTTCCCAGGTAGACTTCCTGTTACTCGACCGACCTTGCTCTTGTCACTGAACTCTGTTCCAGATGTCTCAAGTTCCAGGTTTTCCTGAGTGCCACTGTCTGCAACTGCCACTCTAGAGTGCCATCTGCCTCTGTCAGCCATACTCTGCTCTAGCTGTCTCCATAAACCAGCTGAAATTCCTCAGTAGACCATGACTGCTAATCCAGAGCGTTATCTGCAGCTGCCTGCCACACATACCAAATATAGCAGACTAGCCACCAGCCATTTGGCTCCATATCATGCTATTAAGTCAATGCCTATGTCTATTCCTAGGTAATCTGTATGTACAGGTGAGATTCTCACTATTCTATCATTTTACTCCAGATCGTTTCATTTTTCAATGTGCATGGCACATTTGCACATTTGATTCCAGCTATGGCTTTTGTTTTTCTTTCTGCTTGATTTTTTCATTAGTCAACATGCAGTAGCAATTTTATTGTCTTCGTGTTTGTGGTTATCTTTATGTTTAATGTGACTCGCTTATAATTTTACACAAGTGTCTTGACTGACACAGACATAGACAATAACACTAATTTGATATGAAAACATAGCTGTTATGGACATGCGTATTGACAATGGTTGTGGAACTACATACAGTACCAAGTAACCAGTTTTACAGTAGGCCTAGTGCCTCCTCGGTATTCACCCTTTAGCCCCTGTGCAGGGATGTTGACGGTTAGAAACCAGACTGCTACCTTCTGGGATTTTCCCAGTGCACTTAGTACCTGAACTAATTATGTCAGAGACACTGGTGAAGACACCAGAGACACAAGCATGGTGGAAAACACAGAGCACTGTCAGATAAACAGATCAGGAACCCATGCATACACACCCAGGAATCTGTTCACACTTGGTAAGAGCTGCAGAAACCCAATCACAGTCTTTAAGAGCTGCATACTGGTGAACAGACACCAAATGCACAAGAATCAGACATACAGACTTCCGGAATTTGGACGCTTGGACTCCAGGAATGGACTACAGGAATCTAGACATACAAAGAAGATACTGGATGACAGTAGTCAAGACATCTCAGTGGAAAAAAACATAAGATGTTCACACTATCACTACAGAACACAGTACAGACACAGCAGTACAGGAAAACGGACAGAAGCCAGCATGCACAGACAGAGAGATAAACGCCATACCAACTGTAGCAGGGCACCTACAATCCATGACATGTCCAAGCAAATAGAGTGCACAGAAAGAAATACATGATTGCACAACCAGGTCATAGTGCTCAAGAGACATCAACCCAACTGATACAGAACACAGGACTATATAGGATACTTAAATTCATTAGTCGAAGAGATGCAGACACACGCGCACAACAAGGGAAGGATCACCCTCACAATACAGAACTACAAATAGAAGAGAGCTAGAGACGCTCATAGGGCAAGTATGTTTGTCATAACCGTCCCCGAGGGGGGGTATATAGTGCGCTCGCCTATTCTGTGGTGATTGGTGCAGTGAGGTTATAATATTGTTCCTTCAATATGAGATGGTCGGTGCTGCCAATGCCGTCCTGATAGAATCTTCCGGACTTCAATCATTTCCCTGTGCACTCCATCATTTTTTCAATAGCACCCCCCTCCTCCCACCTCCAAATACAAAGGTATGTAAATTAGTTATCTCCCTTGGACAATGTATTGGCATTTTCTGATATCCTTAATATGCTTTAGGAGCTTGCTACATTTAAGTCAGGCAATAAAGGTTGTATTTTTAATATTTACGTTCATACTAGTAAAATACTACAATCTTATCTGTGTATACTACACCACTAGACCATTGTCTCATTTATGTATATTTTCCATACTATTGATATATGCATTAATTGATTCATTTATGCATTTATTTAATTAACACATTCAGTTATTGATGGATGTAGGTCTGTATATATATATATATATATATATATATATATATATATGTTTCTATACATGTTTACATATTCCACGCTTTTATTGACTTTTTTATAAGACAATACTACGATCATTAGTACATGTGTTTTATATGGCAACCTACATTTTACATTTCCCATTTTGTTTTTATCTCATAGATGTACAGAGATGTATATCCATTTTATGTCTTGCTCTCATATTTTTAGACTTGAGAAAGGGGTCCTGGAACCCTGAAACACATTGTCTAACTGTAAATAAAGAACTTCTCCCACTGGTCGTGTCCTTGTGCCCGTGAGCCATCTAAACGTGATGGGACCAACCTGTGTACAAATTCTCTTATCTTCTCCAATACAGAACTGAGGAGAAGAACAAGCACATAGGCACAATTCACACCACAAGTAACCGGGACCAGCAGATATACAGAGACATGGCTCTAAATTGTTCCCACAAGCAGCCAGCACTGGTGCAAATGGTACAATGGTAAAAACAAAAGGTCATTGTAACAATAGCATAGCATAGGAAAGCAGAAAAACCTTCAGGCAGACCACTTGCCATAGGTTCAATTCATCTTCATATATAATTTAGACATCCAGGATTTTACTCAATGCTTTTTACCAAGTGTACAAGTATTTATGTGCAGTCTAAACCATTATTGGTTCAGCAGTTGCCATAAAACAAAGACCCTTCACTCAGTATAAACATCAAATATACAGTATTCTTTTTTTTTTACTATAGACTACGTAAGACTGAAAAATCTTACTATACAGATTAGATTTCATAGGAACAATAGCAAATTGTGTTATAAAAGAAAAATGATAGTGCACAGCTAATAAAAATGTAATTTCTACAAGGTGGGCAACATAAGGCAAATGATAACCAATCCAAAAGTGGAAATAAAGGAAAAGAAATGACACTGCGGACAAAAATTAGATTTATGTATTTACAGGGTAAAAACATGAAGACTTGTGCACGAGCGTCAAATCAGGAAAATCCTTCCATTCTTTGGCTCTAACTATAAGGCTCATGCATGGAGCTATAACAAGCTGTCTTTAGTTTAAGCACACTCAAAGATGATATTAGCTCACTCTTGTATGCCTAGTTTGACAATATACCTTCACACACAATTATCCTTTTATGTTAAGTGCAATTAAAAAACAGAAGTCATGATCACTGTAAATGTTAGCAAATGATTGTACTGATTGCACCAGGACTCCAAAAATCCTTAAGCCCCTGTTTCCAGAACTGTCATCTTTCATAGAGGAAGGTATTAAAAGAATACCAGCACTCAATATGCGATAAAAACATATGCCAAAGTGGCCGCTCTCTATGATCCTACCAGGTATTTGTGCCCCAGGCTCAGATGCAACTCTGGAGTACCTACTTGTATTTCTTCGTCTACAAGCCAAACCGCGTTAATCTTATATTGTTTGAATAAAAGTATCTAGCAGTGCAACCTTATGTAATATTAAAGAGGTTGTCCGCCACTCCAGTTCTGACACTTCCCATTCCCCAGTCTTTACTTCCTGTTCCCACTCAACACACAGGAAATGACTGCTCACTCAATCACTGATTGTATTGGTGACGCATCTTAGCCACTGTTTTACTGGATGCGTATAGAGGGACCAGGAAGTAGAGACCTGTGAGGAATGGGAAATGTCAGAACTGGAGCAGCAGGGAATCGGAAAGGTGAGTATGACTGATTTTATAAGGGGCCCTTAAAAAAAATTATAACTCTAATCGCCCAGACTTTTTATGACACCAACTGACTTGACTATCTTACATGCACAGCAATGACAAAAACTCTAAGAAAACATAATTGACTCTTGTTTCCTCCTGCTGTTTTATTTCATTGTTAGAATAGGGAACATTTCACATTTTTTTTAATGAAATTCCAAAAAAGCTCTAGAATAGAAAAAATGGATAAAAGATAACATATTTCATCTTCAAGGTGTCTCCTTAAGGGAAGGTCTGCTGCTAAGGTGCAGATGAACAAGCACAGCAGATGAGCTTTACCTTAAACACTGCACTTATTTCTATAAAACCTATTGTACTGTATATTGCTTGAATGCCCAATAAAATGTCTACTCTTTCTTCTTCCTGTTTCATGCATTAGCTGTGTACTCAAAGCCCTAGCTACATTTCAACATGGTATGGACCCGTATAATATCAGCTAAATGAAAAAACAAAAATACTATTAAAAAAATGACTATAACTCAATAAAAATATTTAGGGCTATAAAAGCATTGTAGTTGTATTGGTTTTGTGTCGTTAGCATTATTAGATTAGTATTACAGTGTGGTCATGTGATATTTTGTTACAGTAATTCAGGCTGGTTTTCCACATTCTAATTTTATCACTGATTAAACTAAGGCCAGGTTCACAGTTTTGTTTTCCATTCTTCTGATCCTTCAGAAGAGCAGAAAAAAAATGATAATGTCTTTTAGGCGTCCATTATGTACATTTTCCATCAAGTTTATGCCATTTCCGTCTGAAATCCATTATTTTAAAGGACAAAAAAATCCTGAATGCATGGGTGATCTTGACTACCTGCAGGTATGAGGGTTGCACGGGAAGAGGGGGTTACTGGGAAATAATTGGTGGGGTCCTCATTCAAAAATTTGCTATGGGCCAAGTCACGGTGGGCGAGTGTCAGCTGTATTACACAGCTGGCACCCACTGTGAATGGAGCGGCTCAGCAACTAAACCCATTCTGTACACCCATTCCAGCAGTACATGTTCATGAAATATGATTTTACCTAATAATTTTACTGACCTCCATATTTTCACCTTTGACTGATTAAATAAGGTTTTGTTCACATTGGTGCTATTGTTTTCATCCCACCAAAAAAATGCTCAGAAAATCTTTCCTTATACTGTATGAAACTAATCGTTTTTTGACAAAATGTTTTAACTGAAGTGTCCCCGTCCTGAGATATTCAACTTACAAACTCCCATTGGCGCCCCCTCCTTTTCCTTCACAAAGGGTCTGTGCACGTCCATCCAGTGTACTGTAAAACAGACTATGCATTCAAAGCAGACTATGAGTCTTTTCTACTCAGCTTTCCCACTGCTGACAAAATTGGCATAGTACAGTAGCATAGTGTCGTGAACCAAGGGGGAAGGAGACTCCATGCAGTGATGAGGCACCTTGGGAAGGGTCCATCAGAAAAACTGCAAGCCATTATGAGGCATACAGTTACTAGTGCTATCAAATGGACCTCCCAGAATCCGTGCACAATATTCACTCTTAAAGGGGGTCATCTAACGCTATTACATATTTATAGACTGCTCACAGTGGGTTCAAAATAAAACAGGACCCTCACTTACCCTCATGGATTCCCCAGCACTGCCCTTCCAATACTGCACTAGTCTCTGCTACACTTCATGTCCTGTCCCAGCTTAACACATAGGAAATACCAGAAGATGTCTCCCCTGCCAATCACTCACTGTAAAGGTTACCCACCTTACCTTAACAAAATGTATCTGTATAGCGCCACCTGCTGTTTGTTCTTTTCATTATTTCTCTGTTCACCTTACTGAGGTGGTCGCTTGTGCTCAGTTTAAATCGTCAACTACCCACAGCCTTATCATTTGCTAGAAACTGTGGCTGCTTTATGGAAATAGCTACAGCAGAAAGGACAAACCGCTGAGTTGCAGCAAAAATACAAATCCCCTGAGATGTCAACCTTAAATAAATCTAGCAGAAAAATTAAAGCAATGAATGGGGAGATCTCTGGATCCATGTGAGGTACAGGACTGGTTCTAGCTTTGTTAGAAAGAGATTGTACTGGACTATATGATGCCTGATTTTCATTATTTGCATCATTCATGCCATAACCCCTTGAACCCTTTCAGGACCCTGTGATTTTCTGTCTTTGCATTTTCGTTTTTCACTTCTTGCATGCCTGAAGCTATACTTTTTTATTTTTCTGTTCACATAGACATATGGGGACTTTTTTTTTGCAAGACAAGTTGTACTTTTTAATGGCGCCATTCATTTTTGCATATAATGTAGTGGGAAACCTGAAAAAGTCCAACTGGGATGGAATTGGATAAAAAACTGAATTTTGCCACAATTTTATGGATTTTGTTTTTTATGCCATTCTCTATGCAGTGAAACTAAGCAGTTGCCTTGAATTTTTTTTTTAAAACTTTGGAAAAATCTGTGGTTTTTATTGATAGTATTTTGGAGCATGTATGACTTTTTGATCACATTTTATTCAATTTTGTTGGGGAAGTCAAGTGACGAAAAATGGCAATTCGGCTATTTAAATTTTCTTTTCTGTTATGCTGTTTCCCTTGTGGGATGAATATTTTTCATTTTAATACTACAGGCATTTTCAGACTTTTTATTGTTTACTTATTTATTTTTTAATTTAGGGGAAAAGAGGGTGATTTGGATGAATCATTAGATTTACTCTTGTATTCTGTAATGAATATTTATGCATTACAGAATGCAGGATTCAGTGTATACCAGTGCAGTGTTGCTACCTGCATTGGTATATACGAGTAATCGACCCGGAAGCCTTTCACAGGCTCTGGCCTATTGTTAGTATGGGTTCCCTTCCCTGGTCCCAGACAGGGAAAGTCGGGCTAGGCCGGGAAGCGCATGTCTCCCTGTTGCAATGCTCCTATTTGACCTTGGCATCTGATGGGTTAACTGGCTGCAATCGTCATTATTGCTGATCGCAGACATTAACCCGAGTTTCTTCTGTGTAAAACAGCAGAAACCAAGCAAGTATGGGGCCCACTAGGCTTGCGGGTGCCATCTTTAAAGACTGGACTTTCGCCATGCATGTACGGTGGAGGTACAGAAAGGGTTAAGATTTCTGGTATTTTTTATGGCAAAGATTGCACAAGCTGCAGTACTACTGTATACTGCAAAGATATCAGAAACCCTAATAGATACCATTTATAGAACAATGGAGTCTGCCAGGATTTGTGGGCATCTATTTGAAAACAGATCCAGCTGTCTTGGCCAACTTAGAAACACGCACCATGCGCTAGTGTGAACAGAACCTTAGCTGGGTGCAGAGTTGTATAACGTATGAAGAGGGGGAATTTTTACATTCTATGGAATTTAAAAGGAATGTGTCACCTATATATATATATTTTTTTCTGCCAGTTAAATCCAAATCCAGAAGTGACACATATCCTTTTCCTAATCTGTTTTTATATTCCGACTGTAGCTCTTTTGTTCTATCTCCTGAACATAATTATGGGGGCGGCCATCTTGCTAAAACTGTTCTTAGCATTTAGAGACATGCTGAAATTTAGGCCTAGTGGCCAGTGCAGGAATTTAGGATTTGTTCTAATATAGATATTGACATTGAAAATTCTAAATAACATCACCAAAAGCCCTTTAAAATATCTGTGATATTTTTCAGATTGTTTTAATCAAAAGGTTATTTTCTAATGACAAATTCCCTTAAAACAGAATATGAGTTTACTAGAACACAAGATTATGAAACTACAAATAGATCAAGCTGGAGATGTCTGATTGGGACTTAACTTTGCATGACTTTTCGCTTCCATTTGTGGCCTTTCACTCAATATATTATTTAAACTTTTTCCTTTTTTTCATAATCTGAAATAAGTTTCTACAGTACAGACCCATCCACGTGACTTACCTCCCCCCATTATAAGTGGTTTCCGCACTTGTCCTCAGCTCACCCCCCCCCCCCACCCCCAAATGCATTTTATTGATGTCTTTGGATTAGAATGGGTCTGTCTATGGTACTGAAAAGAGGACAAGGAAAGAACATGTATATAAACGGTTTTGTAAGAATACTCTATATGGTATATTAAAATATAAACTTTTTTTTTATATAACTTTGCAACAAAGTGATGAATATTAAATGATTAATATCATATGAGCCAGGCAAATAACTATAGGCGTATGACTCCATGTGTATGGTTCAGCACTTTACTAAAAATATTCATTATGCCATCCAATACTGGTGTAAGGGAAGAGCGCTGGGACAGAATATCATGACAACAGGGAGAACAGGTTACAACTTGATGTAAACATTTGAGGAAAACCTTAATACAGTGTTATTAGATCATTACATACAACCACATGGTCATTAGTTCTCTTATAGGAGAATCACTTGATGCAGATGAAACCCAGGAAGAATTTTCCCTCTGAAAGGTGCAGTGATGCTGTCTCGTTTCCTATGCAGTCCTGGGCAGCAGCAGTACCAGGGGAGGAAAACAGAGAGCCCCTTTGTCCTGATTACTACTGAGTTCTTAACGTACCCTTCATACAGCAAGGACTTCATCATTCCCTCTAATCCTCTGCAGCAAAGCCTCAGCCTCTACCTGCATAGCACACATCTCACTAAAACATACCTTTCTGCCCAAAACCCTCTATACAAAGAGGAATCGAATCAGCTTTTTTTCAGAAGGCTGCTGCAGTCCCTCCCTATTCCACTTTGAAGTGTCGAAAATGATAAAGATGCTCAGGGTAATTCCATAGGTTTTCCCTGCCAAGACAATCCTTCACCCCTTGCTCCCTAAGTTGGTTACAGTTGGAGGTAAGAGGGGACACCATATTATTTATCTTCACACAACTGCCTCCACCTTTCCTTACTAACCTGTAAAAAGGTAATTATGTGTCATTCTATATAACGGCAGGTTCCCGCACCGTCTGTTCATCTCCTAAATTGAATCCACTAGCGCCCAGCATATACCATCGCTCATGTGAATTTAAACTATAAATATTCAATGTAATCTTTCTGGGCATCTTTTCTGTATCTAGCAGCAATTATGTTATGTACTACACTACACTATTTTATTTTAGAAAGATATCCTCAATAGTAACCGGGCAATGTAATGTATGTCTATTAGCGCAGAAAATGCCTAGTTATATAGTTAATACGGTTCAAAAAAGACATAAGTCCATCAAGTTCAAATGCAATATTAAATAAAATGACATATATATTATGGTAGACAATAGGTTAACAAGGTCAGATATGGCAAGTAACCTGATAAATGTACTATGTACTGTACTGCGTGTCATCCGATGATTTACCCATTTAAAAAGTCACAGCAATGGCTTGATGTACAGAATGTATCAAGCTTCATAAATCCTACACAAACAGGATTGTGGCTTTCCTGGACTAATATATGTTGCCTAACAATACTATTAAAAAGCCAAACAACCAATGCAAACATCTCCATGGATAATTACATAGTATACAGGGATCCATCCCACAGTGAATCTGTGAATCCATCCCCTGCTCCTCCATACACATCACACGCACACACTGGTACCCAGACATCCCCAGCATCCTAGCATAGAAAACCCCCATATTATGCAGGTGCCTACTTGCATGCAGCAAACCCAGCTGACAAATAAGATCACAAGAGAATACAGGTCAAGCAATCAGGGAGATCTTTTAAACTCTCAAGGGTCATGATCAAGGTTCTAGCCTATGCTGAAGGAGTTAACGGTGGCATAAAGGAAAGGATTAAGGATACTGTTATAAACTAGGACATAAATATGATGCTCACCTTATCCACTGGGTTTATGAGCTGCAGTCTTCTCTAAGCCTCTGCATCGTTATTGCTTCGAGAACATGGCAAATCTTGAAATAACATTCCTAGTTGCATGTGAAGAAATGAGGGTTTTCCTCTTTTATGTGAGAATATCTTCAGATGGCTGCCTTCTTTAGGAAAAGTCTCTGGACTGCAGTCAGGTAGACAACCAAGTATTTTATTTTCTAGATCTGAGTCATCCTCTTGGAAGATAGGTTGCATCTAACTACATGTGTTGGTGTAGGTATGGATCTGTATCTTGGGTGGTGGGGGAAGGGATGGCAACTGAATCTTGCCAAAGTCTGGGTACTGTAAAGTCATATGTGAAAGAATGAAGACTGAAGGGGACCTGTCTGGAGGAAGGGGAGGGAGCTTCTCATTTTGTATGCAATCAAAATACAAAGCTGGGGAGAGTTGATTAAAAGGAAAAACATTCCCGAATCATCTTTATCATCCCTCTCAGGAAGAAGACACCCTGGATCTTGGCTGTCAGCAGCTTCAGTGGAGATAACGGCTAAGCATGAGCTGCAGTGCTGTGAGAAGCATCCATAGCTCTGAAAAGATCAGTTAGGAGCCTTGGTCTATCCTGAGGTTCCCATTGTCTTTCCTCTACATAGCTTTTCAGGAGCACTCTCTCTCCTCTGAGTGGCCAAGAATTCACAATTCCCCTCTCCCCCTCCTTTTTTTCTTCATCAATGTGATGTCAGAGGGAGCTCTCTTAAAGGGACAGCTGACTTTTTCCCCTTCACTACTCTATGCCTCTGCATTGAGGTTTACTGGTCACACCTGCCACCCATGAGGACTGCAGTGGAAAGCTGCACTGACTGGGGACTTCTCAGCTCTGGTGTACTAATGTGCATTTTTTTTCTGCTCTACAGCAGAAATTCCAGAATCCCTTGTGCTTGTGGTGAGTAAACAGGAGGCATAATGACCATTAGGAATCACTTGAATCATATTGTCCGTCACACGCCTCTACCAACAAAAATGAGTAAAATACGTGCAACCTAGGCACACAACCTAGATACATAATAATAGGCAGTAGTGTCTGTATGGTGGCTACTTGTAAATTATTTGCAGACATGCACCACATGCAGGTATACTGTACATCCCATATACATCTTTTGGAGAGTATATGCTCTATACCATAGCTCATTCTACTGTGATTTCTGTATATAACAGCATTGATGTCTAAATCTGGTAAATATTACCAATTGTTCTGTAGCCTACTACTAACAGATACTAAAAAGGTCACCTTCTTCTGTCCCTTCTGTTCTAGTAACGTGTGATCAGCCGGTGTGCTACAGCTTCTGTAGCTATAAAGTGGATAGTGTCAGATCAGTAGCCAAGAACAGTGCACTGGGCTGACCTGGACAGCATTAGTTATTCCTCCTTGTCACCATGACCTTGGCATAAGCTATCATTTCAGCTCTCGGCAGATCATCTGCCATCTTTTTGAAGGTTATTCCATAAGACTGAACATGTTACTAAAGATTAATTTGTTAATAAACGTTATATACAAATGTTTTCAGATGAAAAGAAAACTAGCCTAAAAAAATTGCCTAAGCAGTCATCTGGTTTAGTATGCGACTGGGAAAAAATATAATAGTCGTAAAATCTAATTTGTATATGGTATAGCAATAGCAAGGTACTTTTCAATAGTAGGTAGGGGCCAATTACTAGCATATGCCTCTTTGCTCACCAAAAATATATTTTTATATGCAATCCAGAAATATAAATGAAATTTCGGTCCTGTAATGGACCTCCGTTAGATAGTTGGCTTGTGATATGTGTCGCAAAATAAAGTGTCCATAAACTGCACTGTGTTAAGTGACCTTAGACACTTTGGGAAAGGCAACTTTCCCACAACATCCAAAGCATCATGTATATTTGTGGATTACATATAATCAGGGTTGAACTGGCCCGCCAGAGTACCAAAGGATCTTCCGGTGGGTCCAGTCTCTGAAGCCATAGTAGGCCCCAAATGTCCAGGGAAATAAATCCCATTTATAGCTGCCTTTCATGCTAACCACAAGCAAGTAGAATCTATTTCTTTTAGTTAAAACCTATTAGACTTTATTGATGATATAAAGGGCCTCAAGAATTATTTTCTCTGTTGGATACAATAAGCCCTAGTCCAACCCTACATATTAGAGATGAGCGAATCAAAGTTGACGAAGTGGAATTCGATCCAAATTTCTGGAAAAAAAATTGGATTTGAACCGAGTCAGAATTTCCTCACGCTTTGTGGTAATGAATCGCATTTTTTCTTAAAATGGCTGCTGCATGTGTGAGGACATGTAGTAAGGAACTCTGGGAAGGCGGGATCACCCATAATGCCATGCATGCAGCCAATCGGCAGCCAGCCGGCCCTGTGATGTCACAGCCCTATAAATAGCCTCAGCCGTCTTGGATTCTGCCATTTTCCAGTGTACTTAGTGCAAGGAGAGACGTCAGCAGGCGCTAGGAACAGTGCTAGGAAAGACTTGTGCTAAAGAATTGTGCTAAAACAATTATTTACAAGTTCAGGGAAAGATTATTCAAGGTGTAGGGAAAGGATAGGGAGGAAGCATTCCACAGCATTTATGTAGAACAGGGTTCAGTAGGGGAAGTTACAGAATGGGTAAAAGGAACAATCCTATTACACCTTGCTGCACTGACCGGGGATCTAAATTGCCATTATACAGCTCTATAATTCCAGAAACTATTCTTGTTATTGGGCTGTTACAGCCATTAACAGGGTTTATTACAAGAAAATATTTTTACATCTTACTTGCCCTTGTGCGGTGCAGCTACAGTGGATATAAAAAGTCTACACACCCTTGTTAAAATGTCAGGTTTAATGTGGTTGCATAAGTGTGCACACCCTCTTATAACTGGGGATGTAGCCGTGTTCAGAATTAAGCAATCACATTCAAAATCATGTTAAATAGGAGTCAGCATACACCTGCCATCATTTAAAGTGCCTCTGATTAACCCTAATTAAAGTTCAGCTGCTCTGGTTGATCTTTCCTGAAATTTTCTTAGTCGCATCCCACAGCAAAAGCTATGGTCCACAGAGAGCTTCTAAAGCATCAGAGGGATATCATTGTTAAAAGGTATCAGTCAGGAAAAGGGTACAAAAGAATTTCCAAGGCATTAGATATTGCATGGAACATAGTGAAGACAGTCATCATCGAGTGGAGAAAATATGGCACAACAGTGACATTACCAAGAACTGGACGTCCCTCCAAAAATGATGAAAAAATTAGAAGAAAACTGGCTTGGGAGGCTACCAAGAGGCCTACAGCAACATTAAAGGAGCTTCAGAAATATCTGGCAAGTACTGGCTGTGTGGTACATGTGACAACAATCTCCCATATTCTTCATATATCTGGGCTATGGGGTAGAGTGGCAAGACAAAAGCCTTTTCTTACAAAGAAAAACATCCAAGCCAGACTACATTTTGCAAAAGCACATCTGAAGTCTCCCAAAAGCATGTGGGAAAAGGTGTTATGGTCTGATGAAACCAAGGTTGAACTTTTTGGCCATAATTCCAAAAGATATGTTTGGCGCAAAAACAACACTGCACATCACTAAAAGAACACCATACCCACAGTGAAGCATGGTAGTGGCAGCATCATGCTTTGGGGCTGTTTTTCTTCAGCTGGAACTGGGGCCTTAGTTAAGCGTGTATAAGTGTGAAAAAAATATATATTTGCCGTTCAGCGGTGCAGTTATATGTTTTAAAGCCTTTTGTGGCCCTTAAAGCCTTTTGTGGCCCTTTTCGTCGTGTAATAGTAGCAAAATAAAAATATATTTGCCGTTCAGCAGGGCAGTAATATGTTCTAAAGCTTTTTCTGGCATGTATAAGTGGAAAAAGAAAAATATATTTATCGTTCAGCGGTGGGGTTATATTTTCTAAAGCCTTTTGTGACGTGTATTAGTGGCAAAAGTAAAATATATTTGCCGTTCAGCGGTGCAGTCATATGTTCTAAAGCCCTTTTTGTCGTGTAATAGTGGCAAAATAAAAATATATTTGCCATTCAGCAGTGCAGTTATATTTTTTAAAGCCTTTTATGGCGTGTATTAGTGACAAAAGTAAAATATATGTGCCGTTAAGCAGTGCAGTTATATGTTCTAAAGCCCTTTTTGATGTGCAATAGTGGCAAAATAAAAATATATTTGTCGTTCAGCGTTGCAGTTATACATTCTAAAGCCTTTTGTGGTGAGTATTAGTGGCAAAAGAAAAATATATTTGCCGTTCAGCGGTGCAGTTATGTGTTTTAAAGCCTTTTCTGGCGTGTATTAGTGGCAAAAGTGAAATATATTTGCCGCTCAGCGATGCAGCTATCTGTTGTAAAGCCTTTAGTGGCATGTATTAGTGGAAAAAGAAAAAATAGATTTGCCGCTCAGCAGTGCAGTTATCTGTTCTAAAGCTTTTTGTGGCGTGTATTAGTGGGGGGAAAAAAGAACTTATTAGCCGTTGTGTGGTGAAGTGAGAAAATTACTGACTTTTTTGGGGTGTTTTAATTTCCTTTTTATTATTTTTTATTTGATCTAACAGTATGTCAAACAGAGAAGTGCCAGGCCCTGCACAGTGGAGTGAAAGAGGCGTAAATCTTTCTGCCGCAGGCAGAGGTCGCTGCAGTGTATGGCGCCCTGGCAGCAAGGGTCACTTCGAGAGACCTGAGCTCCCAGAGTCAGCTAGTGGTCGTGTTGTAACCAGCATCCCAGCGGTTCTTGAGTGGTTGACTTGATCTTCGACTTCGTCGCAAGTGACATCAGACACCCCCAGCCAAGAGTCAGTGGGTTCGTCAGACACAACCCTTAGTTGGAATGGCCTGGGAGCAGGCCCTGTACCCTAACCTGTCCTTAACCTGCCTCTGTCTTTTTCTGTTCCCAGAGCCAAAGAAGTATTGTATGCTGTGGGCTGAGCTCCACTATACATTGAGGATGAGCTACTAGAAGACAGTCAGCAGCTACTGGCCAGCCAAGATGTGGAGGAGACATCCGTCGCTTTCTCCACTAGGCGGGCAAGTAGTGGTAAGGAGAGTGGTGTGGGAGCTGGTGTTGCGAGCGGTCAGGCTCCTGACCCAGAGACGGTTGAGAAGGACATCAGTGACTTGCAGACAGTACTCCAGCAACATGGCCAGGTTCTTTTGACCCCATCCCACCATATCATGGGGCTGGCTCCCACAATATGCACTTATCTGCCTCCTCCACCTCCTCCTCCATGGGCACCTCCTCCAAAGCTTGACTTGACACATGTGATAGGAAGGAGGGCTACTGTAAGCGACCCTGTGCACTGCTGCTGTTGGGGACTGGACTGTCCCCAACAGCAGCAGTGCACAGGGTCGCTTACAGTAGCCCTCCTTCCTATCACATGTGTCAAGTCAAGCTTTGGCACGACATGTTGGAACTCATCAGCCCGGGAGAGAGTAACCACACTGGAGAGCAGTTGCTCAAGTACATCAAGCAGCAAACATCCTGCTGGCAGTCACCTCTCCAACTCTAACTTGGCAAGGTGGTTAGAGACAATGGGCACAACATCCCGGCTGCCCTGAACCTGGGGGAAATTGCTTGTGCAAGGCGCTGACAATGTGCAGGAGACTATTCCTCTTTTTAGCCATTCTCACATGATGAAGAACGCTCTCCTTGACTTACAGCGTCAGAATAATATGCAGCTACACCTCTTAATCTGCAATGTTCCAACTCACTGGAATTCAACATGAGTAGTAAGAGGGTATATGTTTCGTCAAAGTGACAGGTACCACGCCCCTTTTACACGCCCCCCTTTTTATATTGCTTGATATTAAGTTTATATCGCATGATATAAAGTTTATATCGCAGGCTATTAGGATTTAAGTTTATATCGCATGATATAAAGTTTATATCGCAGGCTATTAGGATTTATATCGCTTGATGTTAGGTTTATATTGGCACTTCTCAGATGCCTGCTAAACTGCAGTGTCCGTCATATTGCTAAAATCAAGTTTTCCCAGACCTGTCACAGACTGTGGTCATGTAATCAAGCCTTTGCTAATGCAAGGGTCATGGCCTCTTGCGTGAACATTGCTTAATTCAAGATTTCCCAGACTTATTGTTAGGTTTATATTGTTTGCTATTAAAATTTATAGTGTTTGATATTAAAATGTATAGTGCCTGATATTAATTTAATATAATAGTATTAAAATAAAAACGATGACAAATATAATTCGGTTAAAAATCTTTATTCACTTCGTTATTTGCAACATTCCCGTAGGGACAGACACGTTTGCTTGTAATTACAGCTTCGTATACACAAGCGTTTCATGCGTTTTGTTACAAATGATCGCACAATACGGTCATTTTTTCTAAAATCGTTAGTGAACATTTTTAAAACATTTTCAAAAGATATTCCTTTAGCGAGACATTGTAAGATATAGATACAGTAATGGCCGCAGACGGAACTAACGGCGTCTTGTATTTGTCTGTTTTGATATCTTATAGTCTTAGAATTTTTATATAAAAACTGCATAAAGTCGCCAGGAAATATTTCATTTGCGGGGGATAAACCATAACTATCAAAAAAAATAGATATATCATTCGGGTATAATATAATTAAAATCCAATGCTTCCCCCGCTGATGCGAATTATCCGTATTTACAATGTATGCCGCCGGCCTGTCGATGATTTTACCCCCCGGTAATAAATCACACGGGAATACACCTTTAAATATGTGCCTGGCGTTAATATCAGCTTTAATAACACAGGCAATTTCATAATTATTCATGTCTATTGAAAATCATATAATACCTCCCTACGATTATTTATTTCAATAATATTTTCATGAACTGAATATACAATCATATTAATTGTGTTCGCAATCGGTTCGGCAAATCTAATTTCAGCTCGCAGATTGCCAGTTTTTACTAGAGAGAAATGACCGCCGGGCTCTTGATCCGGCGATAAATCAAAAGCGAACAAAGTGTAACCGTTCAAAAACTCGTGTCGATCGACGGATAAAGCGTTGTCGGCCTTGTGTTTCCCCGAAATATGTACTAGGGACATATATTCACGAACAGCTGATTCGTCTTGGAAGTTAGGTTGAAAAGGTTTTGCCGGTATCTGTTGACCATCCAAATATAAGGCTGCATAATTCACATTATAGTGGTTGAAGCACAAAGGATTTCTTTGGTAACTCCCGGAAAATGATTCGTTATCCACAAACGCTAGTATTACTGTTTTTGGTAGGTTTCCGAGGAAAAGATTCTCGTGGTTACATATGCGGGTACCGGTGTGACCGACCCTAAAAGCCCTGCTTTGACGTCCTTGACAGGTGTCACGACCTTGTAGGGGCAGCTCCGGGGACATAAGTCTGGGAAATCTTGAATTAAGCAATGTTCACGCAAGAGGCCATGACCCTTGCATTAGCAAAGGCTTGATTACATGACCACAGTCTGTGACAGGTCTGGGAAAACTTGATTTTAGCAATATGACGGACACTGCAGTTTAGCAGGCATCTGAGAAGTGCCAATATAAACCTAACATCAAGCGATATAAATCCTAATAGCCTGCGATATAAACTTTATATCATGCGATATAAACTTAAATCCTAATAGCCTGCGATATAAACTTTATATCATGCGATATAAACTTAATATCAAGCAATATAAAAAGGGGGCGTGTAAAAGGGGCGTGGTACCTGTCACTTTGACGAAACATATACCCTCTTACTACTAACATGCTCAAGTGTCTTTCCCTAATCCCCCTCATATGTTTTTTTTGAAGAGATGATGGATGAGGAGTGAGCCATCCAATCCACAATCTCATCCAACTGGTGGCCCTGTACATAGCTTTTAGGGACCCACAATGACCATACTACCATGGTGCAGGGCCGGCGCTACCATAGAGGCAAGGGGGGCAATTGCCCCCGGGCCCCCGACTCCTTAGGGGCCCCCAGCACCAGCTCGGCTGCAACTACTATATTATCTATAATTGAATAATTCTATTGTGTGCGGCTGTGTCTGGAGAGACGCCGGCGCCGCGCCGCAGTAATGTAATTAATAAATTAAAACTAACTGGGCTGGAGTCTGGAGTCAAGTGGAGGGGCCCCCCCACCGGACGCCGGCGGCCGCTGACTCACCTGACTGTGCCTGCGCTGCCGCTGCTTGTCTCTTTAAGAGGTTTGAGACTGGAGCAGCGGCATGCACGGCACAGGCAGGCACGTCTAGCGTCTGGCTGATGTACGTTGCCACAGGCTCCGCCCCCCCGCCCTGGATTGAACTTAAGGAGGCATTGAGGCAAGGAGCAAGCAGCAAAGCAAGCAAGCTCCATTGGCATTTGGCAGCCAGCCAGCCACATCTCAGAGCCCTGTCTGACTCTGCCAGCAGCGCCAGGGAAGGCCCGCTGCCCACAGACAGAAGGCAGCCAGAGCCAGCCCACAGCCAGGTTCCAAACTTCCACTGACTGTCTGGTAGGTTCATAATTCATTGGTTATATTGTTTTGTTGTTAATTAAACTGGATCGGATCCATGATACATCCATCCATTCCCAGTGTTTCCCACTCACTGACTTACTTAGTCCGGCACCATCTCACCCATCCGCGCCATCCCAGTGTACTACTAGCCCGCCCTGCGGGCTGCGGCCCTGGTTCTGTTTGTGTTTGGAGTCAGTTGGACTGGAGAAATGTGCATTTGGGGGGGAGTTACTGGTACTACCAGTAACTGCCCCCCCCCAAAATGCACATTTCTCCCGTCCAACTGTCCAAACAGAACAAGGGCGGGCTGGTACACTGGCACGAGTGAGATGGTGCCTGGGATGGATCCGATCCAGTTTAATCAACCAACCTACCATTAACTGGTTGGTTGATTAAACTGGATCGGGATCCATCCCAGTCTGGTAGGTTGGTTGATTAAACTAGATTGGATCCATCCCAGGCACCATCTCACCCGTGCCAGTGTACTAGCCCGCCCTGGTTCTGTTTGGAGTCAGTTGGACTGGAGAATACGGGACGTTAAAGTCAGCAAGTGTCATGTGGGGGGGGGGGGCTTATTGTTTTCCGCCCCAGGGCCCCATTTCACCTAGAACCGGCACTGCCATGGTGTCACGCTTCGGTGTGGGAGGGAATCACCACACCGAGATTAGGAGGGAAGGGGGGAATAAGGAATCATGCCTGAAAACTAGGGAAGGAAAATGGACACCTCCTAGTGAAAACCCTAACCAAAATACTGACTACCAGTATGAACAGACCCCAAATGTAGATGAGTTCATATGCAGGAATACCTAGAGTCCTATCTAGCCCTATGGTACCCTGGTACTAATTGCAGGGACGAGACTACCTGTTCTTCCAAAAGAAAGGACGAACAGTAGTCTCCTTCATGCCTAATACAAACAATAGGGAAATGCAACACACAGAACCCAAACAAAATACAAAAGGGAAAGGAAAGACTTAACTTCAAAGGAGCAATGGAATCACCAGGAACTCAGCCGAGATCCAATCACAATCTATCCAAAGGTCAAAACAGAAGTTATAAACTGCACAGCATTGTGAAGAAGCAACTATAAATAGAGAAGGTTAAATGACCTAATAGCCACACCTGGGGAAAGCAGGTGTGGCAAGCACTAGAAACAACACAGACGTAATTTGGTCCAAACGGAAAACAGGTCAGATCAAACCACGTGTTGCCAGTCTAACCAATCTCCTGCCACCTGTCGCTGGAACGTCAGTGACACATGGGGGAGGAGGAGGTGGTGCTGCCACTTGAAGAGGAGGAAGAGAAGTATGATTATGAGTAGAAAGCGGATGAAGATGATGACGTTGATGCCAGCCACGACACCCAATCCTGTCAGTGGGGGGCGAAGCCAGAAAGAACTGGCTAAACTGGCACACTGATCCAGAGGAAGCCAAACAATCCTTTGAGGTGGTTGTTAATTGCCCCATATAAAGGAGAAAATTCCTTCCCCTGTCAAATTATGGAAATCAGAATAAATTCCCATATCAAGGTTTTATTAACTTGTAACATTATATTTTTTAAGAAAAGCCAAATTGGTAGGGATTGTGCATGAAAAAAAAGAGCTTGACTTTTCCTGTATTTCTCATTAAAGTGGTTTTCCAGAGGAAAGGTAATGAGTATCTGATTGTGGGGGGTCTAACACCTACTGGCAAAGGCAAAGGCACTACTGTGAGCGTCAGTGTCTTTTGAAACAGATGATTGGCGGGTGTCTTGGGTGTTGGAACTCCACCAATCAGATACTAATGACAAATACAGGGGATATTTCATCAGTATAAAAGTCTTTGAAAACCCCAGAATTTAATGGTTTGAAAATTATTTTATTTGTATTTCAAGTGCTTACAATTTTCTAAATCTGTGCTTCTTGTCAGTGAATAAAAACACGGTGGTCAACATCCACCAGCTGAAAACTTGTCCTGATCATGTGATGCTCTGAATCATTTAAAACACAGAAAGCTTTGTGAGCAAGATTTGAGTAGACCAACAAACAAAGATTTTGAAAACATTGAAAAATTGAAGAAAATCCAAAACTTTTAAAATATTCACATCATGTCACCAGGTACCTTTTTTTTCTCTACATCATGCTCTCGCTTTAGTATAGTTGTACACAGTGGAGAATATTGACCCATCATAGGGCTTATTCACTTTAGCGCCATCATAGGAGCAGTAGAATGAAAACAATGAAACTGCAGGATGATGGACAACAATGGCACATAATGGACCCCTTTCACTATAATAGGTTCACTCTGGTTTTGTACATGGTGTCTGTCATTTTACCTGATGAAATAGTGCAGCATGCTGTTTTGTCTGGCTTTTTTAGTGTAACAAAGCCTCCAACGCAGATGTGAGTATACTCAATTTAACAAAAAAATAACTTTTTTTTCTATATTCCAAACAAATGTAATTAAAGAGCCTGGACAACTCAAAGGATGGACCTGTAATAAAGAATAGATTTCCTAGCAGGGTTCTGCTTTCCTCGCTGCAGCAATGTTGTCATGTTGAACAACACGTGCCTGCTGCAGCCAATCACTGGCCTTAGTGGTGCACTAAAGAGACCTGCAGTGGTAATTAGAGATGTCCCGAACTATTTGCCGGCGAACAGTTCCCGGCGAACATAGCTTGTTCGCGTTCGCCGCGGCGGGCGAACATATGCGATGTTCGGTCCGCCCCCTATACATCATCATTGAGCAAACTTTGACCCTGTACCTCACAGTCAGCAGACACATTCCAGCCAATCAGCATACCCTCCCTCTCAGACCCTCCCACCTCCTATCAAAAAGCAAGGACAGCATCCATCTTAGATTCATTATGAAGCTGCAGTGTCACAAATTTGACTAAGTTGTAATCGCAATGCGATTAATACAGGTTATATTAATCGCATTGCAAATTCAACTTAGAGCTGGGTTCCTAATGGTTGTATTGCTAGAATATAACGAAGATTGAGAATATAGTGCTATATTCGTTATATTCGTCAATTCTAGCAATACAACCATTAGGAACTCAGATCTAAGTTGTAATCGCAATGCGATTAATACAGGTTATATTAATCGCACTGCGAATTCAACTTACCACACTCTGCTTCAACTATGTAATTTTCCATGGGAGTTTTGCCATGAATCCCCCTCCGGCATGCCACAGTCCAGGTGTTAGTCCCCTTGAAACAACTTTTCCATCACTATTGTGGCCAGAAAGAGTCCCTGTGGGTTTTAAAATAGTCTATTGAAGTCTATGGCGGTTCGCCCGGTTCGCCCGTTCGCGAACATTTGCGTAAATCCGCGTTCGCCGTTCGCGAACAGAAAATTTTATGTTCGCGACATCTCTAGTGGTAATGTCTTGTTAACATGACGTCACTGTTACAGGTGGAAGAACAGAACCCTGCAGTGAGATTTAGAGAGGTGGTGCTGGATGTGACAACTAAGTAATTTCTATATTATATTAAAGGTAAATCCCCTGAGTTGTCCGGTTTAGTTTTGAAACTGGACAACGCCTTAACCTCCTCCCGTCCGCCCATAGGATATAAACGTCCTATGGGTGGACCTCTATTTCTGAAAGCACGTTTTAAAACGTCCTTTCAGAAATCGCAGCTGCACGCTAATCGTGCAGCTGCTGATCGGGTTGCCCGCTGTCAGTGACAGCAGGGCAACCCTTAGAGAAGGCAGGGACAGTGCCCAGGTGTCCCTGCCTTCTGAATCGCTGCATACACAGCGCTCACCGAGCGCTGTGTATGCAGAGCAGGAAGCGCTGTGCGCTTCCTGTTCCTGCCCGGCGGTCATGTGACCGCCGGGACCGGAGAGTGCAGGGGCTGTGTGAGCTCATCCACAGACCTCGATCAGCCCTGCACTGAGGCTGTACAGCGCAGAATTACGCTGTACAGCCTCTCTGGGGGGTACATTTCTTCTGTAACTGGGGCTACTATGTCAGCCCCAGTTACAGGAGAAATAAACAGTGGGAAAAAAAAGCAAAAGTGAAGCAAATGTCCCCCAGAGGTCTTGTATGACCTTATGGGGGACAAAAAGTGTAAAAAAAAATAAAAAATAAATAAAGGGTTGAAAAAAATAAAAATAAAAATTTTCACATGTAAAAAAAAAAAAAGTCCCCAAGTAAGGAATAAAAAAAATTTAGAAAAATAGAAAAAATTTAATAAAATAAAATAGACATATTTGGTATTGCCGCGTCTGTAAAAACCAGCTCTATAAAAATATCACATGACCTAAACCCTCGGGTGAACACCGTAAAAACAAGCAATTTTTGTCACCTTACATCACAAAAGGTGCAACACCAAGTGATCAAAAATGCGTATGTCCCACAAAATGGTACCAATAAAACCGTCACCTCATCCCGCAAAAAATGAGCCCCTACATAAGAAAATCTCTCAAAAAATAAAAAAAACTATAGCTCTTAGAACATGGAGACACTAAAACATCATTGTTTTGGTTTCAAAAATGCTATTATTGTATTAAAGTGAAACAAATAAAAATAAGTATATATATTAGGTATTGCCGCGTCCGTAAAAACCAGCTCTATAAAAATATCACATGAGCTAACCCCTCAGGTGAACACCGTAAAAAAAAAAAAAAAAAACTGTGTCAAAACAAGCAATTTTTGTCACCTTGCATCACAAAAGGTGCAACACCAAGGGATCAAAAACGCGTATGTCCCACAAAATGGTACCAATAAAACCGTCACCTCATCCCGCAAAAAATGAGCCCCTACATAAGAAAATATCTCAAAAAATAAAAAAACTATAGCTCTCAGAACATGGACACATTAAAACATAATTTATTTGTTTCAAAAATGCTATTATTGTGTAAAACTTTAATAAATAAGAAAAAGTATACATATTAGGTATCGACATGTTCGTAACAATCTGCTCTATAAAAATGTGACTTGACTGAACCCCTCAGGTGAACTCTGTAAAAATAAATAAATAAAAACTGTGCTAAAACAACCAATTTTTTGGTCACCTTGCCCCATAAAGTGTAATAATGAATGATCAGAAAAATCATATGTACCCAAAAATAGTACTAATAAAACTGGCACCTTATCCCCTAGTTTCCAAAATGGGGTCACTTCTTGGGAGTTTTTACTGTAAGGGTGCATCAGGGGGGCTTCAAATGGGACATGGCATCTAAAAACCATGTGGAGTTCCTTTCCTTCTGCGCCCTGCCGTGTGCCCATACAGCAGTTTATGACCACATGTGGGGTGTTTCTGTAAACCGCAGAATCTGGGTAATAAATATTGAGTGTTGTTTGGCTGTTAACCATCGATGTGTTAAAGAAAAAATTGGATTAAAATGGAAAATCTGCCAAATTTTAAAAATTTGATCTCCATTTTCCTTTAATTCTTGTGGAACGCCTAAAGGGTTAACAAAGTTTGTAAAATCGTTTTTGAATACCTTGAGGGGTGTAGTTTCTACAATGGGGTCATTTATGGGGGTATCCACTATGTAGGCCCCACAAAGTGACTTCAGACCTGAACTGGTCCTTAAAAAGTGGGTTTTGGCAATTTTCTTAAAAATTTGAAGAATTGCTTCTAAACTTCTAAGCCTTCTAACGTCCTAAAAAAATAAAATGACATTTCCAAAATGATGCCAACATAAAGTAGACACATGGGGAATGTTAAGTAACAAATAATTTATGAGGTATCACTTTCTGTTTTAAAAGCAGAGAAATTGAAATGTAGAAAATTGCGAATTTTTCACATTTTTGGGTAAATTTGGGATTTTTTCATAAATAAAGGTGAAATATTTTGACTCAAATTTATGATTATCATGAAGTACAATGTGTCACGAGAAAACAATCTCTGAATGACTTTGATAAATAAAGGCGTTCCAAAGTTATTACCACATAAAGTGAGATATGTCAGTTTTGCAAAATTAGGCCTGGTCAGGAAGGGGGCAAATGGCCCAGATGGCAAGTGGTTAAAGTGTTCCAATGAGTTCAATGGATTGCCAATGAAGATGAATAAACATTTTTTGGAAACCTTTCTCTATTGAATCTAATGAAGCTTTTATACAGTGATACACTCTCTGTCTTTCACATCTCTGCCCTTGGATTGTCGGTAAGATCCCTGTGAATGGAAGAATTAACATCACATTAGGGAAGCATTGAGCAGCTATATATATATATATATATATATATATATATATATAAAAGGATTTATTGATTAAGGAATCTTATATGTCTGAAGCAAGGAAAGCCTTCTTGTTATTTAATCTCTTTCTTTTTTTCCTCCTACACAAGTCACACAGTGTATTACTACTCCCAGAATCAAATTTAGAACAGCATTCAAGTGAAACCTGCAGCAGATTCCCATGCTTCTTATCTGGTCACTAAAGCCAACATAACTATTTTTCTGAGGTTTACACTCAGTTTAAAATATGTAAAACTAAATGATGTGTTCTAATTAGCCAACATATTAGCAGTAAAAAGAAATAAACCGAAATATAGGACTAGGGAACTACCTTCATGGACAGCAGGTGTCTGGAGGATTGCTGTGCTTTAATGATGTAAGTCACCATAGGAGGTTGAATGTGCATCAGAAGGCTATGCTTTTCTGTCAACAATTATATAGTTTAAAGAGAATGTGTCATCAGGTGTATGCTGCCCTAAGTGAGGACAGTAAAATGTAGTGACAAACCCTTCAGTGTGCCATTTACTTTTTATCTTACTGTAATTTCCATAAAATAACAGTATATTAATTATAGCTTTGAGATCTCTAAATGATGTGCCTAGGCTCCTCCGTTTTCACGAGCTACTGGCTTTCCCTGCCCACAATCTGTTGACTCACTGATTTTTACCAGATACACAGTATAAGGCCTCATGCACACAAACATATTTTTTTGCTGACCGTATACGGAACCATTCATTTCAATGGGTCCGCAAAAAAAATGGAAGGTACTCTGTGTACATTCCATTTCTGTATGTCTGTATTTCCGTTCCACAAAAAAATAGAATATGTCCTATTATTTTCCGCATTACGGACAAAGATAGTACTGTTCTATTAGGGGCCAGATGTTCCGTTCCACAAAATACGGAATGCACATGGATGTCATCCGTATTTTTTGCGGATACTTTTTTTGCGGACCGCAAAATACATACGGTCGTGTGCATGAGGCCTAAGAGAAGCAGCAATCAATCAGTAGCATGAGGCAGGCAAGCTCAATGCTCATGAAGTGGAGGAGTCCGTATTCATACAGTGAATCATACACCAAATATTACAGTGATTGGTTTTGGTGTGTGTCCCTTGACCCTTTATTACTGATGGTACAGTAATGGAAGTGGAAATTTATTCTGGCTGAGCTCTACTACTAGATCCTGGCCAAAGACCTCTTGCTTAGCCAAGCCATTTATCTCTACTCTGCACTGATGAAGGGCAATCGCCCTGAAATAGCTGTCTACAGATCCAAGTTATTCTTCAAGGCCTGTTTAATAGGTTTGCGACGCATGGGGGAACACGTCCATGGGATCCCTTTAAGATGATATAAGTTTTAAAGTTTGTCGTGACGTCAGTTGCAGTGCAGCAACGAGGGCACAGGGCCCCTGTAGTGATATGGTAGTACCCAGTGTAGGAATGCTAGAGTGGTGTAAAGGCAGCCTATAATGTCCCTAATGGTGTTTGTGCGATGCAAATAAAGGGGTAGTTGATGAAAGGGATGGAGAAAGAAACGGAGTCCAGATTTTGTATAACGTTGATAACAGCTTTACTTGACTAAACATTCATCAGGGAAACAATGTTCCAACTTTATCTTGGTTACCAGAAGGTTTTAGCATAAACTGGCAGGAAATAACAATCGGCTATGCTACATCTGTTGCTCTTTGGCTCTGCTGTGCTAACAGGATTAAATAGAAACTTTTCCTTCCTGCTGAGCTTAGCTTCATGTAGTCTGACTCTGTCTTTATCTTTATCAGGGAACCTGTCCTCCTGGCTTGTGAGGCTTGCAGCTGTGGCCTCCATGTCCAGCAGAGCTTAGGGGTGCTGTGCTGGCTTGCACACGGCTTTCCCTTAGGTGGGTTACTCTAGACAAGACCTCACCCCTAGAAGGGGTAGGCTAGATTGACCTTCACTAACTAAAACGCCTCCCTCTCTAGAGAGGGCTAGAATGGAAAGAAGGTTTAATTCCAGGCAAACAAACTCTGCCCTTTATGCCGCCATCTGCTGGTGAACCAGGTAGATTACACTTGAACATAACATTTACATGGAAATATGAAAGGCACAGTGTCTGAACCTGGAATAAATACACATGGTGACAGTGAACCAACCATAGGAGATAGTGGGGAAGTGTAAAAGGTGGTAGGGCACCTCTGGGGCGTTACATTCCCCGGCACTTAAGAACCAAGCCGGCCTCGGCTTGTGCTTAGGGTATATATAAGTATGCTCTAAGAGTACCTGGAAAAATACAAAGTGCTGCATGGAAAATACACTGAAATACTAACATATAAGATGGCTACCACTAGGTTCCTGCCCGTATGAGTAGAGTGTCTATTTACAGTTGCGCTCTTGGTATAACCAGTGAACCAAAAATATACTGTACTAAGCGCTCAAATACTCCACACAGGACTGGGCCAGAGTCGTATATGGAGCATGGGGGTGTCATGTACTGTAATCTCTCCACGATACTATTAGGTGCCCGCAAATAGAAGGGTGGCTTCATCCTGTAATCCCTTTCTAGCACCAAGGTCTATAAAAAGCTTTTCGCATGGTCACCTTGATGACTTAAACAGGTAGCTAAACATACATATCCATAAGCCTGGGCACTAAGCATTAGTACACACTAAATTAGGAGAAGGAGCCGGTTCTCTCTCCACACACATAATAGCAGCAGGTTACCCTTATTGGTGTTAGACCTGCTTGTGACTTTTACCACTTGGTTCCCCCTATGCAGCGATAGGCTATATAACACAAGGTCACATACGAACCATTAGTATTTTGCATCCTCAGAGGCAGTCTATAATGAGCAACGGTAGTGTTAGACTTGCTTGTGACGTACGCTGACGTCCTCAGAGGCAGTCCATAATAAGCTAAGCAATAAAGTGCTGACTATCTGGTTGCCTGCATAATTACACCAAAGTCTATACAAAAGTGCATATAAGATCACATTGCGGAACCTGCAAGAGAACACACACAATAGGCACTATACTTAAAACGTTGCTGAAAACTTAAAATGTTAGTGCAAATCACAATAAGGCACATCTTTAATACAATAAAATAGTGCAGTAGAGCAAGAAAATCACATTAGAGTCCTGTCTTTAGTGCTTGTAGTTTTAAGTGCACCGAACTGGAACTTTAAGTGCAACAAAATCCTTTGTAATCCATGGGAAATAATAAATCGCAATCTAAATGGGGTAATAGTTGTAATCCACATAAGGCACAAAGTCATTTGTAATCCGCATGGGTAATAGGAAAATAGCAGCACAGGTCATGAAAACTGTGGAAAAGATGCTCCCAAATAACCTAAAAAGGGGGAAAAAGGAAATTTTGTGCAGCTAGGCACAACTGGGAGGAACAAAAACTGTAGAAATAGAAGGGGCGGAACTCACCAATGTGATGTAGTAAAATCGATCCTTTATTTCATACAGGGTACAATGTACAGGGCTGACAGTGGCGGGATCCACGCTACATACACAAAATAGCGACGACGGCCATTTTGCGCAGGCTTGCGCTTCCTCAGGCCACTGACGTAAGCGCGTATCACTGCGCTACCTTTTTAACATCCGGAGTGAGGTTGCCATAGAAACCCGCAGCAAGCAATACCCACCTGATATACATAAAAATACCACAACATGGTTCAATTAAAAACATAGCAATGGATACACTTATTCATAAAAAACACACTCAAGTCATTCTTATCATTAAGCCCTAGTTGTCCTAATGCGTCTGTGCGCATAATCCATCTGGCCTCTCTTTGCAAAAGCGAACTATGCTTATCCCCACCAGATGATCGCTTAGGGATCAACTCAATAGCAAAATTAAGAGTACTGTGACTGCCACTATGCACTTTTCTCATTTGCTTGCTAAACCTAGGGCATCCTTTCCTGACTGGATAGAGTTAATATGCTCCCGCACTCTTTCAAAAAGGCATCTGATCGTCTTAACTATGTAGAAATCTCCACAACACATGTGAGTAAATATACTACAAATGTGCTACGATATGTAATGAAGTCAGTCACCCTGTGGCATATACCTCCAAAATTCAATACCTTCCTTTGGGAGTAAAATTCCCACATTTGAAATTACCTTTAGGTCTGCTATCACGTAGCCAGTTACTCCTAGTCTCATGTATAAATCGACTCCTAACCAATCTGTCTCTGATTGTAAGGCTTCTCCTAAAAGTGACTAGCGGTTTATATAAATCACAGAAAAAAATGCACCAAACGGATATGCCACTGACTATACTGGCTAGTCATAAGTGCAGATATTAAAAGCTGAGACTTTTGCCAATATATTCCTGTCAGGAACATATCGGAGCCCATCATGCACCACGTCACGGTCACTGAGCATGGCAAGGGGTCCTACCACTACGCTAACTATGGTGTGAACAAGGTCTGAAGGTGATGAAATCCAGCTCACAGCCAAGCTTCCACACAACCGCCTAGCAGGACAACTAATGCAATGTGAACAAAGCAAGACTGTAAGCCACACCCATATCAGACCATGTGATGGAGGTTACCAGGTGCAAAAGAGTGTTTGAATGCCAGGTAAAGGCACATACACTACATATAAAACAAAACAAAATCACAGAAATATCGTGGCAAATATGGGGGAACTGCTCAAACCCCAAACACTGTAGCGTGTTTTTCATTGGGGGAGCAGTCCCACCGCATGTGGACCGCAGCAAACGACTATCACCAGCAAAAAAAGCATACAATGGAGGATGTCGGCGCGGTCCACATGCACCACAAAGGCATCCTACACAAACCGAAGCATTGTGCGGATGAAAATATAATCATATAAATCACAGAAAAAAATGCACCAAACGGATATGACACTGACTATAGGCCTTCATGCTCTAGTGTTTGAAGAGGGACGTCCGTCTAAAAAGCATAAAGGGCAAGGACGAGTACTGGGTGGCAACGAACTTAGCCCCCCGTCACAAAGACAAAATGGCGGACATGTTACCAGAATCACAGAGGGCTGTCAGAATTCAGCATTTCCAGGCCTTGCTGCGAGAGATGCTGCATTCTGCTGTTGCAGGCCCTGGCAGAGGAATTTCCACCCACAGCAAAACAGGTGCAGGTACCAATCCTACCGGGCCTGCAAGAAGAGGATGGTTTCAAGATATGTTGGTCACTTTGGATATGAGATCATTCTTGCAGCCAACCCATCCACAGCCGCCCTCCCTATCCAGCCTCAGGGAACGCCTAGATCGTCAGGTGTCCGACTACATTGGGCTAACGGCCAATGTGGACGCTCTGTGAAGCAAGGAACCCCTGGACTACTGGGTGTGCAGGCTTTTCCATGGAACTCTTGGCTTGTTCCTCGTCGAGTGTCCTGTCCGAAAGGACGTTCAGCGCAGCAGGGGGGATCATGACCAATAAGCGCACTCGCCTAGCTCACGACAGTGTGGACTTCCTCACATTTCTAAAATGGATCTCGGAGGAATTCAACACCTTTGACGACCACATTTAATTGAATTTCCTCATGCCAGCCCACACATATCCGCCACCACCCAGAACAAAGAATGGTCCTTGTCTTATGTATATACAGCGGCATAAAAGGCTTTTTCTAGCAGGTGAATGCCTAATTTTTGGGCCTGTACTCCAGTGGCCTACAGTAAAATTATTTTCCAGTGACCGCCTAATGTACCTCCAGCCACATCATCACAAGTTTTTTTCTGTCAGGTGAATACCTCATTTTTAGGGGCCTGTACTCCCATGGCCTAAAATAAAAATTTTCTAGGCTGTAGCAGGGCACATTTTTGAGAGTTTCCCTTTAAGACACATAAAAATGACCCCTGATTAAAATACATATTTTTGGTGGGTATTTTTGCCAATGATCCCCCTCTGGTATGTCACTGCCCATGTTTTGGGACTATTTGTGCACTTCTAGTAAGTATTTGGTGGCTGCAAATATTACCTGAAGGTTTTTCAGGTTCGCCTGCCATTACAGGCAATAGGGCCCGCCGCGAACCGTCTCGGACGATGTTCATCCATCACTAGTCAAGAGCACAATACAATTTTTGCCGACTTTATTTCTTCCTATTACAGCTCTTCTGTAGGATTGGACCAGACAGGTTAACCTGTACTTTCACAACAGTGAAACCCATTAACTGGTTTATCAATTATTCTTGCTTTGACCACTTTTTTTAGGTACTAACCACTGCATACTAAGACCCACAATTAGTACAATAATTAATATCCCAAATGAAAAACATACAAAGAATAAAGTGCACAGCGGCACTAGTAACCAGCAAGTCCTACCGGTACCAAGGGACGGTCACCAGATCCTTCACCACAAGCTGTATTCGTGATGTACTCATCTAAGAATGATGTCCAGTAGACAAAAAGATGGCAGTAATACACAGCTATGTAGGGTCCCTGTTCAAGCCCTATGGCTGTCTAGCCGTTCAGCCCTGATACTAGATAATGAGTACAATGCGGGAAGAAGAGAATAACAAAGTTGCGGCACTCACCAGGATGTAGACGATGTCTTTATTAAAGCTTCCTTAGAAGTTGTTACATGGGGGATCCAGGGGCGGACACACTGTTGCAGGCGGCGACGGCCGTTTCGCGCGTGGGATCGCGCTTCCTCAGGCCGCTCAATACGTCATGACGCAGGTAAGTAATTTATAGAGGCGGACAGGGGACGGCCGGCGCCGTCGGCCACAGCTGTTCGCCCTCAGGATATAATGACATATATTAAAAATCTGGATACAGCAGTGACAAATGCATATAAAAACTAATAGCAATACAAGCACAAAGAATGCAATTCATATGCCAATATCCACGTGATGTGGAACGAATATACAAGGTCATGGATAAGTACTAAGAGTATAATGCAAGAGAACCAGTACACGTGATGACCATGTAAACACAGGAGGGGCGCATAGCATCAGCATGGTTCAGAACAAGCATATGGCACAAGGCTACATAGAAAGAGGCAACTCGTACTGAACAGAGGGTGAATAAAAGATAGAGGGCAGAAAACAGAGCAAAGGATGGCAAAAAATCATGATAAAAATAAGGGGACAGAGACAAGTGGGTGTATATATAGGTATACTGAGCGCATTCAAATCACAGAAAGACAGACATGTCATTCCTGTCATTCATGCCTGCTGGGCCCATGGCACCAGTTTGCATTATCCACCTTGCCTCCCTCTGCAGGAGTAGGCGATGCCGATCCCCCCCACGAGGGATGGGACAGACACGCTCCACCCCCGCAAAGGAAAGGCAACGCGGATAAGCGTCATGGGCGGTACGAATATGGTCGATAAGGCGTGGACTGCCTCTACCTGATCTAATAGAGCCCACATGCTCGCGAATGCGCTCAAAAAGGGGACGTATAGTGTTACCTATATAAAAACGTCCACAGGGACAAAAGACCACGTACACGACGTAGGACGTACGGCAGTTAATGAATTCTTGTACTGTGTGTGTTACCCCTCCAAAAAATAGATGTTTGCTGCATGTATTAAGTGCGCAAAACGAACAATGACCGCATTTGAAGTTGCCCTTAGGCTTACCTAACCAGGTCTCAGCCTTGGGTGTAGAAAAAACACTCCTGACGAGTTTGTTTTTAAGTGTAGGGCATCTCCTAAATGCGATCAAAGGTTTTTCGTCCGTCACACTGCTGAGGGAGGGATCCCCTCTCAGGAGGTCCCAATTTTGGTTAATCACCTGCTTCACTGTGTCTGCAGCAGCACTGTATTGGAATGAAAACGCGAAACGTGATTGTGCAGAGTCAGTGTCTCTCTCCCTTAAAAGGGAGGTACGATCCAATTTAGCGGCCCTACGCATGGCCGCAGAAACACCGTTCGACGGATACCCCCTATCCAGGAGCCTCTTGCGGAGCTCCCTAGCTTGCCTAAAAAAACCTTCATCTGTATCATTAATCCTGCGTAATCGGACAAATTGTCCATAAGGGACAGCACGTTTAACTGAGGGTGGATGAAAACTGGTCTGGTGGAGGAGGGAGTTGGTAGCCGTAGGTTTACGGTAACCGCTGGTGTGCACAGTGCCATCCTTAACAGTGACCTGAACATCCAAAAAGTCCAGAGATTCACCACCAAACTTGACGGTGAACCTCATGTTCATCGGGTTATGTGCATTTAAATGGTCAACAAAGGCATGGCACAAATCCTCACTCCCCCACCAGACCAGAAAAATGTCATCCACATACCTCAGAAACAGATGAATGTGGCTAAGATAGGGGTTATCCGTCGAAAAGATGTAGGTCTCTTCAAATACCGCCAGGTACAGGTTTGCAAATGTGCACGAGACAGGGGTGCCCATTGCGGTACCCAGTACCTGGCGGTACCAGAGACCATCAAACTGGAAAACATTGTTGCTAAGGACTAAGTCCAAAGCTTCATGAATAAAATCAATAAACATTACACTTTTGTCAGTTTTTTGCAGAAAAGTCTTAACTGCTAGAAGGCCTAAGTCGTGTGGAATACGAGTATATAAACTCTCGACATCTAGAGAGACAAGGTGAAAGCCTTCCTGCCACTCAAGGTGACTGAGCGCACAGAGAAAATCACCCGTGTCCTTCAGATAAGTCGGAGTACTACGTAACAGGGGCCTGAGGAGCCAATCAACGTAACCTGGCAGGGGCTCAGTCACTGAGCCGATCCCCGCAATAATGGGACGACCGGGGGGTCGGGTCAGTGATTTATGAACTTTTGGTATAAAATACCATATGGGAATTCTGGGAAAGGCTGGTATAAGACGCTCTTTCATATTATTGGATAGGAACCCGGCAAAAATATAACGGTTAATCAAAGCAAACAATTTCAATGATATTCCAGGTATAGGGTCCCCCTTAAGTTTGGAGTACACAGTGCAATCGCCCAATTGCCGGTGTGCCTCCTCCAAATAATATTCCCTGGGCATCAGGACCACATTCCCTCCCTTATCGGCCGGCTTAATGACCATATTGGTCTGTTTACTCAACCACAAAAGAGCACGAGATTCTTCTATCGAAAGATTAGAAGGTGCTGCTGGATACACCAGCGCACGAATTTCTCTTAATACTCGTTTGTGGAAGAGATCTATAGCAGAGCCGGCCGGCATGGGAGGAAGGAAGGTGGACCTGATGCCCCCTGTGTATTTATTCAATTGGCCCACTGTGGCCACGGGCTCTTCTGGTTCGGTGTTAGATAATGAGTAGCAGCCTGACCACAGGGCACTCGTCCTAACAAGGACGACCCCGTCCGGAACCTGTCCCTTAGTCTAAAAATCTATATGTCCCTAAATATACATGAAACACTCCCTACACGCATGTTTCACTGCCAGGACAAAAAGCAGTTCAGGGGAGAGGGAAAAGGTACTAGGGATCAATCCTTAGATGAATCATTAATCCCAAACCACAAGTTGACGTGAAAAGTCAGCTGGTCTAGAGGTATGCCAAGATGGTGGAACCCTCCAGGGGCAACCTCAAAGTTAAGAGTTAAAAGGTGGTGGAGAATAAAGATAACTATGCCTGCACATGTGATGCACAATACAATACAATAGACAACCACACAAAGGCTATATGCAAACAATCTATCCATGAGACAGATACAGTCAGCATACCTTACATTGACAGCCTTGTGCACTATGAGACATTCAAAACCAGCTCTCTGTTTCGGTGGACCTGCGCACCAAGATCATTATCATTAGGGTGACAAAAAGTTTTCTGATTGTCCTAATATAATATTCAATAACTTTTCTATACAATTTTCTCATGTAAACTTATTTGTATAATCATGGGCATATGCAAATTAGCAGAATCTGCTTGTTTTTCAGCTGAAACACCCTTTGCATGAAAAATTTGCAATTAGAATATTCGCGATTAACACTACTCATGAACAGCGCCATTCATTGGATTCATAGTCTTATGACAAGACTATGAATCCAATAGATGGCGCTGTTCATGACTCATGAACAGTGCCATTTATTGGTTTCATAGTCTTATGACAAGACTATGAATCCAATAGATGGTGCTGTTCATCACTTATGAACAGCGCCATCTATTGGTTTCTTTGTCTTTTTTTTATACAATTTTATTAGGTTTTGATATAATTTGCACATTTACATTTAAAGGTACATATTGGATCAAATTACAGGTCATATTCCTTTTTTACAGATTTGTGCAGTGAAAACAAAGATAAAACACATATAAACAGTGCAATAATCCTTTCCCCCCCCCTAACCCTCCCCCCTTCTATACAGCTGATGTGGTTTAAAGTTTTATTTTTATTATAGGTATTCCTGGAGAGGTGTACAGTGTCTCATTTTGGAGTTCATGTGGATTTATTGTCATGTAGTCTCATGGTAGTGCGTCTTTATGTAAGGATTGATGATGCTTTATATGCTATTGGTTTCATAGTCTTATGACAAGACTATGAATCCAATAGATGACGCTGTTCATGAATTATGAACAGTGCCATCTATTGGTTTCATAGTCTAATGATAAGACTATGAATCCAATAGATGGCGCTGTTCATGAGTAGTGTAGATTGTGAATATTGTAATTGCGAATTTGTATAGCGAATTTTCCATGCAAACAGTTTTTCAGCTGAAAAACAAGGCAGATTCTGCTTATTTGCATGTCTTTCCCATATGCCCATGTTTATGCAAACATGGTAACTAGAGATGAGCGAACTCAAAAATTAGATTCTGCCGGTTTGGATATGTCGTAGTTTTATTCCGGCAGCCTCTCGCCGTGCGCTGCCATGCCTCGCCGGAACTCCACACCCGCCCCCATTATAGTCAATGGGGACGGAGCGGCAGTCCGGAGGCACACGGTCACTAGCGGCAGGACTGATCCGACAGGTTGTTCACCCGACAGAACAGCCTGCCGGAGGTCCGTGCCGCTAGTATGAAAGTAGCCTTAAATGTGATTTTTTTTTAAGCTTTCAAGAACTGATAATTGTACAGGTTCCTTGCCACTGGTAACTCTTTTGCTTAATTGCATTATGAGTATCTGCTGGGAATCTCAACAATATCTGGGATCGTCTGTCAGACATGTCAACTTATCTGGCAGCGACTCAGAGATGCGGTGATGCCCCAACCCAAGGCAGAAGATTGGCTTAGAATTGCTGATGGGATTTATCAATCTGTGCAGTTTCCTAACTGCATAGGGGCATTGGATGGCAAGCACAGTTGTGTAAACAAGCCGCCTTAGTCAGGGTCACAATATTTAAATTTCAAACAATATTTTTCTGTAGTGCTGTTGGCCTTGGTTGACAGTAATTATAGATTTATTATGGTTGATATTGGGGCCTATGGAAGCACAGCTGACGCCCGCATCTTCTGTTCTGGGTGAACGGCTTTGCGCCAATCAACTTGACTTGTCAGAGCCCAGACTACTACCAGGTTCTTCTGCTTCAGCCGCTCCATTTGTAATCGTGGCAGATGAAGGGTTGGCATTATCTCCATATGTAATGATAGCTTTTTCCCGACGCGATTTGGATGACCGGAAGCGCATATTCAATTATCATCTGTCTCGTGCACGTCGATATTTTAAATGTGCTTTCGGAATACTTTCCAATTAATGGAGAGTGCTCATGTCATCCTTGCAAATGAGTCCGCAAAATGCCACCCTGGTGATACAGGCATGTGTGATTTTACACAACTTCACCAGGATTCATGATGCACCCTCAGAACCTGAAGTGGCTTCTTTTCCGACACCCACATCTGTTGGATTAGACCATAAGCAGCATGGAAGACCTGGATCTGCTGGACTAGCAGTTTGAGAACTCTTTGCTAATTACCTCATTAGTACAGAGGGTGCTTTATCATGGCAGCTGGACAGCATTTGTGGTATTCGTAGATAATTCCTGGGATTTGGTTTTATACATTTATTTAAATTTTTATTTTTAGATAGTTAGTCCCCATATTGTTAGATTAGATTAGGGATTCGCAAGAGAATGAGGACCCTTGACGTGGGCTTGCGAGCTAAGGTTTTTAGGAAAAACATAAAATTTTTCTTTGAATGTTTTTGTTAAAAAAACGATTAATACCTCATTAGAAAGATACTAAAAGATAAATGTTATTCCATTGATGGCGCACCAACAAGGAGAACAGAGCGGGGAAAGTTGTAGCTGGAGGACCATGGGTTTCCAGGGGTCCGGCCACCACCAGGGGGAGCTTCCCGCTGCTCCCATGCAAGCGAATGGGAGTGCACCGCGCATGCGCGGCCACCGCTTCCATTAATTTCTATGCTTGGCTCTTTTCAGGGGCTCCATAAAAAATGAATGGAGGGCAGCGGCGCATTCTTTGTATGCCCTCATCAACTTTCTACGCTCCGTTCTCCTTGTAGGTGCGGTTCCCAGAAGTGGGACTCGCACCAATCAGACAATGGGGGCATATCCAAGCCATATGCCCCCAAATGGCTATGATGGAATGACCCTTTTAATTGACAGAGCCAAGGAATGAAATATTGCACTGATGAGGCTTCATTGCTGCTTGGATGGTAGACCTCAGGCGGCTATCCTCACTGAGATCTGCACAGAGCAAGAAAGAAAACCAACCCTACTGCCCCTATGGGTGACTATCCAGGAAGTCAATTCTTGACCACCAACTACAGTTTGTATGGTCTGTCCTAGAGCTGTAAATGCTAACCTCTAGCACTCCAGCTGTGGTAAAACTACAACTCCCAAAATGGAAACTTGTTTGCTGTTTACAGAACTCCATAGAAATTAATGGAGCATGCGTGTCCCAGAGTTCGACTCTTTCCTGAATTAGCACTATCATTCATCACAGAGAATGCCATGGCTGCTACCTCTCAAAATGTTTTTCTCTGTATGAAATTGATTTCTCTGTCTAGACATGGAAAGTCTGATAAAGTATTGATTTTTATTTGAGGCTGGGTCACTAAAATTGCGGACACATAAATGTAGGCTTGTATGGGTCCACAGAAACGTTTTCTGCGGAAAAGTATAGGACAGTGAAGTTTATTTTTGCGGAGCCACGGTAGGGAATAAATCTTTTGAAGGCCCATAGAAATGAATGGATCCACAGACCTTCTCAAAATTGTGGAACGGGTGTAGATCCATTCATATGGTCGTGTGCAGGGGCCCTTACAGGTGAATGTTAGTGTAAAGAAGAAGCTTACTCTTTTTACACCCTGGTCAGCTGATTACACATAGATGTCTAGAGAACCTGTTCTATTAAAAGCTTATACAAGTAGAGCCCCCCCCAACAGATTGGAGAGGGTGTCAGCAGTAAGTTTGTGTTGATGTCACTGATTATTTTGCCCTTCCTCTGACCCGTCAGAACAATAACCCACAAAACTGATCCTGTGGGGAGCATCCGCCTTCACTCGGTCAGCATTTGCTCAATAATCCATCAGTATTGCTAAAGCACAGAATAATAATGTATTATTGTAAAATCCGGTGTCTCCATGATAAATCTGCAGCATGAGGACCCTGTGTGGCTTCTAAACTAAAATAATCCTTCTGTGGGGCGAATAGATGATGGATGACTGGGATGCTCCATGACCTTCCAAGGAGCTGCAGTCAGGAGCAGCGGTTTATTTCTGAGACGTCCGTATAGTGCAGAGGGAATCCGAAGACCCTTTACATCTCCATGCACCACAGGATGCCCTCCTTTTCATTTCCATGATGACTGGGAAGGAACCCATGATGGGGCATGGTCTTGACTAACTTAGAAACTCTTCTGGGATTCAAGCCATCTTGAAGCTTTGTATTCTCATTGTCTATAGCTACTGGAGGCCTGTTCATGGCAGGCAGGTTTCCCCCAGAAGTACCTTGGTCGATGAGCAGCCAATACCGCACTTGCAGCAATCTTGAAAGGATTAGTCTCCAGGTGGAGAGGAATTGTTTTCTTGGCATGCTTTCTCCATCGCAACACCAAGTCATTGAATAAATAGAAGACTGGCTGATTCTCCTATGTCTTAGGCAACATGTAATTTTTATTAGTAAATTAATTAAATATGTATTACTAAATTGAACCAAAACTTGATTAAAATGATAAACTATACTTAAATTCACCAAAACTGACCAAATAACTCAAGTATGAACTCAGCCTTACAGGTCCATCTTAGTGTCAACAAGTGCACTCCTTTTACACCCTCGTCAGCTGATTTCACATAGATGTCTATTCTATTAAACGCTTATACAAGTAGAGCCCCCCAACAGAGTGGAGAGGGTGTCAGCAGTAAGTTTGTGTTGACGTCACTGATTACTTTACCTTCCTCTGATCCATAAGAACAATAACCCACAAAAAACGGATTCTGTCTGTGGAGCATACGCCTTCTCTCGGTCAGCATTTGCTAACAAATCCAACATTATTGCTAATGCCAAAAAAAAAAAACAGGAGCGGATCTAAAATAGAGATGAAATGTGAATGGAATGTTTGCATGTCTTCTGTGTTTTGTACCCACTCCTGCTTTTGGCTACCAAATCATAAGCCAATTCTGATGGGACCATACAGATCTTACAGCTGCTACACACACAGGATCCGTTGTGCGTCTAATTTTTCTTTCCTTCTGGCAGATCAGAAGAAAGGTCAAATAAATGATGATGTCAGACAGGCCGAAAGCCAAAATAGTGGACCAGTCATGAAGTGGGGAGGGTGGGAACAGCATAAGAAGTCCACAGAGTGGACCTATGAAATAGTGGTGAGGTGTAAGCAGCATGAGGAGACCAGAGAGTGGCCGAATGACGATATCTGGAGGTGGAAGCTTTATGAGGAGGCCATTGAGTGGCACAATGGCAAAGTCTGGAGTTGCCAGCAGTATGAGGAGGCCATCGAGTGGCACAATGACCGAGTCTGGAGGTGGCAGCATCAGGAGAAAGCCACCGAGTGGCACAATTTCCGAGTCTGGAGGTGGCGGATGCAGCAGCAGCATGATGAGAAGGCCACCGAGTGGCACAATGTCTGTGGATGGCAGCAGTATGATGAGGCCACCGAGTGGCAAGGTGACATAGTGTGGATATGGCAGCAACATGAGGAGACTACAGAGTGACATAGTGTGGAGATGGCAACAGCAGCATCAGCAGGATCCCACAGAGTGGCAAGGTGACATAGTGTGGAGATGGCAGCAGCAGCAGCAGCAGCATTAGGAGACCAATTAGTGCAGAAATAGGTTACATAAAGAATGGCGTAAAAGAACAATAAAGCCCCTAACTAGAGCTTAACTCAGAAGATAACTAGATAACCTATAAAGAAACACTGAGAACTATTAAGCTAAAAAGTATTATTTTATTGAGCATATACAGTAGTTAAAAACATATACAAAGAGATGACGAACAAGTGCAAAAAGTGCAGTACAATCCTGGGAGAGTTTATCTAGTATGACAGAGTAATAAGGTAAGTGACCAAAGGTATAAGCGCCTATATATAGAGAAGCTCCTATACAAAATATACACTAAAAAGAGTATCCACAATGCAAATAGATGCATCAAGTATAAAAGTGCCAGTGCATGTTATTTATTATAAATAAAGGGCAAAAAATATCAACCCTCAAATGTGGGTCTTTCTAGATGTATAATTGTATCTATACAGCTGAATATAACAAACAGTAAAGTGCATGTGCAAGCTGTAGGAGATGATAGATGAGTAACATAACCAAGGTTGGTTCAAAAGGCAGAGAACCGCAACAGGAATCGTCAGACATGCAGTCCAAACAAAACAAAGTCACATACCGTATATGAAAGGTAACAGGTCCACAGGAAGACTGCACACGCCGACACGCGTTTCGATTTGAAACCTTCCTCTGGGGGTACATAGCATTAGGAGACCACAGAGTGGCAAGTTGACATAGTGTGTAGATGGCAGCAGCAGGAGGAGACCACAGAGTGTCAAGGTGACATAGTGTGGAGATGGCAGCAGCAGGAGGAGACCACAGAGTGGCAAGGTGACATAGTTTAGAGATGGCAGCAGCAGCTGCATCAGGAGACCAGAAAGTGACCCGGTAACAAAGTGGGGAAGTGGGTGGCAATACCAGTACCTGCTGACAAAGGTGGGTGAAATAAGGAGCACTTGGCATTAAATGTGTAGCATCAGGCGGTTTGCTGCATCAAAGTAGTAGCTGAGGCAGGTAGAAAAAAACGGTCTCTTGTATCAAAGTGTTGATGTAGCTTGGAAGAAAGCTTGGAAGAAATAGGAGACAGAGGGGATATGATAGAAACTTTTAAATACATAAAGGGAATCAACAAGGTAAAAGAGGAGATAATATTTAAAAGAAGAAAAACTGCTACAAGAGAACATAGTTTTAAATTAGTGTGTGTAATATATCTTTAGGTACTGCGCGATAGTTTTAAATTAGAGGGCCAAAGGTTTAAAAGTAATATAAGGAAGTATTACTTTACTGAGAGAGTAGTGGATGCATGGAATAGCCTTCCTGCAGAAGTGTTAGCTGTAAATACAGTGAAGGAGTTTAGGCATGCATGGGATAGGCATACGGCTATCCTTCATATAAGATAGGGCCAAGGGCTATTCATAGTATTCAGTATATTGGGCAGACTAGATGGGCCAAATGGTTCTTATCTGCCAACACATTCTATGTTTCTATGCTTCTATGTGACAAAAGTCAGTCTCTCCACATTTTGGTTGGACAGGCGAGTTCTCTTTGGGGTAACTATGGCCCCCGTCGCACTAAACACCCGTTCTGATTCCACACTACTGGCTGGGCAGGATAGCTTTTCCAGGGCAAACTCTGCTAGTTGCGGCCACAAATCCAGTTTGGCTACCCAGAAGTCCAGCGGATCTTCAATGTGGGGGGGCAGGGTGCTATCCAAGTATGCCACCACCTGCTGGTTCAGGTCCTGCTCCAGGTCTACCTGCTGCTGCTGGTGAGTGTTTCTTCACTATGCGGTTGAAGAAAGCTACTCATCAGCAACTCTAGACTCAGGCTGCTGCTGACACTGGCTGACATTGAAGTTACACAGGGGAGTACTCCTGTCCGCTTGGATCAAGAAATCATTTATATCCTTTCTCTGTTCGTACAGTCGGTCTAACATATGGAGGGTGGAATTTCAATGGGTGGAAACGTTGAATATCAGCCTATGTTGGGGGATGCCGTTCTGCTGCTGCAGCTTAAGGAGGGTGTACTTTGCGGTGTACAAGTGCATGCAAAGTTTCCTGGCCATTTTTAGGATGTCTTGCAGATGGGTGGAAGGCTTCAGGAACCGCTTGACAACCAGATTGAACACGTATGCCATGCAGGGCGCATGGCTTAGCCCTCCTTGATGGAGCGCCGACACCATGTTCTTCCCGTTGTCGGTGACAATGGTTCCGATTTTGAGTTGTCGCGGAGATAGCCAGGATTAGATTTCTTGATGAAGGACACGGAGAAGTTCCTCCCCTGTGTGACTCCTTTCACCCAGGCAAACGAGGTGCAGAACTTCGTAACAGAACTGCTGTGCCCTGCACATGTGGTATGCTGGAGGGTCACTGTGAATTTTCTCTGCATGGTGGAGGATGAGGAGGCAGAGGCGGATATTGTCACAGGACCAATGGCGTGAGAACGTGGAGGAAGATGCGGCATCACCTGGCCAAGTTGCTGGTGTGGCTGTGCAGGAACCACATTCACCCAGTGGGCCGTAAAGGACATGTATTGTCCCTGACGGTAGTTACAGCTCCAGACGTTGGAGCTGCCTTGCACTTTGGCAGACACCGACAAGCTCAAGAACTGGCCCACCTTCTGTTCTGCATGTGTGTGCAGGACTGGTACTGCCTTTTTCGCAAAGAAATAACGGCTTGGGACTCTCCACCTCGGCTCAGCACAAGCCATCAGTTCTCTGAAAGGTGCAGAATCCACCACTTGGAAAGGGAGGGACTGAAGCACCAGCAACTTGGACAGGAGCACGTTCAGCATCTGCACCATTGGATGTGTGCACACATACTGTTGTCTCTTGGCAATCGCTTGGGAGATCGATTGCTGATGGAATGACTGGCGAGGAGTAGGAGCAGGAGCATCTGGACCAGCAGAAGATGGGATTGACAGATAGCTCCCTTTGGCTTGAGGTGGTGGAGCCTTAACTGGCTGAAACTGGGTGCATGCCACTGGGTGATGTAGCGTTTGCTGCGGCAGGCTGGACCACCACATCGGAGCCACCGTTCTCCCAGACCACTGTATGGCGACGCTGCATATATTGATGCAGGGCCATAGTGGCAACATTGGCACCCTGGCCACGCTTAAGCTTCTGCCCACAGATGCTACATATGACCACGTTCACCTCCTCTGGTGCTTTGAAAAAAAACTGCCACTCCGCCGAGTAGGTGATTTTCCCCCCAACAGTCTGCACTGACTGATTGCTACCGCCACTGCCTCCATGAACCCCTGCACCACTACTTCCAGAGCAGGTAGGCTGCTGCAAAGCAGGTGGTCTATCCCAGGCACATTTGGCTCCTGACCTCCCACTGCTACCATTCTGCTGACTCCCAGCCATTCTACCACCTTGCTGGCTCTGCCGCTGCCTCACGGGCAAGCTGCCACCCTCTTCTCCAGATGTTGATGAAGCCCCTTCTGCACCCTGCTCCCAAGTGCGATCGGCTTCATTTTTCTCTTTTTCTCTAGAAATATGACAAGAAACGCTTATAGCGTAAATAACACCAAATGTGAACGGTGTGTATTTTTCTCTTTTTCTCTAGAAATATGACAAGAAACGCTTATAAAGTGCAATTAACACCAAATGTGACAAGAAACACTTTTAGAGCAAACAACAACAAATGTGAGCAGCGTCTATTTTTATCGTACTGTACTATAATAGGGCACTAAACACTTTCACCATGTATAGCTGCAGAAGTGAACAGAGTATATATTTCTCTTTTTCAACAGATATAAGACACTAAAGGCTTTTCAACATAACACTTGCACCCCTACAACAAATTGCTAGAATGACAGAACTGTATAATGGCTATTTGGATCCCCAAATAATTTTTCCTTGCACTTGTAAATCGTATTTTTTTCCTAATGATTTTTTCTGTATGGCCTCTTTCACACGAGCGTGATGGATTAGGTCCGGATGCGTTCAGGATGTGTTCAATGAAACTCACACCATTTTGCAAGCAAGTTCAGTCAGTTTTGTCTGCGATTGCGTTCAATTTGTTCTGCACGGGTGCAATGCGTTTTGATGCGTTTTTCACGCGCGTGATAAAAAAACTAAAGGTTTACAAACAACATCTCCTAGCAACCATCAGTGAAAAACACATTGCATCCGCACATGTTTGCGGCTGCAATGTGTTGTCCACTGAAGCCCCATTCACTTCTATGGGGTCAGGGCTGCATGGAAAACGCAGAATATAGAACATGCTGCATTTTTCACGCAATGCAGATCTGATGTGTGAAAAAAAAAACGCTCATGTACACAGACCCATTGAAATGAATGGGTCAGGATTCAGTGCGGGTGCAATACGCTCACGACATGCATTGCACCCGTGCGGAAAACTCGATCGTGACTCTCCCTAGCCCCTGCAACGTCTATCCCTGCACTAAGATGCTGTGAAATGATTCCTCCCTATCCTTATTGTGCACTTATAAATCACATTTTTTTTTCGCAATGAGGTTTTCTTTCACTCTCCCTATCACCTGCATAAACGCCTGTCCCTGAACAAAGTACGATGGTAAATGGCAGAATCTGAGATGGCTGCCATATTTATAGGGCTGTGACATCATCGGGCTGGCTGGCTGGCTGCTGATTGGCTGGCATTAAGGGTCATCCCACTCTTCCCAGAGTTTCTTGCCCCATGTCCTCACATGTGTAGCCGCCATGTTAGGAAAAATTGCTATTCGTTCCCACAAAGTGAGAGAAAATTTGCATTAGTTCAGAATCAAATTTTTCCTGAAAAAATTCGGAACTAATTCGACTTCGCTTATCTCTAATGGTTACTAAAAAATATTGAAAGTGTTGTTCCAGGTACTAATGACAGACCAGTCATTCTACCTTACCACACTGGTTAAATAATACATTTATTACTATTTCAGGGTCTCTGTAACGAGGAGTCGGCGACGCACTCTCTCCCTGCACAGCTGCCGGCATCCCATTCATGAGGAGGAGCCGAGACGTGGCAGGAGTCCTCGTCTCCATGGTAACAAGGGGGCGGAGAGGACCCAGCCACCTACGCCTCTTCCGCGTGGCCAACGTCCTTCGTCCCCTAGACAACGAGCAGGGGGGAACTGAGCGCCGATGTCAATGAGTCGGAGCTCAAGTGTATTGATGTGCTGGACATGGGTCACATGACACTGGCCACGTCACGTGACCCATCAATTAGACCTATTTTAACAGGAAACCTGCTGGCCACAGGTTGCCTGTGATTGGTCTTGTTATCTCACTAGCGTTCTCTGCATGTGTGACTACTTTTGTTTGACCTCGGCTTGTATTGACTTCGATCTTGAATTACCCCTTTGTGCGCTTGTTACCTCCTGGGTCTTGACCTTGGCTTCCATTGGTTTCAGTTGTGGTTTTACCTAGCCTGGGAAGCTTGTTGCTTCTGTGTTTAATGTCCTTGTCTTTTGTTTTCTCCCCTTGTTGTTTCCCCCTTTAGGCCCCTGCACATACGTAAGCTAGGGACTGCCGCCCAGTTGTACCCCGTTGGTTAGGACAGACCGTGCAAGTAGGTAGGTATAGGGGAGTGAATGGAGTTTAGGGCTGCACTTATCCCTACCTTTTCATGACAGTCTCGTATCTGAAGAGGTAAAGTCAACATAAGTTCCCGGAGGCTTGGAAATGGTATCAGTTCATTATCCCTACTCCTACATGAATCGTATTTAGGTGGTGGTTGGCCTTTATGAGAGTGGACACATCTTATCATGTACAGTATGTGTTTTTACCTGCTACACAATGAAGTTCAAGGAGTATCTTCCATTTTACGGATAAATAATTGCACTATTCTGTACATTATGTGCTTCTTGTTTTGGGCAGTATTGGAACTGATTTAGGTTTGTACCAAAAAGTTTTAATAAAAACTTTAAAACAATAAATATAGGATTTTTTTTTTAAATAACTTATTTAGGGGAAAAGAGTTGTCCCAATCTCCAAAAGTATAAGTGATCTTAAATTCAAAAGGAAGTAAACTTTAAAAAAGAGTTTAAAGCTCGCAGGTTCATGCTGTCATATTTTAAGTAATTACTACAAGACTCCAAGTTAGAAGATGCTGATCTACATAATAACTCTAACTTCATTAAGCAGTCAGATTATATAGCCCAAAGCAAGGGAAGCTGGGCAACAAGCCAGAAGGATACTGGGTCTAAAGCACGATAAATGCAAAAAAAAAAATCCTGCAGGGAGGAAAATTGGATTTTACATTCCTCATTGCTGTGATATAACCAGCAAGATGTTTCAATGACAAACAGCTGAATTACAATTTCGGTAAAGGCCACAATTGTAATCACATTGCCATAGGATGTATTAATATTTACATTTTTATCTCATTTTACCTTGCCCATTTATTTAACACAATTACAAAAAATGGTTAACGTTTTATCCATAAATTTGACTACTATAACTTCTGAAAGACAAGTAGAACAGAGCCATTGATTCCATTCAAAACATTTTAATTCAATCTAGATAGCTCATGTAGAAAATGTGACTTGATGCCAGACTAGAACATCTACATTATTATTTTTTACAATGTATTTCCCATTGCAGTCATTAGTTGAATATCTTTGCTTCATGTCATTATTCTGTATTCTGATAACGCAGAAACAGCACATCAAAGTTGTCATTTGTGAGTGTCCAAAGACAGCTTGTTGAATTGAACCTTGAGTTGTTCATGACTTACCTTTCTATGAAGGAGATGATGAGTGATCTGATGTACTGAAGCTGAAAAAAGTGACGTCTACCATTTTGTTTGTGTTAACAATAAGGAGTTGTAGCCTTGCAGTGCTACAAACCATGCACGCTCTAGGATTACAAGCCATACCTCCGGTGATCATCTTGAAAATATACACCTTATTATGTTAAACTCTTCCAGCAGGCTTTTCTGGTAGAGGAACAGCCTGCCAGAGTTCATCTTATGTGGAATAGCCAGAAAGGGCTGGGGCACCGACAGGCCACATTGACTATAATGGGACCCGGTGGGGACCCTGCCTGTTTCCGGCATTAGTGCTGGGATTTGGCCGGACAAATAGTGGTGTTTTATGGAAGATTTAACGCTAATGTAAACTAGCCTTAGCTGCTTTGAAAAACTGGCTAGATGGAAAGTTAGATAGATAGATAAATAGATAGATAGAGTCCCAGACTGAACATTTTCTGTGCTGGGCAGATTTCTGGTAGGCCACAGTGCCTGATGAAACAGTGGACCACCTGCTTGTAGCGGGCAGCCACTGTTTCAATAACAGTACATTCAGCCAGGTCCCGTCCGCCATGCACAGGATATAAGCCAAAAGCTCCTCCTCCTCCTCTTTGACGCTAGACTAGGGCCAACGTAAGGACATTCTGTGTGACACTCTGAGCTAACACAGCAGTCTCTCATCTATGTGTTTATTTTTTAGCTCTGCCTCCCATCCTTTGGCCACACTGCCGCTCCATGTTGTGTATGGACAGATATAAAAAAAAGATATAGTCCATGGACATCAGGCTTCTACTAGCAACTGGCCAGCTCCTGTAGATGGACTATCTGCAAACTGCAGCCTGCTAGTCCAGTCGATATAATATAGTGAGTCTGTTGCTTCCCTGGTAGGGGGCAAAGTGACCCTGGCTGGATGCCCTGGTCTGTGGAAGAAGGATTGAGTGACCATTGTTTGTCCAAAGAGGAAGGAGGCCACAGAAACAAGTATTAGGTGGCACACAGACTGTGAGAGAGTGGCACTGCTGCTGAGAAGCTGCTATACAGTATTTAATGTTAATAAAGTATATAGTATATAGAAAAGATGATGTGGTGTTCCAAAAATTTAAACCACTTACTCAAGAAACGAGGACCCTTAAAAATAAAGTATCAGTTTTTAAGGGTCCTTATTTAATGTTAATAGCAGCAGATAATCCATAGAACTAAGAAGCAGTCACCTGTTATGGACTACAGCAGCTTTTCAGCACTATTTTTCACTCCCATCACATGAAGATATGTCATTAAAAATGAGCAAAAAAAAATGTAAAAATTTGTTTTGCAGAAAATTTGAGAAAAGCACAACAAAAGTGGTGTGATTTTGCAACTTCTTCATGACAAATCATACTTAACCTGATGGTAGTGATGAATATTACTGAGAAGCTGCTGTAGTCCATAACAGGCCCCTGCTTCTTAGCACAGGGCACGGTTTGCTGCTATACACATGTGGAAATACTGTACTGCAGGGGAGTTACCAAAGTGTCTTCATCTTGTGTTCTCACTGGTTATCTTCCATTAGACCCTAAACTATGGTTACAGCTCTTTGTATATTACAGTGGTGATACCAACCTTCTATCAGATTATGTTACTGATTGTTTTCATTTTATTTTGTTTATTCACTTATTTTCAGAGTGGCAGCTAGCCAACGTCAGGGATAGCACAAGAACACCAAGCTCGGACACTAGGGGCTACTTTTTATACTGCCCGTGTTTCTGGTCTGCGTAGGTGTGTCTAATCTAAACATTTGTATGTAGCCCAAGATGTTATCACTCTTTCATATTCAGTTTTCTCTTTTTCTTTTTTTCTAATTGTAAAATGGTTACTAATAATAGCTGTGGTTTAGTATATTGTTTAGCCTTCCTTGTGATTTATAGTTTGCTAAAAAACCTTTAATATGGGCAGAGAATCAAGAAGGTTACCGGGGACAAACTTTCCAGCAAACTCATTTCCAACAATTGCCCATGTGACCTAAAATCAACATTGGTCAGAAGAGCATTGGCTTGTGTAAACAGGGATATGCAGCCAACAAGCAATGAATCTGTATGGCGATGAGCGATCGCAGTAAATAATACACATAGTAACATTCATTCATCCCAATACAGAGGAGATGATCGCTGCATGTAAATGCAGATGAACGAGTGAGCAATGATCAGAAATGAATGATTCATTTCTGATCACTGCCCGAGTATTGGGCTATGTTAGTGGCACAAGATCTTAGAATCGACTAGAAGTATCTGAGAGTCTAATATAGCTGAGAACCGCAAAAAAAGACAAAAAAAAACCTGCTTCAGAGAGTTTTGGTAATAATATGCTATATTTTTGTATAGCAAAGGGATGAACCCAATGTGTCCCTGTCTGATTCTGAACAGCATGTATGAACATGTCATAGGTCGGTATGCTTTAAAATGTCAGTGCTGATTTCAAATCCATGTCCTGCCCAAAATAGAAAGATAGAAAGATAGATAATTATAGATTTCACAGCAGCACTCCATGCCCACTGCTGTCCCACAATCCGGAGCGAGCAAGAGCACCGCATCAGTCGCCCAGTTGTTGATGATGTGGTGTATCGAACACATAACTGCTGCAGTCAATCACTTACATAATCACGTGACATACTTTCAGTGGTGATGCCAGTAAGTATGGCAAGTTGCCTCTGAGACTAGTTCATGGCCTTGAAAAAAGTGGCCTAAACTGGTAAAAATGCTTCAACCCAGACACTGTAGCATGTCTATAACCGGCTGAGCAATTCCTCCGCATGTGAGAGCCTGGCTGTGAGTTGGTTTCTAGCACTGATACCACGGGTAGGTTAGTGGTAGGACCCCATGCGTGCTGAGACACCGTGACGTGGTGCATGAGGGGCTCCGATATCTTCCTGCCTGGAAGATATTGGCAAAGTTCTCAGCTTTTAACATCGGCCTGGGGAATTAGCTAGTATTGTCAGTTGCGTATCATTTTGGTGCATTTTTTGCAGTGATTTTTTGTATGTATATTTTTTTATCTGCACAATGTATCATTTTGTGTAAGATGTTCTTGTGGTGCATGCAGTCCGTCCCGGCATCCTCCATTGTGCAAATTTTTTGCTGGGGATTGCCGTTGTCTGCGGACCGCATGCGGAGGAATTGCTCCCCTGGTTATAGACACGCTACAGTGTCTGGGTTTGGAGAATTTTCACCCGTTTAGGCCACTTTTTTCAGTGAGTTTCTTGTCTTTATGTGTATGGAATGTGCCACTTCATTTTGCTGGTAACGTTCTTTTGCACCTGGTAGCTTCTGTGTCACATGGTCTGTTGTGGGTGCGGCTTCTGTGTCACATGGTCTGTTGTGGGTGCGGCTTCTGTGTCACATGGTCTGTTGTGGGTGCGGCTTCTGTGTCACATGGTCTGTTGTGGGTGCGTCTCACAGCTTTATTCTACCTCACAGTGCATTGGTGATGCCACTATGGAGGCATGTGAGAGCCTGGCTGTGAGTTGGTTCAGACCCTGTTCACACACCATGGGCAGTTGAGTGGTAGGACCCCATGCGTGCTGAGACACCGTGACGTGGTGCATGAGGGGCTCCGATATGTTCCTGACTGGAAGATATTGGCAAAGTTCTCATCTTTTAACATCGGCCTGAGCAATCGGCCAGTATTGTCAGTTGTGTATCATTTTGGTGCATTTTTTGCAGTGATTTTTTTTAGTTCATGGCCTTCATTCACTCACGATTGATAGTGGATTTACAGTAAGTGGTACTATATGTTATTTATTGTATTACATCTGCTGCTTCATTTTTTTTATTCAACTCTCGGACAACCACCTTCAAGATTTATAGAGCCATAATAAAGTCACAACAGGCTTTTATGAGGTCCTAATCTACAGATGTGTCCACACTTAACAGATCACTTATCTCAACATGTCCTGAGTTGTGTGTCACAAAATGACGTTATATCTAATTTGGATAAATTGCAATACAACGTTGAGATAGCAGGTGGCGCATTGTGTTACTAGCTAAATACCTGAACTTAAGGTAAATGCAGTGTCCCACTACGTGGCCGTGGGCACCGCAAACTAGTTTTATTGTGTTTTATTGTCATATATTATGCCTGTATGCTGTACTTCATCTCATGTCATATTCCCCCATGTCATTATGTGATTTTATGTGTAAGATCCTTTACACAGGCCTAGTTAGGGTGCACTACACTAGTTTCTCCACTAGATGGGGCAGTGTTACAGTGTATATATAGCTTAGCTCACAAGTAGAGATGGCCCGAACTATCCGACGGCGAACAGTTCCCGGCGAACATAGCTTGTTCGCGTTCGCCTCTGCCGGGCGAACACATGCGATGTTCGGTCCGCCCCCTATACATCATCATTGAGCAAACTTTGACCCTGTACCTCACAGTCAGCAGACACATTCCAGCCAATCAGCAGCATACCCTCCCTCCCAGACCCTCCCACCTCCTGCACAGCATCCATTTTAGATTCATTCTGAAGCTGCAGTCTTAGTGAGAGGAGGGAGACTGTAACTGCTGCTGATTTAATTGGGAAATCGATAGCTAGGCTAGTGAATTCAGTGTCCACTCCAGTCCTGAAAGACTCATCTGATCTCTGCTGTAAGGACAGCGTCCTGACAGCACCCCAAAAAGCCCTTTTTAGGGCTGCAACATTAGTCTGCTTTTTTTTTCTTCCTTTATATACATATTGCAGTTGCCTGGCCTGCCTGTGTGTGAGGAGCTGCAGGCCCACAGACTGTAGTGTGCCCACTGCCAGTGCTCACCCCTGTCATTCCGTGTGGCACAGGACTTTGCTTAAAAAAAGGCACTTAATTTTTACACTTTAATCTAAGGTTAGTTGCCTGCCAGTGTGTGTCAGGCTGACTTCCACTGACTGTAGTGTGCCCACTGCCAGTGCCCACCACTCATACCGGCTGGCACAGGACTTTGCATAAAAAAGGCATTTAATTTTTACACTTTAGTGTAATTTCAGCTGCTTGCCTGCTGCTAGTGTGTGTCAGGCCGACTTCAACTGACTGTAGTGTGCCCACTGCCAGTGCCCACCCCTGTCATCCCGTGTGGCACAGGACTTTGCTTAAAAAAAAGGCACTTCATTTTTACACTTTAATCTAAGGTTAGTTGCCTGCCAGTGTGTGTCAGGCCGACTTCAACTGACTGTAGTGTGCCCACTGCCAGTGCCCACCCCTGTCATCCCGAGTGGCACAGGACTTTGCTTAAAAAATAGGCACTTAATTTTTACACTTTAATCTAAGGTTAGTTGCCTGCCAGTGTGTGTCAGGCTGACTTCCACTGACTGTAGTGTGCCCACTGCCAGTGCCCACCACTCATACCGGCTGGCACAGGACTTTGCATAAAAAAGGCATTTAATTTTTACACTTTAGTGTAATTTCAGCTGCTTGCCTGCTGCTAGTGTGTGTCAGGCCGACTTCAACTGACTGTAGTGTGCCCACTGCCAGTGCCCACCCCTGTCATACCGAGTGGCACAGGACTTTGCTTAAAAAATAGGCACTTAATTTTTACACTTTAATCTAAGGTTAGTTGCCTGCCAGTGTGTGTCAGGCTGACTTCCACTGACTGTAGTGTGCCCACTGCCAGTGCCCACCACTCATACCGGCTGGCACAGGACTTTGCTTAAAAAAGGCATTTAATTTTTACACTTTAATGTAATTTCAGCTGCTTGCCTGCTGCTAGTGTGTGTCAGGCCGACTTCAACTGACTGTAGTGTGCCCACTGCCAGTGCCCACCCCTGTCATACCGAGTGGCACAGGACTTTGCTTAAAAAATAGGCACTTAATTTTTACACTTTAATCTAAGGTTAGTTGCCTGCCAGTGTGTGTCAGGCTGACTTCCACTGACTGTAGTGTGCCCACTGCCAGTGCCCACCACTCATACCGGCTGGCACAGGACTTTGCATAAAAAAGGCATTTAATTTTTACACTTTAGTGTAATTTCAGCTGCTTGCCTGCTGCTAGTGTGTGTCAGGCCGACTTCAACTGACTGTAGTGTGCCCACTGCCAGTGCCCACCCCTGTCATACCGAGTGGCACAGGACTTTGCTTAAAAAATAGGCACTTAATTTTTACACTTTAATCTAAGGTTAGTTGCCTGCCAGTGTGTGTCAGGCTGACTTCCACTGACTGTAGTGTGCCCACTGCCAGTGCCCACCACTCATACCGGCTGGCACAGGACTTTGCTTAAAAAAGGCATTTAATTTTTACACTTTAATGTAATTTCAGCTGCTTGCCTGCTGCTAGTGTGTGTCAGGCCGACTTCAACTGACTGTAGTGTGCCCACTGCCAGTGCCCACCCCTGTCATACCGAGTGGCACAGGACTTTGCTTAAAAAATAGGCACTTAATTTTTACACTTTAATCTAAGGTTAGTTGCCTGCCAGTGTGTGTCAGGCTGACTTCCACTGACTGTAGTGTGCCCACTGCCAGTGCCCACCACTCATACCGGCTGGCACAGGACTTTGCATAAAAAAGGCATTTAATTTTTACACTTTAGTGTAATTTCAGCTGCTTGCCTGCTGCTAGTGTGTGTCAGGCCGACTTCAACTGACTGTAGTGTGCCCACTGCCAGTGCCAACCACTGATACCGGGTGGCACAGTAGCTTGCCGATAAATAAGGCATTTAATTTTTAGACAGTAGTCTAAATTCAGTTGCTTGCCTGCTGCCAGTGTGTGTCAGGCCCGCTTCCACTGACTGTAGTGTGCCCACTGCCAGTGCCAACCACTGATACCGGGTGGCACAGTAGCTTGCCGATAAATAAGGCATTTAATTTTTAGACAGTAGTCTAAATTCAGTTGCTTGCCTGCTGCCAGTCAGTGTGTCAGGCCCTCTTCCACTGACTGTAGTGTGCCCACTGCCAGTGCCAACCACTCATACCGGGTGGCACAGTAGCTTGCCGATAAATAAGGCATTTAATTTTTACACTTTAGTGTAATTTCAGTTGCTTGCCTGCTGCCAGTGTGTGTCAGGCCCGCTTCCACTGACTGTAGTGTGCCCACTGCCAGTGCCAACCACTGATACCGGGTGGCACAGTAGCTTGCCGATAAATAAGGCATTTAATTTTTAGACAGTAGTCTAAATTCAGTTGCTTGCCTGCTGCCAGTGTGTGTCAGGCCCGCTTCCACTGACTGTAGTGTGCCCACTGCCAGTGCCAACCACTGATACCGGGTGGCACAGTAGCTTGCCGATAAATAAGGCATTTAATTTTTAGACAGTAGTCTAAATTCAGTTGCTTGCCTGCTGCCAGTCAGTGTGTCAGGCCCTCTTCCACTGACTGTAGTGTGCCCACTGCCAGTGCCAACCACTCATACCGGGTGGCACAGTAGCTTGCCGATAAATAAGGCATTTAATTTTTACACTTTAGTGTAATTTCAGTTGCTTGCCTGCTGCCAGTGTGTGTCAGGCCCGCTTCCACTGACTGTAGTGTGCCCACTGCCAGTGCCAACCACTGATACCGGGTGGCACAGTAGCTTGCCGATAAATAAGGCATTTAATTTTTAGACAGTAGTCTAAATTCAGTTGCTTGCCTGCTGCCAGTCAGTGTGTCAGGCCCTCTTCCACTGACTGTAGTGTGCCCACTGCCAGTGCCAACCACTCATACCGGGTGGCACAGTAGCTTGCCGATAAATAAGGCATTTAATTTTTACACTTTAGTGTAATTTCAGTTGCTTGCCTGCTGCCAGTGTGTGTCAGGCCCGCTTCTACTGACTGTAGTGTGCCCACTGCCAGTGCCAACCACTGATACCGGGTGGCACAGTAGCTTGCCGATAAATAAGGCATTTAATTTTTAGACAGTAGTCTAAATTCAGTTGCTTGCCTGCTGCCAGTGTGTGTCAGGCCCGCTTCCACTGACTGTAGTGTGCCCACTGCCAGTGCCAACCACTGATACCGGGTGGCACAGTAGCTTGCCGATAAATAAGGCATTTAATTTTTAGACAGTAGTCTAAATTCAGTTGCTTGCCTGCTGCCAGTGTGTGTCAGGCCCGCTTCCACTGACTGTAGTGTGCCCACTGCCAGTGCCAACCACTGATACCGGGTGGCACAGTAGCTTGCCGATAAATAAGGCATTTAATTTTTAGACAGTAGTCTAAATTCAGTTGCTTGCCTGCTGCCAGTCAGTGTGTCAGGCCCTCTTCCACTGACTGTAGTGTGCCCACTGCCAGTGCCAACCACTCATACCGGGTGGCACAGTAGCTTGCCGATAAATAAGGCATTTAATTTTTACACTTTAGTGTAATTTCAGTTGCTTGCCTGCTGCCAGTGTGTGTCAGGCCCGCTTCCACTGACTGTAGTGTGCCCACTGCCAGTGCCAACCACTGATACCGGGTGGCACAGTAGCTTGCCGATAAATAAGGCATTTAATTTTTAGACAGTAGTCTAAATTCAGTTGCTTGCCTGCTGCCAGTCAGTGTGTCAGGCCCTCTTCCACTGACTGTAGTGTGCCCACTGCCAGTGCCAACCACTCATACCGGGTGGCACAGTAGCTTGCCGATAAATAAGGCATTTAATTTTTACACTTTTGTGTAATTTCAGTTGCTTGCCTGCTGCCAGTGTGTGTCAGGCCCGCTTCTACTGACTGTAGTGTGCCCACTGCCAGTGCCAACCACTGATACCGGGTGGCACAGTAGCTTGCCGATAAATAAGGCATTTAATTTTTAGACAGTAGTCTAAATTCAGTTGCTTGCCTGCTGCCAGTGTGTGTCAGGCCCGCTTCCACTGACTGTAGTGTGCCCACTGCCAGTGCCAACCACTGATACCGGGTGGCACAGTAGCTTGTCGATAAATAAGGCATTTAATTTTTACACTTTAGTGTAATTTCAGTTGCTTGCCTGCTGCCAGTGTGTGTCAGGCCCGCTTCCACTGACTGTAGTGTGCCCACTGCCAGTGCCAACCACTGATACCGGGTGGCACAGTAGCTTGCCGATAAATAAGGCATTTAATTTTTAGACAGTAGTCTAAATTCAGTTGCTTGCCTGCTGCCAGTCAGTGTGTCAGGCCCTCTTCCACTGACTGTAGTGTGCCCACTGCCAGTGCCAACCACTCATACCGGGTGGCACAGTAGCTTGCCGATAAATAAGGCATTTAATTTTTACACTTTAGTGTAATTTCAGTTGCTTGCCTGCTGCCAGTGTGTGTCAGGCCCGCTTCCACTGACTGTAGTGTGCCCACTGCCAGTGCCAACCACTGATACCGGGTGGCACAGTAGCTTGCCGATAAATAAGGCATTTAATTTTTAGACAGTAGTCTAAATTCAGTTGCTTGCCTGCTGCCAGTCAGTGTGTCAGGCCCTCTTCCACTGACTGTAGTGTGCCCACTGCCAGTGCCAACCACTCATACCGGGTGGCACAGTAGCTTGCCGATAAATAAGGCATTTAATTTTTACACTTTAGTGTAATTTCAGTTGCTTGCCTGCTGCCAGTGTGTGTCAGGCCCTCTTCCACTGACTGTAGTGTGCCCACTGCCAGTGCCAACCACTGATACGCGCAGTGCCCCAATTTGGGAGTAAGAGGACCGACCAAGCTGCTTTTTCCATCTCCCGGTTCCTGAAATCAATTCAGTTTAGTGTATGAGAGTTTGGTCTGTCACTGTGAAGGCAGTCGAAGGTACCCGGCCTAAATTTTTTTTCATAAAAGGCAATTCCTGATATGGGACGTAACAGGGATTAAACTGATGAGAATAATACTACAGAAAATACCACTCATATCGGTGGAGGGAGCCAGCGTTTTTTTAACCATCTCCCCGTTCAAAAAATCTATTTAATAAATGGCCCCCAGATTGGGGATGTTAGAGGGATTAAACTGATGAGAATAGTACTACAGAAAATACCACTCATATCGGGTGTGACAGTAAATTGCACGGCGCAGATGCAGTCACCGTGGTTTAAAACAGAGTGGAGGGAGCCAGCGTTTTTTTAACCATCTCCCCGTTCGAAAAATCTATTAAATAAATGGCACCCAGATTGGGGACGTTAGAGGGATTAAACTGATGAGAATAGTACTACAGAAAATACCACTCATATCGGGTGTGACAGTAAATTGCACGGCGCAGACGCAGTCACCGTGGATTAAAACAGAGTGGAGGGAGCCAGCGTTTTTTTAACCATCTCCCCGTTCGAAAAATCAATTCAATTGACCTTTCGGGGACCCTTGGTGTTGTACGTGGCTGGGTGGAGGAAGAAACCTTCAATGACATCACCGGGACGTGGCTAGCTTGGTATCCAACCTTGTGCAAATGGGGAGTTTGCGGTTGTGCAAATGAACTGTTTGCGGTGCATTAAAAGGGGAGTTTGGTCTGTCAATGTCTGTGATGCGGGCGTAACCCTTACACTACCTGATCGATACAACATCATACCTGATCGTATACACACACTGGATGTTTTAAAGCACGTTATTCCAAACAATTTAGGAATGTTAGTTGATTTATGCCCTTTATGGATTAAAACCCGACTCTGCGTCCACTACGTAATTTTCCATGGGAGTTTTGCCATAGATCCCCCTCCGGCATGCCACAGTCCAGGTGTTAGACCCCTTGAAACAACTTTCTCATCACTATTGTGGCCAGAAAGAGTCCCTGTGGGTTTTAAAATTCGCCTGTCTATTGAAGTCTATGGCGGTTCGCCCGGTTCGCCAGTTCGCGAACATTTGCGGAAGTTCGCGTTCGCTGTTCGCGAACTGAAAATTTTATGTTCGCGACATCACTACTCACAAGTTAGGCACAAGTTAGGCAGTTCAGTTCAGAGTAGAATCTTTCCCTGAAGTTTAGTCAGAGAGCAGCCATGATGTAGCTGCCTGCTGGAGGGAGGCCTCCTGCCTCTCTGCTCTCTCCCTGTTGGCTCCACAGTCCAGGGTTAAATACTACAAGATTTAGCCTAGAGGTGAGAAGCCCACTTCTACAGCTCGCTCCTCCGGTGTGACCAGTGACAAGCTGCACAGCAAGTATTCAAGGGGATCAGTATATTTTATTCAAGTCAAAGGATAGCAGACGGCCGTACTCAAAGGCTTTCCAGGCACCTTTGCAATTAGGTGTAGGACACAGCTTCCGGCATCCACACCTCCAGATTAAATCCTGAGGACAGTGAGGCCAACTGTCGGAAAAGCACTGGAAATAGAGGTTCAAGGATTCTGAAAACCACCTTTTAATTCAGGTTAGAATAAGGCGAGAGTTAATACCAGCCTAAGACTTTTTATACTTTAAAAGCCTAGTCTTAAGCAGTAGCTTTCATATATATAAAGGACAAAGAGCCTGTTTTATCTGAGGACTTACAATATCCTATCCTCGTATGCATGAGAGACTGTATTTCATATCTGAATGTACTAAAGACTGTATTTCATATCTGGATGTACTAAAGACTGTATTTCATATCTGGATGTACTAAAGACTGTATTTCATATCTGAATATACTAGAGACTGTGTTTCATATCTGGATGTACTAGCGACTGTTTAATACTTGGATGTAATGTTACCAGGAGCAACGTTCAGTAAAATTTATAAGCTAGATTGCACCATCCTCGTCTCAGTCTTCAGTTCCTCACTTAACACTACAGTAAATGGTTGTACCAGCACAAAAGGTACTGGCGTCACGACTACAAGGGACCTTGCCATAGACACATTAACACAGACCATCAAGGGCACCTCGAACCACCATTTGGCCTGTGTCCCTTACACCAGAGTGTGCCCCAGAGAATTCCTGTGCCGTTCTCCTTATCACTTATACAGGCCTGCCCAGGGACGACATAACCGTGAGTAACCAGAACTGTATTTACCTCGGCTCACCTATTGCTCACACCGTGACCTCACATATAATTCCCCTGTCGGTCTGACATACTGCATAAAGACCTGGTAATGGAATTACAATTGTGAAATTTGGCCGGGTTCACTTCAGGTCTTTGTCTTACATTTAACATACACTGCTCAAAAAAATAAAGGGAACAAAAAAAAATAACACATCCTAGATCTGAATTAATTAAATATTCTTCTGAAATACTTTGTTCTTTACATAGTTAAATGTGATGACAACAAAATCACACAAAAAAAAAAATGGAAATCAAATGTTTCAACCCATGGAGGTCTGTATTTGGAGTCACCCTCAAAATTAAAGTGGAAAAACACACTACAGGCTGATCCAACTTTGATGTAATGTCCTTAAAACAAGTCAAAATGAGGCTCAGTAGTGTGTGTGGCCTCCACATGCCTGTATGACCTCCCTACAACGCCTGTGCACTAAAGCATCTGCCAACTCCTGGACAGTCTGTGGTGCAACGTGACGTTGGTGGATAGAGCGAGACGTGATGTCCCAGATGTGCTCAATTGGATTCAGGTCTGGGGAACGGGCGGCCAGTCCATAGCATCAATGCCTTCGTCTTGAAGGAACTGCTGACACACTCCAGCCACATGAGGTCTAGCATTGTCTTGCATTAGGAGGAACCCAGGGCCAACCGCACCAGCATATGGTCTCACAAGGGGTCTGAGGATCTCATCTCGGTACCTAATGGCAGTCAGGCTACCTCTGGCGAGCACATGGAGGGCTGTGCGGCCCTCCAAAGAATTGCCACCCCACACCATTACTGACCCAATGCCAAACCGGTCATGCTGGAGGATGTTTCAGGCAGCAGAACGTTCTCCACGGCATCTCCAGACTCTGTCACGTCTGTCACATGTGCTCAGTGTGAACCTGCTTTCATCTGTGAAGAGCACAGGGCGCCAGTGGCGAATTTGCCAATCTTGGTCTTTTCTAGCAAATGCCAAACGTCCTGCACGGTGTTGGGCTGTAAGCACAACCCCCACCTGTGGACGTCGGGCCCTCATATCACCCTCATGGAGTCTGTTTCTGACCGTTTGAGCAGACACATGCACATTTGTGGCCTGCTGGAGGTCATTTTGCCGGGCTCTGGCAGTGCTCCTCCTGTTCCTCCTTGCACAAAGGCGGAGGTAGCAGTCCTGCTGCTGGGTTGTTGCCCTCCTACGGCCTCCTCCACGTCTCCTGATGTACTGGCCTGTCTCCTGGTAGCGCCTCCATGCTCTGGACACTACGCTGACAGACACAGCAAACCTTCTTGCCACAGCTCGCATTGATGTGCCATCCTGGATAAGCTGCACTACCTGAGCCACTTGTGTGGGTTGTAGACTCCGTCTCATGCTACCACTAGAGTGAAAGCACCGGCAGCATTCAAAAGTGACCAAAACATCAGCCAGGAAGCATAGGAACTGAGAAGTGGTCAGGTCACCACCTGCAGAACCACTCCTTTATTGGGGGTGTCTTGCTAATTGCCTATAATTTCCACCTGTTGTCTATCCCATTTGCACAACAGCATGTGAAATTGATTGTCACTCAGTGTTGCTTCCTAAGTGGACAGTTTGATTTCACAGAAGTGTGATTGACTTGGAGTTACATTGTGTTGTTTAAGTGTTCCCTTTATTTTTTTGAGCAGTGTATATGAAAAATGGATGCTCTTTTTTTTTTACTGTGCAAAGATTACCATATATTTTGACCTGTGCCATTGTTCACTACAATTCTATATGCCGTATACTTTGATTTAGATACACTTGGTGTCAGTATACAGTGCTAGTCTAGTATTACTGTATATTTATTATATTCAAAATAACACACACCAACCACAATATTATGCAGAGATTATTATATACTTTTGACAGTCCCATTACATGTTAGAAATGTACATAATACAATTCAGACACATTGGGTGTCAGTATATACCTATTGATTATTGATTGTCTGCTGAGCTGTGTATCTAATCCTATTATGTGTGATACTGCCTGTTGAGTTGTGTATCTATTCATATCCTGTGTGATACTGCCAGCTGGGCTGTGTATCTAATCCTATCATGTGTGATACTGTCTGCAGAGTCGTGTATCTAAGCATATTGTGTGTGATACTGCCTGCTGAGTTGTGTATCTAATCCTATCATGTGATACTGTCTGCTCAGCTGTGTATCTAATCCTATCATATGTGATATTGTTTGCAGAGTTGTGTATTAATCCTATTCTGTGTGATATTGTCTGCTGAGCTGCGTATCTAATGCTACCATGTGTGATACTGTCTTCAGAGTCGTGTGTCTAAGCCTATTGTGTTTGATACTGTCTGCTGAGTTGTGTATTTAATCCTACCATGTGTGATACTGCCTGCTGAGCTGCGTATCGAATCCTATAATTTGTGATACTGCCTGCTGAGCTGCGTATCTAATCCTACCATGTGTGATACTATCTGCTGAGCTGTGTATCTAATTCTTTCATGTGTGATACTGTCTGCTGAGCTGTGCATCTAATTCTTTCATGTGTGATACTGTCTGCTGAGCTGTGTATCTAATTCTTTCATGTGTGATACTGTCTGCTGAGCTGTGTATCTAATCTTATTAGGTGTGATACTGTCTATGAAGCTATTATATGTATGTGTATAGAGTGTGATACTGTCTTCTGACCTGTGTCTTGTGTGATATTGTCTATGAAGCTATTGTATGTATCTGTATAGAGTGTTATACAGATACAGAGATAAGGAGCTCTGCTTTGTGTACATACTGTACACTCCAGCCACTGCTGAGAAAAGAGAGGTAGGGGAGGTGCTGATGGATTTCAGTCCCTGTATTTCCCTGTCTTGTGGATGAGGCTTGATTACAAGTTAAATAAGTTATAGAAACTCACTTATGTTGCTATTGGAAAACATAACACAAAACATTCTTAGGCCCCTTGCAGACGAGCGTGTCCGGATTAGGTCCGGATGCGTTGCATCTGTGATCATGGAAAATTGTGCGAGTGCGTACGCAATTTCAGTCAGTTTTGACTGCGATTGCGTTGCGTTGCTCAGTTTTTTCCACGCGAGTGCAATGCGTTTTGCACGCGCGTGAGAAAAAACTGATTGTGGTATCCAGACTCGAACCCGGACTTCTTCACTGAAGCTCGGGTTTGGGTTAGGTGTTCTGTAGATTTTATTATTTTCCATTATAACATGGTTATAAGGGAAAATCATAGCATTCTTAATACAGAATGCTTGGTAAAAGGTGGCTTGATGGGTTAAAAAATAAATAAAAAAAATTAACTCACCTCATCTGCTTGTTCGCGCAGCCGGCATCTTCTTCTTTCAGGACCTGCAAAAGGACTTTTGATAATGTAATCGCGCTGACCACGTGGTGAGCGTGGTGACGTCAGCGCAGGTCCTGCTGAATCAAAATAGAAGATTCTATCTTCATTCAGCAGGACCTGCGCTGACATCACCGCGCTCACCATGTGGTGAGCACGATTACGTCATCAAAAGTACTTTGGTAGGTCCTAAAAGAAGAAGAAAGGAGATGATGCCGGCTGCGCGAACAAGCGGATGAGGTGAGTTAATTATATATTTTTTTTGACCCCTCAAGCCACCTTTTAGTAAGCATTCTGTATTAAGAATGCTATTATTTTCCCTTATAACAATGTATAAGGGAACATAATACAGTAAATTGACTTTATTCGGGTTGCTCATCCCTATCGTCTCCTAGCAACCATGCGTGAAAATCGCACCGCATCCGCACTTGCTTGCAGATGCTTGTGATTTTCACACATCCCCATTAATTTCTATGGGGCCTGGGTTGCGTGAAAAACGCTGAATATAGAGCATGCTGCGAAAATCACCGCTCATGTGAACAGCCCCATAGAAATGAATGGGTCGGTATTCAGTGCGGGTGCAATGCGTTCAACTCACGCATCGCATCCGCGCGGAATACTCGCCCGTGTGAAAGAGGCCTTAGTGATCCAGAATGTTACATGCCAGTGGCACGGCCTTCCTTTTCTATCACTGATGGAAGGACGTTATACAGATGATCAATGTAATTGTTGCATTGTTGTACAGTTAGGACATCGTCCCAGAACTTAAGTATCCCATCAATCAACTCCTGCTTAGTCCTTGGCTTTATTTCAGACCTTATAAATCTCCTGGAATTCCATACAGGTTTAGTACATCGGCACAGCCAACGCAGGACCTACCCATAAATGACATCCTTTCCTTCTCTGGGAGAGCTGTACCTGACATTCCTCTGACTGTCATCACCCCAGAACTGGCCGAATTATTGTTTGCCACAAGTCACGGACAGCTGCATCGTTTTGCACAAGCAATTTTCTAAGAGCATGTGCCCCATGTGCCCCCCATACCTGAACTGGGTCAAGAATGCGAACTTTGAGGGCAGTCGGGCAAAGAGAGCTCTGTCCAGCAACTTAAAGGAGGATATTTTATCCAGATGCCGGAATAGGTTTAGGCTGGGACTAACAGAGATTGGCATTATCCGTGACACCTTGAATGCCTTGCTACAGATGCCCAGAGTCCAGCCATGGAAGAGCCATAAAGAACTACTAGCATCCCATCAGCCATTGGGACGTTTCAATCCCTTCCCAGCTGTATTTCACTTTATACATTTGACAGTCTGAGAAAGCTGCAAGTTATTAGATTCTGTAAATTAACAGTTTTATTGTGTGAGGTGACATTACACAAGAATTTTTTGAAGCAAGTTTTTTTTTTTTTTTAAACAAACAGCATTTCCGCCATGTTACATAAGCACTTGCCCATTGCAAATATAATGTACATTATGTGGTCCTACAGAATGTACTTAGATTCGTGTCATTGTTTTTGCTGGTGCTATTGTAAGTAAAATATTTTTTAAAACAAAATAACCACATGTATCTGTACGGTTTTATATTTTAATTGTAAAGTAATAATATGACTGTAGGCACAATGAACACAGAAGGACAGTAAATAAAATAATATAGCAAAAGGTATAAAAAATGTACTTTACAATCAGAAATATAAAATACAACTTTGGGACTGTGAGTGATTGAACCCTTTCCCAACCTATTCTATATGGGGAGGAGCGATGGCATTAGTGTTTGCTCCTCCTAATAGTATGAAGGAGATCGCTACATGTAATAGCAGCGGTCTCCTTCAATAACGAGCAACGCAACGATTCCCAAGTAATAATATCACCATAGTGCCCTCAGTATTCATAATGCCGCCCCTGCAGGTCCCCATGTAGTTCTAATGCCCTCTGCAGTTATAACTCCCCTGTACTGTGCCCTGTATTATAATGCCCCTGAAGTGTCTGTGTGTATATATATATATATATATATATATATATATACAAAAGGAAAAATTGGCAGCACCAATTCACGACAAGTACAACGGGTGCTAAGTCCCAGGTTATAACTTCTTACCCAAAAAATGTAGAAGGAAACGGACAGCACTTCCAATAAAAAATCGTGATTTAATCGACTCAAGTGGGGCAGTAAGGCAACGTTTCCGCTCGGACACTTGAGAAACGTTGCCTCAGTGCCCCACTTGGGTCGATTAAATCGCGATTTTCTATTGGAAGTGCTGTCCGTTTCCTTATATATATATATTTAATGGCTCCAATGTTTAATGCTCTTCCGTTTCCACCAGTAGTGCCAGTATATAATCCTCTTTCAACCTCCCTCCTCATATTGCGTGCTTTGCCAATAAATATATATTGACCACCCTGTACTGCCAATGGAGAATTCCCCCTGCAAAACATGCAAGAATATGACAGGTTCTATATTCTTGGGGGGGGGGGGGGGGCACAGAACAGACATTCAGATGCAGGCAGCACATGGTGTTGTCCACATCTTTTTTGCCCCCATTGAAATGAATGGGTCCGAAAATGTGGATCGGATGTAGACCAAAAATATGGTCATGTGAATGCACTAAAGCTAAATGCACATACAGTTTTTGGGATGAGGATTTGAAGCAGACCGGCCTACAGAAATGGATTGGAAAAGAATTAGAAATATACAGTAAAGGAAGGATTTCTACTTCTGGCTTTGGCTGAACATCGTCTGTTTACCCCTGGTATGTCAGCATATAGCATTATAGCTTCTCACAAGTGTCCAAAATTGCGGAACGGATGCGGACCCATTTTGCGGACGTGTGAATGGAGCCTTAGCTGTTTGTTTGCTCTGACTATTCACCATTGTATCCAGCTGTTCTGTGATTAGTCCCTGATTCAGTTACATCCAGCCCCTCCTCTATTGTTCACACCTAGAAGTGTTCACAGCTCAGCAGACAGTATCACATATAGTGGGATTAGATGCGCATCTTTGCAGACAGTATCACACATAATGGGATTAGATACACAGCTCAGCAGACAGTATCACACATAATTGGATTAGATGCGCATCTTTGCAGACAGTATCACACATAATGGGATTAGATACACAGCTCAGCAGACAGTATCACACAGGATAGGATTAGAAACACGGCTCAGCAGACAGTATCACACATGATAGGTTTAGATACACGGCTCAGCAGAAAGTATCACACATGATATGATTAGATACACAACTCAGCAGGCAGTATCACACACAATAGGCTTAGATACACGACTCTGCAGACAGTATCACACAGAATAGGATTATATACACAGCTCAGCAGGCAGTATCACACATGATAGGATCAGATACACAGCTCAGCAAAAATTATCACACACGACAAAATTAGATACACATTTTAGCAAAACATATCACACATGATAGGATTAGATACACAGCTCAGCAGGCAGTATCACACATGATAAGATTAGATACACAACTCAGCAGGCAGTATCACACACAATAGGCTTAGATACATGACTCTGCAGACAGTATTACACATGATAGGATTAGATACACAGCTCAGTAGGCAGTATCACACATGATAGGATTAGATATGCAGCTTTGCAGACAGTATCACACATGTTAGGAATAGATAGACAGATCATCAGAAAGTATCAAACATGATAGGTTTATATACACAGCTCAGCAGAAAGTTTCACACATGCTAGGTTTAGATACGCAACTCTGCAGACAGTATCACACATGCTAGGATTAGATACACAGCAGAACAGACAATATCACACAAGGTAAAATTGCAGAGGTACATGGCTCTTCAGACAGTATCACACATTATATTATTAGATACACAACTCAGCAGGCAGTATCACACACAATAGGCTTAGATACACGACTCTGCAGACAGTATCACATATGATAGGATTAGATAAACAGCTCAGCAGGCAGTATCACACATAATATGATTAGATACGCAGCTGAGCAGACAGTATTACACATGATATTATTAAAAACACAGCTAAGCAGGCAGTATCACACATGATATTTGGATTCTGGATTAAGTGCTCCTTTATTCTCATGTGTTTGAGTTTCGCACATTTAATATTCTCAATAGATCTTACCAAATCTAGCTAGGTCTGCCGCTAAATATCTAAAATTTGAGGCTAGCTTCTCTGCAGCTTAAGCAATAAGCTAAATGTGGAGCACTCACCGCCCAGAGGTTGTGATGTGTATTGCAGCTTTTTAGAGTTTAGTTACAATCTCGCGATATGATGTTGTTTTGCTCTCAGGACAAAATTGACACCACTTCCAGTAATGGAGAGCAGGTAAGAGAGGATGCATCTGTATGCCACCAATTTAATACGAAAAGGGTTGCATTCCGTTGATGGCTATACCAAAAAACACTTGTTTTATAATTTTGTCTCATAAAAGTATAATATACAAAAGAATGTCTAAAATACACATGGAGCATTGTAGGGTGCTAATGCAGTATCCTGGAAGCCCACTGCAAAGGGGTTTGTGCACTGTACTCTATGCACTGGGAGTCCTCAAAGGTTGTGTAATGGGATAGGGAAATATGGGGGAGTATCTAATTGATTATCCAGCCCCTGTCTCAGTTGCTAAACAGTTGCTAGGTGTGGCTGGCTCCATCCTATTTCTTTCAGAAGCTGCAAGCAGTCTGTGTGTGGCAGCGAGCCAGAGAGTAAGCTATGTGAGAGAGCCACAACAGTATGGACCAGGGAACACTTGCCATGGGAGACAAGATCATCTACATAGCAAAGTGGAGCAGCCTCTGAAGGAAAGAAAACAGAACTTAAGGGACTTCACAGCTGCCATTTATAAGGGATAGTGCAGGAAGATACAAGACAGCGGAAGGTAACTCATATATATATGTGTTTTGGACTTCACTGCATTGTGGTCAGAAAGGGAAGTCTCAGACACCCTGCCATGCTTAAAAGACAGACTGGCCATCTGTTCTAATCTGCCCCCTCAGTGGGAATCACGTAAATCCTTATTGAATAAACTGAAATAGAGAAGGGCATTGTAGTGCCCCATTTGTAAGTGGAGCTTCCAGAGAAAGAGAGAGAAAGCTTGCGCTCCCTTGGCCAGATTTGAGAAGATTGTGCAGAATATATACACAGAGACTCAGAGGGAACTTTTATTTGGCCTACTACATGCTATACACAACAAGCCAGCTGTAAAGGCTTAATTGCAGGTATACAGCGCCTGCGCAGATTTTCTGCCAACTACTGCAGGAAAGTACAATGAATTTATTGCATTAAACACAGCCTTATTATTGTCTCAAGCTTCAGGGAACCCTGCCTTGCACCTCACAGCAACCACCAAAACCAAGGGCGCCCTTAATCACTATCATGCTGGAGAACTCCAATACCAGCGAATGCCCCAAAGGGAAGAAAAGGTGCATCATTCCTATCACTGCATGACCCAGGGGAGAAACAGAGAAGACTGTCACTGTGCGGACAACTAATTCCATCCTCCGTGCCTCCCCCACGATTCACTGCACTAATGCCTAAAGTATGAAGCCGAAAAAAGGTGGTGTGCCATGATATTGTCTTCTGTTATTTGCATGAGATGTCATAGGTCCCTTATTTCAAATTGTGGCTGTAGTCTACCTTATCATTCCTGACACTTTTCTATGAGAAGCTTGGACAATATGTGGAATATGTGCCAATCAGTTCTTTCATGCCTTTTTCCCTCCAGATTTCCCATCTTATGTAATATTGCAAGTATATGTCTTGCAAAGTGACTAGACAGAAAAGTGTATACTATAAATCAGAAAGGAATGTATTGTAGATGTAGTTAAAGAGATGCTGCAATCTCTCCTGACGGGTTTGTATTAGTAACTACTTGCATTCTCCATGTAATAACAATTCTTCCTTTGCAACGTGCCAGTCCGCAGGGGTAAAACTTGTGAGGTTCACGGTGGGCTGAAGTGTACAAAACAGTTCATTGGTTACTCATGGTTTAGCAGTCGCCTCCCTTGGCCAGCAGTGCAGTGAAGGGGAGAACAGCACTGGATTCTCCGGGGCACACTCTATTACAGGGCACACCGGCCAGGTAGTGATTGAGGTAACCTTGATGGTGATTGGGTTTCTGAGTGCTTGTGCGGCTGGGCCCCTGAATTAGGTAATGTTGTGACGCCAGAACCTTGATGGTGCAAAATGTTGAGAGTGGTAGTAGTAAGAAGTTAGAAGAATGAGGCAGGTTTAAATCCAACTGAGAACTTTACTGTAACCAGGTTCTTGATAACAGTTTACATCTAGTAATAAAGCAATATCTGATACACATGCAAGTTGAATGTGATGAATCCCAGTTACAGGCTGTACATGTAGTTATGTCTCAGGCTATAGTAGGTAGTTATGTACTCACTGATATTCAGCTCTTTGCCTTGCTTCAGTCTCAGTTTAGGAAGTTCAAGTCTTAGTCAGATCATGATTAAGAACCGTCTGGTTTGAAACATGTCGTTCTGACGGGAGGTGATGGGAGGTGATGACCACTGCTTTTGTACATTGACTGTATCTACGATGGAATAAGGATGATGCAGCGTTTTAACATACTATGTGCTGGAAGTTTCTTCTGTTTCAAGTTCAAGTCTTAGCTTTCTACACACAAGTGATGCAACAAAAATCTTATCTGTCCTTCAAAATAATGGTGAGGCTGCCGAAAGCTAATAAATCCTTCACCTAGATACAAAGGCGCCTAGAGCCTAGAATAGAGGGACAAATGCTATTGGAACAACTAATTGCAATGGGTGTGATATACCTGTTGCACCAAAAAATACTGATTGAGGGCTGCGATATACCTGCTGCCACAAAAAAACAGGGGTGAGTGATATAACTGCTGTGACAAAAAAATAATTGAGGGGTGTGATATACCTGATTCCACAAAATATTGATTAAGGGGTTCGATTTACCTGCTTCCACAAAATACTGATTAAGGAGTTCGATATACCTGTTTCCACCGAATATTGATTGAGGCCTGCAATATACCTGCTTCCACAAAATACTGATTAAAGTGTTTAATATACCTACTTCCACAAAATATTGATTGAGGCCTGCGATATACCTGCTTCCACAAAATACTGATTAAGGGGTTTGATATACCTACTTTCACAAAATACTGATTGAGGGTTGCGATATACCTGCTTCGACAAAATACTGATTAAGGGGTTTGATATACCTGCTTCAAAAAAATATTGATTGAGGCCTGGGATATAACTGCTTCCTCAAAATACCTATTAAGGGGTTCGATATACCTTTTTTAACCAAATATTGATTGAGGCCTGCGATATACCTGCTTCCACAAAATACTGATTATGGGGTTCAATATACCTGTTTCTACCAAATATTGATTGAGGCCTGCGATATACCAGCTTTTCACAAAATACTGATTGAGGGCTGCGATATACCTGCTTCCACAAAATACTGATTAAGGGGTTCGATATACCTGTTTCTACCAAATATTGATTGAGGCCTGCGATATACCTGCTTCCACAAAATATTGATTAAGGGGTTCGATATACCTGTTTTCATCAAATATTGATTGAGGAATGCAATATACCTGCTTCAACAAAATACTGATTAAGGGGTTTGATTTACCTGCTTCCACAAAATACTGATTAAGGGGTTTGATATACCTGTTTCCACCAAACATTGATTGAGGGGAGCGATATACCTGCCTCCACAAATTACTGATTAAGGGTAGAGTTGAGCGGCCACCTGGATGTTCGACGAGTTCGGCCGAACATCACAAAAAAGTTCGAGTTTGGGACCCGAACTTGACCCCGAACCCCATTGAAGTCAATGGGGACCCAAACTTTTGAGCACTAAAATGGCTGTAAAAAAGTTATGGAAAGGGCTAGAGGGCTTCAAATTGCAGCAAAATGTGGTTAAGAGCATGGCAAGTGCTCTGCAAATAAATGTAGATAGGGAAATGACTTCAAATAACATAAAATACGTCTTGGAGGGCGAGGTCCATATAGAGTAGGAGGTTGAGGAGGCGGTGGATGTGTAACGGTGTAGGTGGAAGCGGCAATGGAGGATAAGGAGGTAGCCTACAATGCTTTTATTTTATTTTTTTTTGTTTAAATTAGGGTACACCCCAAAACATTGGGAAATATAACCAGTTATAACCCCCTCCAGCCGTGCTAAACAAATGTTCAGACAATACACTGGCTGCAGGGCAGACCAGCACCTCTAAGGCGTACAGGGCAAGCTCAGGCCATATGCCCAATTTGGAGACCCAGAAGTTGAAGGGGGCAGACCCATCAGTCAGTACGTGTAGGCGTGTGCATACATACTGCCCATACATCAACTTTCGATGTTCTTTTCTGCGCCTACCATGGTGATCACGGTTAGCGGTGAATCAGGGTTCCACACCGGAGAGGGAGCATGAAAAAGGGAGACCACATCCAAGGGAGGTCAATGGCTGCAATGTGATCGAGCGAAAATGTGGGACAGGTTATTAAAGCAGATAGATCGAATAAAAGGACCAATTAAAGACGAATTTTAGAAATTTAAGTCCCTGTCACCTATGCAGAGCAGGGGTTTTTCATCGCCAGAAATGGGTTAATGTCCCCCACCAATGGAACAGATGATTTTTAAAAATTTCGGTCCCTGTCACCTATGTAGAGCAGGGGTTTATTCAGGGCTGGTGCAACCATATAGGCGAACTAGGCGTTCGCCTAGGGTGCCGGCCTGCTGGAGGTGCCCTGGTGGGCTCCCCCTGACTGGGGCTGCAGCCCTGGGTGAGCAGCTCTTGAGCCGCCCACAGCGCCGTTACAGGGGGGCCAGGAGGTGGAGGTCCTTCTTAAATATGGCAGAGCAGGCATCTGCTTACCCTAATGTCAGGTGCCTGCTCTGCCAGTAAATTACCGGAGGAGAGGAGGCGGGCGGCAAAGGAGGCTGTTCTAGCAGCTCCCCACTCCTCCCTCGTGTGCCGTCTGTGATGCTGGAATATGACGTCATTCCAGCCCAGGCATACTAAACGGCGCACTGGAGGATGAGGAGCTGCACCACACTGGACCCAAGGGAGGTGAGTGTTTAAGTGTTTGACTGAGTGAGTGTATTTATGTCAGTGAGTGAGGGTATGTATGTCTGTCTTTCTGTCAGTAAATGTATGTGTGTCTGTCATTGAGTGTCTGTGTGTGTATGTCAGTAAGTGAATGTATGTCAGTGAGTGTGGATGTCTGTCGGTCAGTAAATGTCTGTGTGTTTGTCAGTGAGTATGTGTATGTTTGTCAGTGAGTATATATGTGTGTTTGTCTGCCAGTGAGTGAGTGTCTGTCAGTGAGTTTCTGTGTGTGTGTGTTTCAGTGGGTAGGTGTATGTCTGTCAGTGAGTGTCTGTCAGTGAGTGTATGTGTGTCTGTCAGTGCGTTTCTGTGAACGTCATTCAGTGAGTGTCTAAGTGCGTGTCTGTCTGTCAGTGTGTGTGTGTGTATGCCTGTCAGTGAGTGAGTGACATGAGGGGGCGGCAAAATGGATCTTTGCCTAGGGCGGCAAAAATCCTTGAACCAGCCCTGGGTTTATTCACTGCAAAAATTGTAAAATGTCACCCAACAATGTAACAGAAAAATTTGTGAAATTTATTTACCTGTTTACTAGGTACAGCAGTGGTATATCACAGCCAAAAATTGGTGAATGTCACCCAACTATGTAACAGAAAATTTTGTGAAATTTATTAACCTGTCTACTAGGTAGAGCAGGGGTATATCACAGGCAAAAATTTGTGAATTTCACCCGAAAATGTAACAGACAAATTAGTGAAATGACAAAAAAAAATACATACAAATAAAGTAAAATAAATCTTGATGTATGAGGTGGAGGTCTATGTGGAGTAGGAGGGAGAGGAGGCGGTGGACGTAGCGGTGTAGGTGGAAGCGGCAGTGGAGGAGAACGAGGTAGCCAACACTGGTTTTTGGTTTTAATTATTAAATTTTTGTTGTAAATTAGGGTACACCCCAAAAGAGTGGGAAATATAAAAAATACAACAATGAGCAATTGTGCTGTAGTATAACAATGGCTGGGTAAGGCTGGTTTACATGTCTATTCTGCACAAGGTACGGACAAGTCCTGTGGGAAACATGCCTGGTTCATTTTAATGAATGTGAGCTTGTCCACATTGTCTGTGGACAGGCGGCTGCGCTTGTCTGTGATAACACCCGCTGCTGTGCTTAACACACGTTCAGATAATACACTGGCTGCAGGGCAGGCCAGCACCTCCAAGGCGTAAAGGGCAAGCTCATGCCATGTGCCCAATTTGGAGATCCAGAAGTTGAAGCGGGCAGACCCATCATTCAGTACGTGTAGGCGTGTGCACACATACTGCTCCACCATGTTGCTGAAATGCTGCCTCCTGCTAAGACATTCCATATCAGCTGGTGGTGCTGGTTGTTGTGGCGTGCTGACAAAGCTTTTCCACATTTTGGCCATGCTAACCCTGCCTTCTGAGGTGCTGGTGGTGCCCCAGCTGCATTGGCGACCTCTTCCTCTGCCTTCGCCTTGTGCTTCCACTGTGCCCCCACTAGCAGGTGGGAATGCCACCAGCAGCGCGTCTACCAGTGTGAGCTTGTACTTGCGCATCTTATGATCACGCTCCAGTGATGGAATTAAGGACGGTACATTGTCCTTGTAATGGAGATCCAGCAGTGTGGCCATCAGTAATCAGCACAAGTTAGAATTTGGGCAACTCGGCGGTCGTTGCGGAGATACTGCAGCATGTAATCGAATCGCTCATGTGTGCCAGGCTGTACAGAGGCAATGACAAGCTGTCCTCTGTCGGAGGTGTATCGTCTGTGTCCTCTATATCCCCCAGCCACGCACCAGTGATGGCCATGAGCTGGTTTGGGTGCCACCCTGCTGTGAACACGGTTCCTCCTCCTCCATCTCCTCCTCATCATCCTCCACCTCATCATCCTCCAGAACTGTTCTCTGGCTGGACAATTGTGTACCTGGCGTTTGTGGGTGCAGGAACCCACCCTTGGAGCCACTTGTGAATGACTGGCCTGAAACCCTATAAAATGATCCCTCTTCCTCCTCCTCCTCCTCCTGTGCCAAATCCTCTTCCATCATAGCCAGAAGCATTTTTTCAAGGAGGCATAGAAGTGGGATAGTAATGCTGAGAACGGCATTATCGGCACTGGCCATTTTGGTGGAGTACGCGAAACAGCCCAGCAAGGAACACAGGTCTCACATGGAGGCCCAGTCATTGGTGGTGAAGTGGTGCTGTTCCAAAGAGCGACTCATCCGTGCGTACTGCAGCTGAAACTCCACTATCGCCTGCTGCTGCTCGCACAGTCTGGCCAGCATGTGCAAGTTGGAGTTCCACCTTATGGGCACGTTGCATATGAGGCGGTGAGTGGGAAGGCCGAAGATACGCTGCAGCGCTGACAGTCGAGCAGCAGGGTGAGAATGCCGAAAGCGCGCACAGACGGCCCCCACTTTCTGCAGCAGCTCTGATATATTGGGGTAATTTTTAAGAAACCTCTGCACCACCAAATTCAGCACATGCGCCAGGCAAGGGATATTCGTCAAACCGGCTAGTCCCAGTGCTGCTACGAGATTTCGCCCATTATCGCACACCACCAGGGGCTTGAGGCTCACTGGCACCAATCACTCATCGGTCTGTTGTTCCATGCCTTTCCACAGCTCCTGAGCGGTGTGGGGTTTGTCCCCCAAACAGATACGTCTTAAAACTGCCTGCTGTCGTTTACCCCTGGCTGTGCTGAAGTTGGTGGTGATGGTGTTACGCTGACCGGATGAGGAGCAGGTAGAGGATGAGGAAGCGGAGTAGGAGGAGGAAGCAACAGGAGGCAAACTGAAGCGCCCTGCAATCCTCGGTGGTGGAAGGACATGCGCCAAACTGCTATCTGCCTCAGGTCCAGCCGCCAGTGCATTTACCCAGTGTGCTGTTATGGAGATATAACGTCCCTGACCATGCTTACTGGTCCACGTATCCGTAGTTAGGTGGACCTTGCCACAGATGGCGTTACGCAGTGCACACCTGATTTTGTCCCACACTTGGTTGTGCAGGGAAGGCATGGCTCGCCTGGAAAAGTAGTGGCAACTGGGCACGAAGTACTGTGGGACAGCCACCACCATAAGGCTTTTAAAACTCTCCGTCTCCACCAGAAGGAATGACAGCATTTCAAAGGCCAGGAATTGGGTAGGGGGGTACTTCCTCTTCCGCTCCAGTGTTTGGGAGATGGAGAGCGGAACGCTTCTGTGGGACATTGTGGAGATGCGTGGTGACCCAGGTGTTGGTGTTGCTGGCAGATCCTCTGTTTGCAGGGTGGCATGTGCAACTGTCACTTCAAAAGTGGATGAAGAGGCTGAGACTGCAGCAGAAGAGGAAGACTGCATCTAGAGACTTTTCTTTGTTTTTGAGGTGTCTCCTCCACTGCAGCTCGTGCTTTGCACTTAGATGCCTGGTCATGCCGGTTGTGCTCAGGTTGAGAACATGTATGCCTCCCTTCAGGCTCTGATTGCACAGCTTCAAACCACTCGTGTCTTGTCATCAGCACATTGTCTGAAGAACTGCCACGCCAGGGAATTCCTTGGAGCTGGCTTTGATGTGCTCGGTCCCTTGCTGCGTTGGGCAGTAGCACGCGTACTGTCTAGGGGATGGCCGCTCCGCTTTTGCTCCCTGCTCCCTCTTCTGCTGTGTTGGTGGCTCTGTGCGACCACCGCCTCTTCCTCTGAACTATACAGGTCACTCGCATGACCTTGATTCCATGTGGGGTCAAGCACCTCATCGTCCTCCACATCATCTTCCACCCAGTCTTCACCCCTGCCCTCCTTGTCGGACTGCACACTTTCGAAAGTCACAGCAGTTGGCACCTGTGTTTTGTCATCATCCGAGACATGCTGCGATTGTCCTCCCATGTACTCATCTTGAAACATAAGTGGTTGGGCACCGGTGCACTCAATCTCTTCCACTTCTGGGGCAGTGCTATGTGGAAGGTCCTCGGAAACCCTGCTAGCAGGGTCATCAAAAAGCAGAAGAGACTGCTGCATGACTTGGGGCTCAGACTGCTTGGTGGATTTGCAAGGGGGTGAGGTGAAAGACTGATGGACATCGACTGCAGGTGCTAACTCTGATCTTTCAGCAGGAGACTGGGTGGGAGACAATGAGAAGGAACTGGAGGCACTGTCAGCAACCCAATCAACTATCGCCTGTACTTGTTCTGGCCTCACCATTCGTAGAGCCGCATTAGGCCCGACCAAATAACGCTGAAGGTTCTGTCGCCTACTCGCACCTGAGGAAGGTGTTTCACTTGTGCGTGTAGCTGGCACAGATCGACCACCTCCTCTCCCTGCAACAGGAGCTCCAGCAGCAGAACCACGACCGGGGCCACGTCCCTTATTCAACGCTCTCCTCATTCTCCGCAAATTTAGGATCTTGCCCTTAATAAAAACTCACTGAAAAAAGTGGCTTAAACGGATGAAAATGCTTCAAACCCATACACTGTGGTGTGTCTATAATAGGGGGAGCAATTCCTCCGTATGCGGTCCGCAGACAACGGCAATCCCCAGCAAAAAAATGCGTACAATAGAGGATGCCGGTGTGGACCGCATGCACCACAAGAACATCTTACACAAAATGATACATTGTGCAGATGAAAAAATATACATACACAATTCACTGTAAAAAAAATGCACCAAAATGATACGCAACTGACAATACTAGCCGATTCCTCAGATCGATGTTAAAAGCTGAGAACTTTGCCAATATCTTCCAGTCAGGAACATATCGGAGCCCCTTATGCACCACGTCACAGTGTTTCAGCACGCATGGGGTCCTACCACTAACCTGCCCGTCGTGTGTGAACAGGGTCTGAACAGTGCAATTAATTAACTCACAGCCAGGCTCTCACATGCATTTGTGATACCACTATGGAGGCATGTGAGAGCCTGGCTGTGAGTTAATTGCACTGTTCAGACCCTGTTCACACACCACGGGCAGGTTAGTGGTAGGACCCCATGCGTGCTGAAACACTGTGACGTGTTGCATGAGGGGCTCCGATATGTTCCTGACTGGAAGATATTGGCAAAGTTCTCAGCTTTTAACATCGAACTGAGGAATTGGCTAGTATTGTCAGTTGCGTATTGTTTTGGTGCATTTTTTTGCAGTGAATTGTGTATGTATATTTTTTCAATTCACTGCAAAAAAAAAAATTAATAGCACAATATAACAGCAGTATCCAACGCGTGTATTTCACACTGACAGATGCTGTAAATTTAGTATTTGGCCCAAATGGGTGTTTTTTTTTTTATAACAGAATATAACAGCAGTAACAGCGTGTATTTCACACTGACAGATGCATCAAACACCGCAAAATTAGGATTTTGCCCAAAATGGGTGTTTTTTTAATAACAGAATATGACAGTAGTATCTAACGCTTGTATTTCAAACTGACAGATGCAGCAAAGGCTGTAAAATTTAGTATTTTGCCCAAAAAGTGTGTTTTTTTAAACCCAGAAAATTATTGCAGTATTTCAAGCTTGTATTTAACAATGACAAATGCTGCAAAAGCCACAGATGTAGGGTCTTGCCAAAAATGGGTGATTTTTTTAAAGCTTCTATTTGACTGTCACAAATGCACATATGCTGTGGTGGTGCACTGAACTTGCATAAAACGGCCGCCGCCCACCTAACTAACAGACAGATAAAAGTAATTTTTCTGTGTCACTGGGCTCAGGGCAGGGTAAAAAGATTGTGCACTGCAGCTTATATAGAGGTTGGGTCACATGCTGCACTGGCCAATCACAGCCATGCCATTAGTAGGCATGGCTATGATGGCTTCTAAGGGCACATGAGTTAAACGCTTGTTGATTGGCTGCTCTGCAGCCTTTCAAAAAGTGCCATTAAATCGCCGAACACCGAACCCGAACCCGGAATTTTACTGAAAAGTTCGGGTTCGGGTCCGCGGTCAAAAATCTTAAAGTTCGGTACGAACCTGAACTTTACAGTTCAAGTTTGCTCAACCCTAATTAAGGGGTTTGATATATCTGCTACCACAAAATACTGATTGAGGGCTGCGATATACCTGCTTCCACAAAATACTGAATAAGGGGTTTGATATACCTGTTTCCACCAAATATTGATTGAGGCCTACGATATACCTGCTTCTGCAAAATACTGATTAAGGGGTTTGATATATCTGCTTCCATAAAATATTGATTGAGGGGTGCGATAGACCTGCTTCCACAAAATACTGATTAGGGGTTTGATATACCTGCTTCCACCAAATATTGATTAAGGCCTGTGATATACCTGCTTACACAAAATTTTGATTAAGGGGTTCAATATACCAGTTTACACCAAATATTGATTGAGGCCTGCAATATACCTGCTTCCACAAAATACTGATTAAGGGGTTTGATATCCTGGGTTCCACAAAATACTGATTGAGGGCTTCGATATACCTGCTTACACAAAATACTGATTGAGGGCTGCGATATACCTGCTTACACAAAATACTGATTAGGAGTTTGATATACCTGCTTCCACCAAATATTGATTGAGGCCTGCCATATACCTGCTTCCAAAAAAATACTGATTAAGTGGTTTGATATACCTCCTTCCACTAAATACTGATTGAGGGCTGCAATATACCTGCTTCCACAAAATACTGATTAAGAGGTTCGCTATACCTGCTTTCACCAAATATTGATTGAGGCCTACGATTTATCTGCTTCGACAAAATACCGATTAAGGGGTTCGATATACCTGCTTCCACCAAATATTGATTGAGGCCTGCAATATACCTGCTCTCACAAATATACTGATTAAGGGGTTCGATATATACCTGTTTCCACAAAATATAGATTGAGGCCTGCGATATACCTGCTACCACAAAATATTGATTAAGGGGTTTGATATACCTGCTTCCACAAAATATTGATTGAGTGCTGCGATATACCTGCTTCCACAAAATACTGATTAAGGGGTTCGATATACCTGTTTCTACCAAATATTGATTGAGTCCTGCAATATACCTGCTTGCACAAAATATTGATTAAGTGGTTCGATATACCTGTTTCCACCAAATATTGATTGAGGGGTGCGATATACCTGCTTCCACAAAATACTGATTAAGGGGTTCGATATACCTGCTTTCACCAAATATTGATTGAGGCCTACGATTTACCTGCTTCGACAAAATACAGATTAAGGGGTTCGATATACCTGTTTCCACAAGATATTGATTGAGGCCTGCGATAAACCTGCTCCCACAAAATGCTGATTAAGGATTTGATATACCGCTTCCACCAAATATTGATTGAGGCCTGCGATATATCTGCTTCCATATACCTGCGATATACCTGCTTCCGGTGACTGTTCAGGCATTTTGGACGGACATAATACTGCAGCATGCTGCAGTATTATGTCCGGCCAAAACGCCTGACAGTGACTAAACGGAAGGCATACTGATGCAAACTGAATGGATTTCTATCCATTCAGAAGGCATTAGGATACGCCTGATCAGTTTTTTTTCCAGCATAGAGCCCTTTTGACGGAACTCTATGCTGGAAAAGAATAACGCTAGTGTGAAAGTACCCTAAGGCCCCTTTCACACTTGCGAGTTTTCCGCACGGGTGCAATGCGTGAGGTGAACGCATTGCACCCGCGCTGAATCCGGACCCATTCATTTCTATGGGGCTGTGCACATGAGAGGTGATTTTCACGCATCATTTGTGCGTTGCGTGAAAATCGCAGCATGCTCTATATTGTGCGTTTTTCACGCAACGCAGGCCCCATAGAAGTGAATGGGGCTGCGTGAAAATCGCAAGCATCTGCAAGCAAGTGCGGATGCGGTGCGATTTTCACGCATGGTTGCTAGGATGAAAGTCTATTCACTGTATTATTTTCCCTTATAACATGGTTATAAGGAAAAATAATAGCATTCTTTTATACAGAATGCTAAGTAGAAGGTCAATTGAGGGTTAAAAAAATAATAATAATTAACTCACCTCCTCCAATTGATTGCGTAGCTGCCGGTCTCATGTTCGTTCTTCAGGACCTGTTAAAGGACCTGTGGTGACATCACTGTGCTCATCACATGATACATCACATGATTCATGAAATTTGTATCCAGTGAACGCCAAATGTACCTCCAGCCACATTATCACAAGTTCTTTTCTGTCAGTTGAATGCCTATTTTTTGGGGCCTGTATTGGCCTACAGTAAAACTTTTATTCATTGACCGCCAAATGTACCTCCAGCCACAAAATCACAAGTTCTTTTCTGTCAAGTGAATGCCTAATTTTTGGGGCCTGTACTCCCTTGGCCTAAAATAACCCCTTAATTGACCTTCTACTAAGCCTTCTGTATTAAAGAATGCTATTATTTTCCCTTATAACTATATTATAAGGGAAAATAATAAAATTTACAGAATACTGAACCCAAACCCGAATTTCTGTGAAGAAGTCCGGGTTCGGGACAGGGTACCAAACATGCCGATTTTTCTCACCGCATTAAAACGCTTTGCACTCGCGGGGAAAAATCGTGCATGTTCCCGCAACGCACCCGCATCTTTTCCCGCAATGCATCCGCATCTTTTCCCGCAACGCACCCGCAACGCCCGTGAACTTAGCCTTAGAAGAACCCATGACCCGTGACTGGAACCCATTATGTAAATGATTTAATTTACAATCGATTAACATATACTAAAACAATATAACTAATGGCTAACATTTTCACTTTTACTTTCAGTGATGAGTGTGAGAAACTATAAGCTTTCTAATTCCTGTTAAAGGGTGTATAGTATAGCAGAATAATATACCAGTAAATGGATACATTTAATAACTAAACAGAATTACAATTTTATTTCCAAATGATATTTTTTTGGAAACACAATAGTTGTAGACATAGAAATTGTCTAGATATTATTTATCACTAAATATTATATATATATATATATATATATATATATATATATCATAATAGTATTTAAAGGATCTAATCAGCATGTAAAATAAAATAAAATAAAATAGAAGGATCTATGGCAGCTAATAGAATGTGTTACCATAGGAGTCCCACTTGATTTCTGTTAACACAGCTGATCAATAAATGATTCTATTTTGGAATGGAAAAAAATACTGTAAGTGGGGAAATTTGAGAGGTCTGTTCAGAACAGAAATACTCTACAAGCCAGCTCTGCAAAAGAAGCTTGACATGGAGAACCAGTGAAGGTCACTGCTTAGAGAAGGAGACTACTGTATGATCAACTACTATATGTGAAATATATCTATTGTATGCTATTATATTTACTGAACAGGTACTTAAATAGAATGCTAGAAGAGGCAATTTTCTAAAATTAAAAATAGAAACATATAATCATTTTTGGTGGTATATAATACAGTCTATTGATTTTTGACCAGACACAATGGGAATGCCAATGTAAGTTTAAAAGCTCACCAGTGAAATCCAGAGAACTGACCAATAAATTGTACTAATATTACTTTTAGTAAAATCTATAGGACATCATAGTGAAAAATAAATAAATCAGCACCCTTTTTCAGAGTGTCTAGCATATGTCACCTGATGTGCTCAGTCCATCTTACCCACACGGCTACTATACAGATTTTCAGAGAAGGTTGATAACAGCAAACAGAGGTCAGCTTGGATATGTAGAAACTTAATTTTAATCCATAAGATATGATTTTTCAAGCATGTCTGCTTTGAACGTTGCAATGGATTAAAGGGGATTTTTCTACATATCTTAGGTGGCTTCTGTGTATGTTTCATACTTTGGTCACTGATGGTTCTAGTCAAGAGTTGGGTTGAATCTCATATTCCATTTGTTGAGTAGTGTTGAGGACGAAATATTCGAATCGCGAATATCGCCACTTCAAGAATTCACGAATATTTAGAATATAGTGCTATATATTCATATTTGCAAATAGTGTACAATATTCTAATCGGAAATTTATCGCGAATATATTACATTGCCGATTTTCGCAATCAAGTAAACAATGACTGGAGATCACAAATTCTCGAATTTACTAATTTATGGCGAATATTCGGACAAAAATGTGCGAAATATCGCAAATTCGAATATTGCCTATGCCACTCATTACTATTGTTGAGTTTTATGGACCATGGACCTGAATTTTACTTGCTGATATTTTTGGCATGAGCATTAACTTGGACAATTCCCTCCTTATGGGCATATTTTTAGGTTTTTTATTGCATTTCTAGAATACTGTATGTTCTATAATTTGGGTTCATGCAATGCCTTCTCAATTATTTTTTCAGGACTGTTATATATACAGTACAGACCAAAAGTTTGGACACACCTTCTCATTCAAAGAGTTTTCTTTATTTTCATGACTATGAAGGCATCAAAACTATGAATTAACACATGTGGAATTATATACATAACAAACAAGTGTGAAACAACTGAAAATATGTCATATTCTAGGTTCTTCAAAGTAGCCACCTTTTGCTTTGATTACTGCTTTGCACACTCTTGGCATTCTCTTGATGAGCTTCAAGAGGTAGTCCCCTGAAATGGTCTTCCAACAGTCTTGAAGGAGTTCCCAGAGATGCTTAGCACTTGTTGGCCCTTTTGCCTTCACTCTGCGGTCCAGCTCACCCCAAACCATCTCGATTGGGTTCAGGTCCGGTGACTGTGGAGGCCAGGTCATCTGGCGCAGCACCCCATCACTCTTCTTCATGGTCAAATAGCCCTTACTTTCAAAGTTTTCCCCAATTTTTCGGCTGACTGACTGACCTTCATTTCTTAAAGTAATGATGGCCACTCATTTTTCTTTACTTAGCTGCTTTTTTCTTGCCATAATACAAATTCTAACAGTCTATTCAGTAGGACTATCAGCTGTGTATCCACCTGACTTCTCCTCAACGCCACTGATGGTCCCAACCCCATTTATAAGGCAAGAAATCCCACTTATTAAACCTGACAGGGCACACCTGTGAAGTGAAAACCATTTCAGGGGACTACCTCTTGAAGCTCATCAAGAGAATGCCAAGAGTGTGCAAAGCAGTAATCAAAGCAAAAGGTGGCCACTTTGAAGAACCTAGAATATGACATATTTTCAGTTGTTTCACACTTGTTTGTTATGTATATAATTCCACATGTGTTAATTCATAGTTTTGATGCCTTCAGTGTGAATCTACAATTTTCATAGTCATGAAAATAAAGAAAACTCTTTGAATGAGAAGGTGTGTCCAAACTTTTGGTCTGTACTGTATGTGCTTGGTTCTAGCTTTGGTGAATAGAAAAGGTATTCTGTCATTGAGAGACAGGTCATTGAGAGACAGGAATATGTCACCTCTCATTTTATTTTGAGATTGTACCCCAGTAAGTAAAGTAAAAAAGATAAAAATGATGGCACTGATTTATCAAGACTGGCATCTGCTACACCGGTCTTGATAGGGCTAGGGTTGATCGCAAATATTCTAATTGATAATTTTTATCGCGAATATCGGCACTTCGAGAATTCGCGAAGGTCTAGAATATAGTGCTATATCTTCGCAATCGCAAATATTCTAGATTTTTTTTTCATCAGTACCCTCACTGCTTCTTGCTTATGGGCCAATGAGAAGGCTGCAATATCGTTGTCTGAGCTTAGCAACATCCCTAACAACCAATAGGAAAGTTGCCTACCCCTTACTATATAGGAACTTCCCCAGCAGCCATTTTCTGCAGTTTTTTGCAGTTATGAGAGAGAAAGAGCAGTGTCATTGCTGTGCTCTGTGCTTTACTGAGTCAACTGCATCCTTATTCAATTACATTAGACAGTTAGTTAGCTCATATATATAATACAGATAGTTAGTGGGAGATAGTCAGAGTAAGTTAAATAGGCATCATTAATGTCGATTTGCGCAATGGCAAATATATTGGAGCACTCTATCTGCATATAAAGCTATTGTTCTGCCATGCATGCGAAATATAATCAAAAACAGTGCTGTAATGTAAAATTACTTACAGTGATCAGGAGTTCTTCCTCACAGTCACGAAAGTTGCTGCCAACCATTTTCTCGAGTCTCAGGAAACTTCTAGAAGCTTGAAAAATGTAGCAAAAGTGAGCCACGCCTGTATTGAACGTGCAATACGCGCATATTACTTTGCCGATTTTTGCAATCAAGAAAATAATGATTGGAGGTCACAATATTTAGCATAAAATTCACGAAATATTGCGAAAACGAATATTGCCTATGCTGCTCATCACTAGATAAGGCCTGCCTTGTAGAAGGAGACCTGCAAATCATGACTTGGCCCAAGCCTCATGATAAGTTACATGCCTCCTCCAGCACTCTGTGTCAGAATTAACTCTTCGGGAGCTCGGAGCTGCCATAGATTTTAGTCAGTATTTACTCAATTTTATGGCTTAAATAATGATGAATGTACTGGGACCTACGGCCCTGCCCACACCCCACTATCATTATCCCACCTTTTCGGAAACTGGCGAGGGCAGAATAAAAATGCCAGTTGTAATCGAAAAAGTCACAATGGCATTTATCAAATTACAAAACCAGGGTTTTGTGACTTTTTAACGCTAAAAGAGGCATAGGGGTGAATGATAAATTTTCCCCCTAAGATTTGAAAAGAATGTACCTTTTAAAGGAAACCTGTCAGCCATACTATGCTGCCCTCAGTATAGTGACAGCCCCACTGATTTCAGCAGGATGTCTCTTCTGGGCTACTATTCATTACCTTTTCAGTACTGATAAGCCGAAACTTGCAACACACACTAGCACTGCAAGGGAGTTGAGTTGATGAGACTTGTGGCCCCTCTCCCCTCCCCTTCCCCCCCCCTTGCCCCCCCCCCGGCACATCCGGACCATGATTGGCACGTGTCTTTACTGTTAAGAAAAAAAACAACCATATGATATTTGAACGTATCATGATATCATTATCTAAAACATTTTCTCTTTCTAGCATAAAAAAGTGGCATAGATTTCACTAATGAGCAGAGCATAACTTACTTTACTAGTTTAAATTTATGCCACCCACATTTCATGCCAGTTGTAGAATGTGGTATCACAAGAAAGATGTGAAAATGATGTGATTCTAACGGAGCTGTGACCCACACCTGCTGGAGATCTGCAAAGTGTTACAACAAGATTGTGAGTGTCACGTAAGAAAACAATATATGTGCTTAACTAAATTAACTTTGTGTTAACACTTAGCACTTTTCATTGATGATCTGCTTTCTAGTATTACAGAAGCAGTTAATATTGGAATATTCTGTGTTGTTTGTTGGTTAGTTCACATTATGTATTAATACTGCATATACTGAATCATAATATTAAAACCTCTGGTCCCATAGTGCTGCTATAACAGCTCTGATTCTGACTCATTGAGGCATGGACTCCACAAGTACTCTGAAGGTGTCCTGTGGTATCTGGCACCAAGATGTTAATAGCAGATCCTTTAAAGGGGTTGCCCGGGTTCAGAGCTGAACCCAGACATACCTCCATTTTCACCCAGGCAGCCCCCCTGACATGAGCATCGGAGAAGTTCATGCTCCGATGCTCTCCTTTGCCCTGTGCTAAATCGTGCAGGGAAAAGGCCTTTTTAGGAGTTCTGGTGACATACCGGGGCTCTCCATGGGGCTGCCAGGAAGCCCGGTGACGTCACCAGCATTAATGGGCGGGCTTTAGCACTGCCCTAGCCAGTAAAATGGCTAGGGCAGCACTAAAGCCCGCCCATCAGAGCCGGTGACGTCACCGAACACACTGCCGGCAGCGTGTTATGATAAACAAAAGAACCCGTGAGATGCTCTGATGCTAGCATCAGGGGGGTTGCCTGGGTGAAAATAAGGGTATGTCCGGGTTCAGCTCTAAACCCGGACAACCCCTTTAAGGTATTTAAAGAGGTTGTCCGCTTTATTTATATTGATGTACTATCCTCAAGATAAGTTATCATTTTCATATCAGTGGGGATCCGACTCCCTGCTTATTAGCTGTTTAACCACCTCAGCCCCCAGTGCTTAAACACCCTGAAAGACCAGGCCACTTTTTACACTTCTGACCTACACTACTTTCACCGTTTATTGCTCGGTCATGCAAGTTACCACCCAAATGAATTTTACCTCCTTTTCTTCTCACTTATAGAGCTTTCATTTGGTGGTATTTCATTGCTGCTGACATTTTTACTTTTTTTGTTATTAATCGAAATTTAACGATTTTTTTGCAAAAAAATGACATTTTTCACTTTCAGTTGTTAAATTTTGCAAAAAAAACGAGATCCATATATAAATTTTGCACTAAATTTATTGTTCTACATGTCTTTGGGTAAAAAAAAAAAATGGTTTGGGTAAAAGTTATAGCGTTTACAAACTATGGTACAAAAATGTGAATTTCCGCTTTTTGAAGCAGCTCTGACTTTCTGAGCACCTGTCATGTTTCCTGAGGTTCTACAATGGCCAGACAGTACAAACACCCCACAAATGACCCCATTTCGGAAAGTAGACACCCTAAGGTATTCGCTGATGGGCATAGTGAGTTCATAGAACTTTTTATTTTTTGTCACAAGTTAGCGGAAAATGATGTTTTTTTTTTTTTTTTTCTTACAAAGTCTCATATTCCACTAACTTGTGACAAAAAATAAAAACTTCCATGAACTCACTATGCCCATCAGCGAATACCTTGGGATGTCTTCTTTCCAAAATGGGGTCACTTGTGGGGTAGTTATACTGCCCTGGCATTCTAGGGGCCCAAATGTGTGGTAAGGAGTTTGAAATCAAATTTTGTAAAAAATGGCTGGTGAAATCCGAAAGGTGCTCTTTGGAATGTGGGCCCCTTTGCCCACCTAGGCTGCAAAAAAGTGTCACACATGTGGTATCTCCGTATTCAGGAGAAGTTGGGGAATGTGTTTTGGGGTGTCATTTTACATATACCCATGCTGGGTGAGAGAAATATCTTGGCAAAAGACAACTTTGTATAAAAAAATGGTAAAAGTTGTCTTTTGCCAAGATATTTCTCTCACCCAGCATGGGTATATGTAAAATGACACCCCAAAACACATTCCCCAACTTCTCCTGAATACGGAGATACCAGATGTGTGACACTTTTTTGCAGCCTAGGTGGGCAAAGGGGCCCATATTCCAAAGAGCACCTTTCGGATTTCACTGGTCATTTTTTACAGAATTTGATTTCAAACTCCTTACCACACATTTGGGCCCCTAGAATGCCAGGGCAGTATAACTACCCCACAAGTGACCCCATTTTGGAAAGAAGATACCCCAAGGTATTCGCTGATGGGCATAGTGAGTTCATGGAAGTTTTTATTTTTTGTCACAAGTTAGTGAAATATGAGACTTTGTAAGAAAAAAAAAAATCATCATTTTCCACTAACTTGTGACAAAAAATAAAAAATTCTAGGAACTCGCCATGCCCCTCACGGAATACCTTGGGGTGTCTTCTTTCCAAAATGGGGTCACTTGTGGGGTAGTTATACTGCCCTGGCATTTTCCAGGGGCCCTAATGTGTGGTAAGTAGGTAAATGACCTGTGAAATCCTAAAGGTGCTCTTTGGAATGTGGGCCCCTTTGCCCACCTAGGCTGCAAAAAAGTGTCACACATGTGGTATCTCCGTACTCAGGAGAAGTTGGGGAATGTGTTTTGGGGTGTCATTTTACATATACCCATGCTGGGTGAGAGAAATATCTTGGCAAAAGACAACTTTTCCCATTTTTTTATACAAAGTTGTCTTTTGCCAAGATATTTCTCTCACCCAGCATGGGTATATGTAAAATGACACCCCAAAACACATTCCCCAACTTCTCCTGAATACGGAGATACCAGATGTGTGACACTTTTTTGCAGCCTAGGTGGGCAAAGGGGCCCACATTCCAAAGAGCACCTTTCGGATTTCACTGGTCATTTTTTACAGAATTTGATTTCAAACTCCTTACCACACATTTGGGCCCCTAGAATGCCAGGGCAGTATAACTACCCCACAAGTGACCCCATTTTAGAAAGAAGACACCCCAAGGTATTCGCTGATGGGCATAGTGAGTTCATGGAAGTTTTTATTTTTTGTCACAAGTTAGTGGAATATGAGACTTTGTAAGAAAAAAAAATATAAAAAAATCATCATTTTCCACTAACTTGTGACAAAAAATAAAAAATTCTAGGAACTCGCCATGCCCCTCACGGAATACCTTGGGGTGTCTTCTTTCCAAAATGGGGTCACTTGTGGGGTAGTTATACTGCCCTGGCATTTTCCAGGGGCCCTAATGTGTGGTAAGTAGGTAAATGACCTGTGAAATCCTAAAGGTGGTCTTTGGAATGTGGGCCCCTTTGCCCACCTTGGCTGCAAAAAAGTGTCACATATCTGGTATCTCCGTATTCAGGAGAAGTTGGGGAATGTGTTTTGTGGTGTCATTTTACATATACCCATGCTGGGTGAGAGAAATATCTTGGCAAAAAACAACTTTTCCCATTTTTTTATACAAAGTTGGCATTTGACCAAAATATTTCTCTCACCCAGCATGGGTATATGTATAATGACACCCCAAAACACATTCCCCAACTTCTCCTGAGTATGGCGATACCAGATGTGTGACCCTTTTTTGCAGCCTAGATGCGCAAAGGGGCACACATTCCTTTTAGGAGGGCATTTTTAGACATTTGGATACCAGACTTCTTCTCACGCTTTGGGGCCCCTAGAATGCCAGGGCAGTATAAATACCCCACATGTGACGCCATTTTGGAAAGAAAACACCCCAAGGTATTCAATGAGGGGCATGGCGAGTTCATAGAAATTTTTTTTTTTTGGCACAAGTTAGCGGAAATTGATATTTTTTATTTTTTTCTCACAAAGTCTCCCTTTCCGCTAACTTGGGACAAAAATTTCAATCTTTCATGGACTCAATATGCCCCTCACGGAATACCTTGGGGTGTCTTCTTTCCGAAATGGGGTCACATGTGGGGTATTTATACTGCCCTGGCATTCTAGGGGCCCTAAAGCGTGAGAAGAAGTCTGGAATATAAATGTCTAAAAAATTTTACGCATTTGGATTCCGTGAGGGGTATGGTGAGTTCATGTGAGATTTTATTTTTTGACACAAGTTAGTGGAATATGAGACTTTGTAAGAAAAAAAAATAATAATTCCGCTAACTTGGGCCAAAAAAATGTCTGAATGGAGCCTTACAGAGGGGTGATCAATGACAGGGGGGTGATCAATGACAGGGGGGGTGATCAGGGAGTCTATATGGGGTGATCACCCCCCTGTCATTGATCACCCCCCTGTAAGGCTCCATTCAGATGTCCGTATGTGTTTTGCGGATCCGATCCATGTATCCGTGGATCCGTAAAAATCATACGGACATCTGAATGCAGCCTGACAGGCGGGTGATCAATGACAGGGGGGGTGATCAATGACAGGGGGGTGATCAGGGAGTCTATATGGGGTGATCACCCCCCCTGGAAGGCTCCAGGGAAACGCCTGTATGTGTTTTGCGGATCCGATCCATCTATCAGTGGATCCGTAAAAATCATGCGGACATCTGAATGGAGCTTTACAGGGGGGTGATCAATGACAGGGGTGTAATCAATGACAGGGGGGTGATCAGGGAGTCTATATGGGGTGATCACCACAGTCATTGATCACGCCCCTGTAAGGCTCCATTCAGACGTCCGTATGCGTTTTGCGGATCCGATCCATCTATCAGTGGATCCGTAAAAATCATGCGGACATCTGAATGGAGCTTTACAGGGGGTTGATCAATGACAGGGGGGTAATCAATGACAGGGGGGTGATCAGGGAGTCTATATTGGGTGATCACCACAGTCATTGATCACGCCCCTGTAAGGCTCCATTAAGACGTCCGTATGCGTTTTGCGGATCCGATCCATCTATCAGTGGATCCGTAAAAATCATGCGGACATCTGAATGGAGCTTTACAGGGGGGTGATCAATGACAGGGGGGTAATCAATGACAGGGGGGTGATCCGGGAGTCTATATAGGGTGATCACCACAGTCATTGATCACGCCCCTGTAAGGCTCCATTAAGACGTCCGTATGCGTTTTGCGGATCCGATCCATCTATCAGTGGATCCGTAAAAATCATGCGGACATCTGAATGGAGCTTTACAGGGGGTTGATCAATGACAGGGGGGTAATCAATGACAGGGGGGTGATCAGGGAGTCTATATGGGGTGATCAGGGGTGATCAAGGGTGAATAAGGGGTTAATAAGTGACAGGGGGGGGGTGTAGTGTAGTGGTGCTTGGTGCAACATATTACAGAGCTGCCTGTGTCCTCTGGTGGTCGATCCAAACAAAGGGGTCCACCAGAGGACCAGGTAGCAGGTATATTAGACGCTGTTATCAAAACAGAGTCTAATATACCTGTTAGGGGTTAAAAAAAACACATCTTCAGCCTGCCAGCGAATGATCGCCGCTGGCAGGCTGGAGATCCACTCTCTTACCTTCCGTTCCTGTGAACGCGCGCGCCTGTGTGCGCGCGTTCACAGGAAATCTCGGCTCGCGCGAGATGACGCATATATGCGTGACTCTGCGCAGGGCTGCCACCTCTGGAACGCGAATCTGCGTTAGGCGGTCCGGAGGTGGTTAAATAGAAGGCCGCAAATCCTACAAGCACTGCCTTCCCTTCATTGTTTACCTGCTTGCAATCGCAGCAATGAGCAGTGTAATTACAGCTATGTTGTCCCACTCACTTCAATAGGGCGGCTCCTTCCTATTCAATTGAATAGGAAGGAGCTATCCCACTGAAGTCAAAGGGATGGCTTAGGTGTAATTAAACCTACTCATGCCTGCAGTTGCGACGGCAAGCAGGTAAACAATGAAGAGAAGGCTGCGCTCGTAGGAGCGCTGTATTCTCTTCAAACAGCTGATCGGCAGGCAAAGTTTTGAAAAATTTGATTTGGCAATTTCGCCAAAGGAATACCCAGGCCACTGCATAGAATATCTCAATTGTAGTTGAGTTTATCATCTCGCTCAGAAGGTGTAAAAAAGGTCCCCATTTTGGCCGGGTAGTGAGGGTCTAACAACATGGAGAGCCAGTAGTCATCCTTCTGCCGAATGGTGATAATGCGGCTTTCACTACGCAATCAACTCAACGTGCATCTGGCCATTTGCACAAGGGATTCAGAGGGATTCCCTTCCTCCATCTCCACTGCATACTTCCACAGTCTGTTGAGTCATCTGCGTCGTCTTCGTCATCGACATCCAGCTCCTCATTCTCCTCACTTGTCGCTTAGGCAGATAAACCACCTAGTTCTGTATAGAATTCCTGGGTGTTTATGTCCTACTCTTCGTCCTCCTCCTCCTGTGCCAGTTCAGCCCCCACAGTGCAATAATTATGAATGTACTGGGGCCTGTGGCCCTGCCCACACCCCACTATCGTTATGCCACCTTTTCGGAAACTGGCGAGGGTAGCTTAAAAAGGTGACCGTGAGATCATTCATCCTGTAGTCCTGGCGACTGACAAATAAAATGGCCTCCTCAAAGGGCCTGTACAAATGGCAGGTGTCACACATGAGCTGCCACTGTCTAACTTCAAAGTTACACTGGGAAGTAATCCTGTCCATCTGCATCATCAAGAAAATGGTCACGGGTTTCATCTGTTCATATAGTCGGTCCAACATGTGGAGCACAGAGTTCCACCATGTGGAAACGTTGCATATGAGGTGATGTAGGGGAACACCATTGTCCCTTTGCAGCCTAAGTAGGGAGTGTTTTGCACGGTAAGAGTGGCTGAAGTACATACACAGTTTCCTTGACATTTTTAAGACATCTTGCAGTTGGGTAGAAGACTTCATAAACCGGGTGACAATCAGATTGAAGACATTCCCCATGCAGGGCGCATGGGTAAGCCCTCCCTGATGCAGCACAGATTGAATGTTCCTCCTGTTATCGGTGACCATGATTCCTATCTACATCTGACAGCCAGGATTCGATTTCTTGGTTGATGACGTGGAGCAGACCTTCCCTGGTGTGGCTTCGTTAGCCCAGGCTGACCAGGTGCAGAACCGCGTGACAATACCTTGCTTTGCATAGGTTGTATGCTGGAGGACCACTCTGAACTTTGCCTACAGTGTAGGCTGAGGACAAGGTGGACAATAAGGAGGCAGAGGAGGTCATTGGCATAGAAATTTCACAATTACAAGGTATAGATGGCATTGCTATCACTTGACCTAGTTGCTGGGTTGCCTGGGCCGGAACCACATTTACACAGTGGGCTGTAAAGGACATAGTTACAGCTCCACATGTCAGCGCTGGCATGAACTGTATCAAACTCCGACAGACTCGAGGACTGGCCCCGGATCTTCTGCTCAACATGCGTGTGCAGGGCTAGTACAGCTTTTTTAGAGAAGTAAAGATGGCTTGGGACTCTCCATCTCTTCAGTTCTCTGAAATATTCAGGGACCTCAATATGTAAAGGGAGGGACTGTAGCACCAGCAACTTGGCCAGGTGCACGTTCAGCTTCTGCGCAGTTGGATAAGTGCACACATACTGTCTTATCTTTGCCATTGCCTCGGTGATCGATTGCTGGCGAAACACGTTGTAGTGTACGGGAGCTGTAATGCCCGTCACTACAGAAGGGTCACTTGTGTGCTGTCGTTTCTCCTTATTTAAGGGAAAGTTGGTATAAGTCATCTTTATAAAATGTAATGTAATGTAATGCTATGTACTTCCCTGTTACTGTAAAATGTGCATGTACAGGCCTGCTAGGGGTGTCATTCCAGCTCTTAGTCGCTAGAGGGAGCTAGGGAGCCCTAGTTTATATAAGGCCCAGTCAGGGAAAGGAAAGTTAGTTGGAGTCTAGAGTTGTAGTCTGGAGTTGGAGTCTAGAGTTAAAGAGTTGGAGTTGGAGTTGGAGATTAGACTATGTCTGAGTCAAGTCCAGGCCTGAAGCCTGCAGACCAGGAGAGGGTATTGCAGTCCCTGTAACCAGGTTCCAGATCCAAGGAGAAGGTTCCCCTCCTGAGTTCATATATGCAGAAGCAGGAACACCACAGTTAACCAGCCTGAGGAAACTGAGAGAGACAGAGGCAAGTCCAGAAAAGCAAGAGGTACTAAAGACAACAGAGGAGGTACTTGATAATTATAAAACCAAGGATATACGCCAGAGCTAGGGCATCGGGCCTTGGAGAAGAGTTTCTATGTTCCAGGATCAGTCAGGAATAGAGTGCAAGCCGCCTGTACTGCAAGTCCTGTGTTTAACACTCTGAAGTCACCTTGCTATATATATTGCCTGCATCAAATGTACTGCAACCAACTGTCTGCAAAGGAACTGCGCTTCCATCTATGTCCATGCATGATGACTACTAAAGTTTGAGTTCTGTTTTAACATCACGTGGTTCCTCAATTATTCCTGCTATCAGCAAACGGCGTGCCACCGTTTAATTGGCACTGGCATCACGAACATTACTTATCATCACCTGCCCTTGCAGAGAGTCAGCTGTCTCAGGTTAGTGTCACAATTGCACTACAACACCCAGGAACATTTCTACACCTAACTTGAGTACGCTGCAACGTGACGATGAGTAGGAGAAGAAGCATCAGGAACAATAGATGAAGGGAAGGAATAATAGCTTCCTTCTGCTGAGGATGAGGAGCCCTGAGTTCTGGAGATGGTGTGTAGGCTGCTGGGAGATGCAGCGGTTGTTGTATCAAGCTGTACTATTACATTAGTGGACACGTAACGGAGAAAAAAAGGAAAAGGGAGGAGGTTAACAAATGTTTCATACTAACTCCCAGTAATATTTCACTACCACAGCAGACTCCCTATGCACGTCACTGCAAGGCAGGCTCTCTGCAGCCAGGAAATAGCCTTTTTTTTTTACATGATTTGCCTCAAATAAATTTGGATCGAAGCAAATTTTGTAAAAAAAATTGGCAAAGCGGGTGAATCGATTTTTTTTTTTAATTAGCTCATCTCTAATGATGATGCCCCCTCTTCACTTGGCTCCCACATGTGTTTGGCTCCACTACTGTCTGTTCTTCACTTATGTCACCGACACCAGTTTTATGGCAACGTCCCTGACCGCTAGCAAAACGTTCTCCCACCCAACTGCCATCATTGCTAGATGCACATCTAACGCTACTTTCACACTCGGATCCGTTACAATAATACAACCGCATGCATCCGTCATGAACGGATCAGTTTTTATTGTCTGTAACATAGCCAAAGTCAATGGGAGACGGATCCGTTTTGTATAGTGACAGATTGTGTCAGAGAAAACGAATCCATCCCCATTGACTTATATTGTGTGCCAGGATGGATCAGTTTTGGTCAGTTTTCTCAAGTGGACAGCATTGTTTTGGTGTCCATCTCCAGAGCGGAATGGAGACTAATCGGATGCAAACTGATGCATTCTGAGCGGATCCTTTTCCATTCAGAATGCCTTAGGGCAAAACTGATCCGTGACGGACCTCACAAATGGAAAGCCAAAATGCGAGTGTGAAAGTAGCCTTAGGGAGGGGTGCAGTGAACTTTTCTAGGACATGGAGATTTTAAAGAATAATTTGGAAGAAGTAAAACCAGCAAAAGATGAGGATGGTCATCATTAAGTCCTGCCCCCCTAAGGGATGCAGAATAAATGGGATTGGTTGGCATGCTGACCATGGAGTAATAAAGGTGTCCATCTTATTGGTATTGAATTACATATCTTAGTTTACCGTAGATGTAGGATAAAGTAAATGTAAGAATAACTGGTACTAACCAGTTCATTCCAAGAAAACCCCAAAAGACCTGCTCTTTTGAGGATGCTTTGGTGAAGTCTATTCATAATAATTTGGTCCTGGTCAAAGTCACACAGAGTCTTAAACTTTAGATTTCTCCGCTGACTTTAAAAGTTTAGACAAATTTTCAATATGCAACACTATAAAAAAAAATAGGAGGTGTAGCAGCTGCTGTTTCACAGAGTCCTGGAAATGGTAAGGTCCAAAAAAGCTGTTCATAACCTAACAGTGGACTATAAACAGACTGTACTATAAATCATTTTGCTATGGAGGCTAGGAGCTTTTCTGATGAGTAAATCAATTTTACACAAATTGAATTTAATACAAATTTCCCAAAAGATGCTAATTTTGTCAAGTTTCAAACTTTTGTGCTTTGGCCTGCATGAATCACTCAAAATGGCAGCCACATTTTACAGATTTGAAACCAGAGAAGAAGGTACCTGCCACTAAAAAAGTTTTGACTTTTCGATCATTTTTTTTATTGAAATTACAGTGTGTTTTTAAACAGGCTGTTTGTTACCACCCACTGCCATCTATTTCCCCATAGCCATACATTTCACAGTCACTTTGACATTACTAACGCTCTCTTGGCATTAAAGATCTTAAAAAGGTTTGGATACAGTTCATGGAGACCTCAGAGCATCATACATGATTTTTCAGGCAAATGAATCACTTGCGATTCAGGCCGAATTGAATCCGATGGCCAATTCGACTAAATCAGATTCAAGACCCCAAGTATGCATGAGGAGTGTCGTAAGCCAGTGGTTGCTGCAAAGCTATTTTATTTTCTTAATGCTCTCTAAATACTTTTAAAAAAAAACTCAGGCAAGATTCAACCCCCATAATCATGTTCAGGAAATAGAATAAAAAAATTGCCAATTAGAAAATAAAGATTCTCCTGACCACTACTCCAGAAAAACTGCAAGAACACCAAGAAATCTGAAAAAGCTACAGCGTTTTATAGTCATCAGAGTGACCAGCAAGCTATAGCTTTACAGACCCTGTGCAGATAAGATCCAACATCCAACAACTAACTCAAAGCCTGCATTACACAGGGGATTCCTATATCCACAAATGGCAGCTTACAGCTGTCAGCCAGAAGTACCATGGAGAGTCATCAGCCCGCCACCAAACCTCATCATCTGGGGACAGAAATTAAGCTTTGTACTAAACACTGCTGGATGTACTACAGGTTACCTTTTGCACTGAGTAAAGAGAGACTTTTCTTAGACTTTTACTTTTGGCCTGAGTCTTTAAACCACATTTCCACTACACTGATCCCCAGGGAACAATGGCCTGAGGGAATACACCGTGACTCAACATATCATCTGGACCACTTCTACTCCTATCCTTTGCACCACATCCTCAGGGACTTGCTGAAAAGACATCAGCATTTCCTGGTTTGCCTGTTTTACAGTGGCAAGGACTCATCCATTGAGTCATCAGTGACTCATACCTCTAGTCCAGGGCTGGCCAACCAGCTGCTCTTGAGCCGCATGCGGCTTTTTGCCGCTTCAAGTGTGGCTCTTGCGGTGGAGATGGGAAGCAGCTGCGCATAGAGAATATGGCATGCGCCGCTCTCAGAGCATACCATGTTCTCTTCACTAGCACAGTGGAGAAGGAGGGAGTCCCTCCCTCCTTCTCCACTGTGACGCGGCTGGCGCTGCCACCAATGGGAAGATAACAGGGAGGAGAAGGGGAGCGGCTGTGGCCACTGCACCACCAATGAATGTAATTAACACATTAATTCACGTATAGGAGGCAGCGGGTGCCGTCAGCGGTATCACATACCCGCCCTCAACAACAGGGCATGCAAACTGCAGAAATTAACCCCTCAGGTGCCGGATCGCATGCCCTGTTATTGAGGCCGGGTATGTGATACCGCTGCCTCCTATACTTGAATGAATGTGTTAATTACATTCATTGGTGGCGCAGTGCCCCTCCTAAGTATTAGTATCATTGGTGGCAGTGTCCACAGGGTCCCCTCCCCCCTCTTCATTGGTGGCAGTTCTGATCAGAGCCCCAGCAGTGTAATCCTGGGGCTCCGATCTGTTACCATGGCAGCCAGGACACTACTGAAGCCCTGGCTGCCATAGTCAGCTCCCTGCTGCTGTGTGTACTATGCACAGGGCAGCAGGGAGAGTGTGAAGTCCTATTCACCCTAATAGGGCTCTATTAGGGTGAGTAGGACAAGGGTTCTAGCCCCTAAGGGGGCTAATAGTAATGAAAAAAAAAAAAGTTTAAAAAAAACACCAAAATACTAAAAGTTTAAATCGCACCCTTTCCCAATTTTACATATAAAATTTACAAACAATAAAAAGTAAACATATTACATATCGCCATACCCGAAAAAGTGTGAACTATTAAAACATAAAAAAAAATTTTTTCTATGTGGTGAACGCCGTAACGGAAAAAAAATCACAACCGAGCGATGTATAGCTTGTGGCTCCTGGTAGTCATACGTTTTTTTTTTTCTGGCTCTTTGTGTGCGTATGGTTGGCCACCCCTGCTCTAGTCCATTATGATTGGCTGTGATCCTTCTAATCTGTAAAATGGTTGCCACTATTTTGAGTGATTTGTGAGGGATGAATGCCGAAAAATGTTAATTTCCTGAAATCTGGAACTTTTAGGAAATTTGTAACAAACCCGATTCATAACAAATCATTTCACTCATCTCTAGTTGTAACACTGATGTGCCATATTGTAGACACAAATGAGACATGGAGTTAATAGTGAACGTGGGGTGAAAGTTTTATCCAGAAGACCTCAAGGGCTTCCCTGACTTTCCATTTACATTTATTTTGTTGTGTTCCTGCTTTATCATTATTAACCAGGGCCTGCCTGACCTTGAGTATTGCCTGCTGATTCTTCTTACTATAGATCCAATATCTGTTCTTCGGACTCTGTAAAGCAAGTTGCACACTTATTCTGCCAGTCATCTTTGCCAACACCTCCCTACGTAGTTGCACTTAGCTCAGCAAAGCATGCATGTTTTCTTAATGAGGAAGAGAATACTCTGATGGTGACTTATTTCTCCTGAGAACTAAAAGGATTGAGCATGTTGAAATCTAACACCTGATACTTCTCTCTGCTGTTAGCGGAAAGTCTGGACTACACAATAAACCTTAGGCTACTTTCACAGCTGAGTTCGGTGCGCATCCGTCTTGTATCTGCACAGACGGATCCGCACCGATAATGCAAACGCTTGTATCCATTCAGAACGGATCCGTTTGCATTATTCTTTAAAAAAAAAGTCTAAGTCAAAACGGATCCGTTTTCAATTGTACCATATTGTGTCAGAGAAAACGGATCCGTCCCCATTGACTTACATTGTAAGTCAGGACGGATCAGTTTTGCTCCGCATTGTCAGGCGGACATCAAAACGTTGCAAGCAGCGTTTTAGTGTCCGCCTCCAGAGCGGAATAGAAGCGCAACAGAGGCAAACTGATGCATTCTGAACGGATCCTTATCCATTCAGAATGCATTGGGGCTGAACTGATCCGTTTTTCTTCCTGAAATCAGAGGGTTTGGATGCCATTAATGTGTATAACCTATAGCATGTGTATCTGGAGCTAATCGCAGAACCCCATGAAGATAGTCAGGTGTAAATACCATGGTTTAGTTAGGATGTTTTGCCCTTGCCTAGCCAGAGCTAATCCTATAAAGTCATAAGAAAGTTCTCTTGAGTCTAAAAGCCTCTTACTATGGATATATGGAGTCTCTGTGCCACTGTATGTTGATCACTTGGGGACATTAGGGTCCCATAGAGGACTAGAGGTGCCCTATTACTCTCTTTATGACTCGGAGATTGTAGAGAGCCATAATTTGCTCATGTGCATGAGTCCTTGTCAGTCAAATGTTTATGTGAATCAATTCTTGCATCTTTCATAAAGTGCAACAAACTCTCAGGACAATAAATGCTGTCCACTTGATGTGTTTAGTCCACAGAGGATTGCCTAGACTCAATTGCCTACAAAACTTTTGCTTGTTCTGTATGGATCCTCTGGATGTAAGCAAAATAGAAAATAGTTTATTCACAGGCACAATATATGATTATAAAGAAAACAAGAATGTGTATTAACTTTTTAAGAATAAAAACACCCTTTTCAATGTGATAAGGCTATAGCTTGGAGCTAAGTGGTCAGCCTTGTATGTAGATATCCCAGGAGCAAATTTTTTTTATAGTTATATTTTTTCTCTCACTTAACCCATAATAAAAAGGCTATAGCCTTATAACATATTGAGAATAGAGCTTGTATGCTTATACATATTGTAAATATTGATGGTTTATTCACAAGTGCAATTTATAGTTATAAATTAGTGAGGAACTGAAAATAGTGAGGAACTGAAATACAATTTGCAATGGAAAGTTGCATAATAAAACAATTTACATAAAGTCTTAAACTCTTATTAAACTTGTAATAAAATGCATGGGTAAACAAAATTACTTAAACAATATCAGTAATACCTTATTTGTACACCAGGGATACACAACCTTTCCTGGTCCAAGGGCTACATTGTCAGATTAAACTTTTGCTTACCGCCGCATGAGTATATATGTCACTGTGGTATGCTGTTATCTGTAACCTGACATATAAAATCACCAGGTTACATTGCGATCTACCGACAACCCATGGCGCTGCAGATCCCTGTGACTGCACTGTCATCCATCGCACTATAAAGTCAAAAAGCTATCAGAGACACACTATTCTTGATGCGAGAACTAGGGATGAGCGAACCCGTGGAAGCTCGGGTTCGCTGAGTTCGGCCAAACTTCAGGTCAGAGTTCGGGTTTGGGAACCAAACTTGACCCGAACTTTACCCTGGACCTCATTAAAGTCAATGGGGACCCGAACTTCACTTTATTATTTTCCATTTTAACATGGTTATAACTGAAAATAATAGCATTCTTAAGACAGACTGCTAAATAAAATGGCCATGGAGGGGTTAAAAAAAATTTGCGAAACTGCGAAAGGTCCTGCAATGATGTCACACACTCACCACGTGGCGAGCGCGGTGACGTCACCGCAGGTCCTGCTGAATGAAGATAGAATATTTTTTTTATTATTTTTAACCCCTCCATGGCCATTTTATTTAGCATTCTGTCTGAATAATAATATTATTTTCTGTTATAATGGAAAATAATAAAATCACCCGAACACCGAACCCGAACTTCAGTGAAAAAATCCGGGTTTGGGTCCGGGTACCCGAACTCGAAAAGTTTTGTACGAACCCGAACTTTGCAGTTCGGGTTCGCTCGACCCTAGTGAGAATGCTTCTGCTGGCTGTAAAATTAATGAACCCCTTCCAGCCCTGACTGTGGCAGGAAGGGGTTAATTCACATTTTTTTCAGAAAAAAATGAAATAAAATAAAAAGTTAAATAAATAAATAAATAAAATTGTATAAAAACTATTTAAAAATGTAATAAAAACAAAGAAAATAAAAAATAAAAAGTTATAGCTATAGTTACTAGTTTTAGCAAAAGTATAGCAGACTACGTTTACACACATACACACATTTTTCCCCCTTTTTCATTTATAAAAAATATAAAATAAAAAATATTTCTATTAGTTTTAGCAACAGTACAGTGGACTGTGTAAAATAGACAAACATACACACATTTTTCCCTTTTTGCTTTTATAAAAACATTAAAAAATATAGTTGTTTGTTTCAGCTTTATTTAGTATACAGTAACAGGGTTTTTTGTGTGTAAAATAGGGGGTCAATAAAAAAAGTCACTTTGAAAGAGTTTCTAATGTTTTGGAACTGTACAACATCTGTTATGGAAGATCTGTTATAGCAGTACAGTGCCATAGAACCAATGTAAAAATAGGCAGCCAAAATCCAAAACACGTTCTAGTCCTTTAAAGTCTTGCATTGGGCCCAACCAGTAAATAAATTACACATATAGCATCCATTTTCACGGTAGAAACATACGGTAAGGATTTTAGAATTTTTTTGTCTCAAAATTTTTTGTAACAGTTAAAAAAAATTGATAAGCAAGAAAAACAGTAAATGTGTTGCATAATTTTCACAGTTTTTCCTAAATACTTTTTAAAAATATTATATTGGTCATCTAATGGCTCAAAAGAAAGGTCTAAGGTGTCCCATGAAAAATAAGTAGTTTTGCTCAGAAATTAATTAGTTGTTTACAGTTAGATAGGCCTATTTCTAAAACTGAAATATTGGCCTTGTAAGGGGGGGTAGACAGACACTCTGGTAATGAAGCTGTAAAAGTGATTCAAAGGGGCACAATAAAATGTAAAGGTCTATTACGATCTGACATATTGACATATTGAAAGTATATGCCATAAATGTTTGATAGGTATCAGTTCTACTTCGAGGACTCCCATATATCAGGAGAATGGTGGTCCCCTTCTCATTCACACTCCAGAATGGAAGAAACCATGCATGACTGTCTCTCTCTATTGTCTCCAAACTACAACGAAGATAGGAACATGAATGCATGACCAATTCTACTCTGGGTCAAGAGACCCCTATTCTATCAATAAATGGAGACTCTAGAGATGGTCACATATCGAAGGGTACAACCATATGGCGCGTTTGTGATCTGGTCGGGTCTCGGCCAGCTGTGGTCAAGAACCGCATGGAGAATTAGACTGCAATTGCCTGATATTTAACTAATGAAGACCACACTGTATTGGCGGTCTGAATTCTTAATGGTCACACGGCACCTTCAATACCATGTGGCCATTAAGAATTCAGACGCCTATACAGTGCAGTCTTCATTAGTTTAATATCAGGCAGTTGCGACCTAATTTGCCGGGTGGTTCTTGACTGAAGCTAGCAAATAATGCTAGCAAAACCCACCAGAAAAATGCTTGAAACGCATGCCATTCTGAACACTGTGTGAAAGAGCCCTTAATCCTATAGGGATTAATGGGATGAAGTATTTTATTCATCACATTTTTTATCGTATTTTTAGAAATCTGTCCATAAAATGTGAAATCAGTCTTCTGGATGATTAGTGATGCTTCTTACCTTCGTTAACCACGTCTACTGTACATTTGATATATATTTGGCTCACTGACATGGACATTTGGATAAGCTTAGGAGTCCTGAGTAAGCATGGGTGCTTAAAGAAATGCTGTGTCCTCCTTTATATTTTTAACTTTTTAAGGGCTGAATGATCTGAACAATCCCTAGGCACCAGTAGAGTTAATGCATGCACATTTCCACTGCCTCAGCTTGCTATTCCTTTGCCTTCGCTTCATCCAACCCCCATTACAATCGCAGCTGCTGACTGCAGCATCCAACGCTCCCTGCATACCAATATGATCCAGTGCAGTCCTGATTGGCTGACTAGTGGGAGGGGGTGAGAGCATGAAGCAGGTGCTTCTATTCATGTCATATGTGTGTGTATTCATGAGACACGCACATGCATAGCCATACACACAAATATCATTTATATTTGTTGATGTGTTAGAAGAAGCCGAGCTACAGATCAGAAATGGAAGCAGAGAGATCTGCAGATTTTCATTCATTGCCATTATTCATTCATTAGACTTATTGATGATTAGAACAAGAAAGAAAACACTGGGGCACATTTACTAAGAATGGCTTTTTACGCCAGTCTTAGATTCTCCCTTGTGTTGCCGTAAGATTCATCTAATTTATGTAAATTATATATATCAATGGCAGTACTGCATGCAGGAATTTTTTTCCCATCTAAATAGATCTCAGACAGAAATGGCTCAAAGGGATGTCAAATGTGCATAACTAATGCACAGGATCTGTTTTTTTTTTTTTTACAGGACCCTGTTTTTGCTTTGTTTTTTTCTTTTTCCGACGGATTCAAAGAAAGGAAAAATAATGGTGATGTGAACTCTCCGTCAGTTGCCCATAGCAATCAATTAGAGTACGCCTTTTATTTTCCAAAGGAGCTCTGAAAAATGAATGGTGGATCCGATTGGTCGCAATGGCAACTAAGCCAGTTTTCCTTTGCACCAGTTTTGACAAATCTCCCCCACTACCTTCTGTAACCCTTAAGCCACATGCACACGGTGAGTATTACGCGTGGATTTTCTTATGGAAATCTGCAGAGTAAGGATACGACTACATGGTGCGGTCATGTTGTGATTCCGACGTGGTTATGGCCACAGCTGACTCTTGTTAAACTAATAAGACCGCACTAGTTGGTCTGCAGTGATGGCCATGTGACATCTTCAATACCACTCAACAATGGAGACCAACTAAACAGTACGGTCATATTAGTTTAACACGAGCCAGCTGCGGCCGATACGGCCACGCGGTACTCAACCAACCATGCCATATGGTTGTACCCTAACACAGTACCACATGAGTATGGTCAGATTTTCAAATTCTCATCTACATGGTGTGGAAATTCTCTGAGCAGAAATTGACCGACAGTGCAGATTTTGAAATCCCTACATCCATTGTTTGTGTAGATTTCATCCTTTGCAATATAAAGGATGAGATCTGAGGCAATTATGCATCAAATCTGCAAGTAATACATGGTGCAGAAATGCAACAAAATCTGCATGGGACTCCACACCGAAAATGAGCATAAGCTACACTGCCATGTGCTTGTACTCTTACAATATGGCCACCCGTTAAAATCTGCAGGGGATCTGCTAGAAGCAAAATCTGCACCAAATGTTGTGAATTTGGTTGTGTGAAATCAGAAGCAGAAATCTGCAACATAAAGTGATATTCTGTGAATGTAAAATCCGCACCACAGGTAAAGTTATGTGTGGATGTTGTTGCAGAATATTTTTGCAGCGTGCGGACAAGATTTCTTGGTACTCTCCAAAAGAGAAACAATATAAAATATTGTAATTTGATACCTTTTAATGGCTAACTAAAATAAATGATGATATAAGGCTAGCTTTCAAGACGCTGAGGTGCCTTCTTCAGGCCAGAATTGAAAAAATCTCTACAAAAAAACCATGGATATACACAGGAAAGAACAGAGAGGTAGAGTAATAAATTGCAAAACACCAACAAACAGAGGAATGGTCTTGGAGAAAAAGTCTTTCATTAGTTTACAAATAAGGCTACTTTCACACTAGCGTTTTTTGTGGATCCGTCATTGATCAGCAAAAACGATTCCGTTACAATAATACAACCGCATGCATCAGTCATGAATGGATCCGGTTGTATTATGTCTCCTATAGCCATGACAGATCCATCTTGAACACCATTGAAAGTCAATGGGGGACGGATCCGTTTTCTATTGTGCCAGATTGTGTCAGAGAAAACAGATCCGTCCCCATTGACTTACATTGTGTGTCAGAACGGATCCGTTTGGCTTCGCTTCGTCAGGCGGACTGGTGTCCGCCTCCAGAGTGGAATGGAGACTGATCGGAGGCAAACTGATGCATTCTGAGCGGATTCTTTTCCATTCAGAATGCATTAGGGCAAAACTGATCCGTTCTAGACCGCTTCTGAGAGCCCTGAACGGATCTCACAAACGGAAGCCAAAACGCTAGTGTGAAAGTAGCCTAAGCTGTGTGAAAGTGTGTTAGTCTCTGAGTTTTGAGTCTAATTAAGGACTGTTTGTTGGTGTTTTGCAATGTATTACTCCACCTACTGTATCTGTTCTTTCCTGCGTATACCCCTGTTTCTTGCCTTATTACATCATGTATTTTAGTTAGCCATTAAAAGGTATCAAATTATAATATTTTATATTGTTATGTTCATTTCAAAGACTTCTCAATACTGGCTAAAACAGTACCAAACCTTTTTCTTTTGACAAGATTTCTAAAATATCATCCACTTTTCTGCTACTGCAAGGCTGGGGTTACATGGCAACATGTGTCATGAAACTGCAAGTCTGAGACAAATCCCTTAACTATTTGGGTATGACCACATGGCACAATTGTGACGCGGTTGCAGCTTATCCACGCTGTGGTTGAGTGCTTCACAGATGTATGAGCCCCAGAGGGCTCCAATTAACTAATTAGGATTAGACTGTCTTATCAGTCGGCATTGTTAATGGCTGACCAGCATTGGCCATTAACAATGAAGACTGACTAAACAGTATGGCCAAGCACCTCACAATCTCGCAGTGTGGCCGTACCCTTTTAGAGCTATGATCTGGTTGTAAAACACAGCTAAATAAAAACACAACTTTGTAGTCAATGATGGCAAAAACATGTGACATGTGACACACATAGATGTCCACAGCTTTTTTGCCCTGCTTGAAAAAACACAAGTGTGCGCCATATTTTAATGGTATTTTCAACATGCCATTTCTGTACCAATGTTTTTTATCCACACTGTTATAAAGGTGATGTCCACACAACTTATTGTGGAAGTTTTTGGTGATTTTTAGAGTCAAAGACAGAAGGGGATCCAGCAGGAAGGAGAAGTATAAGCCCTTCCTTCCAACCCACTTCTTGCTTTGGCTCAAAGAACTGCATCAGAAAAACCATCACAAAACCTATGTGAAACACTACCTTAAAGAGGAATTGACATCTAGAAAAAAGTGATTGAGGTTTTCAAACACACTGAGGGTCATTTATCATCATTGTGTGCACTTTTTTGGTCTTATTTTGATTGTTTTCGACAGTCTTTATTTTTTGGTTGTATTTACTCTTTGTTTTGTGCCTGTTTTTTGTCTCTTTTTCCTGGTTTGACTCTTTTAGACTGATTTGGGGGGCTTGGTGTAGTTGGTGTGTAGTTGGTGTGTATGTTTTAGACTTATTTATGTATGTGAGCCTTTTTTCAGCCAGAATTAGTCACAAATTTGGTCTAATTTCTATGTCTCTTCATGTGTGGCGTAGGTTTATATGTCAGTGATGTGTGAGTAGGACTAGTGGTGGGCGAGCATGCTCGGCCGAACACTAATTTTACTCGAGCTGAATACTGGCCGAATACTGCGCGTGCTCCAGCACGATGCTCGAGTCTCCTCCCTGCACGTTTGTTGGTTGCTACGCAGCCAATAAACGTGCAGTTATGTACTGCCATTCACTGTAATGCCATAGCCATGTTGGCTACTGGCATTACAGTGATTGTGACGTCCAGTGTACTTTTTCCGTAGACGGTGTCCGCTGCGGGCAGTTACATTACCTGCGCTACATCTCCTGTATAACGTTTGCATATACGAAATATCAGTGACATTAAGTCTAATGTTTTTGCTGCTGGTGGCAGCGACATTACCTGCGCTTCATCTCCTGTGTAACATGTGCGCAGCCTAAAAATATCAGCGACACCCAGTGTACTTTTTCCGTAGACGGTGTCCGATGCGGACAGTTACATTACCTGCGCTACATCTCCTGTATAATGTTTGCGTATCCAAAATATCAGTGACATTTAGACAATTTTTTTTGCTGCTGGTGGCAGCGACATTACCTGCGCTACATCTCCAGTATAACATTAGCGCATTCGAAATATCAGTGACATTCAGTGTAATTTTTTTCGCCGTTGATGACAGCGCCATTATCTGCCCTTCATTTCCTGTGTAACGTGTGCGCAGTCTAAAAATATCTGTGACATCCAGTGTACTTTTTCTGTAGACGTGTCCGCTGCGGACAGTAATATTACCTGCGCTACATCGCCTGTAAAATGTTTGGGTATCTGAAATATATCTGAAATATCAGTGACATTCAGTCTATTTTTTTTGCCGCTGGTGGCAGCGACATTACCTGCTCTACATCTCCTATATAACGTTTGCCCATCCTAAATATCAGTGACATTCATTCAGTGTAATTTTTTATCAGGCAATGGTGAAAGCGACATTACTAGCACTATACCAACTGTTTAAGGCTACTTTCACACTAGCGTTCGGGGTTCCGCTTGTGAGTTCCGTTTGAAGGCTCTCACAAGCGGCCCCGAACGGATCCGTAGAGCCCCAATGCATTCTGAGTGGATGCGGATCCGCTCAGAATGCATCAGGATGGCTCCGCTTGGCCTCCGTTCCGCTCAGCAGGCAGACATCCGAACGCAGCTTGCAGCGTTCGGGTGTCCGCCTGGCCGTGCATAGCCAAATGGATCCGTCCAGACTTACAATGTAAGTCAATGGGGACGGATCCGTTTGAAGTTGGTGCAATTTCAAACGGATCCGTCCCCCATTGACTTTCAATGTAAAGTCTGGACGGATCCGTCTGACTAACCTTCACACTTAGAATTTTTTCTGAGCTATAATGCAGACGGATCCGTTCTGAACGGATCCCAACGTTTGCATTATAGGAGCGGATCCGTCTGTGCAGACACCAGACGGATCCGCTCTGAACGCAAGTGTGAAAGTAGCCTAACGTGTGCGCATCCTAAATAACTGGGACATTCATTCAGTGTAATTTTTTATCAGGCGATGGTGAAAGCGACATTACTCGAGCTATACCTCCTGTTTAACCGCCTCCGGACCGCCAAACGCAGCGACGCGTCCTGGAGGCGGTCGATTCATTCCTCCTCGACGCACATACGCGTCCTCTCGCGAGACGCGAGATTTCGGTCAGAGCCGGCCCGCGCATGCGCATCGTGGGCCGGCAAAAGTTCAAGGAGTATTTCGTCAGCAACCTGCCAGCCAATGATCGTCGCTGGCAGGTTGCTGATTTTTAAAAAATCTAATCAGAAGCCATCTAACACCTTATATTTATAAATATAAGGTGTTAAATGGCTTCTCTGCTCCTCTGCTGGTCCTTTTGGTCGGTTGGTTCCAGCAGAGGAGCAGACATCACTGTGAGTACCCACCAACACCACACTTAGCCCCCAGATCCCCCTTCATCACCCCCATCACCCCAATTAACCCCTTGATCGCCCCCTGTCAATCACCTAGTGAAAGGGAAAAAAGTGATCAGTGTAAACTGTCACTTTTTTTTTCCCACTGGTATTGACTGATAGTTTTAGGATAGTTTAGGTCCCTTGGTTAGGTAGTTAGCGTCAGTTAGCACCCAGCCCACCGCACCGCAGTCACTTATTCGCTGATTAGCGTATCGCTAATCAGCATTTGTACTTTTATAGTATCTGTAAGTGATCAAAACTGATCACAGTCAGATCTATAATTGTATTAGTGTCACCTTAGCTCGCCCTTCACCCAAAATACAGTGTTTGCCCGATCAGGCCTGATCGGTCGCCCACACATGCGTTCACCCACGCCCGCCCCACCGCAGTGACAAAAAATTATTATTTTTTTGATCACTGCACAATCACTTTACAAGCGCTGCGGCGATAAAAAAATCAGTTTTGATATTTTTTTTGTCAACCGCAGCGGCCTCCGGTACTTCGCTAGCCTCCCCTTTGTAAGACAGGATTGCTTTTTTTCTTGGGTAGTCTCAGGGAATACCCCTAAATTTAGTAGTCCAAATGTCAAACAGGGGGTATTCTTCTGAAGAGGCCTACAGGATTCTGACCCAGTCGGATGAGGAATGGGAACCCTCATCTGACGAATCTAGCGGGTCAGAATATGAACCTGTAGAAAGCAGTGGAAGTCTGACCCAAAGTTCGGACGAGGAGGCTGAGGTCCCTGATAGCACCAGGTGTACCCGGCCCCGTGTCGCTAGACCACAGGTTGTGCAGGATCCGTTTCAAGGGCAGCAGAGTGGGGCTGGCGCTGTCGGATTACGTGGTGAGGCATACACAAGCAGTGCAGCCCATCCTGGACCTAGTACCAGCACTGCCGTACAACATGGTGAAGTGGCGAGCACCAGAAGGGCAGTTGAAGCTGGTACGGTGGCACGTGCAATAGTTACCCCGTCGCAGCCACCGCAAAGACAGGCCCGCAGAGCCGCTAGAGTCCCTGAGGTGCTGGCAAACCCTGATTGTCAGTCCCCAACTTCAGCCGCACCTGTAGTTCCCCCTTTCACCGCCCAGTCTGGAGTTCGGGTTGAGACAGATCAGATCGGTTCGGCACTGGGATTTTCTGAGCTGTTCTTGACTGCGGAGCTCTTGGACTTAGTCGTGGCAGAAACAAATCGGTATGCCACTCAATTTATAGCCGCCAACCCGGGAAGCTTTTATGCCCAGCCTTTCCGGTGGAAACCAGTCCAAGTTTCCGAAATTAAAATTTTTCTGGGCCTTCTCCTGAACATGGGTCTAACCAAAAAGCATGAATTGCGGTCATATTTGTCCACGAACCCAAATCATCAGATGCCCATGTTCTCTGCTGCTATGTCCAGGACACGTTTTGAGACCATCCTGCGTTTCCTGCACTTTAGCGACAACAGCACCTCCCGTCCCAGAGGCCACCCAGCTTTTGACCGGCTCCACAAAATTCGGCCCCTCATAGACCACTTCAACCAGAAATTTGCAGATTTGTATACCCCTGAGCAAAACATCTGCGTAGATGAGTCCCTTATACATTTTACCGGGCGCCTTGGCTTCAAACAATACATCCCAAGCAAGCGCGCGGTATGGGGTCAAATTGTATAAGCTCTGTGAAAGGGCCACAGGCTATACCCACAAATTTCGGATCTATGAGGGAAAAGATCAGACCCTGGAGCCGGTCGGTTGCCCTGACTACCTGGGGAGCAGTGGGAAGACAGTCTGGGACTTGGTGTCACCCTTATTTGGCAAGGGGTACAATCTTTATGTGGACAATTTTTACACAAGTGTGCCCCTCTTCAGGCATTTGTTCCTAGAACAGATTGGCTGCTGTGGCACCGTGCGACCTAGTCGCCGGGGCTTCCCCCAACGGCTCGTTACCACCTGTCTTGCAAGGGGGGAGAGGGCTGCCTTGTGTAACGAAGAACTGCTCGCGGTGAAATGGAGAGACAAGCGTGACACAGACACGACAATACAAATTGAACGGGCAACCCGTTTCATTGAAAAGCCCCTCTCAGTCCACGACTATAATGCGCTCATGGGAGGGGTGGACTTCAACGACCAGATGTTGGCTCCCTATTTTGTTTCCCGACGCACCAGACGCTAGTATAAGAAGGTGTCTGTATATTTGATTCAATTGGCTGCATATAATAGTTTTGTTCTCTACAGTAAGGCTGGGAGAACAGGATCCTTCCTCAAATTTCAGGAAGAGATCATCGAGAACCTCCTGTATCCAGGAGGTTCCGTGGCCCCAACCACCAGCGTAGTGAGCCGTCTACACGAGCGACATTTCCCCAATGTCGTTGCTGGTACCTCAACCCAACCGTCAACCCGAAAAAAAGGGGGAGGGATTTGCAGCACCGCAACAGGCTGGAAGAGGAAGTGGGGTGACAAAAGGGAGAAGGCGGGCCACACCAAACAGGCCCGCAACTGCTCACCGGAGCACCCCCTTGCGGCAATCTCCCTTGCCAAAGGGTAGGTGTTCCGCAGTCTGTCGCTTTTTTGAGGAAAATGCGGACGATAAAAGAATTGTCATTTGCATCCTGTGCTGTACCAAAACGAGCAGGGGTGTGAACACTAGCAACCTCACCACCACCAGCATGATCCGCCACATAGCATCAAAGCACCCTAATAGGTGGGCCGAATGCCTGGGTCCACAACCAGCGTTTGCGGGTCACACCACTGCCTCCTCTTCCCTGTGTTATGTGCTGGCCAATTTCCTGTCCAAGACGCAGACCAGGATGCCTCCTACCATGCACCTAGACCTTCGCAAGCACCATCATCTAGCACATTCACTTCTGTGTCCCAGTGCAGCATACAGATGTCTTTACCCCAGGCCTTTGAACGAAAGAACAAATACCCAGCCACCCACCCACCCACAGACCATAGCACTAAATGCGCACCTTTCCAAATTGCTGGCCCTGGAAATGTTGCCATTTAGGCTTGTGGACACTGAGGCTTTCCGCCGCCTGATGGCGGCGGCTGTCCGGCGGTACTCTGCCCCAGCCTCCAATATTTTTCATGGTGTGCAGTCCCAGCCTTTCACCAGCATGTGTCCTGTAACATCACCCGTGCCCTGACCAACGCAGTTTTATGGGAAGGTCCACTTAATGACACATGGACACATCGACAAGTGCTTTTGGCCAGGGATGCTACATTTCCCTGACGGCACACTGGGTGAACATTGTGGAGGACGGGAGTGAGTCGCACCCTGGGATGGCACAGGTGCTACAGACGCCAAGGATTGCGGGCCCTACTTCCATCAGGGTTTCCGCCTCCACCTACGTTAGTGGCTGCAACCCCCCCTTCTCCTCCTCCTCCTCCACTTCCACTTCTAAATTCTCATCTTGCAGCATCAGCCATCAGTCAGTAGCTGAAAGCAGTGTAGCACTGCAGTGGGGAAGCGGCAACAGGCCGGGCTTAAACTGATCTGCTTAGGTAACAAACAGCACACTGTCGCAGAGCTGTGGCAGGGGATAAGGGACCAGACTGAGCTGTGGCTCTCGCCAATCAACCTATAACCAGGCATGGTTGTGTCTGATAATGGCCGTAACTTGGTGGCGACTTTGGAGGTCGGCAAGCTCGAACACATACCACGCCTAGCCCTTGTGTTCAACCTTGTAGTTCAGTGTTTTTTCAAAACCTACCCCAATTTGTCCGAGCTACTGGTTAAGGTGCGCCGTGTGTGTGCCCATTTCTGCAAGTTATCGACAGCTTCTGCCGATCTGGCAACGCTGCAATTGCCAGCTCACCGACTGTTGTGCGACGTGAGCGCGCGCTGGAACTCGACGTTCCACATGTTGGCCAGGCTTTGTCAGCAGCAGAGGGCAGTAGTGGAATACCATCTGCAACATGGTCGTCACCTTTCCAGTCAGCTTCCGCTCTTCACAAGCGATGAGTGGGTATTCATATCTAACCTGAGGTGAGGTTTTACGCAACTTTGAGGAAACAACACAGATGGTGAGCGGCGATAACACTATTATTAGCTTAACCATACCACTTCTGTGTCTGCTCAAACACTTTGCATGTGGAAGAGGTGGAAATGGGGGAAGAAAGTACACAGGGTAATAGCCAGACCACCCAGGAGGAGGAGGAGCAGAAGACGGTTGCCTCCGCTACAGAGGGTAGTACCCATGGAAGTTTTATTCCATCTGTTCAGCATGGATAGGTAGAAGAGGAGGAAGAGGATAAGAAGATTGAGAGTTATCCTCCTGATGAGGACAGCGAAGTTTTGTCTGTTGAGACTCTGGCACACATGGCTGACTTTATGTTAGGCTGCCTTTCCGGTGACTCTCGCATTGTACGCATTTTGGCCAACACCAATTACTGGTTGTTCACCCTTCTCGACCCTTGCTTCTCTCATTCCTGTGGTGTAGAGGTCGAGCAAAATGGTGCAATACCAGATGGTTCTTGTGGAAAAATTGCTCCAAAAATTTCCAGCTGACAACGCTGGCGGCAGAGTACGTAGTTCCTTGGTCAAACGTGGAGCTGATACGAGGGGAACACAGAGCAGTTCTAACAGAGGCAGGGCAACACTCTCAAAGGCCTGGAACAGTTTTATGACACACCGCCGGCACCCTCAACCTGATGCGTGGCCTAGTGTCACAAGGAGGGACAAATTTTGGAAGATGGTGAAGGAGTACGTAGCAGACCGTGTCAACGTCCAAGCTGGACACGTGGCACGAACTGGCACTCTACGCCTTGGATGTGCTGGCCTGCCCCGTCACTAGCATTTTGTCAGAGCGTGTATTTAGTGCTGCTGGGGGCATAATAACTGATAAGCGCATCTGCCTGTCAACTGAAAATGCTGACAAGGCCTGGATTGCCGCTGACTTCTCTATTCCACCAGAGGAAAGCAGCTGAACACAAAGGCAGTCTAAATGTGGCGTTTATTGTGTATTAAATACACTGTATTCCCATGCACCCCTTCCACTACTAAAAAGGGAATATGGTTCAATCTCCCCTTTCTCATCCTCCTCCTGCATCATATCAACATGCTTATTAGGCTGCTCTCGCTCCTAATGTTTTAGAGGGTCAGCTCAGAAGCGGGCCCTCACCCATAATGTTTTTGAGGGTCACCAGCAGGCCCTCACCCATAATGTTTTTGAGAGTCACCAGCAGGCCCTCAACCATAATGTTTTAGAGGGTCAGCTCAGCAGCAGACACTCGCCCCCTAAATTTTTAGCTGGTCAACTCGGCAGTAGGCCCTCGCCCACAATTTTTTTTTCGATAATCAGCTCGGCAGCAGGTCCTTGCCCACAAATTTTTTTAGATGGTCAGCTCAGCAGCAGGCCTTCGCCCACAAAATGTTTTAGATGGTCAGCTTGGCAGCAGGCCCTCTCCCACAAAATTTTTTAAATGGTTAGTTCGGCAGCAGGCCCTCGCCAACATTTTTTTTTAGATGGTCAGCTCGGCAGCAGGGCTTCGCACACAATATTTTTTAGATGGTCAGCTCGGCAGCAGGCCCTCGCCCACAAATTTTTTTAGATGGTCAGTTCGGCAGCAGGCCCTCACCCACAAAATCTTTTAGATGGTCAGCTCGGCAGCAGGCCCTCGCCCACAAATTTTTTAGATGGTCAGCTCGGCAGTAGGTCCTCGCCCCCATAATGTTTTAGATGGTCAGCTCGGCAGCAGGTCCTCACCCACAAATTTTTTTAGATTGTCAGCTCGGCAGCAGGCCCTCACCCCTAATGTTTTAGAGGGTCAGATCAGCAGCAGGCCCTCGCTCCTAATGTTTTAGAGGGTCACCAACAGGCCCTTGCTCCTAATGTTTTTGAGCGTAACCAGCAGGCCATCAATCATAATTTTTAAAGGGTATGTATGTTGCCCTCCTTTATGTGTAATAAAGGGTGTATTGGAGTGCCAGCATAGGCTTTATGAGTGTAGGAGTCCCACTACCTGAACAGTGCTACCTGAGCACTTTATATACGAGTAAATATACAGGAAAGTTTGGTACTTATTATTGTCAGTCTGTAAAAGTGGCTTACTATTCGGACAACATTGTTCCCAGCAGCGACCTGGGAGTCCAAGATGCATCCAGACATATTCCACATGCTGTTCCTGTGGTGGTTTCGATCAATTTCTGACCTTTTACTATAAATCAGACACCCTCCCCTCTTCAGAGCAGGGGGTGCCTGGTTTAATGCTTGGGTTCTCCCATTGACTTCCATTGTGCTCAGGTTGAAACTTGGAAATTAGCAATTTTTTACAATTTTTTTGTAAATTTGGCATTTTTTTATAAATAAAAAAAAAAAATTTGACTTCCTTTTACCAGTGTCATGAAGTACAATATGTGACGAAAAAACTATCTCAGAATGGCCTGGATAAGTAAAAGCGTTTTAAAGTTATCACCACTTAAAGTGACACTGGTCAGATTTGCACTGTTAAACTGACAGCCTATAATCCTCTGTTGAAAAGTCTTTAGTGGCGTATATACGTCGAGAAATAAAAATATACTCTGCGTTCCAGTTATATGTGGTAAAGCCTTTTAGTGGCGTATAAGTAGAAAAATAAAAAGATATTCAACGTGGCAGTTATATGCGGTAAAATCTTTTAGGACTTATTTCGGTGGACAAAAAATCTTGTATTCTGCATTAAGTGCTGCACTTATATGCGTTAAAATCATTTTTTTATTATTTGGGTGGACAAAAAAATCTTGTATTCTGCATTAAGCGCTGCACTTATATGCATTGAAATCTTTTTTGAATTATTTCAGTGAAAATGCAAATTTCCACCTCCTCCATTAACTTCCTAATTTCTTTAGCATCGGACACACTAACTTTACACACCCCCCCAGCTATATATATAAGTGGTGCAAGCACCACCTAGGGGCGAATAAAGGTAAATGATACTGCCAGCCTGTTAAAGGGAATTACAGTATGATACCACAATACATTTGATATGACATTTAGCAAGAGTTTAAAGTGCCCACATATAACACATAGTGGGACACTGCATCAAGATGAATCAGGGGTGGATCAGCCAGGATTTGCACACACCAATGCCTGATGCATCAGACTAGGTCATCCATGGTGCCACACCAACAATTTGATAAAAGAGACCAGTTTCTTCTGGCTACCTGCCTCAGCTATTATTCTGATGCTGGTACATGCCTGATGCCACACATCTGATGCCAAGTGCTCCTTCTTTCAACCACCATCTTCAGCGGGTACTGTTATTGCCATCCACCTTCACAGTATGTCACCTTGCCACTCTGTGGCCTGCTGATGTTGCTGCCACCTCCAGACTCTGTCATTGTGCCGCTCTGTGGTCTCCTGATGCTGCCGCCACCTTCAGATTCTGTCATTGTGCTGCTCTGTGGTCTCTTCATGCTGCTTTCACCTCACCACTATGTGGACTTCTCATGCTGTTCCCACCCTCCCCACTTCATGACTGGTCCACTATTTTGGTTTTTGGCTTGGCTGACATAATCATTTATTTGACACTTCTTATGATCTGTCGGAAGGAAGTAAAAACGAGACGCACAACGAATCCTGTCTGTGTAGCAGCTTTAAGGCCTGTATGGTCCCATGAGTATTGGCTTATGATTTGGTAGCCAAAAGCAGGAGTGGGTACAAAACACAGAAGACATGCAAATATTCCATTCACGTGTCATCTCTGTTTTAGATTAACTCAGGTTTTTTTTGCCTTTAGCAATACTGATGGATTATTGAGCAAATGCTAACTGAGTGAAGGCGTATGCTCCACAGACAGGATTCGTTTTTTCTGGGTTATTGTTCTGATGGATCAGAGAATAGGGAAAATTAATCAGTGACGTCAACACAAACTTACTGCTGACACCCTCTCCACTCTGTAGAGGGGCTCTACTTGTATAAGCATTTAAAGGGCTTCTGTCAGCCCACTAAACCGTTTTTTTTTTTTTTTGTTTAATAATAATCCCTACACTGCGATCTCTGCATACATAAGTAAAATAATAATTTTCGTTCAGTAGAATTTGATAAAAACGCAATTTTTATAATATGTAAATTACCTTGCTACCAGCAAGTAGGGCGGCTACTTGCTGGTAGCAGCCGCATCCTCCGATCCTAATGACGCCCCCTCCGCATTGTGATTGACAGGGCCAGGGAACGGAATAGTTCTCTGCTGGCCCTGCCTGTTTTCATTCAATATCTGGCACCTGCGCCGCGGCCGTACCTATCTTCAATCTGCGCAGGCGCACTGAGAGGCGGCCACTCACTCGGCCACTCGCTCCTCAATGCGCCTGCGCCGGGTGTAGATGTGACGTCATCGGCGCAGGCGCATTGAGGATGGAGCGGCCGAGTGAGTGGCCGCCTCTCAGTGCGCCTGCGCAGATTGAAGATAGGTACGGCCGCGGCGCAGGCGCCAGATATTGAATAAAAACAGGCAGGGCCAGCAGAGAACTATTCCGTTCCCTGGCCCTGTCAATCACAATGCGGAGGGGGCGTCATTAGGATCGGAGGATGCGGCTGCTACCAGCAAGTAGCCGCCCTACTTGCTGGTAGCAAGGTAATTTACATATTCTAAAAATAGCGTTTTATCAAATTCTACTGAACGAAAATTATTATTTTACTTATGTATGCAGAGATCGCAGTGTAGGGATTATTATTAAACAAAAAAAAAAAAAAACGGTTTAGTGGGCTGACAGAAGCCCTTTAATAGAACAGGTTCTGTAGAATCTATGTGGAATCAGCTGGTGACGGTGTAAAAGTAGTGCGCTTCTTATTGACGCTAACATAGACCTGTAAGGCCTCATGCACACGACCGTTGTTCTGGTCCTTATCCGAGCCGCATCTCGGGTGCGGACCCATTTACTTCAATGGGGCCGCAAAAAAGATGCGGACAGCACTCTGTGTGCTGTCTGCATCCGTTGCTCCGTTACGTAGGGCCGCAAAAAAAATATAACATGTCCAATTCTTGTCCGTTTTGCAGACAAGAATAGGCTTTTCTAGAATGTGCCGCCTGTTTCGTTCTGCAAATTGCGGAAGGCACACTGGCGGCTTCCGTGTTTTTCGAATCCGCAATTTGTGGATAGAGATGTCCTGAACTATTCGCCGGCGAACAGTTCCCGGCGAACATCGCTTGTTCGCTTTCGCCACGGCGGGCGAACATATGCGATGTTCGGTCTGCCCCCTATACGTCATCATTGAGTAAACTTTGACCCTGTACCTCACAGTCAGCATACACATTCCAGCCAATCAGCAGCAGACCCTCCCTCCCAGACCCTCCCACCTCCTATCAAAAAGCAAGGACAGCATCCATCTTAGATTCATTCTGAAGCTGCAGTGTTAGTGAGGGCAGGGACAGTGCAGCTGCTGCTGATTTAATAGGGAAATCGTTAGCTAGGCCAGTGTTCTGTGTCCACTCCAGTCCTCAAAGACTCATCTGATCTGCTGTAAGGACAGCGTCCTGACAGCACCCCAAAAATCCCTTTTTAGGGCTAGTACATCAGTCTGCTTTTTTTTTTTTCTCTGTAATATAATTGCAGTTGCCTGCCAGTGTGTGTCAGGCCCACAGATTGTACTGTGCCCACTGCCAGTGCCCACCACTCATATCTGGTGGCACAGTAGCTTGCATTTAAAACAGTAAAACTATTTTTTCTCTGTAATATAATTGCAGTTGCCTGCCAGTGTGTGTCAGGCCCACAGAGTGTACTGTGCCCACTGCCAGTGCCCACCACTCATATCTGGTGGCACAGTAGCTTGCATTTAAAACAGTAAAAAAAAAAAATCTCTGTAATATAATTGCAGTTGCCTGCCAGTGATTGTCAGGCCCACAGAGTGTACTGTGCCCACTGCCAGTGCCCACCACTCATATCTGGTGGCACAGTAGCTTGCAGTTAAAACAGTAAAACAATTTTTTCTCTGTAATATAATTGCAGTTGCCTTCCAGTGTTTGTCAGGCCCACAGAGTGTACTGTGCCCACTGCCAGTGCCCACCACTCATATCTGGTGGCACAGTAGCTTGCAGTTAAAACAGTAAAAAAAAAAAATCTCTGTAATATACACTGCTCAAAAAAATAAAGGGAACAGAAAAATAACACATCCTAGATCTGAATTAATTAAATATTCTTCTGAAATACTTTGTTGTTTACATAGTTGAATAGGAGGACAACAAAATCACACAAAAAAAAAAAAATATGAAAATCAAATTTTTCAACCCATGGAGGTCTGGATTTGGAGTCACACTCAAAATTAAAGTGGAAAAACACACTACAGGCTGATCCAACTTTGATGTAATGTCCTTAAAACAAGTCAAAATGAGGCTCAGTAGTGTGTGTGGCCTCCACGTGCCTGTATGACCTCCCTACAACGCCTGTGCATGCTCCTGATGAGGTGGCGGTTGGTCTCCTGAGGGATCTCCTCCCAGACCTGGACTAAAGCATCTGCCAACTCCTGGACAGTCTGTGGTGCAACATGACGTTGGTGGATAGAGCGAGACATGAAGTCCCAGATGTGCTCAATTAGATTCAGGTCTGGGGAATGGGCGGGCCAGTCCATAGCATCAATGCCTTCGTCTTGCAGGAACTGCTGACACACTCCAGCCACATGAGGTCTAGCATTGTCTTGCATTAGGAGGAACCCAGGGCCAACCGCACCAGCATATGGTCTCACAAGGGGTCCGAGGATCTCATCTCGGTACCTAATGGCAGTCAGGCTACCTCTGGCAAGTACATGGAGGGCTGTGCGGCCCTCCAAAGAAATGCCACCCTACACCATTACTGACCCAATGCCAAACCGGTCATGCTGGAGGATGTTGCAGGCAGCAGAACGTTCTCCACGGCGTCTCAAGACTCTGTCACGTCTGTCACATGTGCTCAGTGTGAACCTGCTTTCATCTGTGAAGAGCACAGGGCGCCAGTGGCAAATTTTCCAATCTTGGTGTTCTCTGGCAAATGCCAAAAGTCCTGCACGGTGTTGGGCTGTAAGCACAACCCACACCTGTGGACGTCGGACCCTCATATCACCCTCATGGAGTCTGTTTCTGACCGTTTGAGCAGACACATGCACATTTGTGGCCTGCTGGAGGTCATTTTGCAGGGCTCTGGCAGTGCTCCTCCTGTTCCTCTTTGCACAAAGGCGGAGGTAGCGGTCCTGCTGCTGGGTTGTTGCCCTCCTACGGCCTCCTCCACGTCTCCTGATGTACTGGCCTGTCTCCTGGTAGCGCCTCCATGCTCTGGACACTACGCTGACAGACACAGCAAACCTTCTTGCCACTGCTCGCATTGATGTGCCATCCTGGATAAGCTGCACTACCTGAGCCACTTGTGTGGGTTGTAGACACCGTCTCATGCTACCACTAGAGTGAAAGCACCGCCAGCATTCAAAAGTGACCAAAACATCAGCCAGGAAGCATAGGAACTGAGAAGTGGTCTGTGGTCACCACCTGCAGAACCACTCCTTTATTGGGGGTGTCTTGCTAATTGCCTATAATTTCCACCTGTTGTCTATCCCATTTGCACAACAGCATGTGAAATTGATTGTCATTAAGTGTTGCTTCCTAAGTGGACAGTTTGATTTCACAGAAGTGTGATTGACTTGGAGTTACATTGTGTTGTTTAAGTGTTCCCTTTATTTATTTGAGCAGTGTAATTGCAGTTGCCTGCCAGTGTGTGTCAGGCCCACAGAGTGTACTGTGCCCACTGCCCACCACTCATATCGGGTGGCACAGTACCTTGCAGGCATAGTAACACTAATCTAAAAAAAAATGACAGACAGAGGCAGGCCACCCCGCAGGGGCCGTCGTGGTCGTGGTGCTGTGATTTACTTTGGCCCTAGAATAATACCCAGTGTTCAGAGGCCACGTACCCTGAACTCGAAAAGTTCTGATGACATAGCTGACTGGCTATCACAGGACACCCAATCTTCTACAGCTTCCGCTCGGAACCTTGACGCACCATCCTCCTCCAGCTCAGCTTCGGGCACCTCTCAAGTTACCACTCGCCCGCCCGCCGCCACCACCAACACTAGCACTACAGCCGCTTCACTTGATCTGTCAGAGGAGTTATTTACACATCAGTTGGAAGAAATGAGTGATGCGCAACCATTATTGCCAGAGGATGTAGATAACAGGGATATGTCTCAGTCAGGCAGCATTACACACATGGACGTACGGTGTGATGATGATGATGTTGTACCCGCTGCTGCTTCCTTTGCTGAGTTGTCAGATACAAGTGAAGCGGTTAATGATGATGTGTCCGTGGATGTCACGTGGGTGCCCGCTCGAAGAGAAGAAGAACAGGGAGAAAGTTCAGATGGGGAGACAGAGAGGAGGAGGAGACGAGTTGGAAGCAGGGGGAGGTCGTCGCAAGGAGCTAGCGGCACAGTCAGACAACTTGTATCGGCACCCGGGGTCAGCCAGACAGCACGCCAATCAACACATGCTGTTGCCACCACCAGAATGCCGTCATTGCAAAGCTCAGCAGTGTGGCATTTTTTTTGTGTGTCTGCCTCTGATAACAGCGATGCCTTCTGCAACCTCTGCCAAAAGAAACTGAGTCGTGGGAAGTCCAACACCCACCTAGGTACAACTGCTTTGCGAAGGCACATAATCTCACATCACAAACGCCTATGGGATCAACACATCACAAACGCCTATGGGATCCAGCATCTTCAGCCACGTCAACCACTGCTGTCCTCCTTGCCCCCTCTCAACCACCCGCCACTCCGTCTCTCATCTTCAGCAGTTCCTGCTCATCTGCCCATAGTCAGGTGTCTGTCAAGGAAATGTTTAAGCGTAAGAAGCCAATGTCACAGAGTCACCCCCTTGCCCGGCGTCTGACAGCTGGCTTGTCGGAACTCTTAGCCCACCAGCTTTTACCATACAAGCTGGTGGAGTCTGAGGCCTTCAAAAAATTTGTAGCTATTGGGACACCTCAGTAGAAGGTACCCGGCCGAATTTTTTTTTCACAAAAGGCAATCTCATACCTGTACTCTATTGTGGAAAAGGAAGTCATGGCATGTCTAGCACACAGTGTTGGGGCAAGGGTCCATCTGACCACTGATACCTGGTCTGCAAAGCATGGTCAGGGCAGGTATATCACGTACACTGCGCATTGGGTAAACCTGCTGACGGCTGCCAAGCATGGAATGTGTGGCTCTGCAGAGGAGTTGGTGACACCGCCACGACTTGCAGGCAGGCCTGCTGCCACCTCCTCTACTCCTCCTACTCCATCCTCTTCGCTAACCTCCTCGGCTAAGTCCTCTTCTGCTGCTGCGTCTTGCTCCACATCAACTTCACCCCCCCAGCTCCCCAGGGGCTATTCCACATCCCGGATACGACAGTGTCACGCCGTCTTGGGTTTGACTTGCCTGAAAGCAGAGAGTCACACCGGACCAGCACTCCTGTCCGCCCTGAACGCACAGGTGGATCACTGGCTGACCCCGCACCAACCGGAGATCGGCAAAGTGGTGTGTGACAACGGAAGCAATTTGTTGGCGGCTTTGAATTTGGGCAAGTTGACACATGTGCCGTGCATGGCACATGTGTTGAATCTGATCGTACAACGATTTGTGCATAAGTACGGAGGCTTACAGGACGTCCTCAAGCAAGCCAGGAAGGTGTGTGGCCATTTCAGGCGTTCCTACACGGTCATGGCGCACTTTTCAGATATTCAGCGACGAAACAACATGCCAGTGAGGCGCTTGATTTGCGACAGCCCGACACGTTGGAATTCAACACTCCTAATGTTCGACCGCCTGCTCCAACAAGAAAAAGCTGTCAACGAGTATTTGTATGACCGGGGTGCTATGACAGCCTCTGCGGAGCTGGGAATTTTTTTGCCACGTTACTGGACGCTCATGCGCAATGCCTGTAGGCTCATGCGTCCTTTTGAGGAGGTGACAAACCTAGTCAGTCGCACCGAAGGCACCATCAGCGAAATCATCCCATTTGTTTTCTTCCTGGAGCGTGCCCTGCGAAGAGTGCTGGATCAGGCCGTAGATGAGCATGAAGAGGAAGAGGAAGAGTTGTGGTCACCATCACCACGACTAGAAACAGCCTTATCAGCATCGCTTGCTGGACCTGCGGCAACGCTGGAAGAGGAGTCTGAGGAAGAGGAGTCAGAAGAGGAATGTGGCTTTGAGGAGGAGGAAGACCAACCACAGCAGGCATCCCAGGGTGCTCGTTGTCACCTATCTGGTACCCGTGGTGTTGTACGTGGCTGGGGGGAAGAACAGACCTTCAATGAGATCAGTGAGGACGAGGAACGGGACATGAGTAGCTCGGCATCCAACCTTGTGCAAATGGGGTATTTCATGCTGTCGTGCCTGTTGAGGGACCCTCGTATAAAAAAGCTGAAGGAGAACGACCTGTACTGGGTGGCCACACTACTAGACCCCCGGTATAAGCAGAAAGTGGCTGAAATGTTACAGAATTACCGGAAGTCGGAAAGGATACAGCAGTTCCAAAACTTAAAAAGTATGCTTTACACAGCGTATAAGGGTGATGTCACAGCACAACGGGAATCTAACAGGGGAAGAGGTGAAAGTAATCCTCCTCCTACCACGATCATGCCGGCAAGGACAGGACGCTTTACAGACGTGTTGTTAATGGAGGACATGCAGAGTTTTTTACGTCCTACGCATCGCCACAGCCCTTCGGGGTCCACCCTCAGAGAACGACTCGACCGACAGGTAGCAGACTACCTCGCCTTAACTGCAGATATCGACACTCTGAGGAGCGATGAACCCCTTGACTACTGTGGCCTGAGCTATCCCAATTTGCGATAGAACTTCTGGCCTGCCCAGCTTCAAGTGTCCTGTCAGAAAGGACCTTCAGCGCAGCAGGAGGTATTGTCACTGAGAAGAGAAGTCGCCTAGGTCAAAAAAGTCTAGATTACCTCACCTTTATTAAGATGAATGAGGCATGGATCTCGAAGGGACTGACAGTGGGGGATGCATTTGACTAAAAAAGGCCTGATGAGATGCCTTGGGCTAAAAATGGTCCACACGCTGCTGTATTTAATCTCTGCATGCCAGATGACTTGCATGACTTCTCCGCCACCAACTAGGGTTCAAGCCGCAATGTTTTAGTGCACTTTCTGCCTGGAAAACATCAAAAAAATTCCGGCCGCTGCTACTGCAGCGGCTGCAACAATACCTAATTTTTCAAGCATGTGTACATGCCTAATTTTTCTGGCCTCTGGTGCTGCACTTTGGCTGCAAAAACAAAACAAAAAAAAGGCACATACATGTGTCAATTCCCCTTCGTGATCGTTACCTTGATGTGGTGAAGGGGCTTGCGTATCACAATGAAGCGATCACCTCTATGAGTGTGTTGGCAATGGCAATGTTGGCACACCCCAGATGATAAGGTCGTTGCTTCATTGTGAACAGACCAAAAGCGATCGGCTGGATAATTTTGCATAGAAAAAACATTCATTTTCTTTGTGATCATCTAAGGTGATCATTAAAGCCTACTAGGCCAACAATGGGCCCACACTGCAGAATCATTGTTTTCTGGGTCACTTAACTGTCACTGAACTACCTCAGCATGACCATAGGCTTTGAAAAACCGCCATCGCCTGCAATCTCCCAAACGTGCGTACGAGCACAGTTATCACGATTCACTACACCAAGATTGACGCATAGAGGAATAAAATTTATGTCATAAGTGTGTCAACTATTGACAACTCTTTATGGTTGTCTAAACTCTATTCGATACACGTCCCCTGATAGTGGACGTAACAGGGATTAAACTGATAATAATAGCACTACTTAACATACCACTCATATTGGGTGGCACAGTACATTGCATGGCGCACGCGCGGTGCCCCAAGTTGGAAGTAAGAGGACCAACCAAGCATCTTTTTCCATCTCCCAGTTCCTAAAATCTATTCCATACACCGGCCCCTGATAGGGGACGTAACAGGGATTAAACTGATAGGAATAGTACTACTTAACATACCACTCATATAGGGTAGCGCAGTGCCCCAAATTGGAAGTAAGAGGACCGACCAAGCATCTTTTTCCATCTCCCGGTTCCTAAAATCTATTCCATACACCGGCCGTAGATGAGCATGAAGAGGAAGAGTTGTGGTCACCATCACCACCAGAAGCAGCCTTGTCGTCGTCAATTGCTGGACCTGCGGCAACGCAGAGAGAGGAGTCTGAAGAAGAGGAGTCAGAGGAGGAAGGTGGCTTTGAGGAGGTGGAAGACCAACCACAGCAGGCGTCCCAGGGGGCTTGTTGTCACCTTTCGGGGACCTTTGGTGTTGTACGTGGCTGGGTGGAGGAAGAGACCTTCAATGACGTCAGTGAGGACAAGGAACGGGACATGGCTAGCTTGGTATCCAACCTTGTGCAAATGGGAAGTTTGCAGTTGTGCAAATGGACTGTTTGCGGTTGTTTGCGGTACGTTAAACGGGGAGTTTGGTCTGTCACTGTGAAGCGGGCGTAACCCTTACACTACCTGATCGATACAACATCATACCTGATGTTTTAAAGCACGTTATTCCAAACAATTTAGGAATGTTAGGTGATTTATGCCCTTATGGATTAAAACCCGACTCTGCGTCAACTACGTAATTTTTAATGGGAGTTTTGCCATGGATCCCCCTCCGGCATGCCACAGTCCAGGTGTTAGTCCCCTTGAAACAACTTTTCCATCACTATTGAGGCCAGAAAGAGTCCCTGTGGGTTTTAAAATTCGCCTGCCTATTGAAGTCTATGGCGGTTCGTCCATTTGTGAACATTTGCGGAAATTCACGTTCGCCGTTCGCGAACGGAAAATTTTATGTTCGCGACATCTCTATTTGCGGACAGCAAAAACGGAACAGTCGTGTGCATGAGGCCTAAGGCTGAGTTGATACATGAGTTATTTGGTCAGTTTTGGCCCCGTGACCGCCCAAATAAGTGAAGTATGCTGTGATTCTTTGAGTGACGCCTGTCATCTGCATGTCATATGGGCTCACAGTATTATTTCACTACCAAAGCAGACTCCCTATGCGTTTTACTACAAGGCACAGTGTTCTACACCACTATAAAGTCTCTCAGCAGCCAGAAAATTGCCGTTTTTTACGTAATTCGCCGCAAGTTTATTCTGATTGAACTGAATTTTTCACAAAAAATTTGACGAACCGGCTAATCGAATTTTTGAAAAATCTGCTCATCTCTAAAAAACACACATTGTCAAACCATGTCAGAGTGCACCATGCAAATGATGCAGCAGGATTAAGGTTTGCAGCAATCCAATCTGTGAAAAAAGACTGGAGAGGGGGGGAATTCATTTCCAGGATGTCAAGACACGAATCACAAAAGATCTATGAGTTTGGTTCTTTGTTGCCTTCTGGACTCAATTCTGAATTGGAAGTTTTGGGATTTCTATAGTTGGGCCACTGGCAGGGTCTCACGACATGCCAAGACCAGGCTGTTTTCCAGCGCCTTGACATGTCCTGCACCCTCTCACCGGCCCTTTTACTTCAAATTAAACAAGATATTGCTTTCCTAGCTATTTGTGTATATAGTTTTTTAATGTAGATATTTTTAGTTGAGATATGTGAACTATAAAATGAAAGTAACAATGAGAAAATAAGAGAATGTATATCATGAGATAAAAAGTCTGGTCCAGGGTTTTAATGTTACTAGCGGCTCCATATAACGAGCAATTGGTCCCCTAATATTAGAATATATGTTTCACTGAGGAAGAAACGTATAGTTTCGTAACGTGTCCGGAGAAATAATAAAGTGCAATATTGTTATACTCAATCGGTCGTGTGAAAGAGGCCTTAAAGCGAAGCCTTTCCTCTGCTGCAGTGAACAATTGCAACATATCCATCCTGCTACATTGACTATTCTTTAAAGCTACAAAAAAGTGTTCTATATTAACTGTGCCATACTGAACAACGTGATATCTTATGAACTAATATGGCCAGGAATAAATAATACATATAGAGATCAAGTAAAGATTTACATTGAAGCAGAAACCATATACCGCACTGTGTGAATTGATTTTAGTCCTGTTTGCGTGAGCTCCGCAATCAGGTGTCAAAAGGGAGCGAGACTTTAACTATTTAATATGAATTAGAAGGTTTTAGTCATTTTATATGATATAAATTTTGTGAATGGTGTAATAAATTGTATTTTTGTATTTTAAATCTGTCAGCCGGCCATTGTTTGTATTGTTTTAAATTAGCTAAGTGGTTCTAACTGGCTGAGCTCCACTGTGGTGAGCCCCTCAAATCTACTGTATTTTACTTACATAAATCAGTCTAAAAAATCCACGCCAACTAAACCATGCCCCAATATAAGTCCAAAACAAAAAAAAAACTGTTGAACCAGGAAAAAGAGACAAAAAACAGGCCCAAAAAAAGTCTGGAACAATGATGATAAATGATCCCCAGTGTGGCAGCACACTTTTTTTATTCAGACAATGGTGCAATTTTGAAGCAAAATGGTTCATCATAGATCCCTTCCCTGAAGAGTAGACCTCGTCATAAATTAGACACACATCAGGCAGGTCATCCACCTGGTGTGAAAACTATGTCAACCCCTAACTGGAGTAGTTTTCACTCCTCTTTTAGGCCTCTTTCATGCAAATGAGTTTTCCTGCGCAGGTGCAAAGCGTGAAGTGAGCGCATAGCACCCGCACTGACTCCTAACCCAGGGGCGTAACTACCATAGTGGCAGACCATGCGACTGCTATGGGGCCCAGGGCAAGAGGGGGCAAAATTGGGATTATCTCCTCTTCTACTGGACGTGAAAACTTGGTCAGGACTCTACCCTCTAATGCAGGGATGCTCAACCTGTGGCCCTCCTGCTGTTGCAAAACTACAACTCCCAGCATACCCTAATACCTGTAAGCTGTCCAGGCATGCTAGGAGTTGTAGTTTTACAAGAGCTGAAGGGCCTCAGGTTGGGCATCCCTGCTCTAAAGGAACAACTTTTAGCAAATGAAGGAGTGGAAAAATGGCCCACGGGTCACTGAAAGGGGTTTAGGCAGAAACCCTTCTGTCCTGTGTGGGGGGCCTGGCCCCTGGATCCTTGCTATGGGGCCCTTACTTCTCTATGTATGCCACTGTCCTGACCCATTTATTTCAATGTGTCTGTGCACATGAGCGTTGTTTTTCATGCATCATTTCTGCATTGCGTGAGAATTGCAACATGTTCTATATTCTGCGTTTTTTTATGCAGCCCTAGCCCCATAGAAGTGAATGGGGCTTCAGTGAAAAATGCATTGCATCGGATGTAACCTAGATGCAGTCGGGATGCAATGTATTTTTCACTGATGGTTGCTAGGAGATGTTGTTTGTAAACCTTCAGGTATTTTTCACAAGCATGAAAACTGATTGCACCCGCGTGGAAAGAACTGAAACACAACGTAATTGCAGACAAAACTGACCAAACTTTCTTGCAAAATGGTGTGAGATTTACTGAACCCCTCCTGTATGCATCCTGACACAATCAGTATAGTTTGTGTGAAAGAGGCCTTACACCTGTTTCCAAAGGTAAATGTTAGTAAATATGCTGAGGCCGATGTCCCAGCCCCTGCCACCCACTCAGCACACCCAATTGTTGCATGGCATTTAAAAAGTGATAAAACTGGGTCTTGCAACTTTTTTTGCCACCCCCATTTTTCGAAGAAGCAATGTTCCCCAATAGTGTCACATAAAAAAATATATATTAAAAAAATAAATTGCGCCATTTGCAAATTGGGTTTGAAGGAACTGCTGGGTGCTACCAGACCATCTAAATGTCCTGCTGTACCGAACCCCAGTCCTCCATTCTTCCTACGTCATCCAAAATTAGTTAAAAAGCCTTGCATTGCGCAGTTCAGAAGAAAACCAGCACATGAGCAGCATATTTTATCTTGTTCACAGAAGAATTCATTTCTGCTCTGCACATGTGTTGCTGCTGCTCTAACTTTCAGGTCATCAAATAGGGAGGCGGCACATGCGCAGAACATTACATTAAATAGATTTTCCGGTAATTATTATTTTTTAGCAAGTGCTCGCAACCTGCCCCTTGAAACAGAATATTCATACTTACTTGCTTCACGCTGCTCTGTACCTCTGCACTGCCCCCACTGTCTCCATCTTTCAGTCTCCACACTGTTTACTTCTGGCAGTGAATGGGCACAGTCATATGCACTGATTCAGCAATGATGTGGCCCTGTCACGAGGGTGTCAAGAACCACGCCTGACTCCGTTATACCCGGGGTCAGGAAGTCGCAGCGGTTGGCTGCGCCCTCTATGTAAGATATGGCTGTTTCCTTATGGTAGCTTTCTGGGTTTGCTTTGCAAACCCTTTTGGCTCACTCAGGGATCCGTAGCTCCTTCTCCTCAGCTGTTCCTTGTCCAGCACTCCCAAACCTCCTTATATTCCCCTCTCACACTTCTCTGGTTGCCAGATATAGAGCTTCCTGCCTGGACATCTATTCTGACCTTCTGGAGCTGTGTTGCTGTGTTCTCTGGTTGTTGGTCCAGAATGCTACCCTCCAGATCCATGTTGGACCTCTGTGGTCTGCTGTGGTCGCCCACCTGGGTGTATGTGTTTGTCTGTATTGTCTGTCCTCTCCCTGGTGTTTCCCACTTAGTGTCAGTGATGCGGACTAGCGATCCGACCGGCCCGTTCACTATCTAGGGCTCATTTTAGGGAAAGCCAGGCTTTAGGCACGTGATCGCCGCACGGGTGAGGAACCCGTGTAGGGACGTCAGGGCAGTCAGGTGCCAGCTGCAAGGTGAGTCAGGGGTCACCACCTTACCCTCTCCCTTGGGCAGGGCTTTCCCTTTTCCCTCCCTGTGCGTGACGCTGGTCACTACAGGCCCAAGCAGCATTTCACTGCTAAAGACATAGGCAGGAGCAGGGCATGTGACCATGCCTATGCACCACCAGTATACAGTGCAGAGCCCTGCAGATGGACACAGCAGCGACAGCGTGGAGGACCGGAGCAGCATAGAGCAGGTAAGTCTGAATCTTCTGTTTCAGGGGGCAGGCTGTGCGCACTTACTAAAAAAATGATTATAACTAGAAAACCCCTTTAGTGACTTCTCTGCCCATGCAAGGCAGAAAAACACACTGCGCCTCCTCATCTATAAACCATGTAACGTGAGACTTTTTAGGGGATTGTGGATGATTTAGGTACAGCAGTGGCATTAATCAATGAAAGGGGCACTGACTCAGTAGGACACTTAGATTGGCTGACAACGTTTAGTGGACTCTTGGGACCCAGTATACAGGTGAAACTCGAAAAATTAGAATATTGTGCAAAAGTCCATTTATTTCAGTAATGCAACTTAAAAGGAATTGCATTTGTAACATCCCAGAGTATGTCACTAAACTCTCTTCACCCGGCTATATGATGTTAACGTGTAGATGTGTTGTCATCTTGTGTATCCTGACATTGTATTTATATTGATTGCCATTTCCATGTCTGTATTTTATATATATGCTGTGATATCCATGTACACCAGCAGGCAGCAGCAATATGCAGATAGTCTGTAAGGCCAGTTAGTATACCTAGACTGGAATATACCATTCCAGGCTAGCTTCCCCCTATCTGAGGAGGAGTGGAATGTTCCCAGATCCTACTTCAGAGGGAGGAAGGAAAGTTCTAGGCGGTGTACCAGCCACCCCCTGTTGGGATAGGCTGTGTGAATAGGAGCTCCCAGAAACAGGGATCCCATCTAAGGATTCAGGCCTAACCTGAGGCCCAAAGCAACATTCCCAGCCTGAGTTCCTTACCTCAGCTGGATGACAAAGAAAGCAGCCAACTTCAGCACTACTAGATCTCCAGGACGAAACCACCATTCCCTGCGAGCAGTCCTGTAAGTACAGATTCCAGAACAAGGAGAAGATAAGTACCTCCATAGCTAGTCAGGCCCAAACCAAGCAGAACCCAAGACAGAGCAGAAGACAGATACCTGCCAGATTCTTAAAGGCGTATGTTCAGATGCAGAATATAGATATAATTCCTGCCACATATTGCCAATACCTGCTGGGACCCTAGACTATTGCTGTAACATTGTATGGTTCTAGAGCTACATAAGATAACCTCAAGTAAAGACAAGTTGGACCTTATTCTCTGTGTGGAATTCCATCATTACTCCTATTTACAGCACTCATTTTGTTGCATGTGAGCCAGGATACAGGAGTCCAGCCATACTACAGGTAGGAGACACCGTTGACACAATACAGAGACAATATCCCCCTCTGGCATTCCTAACCTAGTACATGTGCTTACACCATCTTAAAGGGCCCTTCTACAGTACCTGCGCAAGCTGCAACTGGCGTCACGAACTTAGTTACACCTAAATCTGACCCACTGCATAGCAGCCCCAATGACCCAGTGTCCTGCTCATTGCACATTAATGCAGCTTAAAGAGGACCTTTCATCAATTATTACACTATGAACTAACTATACAGACATGTAGAGCGCGCCGCTCCGTTCTCCTGCTATATCCTCCGGTATCTCCCTTCCCTAAGTTATGGTAGGCGGAGTCTGCCCTTGTTCTTCTGTAGCGCTGGCCAATCGCATTGCAGAGCTCACAGCCTGGGAGAAAATAACCTCCCAGGCTGTGAGCTCTGCGCTGCGATTGGCCAGCGCTAGAGCAGAACAAGGGCAGACTCCGCCTACCATAACTTAGGGACTGGAATCTCCGCCTACTATAACTTAGTGAGCGGAGATACCGGAGGGCATAGCAGGAGAACGGAGCGGCGCCCGGGGATAATAGTAAGTGCAGTGAGATCCCCGGGCGCCGCTCTACATGTCTGTATAGTTAGTTCATAGTGTAATAATCGGTGAAAGGTCCTCTTTAAAATTCGAATTTTGTGAAAAGGTTAAATATTCTAGGCTCAAAGTGTCACACCCTAGTCAGCTAATTAATCCATACCCCCTGAGCAAAGGGGACCTCAAAATTGTGATTTTGGGGTTTCATAAGCTGTAAGCCATAATCATCCAAATTATAACAAATAAAGGCTTGAAATATCTCGCTTTGCATGTAATGAGTCTATCTCATATGTTAGTTTCACCTTTTAAATTACGCTACTGAAATAAATGAACTTTTTAACTTAATAAAAAGTATTTTTAACTTTTTATTGAGTATGAGTTGGGTGCTAGTGGAAAATAATAGCTATCAGTTTACAAAGGTCTTCTCTAAACATTCAGGAATGCTTTACAGTAGTAAATCTGGTGATAAATTCTCCTTAAATTAAGGCATTTGTTTCCATTTTTCTAATGTTTAATAATGTGTTCAAATGATTATTGAAAACGTTCCAATGGCTCTTACATCATATTGTGTGCGTGTGCAGACATAAAAAAACACAGCAAACAACATGGTAGAAAATTCTTACACGTTAGTATGCAAAAGGTGCTGTTAGCACTGTGATTTCTCAGAATGCTTTTATTTTTACAGATTGTACAATCTTTTGGCACAGAAACACAAAGAAAATCTTAGACTGCTTTGTAAAAAACAGTTAATCATAATTTCTTAGATCTCACACTTTTTTTTGGGCTTTACAACATGTTCAGATGACCGATTTTTCACGCAGATTTCAATGCTGATTCCATTGTAAAATTTTGCAGGAAAACCAAATCAAATCTGCATCTTATTTAGAGATGAGCGAATCTATTTGCAGATTCAGAGATTCATTCCAAAATCTTTTGTGATTCGATTCGGACTAATCTTGTAAAACGGCACGCAGCGCATAAGCAATCAATAGTGTGCTGTCACCACCAGGCAGGAGGTAATTGCAGTCAGTTGCAGACAAGCAATAAACGCAGTTTGCGGTAGCAACAATAAAAGTAGATACAGTTACACCTAACGCTGTATCAGACCGAGGGGACGGGCGAGGGAAAATGATTTTTTTTTTTTTTTTATTAACGAAACGAGATAGTAGCTTTTCATTAAAAAAAATCTGTGTTTTAGAAGACTAGAGGGGGTTATATACAAATTTTCAGGGCAACTGGAGCAACTTTAGTTCAGAACAAATAGATTCAGACCCGAACCAAACTTTTTTAAGGGCTCATGCACACGACCGTATGGCTTTTTCAGTGTTTTGCGTTCATTTTTTTAACGGATCCGTTGTTCCATTTTTTTGTTTCCATTGTGTTTCCATTTCCTTTCCGTTTTTCCATTCCGTTTTTGCGTATACAGTATACAGTAATTACATGGAAAAAATTGGGCTGGGCATAACATTTTCAATAGATGGTTCCGCAAAAACGGAACGGATACGGAAGACATACGGATGCATTTCCGTATGTGTTCCGTTTTTTTTGCGGACCCATTGACTTGAATGGAGCCAAGCACCGTGATTTGCGGACAAGAATAGGACATGTTCTATCTTTTCACGGTACGGAAATACTGAAACGGAATGCACACGGAGACACTTCAGTTTTTTTTGCTGAACCATTGAAATATATGTACCGCATACTGAACTAAAAAAAACGGCCAGTATACTGAGCCCTAAAAATTTGGAGTATCCAAAACTAACAGAATCTTGGAAGATTCGCTTATTTGTTATCTTATTGTTACTTAATGGGAAATCCACACTGTTGTTCACACATTTTTTTTTTTGGTGTAGTTTCCGAGAAAAAAATCATTAAGGCCTTCTGCACATGGCCGTTGCCCAGCCGTGCCCGTATTGGGGCCTGTAAACAGAGGTTCCACAATATATGGCCACCGGCCGTGTGCACACAGCATCACAGATGCGGACCCATTTACTAGAATGGGTCCACAATCCAGGAGGTACGGTGCAGAATGGAGGCATGGAATTTCAAGGAAGCACTACGGAGTGCTTCCGTGGGGTTTCTCTTCGTGCTTCCGCACGGCAAAAAAATAAGAACTTGTTCTATTTTTTGCGGTGCGGATGGATCACGGACACATTCAAGTTGAATGGGTCTGGATCCGTCTGCGGAAGCTGCACAGATGTTGCCCATGCATTGGAGGCCGCAAATTGCGGTCCCCAATGCACGGAACAGCCAAGCAAGAGTGCATGAGGCCTAACTGAGGCTAATCCTAGGTCTGATCTGCAGCCATGAAACTAGAAATCCGTGACAGAAATCCAAAGGTCAGCTTCAGATTTATTCAGATTCCATTGCAAATAAGCAGCAGATTTTTAGATTTTTCAGATGTGCATAGCCACATGGGACTTTTTTTTTGCCTCAGTCTTGCTAAGCATTTTCTGTGGATTTCACCTCCCTATATTGCAAATGGATGACTTGGATTTAAAATCCACAACACAGGTCAATGTACGGATGGAGCAGAGTTAACACTCCTGTTTTCTGAGATTTCTGAGTTGTGTTATCTAATCTACGCAAACACCTTCAATTGCTTTTCAATGGCTTTTGTCTCAAGAAAATGCGATGAGTTAAGAAATTTGAGTTAAGAGCTGGAGTACTAACCCTGTTCCATCTGTATGCTTCAGATATTACAGGATTTCTTAAAAAAAATTCAACATTGCTGCTACTGTGAAATGCTGCAGTTTTGTCACAAACAAATCCACAATGACAAATTGGTAATGCATTTGTCCCATGTGGACATGTCCTTCAAACTAAAATATAAGAAACATCTGGCAATGTTTTAAAATTATTTTGTGCTTTTTTATTGTGATATTTTATATATAGTATTTTTCAGGTTTTTTTAAAAATGGCAGAAAATCTTATATTTACAGCATGCTGCATTTTGATTAAAAAAAAATACTGACCCCAAAATGATGTGTATGATTCTAGCCTTACCGCTCCATCCCACACACACAAATTTTTCTGAGTTTTTAAATGCTTGTAAGATATACCATGAGTTTTATTTAAAACGTGTGAAGCCCGTGCCCGTATTGCGGACAACATTTCCCGTTCTGTGGCTATTCCGCATTACGGATGCGGACCCATTGAAATCCGGAGATGCGGAACGATGCGGAACGGAAGCACGGAACGGAACACTACAGAAGCACTACGGAGCGCTTTCTTAGGTTCCGTTCCGTGCTTCCGCACCGCAAAAAGATAGAGCTTGCTCTATCTTTTTGCCGAACGGAGGAATCGCAGACCCATTCAAATGAATGGGGCCGCGATCCCTATGCGGCTGCCACATGGCAGGTGCTCGTGCTTAGTGGACCGCAATTTGCGGTCCACAGCACTGGCTGCTTTGTAAAAAACAGTTAATCATAATTTCTTAGATCTCACACTTTTTTTTGGGCTTTACAACATGTTCAGATGACCGATTTTTCACGCAGATTTCAATGCTGATTCCATTGTAAAATTTTGCAGGAAAACCAAATCAAATCTGCATCTTATTTAGAGATGAGCGAATCTATTTGCAGATTCAGAGATTCATTCCAAAATCTTTTGTGATTCGATTCGGACTAATCTTGTAAAACGGCACGCAGCGCATAAGCAATCAATAGTGTGCTGTCACCACCAGGCAGGAGGTAATTGCAGTCAGTTGCAGACAAGCAATAAACGCAGTTTGCGGTAGCAACAATAAAAGTAGATACAGTTACACCTAACGCTGTATCAGACCGAGGGGACGGGCGAGGGAAAATGATTTTTTTTTTTTTTTTTATTAACGAAACGAGATAGTAGCTTTTCATTAAAAAAAATCTGTGTTTTAGAAGACTAGAGGGGGTTATATACAAATTTTCAGGGCAACTGGAGCAACTTTAGTTCAGAACAAATAGATTCAGACCCGAACCAAACTTTTTTAAGGGCTCATGCACACGACCGTATGGCTTTTTCAGTGTTTTGCGTTCATTTTTTTAACGGATCCGTTGTTCCATTTTTTTGTTTCCATTGTGTTTCCATTTCCTTTCCGTTTTTCCATTCCGTTTTTGCGTATACAGTATACAGTAATTACATGGAAAAAATTGGGCTGGGCATAACATTTTCAATAGATGGTTCCGCAAAAACGGAACGGATACGGAAGACATACGGATGCATTTCCGTATGTGTTCCGTTTTTTTTGCGGACCCATTGACTTGAATGGAGCCAAGCACCGTGATTTGCGGACAAGAATAGGACATGTTCTATCTTTTCACGGTACGGAAATACTGAAACGGAATGCACACGGAGACACTTCAGTTTTTTTTGCTGAACCATTGAAATATATGTACCGCATACTGAACTAAAAAAAACGGCCAGTATACTGAGCCCTAAAAATTTGGAGTATCCAAAACTAACAGAATCTTGGAAGATTCGCTTATTTGTTATCTTATTGTTACTTAATGGGAAATCCACACTGTTGTTCACACATTTTTTTTTTTGGTGTAGTTTCCGAGAAAAAAATCATTAAGGCCTTCTGCACATGGCCGTTGCCCAGCCGTGCCCGTATTGGGGCCTGTAAACAGAGGTTCCACAATATATGGCCACCGGCCGTGTGCACACAGCATCACAGATGCGGACCCATTTACTAGAATGGGTCCACAATCCAGGAGGTACGGTGCAGAATGGAGGCATGGAATTTCAAGGAAGCACTACGGAGTGCTTCCGTGGGGTTTCTCTTCGTGCTTCCGCACGGCAAAAAAATAAGAACTTGTTCTATTTTTTGCGGTGCGGATGGATCACGGACACATTCAAGTTGAATGGGTCTGGATCCGTCTGCGGAAGCTGCACAGATGTTGCCCATGCATTGGAGGCCGCAAATTGCGGTCCCCAATGCACGGAACAGCCAAGCAAGAGTGCATGAGGCCTAACTGAGGCTAATCCTAGGTCTGATCTGCAGCCATGAAACTAGAAATCCGTGACAGAAATCCAAAGGTCAGCTTCAGATTTATTCAGATTCCATTGCAAATAAGCAGCAGATTTTTAGATTTTTCAGATGTGCATAGCCACATGGGACTTTTTTTTTGCCTCAGTCTTGCTAAGCATTTTCTGTGGATTTCACCTCCCTATATTGCAAATGGATGACTTGGATTTAAAATCCACAACACAGGTCAATGTACGGATGGAGCAGAGTTAACACTCCTGTTTTCTGAGATTTCTGAGTTGTGTTATCTAATCTACGCAAACACCTTCAATTGCTTTTCAATGGCTTTTGTCTCAAGAAAATGCGATGAGTTAAGAAATTTGAGTTAAGAGCTGGAGTACTAACCCTGTTCCATCTGTATGCTTCAGATATTACAGGATTTCTTAAAAAAAATTCAACATTGCTGCTACTGTGAAATGCTGCAGTTTTGTCACAAACAAATCCACAATGACAAATTGGTAATGCATTTGTCCCATGTGGACATGTCCTTCAAACTAAAATATAAGAAACATCTGGCAATGTTTTAAAATTATTTTGTGCTTTTTTATTGTGATATTTTGTATATAGTATTTTTCAGGTTTTTTTAAAAATGGCAGAAAATCTTATATTTACAGCATGCTGCATTTTGATTAAAAAAAAATACTGACCCCAAAATGATGTGTATGATTCTAGCCTTACCGCTCCATCCCACACACACAAATTTTTCTGAGTTTTTAAATGCTTGTAAGATATACCATGAGTTTTATTTAAAACGTGTGAAGCCCGTGCCCGTATTGCGGACAACATTTCCCGTTCTGTGGCTATTCCGCATTACGGATGCGGACCCATTGAAATCCGGAGATGCGGAACGATGCGGAACGGAAGCACGGAACGGAACACTACAGAAGCACTACGGAGCGCTTTCTTAGGTTCCGTTCCGTGCTTCCGCACCGCAAAAAGATAGAGCTTGCTCTATCTTTTTGCCGAACGGAGGAATCGCAGACCCATTCAAATGAATGGGGCCGCGATCCCTATGCGGCTGCCACATGGCAGGTGCTCGTGCTTAGTGGACCGCAATTTGCGGTCCACAGCACTGGCTTCACACGGTCGTGTGAACAAGTCCTTAGTGATTGTTTTCATTCGGTTACTCTTTTTCTGGCAGAACAGCATTTTGAAAAAAAATATAAAACTATTCCTAGGAATCCCAAAACTCCACACTAAAAAGTTGTGTATGTTGAATGTTCAAAAACTTGCTATACATTTTGAAGTAACATCTGGGTGCTGTTTTTTTTTACTTAAAAGAAAATAAAAACTGCTGTGAAAGCACCGCATAATGTTGTGTATGGATGAATTCAGCTGTGTGCTTATTTTCAGCTCCATTAAAAGCATTGTTTATTTCTGGCATTTGGATCCATAAACATTTGTTATTAAATGCAATTAAAAATTCAGCATAGGCACTGAGCTATTCAATAAACTGTTGCTGTATGGCACCTATTGGTTGTTCTTTTCCTTACTTCCCTGTCCACATCAGTAACATTGCTGAGGTGGACACACATGCTCAGTTCCAGTAACTGGAAAAGTGTAGTGTATGAAAAATCAATAATCATTATAAGTCCCCCAATGGTCTTTACTGACCTTTGAACTACAGACCATAAAAGAAAAAAAAAGAAAAAATGTATTTTAAAAATCCCCCCAAAATGCTCCCTATGCAATTTGTAGTTGTACCAGTAGTCATAGTCATATTACCTGAAACTGAACATTTAATAAATCAAGATTTACAGTCGATAAAGGAGAACGCAAGCTAAAAGCAAACTACCTATATTATTATCAGATAAAATATGCATATAAATCTGCTAACATCCATTTTTCATACAACAGTGAGAAATCAAGTGTGACGACCTGATTTAACATGTGATTTTGGGAGCATTGACAAACATATCCATTATTAATAAAGCCTATGTTTGATGAAGGATTACTTTAGTCTTCATAAAGCGAATGAGGAGACCGAAAGAGCTGAGCTGTGATACAGTATGTGTACAAAATTAATGTCTCCTGAATCCGAAAAATCCATTCTTATCCAGGCATCCTTGAACAATCTTATAGAAGGTGCTGCAAATGTTCACTTCCTCAGTCTTGAGATAATAGCTGTTTCTGTATAGTAAGTGAAATTACTGCTGATCGCCTCAAATAAAATTTTGAACACTTAAGAGCTTCAATATTATTGAATAAAAAATTCCACATAAACAGGTAAAAAAAAATGATGGCCAAAAAGAAATTACATATTTTAATTAGCATTTATTTTCAGATGGTCATCTCTTCAAATGTGAAACTCCTATATTGGTAGTCAATATTAAAGAGGACCTTTCACCGATTATTACACTATGAACTAACTATACAGACATGTAGAGCGGCGCCCGGGGATCTCACTGCACTTACTATTATCCCCGGGCGCTGCTCCGTTCTCCTGCTATGCCCTCCGGTATCTCCGCTCACTAAGTTATAGTAGGCGGAGATTTCAGTCACTAAGTTATGGTAGGCGGAGTCTGCCCTTGTTCTGCTGTAGCGCTGGCCTATCGCAGCGCAGAGCTCACAGCCTGGGAGGTTATTTTCTCCCAGGCTGTGAGCTCTGCAATGCGATTGGCCAGCGCTACAGAAGAACAAGGGCAGACTCCGCCTACCATAACTTAGTGAACGGAGATACCGGAGGACATAGCAGGAGAACGGAGCGGCGCCCAGGGATAATAGTAAGTGCAGTGAGATCCCCGGGCGCCGCTCTCCATGTCTGTATAGTTAGTTCATAGTGTAATAATCTGTGAAAGGTCCTCTTTAAACTACAGACATACACTCACCTAAAGAATTATTAGGAACACCTGTTCTATTTCTCATTAATGCAATTATCTAGTCAACCAATCACATAGCAGTTGCTTCAATGCATTTAGGGGTGTGGTCCTAGTCAAGACAATCTCCTGAACTCCAAACTGAATGTCAGAATGGGAAAGAAGGGTGATTTAAGCAATTTTGAGCGTGGCATGGTTGTTGGTGCCAGACGGGCCGGTCTGAGTATTTCACAATCTGCTCAGTTACTAGGATTTTCACGCACAACCATTTCTAGGGTTTACAAAGAATGGTGTGAAAAGGGAAAAACATCCAGTATGCGGCAGTCCTATGGGCAAAAATGCCTTGTGGATGCTAGAGGTCAGAGGAGAATGGGCCGACTGATTCAAGCTGATAGGAGAGCAACGTTGACTGAAATAACCACTCGTTACAACCGAGGTATGCAGCAAAGCATTTGTGAAGCCACAACACGCACAACCTTGAGGCGGATGGGCTACAACAGCAGAAGACCCCACCGGGTACCACTCATCTCCACTACAAATAGGAAAAAGAGGTTACAATTTGCACAAGCTCACCAAAATTGGCCTGTTGAAGACTGGAAAAATGTTGCCTGGTCTGATGAGTCTCGATTTCTGTTGAGACATTCAAATGGGTTCACTGTACTAAAATGGCCCCCACAGTCACCAGATCTCAACCCAATCATCTTTGGGATGTGGTGGAACGGGAGCTTTGTGCCCTGGATGTGCATCCCTCAAATCTCCATCAACTGCAAGATGCTATCCTATCAATATGGGCCAAAATTTCTAAAGAATGCTATCAGCACCTTGTTGAATCAATGCCACGTAGAATTAAGGCAGTTCTGAAGGCAAAAGGGGGTCCAACACTGTATTAGTATGGTGTTCCTAATAATTCTTTAGGTGAGTGTATATTTCTGCTTGTAGATTATTACTATTGCAAGCTATGAGTTCAAAGACATTATACATGAAATGAGGTAACATAAGAAGACAAATACTACGAATAATGGTAGGCAAGCACTTTGTTTTATTCACATTGCTAGTCAGAGAAAGAAACATTGTAACTTTCCGTTCTTAGGAGTACCCATCACAGAAGAAAGCAATATTATGTTGTTACATTTCTCTTTTGAACAATTAAAGGGGTTGTCCAGAGGTGTCCTAACCTGTGCCTCTTAAAGGGTATCTGTCATCTGTTTTATGTTGCTAGGTTCTTACAGCTCTATTGCAAGCCAATGAGTCCTGATATTAATGAGCTTACGGCTCAGGAACTCATGATTATTCAGGACTCATCGGCATGCACTGGAGCTTTTCAATACAAGATTTAGCAAAACAGTTGGGTCAGTTACAGAAAAAGACCAAGCATTTTGCTAAGGTGATCTATCCTTAGTTAGGACACCATAAAACTGGTGACAGATTCCCTTTAACATAAAAAACCCCACTCACATACAGTATCATTCAAGCTGCTGAGACGGCTGAGGCCTGTAATTGGACACAGTGATTACTGGACCAAGCTTCTTCCTGGTCCTGCAGGGGCCAGAAGCCTCTGGGAACAGAGCTGCTGTGGGAATTAAGACAGGTGAGTGTTATGTTAATAAGTTAGTGACAGCCAATACGCCTTTTTATGGCAGTACTTACAAGCCTTAGGCTAGGTTGCCACATTTTTATGGTGGTCACGGTCAATTCTAGGTGCTGCACGAGTTTCACATAACAGCCAGGCACCTGCTCTAATGGCCCAGACTAGAAGATGCATCGATCTTGACCAATTAACCACCTAGATGCTGTGGCCAATAGCATCTTAGCGGTTTAGAGGGAGCTCCATCTGTCAGGCATTGGAACCCCATTCTTCCACAAATGAGATTACAGGTGCTAAGGAATTAGCTTGGCATCCAGGGGCTTAATGAAGTACAGCACTGACAGTATAATACACTGTACGGCATAAGCAGGACAGTGTATTATAGAAGTTATCAAAAGACTGTCTGTTAAAATCCTCTTGTGGGACTAGTAAATGGTTAAATAAAGTGTTATTAAATAAATAAATAAATCTCCAAGGTAAAAATGCACCTTTTTCCAGAGAAAAAAAATATTTTCAATGGAAAATAACTGCAAAAATAAAATCCCTTCCACATATTTTGTATAAATGTGTCCTTAACAAGCTGTACTATACAATGCAAGTAATTTATCCCGCACAGTGAATGTCATAAAAGAAAAGAAAAACAATAAAACAATGTCAATTGCAGTTTTTTGCTTATTTAACAGAAAAAAAAGTGTTATGTTCCCCAAAATGGTACCAATAGAAACTACAAGTCATTCCACAAAAATCAAACCCCCAGACAAAAAAAGATTAAAAATAAAATAGTTCAGATTCTTGGGATGTAGTGATGCAAAAACATTCTTTTTTTAAATATAAAGTATTTTATCGAGCAAAAGTAGTAAAAAGCAAAAAATGATTAAATAAAGTGTTCCAAAATAAATGTATTTGGTATCACTGCAATCATACTGGCCCAGAATATAAAGTTATCAAGTTATTTGTGCTGCAAAGTGAACATTGCAACATTTATAAGGTACAAACTCAGTGGCAGTATTGCATTTTTTCCCATTCCCCCACTGGAAAGAATTTCACAACTTGTGCAGCAAAACAAGCCCTCATATAAGTAAGTCAATGGAAAAATAAAAATAAAGTTCCAGATCTTGGAAAACAATGATGAAAAAATTGCTTGGGGGTAAGGGGCACACGTTAGGACCCCAGGGATTGTAAGCGCCAAGGCTGGAAACCCTTTTAATGTGGTAGTTCTGTTTATTGTACATTAAGTTTATTGAAAGAGGCCCTCTATGCACTAGTCCTTTATAGTGTGGCTTCTCAATGTTTTTTCTCCTGAACTCACTGGAACATTATAATAATCAAAATGGCTACTGCCTGGCAGAGACCTATAAAGCAAATAATTACTTATGTCAAAACAGCCACCTCAGCTGTGCCTTACCAACAACTAGGGGGTGCTTCACCCATGAAGCCCACCTCACAGTCTGAGAAGCACTGCTTATTAGGTTCTTGAAAGGAGATATATAGATGTCTGCTTATCCATAGAGAAAGCCTGTGTACATAAAAGATTGAAAGTAGGTTTTGTCAATAGTGATGAATACATTTCTTGAAATTTTATTTGGCTGAATCGGTCAGGCGATTTGATTCAGTGCTTTAATTGCCCTAAAAAGTTGTGGATGACATTCTGGGGTCTCCTAGAACTGTATGCAAGCTCTTTAACACTGTAGATTGTTTGAAATATTAGTTCTTTTGGCTGAAAATTCCTGTTGATGTGTATACACACACATACACTGCCTGTGTTCATGCAATTTTCTTTCTTCGTGTTTCCTGTCTTCTAATCCGAAAAATGGCTGATTAGATTTTTAAAAATATGCCGGAAAAATGGCTGACTAGATTTTGAAAAATATGCCTGAATTAAATGGCCAAAAATTCAGATCTGGATTTGACCTGAATTTTTTATTTTGATTAGTTTAGAATCAGTTCACTCATCTCTACTCATCACAAGTGTTGCCATAGCTCCCCAAGTTTCATTAAACTTCATTTACAATAAACTAGCCTTTAACTTTTATAAAGACTGTAGGACTAGGTGGGCTGCATGCTATATACTTTTTACATCTCCATAAAAAAATGTATCCTATTTAATATTTCATGAAAAGTGTAACTTCTTAAACTGAGATCCGTAAATTACCATACCAGTTTTATTCTGATCTTCCATCATAGTTCATTAGGCATCCTAATTATTACTTCAGCCACTTTCCCTTTCACCTAATGGAACAGAATGAGAACGTAGCTGCTCAGATGGCATGATTGAACTCTATTTGTATTGGCTTGTAACTACATCATAAACACAATACCTTTATGACGTATGCTCAATATATCCAAGTATTCCACCAGTGTGCAGAGGAAGAACATGATATCACAGACTGTTATTAAAATGGTCAAACAACACACAACCATAACCTCATAGTAAGCTCCCTGTAAATTGATAAATTATTGTAGAAGAAACATAAAATACCTTCAAGTTGGTCCTAGCAGTCTTTATGTAACATCATTTTATACTTGTCAAAATACTCAAAAACACTACAATTAAAATATTCAGAATACATGGAAGTCATTTATCAAAATATACCCATGGAAGCCCAAACCAGTTATCCTGCCACTATTTCTATACCAAGTCCAGAAAGACTCAGCAAAACTGATCAGACTAGCGAGCATGTACACACAGTATGATCTCTTACAGCCCATGCACAAAAAAAAAGCAGATGATCTAAGAATATAATACATACATCATTTTCGGAGGGTAATTCTTCCTAGACCTGTGCCTACATTAACAGGATAAACACCTAGATATATTGTACGCAAACAAATGTATTATAATAAAAGGCCATGCATGCCAGTGCTAGATGCAATTTTGGGGGGAGGAGCAGGCAGTGTTAAGTCCATTCCAAGTTGGGGTTGTGCAAACTAAATGAGACAATTGCTTATTGTCTATCCAGACTCTAGTTTTGCTTCAAGTATGAATACACATCAGTAATCTAGACTCCCAGACGTCCATTTTATAGGCTCACCATCGGGATCCAACATCCTGAATAGAAATTCATCTTCTCTCCATATTGTGGTGTGCCACTTCAATGTGACCTCATTGCAGGCAGTAAAGCAAGGACTTGGCTCTTTATCATGAGGCCTTCAGACACCGAGCAACCCAAAGGTAAACACACAAATTTAAAAATTGATCAGCTTTTAACATGTTCTAATTATAGTAAAATGCCAGATCAGTGTCAGGTCCCAGAAGGAATGGATTCACTATTGCATCCTGGCCCCCTCACACGGCACGTTACAACACTGAGTGCTTTTCCAAGATGCAGGACAGGACAAAAGGAGAAAATGGGGGTGAGGGCATAAACTGCCAAGAAAGCCATTATCGAGGAGTATACCATGCTGACCAAAGGATTGGGGCTTAGAGAAAATGCCTTCTGCTTCTTGTGGTACATATCAAATGGTCACACCAGTGATATAGGAACTGGACTATGAGGATTAGTATGGACAAACTCTGGATTGATGAATGTGAAGCCAGCAAATTCACTCTGGTCAATGCCAGCTAAGACCATCTGGTCTGGAGGTGTAAGGACTGCAGCAGCTCGAGTGAAGAATTTGTCAAAGTTTTCACCACTCTTTCCACACTGTAACAAAACATAAAATAAGAGAATCAATAAGAGAATCAGAGCCTCGGTACTACTGATTAAAAATCATTCACTATTTAAAGGGGTTGTCTAGGAATACCTAACTTTTAGCTGATGCTTCTACTATGGAAAGAATCATATGTACCTGCTTCCTGCCACTATAGTGCTGCTTGCTGGCTCTTGTATGACTATCTTCCAGACCGCAGCTTGTTTGTTTTCTTCCAGTCATGGTCCCCTGCTCTGCTGCAGCCAACCACTGGTTTCAGCGGTGATGTGTCTCTTATATGGACACATCACTGCTATAGTCAGTGACTGGAATATGGACATATGGGAGCCAGTGAGCATGATTGGAGTGGCAGGGAGCTGGTAAGTATGATGCTTTCCATAGCAGAAACAGGTTGTGGGTTAAAAATTAGGTATTCCCGGAAAACCCCTTTAAAATGGCACTCTGCAAACATACGGTACTTGGTATATGCCTTGGTAGTCACACGATAAATCTCATAGTGGATGTATCCATTGTTTCCACTATCTGCATGTGTGCAGTAGTGATGAGCGGCAGGGGTCATATTCGAATTTGTGATATTTCACAAATATTTTGTAGAATATTCGTCATATATTCGCAAATTCATATGTTCGTTATATTCTACATTTATTTTTTACGCGAAAATCGGCAAGGTAATGATCACATAATATGTGAATATTGCGTGCTCAATACAGGCGTGGGTCAAAAACTAATATATAGCACTATAGAATATAGTGCTATATATTTGTTTTCAGAATATCCGTCAGTGTTTCCATCTGAACACATGATTTCCCCCTGCTTCTTGCTTGTGGGCCAATGAGTCATTGGCCCACAAGCAACTTAAGCAGGGAGGAATCATGACTTCAGATGGAAAAAAATTACGAATATTCTAAAAAACTAATATATAGCACTATATTGACTATAGTGCTATATATTCGTCATTTTTTCCCATCTGAAGCCAGTTTTCCTTTACACCATTTTTCATAAATATCCCCCATATAGTGCGTTACAAATGTTTGTCATTGTCATTGGACGTATTTTGAAACCAAACAGCTAACGTGTATTTTAGTCTGTGAGTGAAACCTCTAGTGGGAGTAGCAAAGTGGGAGTAGAAAATAAATCCAAATGTGCATAAATTAGCATAACAGATGCTTAAAATATAGGATCTAGTTTTTTTTTTCTTTATTTTTCTGTTCTTCTGATGGATCAGAAGAACAGAAAAATAAACGGTCATGTGAACCTGGCCTTAGCTGTTTGGTCTACTTACATTTGGTGGCATTAGAGACAGAGCTTATTAAGAGGTCATCTGCATACCTTCTTCCCAGATTTCCAGAGTATAATTGTCTATAAAACTCTTTGTGCCGTTTAAGGAATAAGGATATACTGTATTCCCCAAATCCTGACTTAAGCCTCTCACCAAGTTAAACCTGTACTCTCTGCTCTTCACTGATGAGGTTAAATCACCCCGAAACAGCTGTCTGTAGATGAGGGGTTGGCTTATTTATTATCCAAGTCATGTCTCAAGGCCTCTTAAAAGGTCAAACATTGACTTATAGGATAGCTGCCTTACATCTAGTGGCATTAGAGACAAAGCTTGTTAAGAGCTCATTTGCATAGTATGGCCTATAAGTCTCCTCATGGTGTTTAAGGCCCTCTCCATATGGAGAGCCAGTGTACAAAAGTATGGATTCTAAAGCACAATACCGGAATTTCTGGCATCTATTTTTCCAAGAAAAATAAAATTAGTAATAAAGTACATTTACATTTCCATCACATTTAGAACAGGTTTTAACAAAGTATGTGTAAAGCTTTAGGTACACTTAACCCTTTCTACCCCAGGCCAGTTTTCACCTTCCTGCCCAGGCCATTTTTTGCAAATCCGACATTTGTCACTTTATGTGGTAATAACTTTGGAACACTTTTATTTATCCAGGCCATTCTGAGATTGTTTTCTCGTGACACATTGTACTTCATGATAGTCATAAATTTGAGTCAATATATTTAACCTTTATTTTTTTTTAAATCTAAAATTTTGAAAAATTTCCGCAATTTAAAAAATTTCTATTTCTCTGCTTTTAAAATAGAAAGTGATACCTCATAAAATATTTATTATTTAGCATTCCCCATATGTCAATTTTATTTTGGCATCTTTTTGTAAATAATTGAACTAGTATTGACAGGCACTCATTATCTACAACCACCCAGAGACTATGGGTCAAAATTGATATTTATTACAACCACTATATACACATATACACACACAAGCATATAAAAAAACTCATAAATAATTTAAGAAATAAATAAATAGGTCTAGCCAAATTGTGTGTGTCAGCAGACGCGGTTAACTGGCATTGATGTCATAATTAATCGATGTTTGTAATATATCTGTCTGTCGTCTAGCACACACATGGACTTCCTAATATTAAGCTATGGGGATATATAGCACAAAAAAAAATCTGATTGATCACAATAGAGTTAAATGTTCAAATAAAGACTAAAAGGGCCTCAGCGCTGAGAACACATGTGAAAAAGAAAAAGGTTAAAATGGTTAAAATGTCCACAAAGGGTTAATCAACCCCAAAAAAGCTTTCCACCATGATAATCTAAGTTTTTAATCCATCCAAAAGTTACTCAATCGTATTGGTGTAGCATGATTTGTATCCCATATTGGGTATAGTTAAATTCAGTAAGTAAGTCAGTCTTTTTGGCGTGTTAGTTAATACTGGGATTTCACTTAGGCCTCATGCACACGACCGTTGTTTGGGTCCGCATCCGAGACGCCGTTTTGGCGGCTCGGATGCGGACCCATTCACTTCAATGGGGCAGCAAAAGATGTGGACAGCACTCCGTGTGCTGCCCGCATCCGTTGCTCCGTTCCGTGGCACCGCTAAAAAAATATAACATGTCCTATTCTTGTCCGCGCTTTGCGGACAAGAATAGGCATTATATTGCGGTTTGCGGACCGCAAAAGATGGCACAGTCGTGTGCATGAGGCCTTACACTGATAATCACAATGCTAGTAATAGTCAATAGAGTTACTACCCGCCGTTGTTCCGTGGCGTCCCACGTGTCAGGCTGGGTATAAAGTTTTTTACCTCCCTCCTGAAGAATAGGGTACAGGCGATACCTTATCCTCCGGCTGCGCCGCTCCTGAAGGTTCGCATTCGGCATCCCACGTAGCTCAATAGTTTGGCACTTTTACTTGTGGTCCCGCCATCAGTAGAACACTGGGAGGAGGATTGTAGGTTTCAGAGCGGCGCTAGTGTGTAGGTTCGTCGCAACTTTGCTCTTATTATTTGTCCATGTATATTTAAATGGAAGTCATCCAGATTTGCAGGTATCAAAAGACCAGACACGTTTCGGAGTATAGCCTTACTCCTTCATCAGTGGCTACCTGCTAGGTTCTTAATCTCCCCTTTTATATGGTCATCTAAAGCAGTGGTTATTCCAAAAATCTGGAGCAATGGTTATCTCCCAAACCAGTACTGGATCAACAAATTTTCCACATGATTGTAAAAAATGTAATATATAGATTATGTGAAACATGCAAATCTGCAGATTCTCCCAAAAAAATGCACATGCGTTTTCAATGCTGTTCTCTTGTGTTTTTTAGCAGGAAGGTGCGTTTTCTTGGGAGAGACTACTATCAATTACCCAGAGGTCAAAATAGATCCAACTTTCACATATACTAGAAGATATTCATAAGTATGTATATTATACTGGCGGCAAGCACTCTCCATTCATAAAAGTAATAAAAATAATACATAAAATATAATGTGAAATATTCATAAACTTAATTCATCTTCCTAAAATATTCATAAACTTTGTTCATCCTCCTCAAGTGTAGAAGAGTAGTGGATGAAGTGGGGGCCTCCCGCCAAGGGGAGATCATATTTAAAGAATGTCACGATTAGAATCGAGGAGAATCTTTGAATTCAACACACTTGTACCAGGTGGCCTTAATGCCGAATTAGAATTATTTGGCTTTCTGTGGTGGCAAATGGGACGCCTCTCGCTGATGGGAAAACGGAGCCAGGTTGTGTTACCAGCGATGCGACCTCCCCTTGGGGGGAGGCCCCCACTTCATCCACTGCTTCTCTACACTTGAAGAGGATGAACGAAGTTTATGAATATTTTAGGAAGATGAATTAAGTTTATTAATATTTCACATTATAATTTATGTATTATTTTTATTACTTTTATGAATGGAGAGTGCTTGCCGCCAGTATAATATACATACTTATGAATATCTTCTAGTATATGTGAAAGTAGGATCTATTTTGACCTCTGGGTAATTGATAGTAGTCTCTCCCAGAAAAAAACGCACCTTCCTGCTAAAAAACGCATGAGAACCGCATTGAAAACTAATGTGTGTTTTTTTGGGAGAATCTGCAGATTTGCATGTTACACATAATCTATATATTTGATTTTCTATAATCAAGTGGAAATTGGTTTAAATGCAATAATGGTGAGAAAATATGTTGATCCAGTACTGGTTTAAGAGATAACCATTTCTCCAGATATTTGGAATAACCACTGCTTTAGATGACCATCTAAGGCTACTTTCACACTTGCGTTTGGAGCGGATCCGTCTGGTGTCTGCACAGACGGATCCGCTCCTATAATGCAAACGCTTGCATCCGTTCAGAACGGATCCGTCTGCATAACTGGTTTTTACAGATCTGATTTTTCACTTCGTGAAAACTCAGATCCGACAGTATATTCTAACACAGAGGCGTTCCCATGGTGATGGGGATGCTTCAAGTTAGAATATACTAAAAGAACTGTGTACATGACTCCCCGCTGCTGCCTGGCAGCACCCGATCTCTTACAGGGGGCTGTGATCCGCACAATTATTGTGCGAACCATAGCTCCCTGTAAGAGATCAGGTGCTGCCAGGCAGGAGGGGGCAGACCCCCTCCCTCCCCTGTATTAAATGTGACCAGTGCGGCCCCCCTCCCTCTATATTCATTGGTTGCCAGTGCGGGCCCCCCTCCCTCCCTCCCCAGTATTAAATGTGACCAGTGCGGCCCCCCTCCCTCCATATTCATTGGTGGCCAGTGCGGATTCCCAGTATTAAATGTGACCAGTGCGGCCTCCCCTCTTCCCCCCCCTAATTAAAATCATCCCCCCATCATTGGTGGCAGCGGAGAGTTCCGATCGGAGTCCCAGTTTAATCGCTGGGGCTCTGATCGGTTACCATCGCAGCCAAGACGCTATTGCAGTCTTGGCTGCCATGGTTACTTAGCAATAAAAAGAAGCATTATACTTACCTGCGATGTCTGTGACCGGCCGGGAGCTCCTCCTACTGGTAAGTAAAAGGTCTGTGCGGCGTATTGCTTATAGCACAGACCTGTCACTTACCAGTAAGAGGAGCGCCTGGCCGGTCACAGACATCGCAGCTCGCAGGTAAGTATAATGCTTCCAAAAATTGCTAAGTAACCATGGCAACCAGGACTGCAGTAGCGTCCTGGTTGCCATGGTTACCGATCGGAGCCCCAGCGATTAAACTGGGACTCCGATCGGTACTCTCCGCTGCCACCAATGATGGGGGGGGGGGTGATTTTAATTAGGGGGGGGGAGAGGGGAGGCCGCACTGGTCACATTTAATACTGGGAATCCGCACTGGCCACCAATGAATATAGAGGGAGGGGGGCCGCACTGGTCACATTTAATACTCGGAATCCGCACTGGCCACCAATGAATATAGAGGGAGGGGGGCCGCACTGGTCACATTTAATACTGGGGAGGGAGGGGGTCCGCACTGGCCACCAATGAATATAGAGGGAGGGAGGCCGCACTGGTCACATTTAATACTGGGGAGGGAGGGGGGTCCGCACTGGCCACCAATGAATATAGAGGGAGGGGGGCCGCACTGGTCACATTTAATACTGGGGAGGGAGGGAGGGGGGTCCGCACTGGCCACCAATAAGTTAAATACAGGGGGGGAGGGGGGGTCTGCCCCTGCTGCCTGGCAGCACCTGCCAGGCAGCAGGGGGCAGTCATGTACACAGTTCTCAGTATATTTTAACTTTAAGCGTCCCCATCACCATGGGAACGCCTCTGTGTTAGAATATACTGTCAGATCTGAGTTTCACGATCTAACTCAAATCTGATGGTACATTCTAACATAGAGGCGTTCCCATGGTGATGGGGACGCTTCAAGTTAAAATATGCCATCGGATTGGAGAAAACCCTGATCTGATGGTATATTAATAGGGGACTCCTGACTTTACATTGAAAGTCAATGGGGGACGGATCCGTTTGAAATTGCACCATATTGTGTCAACGTCAAACGGATCCGTCCCCATTGACTTGCATTGTAAGTCTGGACGGATCCGTTCGGCTCCGCACGGCCAGGCGGACACAAAAACGCTGCAAGCTGCGTTCGGGTGTCCGCCTGCTGAGCGGAACGGAGGCCAAACGGTGCAAAACTGATGCATTCTGAGCTCGTTCGGGGCCGCTTGTGAGAGCCTTCAAACGGAGCTCACAAGCGGAACCCCGAACGCAAGTGTGAAAGTAGCCTAAAAGGGGAGACTAAGAACCTTGCGGGTAGCCACTGATGTCTCTGGTGGTTTGATACCTGCAAATCTGGATGACTCCCATTTATATATACATGGACAAATAATAAGAGCAAAGTTGCGACGAACCTACACACAAGCGCCGCTCTGAAACCTACAATCCTCCTCCCAGTGTTTTACTGACGGCGGGACCGCAAGTAAAAGTGCCAACACACGTGACAGTTTGACCTCCGAACTATTGAGCCACGGGGGACGCCGAATGCAAACCTTCAGGAGCGGCGCAGCCGGAGGATAAGGTATCGCCTGCACCCAATTCTTCAGGAGGGAGATAAAAAACTTTATACCCAGCCTGACACGTGGGACGCCACGGAACAACGGCGGGTAGTAACTCTATTGACTATTAGTACCATTGTGATTATCAGTGTAAGTGACATCCCAGTATTAACTAACACGCCAAAAAGACAGACTTACTTACTGAATTTAACTATACCCCTTATGGGATACAAATCATGCTACACCAATATGATTGAGTAACTTTTGAATGGATTCAAAACTTATACTATCACGGTGGAAACCTTTTTTGGGGTTGATTAACCCTTTGTGGACATTTTAACCATTTTAACATTTTTCTTTTTCACATGTGTTCTCAGCGCTAAGGCCCTTTTAGTCTTTATTTGAACATTTAACTCTATTGTGATCAATCTAATTTTTTTTAGCGATCAATTTGATATATATGGGATTGTGCTATATATCCCCATAGTCTAATATTAGGAAGTCCATGTGTGTGCCAGACGACAGACGGATATATTACAAACATCAATTAATTATGACATCAATGCCAATTAACCACGTCTGCTGACACACACAACTTGACTAGACCTAATTTTAAAATGTTTAATTTTTCATGAGTATTCTATGTGGGGGTGTGTTTGTATGTGTATATAGTGGTTGTAATAAATATTAATTTTGACCCATAGTCTCTGGGTGGTTGGAGATAATGAGTGCCTGTCACTACTAGTTCAATTATCACTTATTTTACTATTGATTGGGTGTATCAATTTTGACAAGAGCACCATATCCCTGCTAACAGACGGGTGAGCCTCTATACCATTCACTTTAATCATTTTATAAATGTCATTTTATTTTTTTAGGACGTTAGAAGGCTTAAAAATTTAGAAGCAATTCTTAAAATTTTTAAGAACATTTCCAAAACCCACTTTATAGGGCCAGTTCAGGTCTGAAGTCACTTTGTGGGGCTTACATAGTGGAAACCCCCCATAAATGACCCCATTGTAGAAACTGCACCCCTCAAGCTACTCAAAACTGATTTTACAAACGTAGTTAACACTTTAGGTGTTCCACAAGAATTAAAGGAGATGAAATTTCAAAATTTCACATTTTGGCAGATTTTCCATTTTAATCCATTTTTTTTATTTAACACATCGAGGGTTAACAGCCAAACAAAACTCAATATTTTATTACGCTGATTATGAGGTTTACAGAAACACCCCACATGTGGTCGTAAACTGATGTAAGGGCACGCGGCACAGAAAGCCATATGGTTTTTAGGAGCCAGATTTTGCTGGACTGGTTTTTAGATGCCATGTCCTATTTTAAGCCCCCCTGATGCACCCTTACAGTAGAAACTCCCAAAAAGTAACCCCATTTTGGAAACTAGGGTATAAGGTACCAGTTTTATTGGTACTATTTTGGGGTACATATTATTATTTTTAATTGCTCTATATTACGTTTTTTGTGAGGCAAGGTAACCAAAAAATGGCTGTTTTGGCACCGTTTTTATTTTTTTATTTTTTACAACATTCATCTGACAGGGTAGATCATGTGCTATTTTTTATAGAGAAGGTTGTTACGGATGCAATGATATCAAATATGTCTACTTTGTTTGTTTCAGTTTTACATAATAAAGCATTTTTGGAAAAACAAATTATGTTTTTGTGTCTTCATTTTCTGAATGCCTTATTTTTATTAATTTTCTGCTGATCGTCTTGTGCGGGGACATTTTTTTTGCAGGAAGAGTTGACATTTTTACTGGTACAATTTTTGAGTACATATGATTTTTTTACATTCATTATTACAATCTATGGGGCAAGGTGACGAAAAAATTGGCAGTTTTTATTTATTTTTACAGCGTTCAATTGAGGGGTTAGTTCATGTGACAATTTTATAGAGCAGATCGTTACGGACGTGGCAATACCTAATATGTATACTATTTAATATTTATTTAAGTTTTATACAATAATAGCATTTTTTAAACCAAAGAAATTATGTTTTAGTGTCTCCATAGTCTGAGAGCCATAGCTTTTTATTTTTTGACCAATTATCTTATTTAGGGTTTCCTTTTTTGCGGGATAAGGTGACGGTTTGATTTGTACTATTTTGGGGGGTATATGCTTTTTTGATTGCTTGGTATTGCAATTTTTGTGATGTAAGGTGACAAAAAATAGCTTTTTTGGCACTATTTTTATTTTACTATTTTTACGGTGTTCATCTGAGGGGTTAGGTCATGTGGTATTTTTATAGAGCAGGTTGTTATGGACGCGGCAATATCTAATGTGCCTACAGTTTTTTTATTTATTTCACTTTAGCACAATAATAGCAGTTTTGAAGCAACAAAAAAAATCATATTTTAGTGTCTGAGAGCTATAGCTTTTTTCATTTTTTGACCGATTGTCTTAGGTAGGGTCTCATTTTTTGCAGGATGAGGTGACGGTTTGATTTGTTATTTTTTGGGGGGCATACGCATTTTTGATCGCTTGGTGTTGCAATTTTTGTGATGTAAGGTGACAAATGTTTTTTTTTATACAGTTTTTATTTTTTACAGTGTTCACCTGAGAGGTTAGGTCATGTGATATTTTTATAGAACTGGTTGTTATGGATGCGGCGATACCTAATATGTATACTTTTTTTATTATTATTTCCCTCTATCACAATAATAGCATATTTGAAACAAAAAAATAAATTATGTTTTAGTGTCTCATGTTCTGACAACTATAGTTTTTTTTATTTTTATAAAAGTGCCAATGCCTAATATGTGTGTTTTTTTTATTTTATAAAAACTTTTAGTTTTTTTTTATTAAAAACACCATTTTTTTTTTGTTTTTTTAACTTTATTTCTGAATTTAACTTTTGGGGGTCTAATCCCCTCTGCAATGCATTACAATAGATCTGTACACAGAGTAATGCACTAACAGGTTGCCTAGCAGACCCAGCCTGAGGCTGGATCTCCTGGGCACCCGTAGAAGGCAGGTCCCAATGCTGTGCACGTCCCACTGACTGCGGCATAGAAGGAGTTAATGCGCCGGCATTGATGTTTTCACTGATGCCGACGCATTCAGCAGGGGTGAGGCTAACGGGAACAGCCGGTACCGTGCAGGTGATCTGGCGGGCGCAGATTCTGCACCAGCCTAATCTGCAGCCCGTAATAGTACGGTACTGGGCGGCAAGTCACATCCCGCTGAGCCGTACTAGAACAACGCTAGTCGGGAAGGGGTTAAAATACAAAACAAATAAATATTTCAGAATGTTCATTTCATTTGTATAAAAATACATTTGCAAAAGATTTGAACTTACAGGACGTGGTTTGAAAGGCGGCTGGATCTCTAGACGCTCTAAACGTTCCCAGTCAATCCAGCGGAAGAATGCATGATCACGTATATCCCGCTCCCCATCACAGCCAGATCCGAGTCGTTTTAGAGGATGTTTTGTAAGCAACTATCATAATAAAAAAAGCTACAGATATTAGCCGGTCTATATGTAAATGTGATTTCCAGTCTATTTAATGAATTCTGCAGTGAATTAAACCATCACTCACAACATACAGCAAAGACATTTTCTTCCGGTTGATAAGAGCCTAATGTTGATTACAGAAACAATTTCTTGTTTTGAATCTAGACATGGAAGATGAGAAAATACATTTCTTTGACAGAAATGTAATTTAGGCAAGGAGTGAATGATATCTCGCTGTGTAAAATGGCGTAAACTCTGAAACTGGCATCTTATTTGGACAGTCTTAAAGATGTGGGCGAAACTTCAATTCCAGTAGAATAAAGAAATTGTGATTAACACATTAAAAGGCCTACTTTTAATATGCATAAGGTCACGTCTACGTGCACTTGGAATTGCTGTGGAATTTCCAGACAGATTTTCAAGCAGATTGCAGTAATGACAAAAACAACACAATTCCTGTTGTAGATTGGTAGCTGATTTTCCCCTTTGAGTTCACTGAAGCGCTGGTGCCTTCTCAAACAGCTGACCAGCAGGGTTCCCGGGTGTCGGACACCCACCGAAACAAATTGTTCAAACTTTAATTTGAGTTCAATTTGGCTGAATTGGTTGATCGATTTAGGTGTGGATTGATATTACACAAATTAAAAGTTGCAATTATAATTATATGTACATAGTAATAGTAAAATAAAAATATTTTTACCCCTTTGCATATGGACACAGCCTCTCTGGAGAGGGATTTTGGATAAGATACAGTCTGCTCCATGATGGACTGGAATAACTCATCCTCATCTTCACCATCAAAGGGAGGCTGTTGTAACATGAAGACATTACCATAAATTTTAATTCCTTTTCTATCATCATAAAAAATAAAAGATGAATGGAATAAGACAAAATGGAATACAACACCGTATTAGCTCATATTGTGGAAGATTTAATGACATCCGTCAGCAGATTTGTACCTGTTGCATGTGCACTTGGCAGCTGAAGGCATCTGTGTTGGTCCCAGGTTCATATGTGTCCACATTGCTGAGAAAAAGGATGTTTTAATATATGCAAATGAGCCTCTAGGAGCAACAGGAGCGTTACCATTACACCTAGAGGTTTAGTTCTATCTGCAACTGCTGCACCCTCTGTACTTAGACTTTAGGAGAAGTCAGGACCAGACATGATCATGTTTTCACTGCCTAGATCTGTCAATCAAAGTTCAGAGGGTGCAGCAATTGCAGAAAGAGCAGAGCCTTTAGGTGTAACGGCAACACCCCTGTTGCTCCTAGAGGCTTATTTGCATAAATTAACACTTTTTTTTCCCTCAGCATGGTGGGCACATATGAACATGAGACCAACACAGATGTCTTCAGTTGCCAAGGGCACATGTAACAGGTCAGCCAGTTTCATGGGTACAAATCTGCTGACAGATGCCTGTAATTAGTGTTGAGCAAAGAATTAACTTCAAGCCGAATTTCGGGAAAAATTTGATTTGCCTTGAATCTGAATTTCCTGGTGCTTAGTGGTAACAAATACTTTTTTACTGAAATGGCAGTAAAAAAAAACAAAAAAAACATACCTTATCCATTTGCTTGCGGAGAGGCCATTACGGCCATCTTGATAGAAGAAAACACGCTAAATCTGTCTCTGACATGGGACATGACCATGTTATCGAGCTGGCACATTTTATTCAATCAAGATGACAGCAAGCAAATGGATGAGGTTGAGTTAGTTTTTTTTTTAACCCCTGAAAGGTCTCAATGTGACTGTCAGATGCTGCAATCAGCGTTGAACGCGGCATCTGAGGGGTTCAATGACGGGGGGCGGCGCGATCGTCGTTTTCCATCATTGCACCTGCTACAGTGAATACAATGGATTACGATTCGTGATGAAGTAATTCATAATGAATCAAATCTCTTTGTGAACTTTGGCGAAGCAGCTTAATCAAATTTTTGATAACTTTGCTCATCTCTACCTGCATGCAGCCCTCAGGTCTTCATTCTTGTCTACTTTTGACCTGTACAGTGTGCATGATATGTCACACAGAGCATTGTAAGTATGGCCCATGCATCATTCAATGAATGTCCAAAAGGAAGACTGGAGTCATCACTGAAGGCCAGAGAAGCAGGGTTTGGGAGGGTTTACTGAACACTTTACCAGATAAGTAACACCCAGCAGACTTGTTAGCTAAATATCATATGGCACATGGGTGAATAAAACATATTTTTTGGGTTATACCAGCACTATCAGCATTGGTATGTCTAAATTTGTTTCATTGCCACATTTCCAAATGCAATTTGGCAACTAAGGGGGTAACACTCCTCTGAGTGAAAGAGACTGAATAGTAATAATATGATATAATAAACTGTGGGCACTTACCTGTCCTGCAAGCATTTCATACAGTAAAACCCCATAGGACCACCAATCCACTGACTTCCCATAAGGCTGATAGGCAATAATCTGAAAAAATGCACATTATTGGAAGATGAAATCAATACAAGCTGCTAAGCACTGTACAGATTTGACCTAATTGACTGCTAAGTTGTGTAGTAAAATATCTGAGGAGTGGGATTAGAAGAAAAAAAAAAGATGTGCTGTAAACTAGACCTATTCTACAGTATTATACCTGGACACAGACAATGTAATACAGATCCCTTTACAATTTTAAGACTCACTAAACCAGTGCTTTACTTGATGATCAATGTTATTTTATATAGAGGCAATAAGTCTTTATTAGAAACGTAACACTTTATGGATTTATCTTCTAAACAGAAGTCCTAAAATGCTGAGACTATAACCTAGTCCACTGAAAACGGAGGTGGTCTGGCATTACAAACATTCGAGCAGCCAAAAGACCACATAGCCTTTATAGGACAGAGATCAGTGAGACGTTTCAATTGTGTGACAATGATTGTATGAACACAGTTCACTGATCATATAGTGAGAAAACATGGATGGCAGCTAGGGGCCTATCTATAGGGGGCTCAGAGGTTGTCTTTATGTCCAGGTTCTAGTGCCTGAGGGTCAAGTTAAATGAACAAATGCCAACAGCATGAATGGCATAAGATAGCCTTTTACAGATTTTGCATTGGGACCCAGAAACTTCAAGTGTCACCTCTGATGGTGATGTCTCCAAGCTACCTGACCGATAAGACTTTACATGTATAGTACAAACCGGATTCCAAAAAAGTTGGGACACTAAACAAATTGTGAATAAAATCTGAATGCAATGATGTGGAGATGGCAAATGTCAATATTTTATTTGTAATAGAACGTAGATGACAGATCAAACGTTTAATCCGAGTAAATGTATAATTTTAAAGGAAAAATACGTTACACAATCCACCGTGCCATCCGCCGTTGCCAGCTGAAACTCTACAGTGCAAAGAAGAAGCCATTTCTAAGCAAGATCCACAAGCTCAGGCGTTTTCACTGGGCCAGGGATCATTTAAAATGGAGTGTGGCAAAATGGAAGACTGTTCTGTGGTCAGACGAGTCACGATTCAAAGTTCTTTTTGGAAATCTGGGACGCCATGCCACCCGGACCAAAGAGGACAAGGACAACCCAAGTTGTTATCAACGCTCAGTTCAGAAGCCTGCATCTCTGATGGTATGGGGTTGCATGAGTGCGTGTGGCATGGGCAGCTTGCATGTCTGGAAAGGCACCATCAATGCAGAAAAATATATTCAGGTTCTAGAACAACATATGCTCCCATCCAGACGTCATCTCTTTCAGGGAAGACCCTGCATTTTTCAACAAGATAATGCCAGACCACATTCTGCATCAATCACAACATCATGGCTGCAAAAGGAGAAGGATCCGGGTACTGAAATGGACAATCTGCAGTCCAGATCTTTCACCTATAGAGAACATTTGGCGCATCATAAAGAGGAAGGTGCAACAAAGAAGGCCCAAGACGATTGAACAGTTAGAGGCCTGTATTAGACAAGAATGGGAGAGCATTCCTATTTCTAAACTTGAGAAACTGGTCTCCTCGGTCCCCAGACGTCTGTTGAGTGTTGTAAGAAGAAGGGGAGATGCCACACAGTAGTGAAAATGGCCTTGTCCCAACTTTTTGGGGATTTGTTGACACCATGAAATTCTGATTCAACATATTTTTCCCTTAAAATTGTACATTTTCTCAGTTTAAACTTTTGTTCCGTGATTTATGTTCTATTCTTAATAAAATATTAGAAGTTGGCACCTCCACATCATTGCATTCAGTTTTTATTCACGATTTGTATAGTGTCCCAACTTTTTTGGAATCTAGTTTGTAGTTACTGTATATACAGTGGAGTAGCATGTGTTGCCAGCACCTGGGACAAGCCAAGAATTGCGTCCTCTAATTAATGCCTAGTCATTAATAATGCCATTTTAATCTCCAACCTACAACAATACAACTGTCAGGGCATGATGGGAGGTATAGTTTTGCAACGGCTGGAGACACAAATTGGAGAACATTGGTATAAAGTAAAGAACCCTTTACACTGCTTAAGCATTGGCCAGATAATAGCTAGCAAGAGTTTGTAGGAATGCTCGTTAGTGATTATCTGTTAGTATAGGGGGGGCCACTGATTACCTGAAGGATGTGCAAATTCCTTAGTCATTTGGTAATAAGATCATTTGTGAGGTCACAGTCACCTAAATCATTATTTGATGGCAGCAGATCCTGCCTTCTAAACTGCACTCTGCTGCCGGCAAACAAATATCCTGTATGGGGTCAAATGATGGCATTAGCAATCCCTCCTCCCTATACTGTGGAGGAGATCACTGCATGTGTCTCTTCCACTGACAAGCAGGTGATTGTCAGGAAGGAATACTTTCCTCCTGACAATCATCTGCTGCATTGAGCAGTGTAAAGGGACCTTTAGCTAACAGGTGGCATAAAGAAAAGTGTCGAATATATCAAGCATGATGTGCCAAATCTATCACAAAGCATGAGCCACAGAGATATGCTGCTGACAATAATTTTTATTTTTAAATTTTAAGTGACACATAAGAGATGAATTGATCGATGAGCAAAACATACATAGAATTACATAGGTCAAATATTGGGAACGGGCATTCATAGAAACTTTTGTCCTGATGATCTGCCCATGTAAATGGATCCTTACATTTAACCCCTTAACACCCAGCGCCGTACATGTACGCCGCAATCGGATGTGACTTAACGCCACATGTACGGCGCGCAGATCGGGCGGGTGCAGGAGCTGTATGCTCTGGCATAGGTAAAATCACCGATGCCAGCACATTAACCCCTGCACGGCTGCGGTCAGCGCTGACAGTGGCACGTGCAGACTTCAGACATGTGCAGGGTGGCCATCGGGTCTCTGCACTGCTGTGACGGGGTCCCGATGGCAGGGAAGGCAGCCTGATGCCTTCCTTAGGAATTGTGGCTGCCTTCTGGGAGAGCCTGTGAGATCCAGCCCCCTGGATCTCACAGGAAGCAGCCTGTAAGTGTATTACCCTGGTAATACACTTACAGCCAATGCATCACAATACAGAAGTATTGTGATGCATTCTATAGGGGGTCAGACCCCCAAAAGTTGAAGTCCCAAATAGGAAAAAAAGTAAAGTGTAAAAAAAGTAAATTTTTTCAAATTTTTACAGAACAAAATTAAAAGTTTCAAGTAAAAAAAAGCGTCCTTTTAAAAAAAAAAGTCAAAAAAATAGTAAAGAAATATGGAAAAGTAGACATATTAGGTATTGCCACATTCGTATCGACCGGCTCTATAAAAATAACTCATGACCTAACCCCTCAGGTAAACACCGTCAAAAAATGTAAATAAAAACTGTGCTAAAAAAACTATTTTTTGTCACTTTACATTACTAAAAGTGCAACACCAAGTGATCAAAAAGGCATATGCTCCCCAAAATAGTACCAATCTTACCTTCACCTCATCCCACAAAAAATGAGCCCCTACCTAAGAGAATCGCCCCAAAAAATAAAAAAAACTATGGCTCTCAGACTATGGAGACACTAAAACATGATTTTTCAAAAATGAGTTTCAAAAATGCTTTTATTGTGTTAAATGTAAAAAAATAAATAAAAAAGTAAACATATTACGTATCACCGCCAACTTGCTCTATAAAAATATCTCATGACCTAACCCCATCGGGTCAACACCGTAAAAAATATAAGATAAAAACGGTGTCAAAAAAGCTATTATTTGTCACGTTACATTACAAAAAGTGTAATAGCAAGCGATCAAAAAGTTATATGTACCCCAATAAAGTGCCAATCAAATCGTCATCTCATCCCGCAAAAAGGATATCCCGCAAAAATTATATCATTGTGTAAAACTTACATAAATAAAAAAAAGTATACATATTAGGTATTGCCACATCCGTAATGACCTGCACCATAAAAATATCACATGACCTAGCCCCTAAAAAGCTATTTTTGTCACCTTACATCACAAAAAGTGTAATAGCAAGCGATCAAAAAGTCAAACGCACCCTAAAATAGTACCAATAAAACTGTCATTTCATACTGAAAAAAATTTGCCACTACATAAGTCATTGTAAATAACCAAAAATAAAAACGGTGCCAAAACAGCTATTTTTTGTTATCTTGCCTCACAAAAAGTGTAATATAGAGCAACCAAAAATCATATGTACCCTAAAATAGTACCAACAAAACTTCCACCTTATCCCATAGTTTCCTAAATAGGGTCAGTTTTTGGGAGTTTCTACTCTAGGGATGCATCAGGGGGTCTTCAAATGTGACATGGCAGCTTAAAATTATCCTAGTGAAATCCTCCTTTCAAAAACCATGTGGCGTTCCTTTCCTTTTGCGCCCTGCCGTGTGCCCGTACAGCAGTTTACGACTACATATTGGGTGTTTCTGTAAACTACAGAATCAGGGTAATAAATATTAAGTTTTGTTTGGCAGTTAACCCTTACTTTGTTAGTGGAAAAAAATTTATTAAAATGAAAAATCTGCCAAAAAAGTGACATTTTGAAATTTCACCTCCATTTTCCTTTAATTCTTGTGGAACACCTAAAGCAGGAATGGCCAACCTGTGGCTCTCCAGCTGTTGTAAAACTACAACTCCCACTATGCCCTGCTGTAGGCTTATAGCTGTAGACATTCTAGGCATGCTGGGAGTTGTAGTTTTGCAACAGCTGGAGGGCCACAGGTTGGCCATCCCTGACCCAAAGGGTTAACAAAGTTTGTAAAAATCAGTTTTGAATACCTTGAGGGGTATAGTTTCTAAAATAGGGTCACTTTTTTGGAGTTTCTACTTTAGGGGTGCATCAGGGGGTCTTCAAATGTGACATGGCAGCTTAAAATTATACAAGTGAAATCTGCTTTCCAAAAACCATATGACATTCCTTTCCTTCTGCGCAATGCCGTGTGCCCGTACAAAAGTTTCCGACCACATATGGGGTGTTTCTGTAAACTAAAGAATCATGGCTATAAATACTGAGTTTTGTTTAGCTGTTAACCCTTGCTTTGTTAGTGGAAAAAAAAATATTAAAATGGAAAATCTGCCAAAAAAGTGAAATTTTAAAATTTCATCTCCATTTTCCATTAATTCTTATGGAACAGATAAAGGGTTAACAAAGTTAGCAAAATAAGTTTTGAATACTATGAGGGGTGTAGTTACTAAAATGGGGTAATTTTTGGGTGGTTTCTATTATATAAGCATCGCAAAGTGACTTCAGACCTGAACTGGTCCTTAAAAAGTGGGTTTTGGAAATTTTCAGAAAAATTTTAAGATTTGCTTCTAAGCCTTCTAACGTCCCCAAAAAATAAAATGGCATTCAGAAAATTATCCACACATGAAGTAGACATATAGGGAATGTAAAGTAGTAACTATTTTTGGAGCTATTGCTATCTATTATAAAAGTAGAGAAATTGACATTTGGAAATTTGCTATTTTTTTCAAATTTTTGGTAAATTTGCAATTTTTTTATAAATAAAAATGACATTTTTTTACTCAATTTTACCACTTTTATGAAGTACAATATGTGACGAGAAAAAAATCTCAGAATGGCCTGGATAAGTAAAAGCGTTTTAAAGTTATTACCACATAAAGTGACACATGTCAGATTTGCTAAAAATAGCCTGGGCAGAAAGGTGAAAAATTGCTTGGTCCTGAACGGGTTAAACAATCTGTTTCATAACTAGTCAGATAACAGTTGATAAGTTGATAATACTTTTTTATAATGTGTTGATTTGTATATAAATCCACCATTTGTAAAGTGTTTGTAAGAACCCCAATTTTTTTTCTAAAAGATGTTATGTTATATATTATGCTATCATTACCTTGCTAATCCAGAACTAAGAGAATTCCATTTTTTTATGTTTTGCGGAAATTATTCCCAGTGGGAAAATTAGCTCTATCCTTATATATATATATATTCCACAATAGAAGTGTATTTGAATCATGTGTACTGTGGCACTAGGGCCACTTCTCCTGTCTTTGCACTAGTTAGTGGCTGTTTCTCTGAACTATACACGTTATCCTAATCTTAAATCTCAATCAGAACCATGAATCTGTGTCATAACCTGCTGGTACCTGAAGAGGAACTTGTTTTGGACGTGAATCTGTTCCTGGACCAAATCTTATTTTGACTAGTACTGCAAACTTCCCTCTGCCTGAATTGCCTGATGAAAGATGACATATTCCATTTGTATTTTAAGCAAAAACTATCTTTTATTTTCATATTTTAAAAAAAGAAGGGCCCAAAGCAAAACTTTGGGTACCCTGCATGGTTAGTACCTAGAATCACCCCCTTTGGCAAGTATTACAGCTTATAAACACTTTTGTAGTCAGCCAAGAGATCTTTCATCCATTCTTCCTTGCAAGTCTTCCAGTTATGTGAAATTCCAGGGCTGTCATGCATGCACTGCTTAAGGTTAGTGTTGAGCGAACAGTTCGAGCATAGTTCGGGTCCGTACCTGAATTTTGGGGTGTTCGTGACACGGACCCAACCCGAACTTTTTTCGTAAAGTTTCGGGTTCGGGTTCGTCGTTCGGCATGTATTTTGGCGCATTTTGAAAGGCTGCAAAGCAGCCAATCAACATGCATCATACTACTGCCCTAAGATGCCATCGCAGCCATGCCTACTATTGGCAAGGCTGTGATTGGCCAAGTGCAGCATGTGACTCAGCCTCTTTATAAGCTTGTGCGCACGTCAGGACGTGCTCACGTCCTGATGTGAATAGAACAGGGATAGACGCAGCTGATGCTAGGCGAGAATAGGCAGGGATAATTGAATAACTGGAAGCAGATTTCTCTCCTCCACCTGTGATTCATCTGAACAACTGCAGCTGAGCTGCTTTTTTGATAGGGATTGGCTATTTTTAGAGTGGCCAGAGTGATTTTTCCATCCACATGTACCCGGGCTGACCGCCGGCCGCCATTTTGGCGACTGTAGTGCTGCAGCAGAAGCTGCCACAGTGTGCATTCCAAAGCTCCAAACAAGTCAGACATCTACACCTGGGATTCAGACCAATAGCGATTAGCAGCACAGTCCAAGGCTATTTTTTTTAAAGGTTGTGCAGACCATTTGTGGCACATGTTACTGGGCTGATAGGCGGGCGGCCATCTTGGGACTAGTGCTGCAGCACAATCTCTCCCAACGTCCATTAATCACTTGTAATAGTGGTCTGTGCCATAGAAATCCTACATCAGGGACTTGGGTGTGCTTGTGTCACCCCTACTAATACCAGTCCACCTGTAATCCATACAGTGAAAAGCCATAAAGTATTCCAGTGAGGGAATTTTTTTTTATTAAAAAAGGCCAAGTTAGTTTATCTGGCGTTCAATATACTAGATACAGTTAGGCCTGCGTTTCATACATCTTGGAATTAGCAAACTAATGTGCTGGGGTTGGGAAAACATATATGTACCCATACTAGAATCTGTCAAAGAAAGCGGTACTCACATATAACAGTCATTCCATCTGTAATCCATACAGTCAAAAGACTGAAAGTATTCCAGTGAGGGAATTTTTTTTATTTAAAAAAGGCCAAGTTAGTTTTATCTGGCGTTCAATATACTAGATACAGTTAGGCCTGCGTTTCATACATCTGGAATTAGCAAACTAATGTGCTGGGTTGGGAAAACATATATGTACCCATACTAGAATCTGTCAAAGAAAGCGGTACTCCATATAACAGTCATTCCATCTGTAATCCATACAGTCAAAAGACTGAAAGTATTCCAGTGAGGGAATTTTTTTTTTTATTTACAAAGCCAAGTTAGTTTATCTGGCGTTCAATATACTAGATACAGTTAGGCCTGCGTTTCATACATCTGGAAATAAGCAAACTATGTGCTAGGGGTTGGAAAACATATATGTACCCATACTAGAATCTGTCGAAAAAAGCGGTACTCACAAAAACAGTCATTCCATCTGTAATCCATACAGTCAAAAGACTGAAAGTATTCCAGAGAGGGGAATTTTTTTTATTTAAAAAAGGCCAAGTTTAGTTTATCTGCGTTCAATATACTAGATACAGTTTGGCTGCGTTTCATACATCTGGAATTAGCAAACTAATGTGCTGGGGTTGGGAAAACATATAAGTACCCATACTAGAATCTGTCAAAGAAAGCGTACTCACATATAACAGTCATTCCATCTGTAATCCATACAGTCAAAAGACTGAAAGTATTCCAGTGAGGGAATTTTTTTTATTTAAAAAAGCCAAGGTTATGTTTATCTGGCGTTCAATATACTAGATACAGTTAGGCTGCGTTTCATACATCTGGAATTAGCAAACTAATTTTGCTGGGGTTGGAAAACATATATGTACCCATACTAGAATCGTCAAAGAAAGCGGTACTCACATATAACAGTCATTCCATCTGTAATCCATACAGTCAAAAGACTGAAAGTATTCCAGTGAGGGAATTTGTTTTATTTAAAAAAAGCCAAGTTAGTTTATCTGGCGTTCATATACTAGATACAGTTAGGCCTGCGTTTCAATACATCTGGAATTAGCAAACTAATGTGCTGGGGTTGGGAAAACATATATGTACCCCATACTAGAATCTGTCAAAGAAAAGCGGTACTCACAATAACAGTCATTCCATCTGATATCCATACAGTCAAAAGACTGAAAGTATTCCAGTGAGGGAATTTTTTTTATTTAAAAAAGGCCAAGTAGTTTATCTGGCGTTCAATAGACTAGATACAGTTAGGCCTCGCGTTTCATACATCTGGAATTAGCAAACTAATGTGCTGGGGTTGGGAAAACATATATGTACCCATACTAGAATCTGTCAAAGAAAGCGGTACTCACATATAACAGTCATTCCATCTGTAATCCATACAGTCAAAAGACTGAAAGTATTCCAGTGAGGGAATTTTTTTTATTTAAAAAAGGGCAAGTTAGTTTATCTGGCGTTCAATATACTAGATACAGTTAGGCTTGCGTTTTCATAACATTCGGAATTAGCAAACTAATGTGCTGGGGTTGGGAAAACATATATGTACCCATACTAGAATCTGTCAAAGAAAGCGGTACTCACATATAACAGTCATTCCATCTGTAAACCATACAGTCAAAAGACTGAAAGTATTCCAGTGAGGGAATTTTTTTTTTATTTAAAAAAGGCCAAGTTAGTTTTATCTGGCGTTTCAATATACTAGATACAGTTAGGCCTGCGTTTCATACATCTGAATTAGCAAACTAATGTGCTGGGGTTGGGAAAACATATATGTACCCATACTAGAATCTGTCAAAGAAAGCGGTACTCACATATAACAGTCATTCCATCTGTAATCCATACAGTCAAAAGACTGAAGTATTCCAGTGAGGGAATTTTTTTTATTAAAAAAGGCCAAGTTAGTTTATCTGGCGTTCAATATACTAGATACAGTTAGGCCTGCGTTTCATACATCTGGAATTAGCAAACTAATTTGCTGGGGTTGGGAAAACATATATGTACCCATACTAGAATCTGTCAAAGAAAGCGGTACTCACATATAACAGTCATTCCATCTGTAATCCATACAGTCAAAAGACTGAAAGTATTCCAGTGAGGGAATTTTTTTTATTTAAAAAAGGCCAAGTTAGTTTATCTGGCGTTCAATATACTAGATACAGTTAGGCCTGCGTTTCATACATCTGGATTAGCAAACTAATTTGCTGGGGTTGGGAAAACATATATGTACCCATACTAGAATCTGTCAAAGAAAGCGGTACTCACATATAACAGTCATTCCATCTGTAATCCATACAGTCAAAAGACTGAAAGTATTCCAGTGAGGGAATTTTTTTTATTTAAAAAAGGCCAAGTTAGTTTATCTGGCGTTCAATATACTATATACAGTTTAGGCCTGCGTTTCATACATCTGGAATTAGCAAACTAATGTGCTGGGGTTGGGAAAACATATATGTACCCATACTAGAATCTGTCAAAGAAAGCGGGACTCACATATAACAGTCATTCCATCTGTAATCCATACAGTCAAAAGACTGAAAGTATTCCAGTGAGAGGATTTTGCTTATAAAAAATAATATATTTCATTGTGGTGCGAGTTGAATCGCAACAATGAAGAAAAATACTATTAAGGGACGAGGACGCGGTCGTGGTGGTGTCCGTGGAGCCTCTGTTGCTGGTAGAGGACGTGGCCGTTCCGCCCCAGGCGCACATAGTAGGGAACGAACTCCCTCAACTAGCCGGCAGAATGTACCGCAATATCTCGTGGGGCACAATGCCGCTCTTAGGATGGTAAGGCCTGAGCAGGTACAGGCATTAATCGATTGGGTGGCCGACAGTCCTTCCAGCACGTTCACCACATGGTCTTCCACCCAGTCTTCTGCAGAAAGCGCACAGGTGGCACCTGAAAACCAAGCTCATCAGTCTGTCACATCACCCCCAAGCATATCAGGGAAACGGTCTGAGCCACAAGTTATGCAGCAGTCTCTTCTTCTGTTTGAAGACTCTGCTTCCAGGGTTTCCCAGGGGCGTCCACCTAGCCCTTCCCCAGTGGAGGAAGACATACCATGCACTGACGCACAACCACTTATGTCTCCAGATGAAGAGGACATGGGAATACCACCACAGCAGAGTCAACCGACTCTCTGATGATGACGAAACACAGGTGCCCACTGCCGCGTCTTTTTGCAGTGTGCAGACTGAACAGGAGGAGGTCAGGGAGGGAGACTGGGTGGAAGACGATGCAGAGGACGATGAGGTCTTAGACCCCACATGGACTGAAGGTCGTGGCGATGACTTTCACAGTTCAGAGGAAGAGGTAGTGGTGAGACCGAGACAACAGCGAAGCCAAAGAGGGAGCAGGGGGCCAAAGCAGACGAGCCGCCGCCCCCAGAGTTCGCCTGCTACTGGACATCGCCAACAGGGACCCAGCCCCACAAAGGCAGCTTCAAAGAGTTCCCTGGCATGGCACTTCTTTAAACAATGTCCTACCGACAAGACCCGAGTGACTTGCACGCTCTGCCATCAGAGCCTGAGGCGAGGCATTAACGTTCTGAACCTCAGCACAACCTGCATGACCAGGCATCTACATGCAAAGCATGAACTGCAGTGGGGTACACACCTTAAAAACCAGGCACTCGCTGAGGCTCCCCCTGCTCCCTCTACCGCTGCTGCCTCGGCTTCCGCCTCGAGAGGAATGTTGCCACCTGCCGAGCAGCAAACAGAGGATGTGCCACCGACACCACCACCACCGCCACCGTCAACTAGCGTAGCGTCTCCACTATATCACACAGCAGCGTTCAGCTCTCAATATCTCAAACCTTAGAGAGGAAGCGCAAATTCCCCCCGAGTCACCCTCGAGCCCTTGGCCTGAACGCCAGCATTTCTAAACTGCTGGCCTTTGAAATGCTGTCATTCCGGCTGGTGGACACAGACAGCTTCAAAGAAGCTGATGGCCATGGCTGTCCCGCAGTATGTGGTTCCCAGCCGCCACTACTTCTCCAAGACAGCCGTGCCTTCCCTGCACATGCAAGTGTCCGATAAAATCAAGTGTGCACTGCGCAACGCCATTTGTGGCAAGGTCCACCTAACCACAGATACGTGGACCAGTAAGCACGGCCAGGGACGCTATAATCTCACTAACTGCACACTGGATGAATGTAGTGGCGGCTGGGCCCCCGGCGGACAGTTCCTTGGCGCACGTCCTTCCGCCCCCTAGATCGCAGGGCATCATTCTCTGCCTCCTGTAGCCTCCTCCTCCTACTCGGCTTCCTCCTCCACTGCTTCCACCAGCTCATCCGGTCAGCCACACACCTTCACCACCAACTTCAGCACAGCCCGGGGTAAACGTCAGCAGGCCATTCTGAAACTCATATGTTTGGGGGACAGGCCCCACACCGCACAGGAGTTGTGGCGGGGTATTGAACAACAGACCGACGAGTGGTTTCTGCCGGTGGGCCTCAAGCCAGGCCTGGTGGTATGCGATAATGGGCGAAATCTCGTGGCAGCTCTGGGACTAGCCGGTTTGACGCACATCCCTTGCCTGGCGCATGTGCTGAACTTGGTGGTGCAGAGGTTCATTCACCACTACCCCAACATGTCAGAGCTGCTGCATAAAGTGCGGGCCGTCTGTGCGCGCTTCCGCCGTTCACATCCTGCCGCTGCTCGCCTGTCTGCGCTACAGCGGAACTTCGGCCTTCCCGCTCACCGCCTCATATGCGACGTGCCCACCCGGTGGAACTCCACCTTGCACATGCTGGAGAGACTGTGCGAGCAGCAGCAGGCCATAGTGGAGTTTCAGCTGCAGCACGCTCGCGTCAGTCGTACTGCCGAACAGCACCACTTCACCACCAATGATTGGGCCTCCATGCGAGACCTGTGTGCCCTGCTGCGCTGTTTCGAGTACTCCACCAACATGGCCAGTGCGATGACACTGTTATCAGCGTTACAATACCACTTCTATGTCTCCTTGAGAAAACACTTAGGGCAATGATGTTAGAGGAGGTGGCCCAGGTGGAGGAGGATGAGGGCTCGTTTCTAACACTTTCGGGCCAGTCTGTTCGAAGTGGCTCAGAGGGAGGTTTGTTTAAGCAGCAGAGGACAGGTTCACAAGTCGCCAGCCAAGGCACTGTACTGGAGGACGAGGAGGATGAGGAGGATGAGGAGGAGGAGGTGGAGGGGGACGAGGATGACGCAAGTTCACAGCGGGGTGGCAGCCCAGGCCCATCACTGGTGCGTGGCTGGGGGGATACGGTTGACGATGACGATACGCCTCCCACAGAGGACAGCTTGTCCTTACCCATGGGTACGCCTGGCCCACATGAGCGAATATATGCTCCAATGCCTGCGCAACGACAGCAGAGTTGCCCACGTTTTAACGTGTGCAGACTACTGGGTGGCCACCCTGCTGGATCCCCGGTATAAAGACAATGTGCCCACTTTAATTCCTGAACTGGAGCGCGACCGTAAGATGCGCGAGTACAAGCGCACGCTGATAGAGGCGCTCTTGAGAGCATTCCCACATGTCACAGGGGAACAGGTGGGAAGGTGAAGGCAGAGGAGTGGCAAGAGGTCGCCAACGCAGCTGTGTCACGGCCAGCTCATCTGAGGGCAGGGTTAGCATGGCAGAAATGTGGAAAAGTTTTGTCTCCACGCCACAGCTATCTGCACCGACACCTGATACGGAACGTGTTAGCAGGAGGCAGCATTTCACTAACATGGTTGAACAGTATGTCTGCACACCCCTCCACATCCTGACGGATGGTTCGGCCCCATTCAACTACTGGGTTTCGAAATTGTCCACGTGGCCAGAGTTAGCATGTTATGCCTTGGAGGTGCTTTCCTGCCCGGCGGCCAGCGTTTTATCTGAACGCGTATTCAGCACGGCAGGGGGGCGTCATTACTGACAAGCGCAGCCGCCTGTCCACAGCCAACGTGGACAAGCTGACCTTCATAAAGATGAACCAGGCATGGATCCCACAGGACCTGTCCCTCCCTTGTGCAGAGTAGTCCTTATTAACTGCCTAAAACATGTCTTGTTGTGCTACGGGCCACTTCTTTATTTGATACAAATTTTATGAAACCCATAGTTGAATGAAACTCTTCTCTGTCTGGGCGCCGGGGCCTAACCAGATGAAAGTGGCCGGTTAAACTAACGGGTGACATGAAGCCATAACCTCTGCCATGCTACCTCTGTCTTCTGTCTGGGTGCTGAGGCCTAAGTCAAATAAAGCGGTCTTCTGCTGTGCTGGGGGATATGAAGCTAATCTCTGACCTCTCTCCTCTGTCTGGGTCCAAAGGCCTAAATCACTGAAAGAGACCTTCTCCTGTGGTGTGTGATATGATGCCAGAATATGTGCTGTGGGGCCTCTCTCCTCTTCCTGGGTGCAGGGGTCAAATAAACTAAATTGTGGCCTACTCCTGTGGTGGTTGATATGATGCCTGATTCTCTGATGTGGAACCTCTCTCCTCTGTTTGGGTGAAGGGGTCAAAGTAACTAAATGGTGGCTTCTCCTGTGGTGGCTGATATGATGCCAGAATATGTGCTGTGGGGCCTCTCTCCTCTTCCTGGGTGCAGGGGTCAAAGTAACTCAATGGTGGCTTCTCCTGTGGTGGCTGATATGATGCCAGAATATGTGCTGTGGTGCCTCTCTCCTCTGTCTGGGTCCAAAGGCCTAAATCACTGAAAGAGGCCTTCTCCTGTTGTGTGTGATATGATGCCTGAATATGTGCTGTGGTGCCTCTCTCCTCTTCCTGGGTGCGGGGGTCAAAGTAACTCAATGGTGGCTTCTCCTGTGGTGGCTGATATGATGCCAGAATATGTGCTGTGGGGGCCTCTCTCCTCTTCCTGGGTGCAGGGGTCAAAGTAACTCAATGGTGGCTTCTCCTGTGGTGGCTGATATGATGCCAGAATATGTGCTGTGGGGCCTCTCTCCTCTTCCTGGGTGCAGGGGTCAAAGTAACTAAATGGTGGCTTCTCCTGTGGTGGCTGATATGATGCCAGAATATGTGCTGTGGGGGCCTCTCTCCTCTTCCTGGGTGCAGGGGTCAAAGTAACTCAATGGTGGCTTCTCCTGTGGTGGTTAGTATGATGCCAGAATATGTGCTGTGGGGCCTCTCTCCTCTTCCTGGGTGCAGGGGTCAAAGTAACTAAATCGTGGCTTCTCCTGTGGTGGCTGATATGATGCCAGAATATGTGCTGTGGTGCCTCTCTCCTCTTCCTGGGTGCAGGGGTCAAAGTAACTAAATGGTGGCTTCTCCTGTGGTGGCTGATATGATGCCAGAATATGTGCTGTGGTGCCTCTCTCCTCTTCCTGGGTGCAGGGGTCAAAGTAACTAAATGGTGGCTTCTCCTGTGGTGGCTGATATGATGCCAGAATATGTGCTGTGGTGCCTCTCTCCTCTTCCTGGGTGCGGGGGTCAAAGTAACTCAATGGTGGCTTCTCCTGTGGTGGCTGATATGATGCCAGAATATGTGCTGTGGGGCCTCTCTCCTCTTCCTGGGTGCAGGGGTCAAAGTAACTCAATGGTGGCTTCTCCTGTGCTGATTGATATAAAGCTGATGGTTGTGCCATCTGACATGGTTGCCAGGGTCTGATTCAATGGGGGCCTACTCCTGTGGTGGATGATCTAAATGCCTGATTCTCTGCTGTGAAACCTCTCTCCTCCGTCTGGGTGTAGGGGTCAAAGTCTTTCAAAGTCGCCTTCTCCTGTGCTGATTGATATGAAGCTGATGGTTGTGCCATCTGACATGGTTGCCGGGGTCCCATTAAATTGTGGCCTACTCCTGTGGTGGCTGATATGATGCCTGATTCTCTGATGTGGAACCTCTCTCCTCTGTTTGGGTGAAGGGGTCAAAGTAACTAAATGGTGGCTTCTCCTGTGGTGGCTGATATGATGCCAGAATATGTGCTGTGGGGCCTCTCTCCTCTTCCTGGGTGCAGGGGTCAAAGTAACTCAATGGTGGCCTACTCCTGTGGTGGCTGATATGATGCCAGAATATGTGCTGTGGTGCCTCTCTCCTCTTCCTGGGTGCGGGGGTCAAAGTAACTCAATGGTGGCTTCTCCTGTGGTGGCTGATATGATGCCAGAATATGTGCTGTGGTGCCTCTCTCCTCTTCCTGGGTGCGGAGGTCAAAGTAACTCAATGGTGGCTTCTCCTGTGGTGGCTGATATGATGCCAGAATATGTGCTGTGGTGCCTCTCTCCTCTTCCTGGGTGCAGGGGTCAAAGTAACTAAATGGTGGCTTCTCCTGTGTGGTTGATATGATGCCTGATTCTCTGCTGTGAAACCTCTCTCCTCCATCTGGGTGTAGGGGTCAAAGTCTTTCAAAGTCGCCTTCTCCTGTGCTGATTGATATAAAGCTGATGGTTGTGCCATCTGACATGGTTGCCAGGGTCTGATTCAATAGGGGCCTACTCCTGTGGTGGGTGATCTAAATGCCTGATTCTCTGCTGTGAAACCTCTCTCCTCCGTCTGGGTGTAGGGGTCAAAGTCTTTCAAAGTCGCCTTCTCCTGTGCTGATTGATATGAAGCTGATGGTTGTGCCATCTGACATGGTTGCCGGGGTCCCATTAAATTGGGGCCTACTCCTGTGGTGGGTGATCTAAATGCCTGATTCTCTGCTTTGAAACCTCTCTCCTCCGTCCGGGTGTAGGGGTCAAAGTCTGTCAAAGTCGCCTTCTCCTGTGCTGATTGATATAAAGCTTATGCTTGTGCCATCTGACATGGTTGCCGGGGGTCTGATTCAATGGTGGCCTACTCCTGTGGTGGGTGATCTAAATGCCTGATTCTCTGCTGTGTAACCTCTCTCCTCCGTCTGGGTGTAGGGGTCAAAGTAACTAAATGGTGGCCTACTCCTGTGGTGGGTGATATGATGCCTGGTTCTCTGCTGTGGGACCTCTCTCCTTTGTCTGGGTGCTGTGGTCAAAATAATAGTAAGTGACCTTCTCCATTGGTGGGTGACTTGAAGCCTGATTCTGTGCTATGGACCTCACTCCAATTAATATTGTTTAATTTTTATTTATTTTATGTTAACTCATCATTTCCCTATCTACATTTGTTTGCAGGGGGATTTAACTACATTTTGCTGCCTTTTGCAGCCCTCTAGCCCTTTCCGGGTGTGTTTTACAGCCTTTTTAGTGCCCAAAAGTTCGGGTCCCCATTGACTTCTATGGGGTTCGGGTTCGGGATGAAGTTCGGGTCGAGTTCGGATCCCGAACCCGAACATTTTTCGAAAGTTCGGCCGAACTCGTCGAACCCGAACATCCAGGTGTTCGCTCAACTCTACTTAAGGTCTATCCACATATTTTTAATGATGTTTAGTTCAGAGGCCATAGTAAAACTTTTAGCTTGCGCCTTTTGAAGTAGTCTATTGTGGATTTTGAGGCATGTTTAGGATCGTTATCCATGTGTAGAAGCTATCCCCTTTTCAACTTTCATCTTTTTTACAAATGGTGTTTTGTTTGCTTCTAGAGTTTGCTAGAATTTCATTGAATCCATTCTTCCCTCTACCCATGAAATGTTTCCCATGCCATTGGCTGTAACACAACCCCAAAGCGTGATTGAACTCTGTGCCCTTTTTTTCTCCAAACATACCTTTGCTCATTACGGTCAAAGAGTTTTATTTTAACCTCATCGGTACACATGGCTTGTTTCTAAAATGCATCAGGCTTTGATTCTTTTTTAAACTTCTGACGCTGAATTTTGTGGTGAGGATGCAGGAAAGGTTTCGTTCTGATGATTCTTCCAAGAAGGCCATTAGCAAATATACCTCAAATCCAGAGTCTGCTAAATCTTCCTGAAGGTCTTTTGCAGTCAAGTAAGGGTTCTGATTTGCCTTTCTAGAAATCCTATCAGCAGCTAACTCAGATTTTTTGTCTTCCAGACCTTCTCGTAACCTCCACTGGTTCTGTTAACTGACATTTCTTAATTACATTTTGAACTGAGGAAATGGCAACCTGAAAAAACTTTAATATCTTCTTATAGTCTTCTCCTGTTTTGTGGGTCTCAACCATTTTCATTTTCAGAGTGTTTTTAGAGGAGTCTGGGTATTAATAAAGCTTTGAAATTTGCATCATAGTTTTTCCTGATGATGATTGTGAACAAGCCTTAACACTAACAGGCTATTTAAGGTCTGAGACTTTCGTCAAAGTTATCTTAGTGCTTAAATCTCCTTGGGTTCCCATACTTTTGCTAGGTAATCCTTTCCAGTTTTCACTCTAAATACTTGTACAAATGTACAAAACCCAAATAATACACTTAAAACGTTGAAACGTGTGTTACATCTTTAACGTGCATTTTGGAGTTAATTTCATCTTCAACTGTTCACATTAGCAGGAATTTTGACCAGGGGTGGCCAAACTTTTGCAGGTCACCTTCACTAATTTGCCTTGCTGCCTTTTTATCTGCTGTTTCTCTACTTCAAACTCAACTTTGCTTAGTTAATGATTCTGAACCCTGGAGTTCCTGGTTGCTCTCTTGGTAAATGTTTCAGTGTCACAAACTTGGATCTATTACATTTCTAGAAACTCTATTCCTGCACAGAAACCCATGGGTCTTGGCCCTTGGGGAATCCCTGAACCTGAAGTCTGAACTTTATGATTAACCATGTGATTTGCTGATTGAAGGTAAAGCATCCTTGAATAATCTTAACATTTATCTCATATCTGACTCTGCTATGTTCCTGATACGTGAGATGCCTGATACTACCCTGAATCCTATTACTCCAAATTAATTTGTGGTTTGCTTGTCATGTGAACCAGACTGTATCAAGTAGTTTCCTTTTGAAATACTTGATACTCACAGTCAATTATATAGTGTAATTGCAAAGCAATGAAATACAATTTCCAACTTGGAATTCCCAATCCCCTATGTTTTAGTGGATATATAATAGATTTTTCATTAAAGGGCCTGTCTGAATAATATTTTTTTTTAAACAGGCAGAGAATACTCTAAAAATCTTTGAAAATCATACCTCATTGTTATTCCCTCACATCTACCTTTTTAACAATTTCCATAATCTATGCTTCCTGGTACCTCTTGACACACAAGAAATGACCACTTATGACCAGTTTACCACTGCGGACAGTGATTGGCTAATCAGTCATTTCCTGTGCGATTCTCCTAATCCTATAAAAATCCCATAAGAATTCTATCAAGTTAAAATACATCCTTTACTCACACCGATTTTAGTGGTCTGTCTCTTACTAAAGTGGTTTCCAAGAACTTCCTGTATAATGCTGGCAGGTGTTGGAGAAAGGTCAGGAGCTGCTAGAGAAGCATCTGACTTATTCATGAGCTCCTGCTCCCCACTGCTGCCTTCCCATAGAAGAAAACAATTACTGGTGGATGGACACAGGGAGGGGTTAGTTCATGTATAAGCATGACTCTTTTCTGACAGCGCAAGATTCTTCTTCAGAGAATGCTGCTAGCATTAAACATTAGGTTCTCCACCACTTTTCATTCGCAGACCACTGTGACAGACCACTAAAATCAGGATGCCTTTCACTGCACTACGCTTACCTCTATGAGGGTATCATAAAGGAAGTCACAGGTTCCCTTTAATGGAAAAATATTTCCAGCGGTATGCACGGCAGGCATTCTTCTTCTTCTTCTACTTTCTTCATGAAAGCAAAAATTTTATCACCTCCACTTCAGCAACTCCATATACAATCATAAAGCGCAGGTAATTAGATTCTGCAGGGGTTTTATTAGCAAACCATACAATGTAGAAGAGCCCATTGTATTATGTAATCTTATAATTAATCATAAATGTAGAACTTATTTACCAGCCATAAGACAAAAGACAGCAATAACGTGTCTGCCTTCTTTTTTATCCTTTATAGTCTGTTTTATTACCCATGCATATTATGAGTCTTATTTAGTGAAATGGTACAAAGTCAACCTACTGCATGTATATCAGTTTTTAGTTGTACAAAAGTACTGAAGCTAATGAAATCTCAATGGTTTCTGTAGGTTTCAGTATATAAAGTAAATGTTTTGAGAAATCTACAATACGATATCTCTTGTGATGATACAGTATTTAATGTTTATTAATTATGGTAATCTCTTATTTATATTGAATTAAATACAACTGATGTAAAACAATTAAATACATTCAAACGCAGAAATGCCAGCTATCAGGCAAAGAAAACTCTTTCTATGACCTTTTTTGGCAACTCAGTTTGACATCATTAAAGAGATAAAATATGAATAGGATGCCTACAGTGATTAAGAAGCTGCCTGGTTCCATGTGCAGGCATTGTGTGAGTCATTAATTATATTTTACCCTTTCATATCTGACTGTCAGTATGAAGTGATAACCAAAAAGGTTAACTATCTAGGAAAATGCAATTTACAAGACCACTTCATTTCTGCTAATACCTATGTACTCATTAATAGAGATGGCCTTGCGGTTCGCCCGGCGGTCATTTCGCGGCGAGCTTTGTGCGTTCGCGGTTCGCCGAACAGGCGAACATATGGCAATGTCAGCCTGCGCCATATTCTTTTACATTGTGAAGAACTTTGACCCATGACACATCCATCAGGTGGTACAGGACAGCCAATTGAGACGTTTCAGCACACGGACATACCCCCACCTTATAAATAAACCTGATCTGGCCGCCATTTTACATTCAGTCTTTTGTCAGTGTAGGGAGAGGTTGCTGTGTGGAGCAGGGACAGACTGTTAGGGACACCAAACGCTAGCTAATAGGGCCACAAAAGTCTTTTCAAGGACTGGTATAGGTGTGCTATCGATAGGTGTGACTTACTGAGGGGTGTGATATACTTATAATATACTTTCTAATATAGAAAGTATATTATAGTGTGTTTGTATTGTGCAGCAGTTGTGTGGGATTCTGCTGCGATACTGCAACTATACACAGGGACAAACGCTATTGGAACAAATAATTTCTACTGGTGTGATATACCAGTTGCCCCCCCAAAAAAACTGATTGAAGCAGGGGTGTGATATACCTATAATATACTTTCTATATAGTGCATTTAGATAGTGCAGCATTTGTTTGCGGTTTTGCTGTGTTACCTCAGCTACAGATAGTGACAAACGCTATTGGAACAAACAATTTCTACTGGTGTGATTTACCAGTTGCCCCCCAAAAAACTGATTGAAGCAGGGGTGTTATATACCAATAATATACTTTCTATATAGTGCAGTTGGTTAGTGCAGGATTTGTTTGCGGTTTTGCTGCGTTGCCGCAGCTACAGATAGTGACAAACGCCATTGGAACAAATCATTTCTACTGGTGTGATATACCAGTTGACCCCCCAAAAAATTGATTGAAGCAGGGGTGTGATATACCAATTATATACTTTCTATATAGTGCATTTGGGTAGTGCAGCATTTGTTTGCGGTTTAGTTGCGTTACCTCAGCTACAGATAGTGACAAACGCCATTAGAACAATTAATTTCTTCTGGTGTGATATACCAGTTGCCCCCCCCCAAAAATCTGATTCAAGCAGGGGTGTGATATACCTTCTTTGGCAAATACTGCTGTTCTATAGGGACTTTGTCACAGGGTCATTTTGAAAATGACAGGCAGAGGAAGAGGTACACCATTCCACAGGGGTGGTGGGGTTGGGCAGGTACACCAGGCCGGAGCCTAAGTGGGAAGTTGCAGAAGGTGTGTGCGATTACGTCAAAGGATGCACCAGACTTGGTTGAGTGGCTCACTTAGCCTACCGCTTCTGCACCCTCCTCATCATCTCTATCTTCACCCTCTTCACTCTCTGCTGTGTGCAGCCCCAAAGACACCACCACCATATGCCCTTCGCTCGAGTCAGAGGAATTATTCTCCCATTGATTTCAAGACCTTTCCGATGTGCAGCCATTCTTGGCATCGGGTCAGGAACAGGAGGTATCAACGGTCGCCACCCAGCAGTCTGACGACAGTATCCAGATCAGCCCAAGGAGAGTGGTCCCTGCTGTTGCTGCCTACCAGATCTCTAATGTCAGTGTTGGTGAAGGGGAAGATGATGATGTGTTTATGGACATCACGTGGATGCCCACAAGAGAGGAAAAGGAGGGGAGTTTAGAGGGAGAGATGGAGCAGCAGATAGGGAGGAGAAGCAGGCAGAACTTAGAGTGCACAGGACGCAAAAAGCAGACTGCTAATGTATTTGGAACGAGCCATCCATAATGCACTGTCACATCTGGCGCTCCCAGGACGCCGGAACATAATTCTGCAGTGTGGGCTTTTTTTGTAGTGTTCGCTGCTGACAATAGTGTTGCCATCTGCAGCCTGTGCTGTCAACGGATAAGTCGCGTAAGCCCAACACTCACTAGGTACGACCGCCTTAAGATGCACCTGGCCCTCCCATCACCGGCCCAGATGGGAGCAAACACCGTCAGAAACCCACAAAGACACACTTCTGGTGCTCCACGTCCTGCCTCTTCTCCTTCCCCTTCTCCTCTCATCTCCCAATTGTCCACCACTTCCACCTTCCACCGTGCCGCATCGCATTCATCTGGCAAAAAGGTAGTCTTTCATGTGACCAAATTGTTGAGCGATAAAAGATGATGGCGCCAGATAACCCCTTGACCGCTGGGCTTGTCAGATCTGCTAGTCCCGCCAACTACTGCCATTAAATTGGGGTGGACTCAGAGGCCTTTAGGAAAATTTGTGGCCATTGGCACATCGCAATGTAAGGTACCCAGAAGGAAATATCCCAGAGCTATATGGCCACGTTCAGCGGCAAGTGAATGTATCTCTGGCACAGTGTCAGTGCCAAGATGCATCTGACCATTGACATGTGGTCTAGCAAACACAGGCAGGGAAGGTACATAACTTTTACTGCTCACTGGGTGAACCTTCTGACGGTCGTCAAGCATGCAACCCGTGGCACAGTGTGGATTTGGTGTTACCGCCACGGATTGCATGCAGGCCTGCCTCTTCTTCTCCTCCTACTCCATCCTCCGTCTCCTCCTCAGCTGACTCATCCTTTTCCACTGCTACCGCCTCTTCCGCTTTGCCCCCCAAGCTCCCCAGAACCTATTCGACGTGCCAGGTAGGACATTGCCATGCTGTGCTGCGGCTGTTGTGCCTGGAAGCCAAGAGCCACACTGCACTCCTGCACTCCTTTTAGCTTTGCGGTCACAGACCAATCAGTGGCTAACCCTGCTGAATTTGACAGTTGGTAAAATGGTGTGCGACAACGGTGCCAATCTGCTGAGCACGCTGAAACAGGGCAAAATGACACACGTGCCATGCATGGCACACATCCTGAGCTTAGTCGTGCAGCGATTCAATGCCAAATACCTCAGGATCCATGGCGTCTTGCGGCAGACCAGGAAAGTCTCTGGCCATTTTAGAAGATCTTACACTTCTATGGCTCGCCTTGCTGTTCAGCGGCGACACCACCTGCCCGTCAGATGTCTGATTTGTGACTGCCCGACACGATGGAGCTCCACCTTGTACACTCACCTAAAGAATTATTAGGAACACCATACTAATACGGTGTTGTACCCCCTTTTGCCTTCAGAACTGCCTTAATTCTACGTGGCATTGATTCAACAAGGTGCTAATAGCATTTTTTTGAAATGTTGGTTCATATTGATAGGATAGCATCTTGCAGTTGATGGAGATTTGAGGGATGCACATCCAGGGCACGAAGCTCCCGTTCCACCACATCCCAAAGATGCTCTATTGGGTTGAGATCTGGTGACTGTGGGGGCCATTTTAGTACAGTGAACTCATTGTCATGTTCAAGAAACCAATTTGAAATGATTCGAGCTTTGTGACATGGTGCATTATCCTGCTGGAAGTAGCCATCAGAGGATGGACACATGTTCTCATTCTGTTTACGCCAAATTCGGACTCTACCATTTGAATGTCTCAACAGAAATCGAGACTCATCAGACCAGGCAACATTTTTCCAGTCTTCAACAGGCCAATTTTGGTGAGCTTGTGCAAATTGTAACCTCTTTTTCCTATTTGTAGTGGAGATGAGTGGTACCCGGTGGGGTCTTCTGCTGTTGTAGCCCATCCGCCTCAAGGTTGTGCGTGTTGTGGCTTCACAAATGCTTTGCTGCATACCTCGGTTGTAACGAGTGGTTATTTCAGTCAACGTTGCTCTTCTATCAGCTTGAATCAGTTGGCCCATTCTCCTCTGACCTCTAGCATCCACAAGGCATTTTTGCCCACAGGACTGCCGCATACTGGATGTTTTTCCCTTTTCACACAATTCTTTATAAACCCTAGAAATGGTTGTGCGTGAAAATCCCAGTAACTGAGCAGATTGTGAAATACTCAGACCGGCCCGTCTGGCACCAATAACCATGACACGCTCAAAATTGCTTAAATCACCTTTCTTTCCCATTCTGACATTCAGTTTGGAGTTCAGGAGATTGTCTTGACCAGGACCACCCCCCTAAATGCATTGAAGCAACTGCCATGTGATTGGTTGACTAGATAATTGCATTAATGAGAAATAGAACAGGTGTTCCTAATAATTCTTTAGGTGAGTGTATATGCTTGATAGGCTTCTTCAACAGAAACGTTCAGTTAATGACTACCTGTACGAACTCTGGGGCAGGACAGGTTCTGGGAGCTTGTTTTTTTTTTCCACTACTGGTGATTTCGTTAGCCATGTTTTTAATCCAATTTTATATTTTTAGTTCTTTTAAATATATGTATTCGACCTGTATTTGTACTGACCTGCAGTAAAATTTTTATCCATTGACCACATAATGTACGTCGAGCCACATAATCAGAATTTCTTTTATGTCAGGTGAATGCCTAATTTTTAAGGCCCGTACTCCTGTGGCCTAAAATAAAAAATTTCTAGGCTCCAACAATAACAAAACCGTCCATTATATAAATAAAACAATTAAAATAATGCAAGAGGCTTTCCCAGGATCCTGAAAGCCAAATCTACCTAGCTATGGTACTATTTAGAAGTGAGGAAGGGGATTTATCTTGCTAGATTTAGTATTCTGCAGTCTGTATTACAGATTGACATGGTGGTAAACCCAGCTTTACCATAAACCTGAAAGGCAAATCTGCCTAGCTATAGCACTAATTAGGAGTTGGGGGGGGGAGTAGACTTAGTATTAATGCTTCCTATTATAACCACATATGATGTGTTACCCAGCTTTCCCAGGACCCTGAATACCAAATCTGTCTAGCTATGTTACAGCATGGAGGATTTATCAGAATTTGTAGGATTCTTTTCCAGGCCCTTGGCTAGCAAATCTAGCTAGGTATTCTATAATATGGGGCATTTAACAATTCATAAATAGGCTGATCTGGCATTCTGTATTCTATGAAAGCTGGGTAACAACCTCTGGGATGGGGACATATTGTTTATATAAAATACACACAATACCACCCTGATATATTGGGTGAATCTATTATATGGTACCAGTGCAACATAATCTGTTGTTACCAGTGCAGCTCTATGGTCTTGTCATCCAGCTTTTCTAGAATCATGGCTCATGTGTAGTGTTGAGTCCGTACCGAACTTTGCGAGTTCGGGGACCCAGACCTGAACTCGAACTTTGCCGGAAAAGTTTGGGTTCAAGTTCGGTGTTCAGGCATTTAATAAAGCTTGTTGAAAGGCTGCAGGGCAGCCAATCAGCAAGCTTTTAAGCTGTGGGCACTTAGAAGCCATCATAGCTTTGATTGGCTGGTGCATTATGTGACCCAGCCTCTATACAAGCTGGATCATGTGTAGCACTGCTCATCAGCAATGAGTAGTGCAGGTACAGGAAGCAGGCAGCTGAAGTGAGGGAGAGTGTTAGGAATCTTGCTATTTGTTTTGTGGGTGACCTATAATGATTTTTTTGTAGGTGCAATACACTAGCTTTGCACCACTGACACACAAATATAATAATAAATCTGGCTGTTAATTCTGTGGGTGACCGATAGTGATTTTTTTGTGGGTGCAATCCACCATCTTTGTACCCCTTGACAAATAAATATAATAATTAATCTGGCTGTTAATTCTGTGGGTAACCTATAGTGATTTTTTGTGGGTGCAATTAGAGATGAGCAATTTTCATGTTATGAAATTCGTTCACGCTTCATTTGGTGGTAAAAGCAGAATTGCGTTATGGATTCCGTTACCACGGACCATAACGCAATTCTTTGACGGAATGCATAACGGAATGCCTTTAGAGGCATTTTGTTATTCATTTTGTCATAATAGAAGTCTATGGGCTGCGAAACGAATCCGTAAAATCTCTGTTATGCAGGGTAGTTCTCTCCTGCATAAAGTGGGACAGATCCGTTATGCAGCCCATAGACTTCTATTATGATGGAATGAATAACGGAATGCCTCTAAAAGCATTCCGTTATGCGTTCCATCAAAGAATTTGCGTTATGGTAACGGAATCCATAACGCAATTCTGCTTTTACCACCAAATGAAGTGTAAACGAATTTCATAACATGAAAATCGCTCATCTCTAGGAGCACGGCACCATTTTTGTACCCCTGACACAAAAATATAATAGTTAATCCGTCTATTAGTTCAATGGGTGACATATACCCATTTTTGGTGTGAGATACACGTGCACTTTATATGTGACAGGGAAATTAAGCCAGATGTTTTCCAGATTAAAATAAATAAATAAAGTTTCAAGAAAAAAGAGCCCCTTTCCCAAAATAAAACACATAAAATTACAAAAAAATAGAAAACATACATGAACGGCTCTATAAAAATATCACATAACCTAACCCCTCAGGTGAATACTATCAAAAAATGAAAGAAAAACTGTGCTAAAATTATTTTTTTTGTCACCTTACATTTAAGGTTGAGCGAACACGAACTGTAAAGTTCGGGTTAGTACTGAACTTTAGGATTTTTGGAACCCGAACATTTCAGTAAAAGTTCGGGTTCGGGTTTGGTGTTCGGTGATTTCTCTGCGCTCTTTGAAAGGCTGCAGAGCAGCCAATCAACAAGCGTTTAACTTTGTGCCCTTAGAAGCCATCACAGCCATGCCTACTAATGGCATGGCTGTGATTGGCCAGTGTAGCATGTGACCCAGCCTCTATATAAGCTGGAGTCACGTAGCGCTGCACGTCACTCTGCTGTGCTTAGTGTAGGGAGAGGATGCTGCTGGTGATTTCAGGGACAGAATAGGGGAGAGTCTTTGCTCAAAATCTGAATCTAACTCAGCGATCTACATACATTGTGTTGTGTGGGTGCAGGGCACAATTTTTTTTATCCTGCCCTGAGCCCAGTGCCGGAAAAAAAAAAAACTTTTATAATTCTGTTAGGTGTCCTGTGGCGGCAGCCATTTTATGCAAGCTCAGTGAGCTTTTTGGACATTGAAATCCAAGCTTTAAAAACAGCACAAATAATCTTTTTTTTTTTTTTAAAAATCAAAATTTTTTGGGCAATTTACAACATCTGGTGCATTTGCAGGCTTAGTCAGTGTGCAATTTAAGCTAGAAATACAGCCATCATTTTCTGGGTTTTTAAAAACACCTTTTTTTGCCAAAAAACACTATTTTCCATATCTGCAAGTGTTAAATTCAAGTTTAATATATACAGCCTTCATATTCTGTTACAAAAAAAAAACACTTTTTTGGCAATATACAACATCTGGATTAGTCAGTGTGCAATTTAAGCTAGAAATACACCCATCATTTTCTGGGTTTTTAAAAACACACTTTTTTTTGCCAAAAACCACTATTTTCCTGGCCTTGCAGCATCAGCAAGTGTGAAATTCCAGGGTTATATACTGCTGTCAAATTCAGTTATTAAACAAACACCCGTTTGGCAAAAAAATTTTAGTTGGCAGCCTTTGCTGCAGATGTCATTGTGAGATACCGCCTTTACATACTGTCTTTCTATTTAGTTATTTGAAATAAAGCCATTTTGGGCACAATTCTTTGATAGCATCCTAGTGTGGATCAGGGCGTGTGAGATACACCCTTTAACCACCTCCGGACCGCCTAACGCAGGATCGCGTTCCGGAGGTGGCAGCCCTGCGCAGAGTCACGCATATATGCGTCATCTCGCGATGGCCGAGATTTCCTGTGAACGCGCGCACACAGGCGCGCGCGCTCACAGGAACGGAAGGTAAGAGAGTTGATCTCCAGCCTGCCAGCGGCGATCGTTCGCTGGCAGGCTGGAGATGTGTTTTTTTTAACCCCTAACAGGTATATTAGACGCTGTTTTGATAACAGCGTCTATATACCTGACTACCTGGTCCTCTGGTGTCCCATTTGTTGGATCGACCACCAGAGGAGACAGGTAGCTCAGTAAAGTCCCACCAAGCACCACTACACTACACTACACCCCCCTTCGTCACTTATTAACCCCTTATTAGCCCCTGATCACCCCTGATCACCCCATATAGACTCCCTGATCACCCCCCTGTCATTGATCACCCCCCTGACATTGATTACCCCCCTGTAAAGCTCCATTCAGATGTCCGCATGATTTTTACGGATCCACTGATAGATGGATCGGATCCGCAAAACGCATCCGGACGTCTGAATGAAGCCTTACAGGGGCGTGATCAATGACTGTGGTGATCACCCCATATAGACTCCCTGATCACCCCCCCTGTCATTGATTACACCCCTGTCATTGATCAACCCCCTGTAAAGCTCATTCAGACGTCCGCATGATTTTTACGGATCCACTGATAGATGGATCGGATCCGCAAAACGCATCCGGACGTCTGAATGAAGCCTTACAGGGGCGTGATCAATGACTGTGGTGATCACCCCATATAGACTCCCTGATCACCCCCCCTGTAAAGCTCCATTCAGATGTCCGCATGATTTTTACGGATGCACTGATAGATGGATCCGATCCGCAAAACGTATCCGGACGTCTGAATGAAGCCTTACAGGGGCATGATCAATGACTGTGGTGATCACCCCATATAGACTCCCTGATCACCCCCCTGTTAAGCTCCATTCAGATGTCCGCATGATTTTTAACGGATGCACTGATAGATGGATCCGATCCGCAAAACGCATCCGGACGTCTGAATGAAGCCTTACAGGGGCATGATCAATGACTGTGGTGATCACCCCATATAGACTCCCTGATCACCCCCCTGTAAAGCTCCATTCAGATGTCCGCATGATTTTTACGGATGCACTGATAGATGGATCCGATCCGCAAAACGCCATCCGGACGTCTGAATTGAAGCCTTACAGGGGCATGATCAATGACTGTGGTGATCACCCCATATAGACTCCCTGATCACCCCCTGTAAAGCTCCATTCAGATGTCTGCATGATTTTTACGGATGCACTGATAGATGGATCCGATCCGCAAAACGCATCCGGACGTCTGAATGAAGCCCTTACAGGGGCATGATCAATGACTGTGGTGATCACCCCATATAGACTCCCTGATCACCCCCCTGTAAAGCTCCATTCAGATGTCCGCATGATTTTTACGGATGCACTGATAGATGGATCGGATCCGCAAAACGCATCCGGACGTCTGAATGAAGCCTTACAGGGGCATGATCAATGACTGTGGTGATCACCCCCATATAGACTCCCTGATCACCCCCCTGTCATTGATTACCCCCCTGTAAAGCTCCATTCAGATGTCCGCATGATTTTTTACGGATGCACTGATAGATGGATCGGATCCGCAAAACGCATCCGGAACGTCTGAATGAAGCCTTACAGGGGCGTGATCAATGACTGTGGTGATCACCCCATATAGACTCCCTGATCACCCCCCCTGTCAAGATTACCCCCCTGTCATTGATTACCCCCCTGTAAAGCTCATTCAGACGTCCGCATGATTTTTACGGATCCACTGATAGATGGATCGGATCCGACAAAACGCATCACGGACGTCTGAATGAAGCCTTACAGGGGCGTGATCAATGACTGTGGTGATCACCCCATATTGACTCCCTGATCACCCCCCTGTCATTGATCACCCCCCCTGTCATTGATCACCCCCCCTGTCATAGATCAACCCCCCTGTCATGATCAACCCCCCTGTCATTGATCACACCCCTGTCATTGATCACCCCCCTGTCATTGATCACCCCTCTGTAAGGCTCCATTCAGATATTTTTTTTGGCCCAAGTTAGCGGAATTTATTTTTTTTTTCTTACAAAGTCTCATATTCCACTAACTTGTGTCAAAAAATAAATCTCACATGAACTCACCACTACCCCTCACGGAATCCAAATCCGTAAAATTTTTTAGACATTTATATTCCAGACTTCTTCTCACGCTTTAGGGCCCCTAGAATGCCAGGGCAGTATAAATACCCCACATGTGACCCCATTTCGGAAAGAAGACACCCCCAGGTATTCCGTGAGGGGCATATTGAGTCCATGAAAGATTGAAATTTTTGTCCCAAGTTAGCGGAACGGGAGACTTTGTGAGAAAAAAATTAAAAATATCAATTTCCGCTAACTTGTGCCAAAAAAAAAAAATTTCTATGAACTCGCCATGCCCCTCATTGAATACCTTGGGGTGTCTTCTTTCCAAAATGGGGTCACATGTGGGGTATTTATACTGCCCTGGCATTCTAGGGGCCCCAAAGCGTGAGAAGAAGTCTGGTATCCAAATGTCTAAAAATGCCCTCCTAAAAGGAATTTGGGCACCTTTGCGCATCTAGGCTGCAAAAAAGTGTCACACATCTGGTATCGCCGTACTCAGGAGAAGTTGGGGAATGTGTTTTGGGGTGTCATTTTACATATACCCATGCTGGGTGAGAGAAAATCTTGGTCAAATGCAACTTTGTAATAAAAAAATGGAAAAATTGTCTTTTGCCAAGATATATCTCTCACCCAGCATGGGGTATATGTAACATGACCACCCCAAAACCATTCCCCAACTTCTCCTGAATACGGCGATACCACATGTGTGACACTTTTTTGCAGCCTAGGTGGGCAAAGGGGCCCATATTCCAAAGAGCACCTTTAGGATTTCACAGGTCATTTACCTACTTACCACACATTAGGGCCCTGGAAAAATGCCAGGGCAGTATAACTCTCCACAATTGACCCCATTTCGGAAAGAAGACACCCCAAGGTATTCCGTGAGGGGCTTGGCGAGTTCCTAGAATTTTTTATTTTTGTCACAAGTTAGTGGAAAAAGCTTATTTTTTTTTTTTTTTTTTTTCATACAAAGTCTCATATTCCACTAACTTGTGACAAAAAATAAAAAGTTCCATGAACACACTATGCCCATCAGCGAATACCTTGGGGTCTCTTCTTTCCAAAATGGGGTCACTTGTGGGGTAGTTATACTGCCCTGGCATTCTAGGGGCCCAAATGTGTGGTAAGGAGTTTGAAATCAAATCTGTAAAAAATGACCTGTGAAATCCGAAAGGTGCTCTTTTGAATATGGGCCCCTTTGCCCACCTAGGCTGCAAAAAAGTGTCACACATCTGGTATCTCCGTAATCGGGAGAAGTTGGGGAATGTGTTTTGGGGTGTCATTTTACATATACCCATGCTGGGTGAGAGAAATATCTTGGCAAAAGACAACTTTTCCCCATTTTTTTATACAAAGTTGGAATTAGACCAAGATATTTATCTCACCCAGCATGGGTATATGTAAAAAAGGACACCTCAAAACACATTCCTCAACTTCTCCTGAATACAGAGATACCAGATGTGTGACACTTTTTTGCAGCCTAGGTGGGCAAAGGGGCCCACATTCCAAAGAGCACCTTTCGGATTTCACAGGTTCATTTACCTACTTACCACACATGTGGCCCCTAGAATGCCAGGGCAGTATAACTACCCCACAAGTGACCCCATTTTGGAAAGAAGAGACCCCAAGGTATTCGCTGATGGGCATAGTGAGTTCATGGAAGTTTTTATTTTTTGTCACAAGTTTGTGGAATATGAGACTTTGTATGAAAAAAAAAAAAAAAAATCATCATTTTCCACTAACTTGTGACAAAAATAAAAAATTCTAGGAACTCGCCATGCCCCTCACGGAATACCTTGGGGTGGTCTTCTTTCCAAAATGGGGTCACTTGTGGGGTAGTTATACTGCCCTGGTATTCTAGGGGCCCAAATGTGTGGTAAGGAGTTTGAAATCAAATTCAGGAAAAAATGAGGAGTGAAATCCGAAAGGTGCTCTTTGGAATATGGGCCCCTTTGCCCACCTAGGCTGCAAAAAAGTGTCACACATCTGGTATCCCCGTACTCAGGAGAAGTTGAGGAATGTGTTTTGGGGTGTCTTTTTTACATATACCCATGCTGGGTGAGATAAATATCTTGGTCAAATGACAACTATGTATAAAAAAAAGTGGAAAAGTTGTCTTTTGCCAAGATATTTCTCTCACCCAGCATGGGTATATATAAAATGACACCCCAAAACACATTCCCCACCTTCTCCTGAGTACGGAGATACCAGATGTGTGACACTTTTTTGCAGCCTAGGTGGGCAAAGGGGCCCATATTCCAAAGAGCACCTTTCGGATTTCACAGGTCATTTTTTACAGATTTGATTTCAAACTCCTTACCACACATTTGGGCCCCTAGAATGCCAGGGCAGTATATACTACCCCACAAGTGACCCCATTTTGGAAAGAAGAGACCCCAAGGTATTCGCTGATGGGCATAGTGAGTTCATAGAACTTTTTTATTTTTGTCACAAGTTAGTGGAATATGAGACTTTGTAAGAAAAAAAAAAAAAAAAAAAAATCATAATATTCCGCTAACTTGTGACAAAAAATAAAAAGTTCTATGAACTCACTATGCCCATCAGCGAATACCTTAGGGTGTGTACTTTCAGAAATGGGGTCATTTGTGGGTGTTTGTACTGTCTGGGCATTGTAGAACCTCAGGAAACATGACAGTGCTCAGAAAGTCAGAGCTAGCTTCAAAAAGCGGAAATTCACATTTTTGTACCGTAGTTGTAAACGCTCTAACTTTACCCAAACCATTTTTTTTTTTTACCCAAACATTTTTTTTTTATCAAAGACATGTAGAACTATAAATTTAGAGCAAAATTTCTATATGGATGTCGTTTTTTTGCAAATTTTACAACTGAAAGTGAAAAATGTTATTTTTTTTGCAAAAAAATCGTTAAATTTCGATTAATAACAAAAAAAGTAAAAAATGTCAGCAGCAATGAAATACCACCAAATGAAAGCTCTATTAGTGAGAAGAAAAGGAGGTAAAATTCAATTGGGTGGTAAGTGGCATGTCTCGAGCAATAAACGAGAAAGTAGTGTAGGTCAGAAGTGTAAAAAGTGCCTGGTCTTTCAGGGTGTTTAAGCACTGGGGGCTGAAGTGGTTAAATACAGGGCTTCTATTTCAGGTATTTGAAATACAGCCATTTTGGGGAAAACTAATTAATTGCGGCCTAGTGTGGATCAGGGCGTGTGGAGATACACCCTGTATATACAGGGGTTCTATTCAGGTATTTGAAAATACAGCCATTTTGGGCAAACAAATTAAAAGAAGGCCTAGTCTGGTTCAGGGCATGTGAGATACACCCTTTAATACAGGGGTTTGATTTTTTTTATTAATAAAACACCTTTTTTTGTGCAAAATACACAATTTTTCAGGCCTTGCAGCATCTTGACGTTTGAAATTTCAGGGTTTCCTCATTATTTGGATTATCGTTTGTGTTGTTCTTAAGTGGCTCAAAGTCGGAATGGAGTCCATGTGGAGGTAAAAGGCTGGTCTTCCCTTTTACAATTTCATCAAAATCTGCAAATGGTTCTAATAAGCTGCAAGCACAGTTTATGAATATGAATGGTGCTGATTTTGGAAAAATATCAGATACATTTTTTGTAATCTTACACACTTTTAATGGAAAAAATGACTATGACTAAAATCTGTCCTTGTCCTATGTAATGTATTATGCATGTATTCTACCTCGCGAGTATGTGAATAATGATGCTAGATCAAAGTAATATCAGCTCAACATTTCTACTAGCTTTCTGTAGTTTATACTGTCTACATTGCCAATTCAGATTCTTGATGCCATCTGCTGCCTTCAATTGGTATTTCAGCCGAACCTAATCTCTCTAGCCAGGTAATATGCATGCTAGTTATACAGATGGAATATGACAAGTACAAGATAGAGGAGCAAAGGAGAAGCAAAGTGAAATAGGCTATAACGTTTGTTTTACATATCCTTTACTAATGAAACTCCCCAGTGGCTTCCTCCTGCCTAACAGAAGCCTGCGGTGCTCCAAGTGCAAAAGAATTCATCAATCCATCTCCCAAAACAAGATACGGGAATGGTCTCAAATACCCTTTGGCTTTGAAACCATTTGTATTACAAAACAAATTGTTCCTGTAGGGTGGAAATTTACATCTGCATTACCACGGCCGTGATACCTGCAATGGGTAAAAATCTAGATTATAGATCTATTACACCACTTCACTTTGTTAAACACCTTATGTTCAAAAACATAAAACAATGATTTTTAGACTTCTTTATTTAAAGGGGACCCATCACTATCAAAATGCAATGCAATCTGCAGACATCATGTTATAAAGCAGGAGGTGCTGAGTAGATTGGAAAAGAATCTGTAGATTATTCACTTTTATCTCTGCTCTTTCTATGCTTAGTAGTCCAGTGGGTGGAAGGAAGGAAGGAAGGAAGGATGTCAATAAGACTGCCCACTGGACTCCTAAGTAGGGATGAGCGAACCCGAACTGTATAGTTCGGGTTCGTACCGAATTTTGGGGTGTCCGTGACACGGACCCGAACATTTTCGTAAAAGTCCGTGTTCGGGTTCGGTGTTTGGCGCTTTCTTGGCGCTTTTTGAAAGGCTGCAAAGCAGCCAATCAACAAGCGTCATACTACTTGCCCCAAGAGGCCATCACAGCCTTGCCTACTATTGGCATGGCTGTGATTGGCCAGTGCAGCATGTGACCCAGCCTCTATATAAGCTTGGGTCACGTAGCGCTGCACGTCACTCTGCTGATTCAAGCATAGAGAGAGGTTGCTGCTGCGACGTTAGGGCGAGATTAAGCAGATTAACTCCTCCAAAAGACTTAATTCAGTGATCGATCTCCAGCTGTGGATCATTGAAGTGCTAATATTGACTTGCTCACTTTTTTGAGGCTGCCCAGAGCGTTTTTAGATCACTTTTTTTCTGGGGTGATCGGCGGCCATTTTGTGACTTGTGGTGCGCCAGCACAAGCTATCACCAAGTGTATTTAACCCATCAATAGTGTGGTTATTTTGTGCTATATCCTACATCAGCTGCAGGTGAGCCTGTGTCACCGAAGTGCATTTAACCATCAACAGTCTGGTTTATTTTTTGGCCATATACTACATCAGCTGCAGGCTCAGCCTGTGTCACCGAAGTGCATTTAACCATCACAGTCTGATTATTTTTTGGCCATATACTACATCTGGTGCAGGCTGAGCCTGTGTCACCCAAGTGCATTTAGCCATCAACAGTGTGTTATTTTTTGGCCATATACTACATCAGGGGCATGTTGAGCCTGTCGTCACCCAGCGCTTAAAAAATAGACCTGACATTTCTATTCAACCAAATCTGGTAACGTGTTTAGCTGGTCAAGTTATTTGTAGTGACCGTAAAGCACACTTTTTGTTCTGGGTTGAAAACTATTCCCAAATTTGCCATTCTCAAAATAACTAGTTTCTGCTATATGAGGCCTACTTGAAATCTATCCCAAAAAGGATACTCTTACATTGAAGGTGCTGATAGTGTCATTCAGAAAAACCTAAGACACACGCTAGCGAGCAGATAGAGTCTGATTCTGTGATTAAACCTTAACCTGTCACACAGCGCAAAAAAAAACAGGCCTCACATCTCTATTCAACCAAATCTGTACTGTTTTAGCTGGTCAAGTTATTTGTAGTGACCGTAAAAGCACTTTTTATTTTCTGGATTGAAAAACTATCCCAAATTTGCCATTCTCAAAATAACTAGTTTCTGGTATTTGAGGCCTACTTGAAATCTATCCCAAAAAGGATATCTTACATTGAAGGTACTGATAGTGTCATTCAGAAAAACCTAAGACACACGCTAGCGTGCAGATAAAAGTCTGATTCTGTGATTAAACCTATACCTGTCACACAGCGCAAAAAAAACCAGACCTCACATCTCTATTAAACCAAATCTGTACTGTTTTAGCTGGTCAAGTGTTTTGTAGTGACCGTAAAAGCACTTTTTATTTTCTGGATTGAAAAACTATTCCCGAATTTGCCATTCTCAAAATAACTAGTTTCTGGTATTTGAGGCCTACTTGAAATCTATCCCAAAAAGGATATCTTACATTGAAGGTACTGATAGTGTCATTCAGAAAAACCTAAGACACACGCTAGCGTTCAGATAGAAGTCTGATTCTGTGATTAAACCTATACCTGTCACACAGCGCAAAAAAAAAACAGGCCTCACATCTCTATTCAACCAAATCTGTACTGTTTTAGCTGGTCAAGATATTTGTAGTGACCGTAAAAGCACTTTTTATTTTCTGGATTGAAAAACTATTCCCAAATTTGCCATTCTCAAAATAACTAGTTTCTGGTATTTGAGGCCTACTTGAAATCTATCCCAAAAAGGATATCTTACATTGAAGGTACTGATAGTGTCATTCCATAAAAACCTAAGACACACGCTAGCGTGCAGATAGAAGTCTGATTCTGTGATTAAACCTATACCTGTCACACAGCGCAAAAAAAACCAGGCCTCACATCTCTATTCAACCAAATCTGTACTGTTTTAGCTGGTCAAGTTATTTGTAGTGACCGTAAAAGCACACTTTTTGTTCTGGGTTGAAAAACTATTCCCAAATTTGCCATTCTCAAAATTGTCATGAACGGGAACAATGAGGAAAACATCTAATAAGGGACGCGGACGTGGACATGGTCGTGGTGGTGTTAGTGGACCCTCTGGTGCTGGGAGAGGACGTGGCCGTTCTGCCACAGCCACACGTCCTAGTGTACCAACTACCTCAGGTCCCAGTAGCCGCCAGAATTTACAGGGATATTTGGTGGGGCCCAATGCCGTTCTAAGGATGGTAAGGCCTGAGCAGGTACAGGCATTAGTCAATTGGGTGGCCGACAGTGCATCCAGCACGTTCACATTATCTCCCACCCAGTCTTCTGCAGAAAGCGCACAGATGGCGCATGAAAACCAAGCCCATCAGTCTGTCACATCACCCCCATGCATATCAGGGAAACTGTCTGAGCCTCAAGTTATGCAGCAGTCTCTTATGCTGTTTGAAGACTCTGCTGGCAGGGTTTCCCAAGGGCATCCACCTAGCCCTTCACCAGGGGTAGAAGAGATAGAATGCACTAACGCACAACCACTTATGTTTCCTGATGATGAGGACATGGGAATACCACCTCAGCACGTCTCTGATGATGACGAAACACAGGTGCCAACTGCTGCGTCTTTCTGCAGTGTGCAGACTGAACAGGAGGTCAGGGGTCAAGACTGGGTGGAAGACGATGCAGGGGACGATGAGGTCCTAGACCCCACATGGAATGAAGGTCGTGCCACTGACTTTCAGAGTTCGGAGGAAGAGGCAGTGGTGAGACCGAGCCAACAGCGTAGCAAAAGAGGGAGCAGTGGGCAAAATTAGAACACCCGCCGCCAAGAGACTCCTCCTGCTACTGACTGCCGCCATCTGGGACCGAGCACCCCAAAGGCAGCTTCAAGGAGTTCCCTGGCATGGCACTTCTTCAAACAATGTGCTGACGACAAGACCCGAGTGGTTTGCACGCTGTGCCATCAGAGCCTGAAGCGAGGCTTATTAACGTTCTGAACTTAGCACAACCTGCATACCAGGCACCTGCATGCAAAGCAAAGAACTGCAGTGGAGTAAACACTTAAAAACAAGGAAGTCACTCAGGCTCCCCTGCTGCCCTCTTCTGCTGCTGCCGCCTCGGCCTCTTCTGCTGCTGCTGCCGCCGCCTCGGCCTCTTCTGTGCTGCTGCCGCCGCCCTCGGCCTCTTCCTCTGCCTCTGGAGGAACTGTTGGCACCTGCCGCCCAGCAAACATGGGATGTACCACCAACACCACCACCTGCGTCACCAAGCATCTCAACCATGTCACACGGCAGCGTTCAGCTCTTCCATCTCACAAACATTAGAGAGAAGAGTAATTCCCACCTAGCCACCCTCGATCCCTGGCCCTGAATGCCAGCATTTCTAAACTACTGGCCTATGAAATGCTGTCATTTAGGCTGGTGGACACACAACAGCTTCAAAACAGCTCATGTCACTTGCTGTCCCACAGTAGTTGTTCCCAGCCGCCACTACTTCTCCAAGAGAGCCGTGCCATCCCTGCACAAACAAGTGTCCGATAAAATCAAAAGTGCACTGCGCAACGCCATCTGTGGCAAGGTCCACCTAACCACAGATACGTGGACCATTAAGCACAGCCAGGGACGCTATATCTCCCTAACTGCACACTGGGTAAATGTAGTGGCGGCTGGGCCCCAGGCGGAGAGCTGTTTGGCGCACGTCCTTCCGCAGCCAAGGATCGCAGGGCAACATTCTTTGCCTCATGTCTCCTCCTCCTCCTACTCAGCTTCCTCCTCCTCTTCTTCCACCTGCTCATCCAGTCAGCCACACACCTTCACCACCAACTTCAGCACAGCACGGGGTAAACGTCAGCAGGCCATTCTGAAACTCATATGTTTGGGAGACAGGCCCACACCGCACAGGAGTTGTGGCGGGGTATAGAACAACAGACCGACGAGTGGTTGCTGCCGGTGAGCCTCAAGCCCGGCCTGGTGGTGTGCGATAATGGGCGAAATCTCGTTGCAGCTCTGGGACTAGCCGGTTTGACACACATCCCTTGCCTGGCGCATGTGCTGAATTTGGTGGTGCAGAAGTTCATTCGCAACTACCCCGACATGTCAGAGCTGCTGCATAAAGTGCGGGCCGTCTGTTCGCGCTTCCGGCGTTCACACCCTGCCGCTGCTCGCCTGTCTGCGCTACAGCGTAACTTCGGCCTTCCCGCTCACCGCCTCATATGCGACGTACCCACCAGGTGGAACTCCACCTTGCATATGCTGGACAGACTGTGCGAGCAGCAGCAGGCCATAGTGGAGTTTCAGCTGCAGCACGCACGGGTCAGTCGCACTGTGGATCAGACACACTTCACCACCAATGACTGGGCCTCCATGCGAGACCTGTGTGCCCTGTTGCGCTGTTTCGAGTACTCCACCAACATGGCCAGTGGCGATGACGCCGTTATCAGCGTTACAATACCACTTCTATGTCTCCTTGAGAAAACACTTAGGGCGATGATGGAAGAGGAGGTGGCCCAGGAGGAAGAGGAGGAAGAGGGGTCATTTTTAGCACTTTCAGCCAGTCTCTCGAAGTGACTCAAAGGGAGGTTTTTGCAACACCAGAGGCCAGGTACAAATGTGGCCAGACAGGGCCGACTACTGGAGGACGAGGAGGACGAGGATGAGGAGGAGGTGGAGGAGGATGAGGATGAAGCATGTTCACAGCGGGGTGGCACCCAAAGCAGCTCGGGCCAATGCGTGGCTGGGGGGAAACACAGGACGATGACGATACGCCTCCCACAGAGGACAGCTTGTCCTTACCTTTGGGCAGCCTGGCACACATGAGCGACTACAATGCTGCCAGTGCCTGCGCAACGACAGCAGAGTTGCCCACATTTTAACGTGTGCGGACTACTGGGTTGCCACCCTGCTGGATCCCCGGTACAAAGACAATGTGCCCACCTTACTTCCTACACTGGAGCGTGATAGGAAGATGCGCGAGTAAAAGCGCACGTTGGTAGACGCGCTACTGAAAGCATTCCCAAATGTCACAGGGGAACCAGTGGAAGCCCAAGGCGAAGGCAGAGGAGGAGCAAGAGGTCGCCAACGCAGCTGTGTCACGCCCAGCTCCTCTAAAGGCAGGGTTAGCATGGCAGAGATGTGGAAAAGTTTTGTCAACACGCCACAGCTAAGTGCACCACCACCTGATACGGAACGTGTTAGCAGGAGGCAACATTTCACTAACATGGTGGAACAGTACCTGTGCACACCCCTCCACGTACTGACTGATGGTTCAGCCCCATTCAACTTCTGGGTCTCCAAATTGTCCACGTGGCCAGAGCTAGCCTTTTATGCCTTGGAGGTGCTGGCCTGCCCGGCGGCCAGCGTTTTGTCTGAACGTGTATTCAGCACGGCAGAGGGCGTCATTACAGACAAACGCAGCCGCCTGTCTACAGCCAATGTAGACAAGCTGACGTTCATAAAAATTAACCAGGCATGGATCCCACAGGACCTGTCCATCCCTTGTGCAGATTAGATATTAACTACCTCCCCTTAACAATATATTATTCTACTCCAGGGCACTTCCTCATTCAATAGCAATTTTTCAGTTCATTTTACCATTATATTGCGGGGCAACCCAAAGTTGAATGAACCTCTCCTCAGTCTGGGTGCCGGGGCCTAAATGTGTGACAGTGCCTGTTTCCAGTGGTGGGTGACGTGAAGCCTGATTCTCTGCTATGACATGAAGACTTATTCTGTGCTGACATGAAGCCAGATTCTCTGTTACGCGACCTCTCTCCCTTGCCTGGGTGCCTGGGCCTAAATATGTGACAGTGGCCTGTTTCCAGTGTGGGTGACGTGAAGCCTGATTCTCTGCTATGACATGAAGACTGATTCTGTGCTGACATGAAGCCAGATTCTCTGTTACGCGACCTCTCTCTCTGCCTGGGTGCTTGGGCCTAAATATGTGACAGTGGCCTGTTCCAGTGGTGGGTGACGTGAAGCCTGATTCTCTGCTATGACATGAAGACTGATTCTGCGCTGACATAAGGCCAGATTCTCTGTTACAGGGACCTCTCTCCTCTGTCTGGGCCGGGGCCTAATGTGTGACAGTGGCCTGTTCCAGTGGTGGGTGACGTGAAGCCTGATTCTCTGGCTATGACATGAGACTGATTCTGCGCTGACATAAGTCCAGATTCTCTGTTACAGGACCTCTCTCCTCTGTCCTGGGTGCCGGGGCCTAAATGTGTGACAGTGGCCTGTTTCCAGTGGTGGGTGACGTGAAGCCTGATTCTCTGCTATGACATGAAGACAGATTCTGCGCTGACATAAGGCCAGATTCTCTGTTACGGGACCGCTCTCCTCTGTCTGGGTGCCGGGGCCTAAATGTGTGACAGTGGCCTGTTCCAGTTGTGGGTGACGTGAAGCCTGATTCTCTGCTATGACATGAAGACTGATTCTGCGCTGACATAAGGCCAGATTCTCTGTTACGGGACCTCTCTCCTCTGCCTGGGTGCCTGGGCCTAAATGAGTGACAGTGGCCTGTTCCAGTGGTGGTGACGTGATGCCTGATTCTCTGCTATGACATGAAGACAGATTCTGTGCTGACATAAGGCCAGATGCTCTGTTACAGGACCTCTCTCCTCTGTCTGGGTGCCGGGGCCTAAATGGTGACAGTGGCCTGTTCCAGTGGTGGGTGACGTGAAGCCTGATTCTCTGCTATGACATGAAGACAGATTCTGCGCTGACATAAGGCCAGATTCTCTGTTACGGGACCGCTCTCCTCTGTCTGGGTGCCGGGGCCTAAATGTGTGACAGTGGCCTGTTCCAGTGGTGGGTGACGTGAAGCCTGATTCTCTGCTATGACATGAAGACTGATTCTGTGCTGACATGAAGCCAGATTCTCTGCTAATGGCATGAGAGACTGATTTCTGTGCTGACCTGAAGCCAGATTCTTTTGCTATGGCATGAAGAGACCTGATTCTCTGCTGACGTGAAGCCCAGATTCTCTGCTATGGGACCTCTGTCCACATTGATATTGGGTCATTTTTATTTTTTTAATTTTTATTTTAATTAATTTTCCCTATCCACATTTGTTTGCAGGGGATTTACCTACATGTTGCTGCCTTTTGCAGCCCTCTAGCTCTTTCCTGGGCTGTTTTACAGCCTTTTAGTGCCCAAAAGTTCGGGTCCCCATTGACTTCAATGGGGTTCGGGTTCGGCCGAACTTCCCGGAAATGTTCGGGTTCGGGATCCGAACCCGAACATTTCCGTGAAGTTCGGCCGAACTTCTCGAACCCGAACATCCAGGTGTTCGCTCAACTCTACTCCTAAGCATAGAGAGAATAGAGATATGAATATATAAAATACAAGTTTTACTGAATCTTTTCCATAAGGGTTACTTTCCACACTAGCGTTTTCTTTTCCGGCGTCTGGAGTTCCGTCCTAAGGGCTTCAAATCCAGAAAAGAACTGATCAGTTTTATCCCCATTCATTCTGAATTGAGAGTAAGGGCTCTTTCACACCTGCGTTATTGTCTTCCGGCATAGAGTTCCGTCGTCGGGGCTCTATGCCGGAAGATTCCTGATCAGGATTATCCTAATGCATTCTGAATGGAGAGTAATCCGTTCAGGATGCATCAGGATGTCTTCAGTTCCGGTACGGAACGTTTGTTGGCCGGAGAAATACCGCAGCATGACTGCGCTTTTTGCTCCGGCCAAAAATCCGGAACACTTGCCGCAAGGCCGGATCCGGAATTAATGCCCATTGGAAGGCATTGATCCGGATCCGGCCTTAAGCTAAATCGTCGTTTCGGCGCATTGGCCGGAGCCGACATTTAGCGTTTTCAGAGTGGTACCATGGCTGCCGGGACGCTAAAGTCCTGACATGCCATGGTAAGTGTAGCGGGGAGCGGGGGAGCAGTGTACTTTACCGTCCGTGCGGCTCCCCGGGCGCTCCAGAGTGACGTCCAGGGCGCCCCAAGCGCATGGATACACGTGATCGCATGGATCACGTCATCCATGCGCATGGGGCGCTCTTGACGTCATTCTGGAGCGCCCGGGAGCCGCACGGACTGTAAGTATACCGCTCCCCCGCTCCCCGCTCCTACTATGGCCAACCAGGACTTTAATAGAGTCCTGGGTGCCATAGTAACACTGAAAGCAGTTGGAAGACGGTTCCCGTCTTCAAATGCTTTCAGTACACTTGCGTTTTTCCGGATCCGGAGTGTAATTCCGGCAAGATGGTGTACACGCCGGATCGGACAACGCAAGTGTGAAAGAGGCCTAATCCGTTCAGGATGCATCAGGATGTCCTTCACTTCAGTCTTTTTGGACTGATCAGGCTTTTCAGAAAAACGAGCCATGTAAGTATTTTTACCCAGCGGCCATAAATCCTGAACACTTTGACTGAACGCCGGATCCAGTCTTTTTCCCATTGACTTGCATTAACGCCGGATCCGGCTTTTGCATGTAAAACCCGAAAAATTTTAAAAAAAGTTAAAGTCCATAAATGGCGGATCCGTTTTTTCCAATGCATTTTTTCATTGTGATCAAAATCCTGATCAGGAATCAAATGTAATCCGTTTTCCACACGTTTTTTCCGTGATCCGGCGGGCAGTTCCGGTGTCGGAATTGAACACCGGATTAAAACAAACGCTAGTGTGAAAGTAGCCTAAAAACTATATATCAATAAGCTCAGCTTCTTCTGCTCTATAACATGCTGCCTGTAAACTGCACTGCATTTTCATGGTGACAGGTTCTCTATAAAGAACTATGATTACTATGGAACTACTATGGCAGTATTGTGCTTCAAATATTGTGCCCTTCTACCAGTGCATCAAAAAAAAAAATTTGCATAAAAATAAGCATTGCTCAGATGAATAGGATCAGATTTCATAAGACAGGTATCATTATGTTTTTGGGGAACTTACCATAGGTGACAGTATGCTTATTTAGAAACTGATTTTGGATATGACAAACTCCCTTTAATAAACAGCTCAACCTTTACAGTGCACCGCAGCACAGAAACTCTGCTCTGATGAAATGGTCGGACAGTAATAAATCATGCTGAAGAAGCCGTAAAATGCTACAGCCCGCTCTGACACTGTCCATTTGTCTAAGCAATAAAGCAAGCACTGAGTACCAGGACTTTAAACAATAGTTCTCATCTTAAAGGGAACCTGTCAGGGTGCACTTGCTGTGTGATCTAAGCCCCTAAGCTAACCCAAAACGACTCTGATTTGAGTTTTCCGATTTTGTATGTGGGCTGGTGGGGGTTTTGTTGCAACGACTGCTTTTAGTTCCAGTATGACCCTGCCAGAGCTCCTGAATACATTACTCCATTCTAAAAAGCCTCTGTATACAGACCCAAGACCAGCCCCCGTGTATAAAGATACCTCCATTTAGATCCCTTAACAGATTTGCCTTGTGTACAGACCACAGAGCAGACCCTACCCACTAATACAGACCACCTCTCTATAGACCTGAGTACAGGAGGGAACCATAGGCTAAGTTGTGAAAGACTCTTGTGGAGACAGATTGGCTGGCATTTGGGCATCCACTGATAAGAATAGGGACATTTTGCTGGCATGAACAGGAGTGGGTACAATGTAGCAGGCATTTAGGCATCTGTGGTAGGAATTAGAGGCAGTGCCATTCCTATGCTGCTGTTTACTTTTTGGGCATCAACCACACAACATCCTAATGATGGGGCCCGTGTCAGGATGTTGTTTGTGGTGGTGACACCCAAGAGTGAAGAAAAGTGCAGGAACAAGTAGAGGCATGTATAATTAAAAGCATGGCACCCATGCAAGCTCTTCCAGAAGTCTGAGAAATCTGCCATTTTTTTCCGGTAGACAATTGGCAAGTATGCCTGCTACAAGCATGTTATGGTTGCTATAGGGGGCATTGCGTCTGTCATCATTTTATGGGCACCAAAGCTGACACTGTTGTATGTGGACTATGGATGGTGAGCCTTTGAGTGCTATGAAGCAGCCCAGAAAACAACCACCTTCCCTTCAAAGACCCAGAGGAAAAGGGCAGAGTGAACAACTGTTCATTCGGGGGGATTGCAAGTTGTGGAGCATAAACATGATAATTTTGGCCTATCATTATATAAAATTCCTATAGTGTACTTTCTGACTTAGAAGGTGACAAAGATGTTGGTTCATACAAGGCTCACCATGTGGAGGATAATGTGCCTTCTAAGGGAAAGATCGTCTTGCAAGAGGTAAAGAATAGTGTTGATCACGAATGTTTGAATTTCAAATTTTTATTGCGAATATAGGTACTTCGAAAATTCGCGAATATTTCGAATATAGTTATATATATTCGTAATTTCGAATATTCAAATTTATTTTTCCGATTTATTTTTTTTCCGATTTTTTTTTTTTTTAAAGTAGCTTGTGGGCCAATAAGAAGGCTGCAATATACTTGACTTTAGGAATAGTAGTGTTTGCGAATTTTGCTCTATATTCTTTTTTTTATTATATTCGCTATATTGCTATATATTCTTGTTTTAGAATATTACGAATATTTAAAAAAACTAAGTTATAGCAATATATGAGAATATTTCAAAAAAATCGAATATAGAGCAATTTAGCTAATATAGTGCTATAATCTTCTTTGTCTAATAGTTGTAAGTTGAAAAATTCGCAATAAAAAAATTCAAATACGAAAATTCGAATACGAAAATTTTCATATTACACAATCATTACCTTTCTGATCTTTCGAGTAAATTTTCTTTTCGAATTTTCTAATATTTGACGAATATTCTACAAAATATTCGTGAAATATCGCAAATTAGAACATGACCCCTGCCGCTCATCACTAGCAAAGAATAGCATAAACCAATGGTGATTTAACCATTAGAGGGATTGTGTTACAAGGTAACATATCTTCCAGATGCCACTGTCAATAGGACAAGAGGCATATTGCAAATATAGACAGGGCAGTTAGAAAGGATAATGGAGTTCATCTTGTCTTGCAACTTGGCACCAATGCTTTGGCCCATAATGATTTGCTTTCTGTACAAAGGGAATTTCAGAATTTTAGCTAGAAGCATGGTAGAATAATTGGTTCAGTGACTTTTCAGAGGTTTAAGCAATGAGGATGATCTCTGTCCCAGGACAGTTAGGTGTGATTGTAGTGGTTAAGCTGTGGTTGTTTGTTCAGTGATGCAGGCTGATGGTTGTTATGAAGAATACATAACAGTAATGTTAACATTCAATATAGAACAATGTAGGAAGCTCTGCAAACTTTAGTGATCATATCTGGGTCTAGGTCTAGTTAACGTGTCATGACTGTGGCTGGTAACAGTGCTACATCCGTATGTCAACAGTAGTCTTAAATCGACAGTAATTCAGGAGACACACAAAGTGCTAGAAACTCTTGGATTTGTATGCAAACTAAAGAGGGGACTGTTATTAGAATTGGTCTAGTATATAGTCCTCCATGGCAAAGTTAGGATTGTGATGACAAATTGATGGATGTCATTTCATAAATGACAGAAAAGGGAGATATTGTAGTTATGGGTGACTTCAACATGGCTGATGTAGACTGGAATATCTCTAGTGCTCTTTTGTGAAAGAGTTTAATCAATGCACTTAAAAGGAGCATCTCTGAAGCAGCTATTGTAGTTAAAAGGATTTTATGAGAATTTAAAACAGTTGACTTATCAAATGGATAGGTCATCAGTATCTGATTGGCAGGGTTCAGACATCCAGGACCCCCACTGATAAGCTGTTTGAGAAGGCACCGGCGCTTCAGTGAGCACTGTGGGCTTCTTGCAGCTTACCAAGCACAGCGCAGTACATTGTATGGTGGCTGTGCTTGGAATTGCACTGAGCCCCTTTCATTTCAATGGGTATGAGATGTGCCTAGGCCATGTGACTAATGAACGTGTTTGCACTGGCATAAAAAGCTGTGAGAAGGCCACTGCGCTACTACGAGTGCCGCTGCCCTCTTGATGAGCGGGGATCTCGGGTGTCTGACTCTCACCAATTAGATACTGATGACTTGACTTATCCAGAGGATAGGCCATCAGAATTAGGATGAGTTCACACGGGCGAGATTTCCGCGCGGGTGCAATGCGTGAGGTGAACGCATTGCACCCGCACTGAATCCGGACCCATTCATTTATATGGGGCTGTGGACATGAGCGGTGATTTTCACGCATCACTTGTGCGTTGCGTGAAATTCGCAGCATGTTCTATATTCTGCGTTTTTCACGCAACGCAGGCCCCATAGAAGTGAATGGGGTTGCGTGAAAATCGCAAGCATCCGCAAGCAAGTGCGGATGCGGTGCGAATTTCACGCGCAGGTTGCTAGGTGACGATCGGGATGGGGACCGATCATTATTATTTTCCCTTATAACATGGTTATAAGGGAAAAATAATAGCATTCTGAATACAGAATGCTAAGTAAAAAAGGGCTGGAGGGGTTAATTAAAAAAAAATAAAAAATTTAACTCACCTTAATCCACTTGTTCGCGCAGCCCGGCTTCTCTTTTGTCTTTAACTGTGAGCAATAGGACCTTTGATGATGTCACTACGCTCATCCATGATCCATCACCATGGTGATGGATCATGTGATGGACCATGTGAGGAAACGCAGTGACATCATCAAACGTCCTATTGCTCACAGTTAAAGACAAAAGAGATGCCGGCCTGCGCGAACAAGTGGATTAAGGCGAGTTAAAAAAAAAATAATCTTTTTTTTAAACCCCTCCAGCCCTATTTTAACTATGCATCTGTATTCAGAATGCTAATATTATTCCCTTTTAACCAGGTTATAAGGGAAAATAATACAATCTACAGAACACCTAACCCAAACCCGAACTTCTTGAAGGAAGTTCGGGTTTTGGGTACCAAACATGCGCGATTTTTCTCACGCGGAGTGCAAAACGCATTACAATGTTTGCTCTAGCGCAGAAAAATTGCGCATGTTCCCGCAACGCACCTGCACACCTTTTCCCGCAACGCCCGTGTGAAACCAGCCTTAAAATATCAGAAAACCCCTTTAAGTCACCAACTAGAGGAGATTCTCGGACATTCTAGAATTAGTACTTCACAAATGACGATCTAGTTTGATATAAAAGCGAAACTAGGAACATCCTACACTATTTTGAAATGCTGAAGGACTAATTTTAAGGAAATGGGGGAGTGTTTAAAAAGGCAATTAAATGAATGAAAAACAAAGGCAGGTGTGTATGCCCAATGACCATCTTAAAGGCAACTAAAGTACTAAACTATATGTATGCCAGATTAGCAAGAGTAAAAGGAAAAAGAGACCATTATGGTTTACTTGAGAAATACGTACCATAGTAAAAGAAAAGAAAGCTGATAAAGAGCTGTATAAAATTGAGCATAAATATATTATTAATACTGCTAAAGCATGAAAGAAAGAAAAATTGCCAGAAGGGGGATAAAACTCTTCAGTTTTATTAGTGATATGAGGAAAAAAATTGTGGGATTGCAAAAATTAAAAAAGGGCAAAGTCACTTTATTAATGCAGACAAGGCTGTCGCTGACCATTTGAACAGTTATGTTTGTTCAGTATTTTCAGAAAATGCCTTTCAAAATAGTAACTTGTATAGTCATGACATTAATGCTAGCTGTAAAGGCTCAGCTCCAGTGTTTTTGGAGACTGATATTATAGGTGGATTGGCACATTTAAAGTCTAACAAGGCAAAGTGTCCAAATGGCTTCCACTTCAAAGTCCTTACAAAACTCTGGTCTGTGGTGGCTGCTCCTCTTACTGATTTGTTTAACCACCAGTCCTTCCTAACAGGGGATCTACAAGAAGGGTAGCAGAGATGAAGCTGGAAACTACAGACCAGTTATGCCTGACCTTGGTAGTAGGAAAAACAATTGAAACCCTTCTAAAAAAAAGAAGATAGTTGACCACTTTAAAAAACAGCAACATATTGGATCCAAAACAGCATGGCTTCCAAGGGAGGATAATGCCAAACTAATCTTATTGATTTCTTTGACTATGACACAAAAGTGCCAGACAAGGTGGCACCATGGATATTGCCTATCTTGACTTCAGCAAAGCCTTTAATACAGTGCCATATAAAGAGCTGATAGACAAAGTATTGAAGATTGGACTTAACCCCTGAAAAGTTCAGTGGATTCATAGTTGGCAACAAGTTACAAGTGCTGTACTTTAAGGTCTGTACTGGGTCCTATTCTCTGTAATATTTTTGTACAAGTAATTAACATAAGAGAAAGTTTGGTATGTAATGTATGCCTGTTTTCTGATGACATAAAAGTGAGTGCATAACAGGGTAGATACTCCTGAAGGCATTAGTAACATAGAAAAAGATTTAGCTTATTTGGATAAATGGTCCAAACAATGGAAACTGCAGTTCAATATGTCCAAATATAAAATAATGCACTTGGGGGGAATGAACTCTAAATATGAGTATCATATTGGAAGTTCTATATTAGTCCAGACTTCAGAAGAGAAGGATCTTGGGGTCCTGATATCAGACAGCTTTAAATGAGTGCACAGTGTGGCCAGGAAGATGGGAAAGCAAGTCAGATACTTGGCTATTTAACTAGAGGTCCAGTAGGAAGAGAAAAAACTATCATCCTGTTGCATAGAGCACTAGTGACTAGATGGTGTCTCCGCGTCCGGCCAGCGTGATGACGTGGAGACGTCATAACATCAGCGAGCGTGAGATTTGGAGTGTTTTCTACAATCAAGATGGCAAATGGATGAGGTGAGTATGTACTTTTTTTTTATTTTACCTCTGATTAACCCTGTCATTGCACCCGCTCCATGCAATGGAATGTGATTTGTGACAATGTACTTCGTAATGAATCAAATTTCTTGTAGAAATTCGGCGAAGCAGCTATATCAATAGAAAACTTCACTCATCACTGATCAAAAGCTTTAAATATGTTAAAGTCATAAATAAGGTTCAGGGAGGAAGTGCTTTTTAAGACAAAAAAAAAAACAACAACAAAAGTACAAGGGGGCACAATCTAAAATTACTTAGGTGGAAGAAAAGAACCAATCTCAGGAATATTTTTACCCCGAGAGAGCAGCTTGGAGCAAACTATCAGCAAATGTGATTGGAAAATGGATAGTAAGGCTCCATTCACACGTCCGCAAATGGGTCCGCATCTGTTCCGCAATTTTGCGGAACTGGGTGCGGACCAATTCATTTTCTATGGGACGGAATGGATGCGGACGGCACACAGTGTGCTGTCCGCATCCGCATTTGCGGAGCGCGGCCCCGATCTTCAGGTCCGCAGCTCCGCAAAAGATAGAACATGTCCTATTCTTGTCCGCAGCTTGCGGACAAGAATAGGCATTTCTATAGGGGCGCCGGGCGGGTGTGTTGCGGACCCGCAAATTGCGGACCCGCAACACACCACGGACGTGTGTAAGGAGCCTAAGTCAATTTAATCATGCTGGGATAAGCACATGTGTATGCTATATAAGTTTATAATATAAGGGCCGACAGATGGACCATGTGGTCTTTTCTGCTGTCAATCTTCAGTTTCCATTTTTCTATTAATATATACTGTACAATGTGCCATCTTGTGGCTTTCATTGCACATTACGCTTGCAAAAATATAGCATTTTGCTATATTATATGATCTTTTTACAACATAAATTGAGATTAGGTTCTTCCTCCCCACTTCGGCTTCTCTGAGCTCTCCAGTGCATTTTTTTTCTTTGTAATGTCACTTTCACATGGTCAGTATCTGGTATTTTTCATCAGTATTTGTAAGCCAAAACTGAAGTGGAACCAACTGAGAAAATGTATACGGGCCTCATGCACACGACCTATTTTTTTTTTGCATTCAATCTGCATTTTTTTGCAGATTGGATGTGGACCCCATTCATTTCAATAGGGCCTAAAGAATGTGGACAGCATACCCTGTGCTGTCCGCCATCTGTATGTCTGCATGTCTGTCCCACAAAAAATCCTCTTTGGACCACATATTTTAAATTCCCATAGGCAGCTACCAAATGCTAATTCCACACTTGGAATCAACTCCAGACATTTACGCTCTATAATTTGTCATGAAATAATGAGGTCAATTGTCCAATTACTTTTGAACCTGTGAAAATGGAAAGACTATGTAAAAAATTAAACAAACTGAAGGGGTTGTCCAGCCAGGAAGTTGATAATGGTGGGGCAGGAGCCCGGTAAGGTGAGTATGCCATTTGAGAGCATTCTAAGTTATGTTATAAATCATTTCAGTCTACTCTTCAATCCTGGACCATATTTACCATTAAAGGTCCAGGGCCTAGCGTGTTGTTTTTGCAGGGTGTCCAACGTACAAGCCCACACACACATGAACACTGCATATCCCTACCATGTACTGGCCTGCAGCTGCTGCTTTAGTGTTGGATCCACTATCTGACGGTTCGTAAAAAATTTACATAATCTATAAGCAATCAATATGCAAACTCTAGCAGCTATCCACCCAGCTTTCTCAAAGTCCTGAACCATGCAGGCCACACCGAGCTCAACAGTATTTGCAAGGTTTTTGGCTCTAAGATAGGTTATGACTTGTAAGGGGGAGATTTAACGTCCTCAAATGCCATGAAAACTAGAGTTTAAAAGTCGCAAACCCCAGGTTTGGGTCTTTTTAAGTGCCATTTGCTCAAAATGCTTGTGCAAATGGCATTTTACTGATGGCCTGAAAAGGGGGTTATGGCGTGGGCAAGTGACATCGGCCCCTAGCAGATTTATCATGATTTGTGTCAGTTTTCTCATACACTAGCTACAGATATGAGATTGCATAGATTTAATTTCATTCTAGGAGCACAGACTGCCAGAGGATGCACTTATTTAGGAATCATGCGTTGAAAACTCAGGTCTTCCCCCTATGAGTTTTCAAGGGATTTGCTCTTTATCGACTACCAGTTTACCTGGCCTTGAATACCATTTAAGGCAGTGTTCTTCAACTCCAGTCCTCTGGGCCCACCTCTCGGTCATGATTTGAGAATATCTCACAGAATGAATACCTGTGATAAGTCCTGATGCATGAACATTAATTCACCTGCTCAATGCTAAGGAAATCCTGAAAACACGACCAGAAGGTGGGCCCTGAGGACTGGAGTTGAGGAACACTGATCTAAAAGAATGAGCAGAAGCTACAAAGGCCATGTCCAGGTGCATCCAATACCCCAGGGCTGATCTGTCTCATACTGAAAGCAACCAACAACCCAACTTAGGTAAAGTTATATAGTCAACTTCTAATTTATTAAGCTGGTAGGTTCTGTATTCCTTTCTAAGAAACTTTTAGCTTATTAACGCCTTAGTGACTAGCTTGTTTTAGGCCTTGTTGATCAAGCAATTGTTTTCATTTTTTCATTGTCACATTCCATGAGCTATTACTTTTTCCACTGGTCTAGCCATATGAGGGGTTGCTCCTTTACAGGACAAGTTGTAGTTTTTAATGGCACCATTTTGAAGTACACATAATTTACTAATTAACTCTTATTAACTCTTTTTCTGGAGCTGTGGAAAAACACAGCAATAACCGCCACTTCGTTTTTACCTTATAGATTTTGCAGAGTTCATTTTTCGTAAAAAATAACATTATAACTTTATTCTCTTGATAATGTACTTATATATATATATATATATATACAGTACAGACCAAAAGTTTGGACACACCTCATTCAAAGAGTTTTCTTTATTTTCATGACTATGAAGGCATCAAAACTATGAATTAACACGTGGAATTATATACATAACAAACAAGTGTGAAACAACTGAAATATGTCATATTCTAGGTTCTTCAAAGTAGCCACCTTTTGCTTTGATTACTGCTTTGCACACTCTTGGCATTCTCTTGATGAGCTTCAAGAGGTAGTCCCCTGAATGGTCTTCCAACAATCTTGAAGGAGTTCCCAGAGATGCTTAGCACTTGTTGGCCCTTTTGCCTTCACTCTGCGGTCCAACTCACCCCAAACCATCTCGATTGGGTTCAGGTCCAGTGATTGTGGAGGCCAGGTCATCTGGCGCAGCACCCCAATCACTCTCCCTTCATGGTCAAATTGCCCTTACTTTCAAAGTTTTCCCCAATTTTTTCAGCTGACTGACTGACCTTCATTTCTTAAAGTAATGATGGCCACTCGTTTTTCTTTACTTAGCTGCTTTTTTCTTGCCATAATACAAATTATAACAGTCTATTCAGTAGGACTATCAGCTATGTATCCACCTGACTTCTCCTCAATGCAACTGATGGTCCCAACCCCATTTATAAGGCAAGAAATCCCACTTATTAAATCTGACAGGGCACACCTGTGAAGTGAAAACCATTTCAGGAGACTACCTCTTGAAGCTCATCAAGAGAATGCCAATAGTGTGCAAATCAGTAATCAAAGCAATGCAGCTATGCAGCCAATAAACGTGCGGGAAAATTCTGGAATGCGCAATAATCTTCGTAATCTCAAATCCTTATTATGCTATCTATCTTCTGTACCTTTTTTTTTTTTTTACAGTTTTTTATTTTACCTATAATTAGTAAACTTATTATAAGTATTATTTTACCTACCATTAGTAATTTATTTTTATTGATGCTATATCATTACCTATAACATACAATAGACAACATGATCACACAAAGGCTGTATGCCAAAAGCCAGGTATGTGCAAGCCAACAATCTATCCATAAGACAGGTAGTCAGCATACCTTACAATGGCAACCTTGTGTGAAATGAGACATTCAAGCCCATCTCTCATCTGACTGAGAGCTGGTAAGCCTCAAAGTTGCCTGATCTGAGTTGGATAGCTTGGGGGACCTGCACACCTAGACCATTATGATTATGGTGACAAAAATTTGGATGCCAGCTAACTCTTCTCTCACTGCTTAGGCTACTTTCACACTTGCGTTTGGTGCAGATCCAATTGTATTATCTTTAACATAGCCACCGACAAATCCGTCTTGAACACCATGGAAAGTCAATGGAGAACAGATCCATTTTCTATTGTGCCAGATTATGTCATAGAAAACAGATCCATACCCATTGACTTACATTGTGCAAGCAGCATTTTGGTACCCACCTCCAAAGCAGAATGGAGACGGAACGGAGGCAAACTGATGCATTCTGAGCGGATCCTTTTCCATTCAGAATGCATTAGGGCAAAACTGATCAGTTTTGGACCGTTTGTGAGAGCCCTGAACGGATCTCAGAAACGGAAAGCCAAAATGCCAGTGTGAAAGTAGCCTTAGGAGGGCTGCATAAAAATGTTCAGCTTTCTAATCGTCCTAACATTTATATTCAATAACCTTTCTATACTGTTTTGTCATGTAAGCTCATTTGCATAAACATAGGCATATGGGAAAGACATGCAAATAATGTTTCAGCTGAAAAACAGTTTCTGCTCATTTGCATGTATTTCCCATATACCCATGTTTATGCAAATGAGTTTACATGACAAAACAGTATAGAAAGCTTATTGAATATAAATGTTAGGACAATTAGAAAAATGGAAATTTTTATGCAGCCCTCCTAAACAGTGGGAGAAGAGTTAGCTAGGATCCAATTTTTTTTTTTTACAATTTTTGTCACCATAATCATAATGGTCTAAGTGTGGCAGGTCCCCCAAGCTATACAACTCAGATGAGGCAACTTTGAGGCTTACCAGCTCTCAGTCAGATGAGAGATGGGCTTGAGTGTTTTATTGCATACAAGGCTGCCATTGTAAGGTATGCTGACTACCTGTCTTATGGATAGAATGTTGGCTTGCAAATACCCCTACTTTTCGCATATAGCTTTTGTGTGGTTATATGTAATGCTATAGCATCTATAAAAAAATTATTAATAGTAGGTAAATAATATTTATAATAAGTTTATTAATGAAAGGTAAAAAATTAATAATAAAAGTTTATTAATGATAGATAAAATAAAAATGTGTGAATATTTGTGCTCCTCACTATTCTTGAACCATTTCAGTGGTGTTTCCATAAATTCCTGACCTTTTCCTGTGAACCCGACACCCCTCCCCTCTTCAGAGCTGGGGGTGCCTGGTTTAACGCTCAGGTTCTCCACTGACTTACATTGTGCTCAGGTGCTCTGTAGAGCATCGAGCACTTTGGTGCTCGATCAACACTAATTATTACTGTATTTGGGGGTTAGACTAATCCATGTATTGCAGTCCCTCAAGTTACACTATTAATTGGCTCCAGTATGACCATTGTATGTTGAAACCATTATAGCTTGAGTCCATAACTCTATGGATAACTAGCAATTGGTCCCAATGCCCCAAAATGTCACCCCAAGATAAGAGAAAATGAAGATTTAAGAGAAATAAGCAGATTACAAAGATAGATAAAAGAAGTGTTTACACATAACAATCAAGAATAAGTGATGGAAGCTGGAAACAAGCTTCCTCAGGGTCCTGATTAGCACATAGTGTAGCAGAAAAATAAAATGGGGCCTCCCTCATCTGTCATCCAAAGGAAGCAGAAATGGAGGAAAAGGAAATGTAATACCCAATGTACTGTAAAGAGGAGCTACTAGACAACCAGTACATGGCCATGTTGATTGGTTTTGGATCTGAGTCTGAGGCATTGTATGTTGAGTATAGTTTCAACTTACGATAGCCCAGAAAAGACCATTGTATGTTGAAAATATTGTATCCTGAGGCCATTGTATCTTGAGGGAACACTGTATACAGATTCCAGAACATGGTACGATATAATATGTTATATATTTCCAATAAAGCACATGAATCTTGGGAACATGGTCTACACCTCTGTACACGAGGACTAGACCGTGAAACTGGGCAAATTATAAAAACTGTGCCACAGTCCACTTCTAGATCTCAATTATATATTTTCCTCTGTTTAAAAATCTGTATCCTCATTGCAAAGGGTAAAATCCATGGTGAAAATCCGAATATGTAGGGCATTCTGTGGATTTGAAGATCTAAAAAAGTGTACCTTGTTACAAAATTTTCAGTTTTTCCACAAGGAAAATCAGGGAAAAAATCTGCATGTCTGAACATAGCCATATGATCCTTGATTTTTATCCAGATTATGAAGAAAAAAGACCCTCATACATTGATACATTTCACACAAAACTGAGTACACAGTTTGTGTGGGTCCGCTTGGTGTGTAATAAATCTCATCGCTATATTTATTGTGTGTTAATTATTACAGTGCAGTTTCTAGGTAAAATTTCTCTCAGGGCGCAGTGTCAAAAAAACTCCCCTTCCCCCTCAAAACTGCTCGATGAAATAAGTGTCTCCCCCTTGTAAAAAATGTGTCACCACATTGCACGGACGGTCACAGTGACGCACTCTCAGTGACCCACAGACTCAGGCTCTCACTCACAGCAGGCTTCTTTCTCAGCACTGCTCCCGCGGCGGGTAACAGGCAGGCAGTGCGGGCGGCGGTGGCTCACCTCACTACTGTACGTCATGCGGCGCGTGACGTACAGTGAGTGAGCGCCGCCGCCCGCCCCGCACTGCTGGCTGTGGGGGGACATTATTTTTAATAAGGATCACTATGGACATTATATAGAATGGAGGCTGCTGGTGGGTTGTCATTATAACTGTATAATGTCTGATAGGCCTAGTCCTGAGTTATATTACCCTGCCCTGTATAATAATGTACCCTGATACCCCTTAGTTATATTACACCAGCGGAGTAATATAACTAAGGGGTATCAGGGATGGGTACATTATTATACAGGGCATGGGCAGGGCAATATAACTCAGCTCAGGACTAGGCCTATCAGACATTATAGTTATAATGTCACCCACAGCAGCCTTCATTCTAAATAATGTCCATAGTGATCCTTATTAAACTTAATGTCCCCCACAGTGACAGTGGCCCCCATTTTCATGTCTCCCACAGTGGCCCCCCCATTGTAGTTAATGCCCCCCCATTGTAATTAATGCCCCCCCCCCCCACCCCAGACCATCACTCACCTCACAGCAGGCATCAGCACTGCTCAGGGGCTCAGGGCGGGCGGTAACAGGCAGGCAGTGCAGCGCTCACTCACTCACTGTACGTCACGCGCCTGCGCCACCTAGTGGGAGGAGCAGGCGCGTGACGTCAGTAAGTGCCACCCGCACTGTCGGAAGAGTGAGAGGACTCGGGCCGGCACGCGGGCGCAGGTCAGGCGAGATGTCAGAGGGAGGGAGGCAGGGCGCACTGCGCACGGCAGAGAAACGACAAGAGGGCGCCCCTGCTGGCGCCCCCCTTTCTGACAGCGCCCCGTCCCGCCCGCCCCTAGAAACGGCACTGAATATATATATATATATATATATATATATATATATATAGAGGGAGAGAGAGAGAGAGAATGAGAGAGAGAGAATGAGAGAGAGAGAGAGAGAGAGAGAGAGCATACAGTATCAGCAATACTAACAAACATCTTTTTCTGTCCTCTTAATCTAAGATTGATGTTTATGAATGTTGGGAATGATATAAACCCAAGGACAGTAAATAACTAGATAAAGCTACAAGTCCAGGTTGGAGAAGCTCAGACAGATTTATAGACATGCAATAAATTACCTCTGGTGCTATGTAGTCCGGAGTCCACAGAATGTGCGAGTAGTGGTCCCGCTGAAAATGTTCTCTTTACACATTCCAAAATCAGTGATTTTAATGTGTCCCTCGGTATCCAGCATGACATTGTCGAGCTTCAAGTCTCTGCATTCAGAACAGACATATTAAGAGGGACTGAAGTAAATGGCCCATGATATGTTAGCAGAACATACTGGTACGTTAAAAAAAAAACCTCTCTGAAGGACACATAGTATACAGATATACACACTCAACACAATGTGTACTGAAAAAATGGATTCGGTGGCTCACCTAATGGGCACAATGAAAATGGGTGCACACCTCACTGGACTCGCCCGTCACAAAGAAAGCAATAATAAATGAAATGTGGGGGGGGGGGGGCACTCGCTAGATGGGAATAGGTAATAAAACACTTGCATAAAATAATCGCATAAAATAGTTATTTAATACTCTATATATAGTAGTACATAAATGCTAAAATGACATAAAACCAGCAATATTAAAATATCTGACGTATAGTGGTGTAGCTAATTGGAGTAAAAATCTTGCAGACCCCCCGTATGTCTCACAAGTCTGCAATCACCACATATAACCACAAAAATGCCGCTTGATGGTAGTATATTACCATAGATATTGCACAAGCCCGCTATGTCCCATAGGTAGTATGGTAGACAGAATCCGGATGAATGAAAGCAGGTTAATAACAGCAGGATCGTAATCCTTAATGGTGTATTTTGTTGTGGCATCTTAACATGTAACTCTAGAGATGTGATCTACCTTCTTGAGTGTACATGTAATAAACAATATATTGGGAGGACAAAGAGAACGTTAAAGAAAAGAGTGTCAGAACACATCTCTAATATTAAAAAGGGTTATGAACTACGCTCCCTCTCTAGTCACTTTAAGCGAGTCCATAATTGTAATCCATCTTTTCTCAGATTCTGTGCATTGGAAAAAGTTAAACGCCCATGGAGAGGGGGCAATCATATCATGCATATGTCCAGACAAGAATCAAGGAGAATTTTTGAGTTTGACTCACTATTGCCCCAAGGGCCTCAATGCCGAAATCGAATTATTCGGCTTCCTATAAATATGGGGCGTGTCCTGCGGTGATCTGGGGTCAAAGTCAGGCTGTTTTTTCCAGCACTTTGACCTCACCTCCCTACAGGACTCTCCCCCTGAATCCACACAACAATTGAATATGAATATGAAACCAAACCTGGATTAAGATGGTTTTTATGCGTTATATATGCGGTTTTTAAATTTTATCAATTTTATGTATTTGGTAATTAATATATGATTATTTGTGCAAATGTATTATATATGCCTAGGAGTTTCTATACATATGTTTATTAGGGGCTGCAAATGAACTTGAGATTTATTCACATAATACCGAATCCGGTTCCAGGATTTATGACAACCCCTATTATCCCAAAGACCTTGGGGTATATAAAGCCCATACAAGTAGTCTAAAGTTATAGCCACTGATGAAGGGGTGTAGACCCTGAAACACGTTTGGTGCTTGACATTAGACTTTTTGCTCATTAATTTATTTATGGACATTTGATGCCACATTCCCGTCGATATCTTTACCTCCAAGTTAATAGTAGCGGAGGCGGAGGGAATTTAGGACACAGGAAACTGAAGACCAACTTCAGGAACCGGCTGCAGAGTCACGTGAGACGCTACGTTTGACTCAGAAACCACGCGGGGACGCCGCGCTGGGTAAGCCAAACTAAGGAACTTCCACAACCGATAACCGGAGAGCTCAGGAGCAGTAATGTACCATCATAGTACTGCTTATTAGATACCGTGTACCTGAATTGAAGAGGAGTATACCCTCCATCAAATACACCATTTAGGATTACGATCCTGCTGTTATTAACCTTCTTTCATTCAGCAAGATTTTTATTCCAATTAGCTACACCACTAAACGTCAGATATTTGAATATTGCTGGTTTTATGTCATTTTAGCATTTATGTACTACTATATATAGAGTATTAAATAACTCTTTTATGCGATCATTTTATGCAAGTGTTTTATTACCGATTCCCATCTAGCGAGTGCCCCTCCACATTTCATTTACAATGTGTACTGAACCTTCATTTATCTCTATCACAGAATAACATTCATTGGGTTGCATAAGCTGGAAAGGATTCCTAAAACAATGGTTTGAGACAAGTCAGTAAAATGCAAAAAACTTAGAATGTATGGGTTTTCTTGCTAGAAAATACCGGCAATGTCCAATGATGACTCTAACCCTTGCCAGTTGCTAGAACAAATTGGAAATTGCAAAGTGGCAGCAATTCTACAAAATTGTGGTGCCTTCTTCGTCACTTTAAATGCAGGAAACACAACTGTGCTGAAATAGTAGTGACTGTGCTGAGTTACTCAGTTCATATTCACTTCATTGGAGGATGAGCTGAAGTAACTCATCACGGCCACTACACTCTGAACTGAGCTGTCCTTTCTGCTCCATTCAAGAGCTAGCTCCTGCACTGGAGGCTGAAGAGGTTTTGTACCCCCAGTGATCGGATACTGATGACCTATCTTGAGAATATAATATTTATGCTAGCTACAAGATTGTTTAGTTTTGTACTCTAATGTATGCCAGTTTTTCTTGCTAATTATGGTACAACTGTAAGGCCCGGTCATTAATTTAAGCATCTAAGAGGCTAAATGACCGGGATTGGTATTATCTCCAATCCTGGCTGTTAGAACGAGGTGCCAGCTGTGCATCCCTACTGACTCCCGCAATTGATGGCAAGGACACAGCTACTGAGCCCGCTCCATCAAAGCACCATAATATTATGTAGCTAATTGTTAATTACCAGTGATGGTCAGTTCGCAGTGTTTGCCAGCGAACACATGCAGGCTGCCATCTTTAGTAAGGTAGACTCACCCGTCCGGAGATGCACAGGTAAGCCCTTACCTATGCCTGTGCCGGGAGCGGTCTGAAATCAAATGTAGTCACCGGGAGCAGGCAGTTTCCGAGAACAGCCTGATGAAGGCCCCCGGCTGCTGTTCTCGGAACTGCCTGCTCCAGGTAACTGCATTCGATTTCAGACCGGCTCCCGACACAGGCACAGGTAAGGGCTTACCTGTCCATCGCCCGCACGGGTGAGTCTACCTTACCTAAAGATGGCAGTCCGCATGTGTTCGCTGGCGAACAGTGCGAACTGACCATCAATGTTAATTACCTTCCCACTGCAATGTACTATGATGCCGAAGAGAAATATAGGGTTAAAGCTTTTAATAAGTACTGAAAGAACATGATTGTTTCATTTATAACTTTTAAAGCTGTGGCCTCTTTTACATTTTTAATTTTTTATTTTGATTACTTTGAATGAGAGTTCTTAGTAGCTTCAAATGCAGAAGTCATTCTTAACGCATTTGGAATACAGATTTGAAGTTTTATGGACAACCTGAGTGCTGGTCTTTTCAAGTTCAATCAGCTCAGCCAATATATCCATGCACTGCAGCATCATTATGCACCTAGTATGATGCTTTGTTTATCAATTATATAGCCACTCTTGTTATTGGGGTACTCTGTGAGGCCTTTGGACCCCCGATGCTATTTCTCAGAGATGTCTGTCCCTTTTAATTTTCTACAGCTCTGATAAAGAGCCACTGTATATTTTCTGGAATCAGTGGAGTGCCTAGATCTTGGACCACAGTCCATGTTATCTTTTGAAATGTCAAATTAGGTAATTTAAGAAGCACTCACCCAAAAAATGCTATTCTCTGACCTGTTAGAAAGGTACATGATGTAAACTGTAGTGAATGTAATTTTCTTACCAGTGACTGTATTTTTGAGTTATAACCTCCTTTCTGATTCTCAGCTGTGGCTTGTGAGCAACACACTGATTCTTCAAAGGAAGCCAGTTTTTCTATGTAATTTCTATGGCACCTCAATGTCAGTCTCATAGGAATGAACAATAAAGTGATGTCCTGTGTCAGTTGGAGATCAGAGTGTTGGTCACATGACACAGTGAGGATCAGAAAGGAGGTTATAACTCACAAATACAGTCACTGGTAAGAAGATTATCTTTACTACAATTTACATCATGCACTTTTCTAACAGGTCAGAGAATAAAAAACTTTTTGGCGAGTGCCTACTTTAACTAAAGGCCCTTTTACACTGCCAATTGTCGGGAAAAATTATCAGGCACAAACATTTGTACAAACACTGATAGTTTGAACATGTAAAGGTGCCACTAATCACCTGATGAATGAGTGTAATGTTTTAATATGAATGTTAGAGGTTTCTCTTCCCTTCTCAATTGGAACAGAATGTAAACCCTGTAATGCATAATAAACTACCTGTAAATGATTCCCTTATTGTGGAGGAAGAAGAGTCCAATGGCAATCTCAGCAGCATAGAACCTACAAATATACAAAACACATTGTAAGCCAATATTCAAAGGAAAGTTAAGATGCAGAAAAATTATCTATTAACTAGCAACAATAGTTGGAAAATCCTCACAATATAATATCACATTAGTGGATGTCCCACCAGGCTCGACGTTCAAACACAGCCTAAATGGCAAGTGATAGCCAGATGTGTGCATGGCCTTCTCTATACAAATCAATGCACACAAGTTGCCATCTCACCAAGCACAAAGGGAGGAAACCAAAATGTTGCATGATATGTAAAAATCCATAGCATGTACCAAGACATAATTATAGCATGTACGTATGACAATGGTTATCTATTCGTTTGAATGGCCACTGTGTAATACTCCAATACTACAGTTACTGAAGGTGGACATATCTCACCTTCAGTAGTAACAAACACTGGTTACAGAGGTTAGAATAGGAAAGTCTATAGTTTCTAATTTAAATGTTCACAGTGATAAGTGCTAAATAGTGTTGAGCAAATGGAAGTCAAACGAATTGACTTCAATCTGAATCTCAGGAAAACTTTGATTTGCCGCAAGGCCGAATTTCCTCCTGCTTTGCGGTAAGCAAATCAATTTTCCCTGAAAACGGCGGTGAATGCTGATGAAAAGAAAGATAAAAGGCCACCATGGCCATCTTAATGGAAGATTACCGCGTGAGATCTCACGCGCCGGTGACATACAGTTGTGTTCAAAATAAAAGCAGTGTGTTTAAAAAAGTGAATCAAGCTCAAAATCGTTCTAATAGCTTTTATTTCCATACACACAAATGCATTGGGAACACTACACATTCTATTCCAAATCAAAACATGAAGAAAAATATATAAATTTGTGTTGTTCCTCTAAAAAATAAAATAAAAGTGAATATTAGACTGTTCAAAAAAATAGCAGTGGTTGTATTCTTCTTTACAAACTACACTGCTCAAAAAAATAAAGGGAACACAAAAATAACACATCCTAGATCTGAATTAATTAAATGGTTTTTCCTGAAATACGTTGTTCTTTACATAGTTGAATGTTGCTGACAAACAAAATCACACAAAAAAAATAAAAATGGAAATCACATTTTTTAAACCCATGGAGGTCTGGATTTGGAGTCACACTCAAAATTAAAGTGGAAAAACACACTACAGGCTGATCCAACTTTGATGTAATGTCCCTTAAAACAAGTCAAAATGAGGCTCAGTGTGTGTGTGGCCTCTACGTGCCTGTATGACCTCCCTACAACGCCTGTGCATGCTCCTGATGAGGGTGGCGGACGGTCTCCTGAGGGATCTCCTCCCAGACATGGACTAAAGCATCTGCCAACTCCTGGACAGTCTGTGGTGCAACGTGACGTTGGTGGATAGAGCGAAACATGATGTCCCAGATGTGCTCAATTGGATTCAGGTCTGGGGAACGGGCGGGGCCAGTTCCATAGCATCAATGCCTTCGTCTTGCAGGAACTGCTGACACACTCCAGCCACAATGAGGTCTAGCATTGTCTTGCATTAGGAGGAACCCAGGGCCAACCGCACCAGCATAATGGTCTCACAAGGGGTCTGAGGATCTCATCTCGGTAACCTAATGGCAGTCAGGCTTACCTCTGGAGAGCACATGGAGGGCTGTGCGGCCCTCCAAAGAAATGCCAACCCCCACACCATTACTGAACCATTGCCAAACCGGTCATGCTGGAGGATGTTGCAGGCAGCAGAACGTTCTCCACGGCGTCTCAAGATTCTGTCACATCTGTCACATGTGCTTAGTGTGAACCTGCTTTATCTGTGAAGAGCACAGGGCGCCAGTAGGCGAATTTGCCAATCTTGGTGTTCTCTGGCAAATGCCAACGTCCTGCACGGTGTTGGGCCTGTAAGCCCAACCCCCACCTGTGGACGTCGGGCCCTCATATCACCCTCCATGGAGTCTGTTCTGACCGTTTGAGCAGACACATGCACATTTGTGGCCTGCTGGAGGTCATTTTGCAGGGCTCTGGCAGTGCTCCTCCTGTTCCTCCTTGCACAAAGGTGGAGGTAGCGGTCCTGCTTGCTGGGTTGTTGCCCTCCTACGACCTCCTCCACATCTCCTGATGTACTGGCCTGTCTCCTGGTAGCACCTCTTATGCTCTGGACACTACGCTGACAGACACAGCAAACCTTCTTGCCACAGCTCGCATTGATGTGCCATTCTGGATAAGCTGCACTACCTGAGCCACTTGTGTGGGTTGTAGACTCCGTCTCATGCTACCATAGAGTGAAAGCACCGCCAGCATTCAAAAGTGACCAAGACATCAGCCAGGAAGCATAGGAACTGAGAAGTGGTCTGTGGTTACACCTGCAGAACCACTCCTTTATTGGGGGTTGTCTTGCTAATTGCTATAATTTCCACCTGTTGTCTATCCCATTTGCACAACAGCATGTGAAATTGATTGTCACTCAGTGTTGCTTCCTAAGTGGACAGTTTGATTTCACAGAGTGTGATAGACTTGCAGTACATTGTGTTGTTTAAGTGTTCCCTTTATTTTTTTGAGCAGTGTATATAAACTGAAAAATGTTTGACGATTTTGCTGTCCTTTTGAATCACTTAACTAATATTTGTTGTATAACCACTGTTTCTGAGAACTGCTGTACATCTGTGTTGCATGGAGGTCAACAAACTTCTGGCCCCTGTGAACAGGTATTCCAGCCCAGGATGATTGGACTACATTCCACTGTTCTTCTCTATTTCTTGGTTTTGGCTCAGAAACTGCATTTTTGATGTCACCCCACAAGTTTCCTATTGGATTAAGATCCAGGGATTGGGCTGGCCACTCTATAATGTCAATCTTGTTGGTCTGAAACTAAGATGTTTGCACGTTTACTGGTGTGTTGGGTCGTTGTCTTGTTGGAACACCCATTTCAAAGGCATTTCCTCTTCAGCATAAGGCAGCATGACCTCTTCAAGTATTCTGATGTATTCAAAACTGATCCATGATCCCTGGTATGCGATAAATCGGCCCAACACCTTAGTATGAGAAACATCCCCATATCATGATGCTTGCGCCACCATGCTTCATTGTCCTTCACAGTGTACTGTGGCTTGAATTCAGTGTTTGGGGGTCGTCTGACAAACTGTCCTCCGGCCACTAGAGCCAAAAAGAACAATCTTACTTTCATCAGTCCACAAAATGTCTCTTTAGGCCAGTCAATGTGCTCTTTAGCAAATTGTAACCTCTTCAGCACATGTCTTTTTTCAACAGTGGGACTTTGCGGGGGCTTCTTGCAGATAGCTTGGCTTCACATAGGCGTCTTCTGATTGTAACAGTACTCACAGGTAACTTTAGACCTTCTTTGATCTTCCTGGAGATGATTGTTGGCTGAGTCCTTACCATTTTGGCTATTCTTCTATCCATTCGAATGTAGTTTCCACGTCTTTCAGGTTTTGGTTGCCATTTTAAAGCATTTGCAATCATTTTAGCTAAGCAGCCTATCATTTTCTCCACTTATTTATATGTTTTTCCCTCTCCAATCAACTTTTTAATCAAGATACGCTGTTCTTCTGAACAATCTCTGGAACGATCCAGTTTCCTCAGAATTTCAGAGAGAAATGCACTGTAACCAGCATGTACAACATTTGCTGCCTTCCTTCCTTAAATAAGGGCAATAATTGGCACCTGTTTTTCACTCATTGAACTCCACACTGCTATTATTTTGAACATTCCCCTTTCAATAAGTGATTGAATTACAGAGAATCAGCATCATGCATGTCATGGCTGTTGGGTCTGTTGGGTTTCTATTACTCTACTACACCTGCTAGTAAATTATTTGCCATAAAGAAATATAATTGCTACCAAAAACAATGATTGATCAGGGATAGTGATGTCTGACTGCTATTATTTTGAACACAACTGTATGACCACGCAAGATTTTGATTCTTCAGTCAAAATGGCCACAACGGCCTCTATGAGATCAAATGGATAAGGTGAATATTTTTATTTTTTTATCCCTGATTAACACCTGAAAGGTCTAAATGGTAGACTCAGATGCCATGATCCGCGATGAATGCAGCATCTGAGGGGGTTCAACAAGGAGGGGGGTGGATCGATCGCAGTTCTCTTTCATTGCACCCACTACATACAAAGAAATGCGCTTTGTGATTAAGTAAATCGCCACAAAGCAAATTTCTTTGTGAAATTCACTGAAGCAGCCAAATCTAATTTTCCATAACTTCGCTCATCTGTAGAGATAAATATTGGATCACGAAGGTGGGGATTAAAAGCAAGGACAATCCCAAGAAATAGGGACCCAGAGTCCCCCTCTGTGAATGGAAAGGTAGTATGTGTCTTGCTCCACTGCTCCATTCATTTCTGTGGGACAAATGGAGCACTGTTATATGTCATAGAAGTGAATGGACCTGTGGTTCCAGTGGTAGGATGCCTTGCAATCCAATAAGGATGAAGAACCCCAGTACTTGCACATCTTGCACTTGCAGCACATTTGCCAATGCTCTAAGAAAAAAAAATCAACAGTGGACAACTGGAGGAGTCTGCCAGTAGCCAATCACACAAGTTTATTGGCAAATCCAGCTTAATACAGGGTACATACCGGAAAAAGGCCTAGCTGGGTGTTACCAATTGGGGGGAGGTGTCCCAGCACAGTGCAATAGAACAATAGAGGAATGGTACAACATAGAGTCATAAGAATAGATGCTCCAGAATTGTTATTACATGGGGGATGCAAGTAATTATTAAAACAGACATGTTGACATGTCAAGAAAGGCAATGTAGTACCCTGGAGCAGGGATACTTTGTAGTCTGGACATTTGTGGACATTTGCCCCTGTTTTTCCTATGCAAAGTCATTAACTTTATTTCCCTTTCAAAGGTTAACTTGCAATGACTGTTTAATACTGTGTTACTGCATTGTATACTGTTGAATACTGTGTATCTGTGTTGAATTCTTTCTATGCACGCTTTTATGGTGAAGCCCATGTTAATACTGCCATTTATCTCCTACCTGTCAATTGTAGGATGGTCGGGAAGCTAACTAGATCAGAGAATGTTCCCACCTTTATTATCGCAGAACATGAGGTGAGGAGTAGGGTTGAGCGAACCCGAACTATAAAGTTCGGGTTCGTACCGAACTTTGGGATTTTTGGACCCTGGACCCAAACCCGAACTTTTCAATAAAAGTTCAGGTTCGGGTTCGGTGTTCGGCGAGTTAATGGCACTTTTTGAAAGGCTGCAGAGCAGCCAATCAACAAGCGTTTAACTCTTGTGCCCTTAGAAGCTATCACAGCCATACCTACTAATGGCATGGCTGTGATTGGCCAGTGCACCATGTGACCCAGCCTACATATAAGCTGGAGTCACATTGCGCTGCACGTCACTCTGCTCTTATTAGTGTGGGGATAGGATGCTGCTGCTGTGAGGGAGAGAATAGGAGAGAATCAGTTATCAGAAGTACTTGTTTACTCAGCGATCTACAGTGATTTTGTTTTGTGGGTGCAGTGCACAATGTTTTTTACTCTGCCCTGAGCCCAGTTACACAGAAAAATTACTTTTATCCATCTGTTAGTTAGGTGGGCGTCGGCGGCCATTTTATGCAAGTTCAGTGCACCTGCAAAGCATATTTGCATTTGTGATAGTCAATTACAAGGTATAAATACTGCAGTTATATTCTGGGTTTAAAAAAAACACAAATTTTTGCAATACCCTACATCTGGGGCCTTTGCTGCATTTGTCACAGTGAAATACAAGCTTGAAATACTGCAATTATATTCTGGGTTTTTAAAAAAACACCAATTTTTTGCAATACCCTACATCTGGGGCCTTTGCTGCATTTGTCACAGTGAAATACAAGCGTTAGATAGTGCTGTTATATTTTGGTATTAAAATAACACCCATTTTGGCTAAGATAATACATTTGCGGCCTTTGCTGCATTTCTGACAGTCCAATACAAGCGTTATATACCGCTATTATATTCTGGTATTAAAAAAACACCCATTTTGGGCAACATAATACATTTGTGGCCTTTGTTGCATTTGTCACAGTCAAATACAAAGTTTAAATACTGCAGTTATATTCTTGGTTTAAAAAAACACCCAATTTTTGCAATACCCTACATCTGGTGCCTTTGCTGCATTTAACACAGTGAAATACAAGCTTTAAATACTGCAATTATATTCTGGGTTTAAAAAAAACTCAATTTTTTTGCAAGACCCTACATCTGGGGCCTTTTCTGCATTTGTCACAGTTAAATACTAGCATTAGATACTGCTGTTATTTTCTTAAAAATCCATTTTGGGCAAGACCCTACATCTGGGGCCTTTGCTGCATTTGTGACAGTCAAATACATGCGTTAGATACTGCTGTTATTTTCTGGTTTTAAAAAAACACCCATTTTGGATAAGACCCTACATCTGGGGCCTTTGCTGTATTTGTGACAGTCAAATACAAGCGTTAGATGCTGATGTTATATTCTGGTTTTAAAAAAACACCCATTTTGGGCAAGACCCTACATCTGGGGCCTTTGCTGCATTTGTCACAGTCAAATACAACCAGTCAATACTACAGTTACATTGTTAGTTGACAAATTTACATTTTTTGTGACAATGAAGTAGTTGTATAAAATTCGGCTGGCACACTGTTGTGTGACCTCAAGAAATGTTTCCTCTTTATGACACCAGCGCTGCCTTACTCTCAGTGAACTTAATTGTTGACTATTGGCGGTTACAACTGCAAAGAATGAGAAGAGCATCAAATAAGGGACGTGGCCCCGGTCGTGGTCCTGCTGGTGGAGCTCCTGTTGCATGGAGAGGATGTGGTCGATCTGTGCCAGCTACACGCACAAGTGAAACACATTCCTCAGGGGCGAGTAGGCGACAGAACCTTCAGTGTTATTTGGTAGGGCCTAATGCGGCTCTACGAATGGTGAGGCCAGAACAAGTATAGGCAATAGTAGATTGGGTGGCTGACAGTGCCACCAGTTCCTTCACATTATCTCCCACCCAGTCTCCTGCTAAAAGATCAGAGTTGGCACCTGCAGCCCATGTCCATCAGTCCTTCACCCCCTTGCAAATCAGTCATGGAGCAGACTCTTCTGCTTTTTGATGACTCTGCTAGCAGGGTTTCCCAGGGCCATCCACATAGCCCTGCACTAGAAGTGGAAGAGATTGAGTGCACCGATGCCCAGCCACTTATGTTTCAGGATGAGTACATGGGAGGACCACCGCAGCACGTCTTGGATGATGACGACACATAAGTGCCAACTGCTGTGGCTTTCTGCAGTGTTAAGGTTGGATCTTAACAAGGTTCCAAGTAGAGCTTCAACATGCAACAAGAAGAAATGAGAGTGAGACAAAACATTTTATGAGCATTCAATTAATTGAAAATAACGATTAAACTGAAACAGGCTGTTTTTCAGCTGATCCAAATTTTAGGACCACATGCCTTTAAAAGGCCAAATCTGTGCAAAGATGTGGATTCATTGTCATTTTCTGTTAGGTAGTCACACGCTGTGATGGCAAAGGCAAAAAAACTCTCTTTTTGAACGTGGTCGGGTTGTTGAACTGCATAAGCAGGGTCTCTCACAGCGCGCCATCACTGCTGAGGTGGGACGCAGTAAGACAGTCATTTGGAATTTCTTAAATGATCCTGAGGGTTATGGAATAAAAAAGTCAAGTGGAAGACCCAAAAAAATTTCATCAGCACTGAGCCGGAGGATCCAATCGGCTGTCCGTCAAGACACTGGACGATCCTCGACCCAAATTAAGGCCCTTACTGGTGCTGACTGCAGCCCCATAACCATCAAACGGCATCTGAGACTGCAGGGCTTCAAAAACAAAAAACGTCTTCAAAGACCTCGTCTCCTTGAACGCCACAGAACTGCTTGTTTGGACTTTACAAGAGAGCACCAAACATGGGACATTCGAAGGTGGAAGAAAGTTTTATTCTCTGGTGAGAAAAAATTTAACCTTGATGGTCCTGATGGTTTCCAACGTTACTGGCATGACAAGCAGATCCCACCTGAGATGTTTTCTATGCGCCACAGTGGAGGGGGCGCCATAATGGTCTGGAGTGCTTTTTCTTTCAGTGGAACAATGGAGCTTCAGGAAGTGCAGGGGCGTCAAACGGCCGCTGGCTATGTCCAGATGTTGCAGAGAGAATTCATCATGACTGAGGGCCCTCGTCTGTGTGGTAACGACTGGGTTTTTCAACAGGACAACGCTACAGTACACAATGCCCGCAGGACAAGGGACTTCTTCCTGGAGAATAACATCACTTTTTTGGCCCATCCTGCGTTTTCCCCTGATCTAAATCCAACCTTTGGGGATGGATGGCAAGGGAAGTTTACCAAAATGGACAACAGTTCCAGACAGTAGATGGTCTTCGTGCGGCTGTCTTCACCACTTGGAGAAATGTTCCCACTCACCTCATGGAAACGCTTGCATTAAGCATGCCGAAACAAATTTTTGAAGTGATAAACAATAACGTCGGAGCTACTCATTACTGAGTTCATGTTTGGAAGTTGGATTTCTGTTTTGGGGGGGTTTAGTTATTTTTTGGAGGTGTGGTCCTAAACTTTTGATCAGCTGAAAAACAGCCTGTTTCAGTTTATTCGTTGTTTTCATTAAATTGAATGCTCAAAAAATGTTTTGTCTCACTCCCATTTCTTCTTGTTGCATGTTGAAGCTCTACTTGGAACCTTCGTTGTTTTCATTAAATTAAAGGGCTTCTGTCACTCCCCAACCCCCAATTTTCAGTTTTTGACTTATTATATTTGTTAATGTAAGCAGATTCCATATATGCCCCTCTTACCTTGGGCAGTGCAGTAATTACAGTAAAAAACTTACTTTTATTATATGTAAATTTCTTCACTACCAGCAAGTTGGGCGGACTTGCTGGTAGCCGCCGCATCCTCTGTTTGAAAAGACGCCCCCTTCTCCACTTGATTGACAGGGCCAGTGAGCGCTCTCCTCCTCTCGCTGGCCCTGCCTGCAGCCTCAAATCCCACGCCTGCGCCGTACCGGTCGTCATTCGGCGCAGACGCTCTGAGAGAAGGACGGCCGCTCCTTCCTCAGTGCGCCTGCGGCGATGACGTCAGCCCTACACACTTCTCTTCCGGGTGTAGGGCTGACATCATCGGCGCAGGCACATTGAGGAAGGAGCGGCCGTCCTTCTCTCAGAGCGCCTGCGCCGAATGACGACCGGTACGGCGCAGGCGCGGGATTTGAGGCTGCAGGCAGGTTTTTTACTGTAATTACTGCACAGCCCGAGGTAAGAGGGGCATATATGGAATCTGCTTACATTAACAAATATAATAAGTCAAAAACTGAAAATTGGGGGTTGGGGGTGACAGAAGCCCTTTAAATGTTCAAAAAATGTTTTGTCTCACTCCCATTTCTTCTTGTTGCATGTTGAAGCTCTACTTGGAACCTTGTTAAGATCCAGCCATGCTAAATATGATTTTTTGCCATTTTTCAAGTGGTCTTAAACTTTTGATCAGGACTGTATCTTTCTAACAGCACACTGGGTAAAATGCAGTGGCGGCTGGGCCTGAGGTGGATAGCAGTTTGGCGCATGTCCTTTCACCACCGAGGATTGCAGGGCGCTTCTCTTTGCCTCCTGTTGCTTCCTCCTCCTACTCCACTTCCTCATCCTCTACTGCCTCCTCATCCGGTCAGCGTAACACCTTCACCACCAACTTCAACACAGCCAGGGGTAAACGACAGCAGGCAGTTTTAAAACGTATCTGTTTTGGGGGACAAACCCCACACCGCGCAGGAGCTGTGGACGGGCATGGAACAACAGACCGATAAGTGGTTGGTGCCCGTGAGCCTCAAGGCCAGCCTGGTGGTGTGCGATAATGGGTGAAATCTCGTAGCAGCTCTGGGAATGGCCTGTTTGACGCACATCCCTTGCCTGGCGCATGTGCTGAATTTGGTGGTGCAGAGGTTCCTTAAAAATTACCCCGATATGTCAGAGCTGCTGCAGAAAGTGCGGGCCGTCTGTGCGCACTTTCGGCGTTCTCACCCTGCTGCTGCTCGCCTGTCAGCGCTGCAGTGTAACTTCGGCCTTCCCGCTCACCGCCTCATATGCAACGTGCCCACAAGGTGGAACTCCACCTTGCACATGCTGGCCAGACTGTGCGAGCAGCAGCAGGCGACAGTGGAGTTTCAGCTGCAGTACGCACGGATGAGTCGCTCTGCGGAACAGCACCACTTCACCACCAATAACTGGGCCTCCATGTGAGACCTGTGTTCCTTGTTGCTCTGTTTCGAGTACTCCACCAACATGGCCAGTGCCGATAATGCCGTTCTCAGCGTAACTATCCCACTTCTATGCCTCCTTGAAAAAAATGCTGCTGTCGATGATGGAAGAGGATGTGGCACAGGAGGAGGAGGAGGAGGAAGAAGGACAATTTCATAGGGTTTCCGGACAGTCATTCACAAGTGGCTAGCAGGGTGGGTTTCTGAACCCACAAACACCAGGTACACAATTGTCCAGCCAGGGCACAGTTCTGGAGGATGACGAGGTGGAGGATGAGGAGGATGAGGAGGAACCATGTTCACAACAGGGTGGCACCCAGACCAGCTCATGGCCATCACTGGTGCGTGGCTGAAGGGATACAGAGGACACAGCCGATACACCTCCCACAGAGGACAGCTTTTCGTTGCCTCTGGGCAGCCTGGCACACATGAGCGATTACATGCTGCAGTGTCTCCGCAACGACCGCCGAGTTTCCCACATTCTAACTTGTGCTGATTACTGGGTGGCCACGCTGCTGGATCCCCGTTACAAGGACAAGGTACCGTCCTTAATTCCATCACTGGAGCGTGATCGTAAGATGCGTGAGTACAAGCGCACGCTGGTAGACGCGCTGCTGGTGGCATTCCCACCTGACAGCGGGGGCACAGTGGAACCACAAGGCGAAGGCAGAGGACAAGGAAGAGGTCGCCAATGCAGCTGGGGCACCGCCAGCACCTCAGAAGGCAGGGTTAGCATGGCCGAAATGTGGAAAAGCTTTGTCAGCACGCCACAACAACCAGCACCACCAGCTGATATGGAACGTCTTAGCAGGAGGCAGCATTTCACCAACATGGTGGAGCAGTATGTGTGCACACGCCTACACGTACTGAATGACGGGTCTGCCCCCTTCAACTTCTGGGTCTCCAAATTGGGCACATGAGCTTGCCCTTTACACCTTGGAGGTGCTGGCCTGCCCTGCCCTGCAGCCAGTGTATTATCTGAATGTGTGTTTAGCACGACTGCAGGGGGTTATCACAGGTTATATTTCCCAATGTTTTGGAGTGTACCATAATTTAAAAAAATAAAAATTAATTTAAAACCAAAAAGCAGTGTAGGCTACCTCCTCCTCCTCCACCGCCGCTTCCACCTACACCGCCACATCCACCGCCTCCTCAACCTCCTACTCCATATGGACCTCGTCCTCCTAGATCAAGATTATTATTTTTACGTATTTTATGTTATTTAAAGTCATTTCCCTATCCACATTTGTTTGCAGAGCACTTGCCATGCTCTTAACCACATTTTGATGCCATTTGCAGCCCTCTAGCCCTTTCCATGACATTTTTACAGCCAATTTTAGTGCTCAAAAGATCTCGTCCCCATTGACTTCAATGGGGTTCGGGGTCAAGTTCGGTCAAGTTCGGGTCCCGAACTCGAATTTTTTTCCGAAGTTCGGCCGAACCCATCGAGCCTGAACGTCCAGGTGTCCCCTCAACTCTAATTATGATATGTCAGTGGAAAACATGTTTCATTCCTCCTCATCTTGAAAGTTGTCGCTCCACAAGGCTGTGTCCTGGGTCTATTGCTCTACTCATTATATACTTATGATTGTGTGGCCACCTCCAGTTCCTCCACAATTATTAGGTTTGCTGATGACACTGTTGTGGTAGGTCTTATCTCCGATAACAATGAGACAGACTACATGGAGGAGTCGGAGATCAATCACTTGGTAATCTGGTGCTGAGGTAACCATCTCAGTCTTAAAGTTAGCAAAACAAAGGCGGTGGTAGTGGAGCGCGTGGCCAGTTTTAAATACCTGGGTTTACATATTATACAAGAATTATTTTGGGCTAATCATATAAACTTCTTGGTAAAGAAAGCTTGTCAGCATCTTTATCATCTCAGGCGCCCGCTGGATTTCAGGCTACCCCTCAGGATAATAAAGAACTTCTACACCTGTTTCCTGACAGGAAATATTACAGCCTGGTTTGTAGTAGTAGTAGCAAGAAACAGGACAGGAAGGCACTTTATAGAGTAGTACTCTCGACTGAGCGAATAATCCGCACTGACCTTACAGTAACGGGCGCTAGAACGTTAGTGCATAAACATTAGTAGGAACAGTCTATATTAAATGTCACTGGCACTGACTGGTGGGTGAGACTGCTGGAACTGACTAGTGGCTGAGAGTGGTGGCTGTGGCTGGTGGCTGAGACTGTTGGTTGTGGCTGAGACTGCTGGCACTGTGACTGGTGGCACTGACTGATGGCTGAGATGGCTAGCACTGACTGGTGGCACTAACTGGTGGTTCTGAGACTGCTGGCAGCGACTGGTGGCTGAGACTGCTGGCACTGACTGGTGTCTGAGACTGCTGGCCCTGTGACTGGTGGTTGGTGGCGCTGACTAATGGCTGAGATGGCTGGCACTGACTGGTGGCTGAGACTGTTGGCACTGTGACTGGTTGATGTGGCTAGTGGCACTGACTGACGGCTGAGACTGCTGGCACTGTAACTGGTGGCTGTGGCTAGTGGCAATGATTGATGGCTGAGACTGCTGGCACTGTGACTGGTGGCTGTGGCCGGTGGCACTGACTGATGGCTGAGATGGCTGGCACTGACTGGTGGCTGAGACTGCTGGCACTGTGACTGGTGGTTGGTGGAACTGACTGATGGCTTAGACTGCTGGCACTGTGACTGGTGGCTGTGGCTGGTGGCACTGACTGGTGGCTAAGACTGCTTGCACTGTGACTGGTGGCACTGACTGATGGCTGAGACAGCTGGCACTGACTGGTGACTAATACTGCTGGCACTGTGACTGGTGGTTGTAGCTGGTGGCACTGACTGATGGCTGAGATGGCTGGCACTGACTGGTGGCTGAGACTGCTGACACTGTGACTGGTGGTTGGTGGACCTGACTGATAGCTGAGACTGGTGGCTGTGGCTGGTGGCACTGACTGGTGGCTTAGACTGCTGGCACTGTGACTGGTGGTTGTGGCTGGTGGCACTGACTGATGGCTGAGATGGCTGGCACTGACTGGTGGCTTAGACTGCTGGCACTGTGACTGGTGGTTGGGGGAACTGACTGATGGCTGAGACGGCTGGCACTGACTGGTGGCTGAGACTGTGACTCGTTTCTGTGGCTAGTTGCACTGACTGATCACTGTGACTAGTGACTGTGGCTAGTGGCAATGACTGATGGCTGAGACTGCTGATGCAGTGTCCCACTACCCATGTGGGTTCTGCAAAGTCGTACTGTTATGTTTTGCAGGCTTTATATAACCTGTTTTATGCTGCAGTGCATCTTTATGCATAATCCCTGCCTACAGGTGTGTTAGATTCCATTACACTGAGCCTACCACTAGGGGGAGACAACACATCCCATATATAGTCAAGCTCAGGCCTAGTAAGGAAGTTCAGTCTTAGTTTTCAGTCTTCAGGGTTCAGTCTTGAGTCTTCAGCCCTAAGCTGAAGTGGTCCACATCCAGCTCAGAACTCTGCTAAGAGTTAGTGGACATCAGCTAGAAGTTTAGCTTCAGATAAGGATATTAATCCAGAAAGCACTAAAGAAACAGGGACCCAAAGGGTTATGGCCATTGCTATACGCGCTTTTGGACCTTTGGAGTTAAAAGTGAAGGATTTACCAGCCTCTGGCAGCCTCACTAACCCGCACTGTGATAACAGGGACCAGCGTAGAAGTCCTCTACCAGTAAGCATAAAACTTATATTATTAATAGCCTGAGAGACAGACATCACACCTGTGAGCAGTGGACCTCTTGCAGCTTTACCTCTGTCCCTCTTAAAGAGACTGTATTTCATATCTGGATGTACTAGAGACTGTTTTATACTTGGATGTAACCGTTACCAGGAGCAGCATTCAGTAAAAGTTATAGATTGCACCATCCTTGTCTCAGTCTCCAAATCCTCAGTTAACACTACAGAAAATGGTTGTACCACCATAAAAGGTACTGGCGTCACGACTACAAGGGACCTTGCCATAGGCACATTAACACAGACCATCAAGGGCACCTCAAACCACCATCTGGCCTGTGTCCCTTACACCAGAGTGTGCCCCAGAAAATTCCTGTGCCGTTCTCCTCATCACTTATGCAGGTCTGCCCAGGGACGACATAACCATGAGTAACCAGAACTGTATGCGGTAGTTGCAGGGTCCGGATCCCGGGGTGTGAGTCGGCTGCAGAGGAAGCCGGAGGAGAAGGAGGAGGCACAGCGGAGCTGGGCACAGCAGCGGGCCTGCACGCAGGTGTGGGCGGTGCGTGCAGAGCGCTGTGTGTTGATTGGCTGGTGCGCCACGCATGTGCACTTCACTAATCGGCACACATGCATGGACTCTCACGCACACAGGGATTTTATTATATGTAGATGTGCTTCACCATGGCCATGAAGGTGGTGAAAGACTACAGACACCTCCTGCGGTCTTGGAAACTGTACCGCATTTTGAAAGCTAACACCGAGAGGATGAGGAACAGTTTCTTCATGTAGGCCATTCATATGCTGATTCAGAACGTCATAAAGGGACAGATAAATAAATGATTGTGCGTCCTGTAGCTAAACAATCGTAAGACGTTTTTTTATTGTACTATTAATGTTTTTAATGTAATGTTATTCTATTCATTCTTTTTTTTTATCGCAATGGAATGTTGCTTAAGCATTTCACTGCATGTACTATGTATTGCGCTGTGTGTGTCAAATAAACTTGAAAAAACTTTTATATGTATGTTGTGATATATCTCCTGTTCATTTGCACTCTATTTGCGAGGCTCTGTGGAAAGGGTTAATGAATACTGAGAGACTTTTGGGACTTTGAATGAGAAGCTGGCAACTTTTCACAGCTACCATAGGGTTTGAAGAAGAGCATGCTTTGGAGGGAAAAAGCCAGACTTGTTTACCACCAAAACCAGACAGACTGAACTTTTGAATGTCTGGTTTAAGTTCTGTTATTACGTCTGAAAACGTGTTTGTGTCTGGAAAAACTGCTGTGTCATTGCCATTGAGTATCATTGAAGCTCTAATGCAAGTCTATTAGAGACGGGAGTTGAAATATTGTAACTGTTTGTGCTGAGCTTCTTCACCCCACCCCTCCCACTGTGTATTGTATATAACTTTATATAAGGAGAGCAGTCACTGCCCCTATTGTTCTGCAGTTAGGCATCAGTGCTTAGAAGCGAAGACTCTGCTAGTCTACATGAGTAACCAGAAGAAGACACATAAATGAGAACGCTGAGCCACAGACCATGGTGTGGTACCAGCCTTCTGAGAGGGAGAGGGACAGCTAGCTCAGGTCTTTCCTAAGCATCAAACTCTTCTTCTGCCAGTGAGGAAACTGGAGAAGCCATTAAAGAAGCACACTGGTTAACTGCAGATCCTGGCTTATTTCCCATTAGGGTGCACCATCCCTCCCGGAGAGCAGCGACATGTGGCGACACCTCGACGGTGTCCAGGGGACCCAGCGTAGCGTTGGGGCTACTCCAAACCCGGCCACTGCAGTAACAGGTCTCCTTTAACAAAATTGTGTTTTATTTCATAGGGGGATGGGGGATGGGACTCCTGATACTCAGAAAGAGACCCCCAATGATAACCTAATTACAGGGTGTTCTGCTGCAATAAATTGCAATATACTGCAATCTGTAGGGGAAAGCTGCTATAACTGTTCAGTTCTTCTGCAGATACATCAAAGATAAAATTAAGCATTACACAACTTCCATTGAAATCAAGAGCTTGCCTGTGCATAGTTACCAACATTTCAGATGGCAAAATTGGGGCACAGAAGCCCTACCCCGGGAACGCCCAAAACCTGCCTGGAAACACCAAGGTATTGGCAGGGTTTGTGTTATCCCTGCCCATTTTGGGCTCAAGACAGCGCAAACTTACCCAGACTGTCTCTAAAATGGACAGTTGGCAATGATGCCTATGTAAAGCACGGGTATCCTGTGTACTTAAGCACAAGAGATGTTCTACTCTTCCAAAAACAACCCCATCTTTTAAGGGGGCATTCACAGGACAGTAAGAGTTTTGCGGTATTCAAACTATGGATCCGAAAAACATGAATGCCGGCAGTGTGCATGCCTTATCATGGTGCGGACCCATTGACTGTAATGGGTCCATCATCCGCATGTTGCAGTGAAGTATAGGACATGTCAATGGGTCCACACTGTGATGCGGCATGCACACGGCCAGTATCCATTTTTTTTAGATCCAGAGTTTGCGGACCACAAAACACTTATGGTCATGTGAATGCACCATAGTAACACAGTTTATAAGGCCGAAAAAATACATCTGTCCATCCACTTCAGCCTGTTATCCTGCAAGTTGATCCAGAGTAAGGCAAAATAAACCTAGAAGCCAATTTACCCCACTTAAGGCTGCGTTCACACGGGCGAGTATTCCGCGCGGGTGCAATGCGGTAGGTGAACGTATTGCACCCGCACTGAATCCTGACCCATTCATTTCTATGGGGCTGTTCACATGAGTGGTGATTTTCACGCGTCACTTGTGCGTTGCGTGAAAATCGCAGCATGCTCTATATTCTGCGTTTTTCACGCAACGCAGGCCCCATAGAAGTGAATGGGGTTGCGTGAAAATCGCAAGCATCCGCAAGCAAGTGCGGATGCTGTGCGATTTTCACGCATGGTTGCTAGGTGACAGTCTATTCACTGTATTATTTTCCCTTATAACATGGTTATAAGGGAAAATAATAGCATTCTGAAAACAGAATGCATAGTAAGTGATCAATTGAGGGTTAAAAAAAATAAAAAAAATTAACTCACCTTCTCCGTTTGTTCGCGTAAGTCCCGGTCTCTTCTTTACTTCTCAAAAGATGAACTATGGGCTAAAGGACCTTTGGTGACGTAAGATCACATGCTCCAATCACATGGTCCATCTCCCTCTGAGCTCTCTGTACTCACAAACTCAGTAGCAGGCCGGGCGGCAGCGCAACTCACTGACGTCACGCGCCTGCTCCTCCCACTTTCCGAATGAAGTAGGAGGAGCAGGCGCGTGACATCAGTGAGTTGCGCTGCCGCCCGGCCTGCTACTGAGTTTTAGAGATGGGAAGTTCGGATCTTTTTCATGAATCGGATCTTCGGTTCACTTGCTGAGTCGGCTCTCAAGTGAACCGAAGGTCTGGAGGGACTCGCTCCTGGCAAACACAGCTCTGCTGCAGTGGAGCAGACTGATGTAACTACACTGTATAGTTATTGCAGGGATTTAGAGAATGGTCTAAGAGTTTATTAGTTAAAAGAATCAAATGAGTCAGAGACTCATTTGATTCTTTGAGTTAAAATAATCCTGTCACCGAGTCCCTGCCAGGCTTCCTGCTCTGCTACATTGCTGCAAGCACCCTGTACACACACAGCTCTGCTACATTGCTGCAAGCACCCTGTACACACACAGCTCTGCTACATTGCTGCAAGCACCCTGTACACACACAGCTCTGCTACATTGCTGCAAGCACCCTGTACACACACAGCTCTGCTACATTGCTGCAAGCGCCCTGTACACACACAGCTCTGCTACATTGCTACAAGCACCCTGTACACACACAGCTCTGCTACATTGCTGCAAGCACCCTGTACACACACAGCTCTGCTACATTGCTGCAAGCACACTGTACACACACAGCTCTGCTACATGCAATACTATACCACCCCCCGGACGGACTTGTCAGGAGACAGGGAGCCGCAGAGCAGGAAGCCTGGCCGGGACTCGGTGACAGTCTGTGACTCATTCGATTCTTTTAACTAATAAACTCAGACGATTCTCTGAGTCCCTGCGACTCCCCCTGTGCTGCGAGTCAGTGCTGGCTGCCTCTGATTGGTTGGAGGGCGGGGAGGGGCGGGGAGGGGCGGGGCGGGGCTAGCTTCCACTGTCGGCTCCTATTACACTGCCTGCTGCTGCCTCTATGCTACTGAGGTTGTGAGTACAGAGAGGGAGAGGATCGCAGGGGATTTCAAGTTGTTCACATAGGAATATTACTATTACAGTGAGCGGGGCCCGGTGTTATGTTATTCTGCGGCGGGCCCCCATCCCGGCCGGGCCCTCGGACCATGTCCGAAGTGCCCGACCGGTCAGTCCGCCCCTGTACGGAATCAAAGTTTAGAAGAATGTACAGTACACAGTACATTCCTGTGACGAGCGGTTCAGTCCGGCCCTGCCTGCAGCACACCAAAATGAATGGGGGCACATTTTAGTTGGGGGGGCACATGGGGGGCACAGTGTGATGTAGGGGGGGCCGTGGACCCCTCTGGCCCCCCCCCCCCCTGGCGACGCCACTGCACTTGCGGCAGAGTGATCCGGCAAGCAGTTCCGTCACTGGCAATCTGCATGCAAACTGAAAGCATTTGTAGACGGATCCGGATGCGGCTCCGTCTTACAAATGCATTGCAAGAACGGATCCGTCTCTCCACATGTCATCTGGAAAAACAGATCGATTATATATTTTTTTCACATTTTTACAGTATTGCAGTATTTCTAATGCCGAATCCGGCACTAATACATTTCTATGTAAATTAATTCTGCATCCGGCATTCTGGCAACTGATCCAGAAATTTGGACGGAGATAATACCGCAGCATGCTGCGGTATTTCCTCCGTCCAAAACGCCGTTCAGTGACTGAACTGAAGACATCCTGATTAGAGTTGAGCGGACACCTGGATGTTCGGGTTCGACGGATTCGGCTGAACTTCGGATAGAAAATTGGAGTTCGGGACCCGAACCTGACCCCGAACCCCATTGAAGTCAATGGCAACCCGAACTTTTGAGCACTAAAATGGCTGTAAAAATGTCATGGAAAGGGCTAGAGGGCTGCAAATGGCGTCAAAATGTGGTTAAGAGCATGGCAAGTGCTCTGCAAACAAATGTGGATAGGGAAAGGACTTAAAATAACATAAAATAGGGAAAAGCTATTGAGGCGCAAATGTTGACCAAAAGAGTATAGCAGAAATGTTAAAAAAAATTTGAAGTGCAAATGTGGAACAACTTGTTTAAGTTTAAGCATTGAATCAAAGGAGGTGGCGCGCATCAATTAAAGAAGCATTTCAGAAATGTTATTCCCTGTCACCTATGCAGAGCAGGAGTTTATTCACGTCTAAAATTGCATAATGTCAACCCAAGAATATAACAGAAAAATTACAGAAATGTATTAACCTGTCTACTTGGTAGAGCAGGGGTCTATGACAGAAAAATATTGTTTATTGTCACCCGAAAATGTAAAATAAAAATTATTGAAATTTATTAAGCTGTCAACTAGGTAGAGGAGGGGTTTATTTCACCGAAAAATTGGTGAATTTCACCCAAAAATGTAACAGACAATTTTTTTTTTTTTAAAACTGTACTCCGTATAGCAGTGGTACATCACACCCAAAAATAAGTGAATTTCACCAGAAAATGTAACTGACAAATATTTTTTTTTAACCTGTCTACTAGGTATAGCAGTGGTACTTGACACTCAAAAATTGTTGAATTTCAACTGAAAATGTAACAGAATATTTTTTTACATTTTTTTTTACCTGTCTACTAGGTATAAGCAGTGGTACATCACACCCAAATATTGGTGAATTTTTAACAGAAAATATAACTGACAATTTTTTTATTTTTTTTAACCGTCCTACTAGGTATAGTAGTGGTACATCACACCCAAAAATTGGTGAATTTCACAATAAAATGTAACAGACAATTTTTTTTATTGTTTAACCTGTCTATTAGGTATAGCAGTGGTACTTCATTTCAACTGAAAATGTAACTGACAATTATTTTTTTTTGTTAACCAGTCTAATAGGTATAGCAGTGGTACATCACACACAAAAATTAGTGAATTTCACCCGAAAAAGTAAATGACAGTTTTTTTTTTTGTAAATCTGTGTACTTAGTATAGCAGTTTTACTATACACCCAAAAATTGCTGAATTTTACCAGAAAATGAAACTGACAAAAGTAGTGAAATGATATAAAATAAAATACATACAAATAAAAAATTCCATATGGAATAGGAGTTTGAGGAGGCGGTGGACGTAGCGGTGTAGGTGGAAGCGGCGGTGGAGGAGGACGAGGTAGCCAACACAGGTTTTTGGATACATTTTTTATTTTTTTTAATTAGGGTACACTCTAAAAGAGTGTGAAATTTCCAAAATACAAGAATGAGCAATTGCGCTGCAGTATAACAATGGCTGGTTAGTGCCGGTATACATGTCTATTCTACACAAGGTACGGACAAGTCCTGTGGGATCCATGCCTGGTTCATTTTAATGAATGTGAGCTTGTCCACATTGGCTGTGGGCAGACGGCTGCGCTTGTCTGTGATGACGCCCCTGCCGTGCTAAACACACGTTCAGATAATACACTGGCTGCAGGGCAGGCCAGCACCTCCAAGGTGTAAAGGGCATGTGCCCAATTTGGAGACCCAGAAGTTGAAGGGGGCAGACCCGTCATTCAGTACGTGTAGGTGTATGCACACATACTGCTCCACCATGTTGGTGAAATGCTGCCTCCTGCTAAGACGTTCCATATCAGCTGGTGGTGCTGGTTGTTGTGGCGTGCTGACAAAGCTTTTCCACATTTCGGCCATGCTAACCCTGCCTTCTGAGGTGCTGGCGGTGCCCCAGCTGCATTGGCGACCTCTTCCTCGTCCTCTGCCTTCACCTTGTGCTTCCACTGTGCCCCCGGTGTCAGGTGGGACTGCCACCAGCAGCGCGTCTACCAGCGTGCGCTTGTACTCGCGCATCTTACGATCATGATCCAGTGACGGAATTAAGGACGGTACGTTGTCCTTGTAACGGGGATCCAGCAGCGTAGCCACCCAGTAATCAGCACAAGTTAGAATGTGGGCAACTCGGCGGTCGTTGCGGAGACACTGCAGCATGTAATCGCTCATTTGTGCCAGGCTGCCCAGAGGCAACGAAAAGCTGTCCTCTGTGGGAGGTGTATCATCTGTTTCCTCTGTATCCCCCCATCCACGCACCAGTGATGGCCATAAGCTGGTCTGGGTGGCACCCTTCTGTGAACATGGTTCCTCCTCCATCTCCTCCTCCTCATCCTCCACCTCCTCATTAGTGATGTCGCGAACATAAAATTTTCAGTTCGCGAACGCCGAATGCGAATTTCTGCAAATGTTCGCGAACGGGCAAACCGCCATAGACTTCAATAGGCAGGCGAATTTTAAAACCCACACGGACTCTTTCTAGCCACAGTAGTGATGGAAAAGTTGTTTCAAGGGGACTAACACCTGGACTGTGGCATGCCGGAGGGGGATCCATGGCAAAACTCCCATGGAAAATTATGTAGTTGGCAGAGTTGGATTTTAATACATAAAGGGCATAAATCACCTAACAATCCAAAATATTTTTGAACAACGTGGTTTAAAACATCCAGTATGTGTATACAATCAGGTATGATGTTGTATTGATCAGGTAGTGTAAGGGTTACGCCCGCTTCACAGACATTGACAGACCAAACTCCCCTTTTAATGCACCGCAAACAACCGCAAACAGTCCATTTGCCCAACCGCAAACTCCCCATTTGTTCAAGGTTGGATACCAAGCTAGCCATGTCCTGTTGATGTCATTGAAGGTTTCTTCCTCCACCCAGCCACGTACAACACCAAGGGTCCCGGAAAGGTGAATTGAATTGATTTTTCGAACGAGGAGATGGTTAAAAAAACGCTGGCTCCCTCCCCTTTGTTTGAATCCACGGTCACTGCGTCTGTGCCGTGCAATTTACTGCCCCACCCGATATGAGTGGTATTTTCTGTAGTTCTCTCTTCTCATCAGTTTAATCCCTGTTACGTCCCCAATCTGGGGTCCATTTATTAAATTGATTTTTTCAAACGGGGAGATGGTTATAAAAATGCTGCCTCCCTCCCCTTTGTTTGAATCCACGCCACGGTCACTGCGTCCGCGGCGTGCAATTTACTGTCACACCCGATATGAGTGCTATTTTCTGTAGTACTATTCTCATCATTTTAATCCCTGTTACGTCCCATATCAGGGTGGGACTGCCTTTTGTGAAAAAAAATTTAGGCCGGGTACCTTCGACTGCCTTCACAGTGACAGACCAGACTCTGATACACCAAACTGAATTGATTTTAGTAACCGGGAGATGGAAAAAGCAGCTTGGTCGGTCCTCTTACTCCCAAGTTGGGGCACTGCGCGTGCACGGAGCAATGTGCTGTGACACCCTATATGAGTGATGTCTTAACTAGTACTATTCTATCAGTTTAATCCCTGTTACGTCCCCTATCCGGGGACATGTGTCGAATTGATTAACCATTGTCGAATTAACAAACCATTACGACATCCTGGAATAATTTAGTTCTGAGCTTTGTACTTGCTTTGTATTGGAATTGATGGGGATTTTTTTAATTGTCTGCATTATTTCTAATAAACTATTAAGAGACTTTATTATGATTTTTTTATTTTATGTATTAAAAACCCACCCATACAACTTAAAAAAAAAATTAAAAAAATGTACGGTTTTTCTATGAAAAATTATCCAGCCGATCGCTTTTGGTCTGATCATAATGAAGCAACGGCCTTATCATCTGGGGTGTGGCAACATTGCCAACACACTCATAGAGGTGATGATCGCTTCATTGTGATACGCAAGCCCCTTCACCACAACAAGGTAATGATCACGAAGGGGAATTGACACTTGTATGTGCCTTTTTTTGTTTGTTTTGTTTTTGCAGCCACAGTGCAGCACCAGAGGCCAGAAAAATTAGGCATGTACACATGCCTGAAAAATAATGTTATTGTTGCAGCCGCTGTTGTAGCAGCGGCCGGAAAAATTGATGTTTTCAAGGCAGAAAGGTGACTAAAACATTGCGGCTTGAACCCTACTTGGTGGCGGAGAATTCACGAAAGTCATCCGGTATGCAGACATTAACCACCTCCGGACCGCCTAACGCAGGATCGCGTTCCGGAGGTGGCAGCCCTGCGCAGAGTCACGCATATATGCGTCATCTCGCGATGGGCGAGATTTCCTGTGAACGCGCGCACACAGGCGCGCGCGCTCACAGGAACGGAAGGTAAGAGAGTTGATCTCCAGCCTGCCAGCGGCGATCGTTCGCTGGCAGGCTGGAGATGTGTTTTTTTTAACCCCTAACAGGTATATTAGACGCTGTTTTGATAACAGCGTCTAATATACCTGCTACCTGGTCCTCTGGTGGTCCCATTTGTTTGGATCGACCACCAGAGGACACAGGTAGCTCAGTAAAGTCCCACCAAGCACCACTACACTACACTACACCCCCCCCCTGTCACTTATTAACCCCTTATTAGCCCCTGATCACCCCTGATCACCCCATATAGACTCCCTGATCACCCCCCTGTCATTGATCACCCCCCTGTCATTGATTACCCCCCTGTAAAGCTCCATTCAGATGTCCGCATGATTTTTACGGATCCACTGATAGATGGATCAGATCCGCAAAACGCATCCGGACGTCTGAATGAAGCCTTACAGGGGCGTGATCAATGACTGTGGTTATCACCCCATATAGACTCCCTGATCACCCCCCCTGTCATTGATTACACCCCTGTCATTGATCAACCCCCTGTAAAGCTCCATTCAGACGTCCGCATGATTTTTACGGATGCACTGATAGATGGATCCGATCCTCAAAACGCATCCGGACGTCTGAATGAAGCCTTACAGGGGCATGATCAATGACTGTGGTGATCACCCCATATAGACTCCCTGATCACCCCCCTGTAAAGCTCCATTCAGATGTCCGCATGATTTTTACGGATGCACTGATAGATGGATCCGATCCGCAAAACGCATCCGGACGTCTGAATGAAGCCTTACAGGGGCATGATCAATGACTGTGGTGATCACCCCATATAGACTCCCTGATCACCCCCCTGTAAAGCTCCATTCAGATGTCCGCATGATTTTTACGGATGCACTGATAGATGGATCCGATCCTCAAAACGCATCCGGACGTCTGAATGAAGCCTTACAGGGGCATGATCAATGACTGTGGTGATCACCCCATATAGACTCCCTGATCACCCCCCTGTAAAGCTCCATTCAGATGTCCGCATGATTTTTACGGATGCACTGATAGATGGATCCGATCCGCAAAACGCATCCGGACGTCTGAATGAAGCCTTACAGGGGCATGATCAATGACTGTGGTGATCACCCCATATAGACTCCCTGATCACCCCCCTGTCATTGATTACCCCCCTGTAAAGCTCCATTCAGATGTCCGCATGATTTTTACGGATGCACTGATAGATGGATCGGATCCGCAAAACGCATCCGGACGTCTGAATGAAGCCTTACAGGGGCGTGATCAATGACTGTGGTGATCACCCCATATAGACTCCCTGATCACCCCCCTGTCATTGATCAACCCCCCTGTCATTGATCAACCCCCCTGTCATTGATCACCCCCCCTGACATTGATCACCCCCCTGTCATTGATCACCCCCCTGTCATTGATCACGCCCCCTGTCATTGATCACCCCCCTGTCATTGATCACCCCCCTGTCATTGATCACCCCCCTGTCATTGATCACCCCTCTGTAAGGCTCCATTCAGATATTTTTTTGGCCCAAGTTAGCAGAATTTTTTTTTTTTTTTCTTACAAAGTCTCATATTCCACTAACTTGTGTCAAAAAATAAAATCTCACATGAACTCACCATACCCCTCACGGAATCCAAATGCGTAAAATTTTTTAGACATTTATATTCCAGACTTCTTCTCACGCTTTAGGGCCCCTAGAATGCCAGGGCAGTATAAATACCCCACATGTGACCCCATTTCGGAAAGAAGACACCCCCAGGTATTCCGTGAGGGGCATATTGAGTCCATGAAAGATTGAATTTTTTGTCCCAAGTTAGCGGAACGGGAGACTTTGTGAGAAAAAAATTAAAAATATCAATTTCCGCTAACTTGTGCCAAAAAAAAAAAATTTCTATGAACTCGCCATGCCCCTCATTGAATACCTTGGGGTGTCTTCTTTCCAAAATGGGGTCACATGTGGGGTATTTATACTGCTCTGGCATTCTAGGGGCCCCAAAGCGTGAGAAGAAGTCTGGTATCCAAATGTCTAAAAATGCCCTCCTAAAAGGAATTTGGGCACCTTTGCGCATCTAGGCTGCAAAAAAGTGTCACACATCTGGTATCGCCGTACTCAGGAGAAGTTGGGGAATGTGTTTTGGGGTGTTATTTTACATATACCCATGCTGGGTGAGAGAAATATCTTGGTCAAATGCCAACTTTGTATAAAAAAATGGGAAAAGTTGTCTTTTGCCAAGATATTTCTCTCACCCAGCATGGGTATATGTAAAATGACACCCCAAAACACATTCCCCAACTTCTCCTGAATACGGCGATACCACATGTGTGACACTTTTTTGCAGCCTAGGTGGGCAAAGGGGCCCATATTCCAAAGAGCACCTTTAGGATTTCACAGGTCATTTACCTACTTACCACACATTAGGGCCCCTGGAAAATGCCAGGGCAGTATAACTACCCCACAAGTGACCCCATTTTGGAAAGAAGACACCCCAAGGTATTCCGTGAGGGGCATGGCGAGTTCCTAGAATTTTTTATTTTTTGTCACAAGTTAGTGGAAAATGCTTATTTTTTTTTTTTTTTTTTTTTTTCATACAAAGTCTCATATTCCACTAACTTGTGACAAAAAATAAAAAGTTCCATGACCTCACTATGCCCATCAGCGAATACCTTGGGGTCTCTTCTTTCCAAAATGGGGTCACTTGTGGGGTAGTTATACTGCCCTGGCATTCTAGGGGCCCAAATGTGTGGTAAGGAGTTTGAAATCAAATTCTGTAAAAAATGACCTGTGAAATCCGAAAGGTGCTCTTTTGAATATGGGCCCCTTTGCCCACCTAGGCTGCAAAAAAGTGTCACACATCTGGTATCTCCGTAATCGGGAGAAGTTGGGGAATGTGTTTTGGGGTGTCATTTTACATATACCCATGCTGGGTGAGAGAAATATCTTGGCAAAAGACAACTTTTCCCATTTTTTTATACAAAGTTGGCATTTGACCAAGATATTTATCTCACCCAGCATGGGTATATGTAAAATGACACCCCAAAACACATTCCTCAACTTCTCCTGAATACAGAGATACCAGATGTGTGACACTTTTTTGCAGCCTAGGTGGGCAAAGGGGCCCACATTCCAAAGAGCACCTTTCGGATTTCACAGGTCATTTACCTACTTACCACACATTTGGGCCCCTAGAATGCCAGGGCAGTATAACTACCCCACAAGTGACCCCATTTTGGAAAGAAGAGACCCCAAGGTATTCGCTGATGGGCATAGTGAGTTCATGGAAGTTTTTATTTTTTGTCACAAGTTTGTGGAATATGAGACTTTGTATGAAAAAAAAAATAAAAAAAAAAATCATCATTTTCCACTAACTTGTGACAAAAAATAAAAAATTCTAGGAACTCGCCATGCCCCTCACAGAATACCTTGGGGTGTCTTCTTTCCAAAATGGGGTCACTTGTGGGGTAGTTATACTGCCCTGGTATTCTAGGGGCCCAAATGTGTGGTAAGGAGTTTGAAATCAAATTCAGGAAAAAATGAGGAGTGAAATCCGAAAGGTGCTCTTTGGAATATGGGCCCCTTTGCCCACCTAGGCTGCAAAAAAGTGTCACACATCTGGTATCTCCGTAATCGGGAGAAGTTGGGGAATGTGTTTTGGGGTGTCATTTTACATATACCCATGCTGGGTGAGAGAAATATCTTGGCAAAAGACAACTTTTCCCATTTTTTTATACAAAGTTGTCATTTGACCAAGATATTTCTCTCACCCAGCATGGGTATATGTAAAAAGACACCCCAAAACACATTCCCCACCTTCTCCTGAGTACGGAGATACCAGATGTGTGACACTTTTTTGCAGCCTAGGTAGGCAAAGGGGCCCATATTCCAAAGAGCACCTTTCGGATTTCACAGGTCATTTTTTACAGAATTTGATTTCAAACTCCTTACCACACATTTGGGCCCCTAGAATGCCAGGGCAGTATAACTACCCCACAAGTGACCCCATTTTGGAAAGAAGAGACCCCAAGGTATTCGCTGATGGGCATAGTGAGTTCATAGAACTTTTTATTTTTTGTCACAAGTTAGTGGAATATGAGACTTTGTAAGAAAAAAAAAAAAAAAATCATAATTTTCCGCTAACTTGTGACAAAAAATAAAAAGTTCTATGAACTCGCCATGCCCCTCAGCGAATACCTTAGGGTGTGTACTTTCCGAAATGGGGTCATTTGTGGGGTGTTTGTACTGTCTGGGCATTGTAGAACCTCAGGAAACATGACAGGTGCTCAGAAAGTCAGAGCTGCTTCAAAAAGCGGAAATTCACATTTTTGTACCATAGTTTGTAAACGCTATAACTTTTACCCAAACCATTTTTTTTTTACCCAAACATTTTTTTTTATCAAAGACATGTAGAACTATAAATTTAGAGCAAAATTTCTATATGGATGTCGTTTTTTTTTGCAAAATTTTACTACTGAAAGTGAAAAATGTCATTTTTTTGCAAAAAAAATCGTTAAATTTCGATTAATAACAAAAAAAGTAAAAATGTCAGCAGCAATGAAATACCACCAAATGAAAGCTCTATTAGTGAGAAGAAAAGGAGGTAAAATTCATTTGGGTGGTAAGTTGCATGACCGAGCAATAAACGGTGAAAGTAGTGTAGGTCAGAAGTGTAAAAAGTGGCCTGGTCTTTCAGGGTGTTTAAGCACTGGGGGCTGAGGTGGTTAAATACAGCAGCGTGGGGACCATTTTGAGGCCAAGGCATGTCATCAGGCCCTTTGTTAGTCAAACATATCCCCCACTGTCAGTCCCTTCGGGATCCATGCCTCATTCATCTTAATGAAGGTGAGGTAATCAACACTTTTTTGACCGAGGCGACTTCTCTTGTCAGTGACAATGCCTCCTGCTGCACTGAAGCTCCTTTCTGACAGGACACTTGAAGCGGGGCAGGCCAGAAGTTCTATTGCAAACTGGGATAGCTCAGGCCACAGGTCAAGCCTGCACACCCAGTAGTCAAGGGGTTCATCGCTCCTCAGAGTGTCGATATCTGCAGTTAAGGCGAGGTAGTCTGCTACCTGTCGGTCGAGTCGTTCTCTAAGGCTGGATCCCGAAGGGCTGTGGCGATGTGTAGGACTGAAAAAGCTGCGCATGTCCTCCATCAACAACACATCTGTAAAGCGTCCTGTCCTTGCCGCCGTGGTCGTGGTAGGAGGAGGATTACTTTCACCTCTTCCCCTGTTAGATTCCCGTTGTGCTGTGACATCCCCCTTATAAGCTGTGTAAAGCATATTTTTTTGTTTTGTTTTGAACTGCTGCATCCTTTCTGACTTTCGGTAAGTTGGTAACATTTCCGCCACTTTCTGCTTATACCGGGGGTCTAGTAGCGTGGCCACCCAGTACAGGTCGTTCTCCTTCATCCTTTTTATACGAGGGTCCCTCAAGAGACATGACAGCATGAAAGACCCCATTTGCACAATGTTGGATGCCGAGCTACTCATTTCCCGTTCCTAGTCCTCACTGATGTCATTGACGGTCTGTTCTTCACCCCAGCCACGTACAACACCACGGGTCACAGATAGGTGACAACAACAAGCACCCTGGGATGCCTGCTGTGGTTGGTCTTCCTCCTCCTCAAAGCCACATTCCTCCTCTGACTCCTCTCCATCAGACTCCTCTTCCAGCATTGCCGCAGGTCCAGCAAGCGATGATGACAAGGCTATTTCTGGTGGTGATGGTGACCACAACTCTTCCTCTTCATGCTCATCTACAGCCTGATCCAGCACTCTTTGCAGGGCACGCTCCAGGAAGAAAACAAATGGGATGAGGTCGCTAATAGTGCTTTCGGTGCGAATGACTAGATTTGTCAGTCGCATGAGCGTCCAGTAACGTGGCAAAAAAATTCCCAGCTCCGCAGAGGCTGTCCTAGCACCCCGGTCATACAAATACTCGTTGACGGCTTTTTCTTGTTGGAGCAGGCGGTCGAACATTAGGAGTGTTGAATTCCAACGTGTCGGGCTGTCGCAAATCAAGCGCCTCATTGGCATGTTGTTTCGGCGCTGTATGTCTGAAAAGTGCGCCATGGCCGTGTAGGAACGCCTGAAATGGCCACACACCTTCCTGGCCTGCTATAGGACGTCCTGTAAGCCTGGGTACTTAGACACAAAGCTTGTACGATGAGATTCAACACATGTGCCATGCACGGCACATGTGACAACTTGCCCAAATTCAATGCCGCCAATAAATTTCTTCCATTGTCACACACCACTTTGCCGATCTCTAGTTGGTGCGGGGTCAGCCACTGATCCACCTGTGCGTTCAGGGCGGACAGGGGTGCTGGTCCGGTGTGGCTCTCTGCTTTCAGGCAAGTCAACCCCAAGACAGCGTGACACTGTCGTTTCCGGGATGTGGAATAGCCCCTGGGGAGCTGGGGGGATTCAGTTGATGTGCAGCCAGACACCGCAGCAGAAGAGGACTCAGCCGAAGAGGTTATGGAAGAGGATGGAGTAGGAGGAGTAGAGGAGGTGGCAGTAGGCCTGCCTGCAAGTCGTGGCAGTGTCACCAACTCCGCTGCAGAGACACGCATTCCATGCTTGTCAGCCGTCAGCAGGTTGACCCAATGCGCAGTGTAGGTGATATCCCTGCCCTGACCGTGCTTTGCAGACCAGGTATCAGTGGTCAGATGGACCCTTGCCCCAACACTGTATGCCAGAGAGAGAGATGCCATGACTTCCTTTTCAATCACTGAGTAGAGGTTTGGGATTGCCTTTTTTGAAAAAAAAATTAGTCCGGGTACCTTCCACTGTGGTGTCCCAATAGCGACAAATTTTTTGAAGGCCTCAGACTCCACCAGCTGGTATGGTAAAAGCTGGCGGGCTAAGAGTTCCGTCAAGCCAGCTGTCAGACGCCGGGCAAGGGGGTGACTCTGTGACATTGGCTTCCTACGCTCAAACATTTCCTTTACAGACACCTGACGGTGGGCAGATGAGATGGAACTGCTGAAGGTGAGAGGCGGAGTGGCGGGTGGTTGAGAGGGGGCAAGGAGGACAGCAGTGGTTGACGTGGCTGAAGATGCTGGACCAGGGGGAGGATGGTGGCTTTGAGCTTGTGTGCTGCTTCTACTCGTCATCATGTGTTGATCCCATAGGCGTTTGTGATGTGCGATCATGTGCCTTCGCAAAGCAGTTGTACCTAGGTGGGTGTTGGATTTCCCACAACTCAGTTTCTTTTGGCACAGGTTGCAAATGGCACACTGCTGAGCTTTGCAATGACGGCATTCTGGTGGTGGCAGCAGCATGTGTTGATTGGCGTGCTTTCTGGCTGACCCCGGGTGCCGATACATGCTGTCTGACTGTGCCACTAGCTCCTTGCGACGACCTCCCCCTGCTTCCAACTCGTCTCCTCCTCCTCTCTGTCTCCCCTTCTGAACTTTCCCCCTCTTCTTCTTCTCTTCGAGCAGGCACCCACGTGGCATCCACGGACACATCGTCATCATCAACCACTTCACTTGTATCTGACACCTCAGCAAAGGAAGCAGCAGCGGGTACAACATCATCATCATCATCACACTGTACGTCCATGTGTGTAATGCTGCCTGACTGAGACATATCCCTGTTATCTACATCCTCTGGCAATAATGGTTGCGCATCACAAATTTCATCCAAATGATGTGTAAATAACTCCTCTGAGGGATCAAGTGAAGCGGCTGTGGTGGCTGTGGTGGTAGTGGTGATGGTGGCGGCGGGCGGGAGAGTGGTAACTTGAGAGCAGGTGACCAAAGCTGAGCTGGAGGAGGATGGTGCGTCAAGGTTCTTAGCGGAAGCTGTTGAAGATTGGGTGTCCTGTGTAAGCCAGTCAACTATTTTCTATTTTGGGTTCAGGGTACGTGGCCTCTGAACACTGGGCATTATTTCAGGGCCAGTGGAAATCACAGCACCACGAACACGAGGGCCCCTGCGGCGTGGCCTACCTCTGCCTGTCATTTTTTATTAGCTAAGTGTTACTATGCGTGCAAGGTACTGTGCCACCCTATATAAGTGGTGGGCAGTGGGCACAGTACAGTCTGTGTGGGCCTGACACACACGGGCTTGCAACTGTGATTATATCACAGAAAAATATTAAATAGAATTTTTTTTTATCTGCGAGGTATTTGTGAGTGAGTGACACCCTGTAACGGTATAAGAGGAGGTCTAGCCACTAGCCAGTGGCCACAATACAGTCTGTGTGGGCCTGACACACACGGGCTTGCAAATGGGATTAGATCACAGAAAAATATTAAATATAATTTTTTTTTATCTGCGAGGTATTTGTGAGTGAGTGACACCCTGTAACGGTATAAGAGGAGGTCTAGCCACTAGCCAGTGGCCACAATACAGTCTGTGTGGGCCCGACACACACGGGCTTGCAACTGTTATTATATCACAGAAAAATATTAAATATAATTTTTTTTTATCTGCGAGGTATTTGTGAGTGAGTGACACCCTGTAACGGTATAAGAGGAGGTCTAGCCACTAGCCAGTGGCCACAATACAGTCTGTGTGGGCCTGACACACACGGGCTTGCAAATGGGATTAGATCACAGAAAAATATTAAATATAATTTTTTTTTATCTGCTAGGTATTTGTAAGTGAGTGACACCCTGTAACGGTATAAGTGGAGGCCTAGCCACTAGCCAGTGGCCACAATACAGTCTGTGTGGGCCTGACACACATGGGCTTGCAAATGGGATTAGATCACAGAAAAATATTAAATAGAATTTTCTTTTATCTGCGAGGTATTTGTGAGTGAGTGACACCCTGTAACGGTATAAGAGGAGGTCTAGCCACTAGACAGTGGCCACAATACAGTCTGTGTGGGCCTGACACACACGGGCTTGCAAATGGGATTATATCACAGAAAAATATTAAATAGAATTTTTATTTATCTGCGGGGTATTTGTGAGTGAGTGACACCCTGTAACGGTATAAGTGGAGGTCTAGCCACTAGCCAATGGCCACAATACAGTCTTTGTGGGCCTGACACACACAGGCTTGCAAATGGGATTATATCACAGAAAAATATTAAATAGAATTTTTATTTATCTGCGGGGTATTTGTGAGTGAGTGACACCCTGTAACGGTATAAGTGGAGGTCTAGCCACTAGCCAGTGGCCACAATACAGTCTGTGTGGGCCTGACACACACGGGCTTGCAACTGGGATTAGATCACAGAAAAATATTAAATATAATTTTTTTTATCTGCAAGGTATTTTCTGTCACACCCTGTATGAATGGTGTGCACACAGTACTGTCTGTGACTGAGCCTGCAGCCTCTCACACACAGGCAGGCAACTGCAATATATGTATTTATAAAATTAAATTAAAAAAGCAGACTGATGTACCAGCCCTGAAAAGGGCTTTTTGGGGTGCTGTCAGGACGCTGTCCTTACAGCAGATAAGTCTGTGGACACAGAACAATGCCCTAGCTAACGCTTTCCCTATTGAATCAGCAGCAGCACTGTCCCTCCTCTCACACACGGGCAGACAACTGCAATATATGTATATATAAAAAAAATAAAAAAAAAGCAGACTGATGTACCAGCCCTGAAAAGGGCTTTTTTGGGTGCTGTCAGGATGCTGTCCTTACAGCAGGTGAGTCTGTGGACACAGAACAATGCCCTAGCTAACGCTTTCCCTATTGAATCAGCAGCAGCAGCAGCAGCACTGTCCCTCCTCTCACTGAGAATGCAGATTCCGAATGAATCTAAAATGGATGCTGTCCAGGAGGTAAGAGGGTCTGGGAGGGAGGGTTTGCTGCTGATTGGCTGGAATGTGTCTGCTGACTGTGAGGTACAGGGTCAAAGTTTACTCAATGATGATGTATAGGGGGCGGACCGAACATCGCATATGTTCGCCCGCCGCGGCGAACGCGAACAAGCTATGTTTGCCGGGAACTATTCGCCGGCGAACTATTGGGGCCATCTCTACTCCTCATCCTCCAGAATTGTGCCCTGGCTGGACAATTGTGTACCTTGGGTTTGTGGGTGCAGGAACCCACCCTCGGAGCCACTTGGGAATGATTGGCCGGAAACCCTACAAAATGATCCCTCTTCCTCCTCCTCCTCCTGTGCCACATCCTCTTCCATCATCGCCAGGAGCGTTTTTTCAAGGAGGCATAGAAGTGGGATAGTAACACTGAGAACGGCGTTATCGGCACTGGCCATATTGGTGGAGTACTCGAAACAGCGCAACAAGGAACACAGGTCTCGCATGGAGGCCCAGTCATTAGTGGTGATGTTCCGCCGAGCGACTCACCCGTGCGCGCTGCAGCTGAAGCTCCACTATCGCCTGCTGAGGCTCGCACAGTCTGGCCAGCATGTGCAAGGTGGAGTTCCACCTTGTGGGCACGTCGCATATGAGGCGGTAAGCGGGAAGGCCGAAGTTACGCTGCAGCGCTGACAGGCGAGCAGCAGCTGGGTGAGAACGCCGAAAGCGTGCACAGACGGCCCGCACTTTATGCAGCAGCTCTGACATATTAGGGTAATTTTTAAGGAATCTCTGCACCACCAAATTCAGCACATGCGCCAGGCAAGGGATGTGCGTCAAACCGGCTAGTCCCAGAGCTGCTACGAGATTTCGCCCATTATCGCACACCACCAGGCCGGGCTTGAGGGTGACTGGCATAAACCACTTATCGGTCTGTTGTTCAAGGCCCGTCCACAGCTCCAGCGCGGTGTGGGGTTTGTCCCCCAAACAGATACGTTTTAAAATTGCCTGCTGTCGTTTACCCCTGGCTGTGCTGAAGTTGGTGGTGAAGGTGTTACGCTGACCGGAAGAAGAGCTGGTAGAGGATGAGGAAGTGGGTAGAGGGGCCCTGCAATCCTCGGTGGTGGAAGGACATGCGCCAAACTGCTATCCTCCTCAGGCCGAGCCACCACTGCATTTACCCAGTGTGCTGTTATGGAGATATAACGTCCCTGAGCATGCTTACTGGTCCACGTATCCGTAGTCAGGTGCACCTTGCCACAGATGGCGTTGCGCAGTGCACACATGATTTTGTCCCCTACTTGGTTGTGCAGGGAAGGGATGGCTCGTCTGGAAAAGTGGTGGTGGCTGGGCACGATGTACTGTGGAACAGCCACCGCCATAATGCCTTTAAGACTATCAGTCTCCACCAGACGGAATGACAGCATTTCAAAGGCAAGTAATTTAGAAATGCTGGCATTCAGGGCTAGGGATCGCGGGTGGGTAGAGGGGTACTTCCTCTTCCTCTCCAGCGTTTGGGAGATTGAGAGCTGAACGCTTCCGTGGGACATTGTGGAGATGCTTGGTGTCCCAGGTGTTGGTGTTGCTGGCAGATCCTCTGTTTGCGGGGTGGCAGGTGGCACTGTCACTCCAGAGGTGGATGAAGAGGCCGAGACTGCAGCAGAAGAGGAAGCAGGAGGAGCCAGAGACCTTTCTTGGTTTTTGAGGTGTCTACTCCACTGCAGCTCGTGCTTTGCACTTAAATGCCTAGTCATGCAGATTGTGCTCAGGTTGAGAACGTTTATGCCTCGCTTCAGGCTCTTATTGCACAGCGTGCAAACCACTCGTGTCTTGTCGTCAGTACATATTCTGAAGAACTGCTACGCCAGGGAACTCCTTGGAGCTGGCTTTGGTGTGCTCGGTCCCTTGCTGCATTGGGCAGCAGCAGGCGTACTGTCTAGAGGACGGCCGCTCTGCTTTTGCACCCTGCTCCCTCTTCTGCTGTGCTGGTGGCTCTGTGCGACCACCGCCTCTTCCTCCGAACTACATAGGTCACTCGCATGACCTTGATTCCATGTAGGGTCGAGGAACTCATCTTCCTCCACATTATCTTCCACCCAGTCTTCACCCCTGCCTTCCTTGTCGGTCTGCACACTTTCGAAAGCCCCAGCAGTTGGCACCTGTGTTTCGTCATCATCCGAGATGTGCTGCGATGGTCCTCCCATGTACTCATCTTGAAAAATAAGTGGTTAGGCATCTCTTCCACTTCTGGGGCAGGGTTAGGTGGATGGCCCTGGGAAACCCTGCTAACAGAGTCTTCAAAAAGCAGAAGAGACTGCTGCATGACTTGGGGCTCAGACTGCTTGGCTGATTTGCAAGGGGGTGAGGTGAAATACTGATGGACATCGGCTGCAGGTGTCAACTGTGGTCTTTTAGCAGGAGACTGGGTGGGAGACAATGTGAAGGAACTGGATCCACTGTCAGCAACCCAATCTACTATCGCCTGTACTTGTTCAGGCCTCACCATTCATAGAGCCGCATTAGGCCCAACCAAATTCCGCTGAAGGTTCTGTCGCCTACTCGCACCTGAGAAAGGGGTTTCACTTGTGCATTTAGCTGGCACAGATCGACCATGTGCTCTCCCTGCAACAGGAGCTCCACCAGCAGCACCACGTCCTGGGCCACATCCCTTATTTGACTCTCTCCTCATATTTTTTGAATGTAGGATCTTGCCTTAAATGGGTGTATAATTAATAGTAGAATAGAACGACAGTATGTAAAGGGTGTATCTCACACGGCCTTAACCAGACTAGGTCTCAATTAAAGATTTCTTTGCCCAAAATGGCAGTATTTCAAATGCCTGAATCAAACCCCTGTATATAAAGGGTGTATCTCACACGACCTGACCCACTCTAGGCCTCAATTAAAGATTTCTTTGCCCAAAATTGCAGTATTTCAAATGCCTGAATCAAACCCCTGTATGTAAAGGGTGTATCTCACACGGCCTGAACCACTGTAGGCCTGAATTAAATATTGGTGCTCCAAATGGCGGTATTTCAAATCTCTGAATCTAACCCAAATGTATTAAGGGTGTATCTCACAATGACATCTGCATCAAAGGATGCCAACAATTATTTTTTTTGCCCAAACGAGTGTTTGTTTAACAACTGAATTTGACAGCAGCATATAAGCCTGTAATTTCACACGTGCTGATGCTGCAAGGCCTGAAAATAGTGTTTTTTGGCTAAAAAGTGTGATTTTAAAACCCCAGAAAATGATGGCTGTAGTTCTAGCTTAAATTGCACACTGACTAATCCAGATGTTGTATATTGCCCAAAAAGTTTTTTTTTTTTGTAACAGAATATGAAAGCTGTATATATTAAACTTGAATTTAACATTTGCAGATCAGGAAAATAGTGTTTTTTGGCAAAAAAGTGTGTTTTTAAAACCCCAGAAAATGATGGGTTTATTTCGAGCTTAAATTGCACACTGACTAATCCAGATTTTGTAGATTGCCAAAAAAGTGTTTTTTGGTAACAGAATATGAAAGCTGTATATATTAAACTTGAATTTAACACTTGCAGATCAGGAAAATAGTGTTTTTTGGCAAACAAGTGTGTTTTTAAAACCCTAGAAAATGATGGCTGTATTTCTAGCTTAAATTGCACACTGACTAATCCAGATGTTGTATATTGCGGGAATTGGGGTTTTCAATGTCCCAAAAGCTCAGATGCAGTGTTGGTGCACTGAGCTTGCAAAAAATGTCTGCCGCCGCCGCCCACCTAATTGACTTATTAAAGTTATTTTTTTTCGGTCACTGGGCTCAGGGCAGGATAAAAAAAATTGTGCCCTGCACCCACAAAAGACAATGTATGTAGATCGCTGAGTTAGATTCAGATTTTGAGCAAAGAGTCTCTCCTATTCTCTCCCTGAAATCACCAACAGCATCCTCTCCCTACACTAATCACAGCAGAGTGACGTGCAGCGCTACGTGACTCCAGCTTATATAGAGGCTGGGTCACATGCTACACTGGCCAATTACAGCCATGTCATTAGTAGGCATGGCTGTGATGGCTTCTAAGGTCAGACAGTTAACCGCTTGTTGATTGGCTGCTCTGCAGCCTTTCAATAAGCGCCAAGAAAGCGCCGAACACCGGACCCGAACCAAAACTTTTACTGAAATGTTCGGGTCTGGGTCTACAAATCCTAAAGTTAGATACGAACCAGAACTTTACAGTTCGGGTTCGCTCAACCCTAATCCTGATGCATCCTGAACGGATTTCTCTCCTTTCAGAACGCATGGGAAGGAAACTGATCAGTTCTTTTCCGGTATTGAGCCCCTATGACAGAACTCAGTGCCGAAAAAGAAAAACGCTAGTGTGAAAGTACCTTTAAACCCCATCTGACACTTCTCTGCCCAAGCCTCCAATCTATCCAGATCCCTCTGTAGCAGTATAATGTCCTCTTCCGTGTTAATTACTTTACACAGTATAGTGTCATCTGCAAAAATTGACATTTTACTGTGCAAGCTTTCTACAAGATCATTAATGAACATATTGAAGAGGATAGGTCCCACTACTGACCCCTGTGGTAACCCACTAGTGACAGTGACCCGATCTGAGTGTGTACCATTAATAACCACCCTCTGTATTCTATCACTGAGCCAGTTACTTACCTACATACAGACATTTTCCCCCAGTCCAAGCATTCTCATTTTATATACTAACCTTTTATGCGGTACAGTGTCAAATGCTTTTGAGAAGTCCAGATATATGACATCCATTAATTCGCCGCCATCAAGTCTAGAACTTACCTCCTCATAGAAACTGATTAAATTAGTTTGACATAACCGATCCATCATGAAGCCATGCTGATATGGCTTTATTCAGAAGGCAGCCCAATGCAGTTCAGAGGCTACCCAATGACTTGCACGGCATCGGGAACTGCCTTCTACGGGAGCCGAGGAGATCCAGCCTCAAGCTGGGTCTCCTAGACAACCTGTTAGTGTATGACTCAGGCAATGCATTACAATACAGATGGATTGTAATGCATTGCAGAGGGGATAAGACCCCCAAAAGTGAACATCAGAAAAAAAGTAAATGGAGAGTTTTGAACCCCACCTGTAGAGATTACTCCTTTTTTTCTTCTGCCCACGAAACATACTCCAGGTTAGATTATTTCTTCATACATCACAGAGATATTCAATTATTGAAAAAAGCTAACTATAAATCCTTCCATCTCTCGGACCACGCCCCTTTACTGATGCATCTTTCCCTCAGAGATGACACAATTAAAAGGTGTAAATGGTCGCTAAATGAAAGTTTATTGAAACACCCTGACGATGTCACAGCTCTTGCAACTAATATAGATTCTTTTTTTCTCTGAAAATATACAGGCAGGTACTTGTAACTCCTTGATTTGGGAAACGCATAAAGCCTTCATTAGAGGCAGACTTATCAGACTAGGAGCTTATAAAAAAAAACAAAGTGAAAAACAGATACCAGATCTCCGGTCTCAAATTCACATCCTTGAGTTGGCCCATAAGCTTTCATTAGAGAAAAAGATCATGAATGACCTTATCACCTTGAGATCTAAACTACTTGACCTGTTAGACCAGAAAAATCTGAAATATTTATATCTAGCGAAACTCAGCAAATTTTTAGAAGATAATAGATGCGGTAAGAGACTGGCTAGACTCCTCAGAAAACAGAAAAATAAGTCATATATCACCAAAATTAGAGCTCAAAAGAACTTCTTAAAACTTTCAACTTCTGATATTATAGAGGTATTTAGACAATACTACGAAGAGTTATATAACCTTGGAAAAAGTTTGCCTGCCCCAACAGATCTAAAATCCAAAAGGGGCATAGATGCCCGTGATAAGAACATAGTCCTACCAATTTACAAATCGCTAGTCAAACCACACATGGAGTACTGTGTACAGTTCGGGGCTCCTGTAAACAAGGAAGACATAGCAGAGCTGGAGAGGGTCCAGAGGAGGGCAACTAAAGTAATAACTGGAATGGGGCAACTACAGTACCCTGAAAGATTATCAAAATTAGGGTTATTCACTTTAGAAAAAATACCACTGAGGGGAGATCTAATTAATATGTATAAATTTATCAGGGGTCAGTACAGAGATCTATCCCGTCATCTATTTATCCCCAGGACTGTGACTGACGAGGGGACATCCTCTACGTCTGGAGGAAAGAAGGTTTGTACACAAACATAGAAAATCATTCTTTACGGAAAGAGCAGTGAGACTATGGAACTCTCTGCCTGAGGAGGTGGTGATGGTGATTACAATAAAGGAATTCAAGAGGAACCTGGATGTATTTCTGGAGCGTAATAATATTACAGGCTATAGCTACTAGAGAGGGGTCGTTGATCCAGGGAGTTAGTCTGATTGCCTGATTGGAGTCAGGAAGGAATTTTTTATTCCCCAAAGTGGGGAAAATTGGCTTCTACCTCACAGGTTTTTTTTTTGCCTTCCTCTGGATCAACTTGCAGGATAACAGGCCGATCTGGATGGACAAATGTCTTTTTTCGGCCTTATGTACTCTGTTACTATGTTACATGGTGTCAAAAAAACAGACCAGCAAAATTTGCCTTCCAAAAACCGTATGGCATTCCTTTCCTTCTGCGCCCTGCCGTGTGCCCGTACAGCAGTTTACGACCACATATGGTTTTTTTCTGTAAACTACAGAATCAGGGCGATAAATTTTGTTTGGCTATTAACCCTTGCTTTGTAACTGGAAAAAAAATATTAAAATGGAAAATCCGCCAAAAAAGTTAAATTCTGAAATTTCATCTCTATTTTCCATTAATTCTTGTGGAAAACCTAAAGGGTTAACAAAGTTTTAGTGGTTTCTATTATGTAAGCCTCACAAAGTGACTTCAGACCTGAAATGGTCCTCAAAAAGTGTGTTTTTGACATTTTCAGAAAAATTTCAAGATTTGCTTCTAAAATTCTAAGCCTTGTAACGTCCCCAAAAAATAAAATGGCATTCCGAAAAGGATCAAAACATGAAGTAGACATATGGGGAATGTAAAAAAATAACTATTTTTGGAGGTATTACTATCTATTATAAAAGTAGAGAAATTGAAATTTGGAAATTTGATAATTTTTAAAATTTTTTGGTAAATTTGGTATTTTTTTAATAAATATATATATATTTTTTTACTCCATTTTACCAGTGTCATGAAGTACAATATGTGACAAAAACTATCTCAGAATGGCCTGGATAAGTAAAAGCGTTTTAAAGTTATTAACACATAAAGAGACACTGGTCGGATTTGCAAAAAATGGCCTGGTCCTTAAGGTGAAAATGAGCCCGGTCCATAAGGGGTTAATGGGGAATTTACATTCTACATTTCATCTGTCAGTTTATTTTCTTCAGTGAATACAGTGGAGAAAAAAATATTGAATAGCTGTCAAGGATGTAGTAGGGGAGAACACCAAAAGACAACAAGAAGGAAGGGAAAAGACACTAGGCCTTACCGCTATGGAAGGAAAAGGGTCACCACTTATAAAACCCTGCTCCTGGCCCTAACTCCTATCCATATGGGCACCTCTCGATGGTAGAGATGCCCATACACAGGAACCTAGAAAACCCTGGTGGCCCTCGGATGCACTAATGGTAATGATAGGGCAGAGACAACCCGCTCCTTCCCTGGTAAGATAGCTCTCCCGGACAGGTTTTCCAGGGGTAGTGACAATTTCATCCCTTTCAGGGAGTCATGTAAATTATACTTTAGGCTGCGTCCATACTCTTCTGGTGATGTGGGTATGATTATTTCATTGCTTAAAGAGGACGCCCAATCTTGGGCTTTTTCTCTGCCGACCGGATCATCGTCCCTCCGGTCGGTAGATGAATTCTTTAGAGCCTTGGGTCTTATCTATGATGACCCGGATCGGATCTCTCAGGCCGAGACCAAGTTACTGGGTTTTCGGCAGGGAGAATGTTCTGCGGAGACCTATTGCTCTAAATTTAGGAGATGGGCTACGGATACAGAGTGGAACGATTCTGCTATCCGTAGCCAATTCTGCCAGGGTCTCTGCAGACGCATTGGCTTTTCATGAAAATCCTGAGTCATTGGAAGCAGCTATGTCCCTTGCTGTACGTCTTGATAGACGCCTGATGGAGAGATCTAGGGGTCCTCACCTTCAGGACGTACTGTCCAATAAGGGTACTGCTTCCTTTGACACTTATGGTGGAGAGACACGGGTGGTTGTGCCTTGTGATGAGCCTATGCAGTTAGGAGGAGCTACTCCTAGAACTACTGGCAAAAGCTTGGGTCATGTGAAAGGAGTCTGCTTTTGTTGTGGCAAGAAGGGACATTTTGTAAATATTTGTCCGTACTTGCAGCATCAAGGTGTAAACAAAAAGAAAAAAAAGTTTAATCCCCAAATTACTATTGTTAGTGTGGGTGAGGAGCAAGAAAACCTACTTTTATCTTTTACTGGTAGTACCCATTTTCTCCTGTCTGCCGAGGTGGCGCTAGAGTCCAAAACTGTGAAAATCGAAGCATTTATCGACAGTGGGGCAGGAGTCAACTTGATTGATGGACAGTTTGTACGCATTCACGGGTTGACTGCTAATGCATTAGAGAATAGTATTGCTGTCTTTGCAATTGACTCAGCACCTCTCGCCCAAAAATGCCTGTCGCAGGTAGTGAATGACATTAATTTAAGAGTGGGTGATTTGCATCAGGAATCTGTCTCCTGTTATGTGTTGGAGGGTCTGCCTGCTCCGTTGGTGTTGGGCTTACCATGGTTAAGCAAACATAACCCTAACATCGATTGGCAAGCGAGAAAGATTCTCGATTGGAGTGATTTTTGCATGGACAACTGTCTTAATGCATTGTTCTCTATGGTTACCACTAAAACTGTACCCTCGTTCATTTCTGAATTTTCTGATGTGTTTTCTGAAAGTGGTAATCAGCAGTTGCCTCCGCACCGGGAGTATGACTGTCCCGTCAATCATATTCCCAGAGCTAAATTGCCCAAATCTCGGTTGTATAATCTTTCGGAACCCGAAAGAAAGGCTATGCGAGAGTATATCACCGAGAGTTTGGCAAAGGGACATATTAGACCATCCAAGCCCCTAGTGGCTGCTGGATTTTTCTTTGTAAAGAAAAAGGATGGTACCCTGAGACCATGTCTGGACTTCCTTGAGCTCAATCGTATTACTGTCCGTGATCTTTACCCCCTTCATTTGATTCCGGATTTGTTTAGTCAGATTGTCGGTGCCAAGGTGTTCTCTAAATTGGATCTGAGGAGGGCATATAATCTGGTAGGGATCAAGGAGGGGGATGAGTGGAAGACTGCTTTTAATACCCCTGAGGGTCATTTTGAAAACCTGGTCATGCCCTTTGAGTTAACCAATGTTCCTGCGTTTTTTTAACACTTTGTCAATGACATCTTTCATCATCTGGTGGGGAGGTTTGTCGTTGTATACCTTGATGACATACAAATTTTTTCGCCTAATATGGAGACTCATCAGGATCATGTGAGACAGGAGTTACAGATCCTAAGAGAGAATAAGTTGTATGCTAAGATGAAAAAGTGTGTATTTGCTGTACAGGAAGTGCAATTTCTGGGTTACCTGCTCTCATCCTCAGGTTTTCGTATGGATCCCGAGAAGGTCCATGCCGTGTTGGACTAGGAACGACCCGAAAATCTGAAAGCGCTTATGCGGTTTTTGGGGTTAACCAACTACTACCATAAATTTATTTTGAACTTTTCATCGGTGGTTAAACCTTTAACAGACATGACTAGGAATGGGGCTGATATTTCTATCTGGTCTGATGCAGCATTACAGGCCTTTTCTGCTGTGAAAGAATGTTTTGCTTCGGCCCCTATTCTGGTGCAACCGGACGTGTCTCAGCCATTTATTGTTGAGGTATACGCTTCTGAGGTAGGGGTAGGAGCAATATTGTCGCAGGGTCCTTCACCCAGTAAATGGCGCCCATGTGCATTTTTCTCTAAAAAACTCTCCACTGCTGAAAAGAATTATGATGTGGGGAATAGGGAATTGCTGGCCATTAAGTTGGCGTTCGAGGAATAACGGCATTGGTTGGAAGGAGCAATTCATCCTATTACGGTAATTACGGATCACAAGAATCTGGCCTACTTGGAGTCAGCTAAGCGACTGAACCCAAGGCATGCTAGATGGTCATTGTTTTTCACCAGATTTAACTTCATCGTCACTTACCGCCCTGGGGTTAAGAACGTCACGATGCTTTGTCACGTAGCTTTCCTGGGGGGGGGGGGGGGTGAGTCTAATGACCCTAGTCCCATTTTATCTGAAGGGGTGGGTATATCTGCTCTTTATCCTGATCTCGAGGCCAGGGTGTTGGAGGCACAGGAGGATGCTCCGGACTCTTGTCCTCAGGGCAAGTTGTTTGTTCCCTCCGAATTACGTCACAAGGTGTTCGAGGAACATCACTGTACGGTGCTTGCTGGGCACTCTGGGAGTAGATCGACTGTCTATCTCATCTCTCGCAGATTCTGGTGGCCGGGGTTCCAAAAGTGTATTGAGGACTATGTGTCAGCCTGTGGTACCTGTGCACGTGCTAAGGTGACACATACTCGGCCTTCCGGATCTCTGATTCCATTGCCCATCTCGTCCAGACCCATTTGTCCATTTTATCACGGATTTACCGAATTCATAAGGGTTTAATGGGGAATTTACATTCTACATTTCATCTGTCAGTTTATTTTCTTCAGTGAATACAGTGGAGAAAAAAATATTGAATAGCTGTCAAGGATGTAGTAGGGGAGAACACCAAAAGACAACAAGAAGGAAGGGAAAAGACACTAGGCCTCACCGCTATGGAAGGAAAAGGGTCACCACCTATAAAACCCTGCTCCTGGCCCTAACTCTTATCCGTATGGGCACCTCTTGATAGTAGAGATGCCCATACACAGTAACCTAGAAAACCCTGGTAGCCCTCGGATGCCCTAATGGTAATGATAGGGCAGAGACAACCCGCTCCTTCCCTGGTAAAGGAACCAGCGTCTCGCTGAGGCCTAGCAAACAACAAAGGTGGGGGGGAATACAAAATACAACAAGCGGAACACTTAACTTCTGAGGCTGATGGATGATGGATAACCAGGACTTCAACTAGAACCACACTCCAGCTCTTCCAAAAACCAAATTAAGCTATCCAGAGCAAGGAGTGATGGGTAAAGTCAGACTAAATAGGGGGTGGTAAAGGTCACATGATCCACACCTGAACAGGAGGTGTGGACATACAAGCAACACACAGACAAAGTGAAACTAAAACCAAAAGAGGCTGTCAGATCACTAATGTGCAGATAATCTTTCAGACCTTCTAAAACCTGTCACCGGTGTGACAATAGCTTTGCTTTCTCCTCATCGCTCTCTGCAACTCCTCCCTCATCACTCTGTAAAGGGCCGACACCTTCAGATTTATACTTTTTACCATTTATATAATTGAAGAACATTTTAGGGTTAGATTTACTCTCTTTGGCAATTAATCTCTCGGTCTCTAGTTTGGCCGCTTTTATTTGATTTTTACATATTCTATTTTTTTTCAGTGCTTCCTCACAACCCTCCTGTTTTAGTGATTCAAATGCTTTTGTTTTGTCATTTATTGCTTTCTTTACAGTTCTATTTATCCACATAGTTTTTTTTCTTGTTCCTTAACCCTTTATTCCCATAAGGTATGCACCTCTCACAATTACATTTTAAAAATATCCCATTTTGTGTCTTTTTTTTTTCTTTTTTTTTTTGAGGACTTTGTGAAGTCTGGTATTTTTGTTCCTCCCTGAAGAAACACTCTTTTGAATGACAATTGGAAGGTTATTACTTTATGGTCACCATTTCCCAGGTGCCCCCCAATCTGCACATCTGTTGTTTTGTCAGGTCTATTGGTTGATACTAAGTCCATCATGGCCATCCCTCTAGTCAGGTCCTGAACCAGTTTACATAAAGGCAGACCCCTCCCCCTCTCTGGTTTTGGCGATCCTTTCTAAACAGACTGTAACCCTGTACATTAACTGCCCAGTCATAGCTATCATACAGCCATGTCTCAGTTATTCCCACAATATCATAGTCCTCCTCACACATCACTAATTCCAGTTCCCCAGTTTTATTAGTCAGGCTTTTGTCATTAGTATACATACAATTAAGAAGTTTATGTATATTTTTTTACCCTACACCTTTCCATCTGAACTGTTCTAGTCCCTCCTTCCATTCCTCCTCCAGTCCCATTACCTTGCCCCCGGTCTCTATCTTCCCATCCTATAGCGTAATTACTCTCCCCCCAGTCCCTAGTTTAAACACTCCTCCAACCTTTTAGCCATGTTCTCCCCCAACACAGCTGCCCCTTCCCCATTGAGGTGCAGCCCATCCCTACGATAGACCATGTAGCCGACAGAGAAGTCTGCCCAGTTCTCCAGGAACCCAAACCCCTCCTTCCTACACCAGTTCTTGAGCCACTTGTTAACCTCCCTAATCTCCCGCTGCATTTCTTGTGTGGCTCGTGGTACCAGTAGTATTTCGGAAAACACTACCTTTGAGGTCCTTGCCCTAAGCTTTTGTCCTAAATGCCTAAAATCATTTTTAAGGATGCTCCACCTACCTCTAACTTTGTCATTGGCTCTGATAAGGACCATGACTGCTGAATATTCTCCAGCCCCTTCCAGTAATCTGTCAACATGATCCGCGATGTGTCGAACTCGAGCGTCAGAAAGACAACACACCGTTCGACGATCCCAGTCTTTGTGACAGATCGCCCTATCTGTACCCCTAATAATTGAGTCTCCCAGTACCAGCACCTGTCTGGCCTGCCCTGCTCTCCAGGTCCCCTGCTTACTAGAGCTGACATTCCTCTGACTGGCAGAGGAAGTGTCTGGCTGCAGCAGTGCATCCCCTGAACTGACATCCCCCCCATCTGCCAACCTTGCAAACTTGTTGGAGTGTGTCAGATCAGGACTACCCTCCCTGGCACTCTTCCATCTACCCCACTTTCTAACTGTTATCCAGCTAGCTACCTCACTTTCCTGAGCCTCCTCGCTACCACCCTCCCCCACATCTACCCCATAAAGTGCTTGCTCAGTGAGCAACAAACTCTTTTCCAAATTGTCAATTCTTCGTGTTGAAACTCGCCTGATTAGATACATGATGTGCGATTCCAAATGGGCAAGATATGCACCCTCAAACGGCTGTTCCAGGACTGTATACATTAGACAAGATGTGCACTGGACTGCACTGTCACTAATGGAACACATACTAAATGGGGATTACGCAAGAAAAGAGAAAAAATACAATATAGTGCAGTGATAAGAATCAAATTTACTGTAGTCTCCTCCAAAAGTCCCTGAATATCAAGTCACGTAATCTAAAGTCACACACTTAATACAAACACACACTTGAACTCAAACACGCGAATGCTCACAAACTCGCGTTGTTTGTCTTCTTGTATAAGTTCAGCTCTCAAATCAGACTGCTTTTTTTCCTCTGGATTCAAAGGACCAAGCTGCCCTCAAGACTAGTGATGATCGGCAGGGGCAAAATTCAAATTTGTGATATTTTGCGAATATTTTGTAGAATATTCATCATATATTCGTGAATTCGAGATTATATTCTTGATTGTGAAAATCGGCAATGTATTATTTGCGTAATGTGCGAGAAATACCTGCGTGGGGTAGACAACTTTTCTTTTGTTTGCTAGGGATGTTGCTAATCTGTGACAAAGCCTTCTCATTGGCACACAAGCTAGAAGGGAGGAATGATCACCTGATATGTACTGCATTTAAAAACAAAACAAAAAAATCCCTGAATAATCGTCATTACGAATATATAGCACTATATTCTAAATATTCACAAATTCTCGAAGTGTCGATATTTGCGAAAAAAAAATTGCTTTTCGAATATTCGTGCTCAACACTACTCAAGACTGGCTATTTAACCTCTCCTAATTTGATAGCCACAACCTAATTACTCACCTGTGCAAGACCCTGCGCAACACCAAACTCGCGTTGTTTGTCTGCTTGTATAAGTGCAGCTCTCAAACCAGACTGCTTTTTTTTTTCTCTGGATTCAAATGCACCCTAACTCAGAATTCTCTGAAGTGAATTTAAAAATGTTTCTTTCTGAACCAGACATCCCTTTTAACCTGCAATCACTTACATGGCATGCGGTTCCTTGAACTTGCCAACTTGTTGTATGTGGTACATGAGGTCTCCACCATTCACATACTCCATAACAAAGTAAAGACGATCCTAAAATAACAGCAAGAGTATTAGTGGAAGATTAAGCAAATATCTTCATACGTTTAGAAGACAGCCCATTTACTTTAGTAGATGTCTTGAGGATACAGCCCATTTTTTTTTATTTTTCAGCTGATGTTAGCTTATGCTCTGTTATCTCGGGAGTATTCAGATAAATGATGTTTTCAATCAAAGAATTTCTAAGTGAATTTCTATGTAGATTTTTATTGGGTGGAGCTTGTATACTTCAGTAAGTAAGGCTTTAACCAATCACAGTATGACTGGGGCTACATGGCGCAAGTTGCGCAATGTTGGATCTAATGATTATCAATGCTGTCGCAGTGCAACATATAACATACCATGACTGTAATGAAACAATAGCAAAACATCCAGACCTGATGGATTTTGTGTCGCAGGTTGCAAGGTGCATGCAACTTTTCCTACATCGAGATTAATATAAGTTGCTTACAATATGTGATTACCCTGCCACTTTTCTGCGACTTGGCAGAGTTTTTACAGCAATATCACAGCTCAAAAATAGTTGCATGACAGTAAGTTGTAGACAAGTCACACATACAGTACAGACCAAAAGTTTGGACACACCTTCTCATTCAAAGAGTTTTCTTTATTTTCATGACTATGAAGGCATCAAAACTATGAATTAACACATGTGGAATTATATACATAACAAACAAGTGTGAAACAACTGAAAATATGTAATATTCTAGGTTCTTCACAGTAGCCACCTTTTGCTTTGATTACTGCTTTGCACACTCTTGGCATTCTCTTGATGAGCTTCAAGAGGTAGTCCCCTGAAATGGTGTTACAACAGTCTTGAAGAAGTTCCCAGAGATGCTTAGCACTTGTTGGCCCTTTTGCCTTCACTCTGCGGTCCAGCTCACCCCAAACCATTTCGATTGGGTTCAGGTCCGGTGACTGTGGAGGCCAGGTCATCTGGCGCGGCACCCCATCACTCTCCTTCATGGTCAAATAGCCCTTACTTTCAAAGTTTTCCCAATTTTTCGGCTGACTGACTGACCTTCATTTCTTAAAGTAATGATGGCCACTCGTTTTTCTTTACTTAGCTGCTTTTTTCTTGCCATAATACAAATTCTAACAGTCTATTCAGTAGGACTATCAGCTGTGTATCCAGCTGACTTCTCCTTAACGCAACTGATGGTCCCAACCCCATTTATAAGGCAAGAAAACCCACTTATTAAACCTGACAGGGCACACCTGTGAAGTGAAAACCATTTCAGGGGACTACCTCTTGAAGCTCATCAAGAGAATGCCAAGAGTGTGCAAAGCAGTAATCAAAGCAAAATGTGGCTACTTTGAAGAACCTAGAATATGACATATTTTCAGTTGTTTCACGCTTGTTTGTTATGTATATAATTCCACATGTGTTAATTCATAGTTTTGATGCCTTCAGTGTGAATCTACAATTTTCCTAGTCATGAAAATAAAGAAAACTCTTTGAATGAGAAGGTGTGTCCAAACTTTTGGTCTGTACTGCATATATATTTTTTTATCTCATGACTTGCTGTTGGGCGACACATGTCACTCTGTAGCCCCAGCATAACTGTTCCTCAGAAGGTCAAATGACAGACCAGTCAACAATTTATAGGTATTAGCGCCTGTTACGTTATGTATTCTAAGAGGGTTTGACCGGATGGTCCCAGATATTCAAGAATATAAAATAAAAAATAAACTTAAAAAAAGTTTTAAGCCACTATTGAAAAGTTGCTAATTACATGCTATTTGTTTTCTTAAGTATTGGATTCAACTCTGACCAGTCTATCATCTAAGATAGTCTGAAACATAAAACCAATCTTATCAGTGGTTTAGGCTGCTTCTCTATCTCTCCCTCATGCTTAAGGGTTCTTGCACATAGCTGTTTCTGCTTTTTTGGTCCCCAAATTGGGGATCTGCAGTGTGTGTGTGTGTGTGTGTGTGTGTGTGTGTGTGTGTGTGTGTGTGTGTGTGTGTGTGTGTGTGTGTGTGTGTGTGTGTGTGTGTGTGTGTGTGTGTGTGTGTGTGTGTGTGTGAGTGTGTGTGTGAGAGTCAGGGATGGACTGGGACAATAAAGTGGCCTTGGACTTCAGCCAGACCGGCCCACTTTATTTTTCCCAAACACACTCAAAAAAATAATGGTATCCACAGATCCCCCCCATAAGTGTCATCCACAGACCCCCCCCCCCATAAGTGTCAATGTCATCCACATGACAGACCCCCCCCCATAACAGTGCCATCCACAGATCCCCCTCCCTATAACAGTGCCGTCATCCATAGATCCCCCTCCCCGCCACTCACAGTAGTATACATTAATAAATCGGTATCCTGCAGGCTGCAGACAGTAACTTTAATTTTAACACAGGCTGTGGGGATAATAAAAACTGAGCATGGTGATGGTGATCACCTTACTAGGCAAGCCACTGCCAAACAGTGCACAGTGCGTGCCATACAGAGCCCACATAGGGCACCACCTATGCATACAAAATGAAAGAAAGCAAGGGGCACATCCGTGCAGGACGTAATTTGCAGCAGCAAAATCCACAACAAAATATGTGAGTTACATGCAGATTTTACAGCAGATCTGTGCACTGCAAAGGAGGGAATCCGCAGCATAAACTGACTGCAGACTTAAAACCGCACCACAGGTCAATGTATGCTGTAAATAGTGTGGATTTAATGGATGCAAATCTACAGCATATCAGTGCACGCATCCTTGAAGGGGTTATGTCTCTTCAGCAAGTGGCATTTATCTTGTAGAGAAAGTTAATACAAGGCACTTACTAATGTATTGTGATTGTCCATATTGCTTCCTTTGCTGGCGGGAGTCATTTTTCCATCACATTATGCACTGCTCGTTTCCATGGTTTTGACCACCCTGTAATCCAGCAGCGGTGGTCACACTATAGGAGTAGCCGGGATTGTGGAGTGCACATAGTTTGGTGCTTTTTTCGACCACCAATGCTGGATTACAGGGAGGTCGTAACCATGATGACGAGCCATGTATAATGTGCTGGGAGACATTTTGTCTCTATGGCACTATCTGCCCTAATAGTGATACAGTGCCCACATAGAGCACGATAGTGCCCTCCTATTCACAGAAAAATAGCGCATTTGTACCCATATAGTACCTACCTAGGTGCATAGAAAGTGCCATACTTTGGCTCTATGTCGGCACTGTATGACTGTGGCCAAAGTACTGTAGGTTTTCACTTTAGGTAGGTACTGTATGGCACCATAAGCAAGAAATACACCATTTATCTGTGCATAACATGGCGCTATCTGAGCACTGTATGACCGTGGGAAGACCTGGGCATACTATGCTCAGATAAGTTGTGTATTTAGTGTCTACAGTGCCCACAAAGTGCCATATCATACCTACCTAGAGCTAAAACGTGGGCAGAAAGTGCCATACTTTGCCTATAATTATACTCTGTCTACACAAGTATGGCGCTTTCCGAGTATGGGTTCTATATGGCACTATGTGGGCACGACAGGCACTAAATGCGCCATTTATCTGTGGATAGTATGGCACTATCTGCCCACAATCATACAGTGCCCACATAGAACCAAATATCGCCGTACCCACACTATTATATGGCAGTGCCCAGAGCGCCATATGTTGACTATGTGGGCAGATAGTGCCCTACTATGCCCAGATAAATAGTGCCCTTAGTGACTGCAGTGCCACACTGTACCCACCTAGAGCCAATCTGTGCACAGAAAGTGCCATACTTTGTCCACAGTGACAAAGTGCCCTTTCTGTGCACAGTCTGCTCTGGCTCCAGGTAGGTATTCTACTACACGTGGGGGCACAGCGCTCATCTCTTTAGTAAAGAGTCTTTACTACCTTACATTCAGCTCCCGCCTCCAGCCTCCAGTAACAAGTGCGGGCGGCAGCGCTCACTCACTGACGTCACGCGCCTGCGCCGCCTAGTGGGAGGAGCAGGCGTGTGACGTCAGTGAGTGAGCGCCGCCCCCACACTGCCTGCTGTTACTGGAGCTTTACCCCCCTGATGGCGGCCCTGGCCGGCCCATAATTCGATCGGCCCACCGGGATTCTCCCGGTACTCCCGATGGCCAGTCCATCGCTGGTGTGAGTATGAGTATGAGTGTGTGTGTGTCGGAACAGAATGTTCTGCCATCTATAGAACAGTCCAAACCTTCTCCATAAAAGGACTAGAATAGGACCTGTTCTATTTTTTTTTTTACGGGTGCCACAGAACAGACAAACAGATGCAGACAGCACACGGTGTGTTGTCCGCATCTTCTTCGGCCTCATTGAAGGGAATTGTGTCCGCATCTGATACGATCATGTGCATAAGCTCTTAACCTGAAGATTTCAGCAGTTCTGTGGTATCCTTTATATTCTTGCAATGGAAAAATACCATAAAACAACTTCCAAAATCATACCACAGTCTGGAATGTGGAATGAAGCTGTGTGAGAAAGTGAGGTCGGTCAATCAATGCTAAAACGCGTTTCTCAACCATAGTGCACTCCACATCATCATCCTGAATTATGACGTCCTTCTTGAGAATTTTAATGGCATACAGTTCATCAGATCCACGTCTCTCGGCCAGCATAACCTGAAATATAGAGAAAAAATTTAGAATTTTTTAATTCTAGCAGTTGAGGCCAATATCGCTTTCTTTGCCAGGCTAGTAGGGTTTCTGGCAAAGGTTAATCTGCCAATCTGCTAAAAACATCTGAAAATATACCACATAACTGAAACAACACCAAAACAATACAGGTCTTAGCTGTTACCAAAATTGTATTGTTCAAATACATCTATAAAAAAGACTAAAATAACTTTGCAAATACATGTAATCTTAAAGATGTGGATAGGGGATAAATGTCTGATCACTGGGGTTTCCAACTGCTAGAATGCCTAACCTAGTATCACAAGAATGAAAATTCCCGACTTCCCACATGGATGGTGCAGTGATGCCCATGCCTGACCACTGCTTCATTCACCTCTATGAAACTGATGGAGATAGTGTTTGCGGGTCCGCAAAACACATACGGACGTCTGAATGGAGCCTTACAGGGGGGTGATCAATGACAGGGGGGTGATCAGGGAGTCTATATGGGGTGATCACCCCATATAGACTCCCTGATCACCCCCCTGTCATTGATCACCCCCCTGTAAGGCTCCATTCAGACGTCCGTATGTGTTTTGCGGATCCGCAAAACACGGACACCGCGGATCCGCAAAACACGGACACCGGCAAATGTACTTTCTGCAGTTTGCGGATCCGCACATTGCCAGAACTATATAGAAAATGCCTTTTCTTGTCCGCAATTGCGGACAAGAATATGACATGTTCTATAGGCTCTACAAAAAACGCAGTGTTCGCCCGATCAGGCCTGATCTTGTGCGCACACTTGCATTAAGTCCGCCCCACCGCAGTGACATGATCACTGCAAAAACACCGTAAAATCGCTGCGGCGCTATAAAAAGATCACTTTTGAGTGGCATGGTGAGTTCATAGAAGGTTTTTTTTTTGGCACAAGTTAGCGGAAATAAATTTTTTGTTTTTTTTGTTTTTTTTGTTTTTTCTTACAAAGTCTCATATTCCACTAACTTGTGACAAAAAATTAAATCTCACATGAACTCACCATACCCCTCACAGAATCCAAATGCGTAAAATTTTTTAGACATTTATATTCCAGACTTCTCACGTTTTAGGGCCCCTAAAATGCCAGGGCAGTATAAATACCCCACATGTCACCCCATTTTGGAAAGTAGACACTCCAAGGTATTCGCTGAGGAGCATATTGAGTCCGTGGGAGATTTTATTTTTTGTCACAAGTTAGCGGAAAGGGAGACTTTGTGAGAAAAAAACAAAAATAAATCATTTTCCGCTAACTTGTGCAAAAAAAAAACTTCTATGAACTCGCTATGCCCCTCACGGAATACCTTGGGGTGTCTTCTTTTCAAAATGGGGTCACATGTGGGGTATTTATACTGCCCTGGCATTTTAGGGGCCCTAAAGCATGAGAAGAAGTCTGGAATCCAAATGTCTAAAAATGCCCTCCTAAAAGGAATTTGGGCCCCTTTGCGTACCTAGGCTGCAAAAAAGTGTCACACGTGTGGTATCGCCGTAATCAGGAGAAGTAGAGCAATGCGTTTTGGGGTGTCTTTTTACATATACCCATGCTGGGTGAGAGAAATATCTCTCTAAAATGACAACTTTGTATAAAAAAAAAAATGGGAAAAGTTGACTTTTACAGAGATATTTCTCTCACCCAGCATGGGTATATGTAAAAATAGACCCCAAAACACATTGCCCTACTTCTCCTGAGTACGGCGATACCACATGTGTGACACTTTTTTGCAGCCTAGGTGCGCAAAGGGGCCCAAATTCCAAAGAGTATCTTTACGATTTCACAGGGCATTTTTTAGGCATTTGGATTCCAGACTTCTTCTCACGCTTTAGGTCCTCTAAAATGCCAGGGCAGTAGAACTACCCTACAAGTGACCCCATTTTGGAAAGAAGACACCCCAAGATATTCCGTGAGGGGTATGGTGAGTTCATGTAAAATTAATTTTTTGTCACAAGTTAGTGGAATACGAGACTTTGTAAGAAAAAAATAAAAATAAAAAATCATCATTTTCCGCCAACTTGTGCCAAAAAAAAAAATTCGAGGAACTCGCCATGCCCCTCACAGAATACCTTGGGGTGTCTTCTTTCCAAAATGGGGTATTTATACTGCCCTGGCATTTTAGGGGACCTAAAGTGTGAGAAGTAATTTGGAATCCAAATGCGTAAAAAATGCCCTGTGAAATTCTAAAGGTGCTCTTTAGAATTTGGACCCCTTTGCGCACCTAGGCTGCAAAAAAGTGTCACACATGTGGTATCGCTGTACTCAGGAGAAGTAGGGCAATGTATTTTGGGGTGTATTTTTACATATACCCATGCTGGGTGAGAGAAATATCTCTCTAAAATGACAACTTTTAGAGAGATATTTCTCTCACCCAGCATGGGTATATGTAAAAAGACACCCCAAAACACATTGCCCTACTTCTCCTGAGTATGGCAATACCACATGTGTGACACTTTTTTGCAGCCTAGGTGGGCACCTTTAGGATTTCACAGGGCATTTTTAACACATTTGGATTTCAAACTACTTCTCACGCATTAGGGCCCCTAAAATGCCAGGGCAGTATAACCACCCCACAAGTGACCCCATTTTGGAAAGAAGACACCCCAAGGTATTTCGTGATGGGCATAGTGAGTTCATGGAAGTTTTTATTTTTTGTCACAAGTTAGTGGAATATGAGACTTTGTAAGAAAAAAAAACACATCATTTTCCGCTAACTTGTGACAAAAAATAAAAAGTTCTATGAACTCACTATGCCCATCAGCGAATACCTTGGGGTGTCTACTTTCCGAAATAGGGTCATTTGTCGGGTGTTTCTACTGTCTGGTCATTGTAGAACCTCAGGAAACATGACAGGGCTCAGAAAGTCAGAGCTGCTTCAAAATGCGGAAATTCACTTTTTTGTACCATAGTTTGTAAACACTATAACTTTTGCGCAAACCAATAAATATACACTTATTGCATTTTTTTTTATCAAAGACATGTAGAACAATACATTTAGAGAAAAATTCATATATAAATGTAGTTTTATTTGAAAAATTTTACAACTGAAAGTGAAAAATGTCATTTTTTTGCGAAAAAATCGGTAAATTTCGATTAATAACAAAAAAAGTTAAAATGTCAGCAGCAATGAAATACCACCAAATGAAAGCTCTATTAGTGAGAAGAAAAGGAGATAAAATTCATTTGGGTGGTAAGTTGTATGACCGAGCAAAAAACCGTGAAAGTAGTGTAGTGCAGAATTGTAAAAAGTGGTCTGGTCATTAAGGGTGTTTAAGCTAGGGGAGCTGAGGTGGTTAACAAGCCCCTCTGCTGCTTTTTCTAAATTGCCTGTCAAATTTTACAAGGTCTCAGCTGACCTCAAGCACCATATTCATCAACATTGCATGTGCCATGTTGATGAATATAGCATATACTGCACTGGGGGGACTCCATTGTTCAGATAGTTTGCTCTTATTAAAAAATCTCAAACTTGTGCAACTAGACGTTTTGGAATCATGTGCATCATCATCCAAAAGGTTTGGAGTTAGGTGCAATAGAAGGAATGTTTTACAATGTTTGCAGTCAATACACATTAAACTTAGTAATGAGCGGCAGGGGCTCTATTCGGATTTGCAATATTTCAGAAATATTTGGCTGAATATTCATCATATATTCGCGAATTTGAGATTATTTTCTTGATTGTGAAAAATCGGCAATGTAATATTCGCGTAATGAGCACGAAATACAGGTGTGGGTCACTATAGCTACATTTTCCAAGCTGCTAGAAGTTTCCTGGGACTGGAGAAAATGGTTGGCACGGCAGAACATTATAAATGGCTTTATATGCAGTTAGAGTGCTCCAATATATTCGCAATTGCGCAAATCGGCACTAGCGATGCGAATATTTTGCCGCAATACGTGAAACTTCACGTTTTAGCAGGTCTGCATGTATGTATTGACAGCCGATCACACTACCTAACACCCTGCACTGCAACAGCTACACTATATCAGGATATAACCTACACTAACTATCTGTATTATATATATATATATATATATATATATATATATATAAGCTATCTAACTATCTATCTACTGTCGTGTGGAAAGCACAGAGCACAGCAATGACACTGCTCTCTCTCTCTCTCTCTCAGAACTCCATAAAACTACAGAAAATGGCTGCTGGGGAAGTTCTTATATAGTAAGAGGTAGGCAGCTTTCCTATTGGTTGCTAGGGATGTTGCTAAGCTCAGACAAAGACATTGCAGCCTTCTTATTGGCCCACAAGCAAGAAGGGAGGTTACTGATGGAAAAAAAATAATATTGGAAATTACGAATATATATCACTATATTCTAAATATTCGTGATTTCTCGAAGTGCTGATATTCGCGAATAATATTCGCGATTCAAGTATTCGTGATCAACACTAATTAAATTAACTTGTCCATATTTGCACAATTGCAATATGCCAACTTCAATAGCTAATCCATATACCTTTATGTAAATAATTTAGATCAGTGATACAACAGACATTAATTGCTGCAATACACAAATTTAATACACACCTTGGATCACATCTATAAAAAATTGTGTTAAGAAAAAAACGTTCTCCACAAGTAGTACAACTAATAACAATCCAATTTTTTTTTATTTTTTTTTAAAGCAAATTACAAATTGAAACATTGACTGTAAATTGCTGGTGGACAGACCTGGAAAAAGCCTGAAAAGATGCACTTTTGGTGCACTGTGGGCAGGGTTGCTCAATTTTGTGTACCATTATTCTGCCAGTAACACCTCTCAGCAAACCTCTCTTGTTTTATTGACAGACCCTGAGATTTCAAAGCTGCGGGTGAATCCAGGTGCACCAAAAAATAGAGCGGCTCCACCTGTGGTGTGCCGAGAATCTTATTAGCAAGAAAGCAAAAATAAGTATTTGTCAGGATTAGAGGACAGGGATTTCACAAGAAAAGTATGGTTATGTTTCAGGGCCTCTACCCTCCATGGATAATAGACTCCCTTTAAAGAGACCAAATGGCAATCTGTATAAACATGTTCTACTTTTGTTGAGCTGAGGGTGGGGAATTCAAAGGTCAACATACACTGGGAGTGAACCCTGAAGCTTTGTATACGGAAAACAGTGCCAAAAAAAAAATCTGCACTAAAACTAAGGACCACAGTTAAGACTTGATGAGTGAGGGTTGTTGGGTGGTTTAGTTGCTAGCCCAAACAAAGTTTTTCTGCATAACTGACACATTTAGTGAAGTAGAAGACCTGAATTTGTTACTAAAAGGTTTCACAGTGATCTCATAATGGGTGGTGCCAAGTGACAAACAGAACCCTGCTGCCCTGACAAATTCATCTCTGCACCATCTATATATTTGGCTTCCACACGACTACAGAATTATTCTGCTGAGTAAAACATTGTGCTAAGCAACTTTCCCTGCTTAACCTATTTTTATATTCTTGCATTTTTATTACCATGTCATATACCTGACATTGTGATATCTCCAAAACCCCTTCTAGTATTGTTAATTATAAAGTATCTGAAGAAAGCCTGTAATTTTAAGCAATAACGTAACACATTTCCCTTTTATTGTCTTCGCTCTCCTCTTTTTTAAACTATATAACATTCAGCTCCTTTCTTGCTAGATCTAACACCAAACTATTAGCATAATAAAAGTGTCAACTCTCATTCTGCCGTCCTGTATTTTTTCTAGTAAGAAACGACTGAAGATGGGAAACATTCCTTCCCTATGTAGTATAATATTTTTAATCAGACGTGAAAAAAGGAACATAAACAGGTCACATGAATCTGCGGAATAAAATAATTTTAGGTAAAAGACAACAAAATATATTCTGCAAATTCTCCTAAAAAATTTTTTTGGAGTCATGTGCATCTAAAAGTAGTGTTCAGCGAACTTGTGTTTTAAGTTCGGCGTCTAAAGTTCGGATTTGGGTTATCGAAGTATCCCGTTATGGATTCCGCTACCATGGACCATAACGGAATTTAGAATCCATAACGGGATACTTCGATAACCTGAACTCGAACTTTAGACGCCGAACTTAAAACACAAGTACGCTCAACAATACCTAGAAGCTTTGGAGTCGTGCACCTAAAAGTTTTGCAGTCGTGCACCTATAGGTTTTGGAGTCATGTGTACCTAGACGTTTTGTAGTTGTGCACCTAGAAGTTTTGAAATGATGTGTACATACAAGTTTTGGAGTCCTGCAACTAGATATTTTGGAATCATATGCACCTAAAAGGTTTGGAGTCAGGTTTATTTGGAAGAATGTTTTACAATACCCAAGAGTGTTTGCAGTCAGTACGCATTAAATTACCTTGTCTATATTTGAACAATACCTATATGTAAAAATTTTAACTCAGTGATACAACAGAAATTAATTGTGGAACTATGCAAACCTAAGGAAGAAATGGATGCAAATGAGCTCTTTAAAAGCTCTGCCTCTGATGCCGCCGGATGTAAGGCAGCTTTCCTATAAGTCATAGAAACATAGAAACATAGAATGTGTCGGCAGATAAGAACCATTTGGCCCATCTAGTCTGCCCAATATATCTGAATACTATGGATAGCCCCTGGCCCTATCTTATATGAAGGATAGCCATATGCCTATCCCATGCACGCTTAAACCCCTTCACTGTATTTGCAGCTACCACTTCTGCAGGAAGGCTATTCCATGCATCCACTACTCTCTCAGTAAAGTAATACTTCCTTATATTACTTTTAAACCTTTGCCCCTCTAATTTAAAACTGTGTCCTCTTGTGGTAGTTTTTCTTCTTTTAAATATGCTCTCCTCCTTTACCGAGTGATTCCCTTTATGTATTTAAAAGTTTCTATCATATCCCCTCTGTCTCTTCTTTCTTACAAGCTATACATGTTAAGGTCCTTTAACCTTTCCTGGTAAGTTTTATCCTGCAATCCATGTACTAGTTTAGTAGCTCTTCTCTGAACTCTCTCTAGAGTATCTATATCCTCTGGGAAGATGGCCTCAGTACTGCGCACAATACTCCAAGTGAGGTCTCACCAGTGTTCTGTACAGCGGCATAAGCACTTCACTCTTTCTACTGCTTATACCTCTCCCTATACATCCAAGCATTCTGCTGGCATTTCGTGCTGCCCTATTACATTGTCTTCCCACCTTTAAGTCTTCCTGAAATAATTACTCCTAAATCCCTTTCCTCAGATACTGAGGTCAGGACTGTGTCAAATATTCTATATTCTGCACTTGGGACATTGCAAATCACCATTTTTTGGGGGCCAAACTACAACATCCTGGATTAGTCAGTGTGCAATTTAAGGTAGAAATACACCATCATTGTCTGGGGTTTGAAAAACACACATTTTTTTTTTCAAAAATATGTATTTTCCAGATCTGCAAGTGTTAAATTCAAGTTTAATATATACAGCTTTCATATTCTGTCAGCAAAAAAAGACTTTTTTGGCAATCTACAACATCTGTATTAGTCAGTGTGCATTTTAAGGTAGAAATACATCCATCATTTTCTGGGATTTGAAAAACACACTTTATTTTTCAAAAAACAGTATTTTCCAGATCGCAAAGTGTTAAATTCAAGTGTAATATATACATCTTTCATATTTCTGTTACCAAAAAAACACAATTTTGGCAATCTACAACATCTTGATTAGTCAGTGTGCAATTTAAGCTAGAAATACACCCATAATTTTCTGGGGTTTTAAAAACACACTTTTTTTTACAAAAAACACTATTTTCAGGCCTTGCAGCATCAGCACGTGTGAAATTACAGGCTTATATACTGCTGTCAAATTCAGTTGTTAAAAAAACACTCTAACGGTCACGTCCACACACACACACACAGGGGGAAGGATAGTGACCACTGCGCTCCACCCTCACCCCTTGCCCTGCCTACTTGCCTCACGAGTCTGATGACAGGGGACAACTGGACGACAGTCCCTAACTTAGGATATGTGCAGGGAAGACAGACAAGACAAAATACGGAACATGAACGGACCGGGTCAGAACCAAGAGAGCTACGCAGTACAAAGGATTAAGCAAAAAATGGTCAGGAGAAGCCGGGGTCAAATACCAGGAGAGCAGTGAAGTACAAGAGGAGTCCTAAGAGAGTAGTCAGGTGGGAGCCGAGGTCACAATACCAGAACGGATGCGCAGTACTGGAGGAGCAGGCAAAGGATCGTCAGGGAACAGGATCAGGTAAGTATTCAGTAGTCCAACAAATAGCCAGGAACCTAGAAATGAACAGGCAACCTGTAGCCAGCAGGCTGCCTGTATTTATAGTGGGGAGTGAGGGTCATGTGACTCGGCGCTCAAGGCAGACTAGGAGCAGGGAGCCACCCAGCTAGTAAAGCCGCCCTGGGAATGAGGTCAAACACAGATCCTCATTCCCAAAGCTAAGCAACAGGTCTGCGGGCAATGGGGGACCGAGTGCACCTTCGGAACCCCGTGACAGTACCCCCCCTTTTACGAGGGGCCACCGGACCAAAGATTTCAGGCTATGGCTTTTCAGGGTGTTCTAAATGAAATTTACGCACAAGTCTAGGAGCATGAACCTCCCTGGCAGGTACCCAAGATCTCTCTTTAGGTCCAAACCCCTTCCAGTGAATCAGATACTGCAAGGAATTACGCACCTTCCTGACATCCACTATTTTAGACACCACATACTCGACAGCATCATTAACAAGAACCGGCGGAGGCGAGGCTTTTGATGGTACTACCGGTTCAAAATATTTTTTAAGCAGAGATTTATGGAACACATTATGAATGTGGAATGACTCGGGCAGCTCCAACCTAAAAGATACCGGGTTAATCACTTCCGTGATCTTATATGGTCCAATAAAACGAGGAGCAAATTTTTTAGAAGCTACCTTGAGAGATAGATTCTTGGAGGACAACCATACTTTATCCCCAACCTGAAAGTTCACCCCCCTTGAACGTCTCCTATCGGCCTTGAGTTTGAGAATTTTGAGCCTTTTCTAGGTTCGATTGAACCCGGGCCCAAACTGTGCACAGTTCGGAGGAGAGTTTATCCGCTTCAGGGTTAGAGGAGGAGATGGACGACCCAGAATGAAAACGGGGATGAAAACCATGGTTACAAAAGAAAGGAGAGACCCCAGCAGAAGAATTGACACGGTTATTCAAAGCGAATTCAGCCAACGGAAGGAATTTGACCCATAATTGCTGGTCATCAGCAACATACAACCTCAGGAATTGTTCCACAGATTGATTAAGGCGTTCAGTCTGCCCATTACTCTCAGGTTGGTAGGCGGAAGAAAAAGACAATGAAATTTTACATCTTTGGACACAAACTGCACACCCCTGTCAGAAACAATATTTTCCGGGATGCCATGTAAACGAACAATCTCTCTCACAAAAATAGACGCCAGGGTTTTAGCATTCGGAAGTTTAGACAGGGGAATGAAATGAACCATCTTGCTAAACCTATTGACCACTACCCAAACCACAGTCTTACCCTCCGCCAGCGGTAGGTCAGTTATAAAGTCCATCGAGATATGGGACCAGGATCTACTGGGAATGGGTAGGGGTCGTAGGTTACCAGCAGGGCGAGTCCTAGGTGTCTTAGACCTGGCACAAACCTCACAGGCTGACACGTAGGACTTGACATCCCTGGTCAGAGTGGGAAACCAATAAGATCTAGAAATCAGATCCTTAGTGCCCTCAAAACCCGGATGTCCACAAAAGGCAGAATCGTGACACTCCCCCAACAGCTGGAGACGAAATTGTACGGGAACAAACAACTTATCTGTTGGGGTGGATGCCGGTGCCAGATGTTGTTCAGCCTTAATGCGGGCCGAGATATCCTGGGTTAGAGCCGCTAAGAAGATGTTTGCTGGTAGGATGGATTCAGGCGGCGTCTCAGTGGGTTGAAAAGTATGGAAGCTCCGAGATAATGCGTCTGCCTTCACATTTTTACTTCCCGGCCTGAACGTAATGGAGAAATCAAAACGGGTAAAAAACAGAGCCCATCGGGCTTGTCGGGGATTCAACCTCTTAGCCGACTCGAGAAACATTAGGTTTTTATGATCAGTGACAACAGTTACTCGATGCCTTGCCCCCTCCAAAAAATGCCTCCACTCCTCAAATGCCCATTTAATAGCCAGCAGCTCCCTATTCCCTATGTCGTAGTTTCTCTCCGTGGGAGAGAATTTCCTGGAGAAGAAGGCACACGGTCTCAGGTTAGTGAGGCTAGCAGGACCTTGTGAAAGGACTGCTCCTGCGTCGTCCTCGGACGCATCCACCTCCACAATAAAGGGTCTCTCCTGATCAGGCTGGATCAGAATGAGGGCGCTACTAAATGCCTTTTTTAAGGTTTCAAATGAAGAGATGGCCTTGGTAGAACAATTCTTCAAATCTGCCCCTTTCTTAGTAATGTCGGTCACTGGCTTAGCAATTACAGAAAAATTCATGATAAATTTACGATAGTAATTAGCGAAACCAAAAAAACGTTGTTAAGCCTTTAAGGAGGAAGGCCTTACCCATTCCTTAATTGCTAAAACCTTACCAGGATCCATCTTAAAGGTGTGAGGAGTCAAACATACCCTAGAAACAGTATCTCCTGTACACCAAAGACACATTTCTCTTGCTTAGCGGATAGCTGGTTCTCCCTCAACACCTCTAATACTTGTTTGACATGAGACACATGAGATTCGAAATCAGGAGAGAATATCAAAATGTCATCAAGATAGACAATAATAAATTTACCTAAGAGCTCCCTGAGAATATCGTTCATTTACGTTTTGGAACACAGCTGGGGCATTGCCGAGTCCAAAAGGCATCACCTGATATTCAAAGTGTCCTATCGGAGTATTGAACGCTGTCTTCCATTCGTCTCCTCCTTGATTCGGATTAGGATTGTATGCCCCTTTCAGGTCATCTTGGAAAACCAGGTTGCCCCTGAACCTGGTTAAATAAATCCGGAATCAATGGGAGAGAGTATCTATTTTGGACAGTGTTCTTATTCATTCTCCCGGTAATCAATACAAGGCCTAAGACCACCATCCTTCTTTTTAACTAAGATAAACCCTGCTCCCATAGGAGAGTCTGAAGGTCTTAATATGCCCTTTAGCAAGGCTCTCCTTAATATAATCTTCCATAGCTTTGCGTTCGGGCCCTGAAAGATTATAAATTCGCCCTTTAAGGAAATTCGGCACCATCTATTAACTCTATGGCGCAATCATAAGGGCTATGAGGGGGTAGAACCTCTGGAGTAGGGGATGAGAATACATCAGAAAACTCTTTAATAACTGAGGGTAATGTATTAGACCTTACTGAAACCCCAGCCTGGACCCCGGACAAGCATGAGTCACACTTAGGTCCCCATTTCACCAACTCTCCTTTAGACCAATCAATTGTGGGGTTATGTAAACGGAGCCAAGGCAACCCTAGTACCACCTCAACCGGTAGGTTTTCCAGGACTAAAAGAGAACATCTCTCAGGAGTGGCAGACACCCACGGTCAGAGAAATTTCAGAGGTACATGATCTCACCCGTTCCACCCATCAGGGGAGTAGCATCACTAGCCATGACATGGATAGGTGTAGGTAAAGCAAACATTGGAATACCCCAATTTACTAGCAAATTCAAAGTCAATAAAGCTGGCCGCTGAACCGGAATTAATAAAAGCCTACCCGGCCACTTATTAACCCCCAGAGAAATTGTTATGGGTACCAAAAGCTTATATTTAGAAAAATCAGGGTGTACCTGGTCTTTAGGTTGTCTTGGCCTTAGGAGACTTGTCAGAGAGGACCCTCTTAGGACACTTGTTGATCCAATGGCCAGGATCTCCTCAGTAGAAGCACTCTCCGCGTCTGTGACGAAGATTACCCCGGGTCATGCCAACCTGCATGGGTTCCTCGGTGGAGACCTCAGTGTTGTCCCTGGAAAAGGCCTCTGGCTGGACCAAAATCTGAGTACAGAACTGTCGTTCTTGTCGTCTCTCTCTAACTCGTCGGTCAAGTCGGACAACTAGGGTCATCATTTCCTCTAAGGTCTCTGGTACTTGGAAAACTGACTAATAGATCTTTTAATTATCAGACAGACCAGACCTAAACTGACCTCTTCAGGGCTGGTTCATTCCATCCTTAGGGGACACACCACCGTCTGAATTGGGTGCAATACTCCTCCGCAGGGAGATGGCCCTGAACCAGTGCCCTAAAAGCCGTCTCGGCTCCAGGGCCCTGGTCTGGTTCGTCATAGAGGGTGCCCAGGGCCTGAAAAAAACCCTCCACAGAAGTCAGACAACTGGCCCCAGGAGGTAACGAGAATGCCCAGGCCTGGGGATCACCCTGTAGTAGAGAAATGATAATCCCCACACGTTGGCTCTCGGGACCGGAGGACACAGGGCACAAACGGAAGTAGAGTTTGCAACTCTCCTTAAAGGAGAGAAACCTCTTCCGGTCTCCAGAAAAGGGGTTCTGGGAGCTTGATCTGGGGTTCAAAATGTGGACTGGAGGGCAGAGGAGTGGAAGAACCTTGCCCTAACTCAAAAGAACGGAGTTTCTCTCCTAGCTCCTGCACCACCTGTGTCAAGCTAGAGGACATGGTCAGTCAGGGTAGTAAGAGGGATTCATGACACAGTGGTTATTGGGCCTGTTAATCTGCAATGGTCACTTCCACACACACCACAGGGGGAAGGATAGTGACCACTGTGCTCCACCCTCACCCCTGGCCCTGCCTACTTGCCTCACGAGTCCTGATGACAGGGGACATCTGGACGACAGTCCCTAACTTAGGATATGTGCAGGGAAGACAGACAAGACAAAATACGGAACATGAACGGACCGGGTCAGAACCAAGAGAGCTACGCAGTACAAAGGATTAAGCATAGAATGGTCAGGAGAAGCCGGGGGTCAAATACCAGGAGAGCAGTGAAGTACAAGAGGAAGTCCTAAGAGAGTAGTCAGGTGGGAGCCGAGGTCACAATACCAGAACGGATGCGCTGTACAGGAGGAGCAGGCAAAGGATCGTCAGGGAACAGGATCAGGTAAGTATTCAGTAGTCCAACAAATAGCCAGGAACCTAGAAATTAACAGGCAACCTGTAGCCAGCAGGCTGCCTGTATTTATAGTGGGGAGTGAGGGTCATGTGTCGTGGCCAGCGTCACATGACCGACAGACCAACCAGTCGAGCACCCGAGTGATCAGCTCGGCGCTCAAGGCAGACTAGGAGCAGGGAGCCTCCCAGCTAGTAAAGCCGCCCTGGGAATGAGGTCAAACACAGATCCTCATTCCCAAAGCTAAGCAACAGGTCTGCGGGCAATGGGGGACCGAGTGCACTTTCGGAACCCCGTGACACACTCGTTTGGGCAGAAAAAAATTTAGTTGGCTGCCTTTGATGCAGATGTCATTGTGAGATACACCCTTAATACATTTAGGTTACATTTAGAGATTTTAAATACCGCCATTTGGTGCACCAATATTTAATTCAGGCCTACAGTGGTTCAGGCCCGTGTGAGATACACCCTTTACTACAGGGGTTTGATTCAGGCATTTGAAATACAGCATTTTGGGCAAAGAAATATTTACTTCAGGCCTACAGTGGTTCAGACCGTGTGGAGATACCCCCCTTCATACAGGGGTTTGAATCAGGCATTTGAAATACAGCCATTTGAAATACAGCCATTTGTGCAAAGATATATTTACTTCAGGCATACACTGGTTCAGACCGGTGAGATACTCCATCTTCATACAGGGGTTTGATTCAGGGTATTTGTAATGCAGCCATTTTGTGCAAAGATATATTTACTTCAGGCCTACAGTGGTTCAGACCGTGTGAGATACCCCCTACATACAGGGGTTTGAATCAGGCATTTAAAATACAGCCATTTGATATACAGCCATTTTGTGCAAAGATATATTTACATCAGGCCTACATCTGGTTCAGACCGTGTGTAGATACCCCCCTACTTACAGGGTTTGAATCAGCGCTTTTGAAATACTGCATTTGAAATACAGCCATTTTGTGCAAAGTTATATTTACTTTCAGGCATACACTGGTTCAGACCGTGTGAGACTACTCCATCTACATACAGGGGTTTGATTCAGGGATTTGAAATTCAGCCATTTTGTGCAAAGATATATGTACTTCAGGCCTACAGTGGTTCAGACCGTGTGAGATACCCCCTACATTCAGGGTTTGAATTCAGGCATTTAAAATACAGCCATTTGAAATACAGCCATTTTGTGCAAAGATATATTTAATCAGGCCTACACTGGTTCAGACCTGTGAGATACCCCCCTACATACAGGGTTTGAATCAGGCATTGAATTTACAGCCATTTAAAATACAGCCATTTTGGGAAAAGATATATTTACTTCAGGTCTACACTGATTCAGACCGTGTGAGATACCCCCCTACATACAGGGGGTTTGAATCATGCATTTGAATACAGCCATTTAAAAATATAGCCATTTTGGCAAAGAAATATTTACTTCAGGCCTACAGTGGTTCAGGACCGTGTGAGATACCCCCTACATACAGGGGTTTGAATCAGGCATTAGAAATACAGCATTTGAAATACAGCCTTTTTGTGCATGGATATATGTACTTCAGGCCTACAGTGGTTCAGGCCAATGTGAGATACCCCCTCTACATACAGGGGTTTGAATCAGCATTTTGAATTACAGCCATTTTAAATACTGACATTTGTGAAAAGAATATATTTACTTCTGGCCTACAGTGGTTCAGACCGTGTGAGATACTCCTCTACAATCAGGGGTTTGATTCAGGATTTGAAATACAGCAATTTGAAATACAGCCATTTTGTGAAAATGTATATTTACTTCAGGCCTACAGTGGTTCAGACCGTGTGAGATTCTCCCTCTACATACAGGGGTTTGATTCAGGGATTTGAAATACAGCAATTTGAAATACAGCCATTTTGTGCAAAGATTTATTACTTCAGGCCCTACAGTGGTTCAGACCGTGTGAGATACTCCCTCTACATACAGGGGTTTGATTCAGGGATTTGAAATACAGCCATTTTGTGCAAAGAAATCTTTAATTCAGGCCTACACTGAATTAAGGTGTGTGAGAACCCCCCTATACATACAGGGGATTGATTAAGCTATTTGAAATACAGCCATTTGAAATACAGCCATTTTGTGCAAAGAAATCTTTAATTCAGGCCTACACTGATTCAGGGCGTGTGAGATACCCCCTATACATACAGGGGTTTGATTCAGCCATTTGAAATACAGCCATTTGAAATACAGCCATTTTGTGCAAAGATATATTTACTTCAGGCCTACAGTGGTTCAGACCGTGTGAGATACCCCCTCTACATACAGGGGTTTGAATCAGGGATTTGAAATACAACCATTTGAAATACAGCCATTTTGGGCAAAGATATATTTACTTCAGGCCTACAGTGGTTCAGACCATGTGAGATACCCCCCTACATACAGGGGTTTGAATCAGGCATTTGAAATACATCCATTTAAAATACAGCCATTTGGGCTTAGAAGAATATTTACTTCAGGCATACACTGGTTCAGACCGTGTGAGAGATCCTCTCTACATACAGGGGTTTGAATCAGGCATTTGAAATACAGCCATTTTGTGCAAAGATATATTTACTTCAGGCCTACACTGGTTCAGACCGTGTGAGATACCCCCTACATACATGGGGTTTTGAATCAGGCATTTGAAATACAGTAACTTAAAATACAGCCATTTGGGCAAAAGAAATATTTACTTTCAGGCCTTACAGTGGTTCAGACCGTGTGAGATACCCCCTCTACATACGGGGTTTGATTCAGGGATTTGAAATACAGCCATTTGAAATACAGCCATTTTGTGCAAGGATATATTTACTTCAGGCCTACAGTGGTTCAGACCGTGTGAGATACCCCTCTAATACAGGGGTTTGATTCAGGGATTTGAAATACAGGCCATTTGAAATACAGCCATTTTGTGCAAGGATATATTTTCTTCAGGCCTACAGTGGTTCAGACCGTTGAGATACTCCCTCTACTTACAGGGGGTTTGATCAGGATTTGAAATACAGCCATTTGAAATACAGCCATTTTGTGCAAGATATCTTTAATTCAGGCCTACACTGAATTAGGTGTGTGAGATACCCCATATACATACAGGGGTTTTGATTCAGCTATTTGAAATACAGCCATTTGAAATACAGCCTTTTGTGCAAATAAATCTTTAATTCAGGCCTACACTGATTCAGGGCGTGTGAGATCCCCCCTATACATACAGGGGTTTGATTCAGCCATTTTAAATACAGCCATTTGAATACAGCCATTTTGTGCAAATAAATCTTTTAATTCAGGCTACACTGATTCAGGGCGTGTGAGATCCCCCCTATACATACAGGGGTTTGATTTAGGCATTGAATACAGCCATTTGAAATACAGCCATTTGAAATACAGCCCATTTTGTGCAAAGAAATCTTTAATTAAGGCCTAGTCTGGTTGGCAAGGTGCACCTGACTACGGATACGTGGACAGTAAGCATGGTCAGGGCCGTTATATCTCATAACAGCACACTGGGTAAATTGCAGTGGCGGCTGGGCTGAGGTGGATAGCAGTTTGGCGCTTGTCCTTCCACCACCAAGGATTGCAGGGCGCTTTAGTTTGCCTCCTATTGCTTCCTCCTCCTACTCTGCTTCTCATCCTCTACTAGCTCCTCATCCGGTCAGCGTAACACCTTCACACCAACTTCAGCACAGCCAGGGGTAAACGAGCAGGCAGTTTTACAAACTTATCTGTTTGGGGGACAAACCCCCACACCGCGCAGGAGCTGTGGACGGGCCTTGAACAACAGACCGATGAGTGGTCTGTGCCAGTCAGCCTCATGCTCGGCCTGGTTGTGTGCGATAATGGGCAAAATCTCGTAGCAGCTCTGGGACTAGCCGGTTTGAACGCACATCCCTTGCCTGGCGCATGTGCTGATTTTGGTGGTGCAGAGATTCCTTAAAATTACCCCGACATGTCTGAGCTGCTGCATAAAGTGCGGGCCGTCTGTGCACACTTTCAGCGTTCTCACCCTGCTGCTGCTCGCCTGTCAGCGCTGCAGCGTAACTTCGGCTTCCCGCTCACTGCCTCATATGCGACGTGCCCACAAGGTGTAATTTCCCCTTGCACATGCTGGCCAGACTGTACGAGCAGCAGAAGGCGATAGTGGAGTTTCAGCTGCAGCACGCTCGGTTGAGTCGCTCGGCGGAACCAGCACCACTTCACCACCAATGACTGAGCCTCCATGCGAGACCTGTGTTCCTTGTTGCACTGTTGTCGAGTACTCCACCACACAGGCCAGTGCCGATAACGCCGTTCTCAGCGTTACTATCCCACTTCTATGCCTCCTTGAAAAACGCTCCTGGCGATGATGGAAGAGGATGTGGCACAGGAGGAGGAGGAAGAGGGATCATTTCGTAGGGTGTCCGGCTAGTCATTCCCAAGTGGCTCCGAGGGTGGGTTCCTGCACCCACAAACCCAAGGTACACAATTGTCCAAGCCAGGGCACAGTCTGGAGGATGAGGAGGAGGAGATGCGGAGGAGGAAAGAACCATGTTCACAGCAGGGTGACACCCCAGACCAGCTCATGGCCATCACTGGTGCGTGGATGGGGGGATACAGAGGACACAGACGATACATCTCCCACAGAGGACAGCTTTTCGTTGCCTCTGGTAGCCTGGCACACATGAGCGATTACATGCTGCAGTGTCTCCCGCAACGACCGACGAGTTGCCACATTCTAACTTGTGCTGATTACGGGTTTGCCACGCTGCTGATCCCCGTTACAAGGACAACGTACCGTCCTTAATTCCGTCACTGGAGCGTGATCGTAAGATGTGCGAGTACAAGCCGCACACTGGTAGACCAGCTGCTGGTGGCATTCCCACCTGACAGCGGGGCCACAGTGGAAGCACAAGGCGAAGGCAGAGGACGAGGAAGAGGTCGCCAACGCAGCTGGGGGCACCGCCAGCAACCTCAGAAGGCAGGGTTAGCATGGCCGAAATGTGGAAAAGCTTTGTCAGCACGCCACAACAACCAGCACCACCAGCTGATATAGAACGTCTTAGCAGGAGGCAGCATTTCACCAACATGGTGGAGCAGTCGTGTACCACACGCCTACACGTACTGAATGATGGGGTCTGCCCCTTCACTTCTGGGTCTCCAAATTGGCACATGGCCTGAGCTTGCCCTTTACACCTTGGAGGTGCTGGCCTGCCCTACAGCCAGTGTATTATCTGAACGTGTGTTTAGCACGGCAGGGGGAGAGTCATCACAGACAAGCGCAGCTGCCTGTCCACAGCTATGTGGACCAGCTCCACGTTCATTAAACTGAACTAGGCATGGGTCCCTCAGGACTTGTCTGTACCTTGTGCAGAATAGACATGTATATCCGGCACTAAGCAGCCATTGTTATACTGCAGCGCAATTGCTCATGTTGGTATTTTGGATATTTCACACTCTTTTGGAGTGTACCTTAATTTTACAAAATTCAATTAAACCAAAACCTGTGTTGGCTATCTCGTCCTCCTCCACCGCCGCTTCCACCCACTCCGCTGCGTCCACCGCCTCCTCAAACTCCTACTCCATATAGAACTCCACCTCATAATCCTATTTTTTTTTTGTACGAGTTTTATTTTATATCATTTCACTACTTTGTAATTTCATTTTAGGGTGAAATTCACCAATTTTTGGGTGTATAGTACCAATGCTGTACCTAGTAGTCAGGTTAAACAAAAAAAAAAAATTGTCATTTACTTTTTCGGTGTTAAATTAACACTTTTTTGGGTGTATAGTAACACTGCTATACCTAGTAGGCGGTTAAAAAATTTATTAATTGTCATTACATTTTAGGGTGAAATTCACAATTTTAGTGTGTATAGTACACTGCTATACTAGTGGAACGGTAAAAATTAATGCGCACCACATCCTTAACATTCAATGCTTAAACTTTGAATAGTTGGTCACACTTTTATGCTTAAGGGATTCTGTCACCAGGTTTCACCCCCTCCAGATAAAAATATGGTTATGTTCAGGGAGCTTTCACGATTGCTAATGTGGTCTTATAAATGTAATCTGTAGGCATCTTTTGCTCAAAAAACGCTATTACTAACCTGTCAATCAACAGAATAAGGTGCCAAGGGGATGTAATTGGATCCCAAGCTGCCGCCCGCACCTGCCGCCGTTCGTGCCAGCTCCGCCTTCTCCCGACCTCATAGCCGCCTCATAATCCTGTGTGACGCCTCCGGCTCTCCCTCCCTCCCCCCTCCTTCTCCTCTAACATCTCGCGCGTGCGCACAGGGCTACTGCCTGATGCGCCCGTGCAGACTTCTCCGTTCGGCTTCATAGAGCGAAGTGCGCATGCGCCGGCACTTCGCTCAACCTCTCGATGACCTGCACATTGGCAGAGCCCTGTGCGCACGCGCGAGATCTTAGAGCAGAAGGAGGGGGGGGGAGGGAGAGCCGGAGGCGTTACACAGGATTATGAGGCGGCGCTGAGGTCGGGAAAGGCGGAGCTGGGCACGAACGGCGGCGGGTGCGGGCGGCAGCTTGGATCCATTTACATCCCCTTGGGCACCTTATTCTGTTGATTGACAGGTTAGTAATAGTGTTTTTTGAGCAAAATGAGCCTACAGATTACATTTATAAGACCACATTAGCAATCGTGAAAGCTCCATGAACATAACCATATTTTTATCTGGAGGGGGTGAAACCTGGTGACAGAATCCCTTTAAATAATTTCTCCCATATTTCAACTCTAATATTAAATTTGGTCTCTTTTTCTCACGCTCCCTCTCCGGCCTGGAACCCTGATTCCCCGCCACCCGTGATCACCATGGTAGGAGCATAAAAGAACATCGAAAGTTGATAGAGCAGATATCAATTTGGATCGTGAACATCACGGGGACGTGAGACATGGTGGGGCAGTAAGTGTGCACACGCCTACACGAACTGACTGACAGGGGTCAGCCCCTGCAACTTCTGGGTCTCCAAATTGGGCACATGGCCTGAGCTTGCCCTTTACCCCTTGGAGGTGCTGGCCTGCCCTGCAGCCAGTGTATTGTCTGAACGTGTGTTTAGCATGACTGGAGGGGGTTATCACAGGTTATATTTCCCAATGTTTTGGGGTGTACCCTAATTTTAAAAATAAAATTTAAAAACAAAAACCAGTGTAGGCTGCCGCCTCCTCCACCGCCTCTTCCACCGACACCGCCACATCCACCACCTCCTCAACCTCCTACTCCATATGGACCTTGTCCTCCTAGATCAAGATTATTATTTTTTATTTTTATGTATTTCATGTTATTTAAAGTCATTTCCCTATCCACATTTGTTTGCAGAGCACTTGCCATGCTCTTAACCACATTTTGACGCCATTTGCAGCACTCTAGCCCTTTCCATGACATTTTTACAGCCATTTTAGTGCTCAAAAGTTCGGGTCCCCATTGACTTCATGGGGTTCGGTTTCGGGGTCAAGTTCGGGTCAAGTTCGGGTCCCACCCGAACATCCAGGTGTCCGCTCAAACTCTCCTATAAGTTAATGTTTTACCCTTTAATAGGCCTTGAACATGACTTGGATATTAAATAAGCTGGACCTTATCTGCAGACAGCTGTTTTATTTATATCTGAGTCATGTCTCAAGGCCTATTTAAAGGGTCGAACATTGACTCATAAGATAGCTGCATTACATCTGGTGGCATTTGAGGCAGAGCCTGTTAAGAGCTCATTTGCATCACTTTCTTACCAGAATTCCAGAGGAGCATGTATGCCCTCACTGATTAAGGCGCTCCCTCCTCAAGCAGAGATAATACCCCCCCAAATACAAAACTAATACACACCTTGGATCAAATCTATAAAGTAATTGCATTAAAAAAAAAAGTGTTCTTCACAGCAAACACACCATTAACAATCCGAGCTTTTTTAAATAAAATTACAAATTGAAACACTGACCGTAAATAGCTGGTATGGGCAGACCTGGAAAAAGTCTAAAAAGCTTGAGCACAAGACTTGAATAAAGAATGATTACTTTTCAGCCCGTATCCTGAGACATACTTTCATAGTTGCTTTACTTCCGCTGCTGTCAGCCCAAAGCGAAAAGGGTCTTTCTGACAGACTTGTTTCTAGAGATACACTGACCTTTCCTTCAAATCTCAGTTTCTGCTACAGACTTCGTATCACTCTTTGAATTCACCATCAAGATGATGTTTCCTTGTTTGCCATTGTACATTTAGGCCTGGGCTACACTGAATTGAACTTCATCTGAGTCCAAATGAATGAATTCAGTTGAATGCAATCTTGTGGACTACAGCTGACTGCAGCTACAAAAAAGTCGCAGTGTAGCCCAGGCCTTAGGCCCCTTTCACATGAGCAAGTATTCTGCGCGGGTGCAATGCGTGATGCGAACGCATTGTGCCCGCATGGAATCCGACCCATTCATTTCAATGGGGCTGTGTACATGAGCGTTGGTTTTTTCACACATCACTTGTGCGTGCTGTAAAATCACATCATGTTCTATATTCTGCGTTTTTCACGCAACGCAGGCCCCATAGAAGTGAATAGGGCTGCATGAAAATTGCATCACATCAGCAAGCAAGTGCGGATGCGATGCGTTTTTTTACAGATGGTTGCAAAGAGATGTTTGTATACCTTCCATGTTTATCACGCTCGTGCATTGCCCCACGCAAGAAAAACTGAACTACTGACCGCGATTGCAGACAAAACTGAATGACCTTGCTTGCGAAAACTGGCATTTTTCACTGACCTCATCCGCAACGCATCCGGACCTAATACGCTCACGTTCGTCTGCAAGGGCCTTACAATGGCTTACAGCCCGGTCACAGTCACTGTTTCTATAGCTCACATTACATTTGCTACTACTACTTCCTTGGCTCACTGATATAACAGCTATGAACACAGGACATGATTAGCATGTAAATGCAAAGCAAAACTAAATGCAATTTATTGTTTGGATAACATATGTTTATTAAGTCATTTCAATTATAATTTGCAGGGAGGCTTAAAGCTTAGCTGAACCACTGTGGGCATTAGTTACAATAGGGATTTACTAAAATCACACCTGTTTTTCAGGATTGGTGTACATATCTCCTTTTAGATGTAACACATCTATTTAGCCAAGTGTAACCTTGAACAAGCAGTATCACTTTGGGCATTAGTCAATAACGGACTTTCTATAATTATAAGAAGTGTTCAGGGCAGCAGTGTAATATTAATAACAGTAATGGTGCATTTATTTCAGAGAAATGGCTACTCAAATTAAGTAAAATTAAACTCCAGAAAAAGTTATATTTCTTGAGCACTTGATGTAAGGTCAGTATAAAGAGAGTTTTGGAATTGTTGATCAGCAGATCTGTTGGGGAAAATTATATGGGTGCTACATTGTGAAAAATTTTAACAATTTTACCACTTGTAGTTTATCGGATTTACCACATATTACAGTTAAAGTCAAGGAGGAGTGTAACCCTTCTATCACACCAAAGTGATCATATTAAAGTAGGCCTGTGAGCACACTATGCTGTCCTGTTTAAGTGGGAAAGGTCCATCTTTCTATGGACTCAAATGTTGGGAAGGTTTATCACAACTGATTTAAAGGAAAACTAGTTCAGGCTAGTTCAGGCTGGGTTCACATCGCCATTTCATTAGAAAAACAAAACAAAAAAAAATAAAAATATCCTGTATTTTAAGCATCTGTTATGCTCAGTTATGCAAACTTTGCATCCCTTTTAGCCATTTTCATCTGTGATCCATTATTTTTAAACAGAAAAAAAAGTCCTACACAAAGTATTTTTCTTTTCTGTCTAAAATAATGGATCTAAGATGAAAATGGCTGAAATAGATTCAAAATGTGAATAACGGAGAATAATGTATTCTTAAAACATAGGATTTTTTTTATTTTGTTTTCTGTTCTTTTGACGGATCAGAAATTAGGGAAAATGAAACGGCGATGTGAGTTTACTACAATCAAGCAGTTTCGCTTCATGTGTAATATTGCCACTGTCCGATTCAGAGCCTCACTTTGGCTCGACTCCTACAATCAGTATGTTTCACTCTGCCGTATCTTTTGCTCAATAGTTGTAGGTGAGAAATAAATAGTACTCACTCTTCTGAAGTCGATGCGAAGTCGATTCGCTCATCCCTAATCATGACCTATCATCATTAGTAAAGTCTTGGAAAACCCCTTTAACTTGATCACTCTCTAATGATAATGAGATGGTGCGCCTCCTATACCTGTAAATGTTGACAATTGAGCTACAGAAAACAGGAACTATCAGCTTTTTGTGACTGCTCTAGTAGCAGAGTGAGAAACTGTAATACTTTTATGCAGGACAGTTAGGCCTCTTTCACACTTGCGTTGTCCGATCCGGCGTGTACTCCACTTGCCGGAATTACACGCCGGACCTGGAAAAACGCATGTGTACGGAAAGCATTTGATGACGGATCCGTCTTCAAAATGCTTTCAGTGTTACTATGGCAGCCAGGACACTATTAAAGTCCTGGTTGCCATAGTAGGAGCGGGGAGCAGGGGAGCGGTATACTTACAGTCCGTGCGGCTCCCGGGGCGCTCCAGAATGACGTCAGAGCGCCCCATGCGCATGGATGACGTGATCCATGCGATCACGTGATCCATGCGATCACGTGATCCATGCGCTTGAGGCGCCCTGACGTCACTCTGGAGCGCCCCGGGAGCCGCACGGACGGTAAGTATACTGCTCCCCCGCTCCCCACTACACTTTACCATGGCTGCCAGGACTTTAGCGTCCCGGCAGCCATGGTAACCATTCAGAAAAAGCTAAACGTCGGATCCGGCAATGCGCCGAAACGACGTTTAGCTTAAGGCCGGATCCGGATCAATGCCTTTCATGGCATTAATTCCGGATCCGGCCTAGCGGCAAGTCTTCAGGATTTTTGGCCGGAGCAAAAAGCGCAGCATGCTGCGGTATTTTCTCCGCCCAAAAAACGTTCCGTTCCGGAACTGAAGACATCCTGATGCATCCTGAACGGATTTCACTCCATTCAGAATGCATTAGGATAAAACTGATCAGGATTCTTCCGGCATAGAGCCCCGACGACGGAACTCTATGCCGGAAGACAATAACGCAAGTGTGAAAGAGCCCTTACTTAGAAACTTATGGTGTAAAGCAGAACTATATTAGTTGTCCATAGCGACCAATCAGATTCCACCCTTTTATTTTCCAAAGGAGCTGTCAAAAATGAAAGGTGGAATCTGATTGGTTGCTATGGGCAACTAAGCCAGTATTGCTTTACACCAGTTTAATAAATGACCCCATTAAATCTTAATTAAATTACTTCAAATAGTATGTCATTTTCAGATGATGCATTTATGTGTCCCCAATCCTGTAAGGGCTGTTTCACACGAGCGGATGCCGTGCGTGACATCCGCTCCGTGAATGACAGCCAAGACCCGATGCAGACTGCAGAGGCACGGAGCATTAACATGATTGATAATGCTCCGTGCCTCTCTGTGATCTCTTTACTACGAAATCACAGTGACAACTTTATCTCACTGTGATTTCGTAGTAAAGAGATCACAGAGAGGCACAGAGCATTATCAGTCTTGTTAATGCTCCGTGCTTCTGCAGTCTGCATCGGGTCTTGGCTCTCATTCACGGAGCGGATGTCACGCACGGCATCCGCTCGTGTGAAACAGCCCTAAGGGCTCTTTCACACTTGCGTTGTTCTTTTCCAGCATAGAGTTCCGTCGTCGGGGCTCTATGCCGGAAAAATCCTGATCAGGATTATCCCAATGCATTCTGAATGGAGAGAAATTCGTTCAGGATGCATCAGGATGTCTTCAATTCAGGACCGGAACGTTTTTTGGCCGGAGAAAATACTGCAGCATGCTGCGCTTTTTGCTCCGGCCAAAAATCCTGAACACTTGCCGCAAGGCCGGATCCGGAATTAATGCCCATTGAAAGGCGTTTAGCTTTTTCTGACTGGTTACCATGGCTGCCAGGACGCTAAAGTCCTGTTTGCCATGGTAAAGTGTAGTGGGGAGCGAGGGAGCAGTATATTCAATCAGTCTTCAAATGCTTTCAGTTCACTTGCAGTGTTACGGATCCGGCGGGCACCTCCGGCAAATGGAGTACACAACGGATCCGGACAACGCAAGTGTGAAAGAGCCCTAAGCAGAAATAGATCAAATTGAAGACCACTTTAAAGTACATTGACTATTTATGGAGCTCACTGTACCCAAATCTGCGATAATTGTCTGTCCCCTTGAACTTCCTCAACCAAAATGCCCACCAGTCAAAACAAGCTATCACTAAGAAATTACCCTAAATAGAAGGCACAAAAACACTTAAAAAAAGAAAAGCAGTCGCAAACAACAAACTCTCGTACCCAGAGGTTCACAGATCAGCATGTCTTTTAGTTTCAAAAATCATTTATTGAAGATTATAGCAATAGAAATACTTCAATACATTATGACAGTCTGTATAGAAAACAGTAATATAAGCAATGCCAAAAGTTATCAGAAATACAACTGAGATCACTCCAGTAACACAGAGTAAATAGTCCTGCATAGCACACATCTATCAAATTACAATGTGAAGGTGTATCTTAGATCCACAGAATTTGCCGAAAACAACCAAGGTTCCCATATCTTCCCAAAATTGGCTAGTGAGTCAGTTCTTATCGCCGTCAATTGTTCGCACAAGAGTATTTTATTAACCCTGTCTAGGGTAGCCTGGAAGCTGAGTGAAGATGTACGCCACTTGAAAGCTACATGAATTCTCGCTGCCAATAAAATAAATTGCGACAATTTAAATCGGCGGAACATTAACCATGAAGGCTTGTCGCCTAATAGACAAAGTGAGAGTGTGGTGGGGTAATTACAGCCCAGGGTCGTCGCGATCAAATTACAAATCTGATCCCAGAATCGCCTAACCACTGCACAGTTCCCCCAGATGTGTAGCATCGTGCCGTCCATATCACATCCTCTGAAGCATTTAGGGAATACCTCCGGGTATATACGATGCAACCTGGACGGCACCATGTACGTTCTGTGCAAATATTTATAGAGGTTTCTGCAGTGTGACCTGCCATGAGCCTTTCGTAAGCGTTTAGGAGCGCTGATGCCACCTAGATATGGAAGATTCCGTACCCATGTCACTTTCCCACGCTAGCATATACGGCAGTTTTACCCCTTCTGGATGAATGTCGAACAGTCCATAAATTCTGGGACAAAAGCCCCTGTTTATATGGGGAGTAAGCCAGCATTCTTTCAAAAGAGGAAAATTCTAGTATTTGGGTGGATCCCATCAATGACTGTAGAAAGGAGAATATCCTATTAACATTGAAGTGTTCTCCTGTGGGGGGGGGAGTGTTTGTCTACAAAATCGTCCATTGATTCCAATTTTCCCCGTCGCAGGAATTTATGTAGGGAAGAGAGGTTTTTTGTTGGTCCACCAAGTAAAAGCGGTGTGTTGCAGACCCGGGAGAAACATTGGGTTACCAAATATAGGTGTCAATGGGGATGGTGTAGATTGCAATTTATATTTAAATCAAACTGGTCTCCAGAGGAGTTATGAGTAATGTGACGATTGGTGGTAACGAGGGTACTGTCCATATCAAAGCAGTCCAAGTATAGGGTGCCATGAGTGACATCTCTAGTGTGACGCAAAGTGGCTGATTCTTCCTTTCTAAATGTGTTAAGAACAGCTCGGCCAGTCTTGCTGCCCTATAATATTTCAGCAAATCTGGAACTGATAGTCCCCCCTGTACTTTGTGCCGACACATTGTTGATTTAGGGATGCGTGGTCTCTTGTTAGCCCAGATCAGTGATGATAGGCAAACTGCGGCTCTCCAGCTGTTGCAAAACTACAACTCCCACCATGCCCTGCTGTAGGCTGAAAGCTGTAGGAAGTCTTTGCATGCTGGGAGTTGTAGTTCTGCAACAGCTGGAGATCCGCAGTTTGCCTATCACTGGCCCAGATGAACCTCATAATGTCCTTCTGTAAGGACTTTAAGTCGGTGGAGTGAACAGGGACTGGAAGCGTCCTAAACAAGTATAAAAGTCTCGGAAGGACTACAATTTTGATTATATGTATCCTGCCTACCCACGAGACCGGTAGAGAGCCCCAAGAATTTAAATCATGTTTGATTTTACGGTACATCGGAGGAAAATTAGTTCTATATACCAGGCCAATTTTGGTTGGTAGCAGCGTCCCTAGATATGAAATATAATGTAGCTTGTGTTGAAAAGGGAAATTTCGTAGCAATAGTTCCTTCGTTTGTGGAGGGATATTACAGAGGAGTAGTTCTGACTTGTTATGATTAATTTTAAGGCCAGACACCTCTGAAAAGGTTTGCAGTGTCTGGATTAGAGGTAAGTTGGCCCGAACTCGTACGCAACTGAAAGACCTGGTTTATTTTCTGTTTTGCCTTAAGCTGTGAGGCTAGCATCTTATCGGGTTTGTTTGCGTATCTATAGTAGTAGGATGCTGTCCAACGTAGGGCTTTCTCTGTATTATTAGAAAGGATAGCATTCAATTGCAATTTAGTGTCTTTAATGGCCTTCAGGAGATATAGAGGGAGATCTCTGATGGGCCTGTACCAGTCTTTCAAGTTTAGCCTCCAAGGCTCTTTGGGCTTCTGTACGTTCTCCCTTCATGCGTGAGGCTACACTGATAAGTTTCCCCTCATAAAAGCCTTGTGGGCTAGCCACACTATCATAGGGTCAGATTTAGAGGTAACATTATCCAAAAAAAAAAACTGAATGTCTTTTTGGAGCTGGTCAACCAGTGTCAATAAGGACTCATTTAGTCTCCACACATAAGCCGAAGTAGTACGGTCAGCTATAGCTATTTTGGGCAAAACCATGTCATGGTCCGACCAGGAGGAGAGGATATGTCTAGAGTATGAAACATAGGGGAGAAGCATCGTGGAGGTGAATATCATGTCGATGCGTGTGTATAACTGATGTATAGATGAGTAATATGTGTAACTCCTTTGTGGTCCATTATGTTTCCTCCACATGTCAGCTATAGCTAAGGACTCTAAGACTTTTTGAATCTTGGCCTCGTGTGAGCCGTGGGTGTGGCTGGGTAGAAGGGGACGAACGGTCCAATACAGGGTTATAGTGAGGTTAAAGTCCTCACACCAAATGATCTTGTGATATATGAGGGATTCAATAATGGTTCCCATCTCCCCCAGAAGGAAATAGGGTCTTCATTAGGGGCATTGACAAGACATAGTGTTTCCTCCCTGTATGTTCCCAACAAAATAACATATCTCCATTAGGGTCAAGGATCGATTGCATCACTGACATCGGGAAAGAATTTTTTAGCAACGTTATCACACCCCTGCTTTTTGATTGGTAGGTAGATGAGAAATACCTGGAGTACTGTGAGTGAAAAAATTTCGGGTGGGACGCGGGTGTATAGTGCGATTCCTGTAGACAAGGACGTCAGGTTTATGCTTCAGATACACAGCAAGCGCTGTCTTCCATTTCTAGGCGAGTTCAAGCCCTGCACATTTATGAGATAATATTTTATACATTACCGATGTAGTATGAGAAGCTCACGTGTGCTCTAATGTAGGAGACGTCCTCTATCTCATGAATCTCCACCTTCACCCCTTCACATATATGTAGGACCATATCAATGCTGCAAATTGGGTGATCTCTAGAACAGGAATTATAAAACAAAACGTTTAACAGTAAAACAGATACATAAACTGCATAGTATGACGAAAGCTGAACCAAGTCAGCACATGATGGCGGGTTGGGTGAGAGGAAGTCTTGCCCAGAAATGGCGCGAACCTCCAACTCCATCAACCCTTTTACATGAGGCAACATGAAAGTCCACTAAGCCGAATCCCTGATATAGGACTCCAAAAGTCAGTAGGATAAAGCAACTACTAAAAAGCTTGCAGAAAAACAAAACATTGAAAAAGAGGGCAACACTTGCGTCTCAATATGTCGATGGCACATAAACGTCGGCCCATCAAGGAGATCATGGCATCCTGGCCTCAGCAGTTCAGGTCTTGGATGAGCGGTTTGCAGTGCCGGAGGTGGGTGCTACCGTGGTCCAGATCCTAGCCGGTCTTTGAGGCTTGGGAGCGGCCCTCGGTCCGTCCCGGTGGTCATGCGGTATTCCCACTCGCTGCAGGGTCTCCAAACCCTCTGATAGAGATCAGACTGTGTGGTTCCTAGAGTTGAGCTGAAATGACAGGGCAAAAAGGAAGCCCCATCTGTACTTCACTTGTGCCTTCTGCAGTGCCTGTGTCACCGGCCTCAACTCTCTGCGTCGACGGAGGGTAGATGGTGCAAGGTCCGCATACAGGTGCACAGATGGAGGTAGGCCGGGTAACTCCAGGGTATTTCTGGCTGCGGCCAGGACCAGGTCTACTGACTTCAGGGTGATGGATGGAATTTTAGGACCACGTCCCTTGGTAGGTCATTCGAGCGGGGTTTCCCATAGCCCTGTGGACCGTGTCCATTTTCAGGCGATTTTGCTCCACTTCGGCAGGAGGGCCGTAAATAAGGTTGTCATGGTGGTTTGTAAGTCCAGATATGATTCGGGCAGACCCCTTACACGGAGGTTTCCTCTGTGGGACCGGTTTTCAAGGTCCTCTATCTTGAGTTCCAGCTCTCCAGTTGCGCCGCATGCAAATTGATGTCTTCTCTGTCGGTGCCTAATGCGTCCGCAATATCATCAGTGCGGGTCCTCTAGCTCAGAGACCATTGCCCCAAATCCTGGATTTGACGTGTAAAACTCCGCCACTGCCTGTGAAAGTTCTGTACAAAACAGAGTAGCTATGTTAGCATAGAGTTCTGTCTGGCCTTGTTGTTGGCCTTGTGGCTCCTGCATGCAGCCGCTGTTAGTGGAGGAGGCTGGGGCTAGCTGGAGCTGGAGAGGGATCTGCCATTGCAGAGTGCCCAGTATTTCCTGAAAAGTTCAGGTTAAAGTCTGTGATGGCACCGGTGTGCTCATCGGTTTCGACTTCCCTCTGTTGCGGGACATTCTCGCGTTGTCTGGCACCAAGTTTGAAGGCTTGAAACAGCGCTTGAAAGGGATTAGTTTGGCTCGCGGCACGGAGCTCAGAGAAGCTTGTCCTCCTCCTCAGGCTGCACGCATGCTCCCCCCATCAGCATGTCTTTTAATCAGCCAACTTAGGAGACCCAAAGTAATTAGACTCTTTACATCTACTTTCTTCAAAAGGCTGCCAGATCCTGATGGTAAGGATTGCCAAATCCTCTCAATGCCGGCCAGGTTCTGAATGATCAGTATCTTGCCTGTCTTTGCTTGTTATTTCAAAATGTAATGGTCAGCTGGAATGTCACTCTCATTGTCTGCCAGAAATGAATACATTTGAGATACTGAAAACAATATGTATAGTATACTGTGAGCTAGTGCATAGATCAAATATAGGGCTCAAGAGCTGTCTATGCAGAGCCTAAGCACCTCATTCAAAACAACCAATCTAAGTGACAGGTTGAAACAGAAGATGTTCATTGCATAGGCCACCCTCTCAGAAGATAAAACAACTTGGCAGTCCTGAAACTATTCTCTTAGTGACTGAATACACCCAGAATGAGTTAGAGCCCATGGAAAGTATGGTTCCTTGGACCATTTCTCTGCACACCAAATTGGTAACGCAGACTCCAAAACAAAAATTACCCAAAATCATGTATCTCTCAATTTATATGTCCTTCCTAATGGATTTGTATGGAAATACTTCTATATGATTAAGGCCTCATGCACATGACTGTGTCTGTTTAGCGGCCGCAATGTGGTTCCCTCACATTTTTTGCAAACACATTGACTTATATGATTCCTTAGTCTACATTTTGTTGTATTCGTATGTCCGTTCAACAAACAGATAGAACATATCTTATACCTGCAAACAAAATCTGGATCACTGACCCATTGAAGTCAAAGGGTCTACAAAAATGCACATGTAACCACAGACGGTATCCTTTTTTTTCAGGTCCTCAGTTTGCAGACTGCAAAATTGTGTGCGCAGGGCCAAAAATTACACTACATGTATCTCTATCTTCTTAAGATAAGTATGATGCTCCCATATAACCCTAAATAATAGGTACTTATGCTGGTCACACAGTTTAGATAAAAGCCATTGGCTGTTCCTTCTGAAGCCCACTATAACACAGCTTTGATTAACATCCATGCATTCTCAGTGGGGATAGGAGAGATGCATTCTCAGTGGGGATAGGAGAGAAAGCTGACTTATCTTCTCTGAGACTAAATTGATGTAGCATGTTGAAATTCAACATACCTGACTCTTCTTTTCCAATATCTACTGTCAGGGGAACAGCAGGGACAACCCTCATACACATTACAGGGAGTGCAGAATATTAGGCAAGTTGTATTTTTGAGGATTAATTTTATTATTGAACAACAACCATGTTCTCAATGAACCAAAAACTCATTAATATCAAAGCTGAATATTTTTGGAAGTAGTTTTTAGTTTGTTTTTAGTTTTAGCTATTTTAGGGGGATAGTCTGTGTGTGCAGGTGACTATTACTGTGCATAATTATTAGGCAACTTAACAAAAAACAAATATATACCCATTTCAATTATTTATTTTTACCAGTGAAACCAATATAACATCTCAACATTCACAAATATACATTTCTGACATTCAAAAACAAAACAAAAACAAATCAGTGACCAATATAGCCACCTTTCTTTGCAAGGACCTCAAAAGCCTGCCATCCATGGATTCTGTCTGTGTTTTGATCTGTTCACCATCAACATTGCGTGCAGCAGCAACCACAGCCTCCCAGACACTGTTCAGAGAGGTGTACTGTTTTCCCTCCTTGTAAATCTCACATTTGATGATGGACCACAGGTTCTCAATGGGGTTCAGATCAGGTGAACAAGGAGGCCATGTCATTAGATTTTCTTCTTTTATATCCCTTTCTTGCCAGCCACGCTGGACGTGTGTGATGGAGCATTGTCCTGCATGAAAATCATGTTTTTCTGAAGGATGCAGACTTCTTCCTGTACCACTGCTTGAAGAAGGTGTCTTCCAGAAACTGGCAGTAGGACTGGGAGTTGAGCTTGACTCCATCCTCAACCCGAAAAGGCCCCACAAGCTCATCTTTGATGATACCAGCCCAAACCAGTACTCCACCTCCACCTTGCTGGCGTCTGAGTCGGACTGAGCTCTCTGCCACTTTACCAATCCAGCCACGGGCCCATCCATCTGGCCCATCAAGACTCACTCTCATTTCATCAGTCATAAAACCTTAGAAAAATCAGTCTTGAGATATTTCTTGGCCCAGTCTTGACGTTTCAGCTTGTGTGTCTTGTTCAGTGGTGGTCGTCTTTCAGCCTTTCTTACCTTGACCATGTCTCTGAGTATTGCACACCTTGTGCTTTTGGGCACATCCAGTGATGTTGCAGCTCTGAAATATGGCCAAACTGGTGGCAAGTGGCATCTTGGCAGCTGCACGCTTGACTTTTCTCAGTTCATGGGCAGTTATTTTGCGCCTTGGTTTTTCCACACGCTTCTTGCGACCCTGTTGACTATTTTGAATGAAACGCTTGATTGTTCGATGATCACGCTTCAGAAGCTTTGCAATTTTAAGAGTGCTGCATCCCTCTGCAAGATATCTCACTATTTTTGACTTTTCTGAGCCTGTCAAGTCCTTCTTTTGACCCATTTGCCAAAGGAAAGGAAGTTGCCTAATAATTATGCACACCTAATATAGGGTGTTGATGTCATTAGACCACACCCCTTCTCATTACAGAGATGCACATCACCTAATATGCTTAATTGGTAGTAGGCTTTCGAGCCTATACAGCTTGGAGTAAGACAACATGCATAAAGAGGATGATGTGGTCAAAATACTCATTTGCCTAATAATTCTGCACGCAGTGTAGATGGTCAGCTGATCCCGTCAAAGAGGTAAGTTTGGTCAACATTCTTTCAAATTTGTTATATCTACCTATACGCACCCCTGACATAGCCCTAATCTACCTGCATTTCATAAGCCAACTCAGCAGGCAATTATGAGGAATGTAAAGTTAGTTCCCGATAAATGGCTGCTTATCAGAGAGACCTTCGCTTCATAGGGTCGAGTGATGGCTACTGTGATCACTTGTCCTCCTACAGATTCATTGTTTCTGGGCAGCAGATCTCTGATTTGACATCACCATCTGCTGCCAAAAAATATGATTTACATAATAGCATCTGCAGCGAGCCCTTGAGGAGCCAGTGCAGAGGATGGGAGTGGTAGTGGCCCTGTCCAGATGTTGTTTCATGGTATACATCCTCAGGCCGTTGCTCCTTCGGTGCAGTGAAAAGGTGGTGTAAAAGAATCAGGCAGACGCAGAACAAGCTTTTTTTTTTTTTGCTTAAAGCAAGTACAGTACCTCCAATTGTAGTCTGTACAAGTTGCAGTCATTATCTACAGCATCTTGTGGTATGGTGGCAATCAAAGTGGCAGGACAGTAGACTATAAGGTAGCACTTCTCTCTCTCTGATTCCCTTTGCTATGACTATGAACTGGCACCTGTGGCTGTGGGTTTCCACTTGATAAATACAGGCTTTGAGTTTGCCTGAGCTGGGCTATGGTGATGAGTGTCTTAATGTGTTCTCCCTCATTTGGAGCAGGGTCTGTGAAGCTTTAGTTTTTTAGCCACCCCAATTGCTGTAGCGCTGTTGCTCCTCAGTCCTTGACCTTCAGTCTCCCTAGAGTAGTGTTCCATCACAGTTGAGATGATTCTGTGGCCCTAAAGACCCTTGGAGCTGTAGAGGATGTTCATAATTACTCAATCCTCACTAACCTAGTTAGCTTTGCCCTCCTCTTGGCAGGGGCTCCTTCTGAAACCACTATATACAGCTCATGTATTCTCAGTAGGGAGAAGAGACAAAACTCACCAGGCCCACTGCTACCAAGAGGGGGAGAAATGGGTTGGTTAGTCCCATTAGTGATGCAAACTAATGCCAACCATACTGTACCTTATCTGTTTGTGTACATAAATTACAATATAAAATATAAACAACATTTGCAGATACCCGAGGTCTAGGGTACTGCACAACAATATTATTTTACCTTATAGACAAGCTTTTGCTTGGTTATTGGGTGATTGGGCGGCACCTATTGGGATTGGGCAATTGTACGAATGTTTGTTCCCAATAACTGGGCATTGTAAACAATATTTCCAATGGAGAGAAGGCTTATAGTACAAAGCTACTTTTTTCAATCATGGTTCAATAGTTACATTTAGAAAAAAAAATGGAAAACAAAAACAGATAGATCCTATTAATATGTTCCTGAAGCCTCTAGAATATACAGTCCTGATCAAATGGTTTAAGACCACTTGAAAAATGGGCAAAAATCAAATATTACATTGTTGGATCTTAACAAGGTTCCAAGTAGAGCTTCAACATGCAACAAGAAGAAATGAGAGTGAGACAAAACATTTTTTGAGCATTCAATTAATTGAAAATAACGATTAACTGAAACAGTTTTTCAGCTGATCCAAATTTTAGGACACATGCCTTTAAAAGGCCAAATCTGTGCAAAGATGTGGATTCATTGTCATTTTCTGTCAGGTAGTCACACGTTGCGATGGCAAAGGCAAAAAAACTCTCCCTTTTTGAACGTGGGTCGGGTTGTTGAACTGCATAAGCAGGGTCTCTCACAGCGCGCCATCGCTGCTGAGGTGGGACGCAGTAAGACAGTCAAGTGGAAGACCCAAAAAAATTTCATCAGCACTGAGCCAGGGGATCCAATTGGCTGTCCGTCAAGACACTGGACGATCCTCGACCCAAATTAAGGCCCTTACTGGTGCTGACTGCAGCCCCATAACCATCAGACGGCATCTGATACTGAAGGGCTTCAAAACAAAAAACTTCTTCAAAGACCTTGTCTCCTTGAACGCCACAGAACTGCTCGTTTGGACTTTGCAAGAGAGCACCAAACATGGGACATTCAAAGGTGGAAGAAAGTTTTATTCCTCTTGATGAGAAAAAATGTAACCTTGATGGTCCTGATGGTTTCCAACGTTACTGGCATGACAAGCAGATCCCACCTAAGATGTTTTCTACGCGCCACAGTGGAGGGGCGCCATAATGGTCGGGGGTGCTTTTTCTTCAGTGGAACAAGGAGCTTCAGGAAGTGCAGGGGCGTCAAACGGCCGCTGGCTATGTCCAGATGTTGCAGAGAGCATTCCTCATGACTGAGGGCCCTCATCTGTGTGGTAACGACTGAGTTTTTCAACAGGACAATGCTACAGTACACAATGCCCGCAGGACAAGGGACTTCTTCCAGGAGAATAACATCACTCTTTTGGCCCCATACTGCGTGTTCCCCTGATTTAAATCCAATTGAGAACCTTTGGGGATGGATAGCAAGGGAAGTTTACAAAAATGGACAACAGTTCCAGACAGTAGATGGCCTTCGTGCGGTCGTCTTCACCACTTGGAGAAATGTTCCCACTCACCTCATGGAAACGCTTGCATCAAGCATGCCGAAACAAATTTTTGAAGTGATAAACTGAACTCAGTGATTACTGAGTTCATGTTTGGAAGTTGGATTTCTGTTTTGGGGGGGTTTAGTTATTTTTTGGAGGTGTGGTCCTAAACTTTTGATCAGCTGAAAAACAGCCTGTTTCAGTTTATTCGTTTTTATTAAATTGAATGCTCAAAAAATGTTGTCTCACTCCCATTTCTTCTTGTTGCATGTTGAAGCTCTACTTGGAACCTTGTTAAGATCCAGCCATGCTAAATATGATTTTTTGCATTTTTCAAGTGGTCTTAAACTTTTGATCAGGACTGTATATATAGTGGGGATTCGCTCTGGTAGTTGGTATAAGCGGGTGCAGTGCAGAGGCAAAGAACAAGTTTGTAATTCAAATGTCTGTGTTTATTCACACATAAGGTCAAACAAAAACACTCTTTGCAAGGTTGGTGTTTGTTCACACCGAGTAGAAAGTTTGTGCATAAAAAAACGGCACCTTTTCGGCGGTTCTGCCTCCAACAGTCCAAATGCAGGCTTTAGGTGGCCTGCACTCCCAAGACACAGATTTTAGCTTTCCACCCCAGCACAGAGCTCAGTTCCCACACCAGCAATTGCCAGAGCTCCTTTGTCAGAGAGAGGTAATTACTTCCAGCTGACACTGCCGGCTGGGTTTTTTATAGGCCAGTCAAGACCCGGCCTGGAATGTGGGGAGTAGTCACCCACCCAGCACTTTGCCTACTCCCAGTAAGAGTCGTCCCGGATCAGCTATACAGCCATACTAAAATAGTAAAGTGTCAATCAGCATTAGCTGCCGTTGACATCCGAAAATACCGGCTCTTACTTCACTGAGGCTGGAACCTCGGTGACACATACCTTCCGTCAATGACGGACCCTTGCGCCTTCCTACATACCTACCCCCTTTGTTCAACCCTGAGTGGGTGAACACTTGCCAGACAGAGTACCCGGGACAGGGCATCCGCATTTTTCTGCAAGCAGAAACAGAAAATAGCGGAGAGACTCGAGTGCCCATTGATGGCCAGGCACTCTCTCTCCACTATACTGTACCTAGTCTCAGCTGGGGTGAGTTTGCGGGTCAGGAAAACAATGGGATGTTCCTCCCCATTGATTTCCTGAGAGAGAACAGCTCTGAGGCCTACTTCAGAGGCATTGGTCTGTACCACAAACTCCCTCTTGAAGTAGGGCGTCACCATAACTGGTGACCCGCACAGGACCAACTTCAATGCGGAAAAAGCCTTGTCTGCCTGGTCATTCCAGCGGACCATCGTGGACTTCCGTCCCTTCAAAACCCTGTCAACGGAGCCGCTAAAGTTGCAAAATGGGGAACGAACCTCATATAATAGCCTACCATTCCCAGGAACGACTTAACTGCCTTGTGGTGACAGGTCGTGGCCAATTCCGAATCGCCTTTATTTTATTCACTTGGGGTTTGATAACTCCACGTCCAATGATGTACCCCAGGTATTTAGTCTCCTCTAACCCTATCATGCATTTATTTGGGTTAGAGGTAAGTCCAACCTTCCTAAGGGAGTCCAATACAGCCTGCACTTTGGGTAGATGACTTTTCCAGTAAGTACTGTGGATGACGTTATCGTCCACTGCAAGCCGACGCGTACCGACGATGTGGAAGAAGTACAATGTCTATGAGTCGTTGGAACATAGCAGGGGCACCATGCAGACCAAAGGGTAACACTTTATACTGATACAGCACTTCACGGGTGACAAAGGCAGTTTTCTCTTTGGCAGCGTTCATTAAGGGCACCTGTCAGTAGCCCTTCGTGAGGTCCAAAACAGAAAAATATCAGGCATTGTCCTAACCTCTCGATAAGCTCATCTACCCGGGGCATGGGAAACGAATTGAACTTGGAGACTTCGTTTAGTTTGCGAAAATCATTACAAAACCATAATGTCCCATCCGGCTTGGGTAACAATACTATAGGACTGGCCCATTGACTTTTTGACTCCTCAATGACGTCTAGCTGCAACATTAGCTGCACCTCCTCCAATATGGCTTGTCGCTGAGCCTCGGGTACCCGGTATGGTTTTAATCTGACTTTTGCCTGAGGCTCAGTGACAATGTCATGCTGGATTATGGAAGTGCATCCAGGGAGGTCCAAGAACACATCCGTGTTCCGACTAACAAACTCCCTGGCCTCCTGAGTCTGTTTAGAGGAGAGGCTGTCAGCAATTTTTACTGTGGCAGCCGTCTCTCTTGCATCAGACAGAGGGGCCGGTACCTCTTCTCCTAGAAAACCCGGCCGGGGGATGTCTTCTGTACAGGTTTCCCTATCTTTCCACGGTTTGAGTAAATTCACATGGTAAACCTGCTCCGGCTTTCACCGCCCTGGCTGGTGTACCTTGTACAGTAGTTTACATCACCAATTTTCCTCGAGTACCTCATAGGGTCCCTGCCCCCTAGCCAGGAACTTTTTGTCCAGGGTCGGCACCAGAATCAAAACCTGATCACCCAGGTTAAAGATCCGGACCCGAGCCTGCCGATTATAGACCCGACTCTGGGCTCGCTGAGCTGCCTCCATATGCTCCCTAACAAGAGGCAACACTGTCTCTATCTGATCTTGCATCTGGTAACGTACACTTTTATGTGGAGTGGGTTGTTGTTCCCATGCCTCTTTGGCCACGTCCAAGAGACCGCGAGGGTGTCTGCCATATAGCAGTTAGAGTTATATCTCTGAACACACTGGGCCAGTAAAACCGCTGTAGTATCCATTTCTGCGTTTTCTGCCACCCTAAGTGACCCCGAAGAACATGTTGGTGGGCAAGCTCCAATTTGGGCACCACCAGCTGTTCAATATGCTCACCCTGTAGTTGGTTTACCCCGATACAGCATTTCCTGGTGAACGACAAAAACGGGTAAACATCGACTCAGCCCCAGGTTTTTATGGTTCACCATCAATTAATACAACATTCTCCCAGGCCCGGGATAAGGTTGGGTCCCGGTGTTGTGCAGTTCCGAAATTTTTACCGGAGACATTGAGGTCTGCCAATTCAGGACCCAGCGGCAAGTCCTCAACGTCTCCTACCAACACATGCAGCGGGGTTTTCCCCTTCTCTTCCACCAAAGTGGAGCCAGGCCACTCTGCTGAAGTTACCCCTGACTCAGGAACATCAACAACTCTCATAGCCGGCCACAGGGCCAGGAAGCCCGGAAAGTCTCTCCCTATTATTAGTTCATAAGGTAAAGTGGTGGCAACGGCCAACTCGTGGGTCCACTTGCCACCTCCTGTGGATAGAGACAGCAGGGCGGTGGGATAGTCCTTTAAATCTCCATGTATGCACACGACCCAGATTTTTTGGCCAGTATACTCTTCGGGCCGCACCAGGATAGCTCTTACAAGGGACACCAGACTTCATGAGTCCAACAAAGCCACTGCCAGAGTGTCTCCCACTTCTACCTGGCACAGGTGGTCATTGTCTATAGTCTCTGGGATATATGATGCACACAGCATCCTGGCGTACAATGAGTTGCGGTATCCATAGTTAGTCTCCATGGGTTCTCCCCGATGGGGACAGTCAGCCCTTAAGTGGCCAGGCTCCTGACACCGCGAGCATACTATCGGAGCCGGGTCTACGAGGGGTACACCCCGGGCGGACTTGGTTGGCACAAGTCTCTTGGTCTGGGATGGAGATTGCTGGGGTTTGGCTGCCCCCCTCCCAAAATAACCCCCTTTCAAATTCCTGGCAGCCTTATAGCATTCCACCAGGTCCACCATCTCAAGGGCATTACTGGAGGGGGTACGGCAAAGCCCTCCAGAACACATCAGCCAACAGACGGTCCAACATAGCAGTGGGACTCAGCACTAGTGATGGACGAACATCCATTTTAGATTCATTCGGAAGCTGCATTCTTAGTGAGAGGAGGGACAGTGTAGCTGCTGCTGATTTAATAGGGAAATCGATAGCTAGGCTAGTGTATTCAGTGTCCACTACAGTCCTGAAAGACTCATCGGATCTCTGCTGTAAGGACAGCACCCCAAAAAGTCCTTTATTCACAGTCAAAATTGTGTTGTTTTTTTTAAATTTAATCTACTGTGACACCAGATATGAGTTGTGCTGGTGACACTATGCACTTGCAGCAGGGCCTTAAACACACAAACACGTGCAGGCAACTGACTGCTATTTATTCACAGTCAAAATTGTTGTTTTTCTTTAAATGTAATCTACTGTTACACCAGAAATGAGTTGCGCTGGTGACACTATGCACTTGCAGCAGGGCCTTAAACACACAAACACGTGCAGGCAACTGACTGCTATTTATTCACAGTCAAAATTGTTGTTTTTCTTTAAATGTAATCTACTGTGACACCAGATATGAGTTGCGCTGGTGACACTATGCACTTGCAGCAGGGCCTTAAACACACAAACACGTGCAGGCAACTGACTGCTATTTATTCACAGTCAAAATTGTTGTTTTTCTTTAAATGTAATCTACTGTTACACCAGATATGAGTTGCGCTGGTGACACTATGCACTTGCAGCAGGGCCTTAAACACACAAACACGTGCAGGCAACTGACTGCTATTTATTCACAGTCAAAATTGTTGTTTTTCTTTAAATGTAATCTACTGTGACACCAGATATGAGTTGCACTGGTGACACTGTGCACTTGCAGGGCATGAAACACACGCGTGTGCAGGCAACTGACTGCTATTATATTAGAGTCAAAAAAGTTTTTTTTTTTAAATGCAAGCTACTGTGACACCAGATATGAGTGGTGGCACTGGGCAAGTGGGCACAGTATACGCCGTGAGCCTGACACACACGCTGGCAGGAAACTGCAATTAGATTACACAGGAAAAAAAAAAAGCAGACTGATGTTCTAGCCCTAAAAAGGGCTTTTTGGGGTGCTGTCCTTATAGCAGAGATCAGATGAGTCTTTCAGGACTGTAGTGGACACTGAATACACTAGCCTAGCTATCGATTTCCCTATTAAATCAGCAGCAGCTACACTGTCCCTCCTCTCACTAAGAATGCAGCTTCCGAATGAATCTAAAATGGATGCTGTCTAGGAGGTGGGAGGGTCTGGGAGGGAGGGTATGATGCTGATTGGCTGGAATGTGTCTGCTGACTGTGAGGTACAGGGTCAAAGTTTACACAATGATGACGAATAGGGGGCGGACCGAACATCGCATATGTTCGCCCGCCGCGGTGAACGCGAACAAGCAATGTTCGCCGGCGAATAGTTCGGGACATCTCTATATATCACACCCTTGCCTCAATCAGATTTTTTGGGGGGCAACTGGTATATCACACCAGTTGCAATTAGTTGTTACAATGATGTTTGTCCCTCTGTATAGCTGCGGTATCTCAGCAGAACAGCACAGAAATGCAGCACAATACAAATGCACTATATAGAAATTATATTATAGGTATATCACACCCCTGCCTCAATCAGATTTTTTGGGGGGCAACTGGTATAGCACACCAGTTGCAATTAGTTGTTCCAATAGCGTTTGTCCCTCTGTATAGCTGCAGTATCGCAGCAGAACCGCACAGAACTGCTGCACAATACAAATGCACTATATTATACTTGCTATGTTAGAAAGTATATTATAAGTATATTAAACCCCGCAGTATATCACACCTATCGATAGCACACCTATACCAGTCCTTAAAAAGACTTTTGTGGCCCTATTAGCTAGCGTTTGGTGTCTTTATACTCTCTAACAGTCTGTCCCTGCACCACACAGCAACCTCTCCCTACACTGGAAAAAAAACTGAATGTAAAATGGCGGTCAGATTGGGTTTATTTATAGTGTTGGGGGTGTGTCCATGTGCTGAAACATCTCAATTGGCTGTCCTGTCCCTCCCGTTGGATGTGATGTATCATGGGTCAAAGTTCTGCACAATGTAAAGAATATGGCACCAATCGACATCGACAAATGTTCGCCTGTTCAGCGAACAGCGAACGAGCAAAGTTCGCAGCGAAACGACCACCGGGCGAACCGCAATGCCATCTTTAATCAGCACGTCAGGTTGCAGCCATTTTTATAACAGGTGTAATAGGGTATAATACTGGAGCCTCGCGGGCTCAGCTGGGTTAAACTCCCACTGATGCACCCACTGATCCCAGACTAATACATTCACCCCCAGTCTCGCCAGGATCTCACCCTTTACTGTTGGGTAATCAGCCGCTTGATCATCCAGTAATTCAAAATACACCTGCTGGGGTCCAGATGCCAGGGAAGGAGCGACGACCTCAGCCCATTGCTCCCGGGGTAGCTTCTCTCTCACAGCTACCTTCTCAAAGATCGCCAAATAGGTCTCGACATCGTCTGCTGGGGTCATCTTGGGGATCACTGCACAGACCGCTTTCCGGGCATCGTGGACGCTCTGGGATGCTCCTGCTGCTTTTAAAGCCATCACATGTTATAACAGCAGCTGGTTTGCTTTCTGATGTTGCTTATTGGCCTCACACTGTTGCAGATTAACTTCTACGAGGACTTCTACGACAGCTTCCATTTTGTTGATGGACACTGGTTGTAATCTGGCTGGTTTGATGTAAGACATACAACCGTGCCCTGAAAAACTAAAATATTTCGGCCTTCACGCCAGCCTCACTGCAATGCACGCATCCTCCACCAATTGTGGGGATTCACTATGGTAGTTGGGATAAGCTGGTGCAGTACAGAGGCAAAGTACAAGTTTGTAATTCAAATGTCCATGTTTATTCACACATAAGGTCAAACAAAGACATTCTTTGCAAGTTTGGTGTTTGTTCAGGAGGTAATCAGGAGGTAATCACTTCCAGCTGACACTGCCGGCTGGGTTTTTTATAGGCCAGTCAAGACCCGGCCTGGAACATGGGGAGTAGTCACCCACCCAGCACTTTGCCTACTCCCAGTAAGAGCCGTCCCGGATCAGCTATACAGCCATACTAAAATAGTAAAGTGTCAATCAGTATTAGCTGCCGCTGACACCTCAAAATACTGGCTCTTACTTTACCGAGGCCAGGAACCATGGTGACACCTACCTTCTGTCATATATATACATATATTTATTTATAAAGATCCTTGAGTGTTTACATCATAAGTATTTTGCATTATTTATTTTACTCAGTTCAGAAAATGGAGCACGGCAGCATAAATCACGAGAAGTAAACTCACTGCGGGATCCAGTGACCATGCAGGGAGAATTCTGATTGCCAACACATAAATAAATTAATTTCACACCAACAAAATGCACTATAATCAAGCCCAATAATAGGCAACACAATATGATTTCAGCAATTGGTCAGAGAGAAAATAAAAACATTTAATATTTCCAGATTATTTCAATCAGACTAACATAGTTGTTGAGTGATTATTAAAGTGGATGTGAATGAAATACTTATTGGCTGGATGCATAGTAATAAGCAGTGCACACCTCTGGAAATTAAAAGAAGTAGACATATTGGTTTATGACATCAGTAGGGGCCAATAAATTGAATCCTGCCTCTTTCCAAAAAGTAGTGGCTGTGGTGTTCTCTAAAGATATTTTCATGCATGGCAGATTTGTTGCAGAAATTTCTGTGACTGTCAAATTCATCAGATGGGCGCTTTCAGAAATACATTCATCTACCACAAGAAACAACCCCATTTAGATGAGTGGTGCTAATTGTCTTAGTACACAGAAACCCACACTGTTATTTTCTCAGTTGACAGGCCAGAGAAAACTTAAGGACTAGCAACACCTTTAAGGGCTATTATTATTATTATTATTATTATTATTATTATTATTATTATTATTATTATTATTACATTCTATTAACTAATTTTGGGCTACAAATAATTTTTGTTGATCTTTATTAAAAATGTTCGCTCCTTTTCTCTGTACAGATGTCATTGTGTATTTGCAGACTAGCAGGCTTTCTTTCGGTTCACAGTAGTGCTGTCAGATAGAAGCCCTGATGGCTCATGTATTGCGCTTTTCTCTGAAACACTCTTTTAAGTATTTAGCTATAATGAGTGTTTATGAGCTGTCAGGAGTTCAGAGATGAGGGCAATACAAGTGACAGTCTGCAAATAGATGGAAATTTAACCTGGTATAAAATAAACAGCTGACATTTTTTAATAAAGACCAATTGAAAAAAAGATTTTTAGCTCAAAATGAGTAAAATGCAATTATATAAAAATTGCCCGGAAAGGTATTCATTAATCCTTCAATGACTTATATACACTATGATATTATTATAGCCTCCTACTTCAGATCTGCAAAATTGTGCCCTTAGGGTTCTACTGTGCCTCCATATGTCTCTGATTTTATACAAACAATATTTTAATCAGCAATAGAGGAATGCTCCATTCAGAGTGTCTACACTACATGAGGTCCATATTCCTTCACACAACCTATGCGCCAAATATTTTGTGCCATCAGGCATCTGGTACTGCACATGATAATCACGTATGGCAAAGACTGTCCCCATAGTTGTTTTTAGCCAGATACAAGTGCATCTAATATAGAACGCTTAAAGGGCTTCTGTCACCCCACTAAAGTCATTTTTTTTTTTTGGGCTAGTTAAATTACTTATATTGCGATATATGAAAATATAATGGTCTTACTTACTTTGATTCAGCAGTTTCTTCTAAAAACTAAGTTTTATAATATGTAAATTAGGTCTCTACCAGCAAGTAGGGCGGCTACTTGCTGGTAGCAGCTGCAGAAAACCGCCTCCTCGTCGTGTTGATTGACAGGGCCAGCCAGGCTCGCCTCCTCAGCACTCCCTCAGTGCGCCTGCGCCGATGACGTCTTCTATTTCGGTGATGTCATCGGCGCAGGCGCACTGAGGGAGTTCTGAGGAGGCGAGCCTCCTCATCTCAGAGCGCCTGCGCCGAATGAACACAGGCGCGCGATTTTTGAAATGCCGACAGGGCTGGCCGGAGGAGGAGATCGCGGCTGGCCCTGTCAATCAACACGGCGAGGGGGCGGTTTTCTGCAGCTGCTACCAGCAAGTAGCCGCCCTACTTGCTGGTAGAGACCAAATTTGCATATGATAAAACTTCGTTTTTAGAAGAAACTGCTGAATCAAAGTAAGTAAGACCATTATATTTTCATATATCGCAGTATAAGTAATTTAACTAGCCCAAAAAAAAAAAAATGACTTTAGTGGGGTGACAGAAGCCCTTTAAGATGCCTATTTGTGTGGAATATATTTTTGCAGAAATGTCTCATATAAACTGGGTTATTTTGGCTGCAAGCCTATGGATTTCCACAAACCACCTTAAGATGAATGAAACTGAGTTTCATTCACAGAAATTCCTGCAACAAAATCTGCTGCGTGTGAAGGAACCCTTCAGCACTTAACCTCAGGTGGTGCCCTTCCATGCTGCATGTTTGTGCCCCCTGCTGTCTGGAGGAGTAGGAGTTATGAGATCACTGTGACTGGTATTAGTATATGGCATTATTCCAGGCATCATTGCATAGTCATTATGAGTGGAATTATTAAGGGGCAGCACATTTAGTAGTAGATAATTCTAATATAACCAAAATTCTCCAAACGTAAAATTGTCCATAAAGTGAGGGAAGGAGTGCAAGCTCAAGTCTATCTCACCAGCTTTCCAATGGCTATGAAAGTCAAATACAATAAGATTGCATTGTCATGGAGGGTAATACTGTTTCCATTCCTAATTTCCTGCAAATCTATGTGTCATGGTGACATAAACAGTAGAGTTGAGCGGACACCTGGATGTTCGGGTTCGGCAGGTTCGGCTGAACATGAAAAAAAAGTTCGGGTTCGGGACTCGAACTTGACCCCGAACCCCATTGAAGTCAATGGGGACCCGAACTTTTGGACACTAAAAAGGCTCTAAAATAGTCCTTGTGGACAATTTGGAGACCCAGAAGTTGAATTGGGCAGAACCATCAGTCAGTACGTGTAGTCGTGTGCACAGGTACTGTTCCACCATGTTGTTCAAATGCTGCCTCCTGCTAACACGCTCCATATCAGCAGTTGGGCTGGTTGTTGCGGCGAGGTGACAAAGGTTTTCCACATGTCGGCCATGCTAACCCTGCCTTCTGAGGTGCTGGCGCTGACACAGCTGCGTTGGCGACCTCTTTCTCCTTCCCTGCCTTTGCCTTGTGCTTCCACTTGTCCCCCGGCGTCAGTCGGGAATGCTCTCAGGAGCGCGTCTACCAGCGTGCGCCTGTAGTCGCGCATCTTCCGATCACGCTCCAGTGAGGGAATTAAGGACAGCACATAGTCTTTGTAACGGGGATCCAGCAGGGTGGTCACCCAGTAGTCAGCACACGTTAAAATGTGGGCAACTCTGCAGTCATTGCGCAGGCACTGCAGCATGTAGTCGCTCATGTGTGCCAGGCTGCCCAGACGTAAGGACAAGCTGTCCTCTGTGGGAGGCGTATCGTCTGCGTCCTTCGTATCCCCCCAGCCACGCACCAGTGATGGGCCCGAGCTGCGTTGGATGCCACCCCGCTGTGAACATGCTTCGTCCCCATCCTCCTCCTCCTCCTCCTCATCCTCCTCGTCCTCCAGTAGTGGGCCCTGGCAGGCCAAATTTGTACCTGGCCTCTGCTGTTGCAAAAATCCTCTTTCTGAGCCACTTCTAAAAGACTGGCCTGAAAGTGTTAGAGATGACCCCTCTTCCTCCTCCTCGTCCTGGGCCACATCCTCTTCCATTATCGCCCTAAGTGTTTTCTCAAGGAGACATAGAAGTGGTATTGTAACGCTGATAACGGCGTCATCGCCACTGGCCATGTTGGTGGAGTACTCGAAACAGCGCAACAGGGCACACAGGTCTCGCATGGAGGCCCAGTCACTGGTGGTGAAGTGGTGCTGTTCCGCAGTGTGACTGACCCGTGCGTGCTGCAGCTGAAACTCCACTATGGCCTGCTGCTGCTCGCACAGTCTCTCCAGCATGTGCAAGGTGGAGTTCCACCTGGTGGGCACGTCGCATTTGAGGCGGTGAGCGGGAAGGCCAAAGTTACGCTGTAGAGCAGACAGCCGAGGGGCGGCAGGATGAGAACGCCGAAAGTGCGAACAGACGGCCCGCACTTTATGCAGCTGCTCTGACATGTCGGGGTAGTTGTGAATGAATTTCTGCACCACAAAATTCAGCACATTTGCCAGGCAAGGTATGTGCGTCAAACCGGCTAGTCCCAGAGCTGCAACGAGATTTCGCACATTATCGCACACCACCAGGCCGGGCTTGAGGCCCACTGGCAGCAACCACTCATCGGTCTGTTGTTCTATACCCCGCGACACAACTCCTGCGCGGTGTGGGGCCTGTCCCCCAAACACATCAGTTTCAGAACGGCCTGCTGAGGTTGGTGGTGAAGGTCTGTCGCTGACCAGATGAGGAGGTGGTAGAAGAGGAGGAGGAAGCCGAGTAGGAGGAGGAGGCAACAGGAGGCAAAGAATGATGCCCTGCGATCCTTGGAGGTGGAAGGACGTGCGCCAAACAGCTCTCCGCCTGGGGCCCAGCCGCCACTACATTTACCCAGTGTGCAGTTAGGGAGATTTGCGTCCCTGGCCATGCTTACTGGTCCACGTATCTGTGGTTATGTGGACCTTGCCACAGATGGCGTTGCGCAGTGCACACTTGATTTTTTCCGATACTTGGTTGTGCAGGGAGGGCACGGCTCTCCTGGAGAAGAAGTGGTGGCTGGGAACGACGTACTGTGTGCGACATGAGCTGTTTGAAGCTGTCCGTCTCCACCAGCCTGAATTACAGCATTTCAAAGGCCAGCAGTTTAGAAATGCTGGCATTCAGGGCCAGGGATTGTGAGATGGAGAGCTTAACGCTTCCGTGTGACATGGTGGAGATGCTTGGTGACGGAGGTGGTGTTGTTGGTTGCACATCCGCTGTTTGCTGTGCGGCAGGTGCCAACGTTCCTCCAGAGGCGGAGGAAGAGGCCAAGGCAGCAGCAGAAGAGGGAGCAGGAGGGGCCTGAGCCCTTTATTGGTTTTGAAGGTGCTTACTCCACTGCAGCCCGTGTCTCGCATGTAGATGCCTTGTCATGCAGGTTGTGCTAAGGTTCAGAACGTTAATGCCTCACTTCAGGCTCTGATGGCACAGCGTGCAAACCACTCGGGTCTTGTCGTCAGCACATTGTGTGTAGAAGTGCCATGCCAGGAAACTACTTGAAGCTGCCTTTGGTGTGCTCGGTCCCTGATGATGGTGGCCAGTAGCAGGCAAACTGTTTTGGCGACGGCTGCTCTGCTTTTGCACCCTGCTCCCGCTCTTGCTATGCTGTTGGCTCGGTCTTACCACTGCCTCTTCCTCCGAACTCTGAAAGTCAGTGGCACGACCTTCATTCCATGTGGGGTCTAGGACCTCATCATCCCCTGCATTGTCTTCTACCCAGTCTTCCTCCCTGACCTCCTTTTCGGTCTGCACACTGCAGAAAGACGCAGCAGTTGGCACCTGTGTTTCGTCATCATCAGAGACGTGCTGAGGTGGTATTCCCATGTCCTCATCAGGAAACATAAGTGGTTGTGCGTCAGCGCATTCTATGTCTTCCACCCCTGGGGAAGGGCTAGGTGGATGCCCTTGGGAAACCCTGCCAGCAGAGCCTTCAAATAGCATAAGAGACTGCTGCATGACTCGAGGCTCAGACAGGTTTCCCGATATGCACGAGGGTGATGTGACAGACTGATGGGCATGGGTCGCAGGCGCCACCTGTGCGCTTTCTGCAGAAGACTGGGTGGGAGATAATGTGAACGTGCTGGATCCACTGTCGGCCACCCAATTGACTAGCACCTGTACTTGCTCAGGCCTTACCATCCTTATAACGGCATTAGGCCCGACCAAATATCGCTGTAGATTCTGGCGGCTACTGGGACCTGAGGTAGTAGGTTCAGTAGGACGTGTAGCTGTGGCAGAACGGCCACGTCCTCTCCCTGCATCAGAGGCTCCACCAACACCACCACCACGACCATGATCGCGTCCCTTTTTAGATGTTTGCCTCATAGTTAGCGTTTACAAAGCAAAGTAAAAAGTGGTTGTCTGTTAAAAATAATTAACCGCCAATAAAAACCCTGATGTAGGGTATTGCACTCAATATTTTTTTAAAACTCTATATGACAGCGGTATTTGTGGCCTAAATGTGACACTCACTTATGCACGTCTTATCCCAGATGTGCAGTATATCAGAGGGTTTTTTCATTCCAGTAACCAAAAAGCTGTATTTCTGGCCTAACTATGACAGTCACTTATGCTTGTCTAATCCCAGATGTGCAGTATATCAGAGGCTTTTTTCACCCTAGTATGCCAAAGCCGTATTTATGGCCTAAATGTGACAGTCACTTATGCACGTGTAATCCCAGATGTGCAATATATTAGAGGCTTTTTTCACCACAGTATGCCAAAGCCGGATTTCTGGCCTAAATGTGACAGTCACTTATGCTCGTCTAATCCCAGATGTGCAGTATATTAGAAGGTTATTTCACCCTAGTAACCAAAAAGCCGTATTTCTGGCCTAAATGTGACAGTCAATTAGGCACGTGTAATCCCAGATGTGCAGTATATCAGAGGCTTTTTTCACCACAGTATGCCAAAGCCGTATTTCTGGCATAAATGTGACAGTCACTTATGCTTGTCTAATCCCAGATGTACAGTATATTAGAGGGTTTTTTCACCCCAGTAACCAAAAAGCCGTAATTCTGGCCTAAATGTGACAGTCACTTATGCTTGTCTAATCCCAGATGTGCAGTATATTAGAGGGTTTTTTTCACCCCAGTAACCAGAAAGCTGTATTTCTGGCCTAAATGTGACAGTCACTTATGCATGTGTAATCCCAGATGTGCAGTATATCAGAGGCTTTTTTTACCCCAGTATGCCAAAGCCGTATTTATGGCCTAAATGTGACAGTCACTTATGCATGTGTAATCCCAGATGTGCAGCATATCAGAGGCTTTTTTCACCCCAGTAACCAAAAAGCAGTTTTTATGGCCTAAATGTGACAGTCACTTATGCTTGTCTAATCCCAGATGTTCAGTATATTAGAGGCTTTTTTCACCACAGTATGCCAAAGACGTATTTATGGCCTAAATGTGACAGTCACTTATTCATGTGTAATCCCAGATGTGCAATATATTAGAGGCTTTTTTCACCCCAGTAACCAAAAAGCTGTATTTCTGGCCTAAGTGTGACAGTCACTTATGCTTGTCTATTCCCAGATGTGCAGTACATTAAAGGGTTTTTTCACCCCAGTAACCAAAAAGCCGTATTTCTGGCCTAAATGTGACAGTCACTTATGCACGTGTTATCCCAGATGTGCACTATATTTAACAGATGTATTTTTTTAACCCCAGTAAGCAAAAAGCTGTATTTCTGGACTTGCAGACATGCAGATAGCCTGTGCTGGTGCACTATCGTTGCATAAAATGGCAGCCGATTATGTATTGATATTGACTAACTGAAGAAAAAAAAGTTTGTTTTCAGCAGTAGTTGGCTCAGGGCAGGCTTAAAAAAATTGTGCACTGCACCCACAAAACACATTTGCTGTAGACCGTTGAGTACAAAAAACTGTTCTTGATAAGATTTCTCCCTGATCTCTCCCTTACAGCAGCTGCAGCCTCTCCCTACACTAATCCGAGCAGAGTGACGGGCGGCGCTACGTGACTCCAGCTTAAATAGAGGCTGGGTCACATGCTGCAGTTGGCCAATCACAGCCATGCCAATAGTAGGCATGGCTGTGATGGCCTTTTGGGGCATGTAGTATGACGCTTGTTGATTGGCTGCTGTGCAGCCTTTCAAAAAGCGCCAAGAAAGCGCCGAACACCGAACCCGAACTTTTACGTAAATGTTCGGGTTCGGGTCCGGGTGCCGAATAACCTAAAGTTCGGTACGAACCCGAACTTTACAGTTCGGGTTTGCTCAACTCTAATAAACAGTCTTCTAGTTCTGGCATTACATTCAGCCGGGAATATCAGAATGAACAGTGCAAAAGTTCCCACCCAGGCAGACATAACTCAAGGAACTCCTATATTTAGAGAGTTTGCATGGGTATGATAAAGTTTTTTTGATACATTTCTTAGCACTGTACACTGTCAAATCTCATCAATCCACAACCTTCCCAGGTATCGACCGTTTATTCTACAATGTGCCTTAGAAAAAACTGGTATAACAAAGAAAACATTGTCCCACCCCATACCAAGAATTACTAACCTTTCCAAAACTTCCTTTCCCAAGCACCATCAGGAAGTTGAAATCGGAGATGTGGAAGCGACTAGTACCAAAGAAGCTGATACGATTGGAATCAGTCGGGCTGGGACTCGGAACTGGACCTCGTCTCACTTTCTGCACAACACAAGTGAAATGAGAATAATAGATCAAGCAACCAAATTTAAACAGTTCTTGAGGGAAAATGATCTTTAAACCATGCAGACTTGTAAAAATCGGGTGACAAGATGTCTTTTTTAGCTAATACGAAAATGTTGTATAGCTTGATATTCTCGGTACATGTAAAGGTGTATAGCATCTACTACCATATGATATCATGTACTGGTGGTACAAATACTCATACAATTATTCGTCAAAGTAGATAGAGTACATCAGATTGTGAGACAATATGGTCTTGCCTTGGGGCAAATATGTTGGGCAACATGATACAAAAAAGCTACATTCACATAGACAGCACAATCCTGCTTTAACTATTTTATAGTTGCAAGTTCAACCTATTTTCCAATAGTGATGAGACACTCCAGAAGTATGTGGACAATAAGCGTCACCAGTGACCCCCAATTTAAAACCACTCTTTTCATACGTGTTGGCATGCCGATTTGGAAATTACTTTGGATGAATTGCAAAGGGTGAAATCCACAATGGAAATCAGCACAAAGAACATACCTGCAGTGTATTTCACAATCTGCACCTCAGGTCAATATATGAGTGGAAAATGTCCACACCACATAGATGAGATTTTCTAATTCTCATCTACTTACCTGGTACTGCAGATTTGCTGCACAAAATCCAAACTTCAAATCCGCATGCAAAACGCACTATGCACTGGAACTAGAGATGAGCGAATCGAAGCTCGAATTCATCAGGAAAAATTTGATTTGTAACGAATGCAAATTTCCTCGCACTTTGTGGTAACGAAACGCATTTTTCCTAAAATGGCGGCTACACGTGTGAGGACTGAGAACATGGGGCAAGGAACTCTGGGAAGGTGGGATCACCCAGATTGACATGCCTGCATGCAGCCAATCAGCAGCCAGCCAGCCCTGTGATGTCACAGACCTATAAATACGGCAGCCATATTAAAGTCAGACATTTTCCAGCGTTCAGAGTGCAGGGACAGACGTGTGAAGGCGCTAGGGACAGCAATTGGAAAAAACCTGATTGTGGAAAAAAAAAGACAGAAAAAAATTGCAAGGAAAGGATAGGGAGGATTTATTTCACAGCATCTTAGTGCAGGGACAGACATCAGAAGGCGCCATGGACATTGATAGGAAAGCGATTTACAAGTGCAGGGAAAGATTATTTGGGGATCTAAATAGTCATTAGACAGCTCTGTCATTCTAGCTATTTGTTATTGGGCTGCAAGTGCTATGTTGAAAAGCCTTAAGTGGCTTATATCTTAGTGTCTTTAGTATCTTATGTCAGTACTACAAGAAAAATATATACACGTTTCACTGCTGCAGTTATTTCTGGTGAAAGCATATAGGGGCGTATTTCAGTAAAAAAATTAAAAAATATACGCACTTCACTGTTGCCGTTATTTCTGTTAAAATCGTATAGGGGCGTATTTCAGTACTACAATAAAAATATATACGCACTTCACACTTTCTTCTGTATGAACCGAATTCCATTATCCTTTCATTGGTGAAATTTATTATTTCAAAATTGTTTTTTTTAGGTGAAATTGATGGGTGACTGCAAAACTCCTTTTGCTGTATGATATGAATGACGTTGTGGTGAAATTTTTTCTCTCAAAGTTTTTTTTTTGGTAATACTGATGGGTGACTGCAAAACTCATTTTGCTGTATGGACAGAATGACGTCGTGTGAGGACATGTGACGTCTGAAAGTGTGAGGAAAATATATATACTTTGAAACAACAAATATACAAAAAGTACAAGAAAACAATGACAACCTCCTGATGCTGCTGCCACCTCCAGACTCTGTCATTGGGACACTTGGTGGCCTTCTCCTGATGCTGCTGCTGCATCTGCCACCTCCAGACTCTGTCATTGTGACACTTGGTGGCCTTCTCCTGATGCTGCTGCTGCATCTGCCACCTCCAGACTCTGTCATTGTGCCACTCTGTGGCCTCCTCATACTGTCGCCACCTCCAGACTCTGTCATTGTGCCACTCGGTGGCCTTCTCCTGATGCTGCTGTTGCTGCATCCGCCACCTCCAGACTCTGTCATTGTGCCACTAGGTGGCCTCCTCATACTGCCGCCACCTCCAGTCTCCCTCATGTGGGGTCCCCTCATGCTGCTTCCACCTCACCACTATGTCATCGGGCCACTCTGTGGACTTCTCATGCTGTTCCCACCCTCCCCACTGGGCCAATACTGATGTATTACTGACCAAATGCTGACCGAGTAAAGGCGGGTGCTCCACAGACAGGATCCGTTTTTTTGGGGTTATTGTTCTGACAGATCAGAGGAAGGGCAAAATAATCAGTAACGTCAACACAAACTTACTGCTGACACCCTCTCCACTCTGTCGGGGGGATCTACTTGTATAAACGTTTAATAGAACAGGTTCTGTAGACATCTATGTGGAATCAGCTGACGAGGGTGTAAAAGGAGTGCGCTTGTTCTTGAGTCCATACTTGAGTTATTTTTTCGGTTTTGGCCCTGTGACTGCCCAAATAAGTGAAGTGTGCAGTGATTCTAAGAGCGACGCCTATCATCTGCATGTCATACTGACTCACAGTATTATTTCACTACGCCAGCAGACTCTCTATGTGTGTTTCTGCAAGGCACAGTGTTCTACACCCCTATAAAGGCTCTCTGCAGCCCAGAAATACTGTTTTTAACGCGATTTGCCGTGAATAAATTCGGGTTCAAAGCGAATCTTTTCGGAAAATTCAGCGAACAGGCCAAATCGAATTTTTTTGAAATTCGCTCATGTCTAGCTGGAACCCAAAGACATTGAATTGGGCTGAATTTGATATCATGTATAGGTTTTTAAATTAAACCTCTCATTTTTAAGAAAGGTGAGCATAGTCTTTTTCTAAAGAATATTGCATGGGAAGATGAGTGATTGCACATAAAGCATTTTTTTTAAAATGTCACCACAGTTTTTTATGCAGTTTCTTAATCCAAAACCACAAGTGGATCCAGCAAAAAGAAGTGTAAGTCTCTACTTTATAACTCCCATTCCTTTTGACTCGACCTCATGCTTTGGTTCAAAAACTGCATGAAAAGCTGCAGAATTTTTTCCACAAAAATTCTGTGTGTGCAACCACCATTTGCTAAACATTTTTTAAACATGTGAGATGGGGAAAGCACAAAGAGGCGCATCATATTTCAGTGGGGGTCATATATCAACACTGTTACCCTAGTTTTATACAATCTTTCAGGATTTTAAAGATATGAACAAAGTCTAGCTTTTCAGACACTTTCTTTTTTTAAACATTCATCATGATTTTTGTGCTTTCAAGGGTGGCTGTGAAAAATGGCAGGTGGCATCTGGCACAGTTCAGTAGTGTTGGCCACCTTTCTGGGTGTGTTTCGGATTGATTTGCTTTGACCATACATATTGTTTAGTGCCTATTTAGACTCACATTTGTATGACCCATATTGAAGAACAAACTTTTTCTGTTGGCTTGGCAGTGTCTAAATACTGCATGATACAGCCTTTACCTTCAGGAGCTGCAGCCAGCGAGTGACTACTCTCCATAGTCATATAAAATTAATCAAGCTGCTTGCCAGACAGAAACGCTGCTCATTGATATACATTACCAGTACCTTTGCATATAGTATAGTTTAACAGAGGGGGGTAACGCTATGAGAGATACTGTAAGTCAAGACATTAACATGTTCTTGTAACCTAACTGTAAATTAACTTAAAGAATGTGCAGTTCATAAATTTATGATTACATAATATTCAACACAAGCACATGTATAACAGCCAGGGCACATCAAATAGCATGACATTGTGCACATGACAACATTTAGAGCAGACAACAAGCCCAGCATTCATCACAAGGTAACCTGTATACTTGCACAATCTTACTTTTAATCCAATCAAAGATGATAAAATGACAAACCTACGTAACGTTTCACACACTGAGATGCGCCTTTCCAGTTTAATTTATGCCTTGTGAACAGGGGTGTAGCTATAGGGGGTGCAGAGGTAGCAGTCGCTACTGGGCCCAGAAGCCTGAGGGGGCCCAAAGACCCATGGGCCACATAAGAAGACACCAATATTATAGAAAGTGCATGCTGGGAGGGCTCTGTTATAGATTTTGCACTGGGCCCAGAATCTTCAAGTTACACTTCTGGCTGGAGGGAAGGGGTTAGGTCAAGAATTTGGCATGGGGGGTGCCGTTTCAATTTTTGCCTATGTGCTTCCCTGGCCCTGGCCACAAAGCACTGAGGGAAGGGGGGCCCAAGCTGAACTCTTGCACCAGGGCCCATGAGCCTTTAGCTACGCCCCTGCTTGTGAACAACTAGCATATAGTTCTCAGTTTGTAACCATCATGAGGTCACATGGTTGGACAATTAAAGGGGTTATTTGGGCTTTTCATAAAATCTTGGCATCTTCTGTCATTTGCAGAAAAGATAGTTTAGTCAGAACTTACCCATTTGTCCTGCCACCAATGGCACCATCTACACTGCAAAGTCTTTCAGTCGAGGCTCGACTCCATGGTTCCCAAAGTCTTCCTGTTCAGATGCATAGGGGTCCTAACTGGATGTGTTCTCAGGTCTTCCTGTTTAGCTTTTGCTTATATTTATACTTATGCTCTTGATAAAGGGGACTTAGTTGTAATCCCCGAAACGCGTTGAGCTTTTTATTGGAATAAACAAGCATCCTTGGTTTGAAGCCCTCAAGTTTCCTTTCATCACGAGGACGGGGTGTGTATCCATCTTACAGGCGACCTCGGCGAGGGAGGTAAGGAGGACAGGTGTCTTGAGTTTATCCTGTTCATCCTCCTCCCTGGTGAAGTAAGTCCCTTGACTTAACTTATTTCTCATTTTAATAACATTATTCCATCAAAGTTATGGCATGTTTTCTATATAGCTCTAACACAGCACCAATAGACCTGCCATTTGAGCTGTTGTAGATAATCTGTATACTGCTATATATACATATATTTCTATACTGCCACCCTTGTAATACCGGTCACGTGTAACTGGCGCCCCACTATATTGTTATGTGTTTAGCTTTATAGGAGTCTCAACTAGATGTGCTTATGAGTTCATCTGCTCAACAGGAACACTCTGAAACACATCCAATTCGGACCCGAATGGAAGAGACCGCAACCAGTCTGAGTTCAGCGGAGATGGCGGCATTGGCGGCCTGACAGGGGGTAAGTACTAACAAAACTATCTTTCCTACACAGGATAGAAATGAGTCACTTGCAGAATAGACCTGGCACTGGTGCTTTAACAAGAATAATGTAAAACTCTTATTTAACAGGTTTGAATTGACCTTTCTTTAGAAATCCAGATCCCGAAGCTGAGAGTTAGCATATTTAACTAAAGCTTCGTGCGCTGATTATACTGCATTAAATGGCAATTATGGGCTTGAATAACAATGTATTGTACATTTATTTCATCTTCCTCACACTGTATCTGGAATCTGTTTCCAAGCCGCAGGATGGCAGTTGCATGGCAACAGTGGCTGACTTAAAGGGGGGAAAAAGCAATTGATAATATACTTGGTCCATGGAGATTAAGTTGTCCACATTGTCACAACTGCTGTGCTTTTAGAAAAAAAAAATCTAAGATTTAAATACATAGAACCAAAAAGAAAATTTAAGGGGAACAAAGTCACTAAATAGGAGAATGATTGTTGTAAGAGTCACTATTTTGTAGAATAACACAGTAAAGTGCTATAGGTTTCAGGCCTAGTTCACACGTCACTGTCTGAGTTGTGAATTAGGCCTCAGAAGTATAGCTTTAGCATTGTATCTATAGATTATATAGTAGATAACGCAGGACATTTACTATGACTAGCATTTCATAGGACAGTTTAAAACCAAAATTCCTTGCACAGAACCCCACTGCAATGCAGTGGTATACTAAAAAGGGGTTTAAAATTCACTTGTATGTAGTAGATGCATTTCCTGTACTTCTTACGCAAGGGGTTATTAGGCGGTATATACATCTACCACTAGATGAGGCTTTTGTCCCTCCCCCCATATATAGGCAAAGGCTAGATCCAGTGTACAGAGCCTGAGTCAGTGTGTGTGAGTCAAAGAGCCGAGAGGAGGCTCAGCACATGTTAAGGGTGGCAGCTGGAAGTAAAGCCAGTCCTGTAACAGGTATTGACCTGAGAAAGGACAGAAAAGAATGTTATATACTTGGAAATGCCAGATGTAAAAGAAGGAAGTGTAGAGCAACATGCTATGGAGCTTTGCTGTCTGAAAAGGACCACTGAGTCTCCAGGAAATGTAACGCTTATGCTGCTTGGACACAACTTTGGAGCAGATTGGTCATCTGCTTAAAGGGAGTTTTCACCTAAAATCACCATTATAGAACACTAACATCAGGATCTCCATTACATTCCCCATATTAGAATGCTACCTTCCATATTGCTGTCCATCGCCGATTTTCTCTGAAAAACACTTTTATTCAATATGTTAATTAGCTTCTGAAGGTGCCCAGGGGCGGCTTTCACGCGGCCTTACCCAGGCCCCTCGGTGCTTTTCATACGAAACCCCTCCCCTTTCACCCCTCTGGCCCGCCCTAGGTTCTTCTGATTACGTCCTCCTCTTAGTGAGAAATCCAGCGCCAGCACCGTTCAACAGATTTGCAGCGATTGCGTACTTCATTCCCCATTATGGGCAGAGGCACAAGAGTGTTTAATGTGCATGTGCTGGCCCGTACATCCTGATCTAGCCGGCCTTGTGCGTCTGCCTATAATAGGGAATGAAGTGCGCAAGCACGGCGAATCTGTTGACCGGTGCTGGCGCTTGATTTCTCACTAAGAGGAGGATGTAATCAGAAGAATGGGGAGGGGTTTCGTATGAAAAGCGCTGAGGGGCCTGGGCAACGGCCGCATGAACACCACTCATGGGCACCTTCAGAAGCAAATTAACATATTGAATAAAAGTGTTTTTCTGAGAAAATCGGCGATGGACAGCAATATGGAAGGTAGCATTCTAATATGAGGAATGTAATGGAGATCCTGATGTTAGTGTTCTATAATGGTGATTTTAGGTGAAAGACTCCCTTTAAGAGAATATCCACATCCTGAAGAGGACATTGTGTAGGTGTACATTGTAAGTATGGCAGCCTGTAAAAAGGTGCAGAGCATAGTCTGACATTGAGCTCCACCCCAAGGTTGTATTGCAGAATGAAAAGTGTTACACCCCATTTCTGGATGCTTGTGCAAGATTCAGATAAAGAAGTGCAGTGTGAGGAGAATGCTTTAAAGAGAAACATTGGCTGTCTAACCTGTAAGATCCGTGGAAAGTGCGCTTGTGTAACATCTGCCAGTCCACGCATGCTGAGAAATGTACCTGGTGTGCTTGAACTTGAGTCTTTGGTAAAGAATTATTCTACTGCAAATCAGCTTCATCATTGCCTCCTCCAATGTTGCTCAGAACCCTGGCTTGCACCTCACAATTTGTCACCATCCAGGGTACCCCAAACTAACACCACGCAGAAGAAACCCCAAGACCGGGATGTGCCCCAAAGGGAAGAAAGATGCGCCCTTCCCATCACTGCACAGCCCAGGGGAGCCTCAGAGTGAGTACCAGCTACAACCACCATTCTTGCTACTATTACTCCTATCCTATCCTCTGTTCTCCCTCTCCTGGGCAATCTGCACTTGGATTAAGATTAGGGATGAGCGAATTGACTTTGAATGAAACATCCGAAGTCGATTCGCATAAAACTTTATTTCAATACTGTACGGAGCAAGCTCCGTACAGTATTAGAATGTATTTGCTCCGATGAGTGAAGTTATTACTTTGCGAAGTCTCGTAAGACTTCGTGTAACAACTTCATAAATTGATTTATACTGTAAAAAAACATTTCCCAAACTCGTAATAGCTTTGGCTCATCGGAGCCAATATATTCTAATACTGTAAGGAGCACTCGCTCCGCACAGTATTGAAATAACGTTTTTTGTAAATTGACTTTGGATGCATCATCCGAAGTCGTTTCGCTCATCCCTAATTAAGATGCTCAAAATGTATTAAGTGACACACACATCACTTAATAAATTTAGCACATGCTGGCTATAAATGATGCAAATTTCTAAATTACCAGTAAACTATAGTAATTTTGATAGACCCAGAGTGCCCCCCAACCCATCCCACTATTCTTGACACTTTTCAAAATTGAGACAGAAGTAGCTAATTTTAGTGCAGATATATACATTGCCCTGACAAGGCACGTTTGCAAAATGCACTGGGTAAGTGAGGGACACTGGTTTAAGCCATTAATTTATGGTCTGGTTATGTTACATTCTTTGGGTATCGGTTTCTCAGTTGGATTTTCATTTTGGAACCACATCTTACTGCTCCTGTTACAGGAAGTATATTGCATTAATGTTTAGAAGCATGTCCTGGCATTGGTTAGACCGTGCTACTGAATATGTATACTGTGGCTTTGTACCTTTTGCTGCCCACCAGGTGTTCCTCCTGTTCTCTTCTCACTGTTATGTGGATTTCTTCACTTTTTAATATTTCTTTTAAATGTAATTTAATAAAGTATATTGATTTTTACATGATATTTGTATTATGTTTTGACTGGGGGTATACACACATAGTTTTAGTAGGACTTATTTGCATATATAGAAAAACTAGCTTTAATATGATTGATAGGACTGTGAAAAAAGAATTTTCCTCAACATATTTTGCACACTAAATAGTTTCAGAGCTGAAAAGTAAATAGTAAAAAGTAATAGAATTAAAATACAAAAACTCTCCCCAACAAACTATGGACATTGTGACTGCAGACCAGATAAGCCATCTGATAAATTATAATCAATGTCATGTGCTATTAAATAAGCATCTAGCCCTTTTTACATGCTAACATAGTATCTGCCATTACTAACTCTTCTGCCATAGGTTGACTACTCTTACTGTAATGAATCCTTCCTTCCACGCCTTATGAATGTCCTCCGGGCCTTGGAATGAACAAATCATGTCCCAGTTCCTTGTATTGCTTATACATTTACACATGTAAGGAATCTTTAAAGCTGAATAAGCAAATAATCAAAGATAGAATAAGATAGAGTTTTCCTTCCAGCCAAAATCAAGTCTACACATGAATGGCTGAGGAGAAACAAAATTAAAGTTTTGACCCGATGTGGTCAAAACTTGTCAAAGCGATGTGTCAAAAACCTGTTCATTTCAATGACGTATCTGTCAATTTTAAATGTCTCATGGAAATTCGACAGTTGGCAGGCCCTATTGGCTTAGGCCTAGTTCACACGATCATTTTTTTTGTGTACGGGCCGTTTTTTGGTGTTCCATATACGGAACCATTCATTTCAATAGTTCCGCATTAAAAACGGAATGTGTTCCATAAGCATTCCGTTTCCGTATTTCAGTTTTTCCGTTCCGTTGAAAGATAGAACATGTCCTATTATTGCCCGCAAATCACGTTCTGTGGCTCCATTCAAGTCAATGGGTCCGCAAAAAAAACGGAAATGCATCCGTATGTCTTCCGTATCCGTTCCGTTTTTGCGGAACCGTCTATTGCAAATGTTATGCCCAGCCCAATTTTTTCAATGTAATTACTGTATACTGTATATGCCATACTGAAAAACGGAACGGAAAAACAGAACGGAAACGGAAACACAACGGAACTCAAAAATGGAACAACGGATCCGTGAAAAACGGACCACAAAAAACTATAAAAGCCATACGTTCGTGTGAACTAGGCCTTAGCTATATAGGCTTATATTGATGTACTGGTCATCATAACCCCGAGAAACCTTTTAAACTTTCACATCACTTACCACATCGATATTCAAATGATGTAAAACGAACAATCCTTTATTTCTTGCAGTTTAAAAACTCAAAAAAAAACACACATAGTAACGATCTACTCGTTTCGGACCATCACATGTCGGTCCTTACTCATGATACACGTTACATAAACTCTATTACTTATATACCCCTGCTGCACCAATCTCAGAGGATATAGGTGTCACATGACACATAGAGTATAGAGGGTTAAAAAATAAACAAAACATTCTCTTATAATTAAAAACATAAATGGATAATACTACCGAAAAAACAAGTAACGGCAGGAAGTTTAACAAACAAATGAATGAATGATATTGCAGGATAAAGTCATGCTTTTTGTTTAAACCAGCGGGACTGCATGATTCGAATTGAAACATCCAGTAAGCCTCCCGATTAAGTAACTTCCTCCTTATCGATTCTCACCCCTTTCATCAGGATATTCGATGGTATGGGCGCTACATCAACGACCTCTTATTTGTCTGGTCGGGGGATGTAGCGCATCTTTTTCCCTGTATTTGAATCACTGTTTTCAATCACTTTCGTTTACTGTACAGTGTGAAAAGGAGTCTATACATTTTCTTGACTTATGTTTAAGGGGGGGATATTCTGAATTTGAGGGTATCTACAGCCACTTTCCGCAAAGAAACAGCGGGTAATACTACACTTTTGGCTACTTCGTGCCACCCTCCACATATCATACATTATATCCCTAAAGAAGAAATGATAAGAGCCAAAACGGCTTTTGTACTAGAGGCAGATAACATCAGAACAAGATTGCATAAAAGATTATATGATTCAAATACATTGCAGGAAGCAAAAAATATGGCCTCTTCATTAAATAGGGAAACATTAATTTTCCCCAAATATACATCCTCACACAAGAAGGGTATACATAATATTGCTGTTACTTTTATTACTAAATACAGTGAAGAATACACGAAACTCTGTAAAATGATAAAACAACATCTTCCAGTATTGAGTTATGATAAAGAATGGCATAACCTGGTAACTAATGGTATTAGACGTGTAGCCCGGAAAGCTCCCACCTTGGGACAAACAATTAGTCCAAGTTTATTTTCAGATCGCCCAAAAACGAAGCCCACGTGGCTGCAATATAAAGGGAGCTACAAATGTGGCAGCTCGAATATGAGTGTTAATAAGACCTTTAAATCCATGTCAAATGGCAAAAGTTAGGTTATTAAATCTTATTTAAACTGTGATACTAAATTTGCCATCTATCTTATGTGTTCCTTACAATATGTAGGCTGTACTACTAATCAAGTCAAAACACGAGTACGGAAGCACATTTCAGACATTCCCCATTACGAATCTCGCAATGTCTCGGCGGTCAGCCTTCATTTTGCCATTGTACATGGAGGCGATGCAACAGCGCTAATAGTGCAGGGCATTGAAAGGGTTACCCCTTCAACGAGAGGTGGTGATCATAGAAGAAAGTTACTTAATCGGGAGGCTTACTGGATGTTTCAATTAGAATCATGCAGTCCCGCTGGTTTAAATAAAAGGCATGACTTGATCCTGCAATATCATTCATTCATTTGTTTGTCAAACTTCCTGCCGTTACTTGTTTTTTTCTGAGAGAATGTCTTGTTCATTTTTTAACCCTCTATACTCTGTGTCATGTGACACCTATACCCTCTGAGATTGGTGTAACAGGGGTATATAAGTAATGGAGTTTGTGTAACGTGTATCATGAGTAAGGACCGACATGTGATGGTCCGAAACGCGTAGATTATTACTATGTGTGTTTTTTGGAGTTTTTGAACCGCAAGAAATAAAGGATTGTTCGTTTTACAGAGCTGGAATTTTCATCCCTTTTTTTCCTAATTGATTTTCCCTGTACCAAAAAAAAAAAAAGCTTCAAAAGGAATTTGATTTCTGAATTTGCCTGGGGTGGAAACTGAAGTAACTTGAAAATAAAATTCCAACAAGATCCATGGCTATTGTGGTTCCATGGTTTATGAAAATATATCAATTTTAAGTGATTTATTTATGGGATTTCTGTAACAGCATTACAAAAATTATTAGAATTTCTTCTGGTATTGCTATAATAATATAACTATACTGAAAATGCTCTTTAACTAACATTACTATAATTTATATAGTAAGACTGCTGATGACACAAGTACATACGTTCTAAGTGCAGGCCTCAGAATGCTGCATTTGGTTATTTGCTACTGGAGAATGTTTACAGATGAAATTATATATTAGAGCAAGCACAACCTCTAGTGGCAATAGTGGGGTAGTGCACCACCATCAACATGGGGAACCACAGTAATGATATTTAAGGTTAATATTAGTCTCTATTACAATCTTGTTTAATAATAAAAGTTTCTTCAGAAGACCACATGTGTCATAAAGCTCTAAGTTGAGTGCCAAAAAGAAGGACTGGGAATTTGTGTAAACAGCAAAGAGCTGGTGATGTTAAATATTAATCTCCTCTCCTACTTCCAAGAAATCATGGGGTTGGGGTGCAGTTCTTCTTGGGGTTGTCAACTTTTTTTTTTTGGGGGGGGGGGGGGTGCAAAGGAAAGCATACCTACTTGCTCCCCAGTGCTGGGTGCTGCTCTTCATACCTCGGCTTCTGCTTACTCCCTCGGGTCCCCCTCTGTCAATATTAGCTTTGACACTGCTGAAGCCAATCACAGTCATCTGCTCCTCTTGCGCCATGTGGTCATGTGACACAAGAGGAGCAGGTCACCTCTGCAGTCAGTGATTGGTTTTAGCAGTGTCAAAGCGGATCTTGATAGTGGGGACCCAAGCTGGTCAAGGGAGGGGGATCGAGGGAGTCGGAATCCACTGCTAGGGAACAGGTAGGTATGCTTCCCTTTGTAGTTCTGCTTGACCTTCCCCTAGCCCCAAATACACACACACCCAAAGGTGGCCAAACCCTTTACAAAGGTTACTATTAATGGCCTATATTCAGGAGAAGGTCATAAATAACAGATCAACAGGGTCTGGACTCCTGACGCTCTTCCTATCAGCTGTTGTGCACTTACTAGTCATGCCTGAGTAAGGCAACGATGCATCCATTCAAGCTTCAGTAACTAGGCATGAGCACCACTTAGTGTACGGACTGTGTCGTCTTGGTGCCTGGTTCTGACTCTGCAGCTCCTGACAACAGCTAATCAGCGACGTTGCCAGGAGTCAGACCTGAAACTGATAATTTATCATAAGGATAATCCTTAACACCCCGTATACAGTAATTCAGCCCATGGTGGATTACAAGCCCTTGCAGCTCTTTAGATCTTACAAAAAAACTAACACATGGGATGTGATGGCCCCAACTCACTTCAGCTCGGACTCTGGAGCAAGGAATTGCTGCTCACAGGTCGTTTTAACACTTACCCCCTTAGCTACGGAGCCAGGTACACCACTAGAGTTAGATCTATATACATTGTCATTATATAAAAAACTAAGACCAGAAACATTAAACGCCAGGCAGACAATATCAATGTGTAGGTGAAGCCACAGTTAAACAAGACTCACATACAGGAAGCGGTCGGCTTCACAACAAATAACATATAAATTACCTCATAAAGTTCAAGAGGAAAATTGCACGCCTGAAATAAAGAGGAAAATGAAAAGGTGTGGAAATGGCAAAGAAAATAAAGGCAATTCCAGAGAGAGAAACTGATTAAAGGGGTTATCCCATGAAAAGTATTACTATGCAATAAATATACAGTATTTCCTATATAGCTTTATTTCTTTTTTCTTTATGTATTTGGAGTCGGGAAGGAATTTTTTATTCCCCTAAAGTGGGGATAATTGGCTTCTACCTCACAGTTTTTTTTGCCTTCCTCTGGATCAACTTGCAGGATAACAGGCCGAACTGGATGGACAAATGTCTTTTTTCGGCCTTATACACTATGTTACTATGTATGTTACATTACAGCACCCCTTCTGGTAGCAGCCCTTGTTTTTACCCTTCTGGTCCATCTTCTCCCCTCAGAGCTGGCATAGTGATCCCATAGAGAAGCGGGTGAAGCTGCCCAGACATCTTGCATTAACCCATTCCTACTTCTTAATTCATAGAAATAGCTACATCCCTCTCTGTGGAAAAGGAAATTGTGGGGTCATTAATGTATCTCTGGGGCTATATGTGAGGGACTATTTTCTATGAAGGAGAGGAAGGGGTTAACAAGAGCTAATGACAATGCCTCCTGGGAGAGACAAAGTGTTTGTCTCATGTGAGCTTATGTCCACCCACAGAAAAGAGAAGAAAGTCCTCCAGATAAGCAAATAGGTGAGTAAAAAAAAAAGTTTTCAATTTGTGGGATAACCCCTTTAAGGAATAAATAAAGCAATATATTAAGAAGGTAACTGAAAACTGATGAAAAAAAAAAGTATTTGTGGAATAAGATTGTTATTCTGGTGCATAAAACATCTGAATGTACCATATAAACTCATCACAGTGCACAAGGATGGTTATTATCACTATGGTTCCTGAACACCCAAACCCTGTCCACGTGCAGGGACCCATGACTGCATGATTTTGGCAAAATGTTATTTACATGTATCTTTGGCTCTATTTGGGGCAGCACTGTTTATGGGAGGTTCCCATGTATACATATTGCACTGGGACCCTGGTTTTTTTTTTGGTCTGTGATTTTAATTTTTTTTATATATTTTTTCAAAGTACAGTTGTATTTTATATATTTATTTGTTCATGCTTTGTATCTTTTTGTGACATGTATTTTCCTTTATGTATTATCACGGAGCAGTTACAACCAGCTCCAATTTTAAATGTCATCCAAAAATCATCCATGTGTCCAAAAATCAAAGCAAACCAACCCATTTGATGGCTGGATGAGACTTGGGCGCTATCACAACAGCATTCTACCAAATATCATATATTAATATGTAATATAATCAAGTAGGTCAAGAAGGACAAGTCATGGAATTATGGAAATCGAGGACATGTTAATGATACGCAAATGATAAAAAATGGAAAACAATGGAAATAAATTCAATTTATTAAGTATTAAAGGGGCATTCCCATCTTGTACACTGGGGACATATAGCAAGGATATGCCTCAAATATCTGATAGGCGTGGGTCCCACCTCTGAACGGAGCCTGCAAAGTGCTGGAGGGTGCACTGAACATGTGCGGCCGCCCTCTATTCATTCGTATGGGACTGAAGAAAACAGTCAATTGCTGGCTCGGCTATTTCCGTAAGCCCCTTAGAAGTGAATGGAGTGGTGGTCGCGCTTGCACAGTGCGCTTCCCATTCGTTTCAATGGGACTTCCGAAAACAGCCGAGTGTGTCACGCTGCTATGTTTGGCAGTCCCATAGAAATGAATGGAGGGCAGCCGCACCTGTGCGGTGCATGCTCTGACACTTTGCCGTTTCTGTGCTAAGTATATGTGTGGGTCCCTGAGGTGGGACCCGCACCTATCAGACATTGGGTGCATATCCTAGTGGTAAGCCCCCGATGTACAGGATGGGCCAACCCCTTTAAGTATGAGCACCACGTGCAGAAATACAAGCGCTAATACGTATCAATGACGTTATTAATGGCTGCCTGCAGAATGATCTGCCACGCTAAATGCACTTGGGCACACAAATCATTAAGATCCGCTGCTGACAGCTCCCTTTGCAATTGTCGACCAATGACTTCCCGAATGTGCTCGATGGGAGACAAGTCCAGAGAGGCTGCAGGCCATGGTAACATATTTAGGCTACACAGGCTGCTTACAGTAGCATGAGCAACATGCGGCTTGGTGTCATCCTGTTGAGAAACGGCTCCTGGGACAGTTTTGTGAAATGGCTATACTACTGGTTCCACAGCCAAATCAATGTAATGCCGAGCTAGTAGTGTACCTGAAATGAAGACTATTATGCCACCCCACACCATAATCTTGGGAGTGGCATCGGTGTGACGTTCCCTTGTGAAGGCCTCTTCAGGGTCTTGCCCACATGGTCTCCAGACCAATTTCCACTGTGTCACTGTGTCTGAGACAAAAGTTTGCTGTACCATGATAGCATTCGAGAGTAGTGGCATGTGGTCAATGGAACAACTGTAGCTGGACATCTGGCTTGTAGCCCAATGTTGTGCTATTGCCTTCTGATGGTTTGTGTAGACACTGTTTGCTGCCCTAGACTTGGGATGTAATATCCAATTTCACTTCCAGTACAGAATGGATCACTATGTGCCATTCTTCTAATCGGACGGGGTTTGTGAGTGAATGGGTTTGCCTCTGTGCACTTCTTGCTGTCATTCCAGTTTGTTGTCTCTCAACCACCGGGATGTGCAACACTCACCAGCGCTGACGTCTCAGCCTAGGTGCATAGTTCTCATTTTAAGCGCTCTAGTCTGTCGCTCTCTGTTTGGGACAAGTTGGATAACTGTCCTGTTGATGATCAGGAGGCATCGTACAATCATCTCACTCAACTTGATCCGATTTTGAAGTTTCCATGTGGCTAGAAATTTGCTTTCAATCCAGCTTTTATGCCTCTCCCACATGCTATAGATAGGAGCTAGGTGCTTGAAAATGTGATAGTCTGCAAACCTTATTCACAAATGCTACTTCCTCAGTTTGCATAACTTTACGACTTGTCCTTCTTGGCACTGCAATTTCAATATTGAGGAATGTATAATAGTGATTAGGAGGAGGTTACTAAAATATTTCAGAGTACTTATTTCTATAATTGTTAAGCCTATTATATCAGGTAATTGGTTCGATTTGATTTTTAGATGGCGACATACCTTTCCTGTCTCTTCCGCCACTGATTTGTTTGACGGCAGTGTACACTTTATGTGGCCATGCCATAGTTTTAAATTTGTTACAGTGGACTAAGCCTAATCTTGTTTTTTCTATAAATGGACAGTGACAACAAAGTCTGCTCATGTCCCAAATGAAGGATAATAAGTGCCTAGAGCACAATGAGATCAATTATTATAACACTATTTGGAGACTTTCACAAAGTCAGTATTTGATCAGTGATTTCCATCCGTGACTGTGAGCTAAAAACCAGATGTGGGTCAAAAACACGGAAAAGATGTAAATCTTTCCATTATATCTGTATATCTTCCATTATCTGTGTAGGCTCTGGTTTTGGCTCATAATCACTGATGGAAATCACTGATCAAACACTGACTGTGTGAAAGCAGCCTTAGGCTTTATGTACATGGCTACTTCCATTTTTCGGTTCACAATCAACAGATACCTTCCTTGTCCATTCTACATTTCTCTCACTCCCATTAATAGAAAGGACTATTCTCGTCCACAATACAGACAAGAATAGGACATGTTTTATAATATGCAGAACGGCCACACAGATCAGCAAAAATATGGATGTGAGCATGGCCCCACAGAAATGAATGTGTACTATCCACAAAACAAGCAGATAGCACACAGATGAAACATATGGTCGTGTGCATTTTGCCTTTAGGCAGCCTGAAATCTTTAAATCTGGAAGCATTCATTATTTCTGCCACAAGAGGGCGACAGAGTTCTCACATTAGGTTGTATTAAAGTTGTAATTTACTCCCTGGCTGCTGCATGAAGCATGCATTAGCACTTTTCTTGGTAGAATTTATGTTTTAGTTTATAAAGTACATAAATTATATATAAGCTGTAATTGTCACACGATGAACAGTATAAAATATGAAAATTAGATTTTATGGGATGGAAGCCTTCAATTATTTAAGATAGTAGATAATTAATGTTTCTAGAGAGTGTGTAATTTTCCTGATATTTTCTTATTTTTTATTTCTTTCCCTTTATTCTCTATTTGGATAACATCATTATGAGAATGTATGTACATTTTAATGAATAGTTTATGCTCCCAGTATATCATTATGAAGTACATTAGATATGTATTAGGCCCTTACAGTACAAAGATTCTGAATAAGATGAAATCAGAGGAAATAAAAGTTTCTATACTGAAAGACTGTGTGGAGCAGCATTGAGTTGACCATTTACATGCTGAATTTTGTTCAGCTAGAACCAATTCTTCTCCCCTTCTAACTTTCCTTCTCCATCCTTAGGGCTCATTCACATGATCATGGTTTGGTTCTGCATCCGAGCCGCATTTTTTGCAGCTCGGGTCCGGACCCATTCGCTTTTATGGAGCCGCAAAAGATGCGGACAGCACTCCTTGCGCTGTCTGCATCTGTTGCTCCCCGTTCCGTGGGCACACGGGCGGACCGCAAAACACGGCACGGTCGCGTGAATGAGCCCTTGTGCTTTGTTCATACTTCAGTGTTTGGTCAGTGATTTCCATCATTGATTTTGAGCCAAAACCAGGTGCGGCTCTAAACACAGAACAGGTGCAGATCTTTCCCTTATACCTTATGTCTGTGGAGGCTCCAAGCCTGGGTTTTGCTCACAATCACTGATGGAAATCACTGACCAAAACACTGGCGTGTGAATGAGGCTTTAGAATAAGATTATGTTTTCAATCTTTTAAGAAGTTGAAACTCATGATAACAATGGTGGCTAGTGGGTAGGGATTGTGAAAGGGACTATCTACTTTGCACAGCCACTTTTTGTTAGAAGGGCTGCCCTATAATAAGTTGATTGAAATGTATTAGAGAATAAAAACGGTTCAAAGGAGCTCTGTTCCACAAAAAGGCTTTAATATAAAAGGTAAAACAATAAAATAAGTATAAAACTAGTCAAGAGTGAAGCGTTTCGGTGGCATGTGGCCTCCTTCACCAGACACATCAACGGGTCACACTATGGCAGTTTTATGCATACGCTCTTTAACCTATTCATTAAAGTCTTTTTGTGGAACAGCGTCTTTTTTAACTCGTTTTTTCTGCTGCATTTCAATTAGTTTCACCTTTTCAGCTCACTCGTTCTCTACGGAGTCGTGCCCTGTTCTGTTGCACAGCTTAATCTGATGAGCCTACTACATTACTTGTGTATTATTAATTCATTTACACTGTACAGTGTCTTTTGGTTCTTTGTTCGCTACAATAAGTTGAAGATAGATAGGGTTTATCTTCAATAGTGATATGTGTATACCAAATAGAGATAAGCAAATCGATTCTAAAGCAATCAAATTTGTTTGCAAATTTCAGCCAAAAATTGGATTCTAGCAAATACGAAAATGTTGTGATTCCTTTTGGATGAATAGCTCAAAATGGCATCCACCATTTTACAGATCAGAAGATAGTGAAGACGCCATCTTCCACTATAAAGGGATCATTTTTGGACCATTTTTAAAAAAATAAAAAAATCTGACAGTGCAGTGTGTTTTTTTTTTTTTTGTTGTTTTTTTTACCTCCGGCCACCATCTGCTTACCCTTTGTCATATACAGGGCTTTTTTTCTGGCGGAACGCACCGGAACGGCGTTCCGCCACCTTTTGACATCGCAGCCTGCCATGCTCCAGCATCGCAGGCTGCGATGTATCAGCGGGGAGGGACTGGGAGGAGGAGCTGGGGGCCGGTGCATTCACTGTGCATTCACTGCCCCCAGCTCCAGTACAGTTATAAAATGTGTGACGATATAACAGTAGCCCTGTGAGTAGGATATATTGAATGTTATACTACAGAGGGGGCAGCATGAATCATTATTAATTGAATTACACATTTTATAACTGTACTGGAGCGGCAATGGGGGGTCTGTGGATGACACTGTTATGGGGTGGGGGGATCTGTGAATGGCACTGTATGGGGTGGGGGGGTCTGTGGATGGCACTGTTATGGGGTGGGGGATCTGTGGATGGCACTGTTATGGGGTGGAGGGGGTCTGTGGATGGCACTGTTAAGGGGGGTCTGTGGATGGCACTGTTATGGGGTGGGGGGGTCTGTGGATGGCAATGTTATGGGGTGGGGGGGTCTGTGGATGGCACTGTTATGGGGTGGGGGGGTCTGTGGATGGCACTGTTATGGGGTGGGGGGGTCTGTGGATGGCACTGTTATGTTATGGGGTGGGGGGGGTCTGTGGATGGCACTGTTATGTTATGGGGTGGGGGGGTCTGTGGATGGCACTGTTATGGGGTGGGGGGGTCTGTGGATGGCACTGTTAAGGGGGGGTCTGTGGATGGCACTGTTATAGGGTGGGGGGGTCTGTGGATGGCACTGCTATGGAGTGGGGGGGGGTCTGTGGATGGCACTGTTATGGGGTGGGGGGTCTGTGGATGGTACTGTTATAGGATGGGGGGATCTGTTGATGGCACTGTTATAGGATGGGGGATCTGGGGATGCCATCCACAGATCCCCCATAACAGTGCCATCCACAGATTCTCCACCCCATAACAGTGCCATCCCCAGATCCCCCATTAACAGTGCCATCCCCAGATCCCCCATTAACAGTGCCATCCCTAGATCCCCCATTAACAGTGCCATCCCCATCTGGGGGGTTTCTTTGCTGGGCTTGACTTTTATAGCCCCTCCAAATTTTACTTGCATCCCTGTTCTCTAAAGGGGCGGTTTTAGGGGATGGTCCTAGGGGCGTGGCCAGGGGAGGGGGGGGTGAGTTCCACTACCTTTTCTCTGAGAAAAAAAGCCCTGGTCATATATGTTGTCACTGTCACTTTAACAATAAATAAGCTATTGGCATTAAAGAGCCTAAAAGGGGTTGGGTACAGACCTCATGAGTAATTGGGGCCCTTTCGATTCAAGATAAATTCATTCTGACCCAAGTGTGATCTGAGAACCAATTTGTATGAATCGCTTTTCTCTAATGCTAACCTTTACAGAGTACAGACAGGTACAAGCAGTGGTAGATACCTGTAGCATTCTGTCAGATACTCAATACAGTCACAGGGACAATTTTCTTCAGGAAGTCCCAAAGTTTTTCAATTCCCAAAGCCAATGAAATCAATTATGTTATTACAAGTACAGACATAGCAGGCTGAATATATTATCTCAGCTATGCCCAAAAAATAAACTGCTATTTAGATTTATTTATAAGTAACATATAGAACTTCATATTCAGAACACTATTGTGGTCTAAGTAGCTATATAAAACATATAATATCCTATGAAATTATTTGATCTGTTTGGAAGGTACACCTTTGATGTGTTTGTCTTCATCATCTTCCTCTAAAAAGGATATTAAGATGAGAGGACCCCTACTCTTCTATGTAAACCTCTGAGCCATGTACAAATAATACTTGAACCATGAAAAAAATTTAAATAATCAGGTAACACCACCTAAGCTATAACCCTAATGTGTGTACGGGCAAAGCCTGTACCTCAAACTTTTGTCGAAGTCCAAAGTCATCTGCGTCATCAGCTACAGGCACATTGTAATACTCGCCTTCTTCTTGATTCAATAGCTTGTACCTGAGAGAAACACGGGGCAGACAAACAACCAGGACCAAAGAAGGGGAACACAGGAAAAATGGCAGCATGAAAGAAACGGCAGAGTGATTGAATAGACCAGAAATCAGCAAGTAAAAATTGCAAGTGAAACCACAGTAAAATGCATCAAAAGCATCACATGTTATTGTATGAAGGTACAAGAAAAGATATTGAATAAAGCAAATTATGAAGTGTAAATGAAATTGAGTGGCAGAAATTATTGGGTCAGGGAGTAAGTTACGGCAACACCAAGCAAACAAATATATAACAAAAAAGAGAAAGAAGGATAAGAAAAAAAAGAAAGGAACATAAGGTAGGTATTGTCATGAAGTATATTGGTGTCTGATATTCCATATACAGGTGTTTCTTATGTTTTGTCTTTTATATCACAACAAAACAGGGTTGGATATCTTACATACATTCATCACATTTACGGGCGAAGCCTCAAACGTGGAAAGACTCAATGTCTGCACCACAATAAACATAAACATCAGGCACTAATGTGCAGTAGATTTAAAATAATTACCAGCCATCCACAGCATTCTTCATGATTTCTGAGACACCAAATGACATGGAACCCATAAAGTCATTGCGTGATGTGCGATCCCAGTCCCAGACTTCCACAGAGAGACGTCTATCTTCATCCCCTGACTTTAGGGAGCTTAGGAATTCAAGGGAAAATGATGTTTTGCATAAGCAGTAATAGTAAAAGTATTATGAATAAGTCATGTTAATTTATACACACTTTATGTGTATTAATTAGAGAATATATACAGTATATTAAAGAGGCTCTATCAGCATGCCTAATCCTATTCAACCAGGCAGACTGGCTGGTAGGGTTGAGCATGCTGATAAAAGCATTACCTTTTTTTGTCTGTATGTTATACAGCTTGTTATACAGCTGCAGAGATCTGCGTTTTTATTCATATGCAAATAGAAACATTGGATCGCTAGGGGGTGGGGTTGATTTTTAAGAGCACCACTTTTGTAACATCCCTGTGCTCTGCATACCCCCCTTGATTGAAAGGGCTAGACATCACCATGTGCAGTGTCCCACTACGTGACAACGCAATCTTGTTTTTATTATGTTTTAATGTCTTATACTATGTCTATATGCTGCACTTCATCTTATGTCATATTCTCCCATTTCACAATGTGATTCCACATGTAAGATCCTTTACACAGGCCTAGTCAGGATGCACTACACTTGTTTCTCCACAAGATGGGGCAGTGTTACAGTGTATAAATAGCTTAGCTCAGGCCCAGGTTAGGCAGTTCAGAGCTCAGTCTAGTTCCAGTTTAGTGCCAGTCTGGACAAGTTTAGTCAGAGAGCAGCCATGATGTAGCTGCCTGCTGGAGGGAGGCCTCCTGCCTCTCTGCTCTCTCCCTGTTGGCTCCACATCCCAGGGTTAAAGCCGCAAGATTCCACCCAGAGGTGAGAATTCCACTTCTACAGCTCACTCCTCCGGGGTGACCAATGTCCAGCTACAAAAGCAAGTATTCAAGGGGATTTTTACATATATTTCAAGTCAAAGGATAGCACACGACCATATTTGAAGGGTTTCTACCACCACATTTTCACCTTTATAGCTGTCGCACACTAGCGATCTGCTAGTGTCTGCTCTACCTAACCATGCTATTGTAATCCATTTCTGTGCAGCGGTTACCCTAAAAAACGTAGTTTTATTGCTATGCTAATGAGCCTCTAGGTGCTATGGGGGCGTCTTTTCAGCACCTAGAGGCTCCGTCCACTCACCATTTCTGCCGCCCAGTGCGCTCCAGCCCGCCCCTCTCCTCTAGATTGACAGCCCACTCGCGCCTGCGCCGTGTGCTTCTGTATTCGGCCGAGATGCAGAGAAGTAGTCTGTCAATCTGTCAATATGTGGTCGTAAACTGCTGTACGGGCACACGGCTGGGTACAGAAGGAAAGGAATGCCATATGGTTTTTGGAAGGGCAGATTTCACTGGGATAATTTTAAGTTTCCATGTCATATTTGAAAGACCCCCTGATGCACCCCTAGAGTAGAAACTCCAAAAATGTGACCTCATTTTGGAAACTACGGGATAAGGTGGCAATTTTGTTGGTACTATTTTAGGTTACATATGATTTTTGGTTGCTCTATATTACACTTTTTATGAGGCAAGGTGACAAAAAATAGCTGTTTTGGCACTGTTTTTATTTTTTTATTTACAATGTTGATCTGACAGGTTAGATCATGTGCTATTTTTATAGAGCAGGTTGTTACGGATGCGACAATACAAAATATGACTACTTTGTTTGGTTGTTTGTTTCAGTTTTACATAATAAAGCATTTTTTTTTAAAAATGATATTTTTTTTTGTATCTCCATATTCTGAAAGCCATAGTTTATTTTAATTTTTTGGGCGACTGTCTTATATAGGGGCTCATTTTTTGGGGTTTGAGATGATGGTTTGATTTGTACTATTTTGGGGTGCATATGACTTTTTGGTGGCTTGGTATTTCATTTTTTGTGATGTGACTTTGTGATGACTTTTTTTACACCTTTTTTTTTTTTACGGTGTTCATCTGAGGAGTTAGATCATGTGATATTTTAATTGACCTGGTTGTTACGGACACGGTGATACCTAATATGTAAACTTTTTTAAAAAAATTCACTTTTAACATAATAAAAGCATTTTTGAAAAAAAAATTATAATGTTTTAGTGTCTCCATATTCTGAGAGCCATATTTTTTTTATTTTTTGGGCGATTGTCTTAGGTAGGGTCTCATTTCTTGTTGGATTAGATGACGGTTCAATGGGTCCTATTTTGGGGTACGTATTACTTTTTGATTGCTCTGTATTATATTTTTTGTGATGTAAGGTGACAAAAAAAAGGCTTTTTTTTACACAGTTTTTTTTTTTTATGATGTTCACCTGATGGGTGAGGTCATGTGATATTTTGAAATAAAAAAAATCATGTTTTAGTGTCTCCATATTATAAGAGCCATAGTTTTTTTTTTTTTTTTGCCCGATCATTTTATGTAGAGGCTAATTTTTTGTGTGATGAGGTGACGGTTTGATAGGTCCTATTTTGGAGGGCATACGCCTTTGTGATCGCTTGGTGTTGCACTTTTTGTGATGTAAGTTGACAAAAAAATGGTTGTTTTAGCACCGTTTTTATTTTATTTTTTCCACGGCGTTCAGGTGAGGGGGTGGATCATGTGATATTTTATAGGGTCGTTACGGACGCGGAAACACCCAATATGTCTGTTTTTCTTCTTTTTTTACAATTTTATGTGTTTTATTTTGGGAAAGGGGCTTTTTTTTTACTTGAAACTTTTTTTTTATTATGATGAAAAACATTTTTCTTTTTTTACTTTTTACTTCCATAAAAGGCAAGCCACGAAGCCTATGGAAGGCATCGGGCTGCCTTCTCTGCCATCGGGTCCCCGCCATTGCAGCGCAGGGACCCGATGGAGATGTGGAGGGCACCAGTACCCTCCGCGAACCCTCTGCATGCCGCGGTCAGCTATAACCACAGCATACAAGGGGTTAATACGTTGGCATCAGTGTTTTTACTGATGCTGGCGTATAAAGCAGGGGCCCGGCTGTCACGACCACCAGCGCCACACATGTACGGCGGAGGTCCTTAAAGGGTTAATAACCCCAATAGCTGGTGGTGGATCTGTCAAAGTTATGAAGAGTAGCTGGTCTCTACATAACTTTGGCATATCCAGCGCCATTCTAAATGTAAGCCAGCTTCCTTGCTGGCTTAAATTTAGCCCATGCCTTCAGTCCCGTCCCGTCCCCTTCCCTGCCCACACCCCACCAGCTTTTTTAGACCTGGCATGAGAGGGAATAACCTTTATGCCACAATCTAAACCAGAAATATGCCTTATATAAGCGTATTTCTGGATAGTAAATTACCCCCTATAGTCTTATCTTGAGAATAGAGGTTTTCTATACTTGGATAGCTAATACATATTACTGGTGCCTTTATAACTATAAATTGCGCTTGTGAATAAACCATCAATATTTACAATATGTATAAGCATACAAGCTCTATTCTCAATATGTTATAAGGCTATAGCCTTTTTATTATGGGTTAAGTGAGGAAGAAAAAAATAACTATAAAAAAATTTGCTCCGGGGATATCTACATACAAGGCTGACCACTTACCTCCAAGCTATAGCCTTATCACATTGAAAAGGGTGTTTTTATGCTTAGAAAGCTAATACACGTTCTTGGTTTCTTTATAATCATATATTGTGCCCGTGAATAAACCAGTTATATGTATTTCTAAGCATAGAAAACCTCTCTTATGAACATTGTAAGGTTATAGTAAGTAGTGTATGTAATATATACATGCTAGGACACAGCTTTGCACTCAGCATGCTGATGTCTAACCCTGTCAATCAAGGGTACGGAGGAGCACAGGGGTATTTTAAAAGCAGTGCTTCAAAGATTCAGTCCCATCCCCTGGTGCTCCAATGTGCTCATTGCATATGACTAAACCACAGATATCTTTGCAGCTTTTTAATTAAGATATAGACAAAAGAAAGGTATTGTTTTAATCACCATGAGCAATCCTACCAAACAGTATGCCTGCTTTAATAGGGTTGATCATGCTGACAGAGGCTCTTCAAATGGTGACTAACTTTTCACTCAACTTTGCATAAATCAATATTACAAGCAGCCACAATAAACCCAGCTAATTGCTTTTTACTTTGCAAAATGCAAGTCTATGGAGAGGGGAGGGTGAGCAGTGAAAAGGAGCTAAGGAGAGATACACAGACAAGCAGGACTGCATAGTTACATAGGAATATTATGGCTCAGGTCAGTACTTCTCTGCAATGCCCTCATTTATCCTGGGGCTTGTCCTGAGTGACTGTGAGACAGTTAGGAAGGAGATTTTCCTCTACTTTCTGTGTGTGCAGTGGATGGCAGCTAGTCTCCACCCAGCATGCCTTAGAGAACTGCAAACAAGAGGAAAACTGCTAAAAATATACAGTTACATAATGACCAGAAATAATGTTATTCGCTATGTAAAGACACTGTACTACTGATTAATACAAAGTTTGTTCAAAGCTCATTGATGCTTTAACTTTCTTGCTATCAAAATATCTCTTATGTTCTTAATTATTTTGACAGACCATGAAAAAATGTTCTAACGTACATTTATTAAAATTCTGTGCTCGGCTGAGGACAAGCGGTCTGTGGACTTCCATTCTGGATATATGCATGTGTCCCATTGGTGGGAACAACATCTGTCAGACATATATACCATATTGTGTGTAATATATGATTAAAGAAAATGTTCTGCACACATCAATAAATGTAAAGAATATGTCTACTTACAAAATAAAGGCTTCGTTCCACAATGGGTTAAGAGTAGATTTGACAGTCCTGGTTTTCTGTTTGGTCAAGTTCTTTGGGTCAGGTATGAGCTTCAGCTTCACATAAGGATCCGACAAGCCATTAGGATCCATAGGAATAAGATTTCGAGCCTCTCCAACTGAAAACGAAATATAAAGCAACTCAAAGTAAAACAGAAAGATATGACTGTTACTAGACTTAACACAACTCTAAGAATTACTGCTAAAAGCACAAAAAATTTAGTGGATACATTTTTCAAACCAGCACATGGATCAGAATACTTTTGTAATTGCATGTCATTAAAAATGTAGTATAGCCACTGAGCTAATCAACAAAATGTATCTGTGTAGCACCCTATTTTTTATCCACCTTGCTGTGGTGATCGCACGTGTTTAGTTTAAATCTTCAACTGTCTCCAGCCATGTCTTCTCTTAGAAGCTGTGGTAGTTACAGAGAAAGAGCAACAGTGGAAACGACATCCCCCCTTGAGGTTCAGACCTGTTATAAATCTAGCAGATCAATTCGAGCAATGAATGGAGAGATCTCTGGATCCATGTTAGGCACATTGCTGGTTCTAGCTTAGTTGGAAAGAGGTTGGTATGATGTCTGATCAATCATGGTATAACCCCTTTAAGTAAGAACTCCAATTTTCTTTTCAAAGAACAATGTGCATTATCAATCATTCCTCTTGCTATCAAGTTGTAGAACATATATTGGAAAATTCAAAACCAACAGCGCTATTTTTGGTAATGTGGCAGATACCGTGTGAGTTATGTAGTATCCTGCTCTCAAAGATCCCAGTATACTGCAAAGCTCAAACATGCATTTACTGGAAACTTATTGTATTGTATGAGCACAAGGTAGTAATCGGTCATATTTTTAGCTACCACTAGATGGGGCTGGTGTCTCCCACAATTTAAAAGCATGTCTAACTTTTTAGAATCAGTCAGTCTATTCCAGTTTAGTTGGAGCCTAACTAGGGCTAAAAAGAGGTAGTACAGTGCTGCCCATAATTATTCATACCCCTGGTAAATTTTGACTTAAAGTTACTTTTATTCAACCAGCAAGTAATTTTTGATGGGAAATGACATAGGTGTCTCCCAAAAGATAATAAGACGATGTACAAGAGGCATTATTGTGGGGGGGGGAACATTTCTTAGCTTTTATTTACATTTCAGCAAACTTGCTGGTTGAAAAGTAACTTTAAGTCAAAATTTGCCAGGGGTATGAATAATTATGGGCAGCACTGTACATAAGAAAATATGAGGCTGACCCTGCCTTGCCCCATAAAACCATCAACACCAAAGGCACCTCAACCACCATCAGGAAGGAGGATCCCAAGAATCAGAGTGAGCCCTGTAAGGAAGAACCGATGCACCTTTCCCATCACTGCACAAGCCCATAGTACAACTACTACACCCATCCAGCCACATCTGCACTCATGCACTCCCCGCAGCACACTGCAATTCTACATATCTGATTTCTGTACTGAAACTCTGCAGCATTCACGGTAGCAGCAAAGTAGATGCGATTTTAAAAAACTCACCTACACACTGCAGGAAATTTCCACAGTAAACCTGCACATACAGTAACTTCACATGTGGTTCTAATTTCTACACTTTGAAATGCAGAGAGTGAAACCTATTGCAAACCTGTAACGAGGGACTGCGGTGTGATCTCTTGTCCAGTAGATGGTGCTAGAACACAGGGGAAGGGCTGTGGCAGAGAAGCAGGAAGTCTGGGAAGTGGAGGCAGGCAAGAGAAGGAGTGTTAGGGCATTAGGAGGAGTGTGGTGCTCCTGACAGAGAATAAGGCCTGTGAGGTTTGCACAGTAAGGAGTAAAAAGGAATCTCTAAGTGCCCCAATGCAAAGGACTGTGATAGAGAGACAATATGCAGATGAGATCTTAGAACACGTGTGGACGGAGAGGGAGTCTCTCGGCCCGCAGACACGCCACTGAAGAGAGACTGTCACCGCCTGGTAGTCCTTATGCAGCATCACTGACTGAAAAACGATGCCTTATTATTGTCATTAGGTTCATAGGTTTGTTTGTCGGCTCTTAACTAAAGACTTTAGTAAAGTTCGGTGAAAGCCAGTGGAGTTGTGTTTGTCGTCAGCGCGCAATATCAGAAACCCACATTACTTTCACAATGAATTCTGTCACAAAATCGGAACCATTTCATGTGGGTTTTGCTCCCGAATCCTGGCAGATATTGCTGCTGCCATATCATGATAGATATGCTGTGGAGTTTCCACAGTGGACCCGCCATTTTTGGCCATACCCTTACAATTTTATTCAAAAACAGCAAAGAAAAGAAATGATATGTCTAGTTTTATTAATTCAGTTTTGTCCTTCAGATTATACTGTGTATCTCACAGTCTAGTCCCTCCTGTACAATTTAAAGATCACTGAAAATCATTTTAAAATGTTAATGTGCAATGCATTTTACTGTGAATAAAAGCACTCCGATGCACATGAGATTAATTTATGGCGGCAATCAAGCTTGGAACTGACTTGGTGGAAAATGAAAAATAAAGGCTTTCTACAAATCCCTTCCTACTTACATCTTAAAGCTACCTACTACTTGAAAAGAGGTCTCCAGGAGTAAGCAAATAAAGCTCATGTACTGTACTGCACAAAATATGAAAATTGACAAATGAGATAAAACCCTCTGTTGTAATAGGGGCATTCTCATCAGGACATTTATGGCAAATAATTGCCATAAATATCCAATAGGTGTGGGTGCAGCGTCCAACTCAGGAACACGTGGGAACTGCAAAATAGCTTTAAAACTGCATTTTTATATTGTCTGTTATTTTCCACTGCAATACCTGTGGTATCCCTGTTCATAGGCTGGTCTGGTGTAATGTATACATCCCACCACTAGATGGGGATAAAACTTAGGTTCTATATATACCTAGTTCAGGCCTAGTTAGTTGAAGAGAGAGTCAGTGTGTGAAGATCAGACAGGATAATCCATTGATCTCAAGTTACTCTGCTGAGTTTGAAGGAAGGCAGATCTAGCACTTCTACTCAATGAAAGTTCAGTCCCTGAAAGGGACAAAGGAAGGAAAGGATTAACAGCCAAAGAATAAAAGCCATCAACCAGGCATTAAAGACCTTTGGATATTCAGGTGAAGGATCCCATAGCCTCCGGCAACCTCACCAAATTACACTGATACAGAAATTTTCGGCTAAGCTAAATCCAGCCAATAAAGCCTAGGAACAGTGGATTCGAAGATTAACTCTAATCAGGGGCGTAGCTAAAAGCTCATGGGCCCTGATGCAAGAGTTCAGCTTGGGCCCCCGTCCCTCAGTGGTTGTTGGCAAGGGGCCGAGGAGCACATAGCCTTCCTGCTGCCTGAAGCAAACATTGAAAGGGCACCCCCTCATGCCAAATTCTTAACCTAATCCCTTCCCTCCAGCCAGAGGTGTAAATTGACAGTATGGACTTTCTATAATACCGGTGTCTTCTTGTGCAGCACAAGGGTCTTTGGGCCCCCTCAGGCTCCTGGGCCCGGGAGCGACTGCTACCTCTGCACCCCTTATAGCTACGCCCCTGACTCTCTTACCAACAAGAGACTGTATTCTGTACTGCTGCAGCCAAAGTCAACATCAGTAAAAGTTGTGAGTTGTACCTTACCACTGTCTACCTCATTATTACTACTAATGGTTGTACCACCATTAACGGAACTGGCGTCACGACAAAAACCATCAAGGGACTCAGCCGCAACAAGCACCCTAAGCACCCCTGACATCAAGGGCACCTTAACCACCATCTTGGCTGAAGCTTTCCTACCACAAAGCGTGCCCGGAGGATTTCGTGCTGTCCACCTCAACACGGTGCTGCCAGCCCAGGGAGGCTTTTTGCTAACCGTGAGTAAACTGATGAACTGTGTGTTATTGTTTGGCCCCTCATCGGTCCACCGTGCACCTCACGTGTTGCCCCTTCGCTACTGGCTGGCTGCATGGGTCCTACCGCCTGGATTAGCTTCTGTCTTAAGAATAGCCCCCAAAGTGAAGGGTGAGCAAGCCACGGTGTATGGCCTTCCTCAATTTACATTATGGGATGTTTGAATATAGCCAAGCACTGGCATAATAGTGAATGGAGTGGTGGCCAAACTCTGTTCATGGAAGGGCCCTGTTCTTGAGGTAGGAGAGAGTCCCAGAGGTGGAACCTGCATCTATCAGACATTTATACCATATCTTATCGCTATGCCATAAATGCCCAGATGGGTAACTTCATTTTAGCACAATTTAGCATTTTATATTTTTTTGTCTTTCAAGGGGTTTTCCACCCAGAAATCCACCCGTCGCTAGACCTGAAAAGGCAAGCATACTTACCAGCTCCTTACATGGGTTTCAGTTCATTCGGTTTTACAAAACGTTTGCCGTGCCCTGGTGTCTGCATTTCATGGAGGCCATGTGTCTGATCAGCCAATGACTGGCTGCAGCAGTGATGTGACCCTCCTGTGTCATATCATTGGATCACCTGACCCATGGGGGTCATGTGTTTGTTGCGGCCAATCAATGACCACGTACTCCTCGACAAACAGAGAGTATACCAGCAGGGACCAGAGTGCAACAGGGGACTGAATGAGCTGGAACCCAGTGGCGGGGAACAGGTAAGTATGTTTCCCTTCACAGGGCCGACGACATGTGGGGTCTGGTGGAAAGGACTCCAAAGGTGGACAATCCTTTTAAAATAAATATAAAATAAAATATTTTAAAAAATATATATAAATATCTAAATAGATATAAAAGCCAAATTTGTGCTAAAATAAAGTTTTCCATTAAAGGAGCTGTCCCACCTGACGACTTGGGGGTGTTTGGTAGTAAGGCCCCAAAAGGTGAACAACCGCTTTAATCTTTGCATGTGTAGCAAACTACAACTCTCCAAGACTTCCATTACTGTTTGAACTGCAAATTCATCTTTGACATGCCCTCATCCCAAGTGACACCCACCATCATTAATACAGATATTGCACTTTATTATGTAATAAAGCCACAGCAGCTTTTATTAAAGCAATATTAAAACTAAATATTGTTTTCTTATGCAAAAGAAAGAACAGTAAATAACGTATTCCTCTAACTCTCTGAGCTGTTCTGTGAAGTAACAGCTAATTAATTGCATCCTGGCTATATACCGTATTTTTTGCCCTATAAGACGCACTGGCCCATAAGAGCACCTAGGTTTTTGAGGAGGAAAATAAGAAAAAAAATATTTTGAACCAAAAGGTGTGCTTTTGATGGGCTTTGAACTAATGGTAGCCTGTGAATGACACTATTATGGGGGTCTGTGGATGGCACTGTTATGGGGGTCTGTGGATGGCACTGATATGGGGGTCTGTGGATGGCACTGTTATGGGGGTCTGTGGCTGACACTGTTATGGGGGTCTGTGGCTGACACTGTTATGGGGGTCTGTGGCTGACACTGTTATGGGGGAGTCTGTGGATGGCACTGTTATGGGTGAATCTGTGGATGGCATGACATTTGACATCCACAGATTCACCCAATAACAGTGTCAGCCACTGTGAATGACCCCCAATACAGGGGCTGGGGACTGGCATCTACACTAGTTTTTAAATGGCAGCGGGGGCCCAGTGCAGTCATTGTATTCCATTGCACCGGGCCTCGCTCACTGTACTAATGGTATCTGTAACTGCAGGCAGGCAATGTTTAACTATACATATGTTCGATCCAGCACTGAGCAGCCTGTACTTACGATCATAGCAGGCTGGAGGCAGGAGGCTGGGCGGGCGGGAACTGGCAGCGTGCCTTCCTACTTCAAGTGCCTGGTCCGCCTGCTTCATTCATAAAGTGGGCGGAGCAGGCACTTGACATAGGAAGTTACGCTGCCAGTGCCACCTCGCCCGCCCGCCCAGCCTCCTGCCTCCAGCATCCAGCCTGCTATGATCGTAAGTACAGGCTGCTCAGTGCTAGATCGAACATATGTATAGTTAACCATTGCCTGCCTGCAGTTACAGATACCATTAGTACAGTGAGCGGGGCCTGGTGCAATAGAATACAGTGACTTCACCGGGCCCCGCTGCCATTATAAAACTAAAGGCCAGCCCCCAGCCCCTCCTCCACCCTCACTGATACACACGCCGGCCGCGCTGTGCAGCTTGCGGTCGGCGGTGTATCAGTGTAAAAATGGCAGCCTTCGCCCCATAAGACGCACTGCCATTTTCCTCCCACTTTTGGGGGGGAAAGTGCGTCTTATAGGGCGAAAAATACGGTAACCTTCCTTTTCCAGGATTCTTTGGCAATAGAGCTTTCTATCTGGTTCCTGTGTTGTGCTAGTTTACCATGTGGATATTCTGTGATTTTTGACCTTGGCTTTGCTTCTGACCATTTCTTCTGGACTCACCCTTGAATAACTGATTGCTAGTAACCAGACTCATGGACTGTTCATGAATATTGAAAAATTACACAGTAGTAGGCTCAGAAGTGTGAGAATACATAGGTATAGAGATGTCACAATCCTCTGGGAAGGTGATATAGAGGGTTTTTCTTGGCACCAATGGAGAGAACAGCCTATGCCCTGGCACTGTGATAGTACTACAAGGTGTTATGTGCTGGGTTGTCTATAAGGATAGGGCTACACTGCGACTTTTTGTAGCATGACTAATTGATTTTAACTATTAAATGACAGATGCAGTGCAGTCTATAAGATTGCATTCAACTGAATTTATTAATTTGGATCGCAGCTGTCATTCAATAGTTAAAATCAATCAGTTGCGCTACAAAAAGTCACAGTCTAGCCCTAGCCTAAAGGCTGCAGAATAGAGGGAGTCAGTAAGGGTGCTGGACATTGACACTGAAAGCATATAGGAGGGGTTCCCTAACTTTTCTTCCAAAACAGAAAAGAATGGTAGAAACCAAGAGTAGTGTCTCACTGCATACAATACATGCATATTTTTTGGTCCTCCTAATGATAAAGAACACCCGAAGAGTATCCCACAAGGCCAGTCAACCAAGTAAGGGAAATCTCTCTGTCGCTCTCTCTTATTATCTTTTTTTTCTCTCTGGCTTTGTGTAAAGCTGTGTTTTAAAAAAAAAAATTCAATCAATTTGGTCATCCTTAACCACCTCAGCCCCCCTAGCTTAAACACCCTTAATGACCAGGCCACTTTTTACACTTCTGCACTACACTACTTTCACCGTTTATTGCTCGGTCATGCAACTTACCACCCAAATGAATTTTACCTCCTTTTCTTCTCACTAATAGAGCTTTCATTTGGTGGTATTTCATTGCTGCTGACATTTTTACTTTTTTTGTTATTAATCGAAATTTAACGAAATTTTTTTAAAAAAATGAAATTTTTCACTTTCAGTTGTAATTTTTTTTTAAAAAAAACGACATCTATATATAAATTTTTCTCTAAATTTATTGTTCTACATGTCTTTGATGAAAAAAAAATGTTTGGGTAAAAAAAAAAATGGTTTGGGTAAAAGTTATAGCGTTTACAAACTATGGTACAAAAATGTGAATTTCCGCTTTTTGAAGCAGCTCTGATTTTCTGAGCACCTGTTATGTTTCCTGAGGTTCTACAATGCCCAGACAGTAGAAAAACCCCACAAATAACCCCGTTTCGGAAAGTAGACACCCTAAGGTATTCGCTGATGTGCATAGTGAGTTCATAGAACTTTTTATTTTTTGTCACAAGTTAGCGGAAAATGATGATTTTTTTTTTTCCTTACAAAGTCTCATATTCCACTAACTTGTGACAAAAAATAAAAACTTCCATGAACTCACTATGCCCATCACGAAATACCTTGGGGTGTCTTCTTTCCAAAATGGGGTCACTTGTGGGGGTAGTTATACTGCCCTGGCATTTTAGGGGCCCTAATGTGTGGGAAGTAGTTTGAAATCAAAATGTGTAAAAAATGCCCTGTGAAATCCTAAAGGTGCTCTTTGGAATGTGGGCCCCTTTGCCCACCAAGGCTGCAAAAAAGTGTCACACATATGGTATCGCCGTACTCAGGAGAAGTTGGGCAATGTGTTTTGGGGTGTCATTTTACATATAAAACGGGGAGAGAGAGAAGACCGGGCGGCACTACCCCCACTGTTACAACTGCGTTCTGAATATCGCCGGCTGGCATATGGTATAAAAAGATCCAATAGGTGGTGCTCAGCAATAGAGGATTCAAGTAAAGTTCATGTTGCAAGAGAGAGAAGTAACAAAGTTGTGGCACTCACCAGGATACAAACGATGTCTTTATTGACTCTTCCTTAGAAGTAGTTACATGGGAGATCCAGGGGCGGACACACTGTTGCAGGCGGCGACGGCCGTTTCGCGCGTAGGATCGCGCTTCCTCAGGCCGCTCAATGCGTCATGACGCAGGTAGCTAATTTATAGAGGCGGACAGGGGACGGCCGGCGCCGTCAGCCACAGCTGTTCGCCCTCAAGATACAATGACGTATGTTAAAAATCCGGACATAGCAGTGACAAAACTATGCAAAGATTAACCATAAAGGCACAAAGAATACAATTCATATACCAATGTCCACAGACATGGGACAAGTATATAAGATCATAGATAAGTACTAAGATTATGGTACAAAAAAGCCAGTATATATGATGACCATACAAACACAGGAGAAGCGTATGATGACAACATAATTCAGAAAGAACATATGGCAAGAGGCTGCCCAAAAAGTGGAGACTCATATTGAATGGTGGGTGAATAAAAGTTAAAAAACAACAGGCAGAAAACAGAGTAAGGGAAAACAAAAGATCATAATAATGATATTACTGGGAGGACAAAAACAAGTGGGTGTGTATGTAGGCAGAACAAGCGCATTCAAATCACAGAAAGACAGACATGTCATTCCTGTCATTCATGTCGGCCGGGCCCATTGCACCGGTTTGCATTATCCACCTTGCCTCCCTCTGCAGGAGTAGGCGATGCCGATCCCCCCCGCGAGGGATGGGGCGGACATGCTCAACCCCCGCAAAGGAGAGGCAGCGCGGATAAGCATCATGGGCGGTGCGAATATGGTCGATCCCCCATCCCTCGCGGGGGGGATCGGCATCGCCTACTCCTGCAGAGGGAGGCAAGGTGGATAATGCAAACCGGTGCTATGGGCCCGGCCGGCATGAATGACAGGAATGACATGTCTGTCTTTCTGTGATTTGAATGCGCTTGTTCTGCCTACATACACACCCACTTGTTTTTGTCCTCCCAGTAATATCATTATTATGATCTTTTGTTTTCCCTTACTCTGTTTTCTGCCTGTTGTTTTTTAACTTTTATTCACCCACCATTCAATATGAGTCTCCACTTTTTGGGCAGCCTCTTGCCATATGTTCTTTCTGAATTATGTTGTCATCATACGCTTCTCCTGTGTTTGTATGGTCATCATATATACTGGCTTTTTTGTACCATAATCTTAGTACTTATCTATGATCTTATATACTTGTCCCATGTCTGTGGACATTGGTATATGAATTGTATTCTTTGTGCCTTTATGGTTAATCTTTGCATAGTTTTGTCACTGCTATGTCCGGATTTTTAACATACGTCATTGTATCTTGAGGGCGAACAGCTGTGGCTGACGGCGCCGGCCGTCCCCTGTCCGCCTCTATAAATTAGCTACCTGCGTCATGACGCATTGAGCGGCCTGAGGAAGCGCGATCCTACGCGCGAAACGGCCGTCGCCGCCTGCAACAGTGTGTCCGCCCCTGGATCTCCCATGTAACTACTTCTAAGGAAGAGTCAATAAAGACATCGTTTGTATCCTGGTGAGTGCCGCAACTTTGTTACTTCTCTCTCTTGCAACATGTCATTTTACATATAGCCATGCTGGGTGAGATAAATATCTCGGTCAAATGCCAACTTTGTATAAAAAAATGGGAAAAGTTGTCTTTTGCCAAGATATTTCTCTCACCCAGCATGGGTATATGTAAAATGACACCCCAAAACACATTTCCCTACTTCTTTTGAGTACGGCGATACCAGATGTGTGACACTTTTTTGCAGCCTAGGTGGGCAAAGGGGCCCACATTCCAAAGAGCACCTTTCGGATTTCACAGGGCATTTTTTACACATTTTGATTTCAAACTACTTCTCACGCATTAGGGACCCTAAAATGCCAGGGCAGTAAAACTACCCCACAAGTGACCCCATTTTGGAAAGAAGACACCCCAAGGTATTTCGTGATGGGCATAGTGAGTTCATGGAAGTTTTTATTTTTTGTCACAAGTTAGTGGAATATGAGACTTTGTAAGAAAAAAAAAATATATAAAATCATCATTTTCCGCTAACTTGTGACAAAAAATTTAAAATTCTAGGAACTCACCATGCCCCTCATGGAATATCTTGGGGTGTCTTCTTTCCAAAATGGGGTCACTTGTGGGGTAGTTATACTGCCCTGGCATTTTAGGGGCCCTAATGCGTGAGAAGTAGTTTGAAATCCAAATGTGTAAAAAATGCCCTGTGAAATCCGAAAGGTGCTCTTTGGAATGTGGGCCCATTTGCCCACCTAGGCTGCAAAAAAGTGTCACACATCTGGTATCGCCGTACTCAGGAGAAGTTGGGCAATGTGTTTTGGGGTGTCTTTTTACATATACCCATGCTGCGTGAGAGAAATATCTCGACAAAAGACAACTTTTCCCATTTTTTTATACAAAGTTGGCATTTGACCAAGATATTTATCTCACCCAGCATGGGTATATGTAAAATGACACCCCAAAACACATTCCCCAACTTATCCTGAGTACGGCGATACCACATGTGTGACACTTTTTTGCAGCCTAGATGCGCAAAGGGGCCCAAATTCCTTTTAGGAGGGCATTTTTAGACATTTGGATCCCAGACTTCTTCTCACGCTTTAGGGCCCCTAAAATGCCAGGGCAGTATAAATACCCCACATGTGACCCCATTTTGGAAAGAAAACACTCCAAGGTATTCAATGAGGGGCATGGCGAGTTCATCGAAATATATTTTTTTGGCACAAGTTAGCGGAAATAGATTTTTTTTAGTTTTTTCTCACAAAGTCTCCCGTTCCGCTAACTTGGGACAAAAAGTTCAATCTTTCATGGACTCAATATGCCCCTCAGCGAATACCTTGGGGTGTCTTCTTTCCGAAATGGGGTCACATGTGGGGTATTTATACTGCCCTGGCATTTTAGGGGCCCTAAAGCGTGAGAAGTCTGGAATATAAATGTCTAAAAAAATGTACGCATTTGGATTCTGTGAGGGGTATGGTGAGTTTATGTGAGATTTTATTTTATGTCGCAAGTTAGTGTAATATGCGACTTTGTAAGAAAAAACAAAAAACAAAAAAAATCAATTTCCGCTAACTTGTGCCAAAAAAATGTCTGAATGGAGCCTTACAGGGGGGTGATCAATGACAGGGAGTCTATATGGGGTGATCACCACCCTGTCATTGATCACCCCCCTGTAAGGCTCCATTCAGACGTCCGTATGTGTTTTGCGGATCCGCGGTGTCCATGGATCGGATCCGCAAAACACATACGGACGTCTGAATGGAGCCTTACAGGGGGGTCATCAATCACAGGGGGATGATCAGGGAGTCTATATGGGGTGATCACCCCCCCTGTAAGGCTCCATTCAGACGTCCATATGTTTTGTGGATCCGATCCATGCATCCGTGGATCCGTAAAACACATACGGACGTCTGAATGGAGCCTTACAGGGGGGTGATCAATGACAGGGGGGTGATCAATGACAGGGGGGTGATCAGGGAGTCTATATGGGGTGATCACCCCCCTGTCATTGATCACCCCCCTGTAAGGCTCCATTCAGAGGTCCGTATGTGTTTTGCGGATCCATGGATCTGATCCGCAAAACACATACGGACGTCTGAATGGAGCCTTACAGGGGGGTGATCAATGACAGGGGGGTGATCAATGACAGGGGGGTGATAAGGGAGTCTATATGGGGTGATCACCCCCCTGTCATTGATCATCCCCCTGTAAGGCTCCATTCAGAGGTCCGTATGTGTTTTGCGGATCCATGGATCCATGGATCGGATCCGCAAAACACATACGGACGTCTGAATGGAGCCTTACAGGGGGGTGATCAATGACAGGGGGGTGATCAATGACAGGGGGATGATCAGGGAGTCTATATGGGGTGATCAGGGGTTAATTAGGGGTTAATAAGTGACAGGGGGGGTGTAGTGTAGTGTGGTGCTTGGTGCTACTTATTACAGAGCTGCCTGTGTCCTCTGGTGGTCGATCCAAGCAAAAGGGACCACCAGAGGACCAGGTAGGAGGTATATTAGACGCTGTTATCAAAACAGCGTCTAATATACCTGTTAGGGGTTAAATAAATTGCATCTACAGCCTGCCAGCGAACGATCGCAGCTGGCAGGCTGGAGATCCACTCGCTTACCTGCAGTTCCTGTGAACGCGCGCGCCTGTGTGCGCGCGTTCACAGGAAATCTCGCATCTCGCGAGATGACGCATATATGCGTGACTCTGCCTTGAGCTGCCGCCTCCGGAACGCGATCCTGCGTTAGGCGGTCCGGAGGCGGTTAAATTGATCCTTTCCCTTTTCCAATATTTTTCAAATTGGCTGCCATACTGTTCAGTAAAGTTGACCGGATTGTTTATGTGCCATTTTTTAACTGTGACTTGCCTGAACACAGGCTTATTTAGAAAACTGTCTCCTTGTGCCTAAATGGTATGAATAGTGTTCAAAATCAGTGATCAAATTTTAAAGTACTATAGTTTATGATCTCAGTGTTGACAAAACATCATTTGACCCCATCATTTATCCTATCATGGACATAACTACTCCACAGTGGACTGTAACTAATCTATCATTGACATCCCAGTATACCAGCAAAGAACTGTTTTAAGCGCTTTACAGCAGATGCCCTGAAGCAAGTGTTGTCAGTGAATGCTCAATGTCAGGGTGAGGAACAGACTGCAGTAACATGAAGATGTAGTCCGTGTGGTAGAGCTGCAACCATGGAGACCACAAGCAGTCTGAATGTATGCATCACAGAGCAATTAAAGGGAACCTGTCACCATGAAAATACAGGACAATCTTCAATGTGCATGTTATAGAACAGGAGAAGATGAGCAGATTGATCTATAGTTCTCTGGGAAAAGATTCAGTGAAGCTTATTTACACATTTAAACCTCTGCTTATTCTGGACTTAGGAGTCATGTGGCTGCAACTATTTTTATATGTACACTCAGACAGAGAAGGCTGTCAATCATGATAGGACTGCCCACTGGACTCCTAAGCTTTCAATTTCTATTACGGAGCTCCAAATTCTCCAAATAGACCTAGAATAAAATTCTGACTCCATCTCCCACTGGAAGGAGCTCTGCTTTATTACTGAGCTCAGTGTATATAGTAAGAGTAAGGCTAGGGCTAAACGGCGACATGTGTAGTGTCCCACTAGGTAAATGTGGGCACTACACAAGGGTCAATTAGGCCACGTTGTTCTCCACCTCTTGTGGAACAGTGGCATTGTATTTTACATCATATTTTAACGTGTATTGCTATGCTTTTATGTGCATATTTCCCCTGTTATCAGTGTATCAGGCCTGTTAGGGTGTAGTTCCTCCTCCTAGACTGTAGAGGGAGCTAGGGAACCCCTAATATATATAGTCAGGTCCTGTTCAGGGGAGAGGTCTGTGTGTAGAGTCAGAAGTAAGAAGACACCTTTAGCCAGAGAAGAGCTTAGGTGCAGGCTCTGACATGCAGCTAGACAGCCCAGGCTTCTAGTTGTTACCAGGGGAAGAGTTACCTCCTGAGAAACCTGCAGTTCCTACCAAGTACAGTACAGAGCAGAGCAGAAGTGTTTCCAGCCAGACAAGAGAGCTGAAGGGCAGAAGAGTCTATTCAATGCAAGGATATATATGCACTGCTCAAAAAAATAAAGGAAACACTTAAACAACACAATGTAACTCCAAGTCAATCACACTTCTGTGAAATCAAACTGTCCACTTAGGAAGCAACACTGAGTGACAATCAATTTCACATGCTGTTGTGCAAATGGGATAGACAACAGGTGGAAATTATAGGCAATTAGCAAGACACCCCCAATAAAGGAGTGGTTCTGCAGGTGGTGACCTGACCACTTCTCAGTTCCTATGCTTCCTGGCTGATGTTTTGGTCACTTTTGAATGCTGCCGGTGCTTTCACTCTAGTGGTAGCATGAGACGGAGTCTACAACCCACACAAGTGGCTCAGGTAGTGCAGCTTATCCAGGATGGCACATCAATGCGAGCTGTGGCAAGAAGGTTTGCTGTGTCTGTCAGCGTAGTGTCCAGAGCATGGAGGCGCTACCAGGAGACAGACAGTACATCAGGAGACGTGGAGGAGGCCATAGGAGGGCACCAATCCAGCAGCAGGACCGCTACCTCCGCCTTTGTGCAAGGAGGGACAAGAGGAGCACTGCCAGAGCCCTGCAAAATGACCTCCAGCAGGCAACAAATGTGCATGTGTCTGCTCAAACGGTCAGAAACAGACTCCATGAGGGTGATATGAGGGCCCGACGTCCACAGGTGGGGGTTGTGCTTACAGCCCAACACGGTGCAGGACGTTTGGCATTTGCCAGAAAACACCAAGATTGGCAAATTCGCCACTGGCGCCCTGTGCTCTTCACAGATGAAAGCAGGTTCACACTGAGCACATGTGACAGACGTGACAGAGTCTGGAAACGCCGTGGAGAACGTTCTGCTGCCTACAACATCCTCCAGCATGACCGGTTTGGCATTGGGTCAGTAATGGTGTGGGGTGACATTTCTTTGGAGGGCCGCACAGCCCTTCATGTGCTCGCCAGAGGTAGCCTGACTGCCATTAGGTACCGAGATGAGATCCTCAGACCCATTGTGAGACCATATGCTGGTGCGGTTGGCCCTGGGTTCCTCCTAATGCAAGACTATGCTAGACCTCATGTGGCTGGAGTGTGTCAGCAGTTCCTGCAAGACGAAGGCATTGATGCTATGGACTGGCCCGCCCGTTCCCCAGACCTGAATCCAATTGAGCACATCTGGGACATCACGTCTCGCTCTATCCACCAACGTCACGTTGCACCACAGACTGTCCAGGAGTTGGCAGATGCTTTAGTCCAGGTCTGGGAGGAGATCCCTCAGGAGACCGACCGCCACCTCATCAGGAGCATGCACAGGCGTTGTAGGGAGGTCATACAGGCCCGTGGAGGCCACACACACTACTGAGCCTCATTTTGACTTGTTTTAAGGACATTACATCAAAGTTGGATCAGCCTGTAGTGTGTTTTTCCACTTTAATTTTGAGGGTGACTCCAAAACCAGACCTCCATGGGTTAAAAAATTTGATTTCCATTTTTTTTTTTGTGTGATTTTGTTGTCAGCACATTCAACTATGTAAAGAACAAAGTATTTCAGAAGAATATTTAATTAATTCAGATCTAGGATGTGTTATTTTTGTGTTCCCTTAATTTTTTTGAGCAGTGTATATATATACCTGAGGAAGTTTCTTTACCAAGGATAAAGCCAACAATAGGGCATACGGGCCTTGGGATCAAGACAGACAGGAGTGCTGAGGAATAGTGCACAGGATTTCTGAGGAAGAGTGCAGCCTGATCTGTGAGTGTGTTTAACCCTCTGAGTATCTTGCAAGAACATTGTACCTGCCATTATTGTAATAGCCTGCTTGAGACTGCTTCTGTCATATGGAACTGAACGTAAAAAACTGTAAATAGTTAATTGCTCCAGTAAACAAAAGTTTTGGTTCACTGCAAACTGTGTTCCTCACTTATTACTGCTATCAATCGGTGTGCCACTGTTACCGGCACTGGCTTCACGAACTTAAAGGGATCTTGCAACCGGCACATTAAACCTGCAACACCCAGGGCACCTCACCTACCATCTGCCTGGTCCCTATATACAGAGAGTGCCCCAGAGGACTTCTGTGCCAGCCTCTCCATCATTGCTGTTCGCCTGCCCAGGGTCTTCCTATAAACTGTGAGTAACCAAGAGCAACCCTCGATTGCCTAGTAACCGTGACCTTACCATCGCAATACCCTGCAGGGCTGCGTACTGCATATTTTGGCGTCACAAACAGGATGCGATCATTCCTGCGCCATTGTGGAGTATAAACTGTGCGCCATTATTGTCATAAAATGATAAAGCAAAATATGTTTATTCGCTAAATTGCTGGGCCAAGAACTGTAAAAATTGCGGTGTGAAAATTGTATTGCTGTGGACTGTTTGCCGTTTCTAAGTCACCGCTTGCTGTCAGTGAATGGACAGGCCTATGTTTTAAGATGGCCGCTTAAGCTGACTGAGTGATTTATTGCTGCGCCATCTCTGCATTTTGTTGTCGGGAAAAATTGCCGCCTTCTACTAAAAGTGCGGGAAAGACTGGATGTCCGCGCCACCGCCCTGTCTGCGAATTTGCATGTCTGCTAAGATGGACTCCGCCTCCCCCATGTTGGAGTACCTAGGGGGCGTCCTCCCGGAGCAGTGGGAGGTCTTGGGCGAGATAATGTATGCCGCCCTATCGCTCTCCAGGGAAAGATCGAGCATGCTGAAGAGTGAGGATTGCTCTGACTTCATGGCTTCACCTGTTGTTCCGATTATGGAATCTACAATGTTGGACAAGGAAGAAGCATCACCCGCCTATACCCGACCGGAGAGGCCACCCTGCTTTTCACAGCAGTCGCAGCCCGAGCCGTGCCCTGGCTCGTGGGGTGGATTTGTCAAGCCTACTGCGCAATGGCCTTTGCTGATGGCCGAGATACACGCCGCTACAATACGTAAGACTACCGCCAAGAAGATCTACTTTGAGGAACTCGTGAAGACGGTATGCGAGCACCATGCGAATACCCAGCCCCGTCTGGAGAGAAGGATGGGAGTGGTTGTGACTTTTGATAAAGGCTGAGGAAAAAGTCGTGGATCATAACCTGTACCTGCTGCGACAGCATCGCAAGAGACTCTGAAAGAACGGATCGCCAGGCTAGAAGTTTACCTTGATGGCCTGAGCCAAGCTGCTGCTTCCGGAGTCGCCCAAGTACAATCGGATGATGACGATTCGTCCACGAACTCTGTTCTCCCCGGGCCTGCAACGGAAGATCCCGTCGCCACCAGTTCGGCGACCCCCATGACTGCGCCAGCGGAGAAACTTTGTTATACCAGGAGTCGGGTCCATCGCATGACAGGCCCCTTTATGCTACAATTGCCTGTCAACACTATTTTGTGGGCCCAGCCGTGCTTGGATCCTCGTTACAGGCCAAGACTACAAGCAACACCAGGATGTACCACCATTGATGACTACGATGGAATTGACACATACCTGTGAGTAGGCCTGCCAGGCCATGTTTTGATTTTGCTGAGGGACCCTTACAGTGGATTTAACCCTTACAGGCCAGGAGTCCTTTGTTTTGGCACTATTGATCTACTGCCAGTTCCCCACGGCCCAGTGGTAGCTGGAGACCACTGAGAAGTCCATTGCTCTGCTGCCATACTGTTTACAGGACCTCCTGCCTGCTTTCAGGACTTAAGCCAAGTTGTGCCTGTTGTTTATTTTTGCACCTTAACCCTTTTAACCCCCTTTTCAGGTTGAATAGGGACATTGCAGCACTATTTTATATGCCATTTTAATCATGTGGACTTTTATGTGCTGTGACTTTTATATGCAAATCATAACTTCAAGAAATGTGCCCAGAGATGACCCCAACGCCTGAGGGCCTCTGAGATGCTGTTTTATTGGACTACTGTATTTAATTATTGTGGACATCCTAGTTATCCTTGATACGCTGCACCAGGTCAGCGCCCCGTGTTCCCTATACTATCCTGAGTGAAGAGAACGACGCCCCTTTTCACCGGACTTGTTCCTTTGCACTTTTTGTCTTTCAGGTGACAGTATCCAGCTGGGCAGGGCCCCTTGTGTTGCGCCGAGGACGGTCAACGTTAAAGCAATGGGGTATGTAGTGTCCCACTAGGTAAATGTGGGCACTACACAAGGGTCAATTGGGCCACGTGGTTCTCCACCTCCTGTGGAACAGTGGCATTGTATTTACATCACATTTTAATGTGTATTGCTATGCTTTTATGTGCATTTTCCCTGTTTATCTGTGTATCAGACCTGTTAGGGTGTAGTACTTCCTCCTAGACAGTAGAGGGAGCTAGGGAACCCCTAATATAAATAGTCAGGTCCTGTTCAGGGAAAGGGGTCTGTGTGTAGAGTCAGAAGCAAGAGACACTTTAGCCAGAGAGGAGCTGAGGTGTAGGCTCTGACATGCAGCTAGACAGCCCAGGCTTCTAGTTGTCCCCAGGGGAAGAGTTACCTCCTGTGAAACCTGCAGTTCCTACAAAGTACAGCACAGAGCAAAGCAGAAGTTTTCCAGCCAGACAAAAGAGCTGAAGGGCAGAAGGATCTATCTAATGCAAGGAGATATATACTAGAGGAAGTTTCTTTACCAAGGATAAAGCCACCAATAGGGCATACGGGCCTTGGGATCAAGACAGACAGGAGTTCTAAAGAATAGTGCGCAGGATTTCTGAGGAAAAGGTGCAGCCTGATCTGTGAGTGTGTTTAACCCTCTGAGTATCTTGCAAGAACATTGTGCCTGCCATTTATAAAAGCCTGCTTGTGATTTGCTACTGCCATATGGAACTTTGCTAAAAGACTGTATATAGTTAACTGTTCAGTAAAAGGAAGTTCTGGTTCACCACAACAACGTGTTCCTCAATTATTCCTATTACAAATCAGTGTGCCACTGTTACCGGCACTGGCGTCACGAACTTAAAGGGATCTTGCCACCGGCACATTAAACCTGCAACATCCAGGGCACCTCACCTACCATCTGCCTGGTCCCTATGCATTGAGAGTGCCCCAGAGGACTTCTGTGCCAGCCTCTCCATCACTGCTGTATGCCTGCCCAGGGTCTCCCTATAAACTGTGAGTAACCAAGAGCAACCCTCGTTTGCCTATTAACCGTGACCTCACCATCACAATACCCTGCAGGGCTGCGTACTGCACATGTCGCACAACTTCATATAGGGTACAACTACACCGCAACATATGTCATGCAGAATTCATGTTGCACTAGTGTCGCGTGACATATTTCATAATCTAGGCTATGGTATTGCACTGTAACATGCTGTGACTGTGATGTTTTTTTTGCGACTTTCATGTCTCAGTCACAGCATGTCGCAATGTGACATCATAGACTAGCATTATAAAATATGCTGCGCAACATTACTGCGACAATTGTCATTGTGTAGCCCTAGCCTAAAAGCTCTCTTTGGGGCAATTGCTTTTCATCACATAAATCTATGTCTAGGCTATGAAAAAAAAGGTTGTTCATGGTTCATGTTTTCGATTAAATGAGCTTTATTAAGGTCTGAATTAGACCACTGCAAATCCTGGACTGACCGTGGTACTAATTATTCAAATTTACAGCATCATAAACCCCTCTGATGCTGTTAGTTTGGGTTATTACAGTCACAGCTAGGCTAGGATTTGCGGATGTAATACTGACACAAAAATGCACCCACAATAAGACCATCTGAATAAGGCATTAGTCTGAGTGTTGGCACCATTCTGGTATTCAAAAAAAACTATCCCAAAAAATCTAATGCACTATCTATTATATGCACTGCTCAAAAAAATAAAGGGAACACTTAAACAACACAATGTAACTCCAAGTCAATCACACTTCTGTGAAATCAAACTGTCCACTTAGGAAGCAACACTGAGTGACAATCAATTTCACATGCTGTTGTGCAAATGGGATAGACAACAGGTGGAAATTATAGGCAATTAGCAAGACACCCCCAATAAAGGAGTGGTTCTACAGGTGGTGACCACAGACCATTTCTCAGTTCCTATGCTTCCTGGCTGATGTTTTGGTCACTTTTGAATGCTGCCGGTGCTTTCACTCTAGTGGTAGCATGAGACGGAGTCTACAACCCACACAAGTGGCTCAGGTAGTGCAGCTTATCCAGGATGGCACATCAATGCGAGCTGTGGCAAGAAGGTTTGCTGTGTCTGTCAGCGTAGTGTCCAGAGCATGGAGGCGCTACCAGGAGACAGGCCAGCACACCAGGAGACGTGGAGGAGGCCGTAGGAGGGCAACAACCCAGCAGCAGGACCGCTACCTCCGCCTTTGTGCAAGGAGGAACTGGAGGAGCACTGCCAGAGCCCTGCAAAATGACCTCCAGCAGGCCACAAATATGCATGTGTCTGCTCAAACGGTCAGAAACAGACTCCATGAGGGTGATATGAGGGCCCGACGTCCACAGGTGGGGGTTGTGCTTACAGCCCAACACGGTGCAGGACGTTTGGCATTTGCCAGAAAACACCAAGATTGGCAAATTCGCCACTGGCACCCTGTGCTATTCACAGTTGAAAGCAGGTTCACACTGAGCACATGTGACAGACGTGACAGAGTCTTGAGACGCTGTGGAGAACGTTCTGCTGCCTGCAACATCCTCCAGCATGACCGGTTTGGCATTGGGTCAGTAATGGTGTGGGGTGGCATTTCTTTGGAGGGCCGCACAGCCCTCCATGTGCTCGCCAGAGGTAGCCTGACTGCCATTAGGTACCGAGATGAGAGCCTCAGACCCCTTGTGAGACCATATGCTGATGCGGTTGTCCCTGGGTTCCTCCTAATGCAAGACAATGCTAGACCTCATGTGGCTGTAGTGTGTCAGCAGTTCCTGTAAGACGAAGGCATTGATGCTATGGACTGGCCTGCCCGTTCCCCAGACCTGAATCCAATTGAGCACATCTGGGACATCATGTCTCGCTCTATCCACCAACGTCACGTTGCACCACAGACTGTCCAGGAGTTGGCAGATGCTTTAGTCCAGGTCTGGGAGGAGATCCCTCAGGAGACCGTCCGCCACCTCATCAGGAGCATGCACAGGCATTGTAGGGAGGTCATACAGGCACGTGGAGGCCACACACACTACTGAGCCTCATTTTGACTTGTTTTAAGGACATTACATCAAAGTTGGATCAGCCTGTAGTGTGTTTTTCCACTTTAATTTTGAGGGTGACTCCAAATCCAGACCTCCACGGGTTGAAAAATGTAATTTCCATATTTATTTTTTTTGTGTGATTTTGTTGTCAGCACATTCAATTATGTAAAGAACAAAGTCTTTCAGAAGAATATTTAATTAATTCAGATCTAGGATGTGTTATTTTTCTTGTTCCCTTTATTTTTTTGAGCAGTGTATATAAAAATGAGTTTCTGTCTGTCTGTCTGTTCTTTATGCGCGACCAAACGACTGGACCGATCTTTACCAAATTTGGCACACAAGTACATCAGGTGTCCGGGAATGTTTTAGACCAAGTATCAGCTCTCTAGGATGCTCCGTTCCTGAGATATTCCCAAAAAATTACCTGCATTAGCCAATACAAGCCTGCAAGTCTTTCTCTTCAAATCCCAACTGCCATGCACACAAATTTACTGCAGGTTTCTATAACAATCCAGCCATTTTTCTTCACTGCTATAGGTCACTGCTTAGGCTAGGACTACAGGACGACAATAAGTCGCACAACACATAGGGCACAACTACTCTGCTACATGCATCCATTTTGGATGGATTTTTTGCGACTGTCGTGTCCCAGCATGTTGCATGTCACAGTGCGACACCATATAAAAGTTGTTGAGACAAAATTTGCATGACACATGTCGGTGTATAGCCCTAGCATTAAAGGGCGGGCACTGTGGAGGTAACTGTTAAAGGGGCGGCACTGTGGAGGTCACTGTTAAAACTGCGGGTGCTGTGAAGGTCACTGTTAAAGGGGCGGGCACTGTGAAGGTCACTGTTAAAGGGGCAGGCACTGTGGAAGTCACTGTTAAAGGGGCGGGCACTGCAGAGGTCACTGTTAAAGGGGCCAGCACTGTGGAGGTCACTGTTAAAGGGGCTGGAGCTGTGGAGGTCACTGTTAAAGAGGCGGGCACTGTGGATGTTACTGTTAAAGGTGCAGGGTGCTGTGGAGGTCACTGTTAAAGGGGCGGACACTGTGGAGGTCACTGTTAAAGGGACGGGCACTGTAAAGTTCACTGTTAAGGGGCGGGCCCCTGAGCAGGTCACTGTCAAGGGAGTGGGGTGCTGTGAAACTCACTGTTAAATGGGTGGGCTGCTGTAAAGGTAAAAATTAAGGAGATGGGCTGCTGTGGAGGTCCCAATGGGTGAGAAACATTTTTAAATGCTTGTACCTCAAGATCTGTATGGCTGAGGTCTGTATGCTCTTCCTTCTTATGTGAATGAAACATTTATGAAAAAAAAACTTTTATTCAATGTTAAAAACAAAAGAAACAAGCATTTACCAAATTATCTATCTATCTATCTATCTATCTATCTATCTATCTATTGTCTATCTATTATCTACAGTATCTATCTTAAAAATAAAAAAAATCTGCGGTACATCCAAAGTAAAACGTATGTTTATTCACCAGAAAGCTGCGGTGCTGCTCACCATTATTTTTGCCTATCTGTCAGACCACACATGGAGTACTGTGTACAGTTCTGGGCTCCTGTAAACAAGGCAGACATAGCAGAGCTGGAGAGGGTCCAGAGGAGGGCAACTAAAGTAATAACTGGAATGGGGCAACTACAGTACCCTGAAAGATTATCAAAATTAGCGTTATTCACTTTAGAAAAAAGATGACTGAGGGGGGATCTAATTACTATGTATAAATATATCAGGGGTCAGTACAGAGATGTATCCCATCATCTATTTATCCCCAGGACTGTGACGAGGGGACATCCTCTGCGTCTAGAGAATAGAAGGTTTGTACACAAACATAGAAAATGATTCTTTACGGTAAGAGCAGTGAGACTATGGAACTCTCTGCCTGAGGAGGTGGTGATGGTGAGTACAATAAAGGAATTCAAGAGGAACCTGGATGTATTTCTGGAGCGTAATAATATTACAGGCTATAGCTACTAGAGAGGGGTCGTTGATCCAGGGAGTTATTCTGATTGCCTGATTGGAGTCGGGAAGGAATTTTTTATTCGCCTAAAGTGGGGAAAATTGTCTTCTACCTCACAGTTTTTTTTTGCCTTCCTCTGGATCAACTTGCAGGATAACAGGCCGAACTGGATGGACAAATGTCTTTTTTCGGCCTTATGTACTATGTTACTATCTATCTATCTCCTCATGTCTATCTATCCATCTATTAATTATTGGTCAGTATATCTATCTATCTTATCTGTTATCTGTCTATCTATCTATCTATCTATCTCATAACTATCTATTATATATCTGTCTAATCATTTTTGGAGTTTGGAGGGGAAACCAGATTAGGAAACCAAAGCAAACACATAGTTCTTGGTCAGCGCTTATATCTGTCTGTCAACCTGTAAAGGCAGCCAAGACCTTCTTACCTCTTTTCCGCACAACATGATTACCAAACAGCGTTTAGGAATCCCCAGGATGCCAGAGGGGTGCAGTGTGGGAGGGATGGATTGAAGTTTTTTCAATCTATCTTATTATCTATCTATCTATCTATCTATCTATCTATCTATCTATCTATCTATCTATCTATCTATCTATCTATCTATCTATCTTCTCATCGCTATCTATTTATCAATCTATCCATCTAAACAACATAGCAGCACAGTGTGCATGTGATTGAATCTATCTATCTATCTATCTATCTATCTATCTATCTTTCTGTTGTATACATTTCCGCAGCACATGCCATCATTCTGTAATTAGAACACAACTGTGAATATCTATTATTCCCCCCCCCCCCCCATCTTGTTACAGATACTCAGAATGCATACATAAGATGACAGTACTGCATGGCTCTGGGGACAGATTGAATGCTGTTTTAATGTGCACAAACAACAGGAAAGAAATCCAAGTATAGCACATAAAGGTTATTTTTAACTCTGGCTTGTTGCTAAGGGGAATCTCAATTTATAGGTGTGAGGAGTGTCTGTAATGAGCTTTCTCCATGAGGTGGCGCTAGCGACATGAGCAGCAGACAAGGCAACGGATGTTCTTGTGATGAAATGATGAGCCATGAACGGGGACTGTTTTCACAGATTGGAACATTACATGTTCTTGGTTTTTAAATATAAAACAAAAAATGTCTTATATCTCATGTTTGTATTATTTAAGATTTCCTTAAATATGAAAAGCAGCAGCAAATATGACTCTAAATTTGATTCTATGTAGAGATGACTGTATCTTTACTATTCAGCCCTGATAAAGTATGTGAAGTAAATCTTAAAGGGGTTAACCAGCTAGTGAAAAACAATAAATAAATGAAAACAGTGGCAACGGTTAGAAAAAATAAAATAAAAACTGCTTATCTCTTTTCTTCCCTGGCTATCCAGTACAGCAACTCTTGTGGTCGTCCCAGTCACTGTTTACAAAAGGTCAGCATGTAATCACTGAGGCTGGTCAGCCATGGTACCAATAATATATATACTGAACTGAGTATGCCTTATTGTTTTGAAGTTAAGATATAACTTTTATTTATTTCTACTAAAATAAATGAGACACTAAAGTAAAGTGAACTACTGCGCTATATGGGAGGGAGGACAGGGTCTATATGCACATGAATGGCCTAGTATGGTTCCTCGTATACAGGGGGGGCGGCCTAGTAATGAGGCAAATAACCGTCCCTAAGAGCTCACCCTGTGTCACCTAGTCTATGGGCAGGAAATCCTTAATGGCTGTAATCGGGGCACTAGTCCTTGAAAGGACGACCTCCAGCCTCTGGAACCTCGGGCCTGTGCTAAAGTTCCCTAAACTCTTACCTCCCTGGTCGATATTTTCTGTACCATCATCCGACGCGTTTCACCAAGTAAAGAATTGGCTCTTCAGGGACATGGATGTCGGAGCACCATAAGCAGTGGCCGTGCTCCGTTTGTATGTTGCGGCAATGGCCACTGCCGCAACATACAAACAGAGCACGGCCACTGCTTATGGTGCTCCGACATCCATGTCCCTGAAGAGCCAATTCTTTACTTGGTGAAACTCGTCGGATGATGGTACAGAAAATATCGACTAGGGAGGTAATAGTTTAGGGAACTTTAGCACAGGCCCGATGTTCCAGAGGCTGGGGGTCGTCCTTTCAAGGACGAGTGCCCTGATTACAGCCATTAAGGATTTCATGCCCATAGACTAGGTGACACAGGGTGAGCACTTAGGGAGAGTTATTTGCCTCATTACTAGCCCCCCCTCGCCCCCCCTGTATACAAGGAACCATACTAGGCCATTCATGTGCATATAGACCCTGTCCTCCCTCCCATATAGCGCAGTAGTTCACTTTACTTTAGTGTCATTTATTTTAGTAGAAATAAATAAAAGTTATATCTTAACTTCAAAACAATAAGGCATACTCAGTTCAGTATATATATAGTTAGAGACCATTGAGAATTTCTATTAGTAGGTCCACCTACCCTAGACCTTTACTAAAAACGAATGATATAATACCAATAATATGGCATGTGACCAGCTGCAGTTATTACATACTGACCTTGCTATGAAACAAAAGTGAGCAAGAATGCAGAGGACGGCATCCAGGACCACCACCAGCAAACTCAGAATCTGACACCTATATTCCTTTACCACTCTGGTTAGTAGAAATAAGACTATCCTTAGGCATACACCAGATCTGTTGCAAGGCAGGCTAAAATTGTCTGCTAGGGAACGGGTTATGTTTGTGAAGTGAGGCAGCAGAAAACAGGTGTGAGCTCACAGGTAACAGACCTATAAGATGCCAAGGAGTAGCAGGAGAGAAGTAAAAGCCAGGGTCAAAACCAGAAAAAACTGTAGGAGCCAAATAGGTAGACCTGTTAGTCCAGAAACAAGCCACGGAGGACCCAGGAGGGTCAGTAGAAGTCAAATCAGTAGACAAGAGGTTTATCTGGAAACAAGCCACACGAAAATCAGTAGAAAGCTGATTAGTAGGAAAGAGAAAACCCACAAAGGGTCTTTCACACGGGCGAGAATTCCGTGCGGGTGCAATGCGTGAAATGAACGCATTGCACCCGCACTTAATCCAGACCCATTCACTTCCAAGGGGCTGTGCAGATGAGCGGTGATTTTCACACATCAATTGTGCGTTGCGTGAAAATCGCAGCATGTTCTATATTCTGTGTTTTTCACTCAATGCAGGCCCCATAGAAATGAATGGGTCTGAGTGAAAATCGCAAGCATCAGCAAGCAAGTGCAGATGCGGTGCGATTTTCACGCATGGTTGTTAGGAGATGATGGGGATGAGCAACCCCATTAAAGTCTAATCACTGTATTATTTTCCCTTATAACATGGTTATAAGGGAAAATAATAGCATTCCTAATACAGAATGCTTACTAAAAATGTGCCTTGAGGGGTTAAAAAAATAAAATACAATTTACTCACCTCATCCACTTGTTTGCACAGCCAGCATCGTCTTCTTTCTTCTTCTTTCAGGACCTGCAAAAGGACCATTGATGACTTAATCGCGCTGACCACGTGGTGAGCGTGGTTACATCAGCGCAAGTCCTGCTGAATGAAGATAGAAGGATCTTCTATCTTCATTCAGCAGGACCTGCAGTGACGTCACTGCGCTCACCACGTGGTGAGCGCGATTATGTCATCAAAGGTCCTTTTGCAGATCCTAATAGAAGAATAAAAAAGACGATGCTGGCTGTGCGAACAAGTGGATGAGGTTAGTTATTATTATTATTTTTTAACCCCTCAAGGCACATTTTATTAAGCATTCTGTATTAAGACCATGTTATAAGGGAAAATAATAAAATGAATAGAACACCTAACCCAAACCCTAACTTCAGTAAAGATGTCCGGGTTCGGGTCTGGGTACCACATTCAGTTTTTTCTCACGCGCGTGCAAAACACATTGCAAAAACTAAACATCGGAACGCAATCGCAGTCAAAACTGACTGCAATTGCGTGCCTACTCGTGCGGTTTTTACGCAATGCACACGCGACGCATCCGGAGCAAATCTAGGATGCCCATGTGAAAGAGGCCTAACAGGAATGCAAAGCTGACTGAACACAGAGCCCAAAACAGTAACCAGGAAACAAAATCACAGGCAAAAACAAGGCTTAAATCCACTGTCTGGCTCTGGAATTGGATGCCCTTGCCAGGAACCTGATTGGCTTAGCAGGCTCACAGATCAGTTGAGCAGCTACAGTTTGGCTGTTCGAGATAGCAACCCTCCTAGAACATCCTTGCACTGGATTATGGCTGGGTAAGTTCCTAACAGGTCTCTTGTAATGGAGCTGCTAAAGTGGATCGTAAGTGGAAAGAAAGGATGAGTAGTCTTTTTTATTTATTTATTTATTTATTTATTTATTGCTTTCTAACCTTCAATACCATTTTATTTATTTTATTTATTTCTTTCTTTATTTGTTTATTATTTCTAAAACTGGATAACCCTTTTAAAAATGTATCAACTAATCAGCAGCTAGGTAATTCAAGCCCCACCATGGGATTGCCTCAAGACACTAAAGAATACCTACTTCTGGGCTGGCTTATTCTGAATTTGCCTCTGAAACTTAGGGACTGCAAATTTGGGACTGTTCACAACTATGCATATGTACACTTTCTCCTCTAAATACAGCAAAACCCCTTTAATCAGAAATGGACACAGATAAGTGAGGACTTATATGCAATAACAGCATGGTGGCCTCATTGTGTCTACCCATATTGTGTATTTAAATGGGTTGTAAAGAATTATGAAAACCTGGCTGCTTTCTACCAAAAACAGTGCCACCTCCATTCACAGGTTGTGTATGGTATTGCAGATCCACTCCATGCACTTCAGTGGAACATAGGTACGATACAAGGCACACCCCATGGACAGGTTTGACTCTACTTCTTAAAAACAAGCAACCAGTTTTTTTTAGTTTGTTTGTTTTTAAATTTTGTACAACACCCTAAACTATAATGTGTACAACTACTTTAATATGTGAACTTGGACATTTGGTTTTATAACTGTTTGATCTAGGGCAGTAAATAGGTTAATATACTAAGCAGGATACTTATTTTAAGTTGTTTTTAACACTCAACATTTATCTACATTTCCGTGGTGTTTCATGCCTCATTTCTATTGCTCAAGAACACCCAGGCTAGCTTTTCTTTATAGTTTTTTTTTTTAGCCATAAGCTTCTCTATATACCTTTCCCAACAAAAAAAAAAAATAAGTTTACATGGTAGCAAGGGGTATGGTTTGGGGGCATTGTTTAAAAGAGTGTTAGTTGACTCCAAAGGTTTGATCATATTTTCAGTTTTGTGACATTTAGAAAAATATTTTTTTCCCTGTCATTTTAATATAAAGTACAACCAAAAATTATGTACTGACCATTTGTGTGAACAAGTGTAATGAATGAGCTGCCAGGAAGAAGAAATTAACCACAAAACAAGGAAATATACATTCGTTCATGTTAGGGTTCGGTCACATTTTATTTATTTTACTCACTTATATAGCGATGACATATTCCGCAGCGCTTTACAGACATCCCCAATAGAGCTCAGAATCTAGGTTCCCTATAAATTTGTCAGGAAATCGGAGCACCCAGAAGAAACCCACACAAACACAATGAAAACAAATAAACTCCATGCAGGACCAGCACAGCAAGGCACCAGTGCTAACCACTGAGGCACCATGTTTCCCAGAGGCTCAATTAGAAGCTTCCAAAGCAAACTCCATAAAAAAATGTAGGGCAAAAGAGCACAACATGCTGCACTTTTTAGTCAGTATCACCTATCAAAAATTACGTCTACTAAAAGAACTTTATTGAATAAATAATAAAATATGTAGATAATATATACACATCAATTAACAGCAATGAATGTTCCAAGAGAGGACAAGAAGGTCGCCATGACATCAGTCGTGTCAAATCCAAACATCATAAGTAGAATTAGAAATAAACCCAACACAAGTATTAATCATATAAAGAACTACAAAATCAGAGCCCAATTAAGTACATACAACATGGTGTTGGAGATAACATCATATTAAAAGTACAAAACCACAAATGTATGGACTACCGACCAATATGGCGGTACCCCTCTCCCAACGCCGTTTCGCCAAAGAGGCTTCTTCAGGTAAAATGCTGGACTTTCTAATGAAAACCAGATCCCATTATAGTCAATAGCCAGCACTCGACTTTTTTTGGGACTTCCATAGTGAAGAATGGAGATTGCTCTCCTTTCACTTTGAGGGATACATCCTAGAGACAGGTAAAACCCAGGAGTACATTACATATGGGTTTTGTGTTCTTATTAGAGACAAATTTGGGTCTCTCTCATCTACTTATCTCTATCTCTTTCTGTCTCTGTAATGTAGGTGGACTCTTCCTAGAGCTGGCCTCCCCACTAAACTAGGTAATCAGGGGAGAAAGGTCATTGGTAATAGAGGTGACCAAGAACCCAATGATCACTTTGATTGAGCTCCAGACATCCTGTGTACAGGTAGGAGAAACTTACAGATGGTCAACCATCACTACAGCACTCCACCAATCTGGGCTTTATGACAAAGTGGCCAGAAAGTAGCCACCCCTCAGTAAAAGACACATGAAAACTTGCCAGGAGTTTGCAAAAAATAACCTAAAGGACTCTTAGACTGTGAGAAAGAAGATTCTATGGTCTGATGAAGCCAATATTGAACTTTTGGCTTCAATTCTAAGCATGAAGTCTGGAGAAAACCAGGAACGGATCATCACGGTCCTCTTATGAAAGGTCCATTTCAAGTCACTATCTATGTTAAAAATAATTCAGAAATCTTGATGTTTTTACACTGACCTCTGAGCCTTATAATTACCTGATACTTCCATTTCTGTAGAGATCACTATTCAGCAATCATCTCATTAAAATCACTGGCAGGATTACAATAAAAGATAATACCTATGTTGGAAGCAGATGCACAGGATTCACAAACGACAGTAGCTTATGAGGTCATCTGCACCCCCTCCTTGTACAGATCACAGAGCATGCCCACAATACTATCCCATAGAAGTCAATGAGGGTAATTTATTTCTCCTACGCCATGTTTTATAGCGTAAAAAAAGTAATTGTGCCTAAATTTAGGTGCCTGTGGTGTTTCTACCATGCTGTCGTCACTTTCCCAAGAAGGGGGCATGCCAGATTTGTGGTATAAATGAAGACAGATTTCTGTTTATGTGCATGGACTGTAGGAGGATGGACCTAATTTATTACCAGTGCAGCACTGGGACTATCACAGACGGGGAATATCATAGACAGGAGTAAAATGCTGGTCTATAATAAATTCCATCCCAGGTGTTATTTCCAAACTAAAGGTCCTTGTGGTCCAAATGGCTAAAATTTCTGAAGTCCTGCTAACAGTAAATGGCTACCCTCCTGATTATGTACAAAAACTACAATACAAAAATCTACAATAAAATGTAAAAAAAATGTGTGTCAATGTCCAGTTTTAATAAGCAAAAAATGTAGGTGAGACGTTTCCTTTAATTGAAGGCTAGCAGCCTGCTTGAGGGCAACACATAGGTCCCTATTTGTTACATCATGTCATACACTGATCATTACATTATTTATAACTGACATATGCTGCATTTATTTTCCTAGCAATTGTTTCCTTTTCCTTTTTGCATTTCATTTAAATCATTTACTATGTGGAACAGCAGATGGCTTCTGAACATTTCTGTATTTATAATGTGACATATATTTAATACACAGGTGTACAGTGTTAACATCTGTCTCTCTACAAGTCCTTATTCAGTTCACATTACTATCAAGACTTATATTGCTACTTTTATTTTTATTGTTACAGTGAAAAAATCAGGGCAGATTAGTAATGCCTCCATTCTTTTGTTTTCAACTTGCATGCATTTGTTTTCGGCCCCTTGTACTCTGATACCCCTAAATAAGATTCAGTATGACTGATTGCCTTCAGAAGTCACCTAATTAGTATGTAAATAGAGTCTATGTGTAATTTATTCTGAGTATAACTTCAGCTGTTCTGTGAAGGCCTCAGAGGTTTGTTAGAGAAAATTTGTGATCAAATAGCACCATGAAAACCAAGGAACACACCAGACAGGTCAGGGATAAAGTTGTGGAGTGTAAATCAGGGTTATGTCATAAAAAAAAAAATACCCCAAGCTCTGAACATCTCACGGACCATTGTTCAATCCATGTGGCCGAGCGTCTTAAACTAGGATGAAATAGCAGCTGACAAGATAGTGTTGCAGGGTGCCCATCAAAGGACAAAGATAGCTCCTTCTGTCTAACCTCTCAAGGGGCTGTGATTGATTGCAACATCCGAGGTGTTATCTCCAATCCCAGCAGCGAGAGAAGGATGCCAGCTCTGCAATAATGAGTCCAGCTGAATCTGCGGCATCATCTTGACCTACTATTATGGAACTGAATATTAACTGCCTGAGTTCAGTGATATAATAGTATGTCACTGACTAGGACGGGTTTAATAAACTAAGTTGAGTAGAGTCTTTCAAATGGTGTGTTCATTTTAGTTTCAATATTTAATTAATTTACACAGCGCTTACATATACAACAGAGATTGTCATCACTCATCTCAGTCTCTATCCCCATTGTGCTCACAATCTGACTATTTAGATATATTGTATGGAATACAGTTTTTTTTAAGGTAAATCTCACATTTTTATCTACTACTGTTATTGGTTGGAGCTCTGTGTTTTACTTTCCTTTTCCATAAAGTGAAGTGACGTCCAACGTTCCTAGAATATAATCCTCCTCCCACTTTATACCTCTCAATAATTGCAAAATATGCTTAGTGTCCTTCAAGTATGTTGGGAGTTTCTGAACACAGCTTTGTAAAAGGACATCCACATATTTTGATAGATTTGAAGTAAGGCCACCAATATCACAATAATAATAATAACACCAATACAGTGAAAGGGAGGGTACATTTAAGCGGATCATCATTGGGACGTCCTGAAACAGGACAAAATAATAGGTGAAAAGATACCGGAATACCCAATATTTACATTTAGGAAAGCACGGAACTTAGTGAACCTTATAGCTCCATCCATACAGTCAAACCAATCAATGACTACCAAAAATGGACACAAAGTAAATAAAAAAGGTTTCTTCCCATGCAAAATGTGTAATAATTGCCGATTGGCACAACATAAAGACCCCGTTTTAGAAATAAAGAATGGATCAGACTCATTTAAAATTGAAAATCATCTTACATGTAATACAAAGGGGGTTATTTATTACATCAAATGTCCTTGTGGGAAATTATATGTAGGGAGAACAAAACGACCACTAAAAATAAGAATAAGAGAACATGTTTAGAAAACAAATTTGAAGGCCACCCCCTATCACGCCACTTCATGGAAAATCATGGAGGAAAATTCCAAGGTTCGTTTTTTAGAGGGATCGAAAAAGTAAAATTTGATGTAAGAGGTAGAGATGAGATAAAACAAATGTCAAGATGTGAGGGCAGATGGATATATAAATTAAATAGTCTGGCACCAAAAGGATTAAATCAAGAAATAGAGCTGTTTGCGTTCCAATAGGAATATGGTCAATTAAAACTAAAAATAAAAATGCAAATCCATTAGACAGTACATATGGGCAAAGATATAGTATGAAAATGACTGCTTATTACAAACCGGATTCCAAAAAATTTGGGACACTAAACAAATTGTGAATAAAAACTGAATGCAATGATGTGGAGATGGCAAATATCAATATTTTATTTGTAATAGAACGTAGCTGACAGATCAAACGTTTAATCCGAGTAAATGTATCATTTTAAAGGAAAAATACGTTGATTCCAATTTTCACAGTGTCAACAAATCCCCAAAAAGTTGGGACAAGTAGCAATAAGAGGCTGGAAAAAGTAAATTTGAGCATAACGAAAAGCTGGAAGACCAATTAACACTAATTAGGTCAATTGGCAACATGATTGGGTATAAAAAGAGCTTCTCAGAGTGGCAGTGTCTCTCAGAAGCCAAGATGGGTAGAGGATCACCAATTCCCACAATGTTGCGCAGAAAGATAGTGGAGCAATATCAGAAAGGTGTTACCCAGCGAAAAATTGCAAAGACTTTGCATCTATCATCATCAACTGTGCATAACATAATCCAAAGATTCAGAGAATCTGGAACAATCTCTGTGCGTAAGGGTCAAGGCCGTAAAACCATACTGGATGCCCGTGATTTCCGGGCCCTTAAACGACACTGCATCACAAACAGGAATGCTACTGTAAAGGAAATCACAGAATGGGCTCAGGAATACTTCCAGAAACCATTGTCAGTGAACACAATCCACCGTGCCATCCGCCGTTGCCAGCTGAAATTCTACAGTGCAAAGAAGAAGCCATTTCTAAGCAAGATCCACAAGCTCAGGCATTTTCACTGGGCCAGGGATCATTTAAAATGGAGTGTGGCAAAATGGAAGACTTTTCTGTGGTCAGACGAGTCACGATTCGAAGTTCTTTTTGGAAATCTGGGACGCCATGTCATCCGGACCAAAGAGGACAAGGACAACCCAAGTTGTTATCAACGCTCAGTTCAGAAGCCTGCATCTCTGATGGTATGGGGTTGCATGAGTGCGTGTGGCATGGGCAGCTTGCATGTCTGGAAAGGCACCATCAATGCAGAAAAATATATTCGGGTTCTAGAACAACATATGCTCCCATCCAGACGTCATCTCTTTCAGGGAAGACCCTGCATTTTTCAACAAGATAATGCCAGACCACATTCTGCATCAATCACAACATCATGGCTGCGTAGGAGAAGGATCTGGGTACTGAAATGGCCAGTCTGCAGTCCAGATCTTTCACCTATAGAGAACATTTGGTGCATCATAAAGAGGAAGGTGCAACAAAGAAGGCCCAAGACGATTGAACAGTTAGAGGCCTGTATTAGACAAGAATGGGAGAGCATTCCTATTTCTAAACTTGAGAAACTGGTCTCCTCGGTCCCCAGACGTCTGTTGAGTGTTGTAAGAAGAAGGGGAGATGCCACAAAGTGGTGAAAATGGCCTTGTCCCAACTTTTTGGGGATTTGATGATCACATTGAAATTCTGATTCAACATATTTTTCCCTTAAAATGGTACATTTTCTCAGTTTAAACTTTTGTTCCGTGATTTATGTTCTATTCTGAATAAAATATTAGAAGTTGGCACCTCCACATCATTGCATTCAGTTTTTATTCACGATTTGTATAGTGTCCCAACTTTTTTGGAATCCGGTTTGTAATAGGAATGGACATGTATGGGGCAAAGATGGAGAAAATTATCCCTTTGATGAATTAACTATCCAAAGGAAAGGGAGAATGGAATTTATAATGAACTCAGAACTGCAGAATGAAGAGATAGAGCTGAAAATTAATGGGGCAATGAGTTGCTATGGAACATCGCGCTCCTATAAAGAGCTGAACTGAGCTATCTTCTCCCTTCTTTATGTCCATAACGACAGGTACATCTCTTTAATTGTTGAATCTTCTATACTCTAGGGTAAGGTGCCATAATGTGTGTGGTTACTACTTTGTATTTCTTAAGACGTATGTTCTAATCAATCCTGATATTAAAAGCTCCACAAAACCCAGTGCTGTCAGGCCATTTAGCATGGTCGTCAGACAGTCTCCCTGTATAATTTTATTTGTGGGGCTGGATATTTTTGGGAATGATGTAAAGGTTAAAGTGGGCCCGCTATTGATTCTCCGTTCAGGAAAGTTTTTTTAGATGGGCCTGTTTCATAACTCCTTGCGGGAAGTTTTTTTGTTATGTGTAAGTGTTGTATGTGTGCAAAGTGTCTGTGTAGTTCTGCTGCATACCTGTTACTTGAAACTCTTCATCATTAATTGCTTCCACCCGCATGCGCATCCGACCACGGCGTTCAGTGTGATCTACCCCACAAAGACTAGGCACACTCTGAACACAACGTTTGTGTACATTCATCTCACAGCCTGTAGGAAGACAACACATTGTTAATGCAATTTGTTGGTGACCTATGAACATTAAAGGGGTTGTGCATAAATAGGGGGGTTTTGGAAACCCCCCTGTTCTGCAGAACCTGCAAAGAGAAGATGATTTACCTGCTTCCCGGAACCAGCTCATCGCTCCTTCTCCCAGCCTGTGATGTTCCTCTGGGCTCCAACTATACCAACATCTGGTTTTACATCTCCACAGCCAATCACAGGCCACGGAGGTATCAGGCTCCCCTTGCGAACATGTGGCTATTTGTCATGATGCAAATGGGAGCCTGACACCTCCGCAGTCTGTGATTGGCTGTAGCTATGTCAAACTGGATGTTGACATCGCTGAAGCCCCTGAGGATCATCTCAGGCTAGGGTAAGAAGGATGAGGGAGCTGGCACCGGGAAGTAGGTAAGTCTTCTTCCTTTTTCAGGTCCAGCAGAATGGGAGGGTTTGCCACCCCCCATTCTTGCACAACCCCTTTAATGGTATGTTCACACAACATGTATTTGTCACTGAATCTGGAGCAGAATCTAGGGCAGAATTCTGGGGCTGATCCTCAGATCTCTACATGGTACTGCAGGTTGAATGTCACTTATCAGAATGTGGATTAACCCCACTTAATGTAGCTAATCCACATGGGGACATCTACCATAGTTTCCATGTTGAAACAGACACAGACTTCATATCCTTATGTACGGCAGTGTGGATTGTCATTGACAATGGGGGAAAGATTCCGAGCAGATTTCACATGGATCTAGGAGCAGGAATCTGCATGGAAAACCTGCTGTGTAAACATGGCCTAAGAATATGGCCACATGTAGCAGGTCTGCTGTGGAAAATCCACATGTATCTGGTGGAAATCTGATGTGGCAAAATTTGCACCACATACGTAGTGTGGATTTTGATGAGCAGAATTCACATTTTACATCGCAGAAATCCTCAGCATAAATGCCAACATGCCACTGAGGGGGCAGCAGTTTAAAGCAGGGCACGGGAATCTATGACTCCCATCCCCACCGTTCTGCCTCAAAGGCTGCAGTCCAGTAGCCTATGAGGTAGTAGAATGGCACAGGAGGTGGTAACAACATCATCGCAACCTTCTGGGCTTGATCTCATTGTCCTGAAGCAGGCGTTCATTACCACTATCAATACAGGGGAAATTATATAATGGGTGGTCTACGGGATGAAGGGCATTATGTATACGAACACTCTAGGGGGCATTTTACTACAGGGAAACTATGAGGGGGGAGCATTATATATACTATCGCTTCATGTGAGCTTTTAACTACAGGTGGATTACAGGGAGAAATCATTATATTACTACCACTACAAGGGACATTATACTACAGGGGGAGAGCATTATATATACCACCAATACAGGGGGCATCATACTATGGGGGGACCATGGGGGTAGATATATATATACTACCACTAAAGGGGGCATTTAATACAGGGGGACTACTGGGAGGGTGAAAGCATTATATATATTAGGGCTACAGAGGAGCATTATACTACAGGAAGGTGAGAGCAGTGAGAACATTATATGTACTAGCACTACAGTGGGACATTATACTACAGCGCGGTGAAAGCACTATACATACTAGCACTACAGGGGGACATTATACTTCAGATGAGAGCATTATACATACTAGAACTAAAGGGGGCATAATAATACAGAGGGCACAATGGGGTGAGGACATTATACACACTGGCATTACACATGGGGGGGGGGGATAATATTGCAGGCCAAACCACCAGGTGGCATTATAAGGGGCACTACAGGATTGGGCATTATAATACATACCAGAGCACTACAGGAGGCATTGTGATACAGGCTAGAGCAATATAGGGGCATAATGATACAGCGGGCATTACAGGGGGAATTATAATACAGTGGGGGTTTATAATAACTGGGACTACTACAGGGACCATTATAACTATTGGACACACTAAAAGGGGTCTTATCACTACTATGGGTTCTATAGGGGTACCTTATAGAGGGTCCTTGTTATTATAAGTGGATTTACTTCTACTAGGGTCCTATGGGGGTTATATTAATACCAGGGGTACTGTGGGGGTATTATTATTATTAGGCATGATATGGAGGGTATTACTACTAATGGTGAACTCTTGGGGAGAATTCCCATTATTGGAGGCATTGTAGGGGGCACTATTACTATTTAGGGCAGTCTGTGATCACTATTACTAATAGGGGGGTCTCTGTATGGCACTGTTATTTCTGCAGTATAGTATTTGGGGGCACTGGGGAGCACAGCGTTCACAGTATTAGAAATAGCAGCAGGATAACAATGCTGGGGCACTAGGATGAGGAGGATAATTGGAAAGTGAGGAGCCTATGATCTCTGTGTGGCAAACTCGGCAGAGACATGGCTGAAAGAAGCTGTCAAGGTGGTCTGATCTCCAAATGGAGAAAATGGGGAAAGAGGAGACATCAAAAGAGATATCATTGGATGTAAGAGGTATGAACTGCTCTATTATCCTGTGTGTTTCGTAGCACTGTATATAATGGTTATCCACATATGTCTTTAACAGTAAGCTGGGGGAGTGGTTGGATTGAGAATTTGGCATGGGGGGAGGCATTTTCGCCTCAGGTAGCAGAAAGGCTAGGTACACTTCGGGCAAGGTGTGCAATGTAAGGACCTGACTGAGTGTGGGACTTCTGCAGTGCTATTGACAGCTCTGATTCCTGTTGCATAAACCTGTGCTGGGAGAACACTGAAAACACACATTTTTAATTAAGGCCTGTTCGACTCCGCCGCATATATGTGAGGAATCCGCATGTAAAACATTTGGATTTTGCTGCAGATTCCCTGCAGATTTCATCCTGCTACACTAAAGGGGTAATAATGATATCCACTGTGAGATTTAGCAACAGAAATTGACATGCTGGAATTTTTTTAAATCCGCACTGCAGATCACGTTTCCATGCAGAAACATTCAGCAGCATGTAACCCGAAAAAATACTGATGACGAAATACGTGCATTATGAACTGCTAAGAGACAGTACTTACAAGCACATTTCATTCCCTGGTGAACCATCCCATAAAGGAGAGAGCCGCAGTGATCACAGAAAGTCGGACTGCTGTAACTGTGAACCTTGAACTTATGTCGGCTACGAGGATCCTGCAAGTAAAGTAGAAGCCATAAGATAAGATCATATTACCATAGGACTGTCATGTTTTGGAGCAAATCACAGAATCATTTAAATCTGGAACAAGTGTGTTCCCTGGCACCTCAGCACATCTTTTCATATTCACACATTCACACATACAATTGGCTATTACAGCATGAAGTCAAGTCACCCTGACAGTCAAGTCACCCTGTGGATATACTTGTTTTTTGACATGAAGAAGACCTAATTGGTCTAATCTATAACACTGGGAATGCTTTTTAAAAATCCACTTAATCCACCACCGATTTGATGTGCATGGTTTGTTTCAGCGGTTAAGTACCATACATCCACCTGGTTATTGCAACTGTTACATAACTGGACTCAAAGGCATCTAGCCATACATGTAAATATCAACTCTAAGGTCAGAAATTGACTGACGTGTCTCACATAAAAGATATGTAAGATATATCATCACTGTAGCACCAGTGGGGACCACCAGAGCAGCAGAGGATAAAACGGGAAATAAATATTATTTCTCAATTATTTTATTTTATTATTTTTATCTTAAAGCATTCCCTGCTTTTATTTTTAAAGAAAATCTTGCACAACTCCTCATATTGGCCAGTTAGACATCACACCATTGGTAAGCATCAAAAGAAGTGCTACAATTCAAAACCCTAAGGATGATTTCTTTGTTAATTTTTTTATTTCAAAATGAAGTAAATTTTGCAAATCATGTGAAGAAACATTCAAACATTCCTTGAGACCGATTAGAAGATAAAATATTATGGATCAATCAATCTGTTTGTCCAGCTCTCTATGAACCAACACTCTTGACTGAAGTGTAAATTCACAAGGTCATGAAGGTAGTAAATTGTAAGTGTGAAAAAAAACATACATCCAACCAGTTAAGTATTTTACTGTGTAATGTTAATCTAAAGGAAGGCAAAAAGCACTCATGAGGTAGTAGCCAATTTTACACATTTTATGGGAAAGATTCCTTCCTGACTACAAAATCTGGCCATCAGAATAACTCCCTGGGTCATCGACCCTTCTCTAAAAATCTAGTAGCCATCACTTGTAATATTAATATGTAGCTGGCCAGCTAAGATCTAGCTAACAGGTCCTAGGTTGCTAGACCTGCCAATAACCTTAATACAGTTCCTATGTTTCTGTGTTAAAGACAAAAGCAGAGTTATTTACAGTGACTTCATGTTTGGATGTCATATAACTGTTATACAGTCCTGATCAAAAGTTTAAGACCACTTGAAAAATGGCAAAAAATCATATTTAGCATGGCTGGATCTTAACAAGGTTCCAAGTAGAGCTTCAACATGCAACAAGAAGAAATGGGAGTGAGACAAAACATTTTTTGAGCATTCAATTTAGTGAAAACAACGAATAAACTGAAACAGGCTGTTTTTCAGCTGATTAAAAGTTTAGGACCACACCTCCAAAAAAAAACGAAACCCCCCCAAAACAGAAATCCAACTTCCAAATATGAACTCAGTAATGAGTAGCTCCGCCGTTATTGTTTATCACTTCAAAAATTTGTTTTGGCATGCTTGATGCAAGCGTTTCCATGAGGTGAGTGGGAACATTTCTCCAAGTGGTGAAGATGGCCGCACGAAGGCCATCTACTGTCTGGAACTGTTGTCCATTTTTGTAAACTTCCCTTGCCATCCATCCACAAAGGTTCTCAATTGGATTTAGATCAGGGAAACACGCAGGATGGGCCAAAAGAGTGAAGTTATTCTCCTGGAAGAAGTCCCTTGTCCTGCGGGCATTGTGTACTGTAGCGTTGTCCTGTTGAAAAACCCAGTCGTTACCACACAGACGAGGGCCCTCAGTCATGAGGAATGCTCTCTGCAACATCTGGACATAGCAAGTGGCCGTTTGACTGCCCTGCACTTCCTGAAGCTCCATTGTTCCACTGAAGGAAAAAGCACCCCAGACCATTATGGCTCCCCCTCCACTGTGGCGCATAGAAAACATCTCAGGTGGGATCTGCTTGTCATGCCAGTAACGTTGGAAACCATCAGGACCATCAAGGTTAAATTTTTTCTCATCAGAGAATAAAACTTTTGCCATCTTTGAATGTCCCATGTTTGGTGTTTTCTTGCGAAGTCCAAACGAGCAGTTCTGTGGCGTTCAAGCAGATGAGGTCTTTGAAGAAGTTTTTTGTTTTTGAAGCCCTTCAGTCTCAGATGCCGTCTGATGGTTGTGGGGCTGCAGTCAGCACCAGTAAGGGCCTTAATTTGGGTTGAGGATCGTCCAGTGTCTTGACAGACAGCCAATTGAATCCACCGGCTCAGTGCTGATGAAATTTTTTGGGGTCTTCCCCTTGACTTTTTTGTTCCATAACCCACAGGATCATTTAAGAAATGCCAAATGACTGTCTTACTGCGTCCCACCTCAGCAGCGATGGCGTGCTGTGAGAGACCCTGCATATGCAGTTCAACAACCTGACCACGTTCAAAAAGGGAGAGTTTTTTTTGCCTTTGCCATCACAACGTGTGACTACCTGACAGAAAATGACAATAAATCCACATCTTTGCACAGATTTGGCCTATTAAAGGCATGTGGTCCTAAACTTTTGATCAGCTGAAAAACAGCCTGTTTCAGTTTATTCGTTGTTTTCATTAAATTGAATGCTCAAAAAATGTTTTGTCTCACTCTCATTTCTTCTTGTTGCATGTTGAAGCTCTACTTGAAACCTTGTTAAATATGATTTTTTGCCATTTTTCAAGTGGTCTTAAACTTTTGATCAGGACTGTATATACACTGAACAAAAATATAAATGCAACACTTTTGGTTTTGCTCCCGTTTTGCATGAGCTGAACTCTACAGTACATACACAAAAGACCCATTACATATTGTTCAAAAATCTGTCTAAATCTGTGTTAGTGAGCACTTCTCCTTTGCCGAGATAATCCATCCCACCTGATTAGACAGCATGAATATTGCACAGGTGTGCCTTAGACTGCCTACAATAAAAGGCCTCTATAAACAAACAATATTTGAGAGTATTTGGGTCTTTTGTGTATGTAGAAAATGTTTCAGATCTTTGAGTTCAGCTCATGCAAAATAGGAGCAAAACCAAAAGTGTTGCGTTTATATTTTATATTTTTGTTCAGTGTATATTGTGTTCACAGAAGCAGAAAAGATAATAAGCCTTTAAGATTCATTATATGTATGTGAGGTAAGCTCAATGGCACAGCAGAAACAACAGAAAACATAGAGTTAAACTGTTGTCGCTGGGCAGGAGTCTAGACCAATCACAGCCAGCCTCACATACAGCAGGAGTCTTGGCCAATCACAGCCAGCCTCACACACAGCCTGTGGGGGAAATTCCCTAGCAGGAGCTGCTAGAAATTATTATTCACCAGAGAGAGAAGCTGAACAGACATTCACTCCACTAAGAGCTGTGTTTTATGGAAGCAGAGAGGCCAAAATAGATATTTAAAACAGTTATATAATGTTCCTACTGTTAATATAGTGATTAGAACTGTATACTGAACCAGTTATATGTGTGTTTACTTATAGTTCCACCAATTGCAAACTACAAAGTTCACAAATTCCATATTGCAATTAGAGATGTCCCGAGCTATTCGCCGGCGAACAGTTCCCGGCGAACATAGCTTGTTCGCGTTCGCCGTGGCGGGCGAACATATGCGATGTTTGGTCCACCCCCTCCCTATACATCATCATTGAGCAAACTTTGACCCTGTACCTCACAGTCAGCAGACACATTCCAGCCAATCAGCATACCCTCCCTCCCAGACCCTCCCACCTCCTATCAAAAAGCAAGGACAGCATCCATCTTAGATTCATTCTGAAGCTGCAGTGTCACAAATTTGACTAAGTTGTGATCACAATGCGATTAATACAGGTTATATTAATTGCATTGCAAATTCAACTTAGAGCTGGGTTCCTAATGGTTGTATTGCTAGAATATAACGAAGATTGAGAATATAGTGCTATATTCGTTATATATTCGTCAATTCTAGCAATACAACCATTAGGAACTCAGATCTAAGTTGTAATCGCAATGCGATTAATACAGGTTATATTAATCACATTGCAAATTCAACTTAGAGCTGGGTTCCTAATGGTTGTATATTGCTAGAATATAACGAAGATTGAGAATATAGTGCTATAATCGTTATATTCGTCAATTCTAGCAATACAACCATTTGGAACACAGATCTAAGTTGTAATCGCAACGCGATTAATACAGGTTATATTAATTGCATTGCAAATTCAACTTAGTGCTGGGTTCCGAATGGTTGTATATTTCTAGAATATATAGAAGATTGAGAATATAGTGCTATAATTGTTATATTCGTCAATTCTAGCAATACAACCATTAGGAACTTAGCTCTAAGTTGAATTCGCAATGCGATTAATGCAGGTTATGTTAATCGCATTGCGAATTCAACTTACCACACTCTGCGTCAACTACGTAATTTTCCATGGGAGTTTTGTCATGGATCCCCCTCCGGCATGCCACAGTCCAGGTGTTAGTCCCCTTGAAACAACTTTTCCATCACTATTGTGGCCAAAAAGAGTCCCTGTGTGTTTTAAAATTTGCCTGTCTATTAAAGTCTATGGCGGTTCACCCGGTTCTCCCGTTCGCGAACATTTGCGGAAATTCGCGTTCGCCGTTCGCGAACGGAAAATTTTATGTTCGCGACATCTCTAATTGCAATCCAAATTGCATACAACCATACCAGATCATACTCAACCAATCTGCAAATAGTTACTGCGAACTGCATACTGCAAATTGCGACCAAATTCAGCAAGTAGAACTAATTAGTTAGACCTCAGATATACCTCTCAGAGAGATCATAAAGTGATAAAATAACTTAAAGTGAGAGTACAGATACTCAAGAGAGAAATATATTCACCATGTTATGTTAAATGACAAGATTGAACAGTTGAACCACCATCTTATGCATACTACCATTTTGTGATATCTTTTCAACACGTGTTATGTACATGGACTATCTGCTGCAGAGGCGGCAGTGTTATATATGAAGAAAAGTTGAAGTTAATAAAGAAGCTATTTTAAGCATTTGGTGTGATCTTTAAACCTACTGTTTCCATAGAACGGCGCAAGAGGAATTACAGAGTAATAGGCAGTCTGGTTAGACTAAAAGTCAGAGATACCAAAATTCTTCTAATACCACAGCGCAAAAGGCACTTCATATAACGAAGAAATGTATCCAAGCCCCTTTATTGAAAGTAGGATCACAGCCTCCTCAGGCAAAGAGTTCGTAGTCTCACTGCTCTTACAGTTCTCTTCTCTGCAGGAACCTTCTTTCCTCTAAACATAGAGGATATTCTCTTGCCATGGTCACAGTGTAGGGTATACATAGATTATGAGAGAGATCTCTGTATTAAATTTTAATATAGTTCTACAACCCCAATTCCAAAAAGGTTGGAATGCTGTATGAAATGTAAATAAATATGAATAAAAACAGAATGCAATGATTTGCAAAGTTCGTAGACCCATATTATATTCACAATAGAACATGCAACACAACACATATCACATTTTGAAAGTAAGTAATTTTACCATTTCATGAAGAAGAAAAAACATTTAGAGCTGTATGGCAGCAAATCATATAAAAAAAAGTTGGGATAGGGGGAACAACTGGAGGAGATATGTCACATCACTGACTAAAACAGATAATATTTAAGAGGCAGAGTCTCTCAGATGGAAAGATTGTTTGAGGTTTACCAATCTAAGAAAAACTGTATCTAAAAATTGAGGAATAATTTAAGAAAAATGCTCCTCAACGTAAAATTGTGAAGACATTGAATAGCCCATCATTTACATTACATAATATCCTTATTATTGAGCAAAGCGAGCTTCAGTCAAAACTTCCTTTGAATATTGTGCAGATATTCGTCTCCGTACAGTATTCAAATGTATGGGCTCCCTCTCGAGACTTCGGCATTCGATTATCAAACTGGAAAATCATTTTAACACAGGTATCTGAAGTCAGCTTCGGTACTGGCTGGTAGCGGAGTATGGAACCAAGTTTTAAAATGGTTTTCAAGTTGAAAAGAAAATCCTGAAGTTATTTACTGAAATCCAGCAAGACTTCAGTGATAACCATTTTGCCTTAGCAGAACACATAGATTTTAATTCTCCTTACAGCATTAAAGGGTTTCTGTCACCCTGCAAAACTCATTTTTTTTTTTTTTGGATAGTTAGATTCCTCATAGTGCGATATAGGAGAATATAATGCTCTTACTTACTTTCATGCGGCCGATTCCTTATAAAACGAACTTTTATAATATGTAAATGAGGGCTCTACCAGCAAGTAGGGCGTCTACTTGCTGGTAGCTGCTGCAGAAATCCGCCCCCTCGCCGTGTTGATTGACAGGGCCAGCCGTGATCTCCTCCTCCGGCCGGCCCTGTCAGTAATTCAAAAATCGCGCGCCTCGCGTCATTCGGCGCAGGCGCTCTGAGATGAGGAGGCTCGTTACCTCAGCACTCCCTCAGTGCGCCTGCGCCGATGACATCACCGAAAGAGAAGACGTCATCGGCGCAGGCGCACTGAGGGAGTGCTGAGGAGACGAGCCTCCTCATCTCAGAGCGCCTGCGCCGAATGACGCGAGGCGCGCGATTTTTGAATTACTGACAGGGCCGGCCGGAGGAGGAGATCACGGCTGGCCCTGTCAATCAACACGGCGAGGGGGCGGATTTCTGCAGCAGCTACCAGCAAGTAGATGCCCTACTTGCTGGTAGAGAGCCCTCATTTACATATTATAAAAGTTCGTTTTATAAAGAATCGGCCGCATGAAAGTAAGTAAGAGCATTATATTCTGCTATATCGCACTATGAGCAATCTAACTATCCAAAAAAAAAAAAATGAGTTTGCAGGGTGACAGAAACCCTTTAAAATAAAGCATTTTTATAGCGACTTCAGATCTAGGATCTGAAGCTCGCTTCACTCATCCCTAAATATCATCAAAAGATTCAGAGAATCTGAGGAAATCCATGGGCGTAAAGGACAAGGCCACTGGTCAATATTGGATGCTCATCATCTATGTGCCCTCAGGCAGCACTGCATTAAAACAGGTATGATTTGGTACTGGAAATCACTGCAGGGGTTTAGGAACACTACCAAAGATCATTATCTGTGAACACAGTCCACCTTGCAATCCACAAATGCAAGGTAAAGCTATACAACAAAGAATCCATATGTCTAAATGATCAAGGAATGCTGTTGCTTCTATGGACCAAAGCTCATTTAAAACAGACTGAGGCAAAAATGAAAAACTGTAGTTAAAGAGGACCTTTCACCGATTCTTAGCCTATGAACTAAGTATACGTACATGTGGAGCGGCGCCCGGGGATCTCTCTGCACTTACTATTATCCCCGGGCGCCGCTCCGTTCTCCTGCTATGTCCTCCGGTATCTCTGTTCCCTAAGTTATGGTAGGCGGAGTCTGCCCTAGCGCTGGCCAATCGCATTGCAGAGCTCACAGCCTGGGAGAAAATAACCTCCCAGGCTGTGAGCTCTGCGCTGCGATTGGCCAGCGCTAGGGCAGACTCCGCCTACCATAACTTAGGGACTGGTATCTCCGCCTACTATAACTTAGTGAGCGGAGATACCGGAGGGCATAGCGGCAGAACGGAGCGGCGCTCGGGGATAATAGTAAGTGCAGTGAGATCCCCGGGCGCCGCTCTACATATCTGTATAGTTAGTTCATAGGGTAAGAATCGGTGAAAGGTCCTCTTTAAGTGAATCAAAATTTCTAATAATTTTTAAAAACCATGGATACCATGTTCTGCATACTCGAGTGGTGAGGAAACATCCAGCTTATCAGCACACAGATAAAAAACCTGCTTCTCTGACGGTATGGGGTTGTATTACTGCCTATGTCGTGGGCAACTATCAATGCTGACCAATATATTGAGGTTTTAAAACAACATATGCTCCCATACACATGTCTCTTTTATGGAAGGCCTACATGTTTTATCAAGACAATGCTAAACCAAATACTGCATCCAACACATGAATGGCTTCTAAGAAGAGTCTGGGTGCTGAACTGGCCTGTCTGCAGTCCAGACCTTTCACAGATAGAAAACATTTGGCGTATCATGAAATGAAAAATCCAGCAAAGAAGACCCAAAATTGTTGAGCAGCTAGAATCCTATCTCAAACAAAAATAGGACAACATTCTTCTCCAAAAAATCAAGCAACTGGTCTCCTCACTTCCTAGACATTCATAGACTGTTTTCAAAAGAAGAGGGGATGCTACACAATGATAGACATGGCCCTTTCCCAGGTTTTTTTAGATGTCTTGCTGCTATCAAGTACTAAATGAGTAAATTATTCATGAAATGGTAAAATGTCTCACTTTTAACATCTGATATGAATTCTATAATCTTTTTGTAAATAGAATATGGGTTTATGAGATCTGCAAATCATTGTATTCTGTTTATATATTTATTTACATTTTACACAACTTTTTGGGATTTAGGGTTGTACATAAAAATTAGATCACCCCTCAGATGTTTTTTTTTTCTTCTAAACTAAATAACCCTAATGTTGATAATATTTCTAGGCACCATAGTCCTGTAACACATAGAGAAGCTGCACCTCCACCTCCTAAATGCAGATGCAGAGCCTGCCAAAGTGTCTAGATGCTGTGTTTCAGCAACTAGGTGGAACCAAAGTTCAGGAGACAGTTGGGGAAGTTTTAGGAGTGAACACCACAGGTACTGGTCGGAAGAAGAGAGAGAATCTGTAAGGTGTCCTGGACTGAAAAACAGCAGAAACAGGTATCTACAGACCTAGAAAATTTTGAACTGCTGAATTCAGAGAGGAAGAGCTGTGCAACAGGCTGCAAGTTAAAGACAGTCCAGATCAGAGCATAGACTGTATGCCAGCCCCAGAACCAGGGAAGTGAACTGCAATAGAGGAACTGCCTGATCTTGACACAAACACTGGACTACAAGTCAGAATGAGTCTAAGTCATCAAAGATAAAGGACACCTGGTGTAAGAACTGTTGAATCGTATCCTAAAGAGAATGTCAGTTTTAACAAAGCTGCTATGAGAACTGCCACGTTATTGAGTGCCTGCTATGGAAGGCCATCTACCCATGGAGACAATAATCCTGTTTATACATATGTTGGGTATATATTAGGTGTGACTGGGTATAGTATAACTGGTATTACCCAGGCACCACTCAATATGATATAGTACTCTTACGGCAGTGGGCGTGGAACCATTGTGCCAACCAATGGATTTGACCTAGAGCTAAGGGCATTATCCTGGTTATTCACTGTTTATACCCTTTAACCTCTATACAGGAATCTTGACTTCGCTGCAGATAAAGTGCCAAGCTACTAAACTGTGTTTGGTCGGCTGATGACCCTCGGGGTTCAGAGACACAGGTGCAGGACACCTAGGAGTCAGTTAAAACCTTAGTCTGGGACAGGCTGAGGTCAGGACAGGTGGAGTTCTTCTAATATGGTAAACAGTCTGAGGTCAGGGAAGACAGCAAGGGATCAATACGGTAATCATGAACTGGTCAGGTCAGGCAGTGGTGAATCAAAGTCAGGAATCAGGCAGGTGTAGTACACGGAAATACAAAAAGGGACTTGCAAACTAGTCAACCTATTGCTCAGGGAAAGATACCTTACTCCAGGGTTGACATCCATTGGTTGGTGAAGATCAAGGGGTGTGCGCTAACCCTTTAACAGCCAGGAAGCATGTGCACCCAATGGGCTGACTGGAGTATTATAGCCCACACATGCAGCCCGTGGCCTGCAGCAGGAGTCAGCACATCGGATTCCAGTGAGGGGCCTGCTGCTGGAGGGCAGAGGAGGGCCAGCAGGTCCGGACCTCTGGAGCACAAATAGAAGCAGGGTAAGAGGAGTGGCACCTGCCCAAAGAAGCAGAATGGTGGTGGGCATAAGCCACTAACATAGCACTTACATTGCCTTATTGTGCTTTTGGTTTGCTTTTGTACTCTGACTTTCTTACATCTTGCCCCTTCTTTTTTCTCTCGCAAATTTTGTATCTGATATATTGTGATATTGTATTATTTAATCTATTGCATGGAATTTTTGTAGTAACGGAGAGTATACTTATTCACTCCTTCAGCATCATTGACCTTGGTTACTGACCAGTCCTTCCCCACTGGCAATAAAACTGACAACCCAGCTACCCCTTTGACACTAGTAGCAACTCTTTCCATTTACATTACTCACCAGTCTCGTAGACTGGAAGGGCCGAGCACCAGTAGTGAGTCAAGAGTTGGAGGGCAATGCTTCTTTGCATTTCCCTACTATGTTTTCATCACAGGTCACTGCTTTAACCTTGGACTAAACTGATTATCAGTGCATTTCCCTTGCTCTTTTAGGAAGTTAAGGACCTGTAATGATTCTGTCATCGCAGGTCCTGAGATTTCCTAGGCTCGGAACTCCACTAAATGCTGCACGGTTTGGACCTTTAGTGAAGTTCCTGTCCACAAGGTAGATTACCGGTAATGCAGATTAACAGTACAGGCATGGTATTGACTCATCTCGGCACAGGCAGTAAATGCCTAAAAATGCTCATTAATTGGTTCAGCTTGTATTTCCCTGTGTCAATACCAGGAGAGGAAATAGAAAGCAGGGACCCAGTCAGCAGCAGGACATTAGTGAAGTATCCACTCTTTTATATTTTTAAGCCACTCTGAGCCCACTGCCACCACTTTTTCATGCTTGAAAACCTCTTTAAGCCTATATGTATTTTATTTTTACATTGTTGACCTTTACCATATCTCTTCACTGTTCACTGACAAGGAGCATCTCCCCCTGTTGTACTGTTGTTAAATCAGTACCTGCAGTTTGTCTGAGAACCTGGGTCATGTTTCAAGGCTCTATAAAGCGTTGTTTTTTGACTTTCAAGGTAACCTCCTATTGTGGACACTACAGATAAATTTTTCTTCATTCTGGGTAGGGGTGTTGCTAGGTTAAAAAATGTGGGGCCTGGGCCCCTTATGTTTTGTCCCAGGCCCCGAATGTACTGCCTGCCAGATAGATACAACTGTATTACCATCCTCAGGATGGCAATACAATTGAATCTAATGCCCTGCAAGAGCTGAAGAACCTGTGATGACATCACAGTCCATGTGATCAGTTCTAAATGCAGTAGCTGAAAAGGACCTGTGATGATGTCACCATCATGTGACCAGTGCAGGAGAGGATGGCTCAGCAGTGAAGAGAAGTCCTGGGAAGAAGCTGAGGTGAGGTCTGTACATGAAAAGAGGTAAGTGAAGGGGTAGATTACTCAGTGTGAAAGGCAGAGCAATGTTGGGAGTTGCAGTTATTTAACTGGGACTGTATGTTAGGGCTGAAGGGAGGGACGTTATTAACATGGGACAGTGGGGTGGAGTTATGTTATTTACATGGGACTGAAAGTTGAGGGGGTGATGTTATTTACATGGGAATGCATTTTGGAGGTGGCTGGGGCAGGGTGATGTTATTTACATGGGACTACATGTTGAAGGCGGCTATGAGAGGGGGTAATGTTCTGTACATGGGACTGAATGTTGAAGGTGGCTGGGGAAGGGGTGTACATGGGACTGTATGTTGAAGGCGGCTGGGGAAGGGGTGATGTTATTTATGTGGGACTGTATATTGGAGAGGGCAGGATAGCTGGTGTGATGTTATTTACATGGGACTGAATATTGAGGGGGTCATGGTATTTACATGGGACTGTATGTTGAAGGTGGCTGTGGAGGGGGTGATCTTCTGTACATGGGATTGTATGTTGAAGGCGGCTGGGAAAGGGGTGATGTTATTTATGTGGAACTGTATATTGGAGTGGGCAGGATAGATGCTTATTTATGTGGGACTGTATATTGGTTATTTATGTGGGACTGTATATTGGAGAGGGCAGGATAGCTGGTGTGATGTTATTTACATGGGACTGAATATTGAGGGGGTCATGGTATTTACATGGGACTGTATGTTGAAGGTGGCTGTGGAGGGGGTGATCTTCTGTACATGGGATTGTATGTTGAAGGCGGCTGGGAAAGGGGTGATGTTATTTATGTGGGACTGTATATTGGAGTGGGCAGGATAGATGGTGTGATGTTATTTACATAAGAATCTATGGTGGAGGGAGGGAAATAATGTTATTTACATGGGACTGTATGGTGAAGGGGCTGAGAAATTATAATTTCTAAAGAACAGTAAACTGAGGATTATAACTACTGGGGGCACTGCAGGGGGCATTATAAATACTGGGGATGCTTCAGGGCGAGCATTATAACAGTAGGGGGCGATATAAATACTGGAGGAACTTCAGGGTCAGCATTATAACAGTAGGGAGGATTATAAATACTGGTGACACTGTGGGGGGAATTTTAAATCCAGGGGACATTAGGCATTTTTATTACTACTGGGGGCTGTATAGGAGGGACTTATAGATCTGCATTATTTCTACTAAGAGCATTATGGGAGCCTTTTTACTACTGAGGGGTCTGTAGATAGCATTATTACCACTGGGGGAACAATAGGGGGGCCTTATTTCTACTGGGGCTTTGTAAGGACATTATTAATACTGGAGGGCTCTTCTACTAATGAAGACTCGCTTGGGAAGCACTATCACTATTGGAGACATCACCTGGGAGGCACTGGATGTGAGAGGTACTTGCTGCTGTACAGCTGTATAGCAAGTAGGGGTGGGCGATATAGACGATATAGGCGATATGCGATATAAATTTGTGCCACGATATGGATTTTGAGCATATCGCCTATATCGCCGGACCGCGATATGATCCTGAGCCGGCACAGTGGAGAAGGAGAGAGTCCCTCCCTCCCCACTGTGCGCGGCTGCCGCTGACCACCAATGACAAGAGGAGGAGGGGAGGGACTGACAGTAAATCATTGAGTTTTCACGATCTCAGTGAGCGCGTGAAAACTCAAATCCGATGGTATATTCTAACCCCCAGGCGTTCCCATGGTGACAGGGACGCTTGCCTGGGGGTTAGAACATACAGGGCCACGCCGCTGACAGTAGAACATTTAAAAACTAATCAGTAACTTTAACTTTATTAATTGGTGATCTCTTTACTGTATACCTTACTAGGTCTTAGCTCCGGTAACAGCAGGCAGTGCGGGCGGGCGGCGCTCACTCACTGACGTCACGCGCCTGCTCCTCCCACTAGGCGGCGCAGGCGCGTGACGTCAGTGAGTGAGCGCCGCCCCCCGCACTGCCTGCTGTTACCGAAGCTAAGACCTAGTAAGGTATACAGTAAAGAGATCACCAATTAATAAAGTTAAAGTTACTGATTAGTTTTTAAATGTATTCCTGTGAGCGTCGGGGGGGGGGGGGGAATCTGTGGATGGCACCGTTTAGGGGAGGGGGGGGGATGATCTGTGGATGGCACCGTTTAGGGGAGGGGGGGGATGATCTGTGGATGGCACCGTTTAGGGGAGGGGGGGGATGATCTGTGGATGGCACCGTTTAGGGGAGGGGGGGGGATGATCTGTGGATGACACCGTTTAGGGGAAGGGGGGGGTGATCTGTGGATGGCACCGTTTAGGGGAAGGGGGGGATGATCTGTGGATGGCACCGTTTAGGGGAGGGGGGGGATGATCTGTGGATGGCACCGTTTAGGGGAGGGGGGGATGATCTGTGGATGGCACCGTTTAGGGGAGGGGGGGGATGATCTGTGGATGACACCGTTTAGGGGAAGGGGGGGTGATCTGTGTATGGCACCGTTTAGGGGAAGGGGGGGATGATCTGTGGATGGCACCGTTTAGGGGAGGGGGGGGATCTGGGGATGGCACTGTTTAGGGGAGGGGGGATCTGGGGATGGCACCGTTTAGGGGAGGGGGGGATCTGTGGATGGCACCATTTAGGGGGATCTGGGGATGGCACCGTTTAGGTGAGGGGGGGGATCTGTGGATGGCACCGTTTAGGGGGATCTGGGGATGGCACCGTTTAGGTGAGGGGGGGGGGGATCTGTGGATGGCACCATTTAGGTGAGGGGGGACCTGTGGATGGCACCATTTAGGGGAGGGGGATCAGCTCCCTGCTGTTGAGTGCACAAAGCACAGGGCAGCATGGAGAGTGTAAAGTCCTATTCACCCTAATAGAGCTCTATTAGGGTGAATATGACAAGGGTTCTAGCCCTTAAGGAGACTAATAGTTATTAAATAAAAAGTAAAAAAAAGTTTAAACACGCCCCCCCAAATATAGAAAACAATATATCGCAATATATATCGCATATCGCACATGCTTAAAATTATATCGCAATATAGATTTTAGGCCATATCGCCCACCCCTAATAGCAAGTACAGAAAAATGTCTGGTCGAATTAAAGAATCGGGCCATATGCAATGGGGCTTGGGCCCCAGATCTTTTGAGACCATAGCAACGCCCCTGATTCTGGGGTTAACTATCCCAGGGCAAAACTCCCTACTAGATGAACCTCCTCAAGAAGACTCATCAGTGCCTTTCAATGGCCTTTACAATATTTTATTGCTCTTTATTTCTTAATAGTGTTTTTTTTAATGGGTTGCCTCATTATAATGACATCCCCTAGCCACAGAATAGTGAATAAGTATCACAAGAATGGGGACCCAGTGTTCCCAGTTTGACAATCCCATGGAGTTTAATGAAGCAGCAGCACACATGTGTGACCCCTGCTCCATTCAAATAGAGTAACACAGTGCCCCGTTCTCCTTATCATCTGGGGCCCCAATGGTTGGACCCTGTCAATCAGACACATATCCCTTATCCTATCCATTAAGCCATACAAAAATGTCTATTAGGAAGAGATGAAGATATGTTGTTGACTTTTACCATAAACAGCCTCCATTGTGAAATATTAAGCAAGGGTGGAGAGGCCTCCGCACAAAATCTAGGATATAAAAACATACAGTATTTTCCATTAAAATAGAGTTTCAAGTACCTAGGGTAATTTTAAGTAAATCTCTGTGGATGCTGATGATTAGAGATGAGCGATTAAAAGTTGATAAAGTGGAATTCGATCCAAATTTCAGGAAAAATTCGATTTGCACCGAATCCGAATTTCCTCACGCTTCGTGGTAACGAATCACATTTTTTCCTAAAATGGCAGCTGCACATGTTAGGAAATGGACAAAGAACTCTGGGAACAAGGGATCACCCACAATGCCATGCACGCAGCCAATCAGCAGCCAACCAGCCCCTGTGATGTCATATCCCTATAAATACCCTCAGCCATCTTGGATTCAGCCACTTTTCAGTGTACTTACTGCAGGGAGAGATGTTAGCTGGCGCTAGAGAAAGTTCTAGGAAAGACTTTAAAGCTTTTTTTTTACTGAATATAAGTTCAGGGAAAGAGCATTAGAAGTGTAGGGAAAGGATAGGGAGGAATTATTCCACACTATAAAAGGAGAACAGGGTCTAGTAGGGGAGTTTACAGCCGGGGTAATAGGAACAATCCTATTACACCTTGCTGCACTGACTGGGGATCCAAATTCCCATTATACTGCTGCTTTCAGGTTTGCAATAAATGATACCTCTGTAATTCCAGCAAACCTTGCTTGTTATCTGGGTGCAAGTGCTTTGTGATACAGCCATTAACAGGGTTTATTACAAGGAAATATTTCTACGTCTTATTAGCCGTTCAGCGATGCAGTTATATGTTCTAAAGTATTTTTTGGGATGTAGTAGTGGTAAAAAAAGGCTTTTGGGGTGTATTAATTTCCTTATTATTTATTTATTTGATCTAACAGCATGTCAGACAGAGAAGTGACAGGACCTGCACAGGGGAGGGGAAGAGTCCTAAATTTTTGTGGCGCAGGCAAAGGTCGCAGCAGAGTAAGGGGTCGTGGCAGCAGGGGTCACTTCGAGAGGCCTGAGCTCCCGGTGTCATCTAGCGGTTGTGTCTTGACCAGCAACCCAGCGGTGCTTTGTCCCAAGTGACATCAGACACCCCCACCCCTTAGAAGAAAATGAACATATACTTACCTGACTGTTGTCTTCCGTCTGCCCTGGTTACGGCCACCGCTCTTCTCAGGAATCGCGGTGGCCGCGCTTGCGCAGACGACTTCTTCTCTTCTCCTGGCCGGCCGCCCGCAGTCCCGAAGGCGCACGCCGAGGCCACGCATGCGCTATGGTGATTTCTTCCTGGCCAGTATAGTATACTTGCCAGTAAGAAGTCACCATGGCGCATGCGCGGCGGCGTGCGCGTTCAGTCCAGAGGGCGGCGCGGCCGGGAGAAGACTTCAATCAAGAGGGAGCCTGCCCTCTGCCGAAACCAGGAAGTGGACAGTGCGCCGGGAGCAGGTAAGTATGAAACTGCGTGATGAGAATACCCCTTTAAACTCCTTCACTGTATTTGCAGCTACCACTTCTGCAGAAAGGCTATTCCATGCATCCACTGTTCTCTCAGTAAAGTAATACTTCCTGATATTACTTTTAAACTTTTGCCCCTCTAATTTAAAACTATGTCCTCTTGTAGCAGTTTTTCTTCTTTTAAATATTCTCTCCTCTTTTACCTTGTTGATTCCCTTTATGTATTTAAAAGTTTCTGTAATATCCCCTCTGTCTCGTCTTTCTTCCAAGCTATACATGTTAAGGTCCTTTAATCTTTCCTGGTAAGTTTTATCCTGCAATCCATGTACTAGTTTAGTAGCTCTTCTCTGAACTCTCTCGAAAGTATCAATATCCTTCTGGAGATATGGTCTCCAGTACCTGCCCACAATACTCCAAATGAGGTCTCACTAATGCTCTGTAGAGCGGCATGAGCAGCTCCTTCTTTCTACTGGTAATGCCTCTCCCTATACACCCAAGCATTCTGCTAGCATTTCCTGCTGCTCTATGACATTGTCTGCCTACCTTTAAGTCTTCTGAAATAATGACCCCTAAATCCATTTCCTCAGATACTGAAGTTAGGACTGTATCACTGATTGTATATTCTGCTATTGGGTTTTTACGCCCCAGGTGCATTATCTTGCACTTATCAACATAAAATTTTAGTTGCCAGATTTTTGACCATTCCTCAAGTTTTCCTAAATCCTTTTCCATTTGGTGTATCCCTCCAGGAACATCAACCCTGTTACAAATATTTGTGTCATCAGCAAAAAGACACACCTTACCATCGAGGCCTTCTACAATTTCACTGATAAAGATATTAAACAATATGGGTCCCAGAACAGATCCCTGAGGTACCCCACTGGTAACAAGACCATGGTCTGAATATACTCCATTGACTACAATCCTCTGTTGTCTGTCCCTCAGCCACTGCCTAATCCATTCAACAATATGGGAGTCCAAGCCCAAAGACTGCAATTTATTTATAAGCCTTCTATGTGGGACAGTATCAAAAGCCTTACTAAAGTCTAGATAAGCGATGTCTACTGCACCACCACCATCTATTATTTTAGTCACCCAATAAAAAAAACAATAAGATTAGTTTGGCATGATCTTCCTGAAGTAAACCCTTGCTGTTTTTCATCTTTCAATCCATGGGATTTTAGATGTTTCACAATCCTCTCCTTAAAGGGGTTGTCCGGGTTCAGAGCTAAACCCGGACATCCCTCCATTTTCACCCCGGCAACCCCCCGCAATTTAGCGCAGGGCAAAGGAGAGCATCGGAGCATGAACTGCTCCGATGCTCTCCTTTGCCCTGCGCTAAATTGTGCAGGGCAAAGGCATTTTTTGGAGATCCGGTGATGTACCGGGGCTCTCCATGGGGCTGACAGGAACCCCGGTGACGTCACCGGCACTGATGGGCGGGATTTAGCTCTGCCCTAGCCAGTAAAACGGCTAGGGCAGAGCTAAAGCCCGCCCCTCAGAGCCGGTGACGCCACTGAACACACTGCCAGGCGTAAGTTACCGCCAGGCAGTGTGTTATTGAAAACAAAAAAGCCTGTACCCTGCGCGATTTAGCGCAGGGCACGGGAGCGCATCGGAGATGCTCCGATGCTAGCCTCAGGGGGGCTGTCTGGGTGAAAATAAGATTATGTCCGGGTTCAGCTCTGAACCCGGACAACCCCTTTAAGTATGCAGTTTCCATTAATTTCCTCACTATTGATGTCAGGCTTACTGGCCTATAGTTGCCCGATTCCTCCCTACTACCTTTCTTGTGAATGGGCACAAGATTTGCTAATTTCCAATCTTCTGGGACGACTCCTGTTACCAGTGATTGGTTAAATAAATCTGTTAATGGTTTTGCTAGTTCACCGCTGAGCTCTTTTAATAGCTTTGGGTGTATCCCATCAGTGAGGATGAGCTACTAGAGGACAGTCATCAGCTACTGCCTAGCCAAGATCTGGAGGAGATATCCGCTGCGTCCTCCACTAGGCTAGCAAGTAGTGGAGAGTGGCGTGGGAGCTGGTGTTGCAAGCGCTCAGGCTCCTGGCTCACAGACCGTTGAGAAGGACATCAGTGAAAAGCAGACAGTATTTAATGATAATGTAGCCGATCGCAATTGGGAGCTGGGTGACTAAGGGGCTTCATCATCTTCGGGAGAAGAGGGTGGCAGCTTTTGCGTGAGGCAGCGGCGGAGCCAGCAAGTCGGTAGCTTGGCCGGGAGTCAGCATGGTGACAGCAGTAGGAGGTTGGGAGCCAAACGTGCCCAGGGTAGACCATCCGCTTTGCAGGTGCCTACCTGCCCGGAAAGTAGTGGTGCAAGGATTCACGGAGGCAGCGGCCATAGCAGTCAGTCATTGCGGAATGTTAGGGTAAAATCACCTACTTTTTGTTAAGCCACCGGATGAGGTGAACATGGCCATTTGCGGAATCTGTGGGCAGAAGGTGAAGCGTGGCCAGGGTACCAATGTTGGCAACACGGCCCTGCGTCACCATATACAGCGTCACCATAAAGTGGCCTGGGCGAAACGTGGCTCTGATGTGGTGGTCCAGCCTGACGCAGCAACCCATGCATCACCCAGTGTCACACACCCGATTTCAGGCAGTCAATGCTTCACCACCTTAGCCAAAGTGAGCTGTCTTTCCTCCCCATCATCTACCGGTCCCGATGTTCCTGCCCCTCATCCTCCTACTCCTCGTCAGTCATTTCATCAGCAGTCGATCACCGAAACGATTGCCAAGAGACAGCAATACGCATGTGGTCATCCTATGGTGCAGAAGCTGAACGTGCTCCTGGCCAAGTTGCTGGTACTGCACTCCCTCCCTATCCAAGTGGTGGACTCTGCACCTTTCAGAGAAATGATGGCTTATGCCGAGCCGAGGTGGAGAGTCCCAAGCCATCATTTCTTTGCCAAAAAGGCAGTACCAGCCCTGCACAAATATGTAGATCAGAAGGTGGGCCAGTCCTTGAGCCTGTCACTGTCTGCCAAAGTGAACGGCAGTGCCGACGTGTGGAGCAGTAACTACGGTCATGGATGATACATGTCCCCACTGGAAGAATGTGGTTCTTGCCCAGCCACACCAGCAACTTGGCCAGAAGATGCCGCATCTGCCTCCACGTTCTCACACCATTGGTCCTGCAACAATATCCGCCTCTGCCTCCTCATCCTGCACCCTGTCCTCAGCTTCCACTGCAGGGACAATTCACAGTGCTCCTCCAGCATACCACATGTGTAGGGCACGGCGGTGTGACACTATTCTACACCTCGCTTGCCTGGGCAAAGGAGGGCTGAGCCATGTGCCCTGCATGGCGCACGTGTTCAATCAACCTAAGACAACCTAAAAATGACCGGGAAACTTTGCATACACTTCAGCCACTCGTACACTGCCAAGCACACTCTCCTTGAGCTGCAGCGGCAGAGTGTCGTCCCCCAATATAGGCTGATATGCAACGTTTCCACTTGTTGGAATTCCTCCCTCCATATGTTGGACTGACTATACGAACAAAGAAAGGCCATAAACAATTTCTTGGTGATCCAAGTGGACAGGAGTACTCCCCTGTGTAACTTCGATGTCAGCCAATAGCAGCTCATGTATAACACCTCCCTTTGAGGATGCCACGTTATTTGTCAGTCGCCAGGACTACGGGATGAACAACGTTATTCCACTGCTTCATATCTTGGAACAGATGCTGGTAAATCTAGCTGGTCAGGGGACTGGAGAAGTGGCACCTACATCTCACGGCCACATAAGCCCTGTGGGGGCTGAATTGAAGGAGGAGGAGAACATTGGAGCACAAGCAATGCGTAGCCAAATGGGTGTTTTTTCTACACAGGTGACAGGAGAGGAGGAGTAGGAGCAGCAGGAGAAGCAAGAGGGAGATGAGGAAGATGAGACAGATGATCCAGGGACACCGTGGCAGTATGCAGCGGAGATGGAGGCAGAAAGTCCCTCCGAGTCACTTGCACAAATGGCCGGTGCATGCTCACTTGCTTGGGTAGTGACAGCTGAATTGTCACCATTCAGCAGAGGGATGACTTTCAGCTCTCCACCTTGTTGGACTCTCGCTACCGGTCCAAAATGGGGGCCTTTTTTACACCCGCTGAGGGGGAGGACAAACTGAACTACTATAGAGACATCCTATGTAATTAGTTGGCCGCTGCCTATGTGCGCCATCACCCATCCTCTCACAGGTCTGACCGGGGGGGGGGGGCCTCTGTGCACTCGTTCCACTGCCATGGCTGCTGTGGCAGAGTGGGGGGGTAGGATCAGTACCAGCTCCATCAGCAGCAGCTTGAGTCTAGAGTCGCTGATGAACAGCTTTCTTCACCCGTCTACTGAAGAAACTTCTCACCAGCAGCAGCAGCTAGACCTGGAGCAGAATCTGAACCAGCAGGTGGTGGCATACTTGGACAGCACCCTGCCACCCTACATTGAAGATCCGTTGGACTACTTGGCAGCCAAACTGGATTTGTGGCCGCAACTGGCCGAGTTTGCCCTGGAAAAGCTGTCCTGCCCAGCCAGTAGTGTGGCACCAGAGCGGGTGTTTACTGCGGCGGGGGCCATAGTTACCCCAAGAAGAACTCGTCTGTCCACCAAATATGTGGAGAGACTGACCTTTGTCAAGATGAACCAGACATGGATCAGCCAGGATTTCCACCCACCAATGCCTGAGATTAGATCATCCATGCTGCCTCACCCAAACCTTGACAAAAGAGACCGGTTTCTTCTGGGTACGTGCCTCAGCTACTATTCTGATGCTGCCACCCGCCTGATGCCCCACATCTAATGCCAAGTGCTACTTCTTACACCCACCATTGTCAGTGGGTACTGTCATTGCCACGCACCTCCCCATTCTGTCACCGGGTCACTCTGTAGTTTCCTGATGCTGCTGCCACCTCACCACTCAGGTCTCCTCATGCTGCTGCTGCCACCTCCACACTATGTCACCTTGCCACTATGTGGCCTCCTCATATTGCTTCCAACTCTCAACTCTGGGCCACTCTGTGGTCTCCTCATGCCACTGCCAAATCACCACTCTGTGGTCTCTTCTTGCTGCTGCCACTTCACCACTCTGTTGTCTCCTCATGCTGCTGCCACATCACCACTCTGTGTTTTCCTCATGCTGCTGCCACACCACCACTCTGTGGTCTCCTCATGTTGCTGCCACATCACCACTCTGTGGTCTGCTCATGCTTCTGCAACATCACTACTCTGTGGTCTCTTTATGTATATAATGCTTTACAGGGTCAGCTCAGCTGCAGGCCCTCGCATATAATTTTTTTTTGGGGTTATTGTTTTGACGGATCAGAGGAAGGGCAAAATAATCAGTGACTTCAACACAAACTTACTGGTGACACCCTCTCCACTCTGTCAGGGGGCTCTATTTGTATAAGCGTTTAATAGAACAGGTTCTGTAGACATCTATGTGGAATCAGCTGACTATTGTGTAAAAGGAGTGTGCTCTTTCACACTATAGTAGGATCTTGGGCCTCTGCACGGGTCTTTATACCTGGTGCTAACATTGACCTGTAAGGCTGAGTTCACACTTGAGTTATTTGGTCAGATTTGGCCCAATGAAGTGTGCAGTGATTCTAAGAGCAACGCCGGTCATGTGCATGTGATACTGACTCACAGTATTGTTTCACTACCACAGCAGACTCCCTATGCGTGTTACTGCAAGCAACACTATTCTACACCACTATACAGGCTCTCTGCAGCCAGGAAATAGCTGTTTTGTAACGTAATTTGTCACAAATAAATTCGGATTGAATCAAATCTTTTTGGAAAATTCGGCGAACCGGCCGAATCAAACCACTCATCTCTATTGATGATATACCATAGAAACAGTATTGAACTGCACTTGTCCTTACGCAGACCTTCATAGAATCACCTGGCACTAAAATCATATGTGGATGTAATAGTTGCATCTGTACTGGATAGTAGAAGTAGCAGCGTAGCTTTTAAGGTGTTAAGTATGATGGAAGGTGCAGCCAAGTGAAAGCTAATTACATTATCTCTAGTATTTAAAGATAAACAGGGCACTCAAGGAAAGCTGTGACCATATATGAAACAATGATGGGCTTTATTGATGATATAATCGATAAAACAATTATGAATAATATAATCGATAAAACAATTAAAATGCAGTAGAATATATTGCAGGTAAGAAGTAATCAACAGATGGAAATATTCGACAGATAAAAAATATTCGACCGATAAAAATATATTCGACAGATAAAAAGATAAGAATATATTCGGTTGACCAACTAGAATTCGATAGTCCAATATATTTATCTTTGATCCAGAAATTGTGAATATCCAAAAGACTTAATATCGATAAATCTATTCGATTTGATTTGTGCTGAAAGATTGTTCAATTTGTCGCGGCGGCGTCCCGCCTAAGCAACGTAGGTAGCGGTGACTCGCTACTAAATAGCTTACAAGCAAATATAGTCCATTACCTTTATATCGACCAAATGTTCGTCCGAAATAATCACAAGAGCCTTCAAGTGTACTCACTCCCAGGATATGCCTTTGGATGTTTGTAGCAATATTCAGTCAGGAGATTAAAGCCGGCTCTTTATTCGGTTGTGGTCGTTGTTAATAAGGTAAGTCCTTCAGTACAAAGATGGGGTGTAGCACCAGACGCGTTTCGGGGTTCAACCCCTTCTTCAGTGGTATGCTTCACCCCATACAAAACTCCTCTTTTATACTGAATGTTCCATGCTTAAACTGAACTCAATTGGATCGTCATATCCTGCTTGTCAATTCACTCAGGTGTTCTTCATTAAATCACAATCACAGAATAAAATGTCTTAGAGGAAAACCAAAAAGTGATTTTGCTGTCTTTTGCAATTCTTCATATATCTGCAATTTCATCCGATTGTATATTACAAATTCCTGCATTCATTACTGCAAAAAACGCATCTAGGCACCCTGCGTTTTTGGTGCGGTATCTATGCGTTTTTTGCGTTTTCACTTAAACAAAGGCGCAAATTGCCCATCTTAACACACTAACAATAGTTAAAACAATAAGAACAATAAGAAATACCACTAAAAGTCTTGGTTACAACTTTAAGGGGGAATTATGTGACAGATTGATTATCCAACCAAAGTGACTAGCAGTGAATGAGTTAAAATGCACAAATATGCTAAAACTGCAATTTAAATGAATGTTGATAAAAATGTGGATAAAACTGTGTATATTAATACGAGGGTTGTGTTATGATGGGCACCCGCGTCTAGAGGAAAAACCGACCGTAATGTAAACAGTCGGTTAAACGTCGAAACGTCGGTGCCCACCAACTACTTATAAAAATCCAAAGAGTTCAAACTCTGCATTGAGTCCTCTTGGTATCAGGGTATCAAATTCAAAAATTCGCTTAGTTTCAAGTCTCGACATCCTTTCTATGTGGTTGCCTCCTCTCCATTCTTTCTCCACTTTATCAATAGCTAAAAATCTCAAGCCTGAGGGATCCTGATTATGTATAATTTTAAAGTGGTATGATAGCGAATGGTTCTCAAATCCTTTCCGTATGTTACTTATATGTTCCGAAATACGTTTTTTTAGGGATCTTTTAGTTCTACCTATATATAATAATTTACACGGACATTCTAGCACATAAATAACATTTTCTGAATTGCACGTTAGACAGTCTTTTATTACATGGTGGTGGTTATTGTTAGTAGACACCAATTCATTAGTTCTTTTTTGGAAAGATGTTAATTTACAATTTTACAGGTGCCACACCTGAAGAAGCCCTGTAGACCTATCCAACTCGAAATAGTGGATTCCCTATTTAATTGTTTTTTCACCGTAGGGGCCACTTTTATACTTAAATTGGGTGCCTTAGTGAAAGTAATTTTTGGATTTACCGGCATTAAGGTTCCTATAATCTTGTCCTTTTGTAACAAATGCCAATGTTTATTCACTATCTGGCGTATTTTTTTGTAATCGTCACTGAAGGGCAAGATTAACCGTAATATTTCTTGGGGAGACTCTGTATTTTGTGTTTTCTCCTCAAAAAAGGATTTCCTGTCCATGTTGTTAATTTGTTCTAATGCTTTATCCAAAATTTCTGTGGGATAATTTTTCTCCAAAAATTTATCTCTCATCTTGTTAGCCTCCAACTCATATTGGCTTTCCAATGTGCAGTTTCTCTTAATTCTTCGGAATTGACCTTGTGGGATGTTTGATAGCCAGCTAGGTAGGTGACAACTGTTAAATAAAATATAACTGTTCTTGGCAGTAGGTTTGATGAAAGTACTACATATTATATCTTCGTTCACAATCCTAATGTTCAAATCCAGGTATTCAACTTTCTCCTGGCTTGTTACCCCTGTAAATTTGAGGTTACTATCATTTGAATTGATATCTTCTAAAAAGGATTGTAGACTTTCATCACCACTTTGCCAAACGAATAGAATGTCGTCAATATAGCGTTGCCAGAGCACCAGGTCCGTCCCCAGTTTAGGCTGTATAGCCAGCCGTTCCCACTCTGCCATAAATAAATTGGCATAGCTGGGGGCGAACCTGGTGCCCATGGCGGTTCCCTGTGTTTGTAAGTAAAAATTCCCCTCAAAATTAAAATAGTTGTGGTTTCAAATGAAGTCTATCCCTTCTATTATAAAATCAATTTGGTCTGCTCCCAATCTACCTTCCAATGTTAATTGGGACCTAACAGCCTGTTTACCCTTATCATGCTTTATTACTGTGTATAAAGATTGTATATCCAAAGATCCCATAATCCAGGTATTCTTAAATTTCAATTTCTCCACTATTTGAATAATTTGCGTAGTATCTTTTGTGTATGACTCTGTTTTTTGTACCCTGGGCTGTAACATTTGGTCTATATACTGAGATAAATTTGACGTAAGGGATCCAATTCCCGACACTATAGGTCAGCCTGGGGGATTCTCTTGGTCCTTATGTACTTTTGGTACACAGTAAAACATGGGTATTCGTGGGGTTTTATTCAATAAAAATTTGTGCTCCTCATCCGTTAAAACTCCTTTCTTATGGCCTCTATTACAAAAAGCTAAAAGTTCTGAATAAAATTGATTGGTAGGATCACTTGGTAATCTACAGTATGTATTTGTATCCTGTAGTTGTCTCAGACATTCTGTATTATATTTCAGAATGTCCTGAATCACAATGGATCCTCCCTTGTCAGCTGGTCGTATTACTATATTTTTTTCTTTTTGTAAAGTCTTTAGTGCTTTTATTTCATCTTTTGACAAATTATTTCGTCTATATTTGGTGCTGTTCTTTATTTTCCGTATATCGCTTTCTACGCATTTTTTAAAACTTGCCATTTCATGACTGATCTCGTTTCTTGGATATTTCTTGGATCTATTCTTACAAGTTGTATGTACATATTGGTCACCATTATCAATATCTCTTGTAATCGGATTTTTGAGGAAATACTTTTTAAGGCACAAACGCCTTATAAACTTCTCCACCCCTATAAAAGTGTCAAATTTATTAAGGGTGATTGTGGGGGCAAATTTCAGACCCTTATTCAATAATTGTTTTTGAGATTCTGTAAGGGTTGTGGAACTCAAATTAATGATAGAATCATTTTCTATTGGGTCTGAGTTTATCTGCGGTGCCCCCTTTTTCTTCCCACCTCCTCTCCGTATTTTGGTCTGTCTCCCTCGTACGATTTTATCCTTTTTGGGTAATGAGGTTGTTGATAGCGATTTTGCTGTGCAGTGTAATGTTCCTGATGGGGGACATGGTCATGTTGTGATTTGTCTATTTGTTGGTGATATGGGGTATGAAATGCTTGAGGCCTGTTCCTCAAATTGTATTGATGGTCCCCCTGGTGATTGGTATTGTGTGATTGTGGTTCTCCTTGTTGTGATATGTGTCTTGTCCGTGTCCTGTGATGTGGTGGGGTCCTGTCTAAAAAAACCTGCCTGTCTTCAAGTGCTTCAAATCGGTTATATGTGGGTATTGTGTATTTATTGTGATTATGTGGCCTCTCTCTATCCACCACATGTTGTGATTCCTCTAATAGTATCCCTATGTTTTCAGTGTCTATATTAGTGTTTTCATTAGTGATTGAATTTTGCCCATTTTTAGGTATAAAATTTAACTTTTTAATTTTCTTTTCCATTATATCCTGCTCTACTTTATCAAGATTATTACACAATTTAGATTGCCAATAATTGTATTCATCATTTTTGGGCAATTTGCCCATATTTATTTTCATCTCATTAATTTTATCAGTGACGTCGTTTAATATTTCCTTCCTCCTTTTCATGATCAACTCTACTAGGGAAAGGGAATATTGGTGAAGCAGTTTGTCCCATTCAGTATTGAATGTGGGACTTTGGAGGTCCTGTGCAGGAGATTTGGTCAGGGTCAAGCCTTTTGGGGCTTTACCACATTCCAAAAACCTGCACAGTGTTTTAATCTCCCATCTCTGTCTCAGCTGCTTCACCAATAAATTTTCCAATTCCCTAAATGTGTTTTTCATCATCATCTCATTTTCCACATTACTATCATTTTGGTTAAACATGAAATTCTCAACTTTCAATCTTTTAGTTTCTACATGGTCCCAGATATCCATAGTGTTTAAGGTGTCCTGTGCAGACATCAAGAGCGGAAAAAATGAAATACAATAAATAGATAAGATGTCGCACTAGGATCACCTAAATGACACCAGGTGCTCCTGTATATTGAGACCACTCACTCAATATAAGGGAACAAGATTATATAAAGATAAACAGGGCACTCAAGGAAAGCTGTGACCATATATGAAACAATGATGGGCTTTATTAATGATATAATCGATAAAACAATTATGAATAATATAATCGATAAAACAATTAAAATGCAGTAGAATATATTGCAGGTAAGAAGTAATCAACAGATGGAAATATTCGACAGATAAAAAATATTCGACCGATAAAAATATATTCGACAGATAAAAAGATAAGAATATATTCGGTTGACCAACTAGAATTCGATAGTCCAATATATTTATCTTTGATCCAGAAATTGTGAATATCCAAAAGACTTAATATCGATAAATCTATTCGATTTGATTTGTGCTGAAAGATTGTTCAATTTGTCGCGGCGGCGTCCCGCCTAAGCAACGTAGGTAGCGGTGACTCGCTACTAAATAGCTTACAAGCAAATATAGTCCATTACCTTTATATCGACCAAATGTTCGTCCGAAATAATCACAAGAGCCTTCAAGTGTACTCACTCCCAGGATATGCCTTTGGATGTTTGTAGCAATATTCAGTCAGGAGATTAAAGCCGGCTCTTTGTTCGGTTGTGGTCGTTGTTAATAAGGTAAGTCCTTCAGTACAAAGATGGGGTGTAGCACCAGACGCGTTTCGGGGTTCAACCCCTTCTTCAGTGGTATGCTTCACCCCATACAAAACCCCTCTTTTATACTGAATGTTCCATGCTTAAACTGAACTCAATTGGATCGTCATATCCTGCTTGTCAATTCACTCAGGTGTTCTTCATTAAATCACAATCACAGAGTAAAATGTCTTAGAGGAAAACCAAAAAGTGATTTTGCTGTCTTTTGCAATTCTTCATATTTCTGCAATTTCATCCGATTGTATATTACAAATTCCTGCATTCATTACTGCAAAAAACGCATCTAGGCACCCTGCGTTTTTGGTGCGGTATCTATGCGTTTTTTGCGTTTTCACTTAAACAAAGGCGCAAATTGCCCATCTTAACACACTAACAATAGTTAAAACAATAAGAACAATAAGAAATACCACTAAAAGTCTTGGTTACGACTTTAAGGGGGAATTATGTGACAGATTGATTATCCAACCAAAGTGACTAGCAGTGAATGAGTTAAAATGCACAAATATGCTAAAACTGCAATTTAAATGAATGTTGATAAAAATGTGGATAAAACTGTGTATATTAATATTGACGACATTCTATTTGTTTGGCAAAGTGGTGATGAAAGTCTACAATCCTTTTTAGAAGATATCAATTCAAATGATAGTAACCTCAAATTTACAGGGGTAACAAGCCAGGAGAAAGTTGAATACCTGGATTTGAACATTAGGATTGTGAACGAAGATATAATATGTAGTACTTTCATCAAACCTACTGCCAAGAACAGTTATATTTTATTTAACAGTTGTCACCTACCTAGCTGGCTATCAAACATCCCACAAGGTCAATTCCGAAGAATTAAGAGAAACTGCACATTGGAAAGCCAATATGAGTTGGAGGCTAACAAGATGAGAGATACATTTTTGGAGAAAAATTATCCCACAGAAATTTTGGATAAAGCATTAGAACAAATTAACAACATTGATAGGAAATCCTTTTTTGAGGAGAAAACACAAAATACAGAGTCTCCCCAAGAAATATTACGGTTAATCTTGCCCTTCAGTGACGATTACAAAAAAATACGCCAGATAGTGAATAAACATTGGCATTTGTTACAAAAGGACAAGATTATAGGAACCTTAATGCCGGTAAATCCAAAAATTACTTTCACTAAGGCACCCAATTTAAGTATAAAAGTGGCCCCTACGGTGAAAAAACAATTAAATAGGGAATCCACTATTTCGAGTTGGATAGGTTTACAGGGCTTCTTCAGGTGTGGCACCTGTAGAAATTGTAAATTAACATCTTTCCAAAAAAGAACTAATGAATTGGTGTCTACTAACAATAACCACCACCATGTAATAAAAGACTGTCTAACGTGCAATTCAGAAAATGTTATTTATGTGCTAGAATGTCCGTGTAAATTATTATATATAGGTAGAACTAAAAGATCCCTAAAAAAACGTATTTCGGAACATATAAGTAACATACGGAAAGGATTTGAGAACCATTCGCTATCATACCACTTTAAAATTATACATAATCAGGATCCCTCAGGCTTGAGATTTTTAGCTATTGATAAAGTGGAGAAAGAATGGAGAGGAGGCAACCACATAGAAAGGATGTCGAGACTTGAAACTAAGCGAATTTTTGAATTTGATACCCTGATACCAAGAGGACTCAATGCAGAGTTTGAACTCTTTGGATTTTTATAAGTAGTTGGTGGGCACCGATGTTTCGACGTTTAACCGACTGTTTACATTACGGTCGGTTTTTCCTCTAGACGCGGGTGCCCATCATAACACAACCCTCGTATTAATATACACAGTTTTATCCACATTTTTATCAACATTCATTTAAATTGCAGTTTTAGCATATTTGTGCATTTTAACTCATTCACTGCTAGTCACTTTGGTTGGATAATCAATCTGTCACATAATTCCCCCTTAAAGTCGTAACCAAGACTTTTAGTGGTATTTCTTATTGTTCTTATTGTTTTAACTATTGTTAGTGTGTTAAGATGGGCAATTTGCGCCTTTGTTTAAGTGAAAACGCAAAGAACGCATAGATACCGCACCAAAAACGCAGGGTGCCTAGATGCGTTTTTTGCAGTAATGAATGCAGGAATTGTAATATACAATCGGATGAAATTGCAGAAATATGAAGAATTGCAAAAGACAGCAAAATCACTTTTTGGTTTTCCTCTAAGACATTTTACTCTGTGATTGTGATTTAATGAAGAACACCTGAGTGAATTGACAAGCAGGATATGACGATCCAATTGAGTTCAGTTTAAGCATGGAACATTCAGTATAAAAGAGGGGTTTTGTATGGGGTGAAGCATACCACTGAAGAAGGGGTTGAACCCCGAAACGCGTCTGGTGCTACACCCCATCTTTGTACTGAAGGACTTACCTTATTAACAACGACCACAACCGAACAAAGAGCCGGCTTTAATCTCCTGACTGAATATTGCTACAAACATCCAAAGGCATATCCTGGGAGTGAGTACACTTGAAGGCTCTTGTGATTACTTCGGACGAACATTTGGTCGATATAAAGGTAATGGACTATATTTGCTTGTAAGCTATTTAGTAGCGAGTCACCGCTACCTACGTTGCTTAGGCGGGACGCCGCCGCGACAAATTGAACAATCTTTCAGCACAAATCAAATCGAATAGATTTATCGATATTAAGTCTTTTGGATATTCACAATTTCTGGATCAAAGATAAATATATTGGACTATCGAATTCTAGTTGGTCAACCGAATATATTCTTATCTTTTTATCTGTCGAATATATTTTTATCGGTCGAATATTTTTTATCTGTCGAATATTTCCATCTGTTGATTACTTCTTACCTGCAATATATTCTACTGCATTTTAATTGTTTTATCGATTATATTATTCATAATTGTTTTATCGATTATATCATTAATAAAGCCCATCATTGTTTCATATATGGTCACAGCTTTCCTTGAGTGCCCTGTTTATCTTTATATAATCTTGTTCCCTTATATTGAGTGAGTGGTCTCAATATACAGGAGCACCTGGTGTCATTTAGGTGATCCTAGTGCGACATCTTATCTATTTATTGTATTTCATTTTTTCCGCTCTTGATGTCTGCACAGGACACCTTAAACACTATGGATATCTGGGACCATGTAGAAACTAAAAGATTGAAAGTTGAGAATTTCATGTTTAACCAAAATGATAGTAATGTGGAAAATGAGATGATGATGAAAAACACATTTAGGGAATTGGAAAATTTATTGGTGAAGCAGCTGAGACAGAGATGGGAGATTAAAACACTGTGCAGGTTTTTGGAATGTGGTAAAGCCCCAAAAGGCTTGACCCTGACCAAATCTCCTGCACAGGACCTCCAAAGTCCCACATTCAATACTGAATGGGACAAACTGCTTCACCAATATTCCCTTTCCCTAGTAGAGTTGATCATGAAAAGGAGGAAGGAAATATTAAACGACGTCACTGATAAAATTAATGAGATGAAAATAAATATGGGCAAATTGCCCAAAAATGATGAATACAATTATTGGCAATCTAAATTGTGTAATAATCTTGATAAAGTAGAGCAGGATATAATGGAAAAGAAAATTAAAAAGTTAAATTTTATACCTAAAAATGGGCAAAATTCAATCACTAATGAAAACACTAATATAGACACTGAAAACATAGGGATACTATTAGAGGAATCACAACATGTGGTGGATAGAGAGAGGCCACATAATCACAATAAATACACAATACCCACATATAACCGATTTGAAGCACTTGAAGACAGGCAGGTTTTTTTAGACAGGACCCCACCACATCACAGGACACGGACAAGACACATATCACAACAAGGAGAACCACAATCACACAATACCAATCACCAGGGGGACCATCAATACAATTTGAGGAACAGGCCTCAAGCATTTCATACCCCATATCACCAACAAATAGACAAATCACAACGTCACCATGTCCCCCATCAGGAACATTACACTGCACAGCAAAATCACTATCAACAACCTCATTACCCAAAAAGGATAAAATCGTACGAGGGAGACAGACCAAAATACGGAGAGGAGGTGGGAAGAAAAAGGGGGCACCGCAGATAAACTCAGACCCAATAGAAAATGATTATATCATTAATTTGAGTTCCACAACCCTTACAGAATCTCAAAAACAATTATTGAATAAGGGTCTGAAATTGCCCCCACAATCACCCTTAATAAATTTGACACTTTTATAGGGGTGGAGAAGTTTATAAGGCGTTTGTGCCTTAAAAAGTATTTCCTCAAAAATCCGATTACAAGAGATATTGATAATGGTGACCAATATGTACATACAACTTGTAAGAAAAGATCCAAGAAATATCCAAGAAACGAGATCAGTCATGAAATGGCAAGTTTTAAAAAATGCGTAGAAAGCGATATACGGAAAATAAAGAACAGCACCAAATATAGACGAAATAATTTGTCAAAAGATGAAATAAAAGCACTAAAGACTTTACAAAAAGAAAAAAATATAGTAATACGACCAGCTGACAAGGGAGGATCCATTGTGATTCAGGACATTCTGAAATATAATACAGAATGTCTGAGACAACTACAGGATACAAATACATACTGTAGATTACCAAGTGATCCTACCAATCAATTTTATTCAGAACTTTTAGCTTTTTGTAATAGAGGCCATAAGAAAGGAGTTTTAACGGATGAGGAGCACAAATTTTTATTGAATAAAACCCCACGAATACCCATGTTTTACTGTGTACCAAAAGTACATAAGGACCAAGAGAATCCCCCAGGCCGACCTATAGTGTCGGGAATTGGATCCCTTACGTCAAATTTATCTCAGTATATAGACCAAATGTTACAGCCCAGGGTACAAAAAACAGAGTCATACACAAAAGATACTACGCAAATTATTCAAATAGTGGAGAAATTGAAATTTAAGGATACCTGGATTATGGGATCTTTGGATATACAATCTTTATACACAGTAATAGAGCATGATAAGGGTAAACAGGCTGTTAGGTCCCAATTAACATTGGAAGGTAGATTGGGAGCAGACCAAATTGATTTTATAATAGAAGGGATAGACTTCATTTTAAACCACAACTATTTTAATTTTGAGGGGAATTTTTACTTACAAACACAGGGAACCGCCATGGGCACCAGGTTCGCCCCCAGCTATGCCAATTTATTTATGGCAGAGTGGGAACGGCTGGCTATACAGCCTAAACTGGGGACGGACCTGGTGCTCTGGCAACGCTATATTGACGACATTCTATTCGTTTGGCAAAGTGGTGATGAAAGTCTACAATCCTTTTTAGAAGATATCAATTCAAATGATAGTAACCTCAAATTTACAGGGGTAACAAGCCAGGAGAAAGTTGAATACCTGGATTTGAACATTAGGATTGTGAACGAAGATATAATATGTAGTACTTTCATCAAACCTACTGCCAAGAACAGTTATATTTTATTTAACAGTTGTCACCTACCTAGCTGGCTATCAAACATCCCACAAGGTCAATTCCGAAGAATTAAGAGAAACTGCACATTGGAAAGCCAATATGAGTTGGAGGCTAACAAGATGAGAGATACATTTTTGGAGAAAAATTATCCCACAGAAATTTTGGATAAAGCATTAGAACAAATTAACAACATGGATAGGAAATCCTTTTTTGAGGAGAAAACACAAAATACAGAGTCTCCCCAAGAAATATTACGGTTAATCTTGCCCTTCAGTGACGATTACAAAAAAATACGCCAGATAGTGAATAAACATTGGCATTTGTTACAAAAGGACAAGATTATAGGAACCTTAATGCCGGTAAATCCAAAAATTACTTTCACTAAGGCACCCAATTTAAGTATAAAAGTGGCCCCTACGGTGAAAAAACAATTAAATAGGGAATCCACTATTTCGAGTTGGATAGGTCTACAGGGCTTCTTCAGGTGTGGCACCTGTAGAAATTGTAAATTAACATCTTTCCAAAAAAGAACTAATGAATTGGTGTCTACTAACAATAACCACCACCATGCAATAAAAGACTGTCTAACGTGCAATTCAGAAAATGTTATTTATGTGATAGAATGTCCGTGTAAATTATTATATATAGGTAGAACTAAAAGATCCCTAAAAAAACGTATTTCGGAACATATAAGTAACATACGGAAAGGATTTGAGAACCATTCGCTATCATACCACTTTAAAATTATACATAATCAGGATCCCTCAGGCTTGAGATTTTTAGCTATTGATAAAGTGGAGAAAGAATGGAGAGGAGGCAACCACATAGAAAGGATGTCGAGACTTGAAACTAAGCGAATTTTTGAATTTGATACCCTGATACCAAGAGGACTCAATGCAGAGTTTGAACTCTTTGGATTTTTATAAGTAGTTGGTGGGCACCGACGTTTCGACGTTTAACCGACTGTTTACATTACGGTCGGTTTTTCCTCTAGACGCGGGTGCCCATCATAACACAACCCTCGTATTAATATACACAGTTTTATCCACATTTTTATCAACATTCATTTAAATTGCAGTTTTAGCATATTTGTGCATTTTAACTCATTCACTGCTAGTCACTTTGGTTGGATAATCAATCTGTCACATAATTCCCCCTTAAAGTCGTAACCAAGACTTTTAGTGGTATTTCTTATTGTTCTTATTGTTTTAACTATTGTTAGTGTGTTAAGATGGGCAATTTGCGCCTTTGTTTAAGTGAAAACGCAAAAAACGCATAGATACCGCACCAAAAACGCAGGGTGCCTAGATGCGTTTTTTGCAGTAATGAATGCAGGAATTTGTAATATACAATCGGATGAAATTGCAGAAATATGAAGAATTGCAAAAGACAGCAAAATCACTTTTTGGTTTTCCTCTAAGACATTTTACTCTGTGATTGTGATTTAATGAAGAACACCTGAGTGAATTGACAAGCAGGATATGACGATCCAATTGAGTTCAGTTTAAGCATGGAACATTCAGTATAAAAGAGGGGTTTTGTATGGGGTGAAGCATACCACTGAAGAAGGGGTTGAACCCCGAAATGCGTCTGGTGCTACACCCCATTTTTGTACTGAAGGACTTACCTTATTAGCAACGACCACAACCGAACAAAGAGCCGGCTTTAATCTCCTGACTGAATATTGCTACAAACATCCAAAGGCATATCCTGGGAGTGAGTACACTTGAAGGCTCTTGTGATTACTTCGGACGAACATTTGGTCGATATAAAGGTAATGGACTATATTTGCTTGTAAGCTATTTAGTAGCGAGTCACCGCTACCTACGTTGCTTAGGCGGGACGCCGCCGCGACAAATTGAACAATCTTTCAGCACAAATCAAATCGAATAGATTTATCGATATTAAGTCTTTTGGATATTCACAATTTCTGGATCAAAGATAAATATATTGGACTATCGAATTCTAGTTGGTCAACCGAATATATTCTTATCTTTTTATCTGTCGAATATATTTTTATCGGTCGAATATTTTTTATCTGTCGAATATTTCCATCTGTTGATTACTTCTTACCTGCAATATATTCTACTGCATTTTAATTGTTTTATCGATTATATTATTCATAATTGTTTTATCGATTATATCATTAATAAAGCCCATCATTGTTTCATATATGGTCACAGCTTTCCTTGAGTGCCCTGTTTATCTTTATATAATCTTGTTCCCTTATATTGAGTGAGTGGTCTCAATATACAGGAGCACCTGGTGTCATTTAGGTGATCCTAGTGCGACATCTTATCTATTTATTGTATCTCTAGTATTTCTCTATTTGCTGGATGGGTACTTACACTCTACTTGCTGATATTACCTACTGGTGACACTGGGGTAATTGGGCTTGTTAATATTTTCCAGGCTCACAATCCACTGGCTACTTCATTGATTTTCTCCTTCCTCTTCAGTAAGCCACGAGAGAGCATGTAAGCACATTTTCTATAAATCAAAGTCTCCAGACTCCAGCAAATTAAATGCTAGCAAAATATCAACATCAATGTCACTGACACTGCCAACTTTCTGATTCCAAGTGACTTTCTGATTTTTTAATTGCCTATGTGCATGGAAAGTAGGGAATTAGCTGCAGACGAGTCCAATGCATAGACTGTAGTTACCCTGCAATAAGCCTTTCCTGTCTTTACATATCTATTGTCAGCCCATATTGGATCATGATTAAATGGTAATCCATTCACGATCTCTTACAAGCTGACAATGAATATTTAACCACAGTGTTTTGGAATATGTAATTATATTTTATTACATTCCTTTTTTCTTGTACATTCACATGATTTGTCAATGCTTTTTTTCTCTCTCTAAAATGTAATGCAATTGATATGGATTTTATATATTCTTGTTCTTGGAGCTGGAACATTTGTCAGTCTGGTCACACTGCCTTTCTAGCATGCTGACTAGAATCCAACATCTGGCCTTTCCTCTGAGTCTCTGATCTAGGAAGAGGTTAGTCTGGGCCAGAACAGTGATTTCTTAAGCGTGACGCTAGAAGGTTGCAGATGTCCATGTCACCCCTCAGTCACACATGATGCCTGGGGACATGTAAATGTACTACCTCTCAATATTAGTCACAGTTTTTAAAGAGATGCAGGGAAAAACAATGTGCATTTCACCTAAAGTGGAATCGGTTTTCTAGTTTACACACTGCAGTTTGGTGTAATCTGTAAGGGTCCATTTTACTGCGCACTTTTTTTTTTGCAGAAATCAGTCATTTATGTAAACATTAGTGATGATCGAGAATGCTCGGCCAAACACCAGTTTAGCTGGAGCATCTCGATGCTCGGCACATGGCGGTATTCGGTCGAATACTGTATGTGCTAGAGTGCAATGCTCGAGTCTCTGTCCCACACGTTTCTTGCCTGCTACGCAGCCAATAAACCTGCAGGTAAGTATTGCCCTCACTGTAATTCCGTAGCCATGTTGGCTGCTGGCATTACAGTGATTGGCTGGCCGGAACGCTGTAATGTTCGGCACATGTTCGGCTCATTCTTAGTCAGGGAGAGCTGTGCTGAGGAAGGGACAGACAGTGTAGGGAGTGATTTAAGAATATTTTTACCACCAATACTTTTCAGAGACCCAAAAGTCCTTTTAAGGACTATTGTGTGTGGCAGCAGCAATCTATATTTTTAGCGCAACCTGCGCTAAATTGCTAAAACTGTACAGACCCAAAAGTCCTTCTAAGGACTATTGTGTGTGGCAGCAATATCTATTTTGAGCGCATCCTGCGCAAAATAGCGTACAATAGTTAGGCCGCTGCAGACAGCGACATTAGCTGCGCCACATCTCCAAAGTAAAGTGTGCGCATCCCAAAAATATCTGTGACATACAGTGTACTTTTTAAATAGACGGTGTCTGATGCGGACAGTAACATTAGCTGTGCCACATCTCCTGTGTAACGTGTGCACATCCAAAAAATATCTGTGACATACAGTGTACTTTTTCCGCAGACGGTGTCCGCTGCGGACAGTGAGATTAGCTGTGCCACATCTCCTGTGTAAAGTGTGCGCATCCAAAAAATATCTGTGACATCCAGTGTACTTTTTAAATAGACGGTGTCCGCTTCTGACAGTGACATAATCAGTGCCACATCTGCAGTGTAACTTGTGCGCTAAAAAAATTCATCTGTGACATACAGTGAACTTTTTCCGTAGACGGTGTCTGCTGCGGACAGTGACATTAGCTGCGCCACATATCCAGTGTAAAGTGTGTGCATCCCAAAAATATCTCACATCCAGTGTACTTTTTCCGTAGACGGTGTCCGCTGCGGACAGTGACATTAGCTGCACCACACCTCCTATGCAAAGTTTGCGCATCCAAAAAATATCTGTGACATACAGTGTACTTTGTCAATAGACGGTGTCCGCTTCTGACAGTGACTTACATGGGCCACATCTGCAGTGTAAGTCTCCATTCAGTCATCCGTAGAATAGGTCCGCATCCGTTCCGCAATTATGCGGAACAGTTGCGGACCCATTCATTCTCTATGGGGCCAGAAGTGATGCGGACAGCACACAGTGTGCTGTCCGCATCCGCATTTCCATAGCGCGACCCCTATATTCCGGTCCGCAGCTCCGGAAAAAAAATCGAGGATGTCCTATTCTTGTCCACCATTGCGGACAAGAATAGGCATTTCTATGGGGGTGCCGGCCGGGTGTATTGCGGAGCCTTACGTGTGCGCTTCAAAAATTGATCTGTGACATGAGGAGGTGGTGATGGTGAGTACATGTCACAACCAGACAGCTGAGAAGCTCTGACAGGAGCCTTCCAGATCCTCCTCCTTGAGTTTCTTTGTTTTGGTTTCAGTTCCTCATCTCGTTAGTCTATCTCAGCTGTCATGCAGTTGGACTGATTGCTTCCCTTTAAGTTCCTCCCCATAATGCAGTAGTGTGCGGCTTATACAACTTCCTGGAGTGTGTGTGCATGCTGTTCCTATTTCCCAGTCCTCTGCAAGATAAGTGCTGTTCCTTTATTTGTGATTTTCTGTCTGCTGGATTTCAGGAGACCCTGAATCCCTCCGTGTCTAGTGTAGGGAGCCGGTGGTCGTGTCCCCTCACTATTGTAGGGTCTTCAGGTATTAGATAGCCGAGGTACGTGGATATGCGCCCATCCACCTTTGGGGTGTTCGCATAGGCTGAGCAGTCAGGGAGAGTGGCAGGTCTCATGCAGGGGTCTCCCTTTTGTTCCTTAGTTGTGGATCCAGTGAGTCATTGAATATATTGCATTGTCTTGTTTCCTGTACACCATCCGTGACATTATAAGCCGCCAAAACCGTCTCAAGCATGGATCCGGTTTCGCTTTTGGCTGAACGCTTCCAGGGTCTTTCATTGGAGGTAGCTGATCTCCATAAGACTTTTTCTCAGTTTCAAGTGACCGGTTCAGCTTGCGTTCATGGAGTATGTTCTGAGCCTAAGATCTCGCTCCCGGATACGTTCTCCGGGGGTAGTGAGTATTTTGTGCGTTTTAGAGAGGCTTGCAAACTCCATTTTCGCCTTCTTCCCCATTCCTCTGGTGATGAGGAACGGAGGGTGGGGATCATTATATCGCTGCTCAGGGGTAACGCTCAGTCCTGGGCCTTTTCGCTGCCGGAGGGGGCACGGCCCCTCCGTTCAGTGGATGAATTCTTTTTAGCCCTGGGTCAGATATATGATGATCCGGATCGTATTGCTCTGGCTGAGTCTAGACTACGTCTGTTATGCCAGGGTAAACAATCCGCAGAGATATACTGCTCAGAATTTCAGAGATGGGCAGCTGATACTGGTTGGAATGATGCTGCACTCCGAAGTCAATTTTGCCATGGTCTTTCAGAGGGATTGAAAGATGCATTTGCCTTTCATGAGAGACCTACCTCCTTGGATTCTGCTATGTCTCAGGCCGTTCGTATTGACAGGCGTCTTAGAGAGAGAGGAGAGATCTCTCCTTCCTGTCATACTCAGTCCCGGGACAGTGCAGCGGTCTCATTCTGTGCGCAGGGGTCTCAGTCGCTGTCAGCCCCTTCTGAGCAGGAGCCCATGCAGCTGGGGTTGATTTCCTCTGACAATAGAAGATTCAGCCCGCATGGGAAGGTTTGTTTTTGTTGTGGAGGTATAAATCATTTGGCAAATGTTTGTCCCTCTAGGAGATTCAGGCAGTCTTCTGGGAGTAATAAAGAAACAAAAAGGAAAAAATATTTTAAAAATGTTCTGTCTGTTACTATTTGCAGGGTTGAGGCGGAAATTGAAGGTTTTCCGTTTGCTTGTAGTTCCCGTTTTGTCCTGCCTGCTAGGGTGGCGCTAGAGAGCAAGAGCATTTTTTGTGAGATTTTTGTGGATAGTGGAGCAGCTGTCAATCTCATTGATAATCAATTTGCAATAACTCATGGTTTCCAGGTATGCACTTTGGGAAAGGATATTCCTGTTTTTGCTATTGATTCCGCTCCACTTTCTCAGAAATCATTAAAGGGCATAGTTCACAATATCCGTTTAATTGTGAGTGATGCTCATGTTGAGGATGTGTCATGTTTCGTCCTTAGTAGTTTGCCTACTCCTCTAGTGTTGGGGCTACCCTGGCTCACTAAACATAACCCCACCATTGATTGGCAAGCGAGGCAAATAAATGGTTGGAGTGACTTTTGCAGAGAGAATTGCCTCATGACATCTGTTTCTGAGGTTTCTACTAAGACTGTACCACCTTTCCTCTCTGAATTTTCGGATGTCTTCTCTGAGAGTGGAGTTCAGGATTTTCCTCCGCACAGGGAGTACGATTGCCCTATTAATCTCATCCCAGGCGCCAAGCTGCCTAAATCTCGTTTATACAATCTTTCCCAACCTGAGAGGGTCGCTATGCGTGCTTATATCTCTGAGAGTCTGAGAAAAGGACACATACGACCCTCGAAGTCACCTGTTGCCGCTGGTTTTTTCTTTGTTAAGAAAAAAGATGGTTCTTTAAGACCTTGTCTGGATTTCAGGGAGCTGAACAGTATCACTATTCGTGACCCTTATCCGCTTCCTCTGATCCCGGACCTGTTTAACCAGGTTGTTGGGACTAAAGTCTTTTCCAAATTAGACCTAAGAGGGGCATACAACCTGGTCAGGGTCAGAGAAGGAGACGAATGGAAGACGGCTTTCAATACCCCTGAGGGCCATTTTGAGAATTGGGTTATGCCTTTTGGTTTGATGAATGCCCCAGCTGTTTTTCAGCATTTCGTGATCAGCATTTTTTATCATTTAATGGGAAAATTTGTATTAGTGTATTTGAATGACATTTTGATTTTTTATCCTGATTTCAAGACTCATAAGGAACACTTACGTCAGGTCTTGCTTGTCCTGCGGGAGAATAAATTATACGCGAAACTGGAAAAATGTGTGTTTGCGGTTCCAGAAATTCAATTTCTGGGGTTTCTTCTCTCCGCTTCTGGTTTTCGCATGGACACCGAGAAGGTCCGCGCTGTGCTTGAGTGGGAGCTTCCTGAGAATCAGAAGGCGCTGATGCGTTTTTTGGGCTTTGCCAATTATTACAGGAAATTTATTTTGAATTATTCCTGTGTTGTTAAACCACACACTGATATGACCAGAAAGGGGGTAGATTTTTCTTCCTGGTTGGTAGAGGCGCGTAAGGCCTTTTCTAATATCAAGGAGAGTTTTGCTTCCGCTCCCATCCTGGTACAACCTGATATTTTGTTACCCTTCATAGTTGAGGTTGATGCTTCTGAGGTAGGGGTGGGTGCGGTCTTGTCTCAGGGTTCCTCTCCTGCCAAATGGCAACCGTGTGCCTTTTTCTCGAAGAAACTCTCCTCCGCAGAGAGAAATTATGATGTGGGAGATAGGGAATTGTTGGCCATCAAGTTGGCTTTTGAGGAATGGCGCCATTGGCTAGAGGGAGCCAGACACCCTATTACCGTGTTTACTGACCATAAAAATCTGGCCTACTTGGAGTCAGCCAAGCGTCTGAACCCGAGACAGGCCAGATGGTCTTTGTTCTTTTCAAGGTTTAATTTTGTTGTCACGTTCCGCCCTGGGGTTAAGAATGTGAAGGCAGATGCCCTGTCACGTTGTTTTCCGGGAGGTGGGAATTTTGAATACCCGGGTCCCATTTTGGCTAAAGGTGTGGTGGTATCTGCTCTTTTTCCTGAATTGGAGGCAGAGGTGCAGGCAGCCCAGTCAGAGGCTCCTGATCTTTGTCCTCCTGGGAGGTTGTTTGTGCCTCTCGCTTTGAGACACAAGATTTTTAAGGAACACCACGATACGGTCCTTGCTGGGCACCCGGGGGCAAGAGCCACACTGGATCTCATCGCTCGGAGATTCTGGTGGCCTGCGCTTCGTAAGTCGGTTGAGGGTTTTGTGGCAGCTTGCGAGACTTGCGCTCATGCCAAAGTCCCTCATTCACGGCCATCAGGTCCTCTCCTTCCCTTACCCATTCCTTCCCGTCCTTGGACACATCTGTCCATGGACTTCATAACGGACTTGCCTCGTTCCTCGGGGAAGACTGTGATTCTGGTGGTGGTGGACCGTTTTAGCAAAATGGTGCATTTCATCCCTTTTCCTGGTTTGCCCAATGCTAAGACGCTGGCGCAGGCATTTATTGACCACATTGTCAAATTGCATGGTATTCCTTCAGACATAGTCTCTGATAGGGGCACGCAGTTTGTTTCCAGATTCTGGAAGGCTTTCTGTTCTCGCTTGGGGGTTCGGTTGTCATTCTCTTCTGCTTTCCACCCGCAGTCGAATGGCCAGACAGAACGCGTCAATCAGAATCTGGAGACATATCTGCGCTGTTTTGTGGCGGAGAATCAGGAGGATTGGTGTTCTTTTTTGTCCCTTGCTGAGTTTGCTTTAAATAACCGTCGTCAGGAGTCCTCTGATAAGTCACCATTTTTTGGTGCATATGGGTTTAATCCGCAGTTTGGAGAGGGGTCTTCTGGTTTACCTGATGAGGACAGATTCTCCTCGTCTTTGTCATCTATTTGGCAAAAGATTCAGGATAATCTAAAGAGCATGAGTGAGAGATATAAGCGTGTGGCAGATAAGAGACGTGTGCATGGTGCGGACCTGAATGTTGGTGATCTGGTGTGGTTGTCTACCAAAAATATCAAATTGAAGGTTCCCTCCTGGAAGTTGGGTCCTAGGTTTATTGGGCCTTACAAGATCCTGTCTGTCATCAATCCTGTTGCCTACCGACTTGATCTTCCTCAGACTTGGAAGATCCATAATGTTTTTCATAAGTCTTTATTGAAACCTTATGTTCAACCTATTGTACCCTCGCCTTTGCCTCCTCCTCCGATTATGGTTGATGGAAATCTTGAATTTCAGGTCTCTAGGATTGTGGATTCTCGTCTTGTCCGCGGTTCCCTCCAGTATCTTGTTCATTGGGAGGGTTATGGTCCTGAGGAGAGGATGTGGGTCCCAGTGACGGACATTAAGGCCACTCGTCTCATCAGGGCTTTCCATAGGTCCCATCCTGAGAAGGTGGGCTCTGAGTGTCCGGAGTCCACTCGTAGAGGGAGGGGTACTGTCACAACCAGACAGCTGAGAAGCTCTGACAGGAGCCTTCCAGATCCTCCTCCTTGAGTTTCTTTGTTTTGGTTTCAGTTCCTCATCTCGTTAGTCTATCTCAGCTGTCATGCAGTTGGACTGATTGCTTCCCTTTAAGTTCCTCCCCATAATGCAGTAGTTTGCGGCTTATACAACTTCCTGGAGTGTGTGTGCATGCTGTTCCTATTTCCCAGTCCTCTGCAAGATAAGTGCTGTTCCTTTATTTGTGATTTTCTGTCTGCTGGATTTCAGGAGACCCTGACTCCCTCCGTGTCTAGTGTAGGGAGCCGGTGGTCGTGTCCCCTCACTATTGTAGGGTCTTCAGGTATTAGATAGCCGAGGTACGTGGATATGCGCCCATCCACCTTTGGGGTGTTCGCATAGGCTGAGCAGTCAGGGAGAGTGGCAGGTCTCATGCAGGGGTCTCCCTTTTGTTCCTTAGTTGTGGATCCAGTGAGTAATTGAATATATTGCATTGTCTTGTTTCCTGTACACCATCCGTGACAATACAATAAAGGAATTTAAGAGGGGCCTGGATGTATTTCTGGAGTGTAATGATATTACAGGCTATAGCTACTAGAGAGGGGTCGTTGATCCAGGGAGTTATTCTGATTGACTGATTGGACTCGGGAAGGATTTTTTTATTCCTCTAAAATGGGGAAAATTGACTTCTACCTCACAGTTTGTTTTTTTGCCTTCCTCTGGATCAACTTGCAGGATGACAGGCCGAACTGGATGGACAAATGTCTTTTTTTGGCCTTATGTACTATGTTACTATGTATGTTACATACAGTGTACTTTTTTGCGTAGACGCCGCGGACAGTGACATTACCGGTGGTAACTCTCCTGTATAATGTTTCCTCATCCCAAATACCTGACATTCCTTGTAATTTTTCATAAGCCACTGGTGACAGCATTGACATTACCTGCGGGATATCTCCTATGTGACGTTTCCACATCCCAAATTCCTTTTTTAATTTGTTTGTGCATACACTTCCAAATCCTACGCTACTGTACGTGTGACAGACTTTCAATCATATATAACATTTAATATGAAGAAGGCAAGCAGTAAGGGACGTGGCAGCGACCTGGGCGCGGTGAAACTGTGCCTGATGCCAGATCACAAGAAAAACAATCATCCACGATACCTAGCTTCATGTCCCAGTTTGTAGGGCGGCGCAGGACACCACTCTTGAAGTTAGACCAGTGCGACCAGGTGGTCAGTTGGATTGCAGCAGATAATGCTTCCAGTCGGTTAAGACCACCCTGTCTTCCACCAAGTCCAGTCTCAGTAGCCAAGAGTCTGCTCAACCCAATCCTCACCCTGATCCTCCTTCTTCCCACCATGGAGAGTCTGGGCAAACAAGTGATCCCACACTCGGAGATTCCAAGGAGCTCTTTTTAGCACCATTCCTTGATTTAGCCCTCTCGCCAAGCACGCTTGAAGAGGGACAGATCTTGTGCCCTGATTACCAAACTCTTGAGCATACACAATCACAAGAAGATGACGGTGGGGAATGGCAATTACTGTTTAATGAGGTGGATGATGATGAGACACAGTTGCCAGTAACTCAATGGCAATTAGTGTCTCAAGAGGTTGATGAAGTGGATGACACACAGTTGTCAATCACTGAGGTAGTGGTTAGGTCAACAAGTCAGGAGGATGATCAGAGCGAGGAAGTGGAAAAGGAGGTGGTGGACGATGAAGTCACTGACCCAACCTGGGAAGGTGGAATACTGAGCGAGGACAGCAGTACAGAGGGGAAGGGATCTGCTGCACAGCAACAGGCTGGAAGAGGCAGTGGGGTGGAGAAAGGAAGAAATTGGGCTACACCAAATAGGCCCACAACTGTTCCACGGAGCACCCCCTTGCGGAAATCTTTCTTGCCAAGAGGTAGGTGTTACTCAGTCTGGCGCTTTTTTGAGGAATTGCGGACGACAAAAGAATAGTAGTTTGCAACCTGTGCTGTACCAAAATGAGCCAGGGTGTGACAACTAGCAACCTCACCACCACCAGCATGATCCGCCACATGGCATCCAAGCACCGTAATAAGTGGGACGAACGCCTGGGTCCACAATCTGTGTCTGCGGGTCACACCACTGCATCCTCTTCCCATGTGTTATGTGCTGGCCAATCCCCTGTTAAAGGCACAGGCCCAGATGCCTCCCACCCTGCACCTGGATCTTTGCAAGCACCATCAGCCACGATATCCACTTCCGTGTCCCAGCGCAGCGTACAAATGTTCTTACCCCAGGCATTTGAACGCAAGTGCAAATACCCAGACACCCACCACCAGGCCAAAGCACTAAATTTGCAGCTTTCCAAATTACTGGCCCTGGAAATGTTGCAGAGCTGAGGCTCTCATCACTCAACTTAGAACCAGGCATGGTTGTGTCTGATAATGGCCGTAACTTGGTGGCAGCTTTGGAGCTCGGCAAGCTCACACACATCCCATGCCTAGCCATCGTGTTAAACTAAGTGGTTCAGCGGTTTCTCAAAACCTACCCCAATTTGCCTGAGCTACTGGTCAAGGTGCACATTTTTCGAAAGTTATCGACAGCTTCTGCCGGTCTGTCAACGCTGCTGCAGCGCTTGAAATTTCCAGCTCACAGGCTGTTGTGCGACGTGAGCACGCGCTGGAACTCCACGTTCCACAAGTTGGTCAGGCTTTGTGAGCAGCAGAGGGCAGTAGTGAAATACCAGCTGCAACATGTTCATCGCCTTTCCAGTCAGCTTCTGTTATTCACAAGCGAGGAGTGGGCATGAATGTCTGACATCTGTGAGGTTTTTAAGCAACTTTGAGGAATCAACACAGATGGTGAGCGACGATAACGCTATTATTAGCGTAACCATCCCACTTCTGTGTCTACTCAAACGCTCGCTGCTCACAATTAAGGATGGCGCTTTGCATGTGGAAGAGGTGGAAATTGGGGAAGACATTACACATGGTGATAGCCAGACCACCCTCAGTTCATCTTCTCAATTGGACGATGAAGAGGAGGAGCAGGAGACTGCTGCCTCCACTACAGAGGGTAGTACCGAGGGTAGTACCCATGGACATTTAATGCCACCTTCTCTGTGTGATTGAGAGTTATCCTCCTGATGATGACAGCAAAGTCTTGCCTGTTGGTACTCTGGCACACATGCCTGACTTCATGTTAGGCTGCTTTTTCCGCGACCCGCGCGTTATATGCATTTTAGACAACACGAATTACTGGTTGTTCACCCTTCTCGACCCCCGCTACAAAGAGAACTTCTCATCTCTCATTCCTGTGGTGGAGAGGACTAGCAAAATTGTGCAATACCAGAAGGTCCTTGTTGAAAAATTGTTCCAAAAATTTCCATCTGACAACGCTGGCGGGAGAGTCCGTAGTTCCTTGGCCAACCAAGGAGGGGAGACAAGGGGAACACACAGCAGTTCCAACAGAGGCAGGGCAACACTCTCCAAAGCCTGGGACAGTTTCATGACACCCTGCCAGCACCCTCACCCTGATGCGCGGCCTAGTGTCACAAGGGGGGAAACATTTTGGAAGATGGTGAAGGAGTACTGTACATAGCAGACCGTGTCAGTGTCCTCAATGATCCCTTTAGTGCCTTATACTACTAGGTGTCGAAGCTGGACATGTGGCACAAACTGGTACTCTATGCCTTGGATGAGATGGCCTGCCAGTGTTTTGTCTGAGCTGGTATTTAGTGCTGCTGGTGGCATTATAACAGATAAGCGTATTCGCCTGTCAACTGAAAATGCTGACAGGTTGACTCTTATAAAAAGGAACAAGGCCTGGATTGTCCATGACTTCTTGACTCTACCAGAGGAAAGCTGATGAACATAAAGGCACTTTAAATGTGTTGTTTAAAATGTACTGAATACATTGTATTCCCATGCAACCCTTCCACCACAAACAAGGGTATATGGTTAAATCTTCCTTTTCTCATCCTCCTTCTCCTCTTCCATTATATCAACATGCTTATTCGTTGCATATAATGCACTCGCATATATGCCCTTCTCATATAATGTTTTACAGGGTCAGCTCAGCTGCAGGCCTTCGTATATAATTTTTTAGAGGGTCAGCTCACCAGCAGGCCCTCACCTACAATGTTTTACAGGGTCAGCTCACCAGCAGGCCTGCACCTAAAATCTTTTACAGGGTCATCTCACCAGCAGGCCCGCACCTCAATTCTTTTACAGGGTCAGCTCACCAGCAGGCCCTCGCATATAATGTTTTACAAGGTCAGCTCACCAGCAGGCCCTCGCATATAATTTTTTACAGGGTCATCTTACCAGCAGGCCTTCACCTTCAATTTTTTACCGGGTCAGCTCACCTGAAGGCCCTTGCATATCATTTTTTAGAGGGTCAGCTCACCAGCAGGCTCTCACCTACAATGTTTTACAGGGTCAGCTCAGCAGCAGGCCCGCACCTAAAATCTTTTACAGGGTCAGCTCACCAGCAGGCCCTCGCATATAATGTTTTACAAGGTCAGCTCACCAGCAGGCCCTCGCATATAATTTTTTACAGGGTCATCTCACCAGCAGGCCTTCACCTACAATCTTTTACAGGGTCAGCTCACCAGCAGGCCCTCGCCTACAATCTTTTACAGGGTCAGCTCATCTGCAGGCCCTCACATATATTGTTTTAGAGAATCAGCTCACCTGCAGGCCCTCACCTACAACCTTTTACAGGGTCAGCTCACCTGCAGGCCCGCACCTAAAATCTTTTACAGGGTCAGCTCACCTGCAGGCCCTCAACTTATTATACCTAATAGGTAATTTGCGTGCATGCTGCCTTGCTTGGATGTGGTAGACATAGCCATTTCTCAGGCTCCCTTTCCCGAATCGAACACTGATTCACCCGTGGTCACCATGGTTTGCGCTGAAAATAACATCAAAAGTTTATTGGGCAGACATCCGAATGGATCGTCGTGGTCACAGGGACGTGCGATCGGCCCCAGGTTATCTAGAGTCACCAAAGAGGCAGCAGGCCCTCGCCCATAATGTTTTAGATGGTCAGATCAGCAGGCCCTTGCTCCAAATGTTTTTGAGGGTCACCAGCAGGCCATCAATCATAATTTCTTAAAGGGACACTGACAGGCCCAATAAGCATATTTAGCTATATATACAGTCGTGGCCAAAAGTTTTGAAAATGACACAAATATTAGTTTTCACAAAGTTTGCTGCTAAACTGCTTTTAGATCTTTGTTTCAGTTGTTTCTGTCATGTAGTGAAATATAATTACACGCACTTCATACGTTTCAAAGGCTTTTATCGACAATTACATGACATTTATGCAAAGAGTCAGTATTTGCAGTGTTGGCCCTTCTTTTTCAGGACCTCTGCAATTCGACTGGGCATGCTCTCAATCAACTTCTGGGCCAATTCCTGACTGATAGCAACCCATTCTTTCATAATCACTTCTTGGAGTTTGTCAGAATTAGTGGGTTTTCGTTTGTCCACCCGCCTCTTGAGGATTGACCACAAGTTCTCAATGGGATTAAGATCTGGGGAGTTTCCAGGCCATGGACCCAAAATGTCAACGTTTTGGTCCCCGAGCCACTTAGTTATCACTTTTGCCTTATGGCACAGTGCTCCATCGTGCTGGAAAATGTATTGTTCTTCACCAAATTGTTGTTGGATTGTTGGAAGAAGTTGCTGTTGGAGGGTGTTTTGGTACCATTCTTCATTCATGGCTGTGTTTTTGGGCAAAATTGTGAGTGAGCCCACTCCCTTGGATGAGAAGCAACCCCACACATGAATGGTAGCGCTCACCTTTTCTTCTCCGGACAAGCCTTTTTCCAGATGCCCCAAACAATCTGAAAGAGGCTTCATCTGAGAATAGGATTTTGCCCCAGTCCTCAGCAGTCCATTCACCATACTTTCTGCAGAAGATCAATCTGTCCCTGATGTTTTTTTTGGAGAGAAGTGGCTTCTTTGCTGCCCTTCTTGACACCAGGCCATCTTCCCAAAGTCTTCGCCTCACTGTGCGTGCAGATGCGCTCACACCTGCCTGCTGCCATTCCTGAGCAAGCTCTGCACTGGTGGCACTCCGATCCCGCAGCTGAATCCTCTTTAGGAGACGATCCTGGCGCTTGCTGAACTTTCTTGGACGCCCTGAAGCCTTCTTAACAAGAATTGAACCTCTTTCCTTGAAGTTCTTGATGATCCTATAAATTGTTGATTGAGGTGCAATCTCAGTAGCCACAATATCCTTGCCTGTGAAGCCATTTTTATGCAACGCAATGATGGCTGCACGCGTTTCTTTGCAGGTCACCATGGTTAACAATGGAAGAACAATGATTTCAAGCATCACCCTCCTTTTAACATGTCAAGTCTGCCATTTTAACCCAATCAGCCTGACATATTGATTTCCAGCCTTGTGCTTGTCAACATTCTCACCTTTTGGCCATGACTGTATATGCATGCATAGGTCTTCTAATGTGTATTAAAAACATATAAGTATAACCCCTATCCAACTTATAAATACAGCAAAATCATGTTTGATAACCTGATGTAATTGCTCTTCTTTCTGCCCAAGGGGCGGCGTTTCAGCTCCACATGGGCGCACACACGCGCCCCAACCGCCGTTTTCAAGCGCCGCCCAGCTCATCAATATTCACTTCGCTGGGCGGCTTCTGTTGTCCCCGACGTTCCGAGATCTTTCTATTGGGCATTCGCAGGATCTCGGAACGTCGGGGACAGCTGAAGCTGTCCCCAACGAAGTGAATATTGATGAGGCTGTGTATGATGCCCTACTTTATGTGTAACAAATGGTGTATTGGAGTGCCGGTTCCTTGTAATCTTTGGCAGACCTTTCACTTAGTGCATAGTCTTTATGAGTGTAGGAGTCCCACTACATGAACATTTGTACCACAATGTGAATGAGGCCCTCCTTTATGTGATATACAGGCTGTATCGGAGTGCCTCTTCCTTGTAATGTTTGGCAGCACTTACACTTTATATACAAGTAAATATATAGGAAAGAATGTTTCCTAAATTTTTTTCCTCTAAAATCGATTTTATCTTCGGGTTTGGTGCGTATCATTGTCAGTCTGTAAAAGTGGTGTACAGCTTGGATAACTGCGTTCCCAGCAGCGATCTGGGAGTAAAAGATGCATCCAGACATCCTCCCCATGCTGTTCCCGAACCATTTCATTGGTGTATCTATCAATTTCTGACCTTTTCCTTTGAACCATGCACCCTCCCCTTTTCAGAGCAGGGGGTGCCTGGTTTAATGCTCGGGTTCTCCCATTGACTTCCATTATACTCGGGTGCTCGGTAGAGCACCCGAGCATCCCGATGTGTTTGGCCAGAGCACCCGAGTACCCAAGTGTTCTGGTGCTCGATCAACACTAGTAAACATGTGAAACTTTTGAATATAATATTAGAATGTGACATCTTCATCTACTACCAGCTAGAGCTGGTTTTATTAAAAATTAGCAACATATATGAAATAATAATATCCCATACAATGCCTAAATTATGCCTCTATACAGTATCCAGTGTCATTATTACAGTGCCATGTTTTGTCTCCACAACACAGCTATTGAATGTACAAAAATAAAAATGTTGTAACATGCACTGCATTTACAATCAGGAATCCAGCGTTCCGAGCCAAATGTCACAATTCATTTCGGTCCCACTCCCAAGCATGGGAACTCGTCCTTCAGACCACAAGTCTCCAGATCTAAGACTCTTCTAATGCCATGAGAGAGAGATTGTGTGGGTAAGGCAGTCAAATCAACTGTCCCTACAATCAGGTTGTTGGTGCTCTCTATAAAAACCCTAACTGCTAGAACTCCCCCCACAATCATCAGGGATATCAGAGCAGTAGCTGGTACAATTTCCATAATAAGACTGCAGCTATAATTTTGACAGTACCACATAAACAATGCCACAGTAGGATATTCCAAAACAGTGGTATAAACAGAGTGTGTGTGTGTGTGTGTGTGTGTATGTGCATATATATAGCAGCCTGGTAATTCTGCTGTTGCACATCATATGATCTACCCTGTCAGGTGAATGCTGTAAAAAGAAAATTGGGTCGCCTCATAAAATTAGTAATATTCAGCAATCAAAAATAAATAAATTATTGCTTTCAGAAAATGGTGATACAAAAACATGATTTTTCATTACAAAAATGCTTTGTGTAAAAGTGGTAAAATGTAAAAAAAATATATATAAAGTTAGTATCTCTTTAATAGTACTGACCAGCAGAATAAAGATAACATGTTATTTTTTCCCGAACAATGTACGCAGCAATAATAAAATCCAAAAGGCAATCGAGGAATTGCTGCCATTTCCTTCTCTTGCTTCGCAGAAAGCAAAATTAAAAGTGTTTACAGGGCTTCTGTCACCCCACTAAAGTGACTTGCTGGTAGCTGCTGCAGAAAACCGCCCCCTCGTCGTGTTGATTGACAGGGCCAGTCGGGATCTCCTCCTCCGGCCAGCCCTGTCGGCATTTCAAAAATCGTGCGCCTGTGTTCATTCGGCGCAGGCGCTCTGAGATGAGGAGGCTCGTCTCCTCAGCCCTCCCTCAGTGCCCTCAGTGCGCCTGAGCCGATGATGTCTTCTATTTCGGTGATGTCATCGGCGCAGGCGCACTGAGGGAGTTCTGAGGAGACGAGCCTCCTCATCTCAGAGCGCCTGCGCCGAATGAACACAGGCGCACGATTTTTGAAATGCCGACAGGGCTGGCCGGAGGAGGAGATCCCGGCTGGCCCTGTCAATCAACACGACGAGGGGGTGGTTTTCTGCAGCAGCTACTAATAAATACTTTAAGGGTGTTGTTTTCTATATAGGTCACTTATGGGGGGTTCCATTTATTTTTTCACCTTAGAGCCTCTACAGTTGTCAGTTCAAGATGCGTAAATCACCACATTGGGCCTCAAGTGTGCATGGTGCTCTTTTACTCCGGAGTAGAGATGAGCGAAGTTTTCCAAAAATATGCTTTCTTACGAACGAATTAGTCACAAACAGCATTAAATCAGGTCCATACAGGCCTGCAGTTAAACGTTAGGGAGAATGTCCTTTCTGGTAGCAAAACAGTTACTATGCGTCTGAATGACAGACAGGTCACATATATGGACGTGCACCTCATCGTACAGGCCACCAACATTCCTAGCTTATTAGCTAAACAAAAAATAATAATAAGTATACAGCACCCTTCAGTTAAGCAAAAAAAAATTGTGCGCCCGTGCAGGTGTCCCAATGACTGTGTTGAGGAACAACATGGAGGCAGCGCCAATAAAGTAGTGGTGAAGAAAAGGTTCTTTTAATCCATGTTATAGCAGTGAAAACAAATGCGTTTGACTGCCTGCCGCTGCCTTTATGAACCCATACACTGCTAGTCGTTTCCTGACAGGTAGATTTCTGAGTAGCAGACGGTCTACCCCGGTTGCGTTTGGCTCCAGATCTTCCACTATTTGCACCCTGCAGGCTCATCGGGATGCTGCCACCTTTCTGCTGTTTCACAGGCCTGCTGCCAACCTCACCCTCTGATGATGATGTTGATGATGATGTCCCCTCTTCACCCACGTGCGATTGGCTACATCATCATCCACTACTGTCTGGTTGTCACTTATGTCACCCATACCACTTTCATGGCGACATCCATGACAGCTTGCAACATGTGCTCCCACCGATTGTCATCATCGCTAGTTGTTTGCCTAGGGGAGGACGCAGCGGTCCTCTCCTCCAAGTCTGTGCTGATATTTTTAGCTGCTGACTGTCCTCACTAATTTCGTTCTCAATGAAAAGCTGAGCCAGCAGCTTGCATTACTTCCCAAGCAGAAAGAGTAGCAAAAGAAAGAGGCAGTTGCAGGACAGGCGAGGGCACAGAAGTTGTTACTGGGCCATTGCCAACTAATTGCGGTGTCAGATGAGCCCACCAATTCCTGGCTGTGTTTATCTGTTGTCACATCAACCATTCCAGTACAGCTGGATTGTTGGTCAAAACACAACCGCTGGATGACAGTGACAGCTCTGGCCTATTGCTGGGGATGCTGCTACTACCACCCCTTCTTTTGCTGCTACTTGTGTTAGCTACAGCAACATTTTTTGCAACTGCCCTTTCCTTCAAGCAACCGTCTGTTGGCCATGGTGTATAGTAACTGAATTAGTAATGTGGCAGACTAAGTATGAATGGCGCAGCAGATGAACTAGAAAAACACACTTATATATTAGACTGCCTGTTGACAATGAGTCTTATGCAGAGTAAGTCTATGTATAACAGAACAGATTAATTATGAATGGTGCAGCAGATGAACTTGAAAAAAGTGCCTATATATTAGACCGCCTATTGACAATGAGTCTGATGCACAGTAAGTCTAAGTAAACCTGAACATATTAAGAATTAATGGTGCAGTGGGTGAACTAGGTAAACACGTCTATATATTAGACCTGCTGTTGAGATTAAGTTTGATGCACAGTAAATCTATATATAACAGAACAGATTTATTATTAATAGTGCAGCAGATGAACTAGAAAAACGTACCTATATATTAGAATACCTTTTGACAATGAGTCTGATGCACACTAAGTCGATGTACAACTGAACAGATTAATTATTAAAGGCGCAGTAAGTGAAGTAGGTAAATGTGCCTACATATTAGACCGCCTGTTCACAATGAGTCTGATAACAGTAAATCTGTATAACTGAACAGATTAATTATTAAAGGTGCAGTAGGTGAATTAGGTAAATGTGCCTTTATATTAGACCACCTGTTGACAATGAATCTGATGTACAGTAAATCTATGTACTGTATGACAGAACAGATTAAGTAAAAATGGCACAGCAGATGAACTAGGTAAACATGCCTATAAATGAGGCTGACACCAAGTAAGTCTATGTATAACAGAACAGATTAAATATAAATGATGCAGCAGATGAATTAGATAAACATGCCTACTGTATATATTAGACAGCCTGTTGACAATGAGTCTGATGCACAGTAACTCCATGTATAACAGAACAGATTAAGGTGCATCAGATGAAAAAGATGCATAGGGCGATTACACTGAGCCTCGACTGTCCCTGCAGTCTCCCTATGCTCTCCCTACAGTATGTAAAAACTCTCCGTACGATCTCCCTACACTGTCCCTATCCAATATTCTACAATTAAAAGCCTTGTTAACCCCTTCCTGACCGCAATCTGTATATATCCGTGATAGCTGCACATAACCCGTGCAGCTACCACGTGTATAGACGTCATGGCAGCTCTTTAATCCAAGCGCTGCAAAGCGCTTGGATTAAAGCTTCTGCCCTTGCCCTGCTGCTGTCACGGACAGCATACAGTTCAGTAATGCCGGCAAGGGACCAATCAGAGTGGCCCCTTGCCGACAATCGATCCGATTGGTTAGTCTGTGCAGACTAACCAATCGGATCGCGGCTGACACTCTGCTGTAACCCCATAGATGCCGCGGCAGCGGCATCCATGGGGTTAATAGAGGGAGGGGGCTCCCTCTCTCCACCATCGGGGCTGCTGCGCTGTGATTGCAGCGCCCGATGGTTGCAATGGCAACCGGACGCTTTGCAAAAGCGTAAGCTGTTGCCACCTACAGGGCATCTGATTGTATTATACTTTGCAATGCAAGAGCATTGCAAAGTATAGTACAGCCATCAGCCCCACTGGATCTTCAAGATCCAAGAGGGACTTGATAAAAAAAGTGAAAATAATAAAAGTAAATATAAATAAATAAATACAAATGTAAAATTAAAAAAAGAAATAACTTTTTCCTATAAAAAATGAAAAAAAAAAATAATTACACATATTAGGTATCACCGCGTCCGTAACGACCGTCTCTATGAATATATCACATGATAGACCCCGTCCGATAAACACCATAAAAAAAAAAAAAACTGTGTAAAAAAGCCATTTTTGTCACCTTACATCACAAAAAGTGCAACAGCAAGCGATCAAAAAGGCTTATGACCCCCAAAATAGTACCAATCAAGCCGTTACCCCATCCTGCAAAAAATGATACCCTAATTAAGACAATCGGCCAAAAAATAAAAAATCTATGGCTCTCAGACTATGGAGACACTAAAACATCATTTTTTTGGGGTTTCAGAAATGCTACTATTGTCTAAAACATAAATAAATAAGAAAAAGTATACATATTAGGTATTGCCACGTCCGTAATGATCTGCTCTATAAAACTGTCACATGACCTAACCCCTCAGATAAACGCTGTAAAAATAAATAAATAAAAACTGTTCCAAAACAGCCAATTTTTTGGTCACCTTGCCCCATAAAGTGTAATAATGAATTATCAAAAGCATAGGGGATGGCTATCAGCTGATTGGCTGGCTGCACAGCATTATGGGCCATATCATGTTGGCTTCTCACTTTCACTTTGTAACACATGTATGTGTAAAAATTGCAATTTTCACTTTGCACAATCTGCAGCAAATTAATTTTTGCAAAACAATTGGGTCAAAATGCTTACTACACCCATTGATAAATACTGTGAGGGGTTTATTTTCTAAAATGGGGTCACTTCTTGGAGGTGTCTTTTTATATTTAAAATCAGAGGCTCTGCATTTGTCTGGCAGTTGTTGGCTGTATATATCACCAATCTATGCCTCAAATGCACATGGTTTCAGCCATTTCTGACCCTAGCGCATGTTTAGGCATATTTTACTTTTATTATTTACAAATAGTCAGTGAGACCAAAAGAACCTTCTATTACATGTGCTGATTAGCTACTCACATAAAACGTAGCTTTTATTATGTCTTATACACCTATTGACTAATAAAAAATTAAAAAAAATACCAGCTGTGTCACTTGGTTTCTTTGGAATTATTATTTTTGTAACACTGTTATTGCCACACTGTAGTGTAGTGATTGCAGGGTTGTGACGAGCTGTTTTACAAACTTGCTACTATCATCCTCTTACTCTATCCCTGCGCTACTTGTATTCATCCTTATTGTTCTATCTCTAAAACCTAGTGCACACGCTGTCTAAAAACAGATTAAGCACTGCCACTGAGTAGCTAATAAGCACATGTAATAGAAGGCTCTTTTGGTCTCACGGACCATTTGCAAATAATGAAAGTCAAATGCACATGGTGCTATTTTCTCTTCTGAACCCCATAGCATGCCCAAATAGCAGTGTACAAACACATATGGGGTGTTGCCATATTCAATATAAACTGGGTAACAAATTGTGTGCTCCCTTTTCTCCTGTTACTCCTTGTAAAAATGAAAAATCTAGAACTAAACTAACCACTTTATCACATGTAGGGTGTTTATAAAACCAGCAAGCACTGCATAATACGAGGGCTTGCTTTTCACACTCGCATAAACTAGGCACAACATATTAGGCATGGAAATGGCATACCTGTGTAAAAATTGTGATTTTCACTTTGCACAATCTGCTGTAAATTAATTTTTGCTAAACATTTGTTTGGTCAAAATGCTTACCACACCCCTTGATAAATACAGTGGGAGTTGAGGTTTTTAAAATTGTATCATGTCTTGGGGGTGTTTTCTTACTAAATATTTTTTTTTTTTGTTTCACGGCCAAGGGTTTCTAAATTCTATGAAACACCCATTGGGTTGCATTGCTCAGTTCACCCCTTGAAAAATTCATTGGGGGTTTAGTTTCCAAAATAGCGTCACTATTTTAGGGGTTTCTACTGTAGCGGTACCTCAAGATCTCTTCAAATGTGCCATGGTGCCCGAAAACCATTCCAGCAAAATCTGCCCTCCAAAGGTATACTGCACTTTCCTTTCTGAGTCCTGTGGCGCACCAATACAACCACATATGGGGTGTTGCCATATTCAGTAGAAGATGTGTAACAAATTGGGAGGTCTTTTTACTCATGTTATCTTTGTGAAAATAAAAAATCTGGGGCTAAAGCAACATTTTATTGAAAAAATAAAAATGTTTTAATTTTCATAGCGAAATATTTCTAAATTTTATGGCATGCCTGTGAGATCAAAACACTCACTACACCTTTCAATAAATTCCTTGAGGAGTGTAGTTTGCAAGGGGTCACTTTTTGGGGTTTTCCACTCTATGGATACCACAGCATTTCCTGCCCTCTAAAGTCAATGGAGCTCATTCCTTTCTGACTTTCTGATCCCTGCTGTGTACCCAAACAGCAGTTTCGACCCCACATGGGGTGTTTCCATGTTCAGAAAATGCTTAACAGAATTTTGGGAGCTTTTTTCTCTTGTTACCCCTTGTGAAAACGGGGATCTTATGAAACATTTTATTGGAATTAAATTTTAAATTTTCACAGGCAAGTGTTTCAAAATTCTATGAAATGCCTGTGGCGTCAAAGCGGTCACTATACCCCTCAATAAATTATTTGAGAGGTTTAGTTCCCAAAATGGGGTCACTTATAAGGGTCTTCTACTGTAGGAGTACCTTAGGCTTTCTTCAAGCGAAATCTGCTCTCCAAAAACCATATGGTGCTCTTTCTGAGCCCTACAGTGCACCCATGCATTGTTTTGCTGTTACCCCTTGCTGTTTTGCTGGAAAAATTTAATTCAAATGGAAAATCTGCAACAACAAAAAATGTTTAATTTAAAAATTTCACCTCCATGTTCCTTTAATTCCTGTGAAACATCTAAAGGGTTAATACAGTTTGTAAAATCAGTTTTTAATAATTTGAGGGGAGTAGGTTCTAAATTTCTACAAACTAAAGGGACTTCATAGCTGAATTAGTCCTTAAAAAGTGGTATGAAAATTTCTTTAAAAATTCTAAGCCTTCTAACATCCTAAAAATAAAATGACTAGTGATGAGCAAGAACCAAAGTATTCACGTGTTCAGCCCGAACACATTGCAATATTCGTGCGCTTGTCCGAGCACTCGAGTATAATGGAAGTTGTGATGGACTGAACCATCACTGGGGCTGCTGGAGAAGCCTGAGGGCTAGCCTCCTTCCTATGACTATGGACCCAGAACTATGGAGACCCCCTCAGACCTTTTGGGGTTACAAGGAACTATGGACCCTGATTTATGTGTGGAATTTATATGACACATATTTCCTATTGCCCATTAAAGGTGCAGGGTGTGAATTCAGCAACAACAAAAGGGGTTAACTCTGCACTGAGACTCCCACTGATTGTGTTAGTGATGGGATTAAGATAGCTGACTCTAGGAGCAGCCGACTCCTAGATGAGTAGATCACCCTATGATACACTCAGGAGATAATCCCATCACATGTGTCTCCTCTCTCCCTATTCTTTCATTATGCAGTGGGGGAGGGGAGATGTCTGTTTGCATGTTGTTCATGGTTGATTGCGTTATGTTGTTAGACTTCTTGAACTGTATATATATTGAGTTGGTCTTCAATAAAGTGAGTTCCTTTTTTACCTTCAACATAGAGCCTCGTCTCATGTGTGTGGGGATTGCTATACGCTGTATAGTCCCCTGGCTATAACCCCTAGCCCTTGTAAGAGCTGTTCCTGTTCCTTGTTCCTGTGGTGGTTACGTGTATAGTGGAGTGCTTGGAGCCCTCTGGAAGCACTAGGATCATCCATCAACGGAGGTACCCAGTCAGGGAGATCCGTTACAGAAGTCAATGGGAGACAACCAGGCACCCCCTGCTCGGAAGAGGGGAGGGTGCCTGGTCCATTGGAAAAGGACAGAAAGTGACAGAAACACCACCGAAATGGATCGGGAACAGCATGGGGACGATGTCTGTATGCATCTTGAACTCCCAGGGGAACCATTTTGTCCGCATTGTACCCCACTTTTACAGACTGACCAAAATACGCACAAAACCGCCAAAAAAAAAATCTATGTTACGGTAAAAATTGTTAGGAAACATTCTTTCCTGTATATTAAATTGTATATAAAGTGCAAGTGCTGCAAAAAATTACAAGCAAGAGGCTCGCCGAAACAGCCTGTAAATCACATAAAGGAGGGCGTCATTCACATTGTGTTACAATTGTTCAGGTAGTGGTACTCCTACACTCATAAAGCCTATGCACTAAGTGAAAGGGCTGCCAAAAATTACAAGGAACCGGCACTCCAATACACCCTTTGTTACACATAAAGGAGAGCATCATACACACCCTTGAAAAATTATCATTGATGGCCTGCTGGTGACCCTCAAAAACATTAGGCACAATGGCCTGCTGATCTGACCATTTAAGGCTACTTTCACACTTGCGTTAGGAGCGGATCCGTCTGGTGTCTGTACAGACGGATCCGCTCCTATAATGCAAACGCTTGCATCCGTTCAGAACGGATCCGTCTGCATAACTGTTTTTTTCAGATCTGATTTTTCACTTCGTGGTTCCACTTGTGAGTTCCGTTTGAAGGCTCTCACAAGCGGCCCCGAACGGATCCGTACAGCCCCAATGCATTCTGAGTGGATGCGGATCCGCTCAGAATGCATCAGTTTGGCACCGTTTGGCCTCCGTTCCGCTCAGCAGGCGGACACCCGAACGCAGCTTGCAGCGTTTTCGTGTCCGCCTGGCCGTGCGGAGCCAAACGGATCCGTCCAGACTTACAATGCAAGTCAATAGGGACGGATCCGTTTGACGTTGACACAATATGGTGCAATTGCAAACGGATCCGTCCCCCATTGACTTTCAATGTAAAGTCAGGAGTCCCTATTAATATACCATCGGATCAGAGTTTTCTCCAATCCGATGGTATATTTTAACTTGAAGCGTCCCCATCACCATGGAAACGCCTCTATGTTAGAATATACCATCGGATTTGAGTTAGATCGTGCGGCCCCCCCCCCTCCCCCCCTCCTGTTTTTAACTCATTGGTGGCCAGATCGGAGAAAACTCCGATCCGATGGTATATTAATAGGGACTCCTGACTTTACATTGAAAGTCAATGGGGGACGGATCCGTTTGCAATTGCACCATATTGTGTCAACGTCAAATGGATCCGTCCCCATTGACTTGCATTGTAAGTCTGGACGGATCCGTTTGGCTCCGCACGGCCAGGCGGACACGAAAACGCTGCAAGCTGCGTTCGGGTGTCCGCCTGCTGAGCGGAACGGAGGCCAAACGGTGCCAAACTGATGCATTCTGAGCGGATCCGCATCCACTCAGAATGCATTGGGGCTGTACGGATCCGTTCGGGGCCGCTTGTGAGAGCCTTCAAACGGAACTCACAAGCGGAACCCCGAACGCAAGTGTGAAAGTAGCCTAAAACATTATGGCCGGTGGCCCTCTGCCGATTTGGTGACTCTAGTTAACCTGGAATCGATGGCAGATCCCCATGACAGAAACAATCCATTTGGATGTCTGGCCTATCAACTGTCCATGTAATAGTCAGCTCAAAACAATTGTAAACTATGGGTAACGGGGAATCAGTGTTTGATTCCAGAGAGGTAGCCTGACAAATATCTACCACATCCAAGGAAGGCAAGCGGGGGGGCGCGCAAATTTCTCCTGACTCTGGGAGGTATTGACGATAAATAGCAATACAGGACTCTTAAGACGCCCTATTATTGGAATTAACAATAAAAAATTACAGAGAATGTCACTGCGGTATTTTACATAGTAACATAGTAACATAGTACATAAGGCCGAAAAAAGACATTTGTCCATCCAGTTCGGCCTGTCATCCTACAAGTTGATCCAGAGGAAGGCAAAAAAAAAAAACCCTGTGAGGTAGAAGCCAATTTTCCTCACTTTAGGGGAATAAAAAATTCCTTCCCGACTCCAATCAGGCAATCAGAATAACTCCCTGGATCAACGACCCCTCTCTAGTAGCTATAGCCTGTAATATTATTACACTCCAGAAATACATCCAGGCCCCTCTTGAATTCCTTTATTGTACTCACCATCACCACCTCCTCAGGCAGAGAGTTCCATAGTCTCACTGCTCTTACCGTAAAGAATCCTTTTCTATGTTTGTGTACAAACCTTCTTTCCTCCAGACGCAGAGGATGTCCCCTCGTCACAGTCACAGTCCTGGGGATAAATAGATGATGGGATAGATCTCTGTACTGCCCCCTGATATATTTATACATAGTAATTAGATCTCCCCTCAGTCGTCTTTTTTCTAACGTGAATAACCCTAATTTTGATAATCTTTCAGGGTACTGTAGTTGCCCCATTCCAGTTATTACTTTAGTTGCCCTCCTCTGAACCCTCTCTAGCTCTGCTATGTCTGCCTTGTTTACAGGAGCCCAGAACTGTACACAGTACTCCATGTGTGGTCTGACCAGTGATTTGTAAAGTGGTAGGACTATGTTCATATCACGGGAATCTATGCCCCTTTTGATGCAACCCATTATCTTATTGGCCTTGGCAGCCGCTGCCTGACACTGTTTTTTGCAGCTTAGTTTGCTGTTTATTAAAATTCCTAGATCCTTTTCCATGTCAGTGTTACCGAGTGTTTTACCATTTAGTATGTACGGGTAACTTGCATTATTCCTTCCCATGTGCATAACTTTACATTTCTCAGTGTTAAACCTCATCTGCCACTTATCTGCCCAAGCCTCCAATCTATCCAGATCCCTCTGTAGTAGTATACTGTCCTCTTCAGTGTTAATTACTTTACACAGTTTAGTGTCATCTGCGAAAATTGATATTTTACTATGCAAGCCTTCTACAAGATCATTAATAAATATATTGAAGAGAATAGGGCCCAATACTGACCCCTGAGGTACTCCACTAGTGACAGTGACCCAATCTGAGTATGTACCGTTAATAACCACCCTCTGTTTTCTATCATTGAGCCAGTTACTTACCCACTTACAGACGTTTTCTCCGAGTCCGAGCATTCTCATTTTATATACTAACCTTTTATGAGGTACAGTGTCAAATGCTTTGGAGAAGTCCAGATACACGACATCCATTGATTCGCCGCTGTCAAGTCTAGTACTTACCTCCTCATAGAAACTGATTAAATTAGTTTGACATGACCGATCCCTCACGAAGCCATGCTGATATGGCGTTATTTGCTTATTTCCCATAAGATGCTCTAACATAGCATCTCTCAGAAAACCTTCAAACAGTTTACCCACAACAGATGTTAAACTTACCGGCCTATAGTTTCCAGGCTCTGTTTTTGGACCCTTTTTGAATATTGGCACCACATTTGCCATGCGCCAATCCTGTGGGACATTCCCTGTCAGTACAGAGTCCGCAAATATCAGAAATAAGGGTCTGGCTATGACATTACTTAATTCCCTTAGGATACGGGGGTGTATGCCATCCGGTCCTGGCGATTTGTCTATTTTGATTTTTTTAAGTCGCTGTTGTACTTCTGCCTGGGTCAGACAGGACACATTTAATGGCGAATTTATTTCAGCATTCAGCATTTCATCTGACAGTTTATTTTCCTCAGTGAATACATTGGAGAAAAAAATATTTAACAGCTTTGCTTTCTCCTCGTCGCTCTCTGCGACTCCCCCCTCATTACTCTTTAAAGGGCCGACACCTTCAGATTTATACTTTTTAACATTTATATAATTGAAGAACATTTTAGGGTTAGTTTTACTCTGTTTGGCAATTAATCTCTCGGTCTCTAATTTGGCCGCTTTTATTTGTTTTTTACATGTTCTGTTTTTTTCCTTATAGTTTTTCAGTGCTTCCGTGCTACCCTCCTGTTTTAGGGTTTTATATGCTTTCTTTTTGTCATTTATTGCTTTCTTTACAGTTCTGTTTATCCACATTGGTTTCTTTTTGTTCCTTAACCTTTTATTCCCATACGGTATGTACCTCTCACAATGAGATTTTAGGATGTTTTTAAAGATATCCCATTTTTTGGCTGTATTTTTATTTTTGAGGACTTTGTCCCAGTTAGTTAGGCCTATGGCCTCTCTTAGTTGGCTAAATTTAGCTTTTTTGAAGTTTGGTATTTTTGTTTCTCCCTGTAGAAACGCTCTTTTGAATGATAATTGGAAGGTTATTACTTTATGGTCACTATTTCCCAGGTGTCCCCCAACCTGCACATCTGTTGTTCTGTCAGGTCTATTGGTTAATATTAAGTCCAGTATGGCCGTCCCTCTAGTCGGGTCCTGAACCAGTTGGGAGAGATAATGGTCTTTGGTTATTGCCAAGAATCTGTTTCCTTTATGAGATATACAAGTTTCAGTTTCCCAGTCTATATCTGGGTAGTTGAAGTCCCCCATAATAACCACCTCATTATGATTTGCCGCCTCGTCTATCTCGTTTAGTAGTAGATTTTCTGTGGACTCTGGTATATTAGGTGGTTTATAGTAGACTCCTATTAGTAATTTATTGTTGTTTTTAGCTCCATGTATCTCTACCCACAGTGACTCCACATGTTCATGTCCCTCACTTATATCTTCACGGAGTGTGGGCTTTAGACAAGATTTTACATAAAGGCAGACCCCTCCACCTCTCCGGTTTTGACGATCCTTTCTGAACAGACTGTAACCTTGTACATTAACTGCCCAGTCATAGCTATCATCCAGCCATGTCTCAGTTATTCCCACTATGTCATAGTCCTCCTCACACATCACTAATTCCAGTTCACCAGTTTTATTAGTCAGACTTCTGGCATTAGTATACATACATATGAGAGGTTTATGTATATTTTTTACCCTACACCTTTCCTTCTGAACTGTTCTTGTCCCTCCTTCCATTTCTCCCCCAGTCCCACTACCTTGCCCCCGGTCTCTATCTGCACTATCTTCCCCTTCTATAGTGTAATTACCCTCCCCCCCAGTCCCTAGTTTAAACACTCCTCCAACCTTCTAGCCATCTTCTTCCCCAACACAGCTGCTCCTTCCCCATTGAGGTGCAGCCCGTCCCTACGATAGAGGCTGTAGCCGACAGCGAAGTCGGCCCAGTTCTCCAGGAACCCAAACCCCTCCATCCTACACCAGTTCTTGAGCCACTTGTTAATTTCCCTAATCTCCCGCTGCCTTTCTTGTGTGGCCCGTGGTACCGGTAGTATTTCGGAAAATACTACCTTTGAGGTCCTTCCCCTAAGCTTTTGCCCTAAATCCCTGAAATCATTTTTAAGGACTCTCCACCTACCCCTAACTTTGTCATTGGTTCCGATATGGACCATGACCGCTGGATCTTCTCCAGCCCCTCCCAGTAATCTGTCAACCCGATCCGCGATATGTCGAACTCTAGCGCCAGGAAGACAGCACACTGTTCGGCGATCACGGTCTTTGTGACAGATTTCCCTATCTGTTCCCCTAATAATTGAGTCTCCCACTACCAGCACCTGTCTGGCCTGCCCTGCTCTCCTGGTCCCCTGCTTACCGGAGCTGACAATCCCCTGACTGGCAGAGGAAGTGTCCGGCTGCGGCAGTGCTGTCCCTGGACTGACATCCCCCTCATCTGCCAAACGTGCAAACTTGTTGGGGTGTGTCAGATCAGGGCTAGCCTCCCTGGCACTCTTCCCTCTACCCCGCTTTCTAAATGTTACCCAGCTAGCTACCTCACTTTCCTCAGCCTCCTCTCTGTCACCCTCTCCCTCATCTACCCCAAAGAGTGCTTGCTCGGTGAGAAGCAAACTTTTTTGCAAATTGTCAATGCCTCTCAGTGTTGCAACTTGCCCATTTAGAGACTCGATTAGCGATTCCAAACGGGTAATTTGCTCACATCTTGAACAAAGAAATTCACCCTGGAACGGCTGTTCCAGGACTGCATACATCATGCAAGATGTGCACTGGACTGCGTTGTCAATTGTGCAACACATACTAAATGGGGATTACACCACAAAAGAAAAAAATACAATACAATATAGTAATAATATACAGGCTAATTGCAGTCCCCCTCCGAAGTCCCTGAATCTAAAGTCACTTAATCTTAAGTCACACTCTTACGCAACCACACTTAATCAACCACGCGTCGCGGTCAAACTCGCGTTATATATCTGCTTATATTAATATAAATGCAGCTCACTGCACCAGCCTGGTTTGCTTCCCCTCTGGAATCAAAAAAATTTTGGATAAGGAAACGTTATACAGGAGAGGCCCTGCTGCCGCTTTGTTGACTCTAGTTAACTTCTGCCTGATCGCACGTCCACGATTCATTTTAATATCTTCCCTATCAACTTTCGATGTTCTTTTATGCGCCTACAATGGTGATCACGAGTGAAGGTGAATCATTGTTCGATTTCGGAGAGGGCGCCTGAGAAATGAATAGGGCTACCATTTCAAAGCAAGGCAGCATGAGTTGCGGGCCTGCTGTTGAGCTGACCCTGTAAAAGATTTTAGGTTTGGGCCTGCTCGTGAGATGACCCTGTATACATTTTTAGGTTTAGGCCTGCAGGTGGCCTGACCCTGTAAAAGATTTTGGGTTTGGGCCTGCAGGTGAGCTGACCCTGTAAAATATTTTAGATTTGGCCCTGCAGGTGAGCTGACCCATTTTAAGATTTGATTTTCGGTCCTGCTGGTGAGCTGCGGTGGAACCGACAAACCCAACTTCACTTTGATGGCTGCATTATTCTGCAGGTGCCTATCATGCAGCTCTAAAGATGCCTTTGCCATCTGTATCTTTATAATCAATCTTTGGCCTTAGTCTTGTAAAAGATTTTGGGTTTGGGCTTGCAGGTGAGCTGACCCTGTAAAATATTTTAGATTTGGCCCTGCAGGTGAGGTGACCCATTTTAAGATTAGATTTGCGGTCCTGCTGGTGAGCTGCGGTGGAACCGACAAGCCCAACTTCATTTTTATGGCTGCATTATTCTGCAGGTGCCCGTCATACAGCTTTAAAGATGCCTTTGCCATCTGTATCTTTATAATCAATCTGTGGCCTTAGTCTTTCATCCAGACTCAGTCATTGTGCCACTATGTGTCCTCCTCATCCTGCCATCTCCAGAGCATGTCACCTTGCCACTCATTTTCATCACCATGCTGCTGCTGATGCTGCCTAAAAGGCCTTAGCTTAGACTGATCACCAGGCCCACAATGCAAGTAATTTTTTACACCCACATTTGAAATCAAAAATACATTTTAACTGGGGCTCCACGGTTATTTTGCATATTACTGTTTCCCCGGGAGCTTTTCACTTTGGATTGCTGTGTCGAGACTCTTAAATGAGGCTCCACAGTGTTTTCTGTAGCTGGTCTCCCTAAGATCAGCTATTATTTTGTTTGAGTAGTCTCCAAGGCATTGCTCCCAGTTAGCCAGAATCCTACTCCACACTGATGAGGGGCAACACCCCGAAACAGCTGTCTGTGGATGGATAACTGGCTTAGGTCTTCCCTGTCACGTCCTTAAAGCTTGTAAAAGAGTGGGATCTTGACATAGGGGCCACCTAATATGGTGGATTTGGTGATCTCTGTAATGGGGACACCCCTTTGCTTGGTTTTCATTCCTTTGAGGGATATCTGGCTTTCACTGTGTTGAAGACCCATAACTGGGGCTCCATGGTTAGTTTGCATATTACTGTTTCCCAGGGAGCTTTGCACTTTGGATTGCTGTGTCGAGACTCTTAAATGAGGCTCCACAGTGTTTTCTGTAGTTGGTCTCCCTGAGATCAGCTATTGTTTTGTAAAAATGAACAAGGCCTGGATTTCCCCTGACTTCTCTACTACACCAGATAAGAGTGGCTGAACATAAAGGCAATTTAAATGTGGTGTTTTTAATGTACTGGATATACTATTCACATGCACCTCTGCCACCACAAAAAAGGTTATATGGTTCAATCTTCCTTTTCTCGTCCTTCTTCTCATCATCCATCATATCAACATGCATTTTAGGCAGCCCTCGCTCATAATGATTTGTAGGGTCAGCTCATCTGCAGGCCCTCACATATGATTGGTAGGGTCAGATCACCTGCAGCCCCTCACATACGATTGGTAGGGTCAGCTCACCTGCAGGCCCTCACATATGATTGGTAGGGTCAGCTCACCTGCAGGCCCTCACATATGATTGGTAGGGTCAGCTCACCTGCAGGCCCTCACATATGATTGGTAGGGTCAGCTCACCTGCAGGCCCTCACATATGATTGGTAGGGTCAGCTCACCTGCAGGCCCTCACATATGATTGGTAGGGTCAGCTCACCTGCAGGCCCTCACATATAATGTTTTAGAAGGTCAGCTCACCTGCAGGCCATCACATATAATGTTTTGGAAGGTCAGCTCACCTGCAGGCCCTCACATATAATAAGTTTTTAGGGTCAGCTCACCTGCAGACCTGCACATATAATGATTTGTAGGGACAGATCACCTGCAGGCCCTCACATATAATGTTTTAGAGGGTCAGTTGACCGGAAGGGACTAGAAAAGAATATTTTTTAAGGTTAGCTGACCGGAAGGCCATTTCAAATAATGTTTTTGAGTGTTAGAGCACCTGTAGGCCCTCTGCTACATTATTTTACTCAGTTTCATTGCGCACAGGACCTGGGCCTCTGCGTGCACCATCAGCAACAAGGCCACTTACACGGCCCGTACATGCCGCCTTCATAATATCAAATGTTATATAAGCTTCAAAGTATGTCACACGTACAGTAGCGTAGGATTTGTAAGTGTATGTGCAAATAAATAAAAATAGCTATTTGGGATGCGCGCACATTACACTGGAGATGTAGCACTGATAATGTCACAGACTAGCATACATTGTGTATGGATAAAGTAGAGTATATGTCATTGATATGGATCAAACGCACACACAGTAGATATGGCACAAATTAATTAAATTAGCGCTGCAGACACTGTTTTCTGATGTAGTACAGTATTGGTCACAGAAAGACAAACACTATGAACTATAACATTAAGCCCAGATTTGTAAAATTTGACCTAAAGAAACCCGTTTCAGATGGCGTACTGTATATGTCACAGAAAATAACACACTATGGACACTAGATTAGGCCCATATTTGTTAAATTATACCTAAAGAAACCCTTTTCGGATGGAGTACTGTATATGTCACGGATGTGTATTAAACGCACACACTATAGACAATAAATGTGGAGCTGATTATTTGAATTTACGCAAAAAAAAACAGTCTGCGGATGATGTACAATATATGTCAGTAATAGGTATTAAATAAAAATTTCTTGCTGCTGTCAAACACACACAGTAGTCCTTAAAAGGACTTTGGGGTCTTTAAATAGCTTTTGTTAGCTTTTTTTAAATTGAATTAATATTTGCACCATACAAACACAAAAAGTGTTGCAGTGCAGATGTGACAATTAACGACAGACACCGTTGACATAAAAATATCCATATCAAATGGATATATTATGGGAAAAAAACATGTTTTCTGTATTTTTTCTTTTTTGTCAAAATCTGGACCTGACAACCACAAAAGGTATTGAATTGCAGATGACTCAATTCAGGGATTACACCATAGACAGCAAAAAATGTGTTAAGATTATGGAAAAAATAATGTTTTCTGTATTTTATTTTTTTAACCTACATAAGGCCCTAACAACCTGCAAATGCTTTGAAATGCAGATTACACAATTAACGCATTACACCGTAGACAGCAAAAATGTGTTCAGATTCTGGGGGGAAAAATCTTTTTTCTGTATTAAAATTTTTGGCCTGGATATGGCCCTGACAACCTTTATTTTTGCCCTGGATAAGGCCCTGACAACCAGCAAATGCTTTGAAATGCAGATCACACAGTTAACGCATTACACCGTAGACAGCAAAAATGTGGTCAGATTCTGGGAAAATATATATATTTTTTTCCCAATATATGGCCCTGCAAACCACAGACGGTGTTCAAATGCAGAGCACTGAGATTAACAGATTAAACCGCAGACAGCAAAAATGTGGTCAGATTCTGGGAAATATATGTAAATTATAAAAAAAAAAAAAAAAAGAAGTGGAACTTTCTAATTGCTGCCAACACACTTAAAAGGACTTTTGGATCTTTGAAACGTCTTTAAAATTTGTAATTTGCGATCAAATTCTCCCTACACTCTCTGTCCCTTCCTAACAGCAGCTCTTCCTAACTCGCAATGAGTCGAGCCCGCGTGACCGGGTGCTATATAGTACCCAATGACGCGTTCCGGCCAGCCAATCACTGTAATGCCAGTAGAAAACATGGCTACTGGCATTACAGTGATGGCAATACTTACCTGCACGTTTATTGGCTGCTTGGCAGGCTCCAAATGTGCGGGGAGGAGACTCGAGCATGGCGCTCGAGCACATGTGGTACTCGACCGAGTACCGCCATGTGCTGAGCATAGCGATGTTCGAGCCGAACAGGTATTCGGCCAAGCATGCTCGCTCATCACTAAAAATGACATTTACAAAAATGATACCAACATAAAGTAGACATATGGTGAATGTTAAGTAATAACTATTTTATGAGGTGTTACTATCCATCTTAAAAAATCTGAGAAATTCTAATTCAGGAAATCATACATTTTTCTAAATTCCCCATAAGTATGGGATTTAAAAAATAAATAAAAATATAGGTAAAATATATTCACTCAATTATACCACTAATATGAAGTACAATATATCATGAGAAAACAAACTCAGAATGGCTTGGATAAGTAAAAGAATTCTAAGGTTATTACATAGGCATAAAGTGAAACAGTATAGCAGAGGCGTGCAGACAAAAAAAGAGAATGAATGTTAATATTTTTAAATACGTTTTAGCACCACAATGTATAGAAAACACATACAGTTAGCTTTCAGAAATACCAGAAATATATTTTGTTTTTGCTGAAAGGAGCACAGTCCCCATTCATCATTTCTTTCTCAGACATTAATTTACAGTCACAGGCAAATCCTTTGTGTAAATTCTTTGTGTCTCGCAGATTAAATGGAAAGGACAATGCATTCATTGCCAACTTGTTCCTGTTTCATGTGCAGATGAATGATGTCTCTGCCTTCACTTCCAATGACCTAAATATTCTACTCTGTGCCCCGTTGTTGTAGTCACTTTTCAGTTTTTTAAGCAAAACTTTTTGCCATACATTTATGCTAGTGTTGGGCAAGCATGCTCAGCCACACACTATTTTGACTCAAGCATCGCGATGCTCGGCACATTGCGGTGTTCAGCCGAACACCGCGTGTGCTCGAGCACGATGCTCGAGTCTCCTCCCCTCACATTTGTTGGCTGCTTTGCAGCCAATAAACGTGCGGGGAAGTACTGGCACTCACTGTAATGCCGTAGCCATGTTGGTTACTGGCATTACAGTGATTGGCTGGCCAGAACGCGTCATCGGGTGCCATATAGCACCCGATGACACGGGGTTCGGCTCAGTCTTAGTCAGGGAGAGCAGCAGCAGAAGGGACAGATAGTGTAGGGACAGGATTTTTTTTTTTTAGACAGGGTTTAGTGTTGAAAGGTGTTAGAGACCCAAAAGTCATTTTAAGGACTATTGTTTTATCTGGCTGCAATATATATTATTAGCGCAACCTGCGCAAAATTGCGAGTAATTATTTTGCCGCTGATGACAGTGACACAATCTCTACTACATCTGTTGTGTTAAATTTGCGCATCCTAAATATCTGTGACATTCAGTGTAATTTTTTCTTAGCTGATGGTGACAGCGACATTACCTGCGCTACATCTCCTGTATAACATTTGCGCATCCTAAATATCTGTGACATTCAGTGTAAATTTTTCTTAGTCGCTGGTGACAGCGACATTACCTACGCTACATCTCCTGTATAACGTTTGCGCACACTAAATATCTGTGACATTTAGTGTAATTTATTTGCGGATAAACTTACAAAACCTGCGCTACTGTACGTGTGACATATTTGCAAGCATATATACCATTTAATATGCTCAAGGCGAGCAGTAAGGGAGGGGGAAGTGGCCGTGCACGCAGAGGCCGTGGCCCTGGGTGCGGTGAAACTGTGGCTTCTGCCAGAGCACAAGAAACACACTCATCCACGATACCTAGCTTCATGTCCCAGTTTGCAGGGTGGTGCAGGGCGGCGCAGGACACCATTCTCGAAGTCAGATCAGTGCGACCAGGTGGTCGGTTGGACTACAGCAGATAATACTTCCAGTCGGTTAAGCACCACCCTGTCTTCCACAAAGTCCAGTCTCAGTAGCCAAGAGTCTGGTCAACAGAATCCTCACCCTGATCCTCCTTCCTCCCACCATCGAGAGTCTTGGCAAACAAGTGATCCCACACTCGGATATTCCGAGGAGCTCTTTTCATCGCCATTCCTTGATTTGAGCCTGTCGCCAAGCCCGCTTGAAGAGGGATATGAGGAGATCTTGATTCCCAAACTCTTGAGCATCCACAATCACAAGAAGATGATGGTGGGGAATGACAATTAGTGTTTCATTAGAGGTTGAGGATGAGGATGAGACATAGTTGTCAGTAAGTGAGGTTCTTGTTAGGTCAACTAGTCAGGAGGATGACCCGAGTAAGGAAGTGGTGGATGATGAAATCACTGAACCAACCTGGGAAGGTAGCAAGCCAAGCAAGGATAGCAGTACAGAGGGGGAGGGATCCACAGCACAGCGACAGGCTGGAAGAGGCAGTGGGGTGGCAAAAGGGAGAACGCAGGCCACACCAAACAGGCCCGCAACTGTTCCCCGAAGTACTCCCTTGTGTCAATCTCCCTTGTCAATGGCTAGGTGTTCCGCAGCCTGGCGCTTTTTGGGAGGAAAGTGCGGACGATAAAAGCATTGTCGTTTGCAACCTGTGCCATACCAAAATGAGCAGGGGCATGAACACTAGCAACCTCACCACCACCAGCATAATCCGCCACATGGCTAATAGGTGGGCCGAACGCCTGGGTCCACAATCAGTGTCTGCAGGTCATACGAATCCCTCCTCTTCCACTGTGTTACGTGCTGGCCAATCCCCTGTCCAAGACGCAGGCCCACCCTGAACCTGGACCTTCGCAAACACTATCAGCTAGCACATCCACTTCTGTGTCCCAGCGTAGCGTACAGATGTCCATACCCCAGGCCTATGAACAAAAGTGCAAATACCCAGCCACCCACCCACAGGCCATAGCACTAAATGTGCACCTTTCCAAATTTTTGGTCCTGGAATTGTTGCCATTTAGGCTTGTGGACACTGAGGCTTTCCGCAGCCTGATGGCAGCAGCCATCGCTCGTTATCAGTCCCCAGTCACTGTATTTTTCCCGGGGGTGTCGTCCCCACCTTACACCAACATGTGTCCTGTAACATCACCCGTGCCCTGACCAACATAGTTATTGGGAAGGTCCACTTAATGACTGACACATGGACAAGTGCTTTTGGTCAGGGATGCTAAATATCCCTGATGGCACACTGGGTGAATGTTGTGGAGGCAGCGAGCGAGTCGTACCCTGGGATGGCACAGGTGCTACCGAGGCCAAGGATTGCGGGCCCTACTTCCATCAGGATTTCCGCCACCACCTACATTAGTGGCTGCAACCCCCCCCCTTCTCCTCCTGCACCTCCTCCTCCACTTCCACCTCTGTATTCTCATCTTGCAGCTCCAGTCAGCCATCAGTCAGTATCTGAAAGCAGTGTAGCACTGAAGTGGGGAAGCGGCAACAGTCCATGCTGAAACTAATTTGCTTAGGTGACAAACAGCACACCGCTGCAGAGCTATGGCAGGGGACAAGGGACCAGACTGAGCTGTGGCTCTCGCCACTCAACCTACAACCAGGCATGGTTGTGTCTGATAATGGTCGTAACTTGGTGGTGGCTTTGGAGCTTGGCAAGCTCACACACATCACATGTCTATCCCACTTGTTATACTTAGTGGTTTAAAACCTACCCCAATTTGCCTGAGCTACTGGTTAAGGTGCGCTGCGTGTGTGCCCATTTCCAAAAGTCAACTACAGCTTCTGCCGGTCTGGCAACGCTGCAGCAGCGCTTGCAATTGCCAGATCACCGACTGTAGTGCGACATGAGCACGCACTGGAACTCCACGTTCCACATGTTGGCCAGGCTTTGTGAGTAGCAGAGGGCAGTAGTGGAATACCAGCTGCAACATGGGCGTCGCCTTTTCAGTCAGCTTCTGCTCTTCACAAGCGATGTGTGGGCATGGATGTCTGACCTCTGTGAGTTTTTACGCAACTTTGAGGCGATGCCACCATTATCAGCATAACCATCCCACTTCTGTGTCTACTGAAACGCTTGCTGCTCACAATGAAGGCGGACGCTTTGCATGTGGAAGAGGTGGAAATGGGGGAAGACAGTACACAGTGTGATAGCCAGACCACCCTCAGTTCGTCTTCTCAGCGCGAATTGGATGATGATGATGAGGAAAAGGAATAAAGCTCACTCTGGCCCCTAGTTCAATGTGAGATGGAAAAGCCCAGCCCTACTAAATTTCACCGGCCAACCATAGATCCAACTTGACATTGGTGCCAAAACACATCCTTTTTAATTGACTTCTCTCTGTCCATCCTATCAGTGTTCGGACTCAGAGCTCTGGCATCACAATGCGCACACCCACATTAGTGTAAGGATGATAATTATTCCTCCTGCTAGCTGACCACTGAGAAATTAATCATTCTCGCTGCCATGATGGTATGGTGCAAAATCAAAAAGAAGGAGAGCAATAACATAGTAAAACTTTACTTTTAATATATTCAAAAAGTTCTCCCATAGCTGGGAGTTAAAATACCCCTTACAAACATAGACAAACAAACAGGTGCAGGACCTAAACAATTGTGCCACATGGAAAACAGTGACACACCAAGCTAGGTGCATACCACCCAGGGCATAAAGACACACAAAACTAGGTGCATACAACCCAGGGCATAAGGTCACTGAGTTCAAGTCCCATAAACAGATGCTGGGATGGTCGGGACGCTATGTAAAAATACGGAATGGTCTTACTGGTTTAGGATGTCGGTAGAGAAGATGGTCACTCCCTGTGGGCTTCTGGGTACCAAATGTCCAAACAGTAGTGCAGGTATCAGGTTCTTAGGTCGTCAGTCTTAGCGGTGGGGAGACCTTAGCGGTGGGAAGACCCTAGTGACCTAACACGGGGTCCGTGCCCCGCAAGGGGTGGCCCCGTCCGGAACCTCACCCTGATCAAGGATCCCTATCAAGCCCTCCACATAGTGTCCAGAGGCTAAACTGAATGCCCGATCAGGGTAATGGAGTAGTACGTGAAATAAGATTGGCCACAATATGTTCGCGTGTGCCAACGCGTTTCATCAAATAAACATATCCGAAGACTGCTGTATATACTAAAAGGGCCCCATGAATCATCAGGGGACACGGGGCTTAGTATTAACCAAATCCTAACTGTCTAACCACCGAAAGAGGGGGGGGGGGTGCATATGGCACAGCCCTGCAAAATAAGGCAAGACAGAATGCTACTGTAGTGAGGCGTATGGCGTTGTTCCACAGTATCACCTGCAAGAGATATACAAACACATGGGTAAACCTGTTAGGAAAAAGATCCCGCATAGCCTACACTATGTGGTGAGTAGAGAGTGGTACTTACAATGCTCCCAGAGAGGCGTATAGCAGATGTCCAGGGTTGTGGGCACTGGGATTCAGTGTCCCACTATCAAGCGTAGGTCTGACAAGCGCTATTTGGCGTGCTGTATTTAAAAGAAGGGGAGGAGAGCCGTCTCCTGTGCGTGCTCATGGAGCGTCGCCGGCCCACGTGACCACGCCACAACACGTGATCAGGTCAACCAAGGTACGGCGCTAGGCTCCAGTGCGCATACAGCTGGACGGCGCCTGGACTGCCAACATCAGGCGCAGCCTCAGTAACGTGTATACGTAATCACGCCACTGAGGCATGTGTACCCATACCTGTCAGCAGAGAAAAATCAAAGCCCGCAGCTACTACACTTCCACCCTAAGATACTGGGGAATATATTAGTAGATGCCCACCAGTTCATAACAAAAGGGGAGACATTATTGGCAGGAGTCAAAACGCGCCTACCAGAGTAGGGAAATAATCTGTAAACCAGACCATAGCAAGTAATAGCAAAGCGATGGACATATATTGCTAGCCCGGAGATATGGTGAGGGGGCTAAGCAGTAATGGGGGGTCATAAAAAGCACCCAAAATGTAACTGTTCATTTAAGCCATAGGGGTGGGAGGTGTTAAGTTTAAAAATCCACCAGCATTCTTTTTGGAGAATGCCTTTATCCCAATCCACCCCCCCCCCCTTGGGATTTTAACGCACTCGATGCCCATAAAGGTGATAGCTGACATGCGGCCCCCATGTGCAGTCAGGACATGTCTTGCTACTGGGGTATCCCTCTCATTACGTATATCCCCAATATGTTCGCTCATCCGCTTACGGAACTCTCTCCTGGTTTTCCCCACATAGCGCTTCCCACACTGACAGGTGAGGAGATAGATTACCCCCACGGTGTGGCAATTAATAAAATGCCGTATAGCGTGGATATTGTCCGCGGAGTCCAACTTAAAGGATTTGCCATGTACCGACCATCTACAGAAACTGCAGCGGCCACATTTGTAGCAGCCTATGGTCATTCTGTCTAGCCATGTCTGTTGTTTTACAGGGGGGCTAAAGTGGCTATGCACAAGTTGGTCTCTTAGATTAGTACCTCTTCTAAAGGTCACTGAGGGATCGGGACTAAGTACCTCAGCCAAATCTAGGTCCATCAGTAGGGTATCCCAATTGCGGCCCAAAATGCCCTTTACTCGGGTTGCTGCTGAATCAAAGGTACCTATGACTCGTATAGTTTTCTGTGAGTCATTCTCAGGACGCATCGTCAGGTGTAAAAGAGCAGTCCGTGTCCATCCCACGGCCCTATGGTAGGCTTGTCTCAGTGTCCTGTCAGGATAGTCGTGTTCACGGAACCGCATTCTCATTTCATCTGTTCGGAACAATTTCATCTAAATCGCACGTATTATCCAAACGGGATTCCCCATTTTAATGGGGTAGGGTGACAGCTGTCCCACATAAGCAGGGAGTTTTTTGCCGTTTGTTTCCGGTAGATGGTGGTCCGCAGCCCACCAACGTCATCCCTAGAAATGGAAATATCCAAGAAAGGAAGGTGGTTCTTCATAATGGTAGAGGTAAATCTAAGATTAATCGCGTTACTATTAAGCTCATGAACCCACTTAGCAAAATCCCCTTTGGTCCCGCTCCACAGAATGAAAATATCATTAATGTAGCGGGACCAAAAGGCGATGTGCTCAGTATACCAACTGGGCACATCCCCGAACACAACTGTCATCTCCCACCAGCCCAGGAGCAAATTAGCGTAGGACAGCGCGCATGAGCTGCCCATAGCGGTGCCCCTGAGCTGGTGGTATGTCCGGCCATCAAATAAGAAAAAATGACTGGTTAGGACAAATTGCAGTAATTCGAGGACAAGGTCGTTGTGTGCGGAGAATTGGCAGCCCCTGGCTTTCAAAAAATGTGCAGACGCTTCCAGGCCCTTGTCGTGGGGGGTCAAAGAGTAAAGTGCCTCGACGTAAATTGACGCCAGGAACCAATCTGGTTCTATACAAATATGCTCCAATTTTGTCAGCAAATCCCCCGTATCCCTAACATAAGATGGCAAAGATTTTACAAACGGACAGAGCAAACGGTCCACATAGATGCCGATGTTTTGTGAGAGACTCAACACCCCTGAGTTGCCTGGGCGTCCCCTGACAGGTAGGGTGTCCTTGTAGACCTTTGGTAAACAATAAAAGGTTGCTACCATTGGATGGGAGGGGTATAGAAACTCAAACTCATCACTGCTGATCAGTTGGTCAGTCTTGGCCCTTGTTAATATCTGTCATAACTCCCTCTGGTATCTCAGGGTCAGGTCATTAGGTAGCACCTTATAGCCCTGTCTGTTGTTAAGGATAGCTAGACACATTTTCTTGTATACCGAAGTGTCCATAATGACGACGTCCCCCCCCCCCCTTTGTCAGAGGGTTTAATGGTTATATTCTTGTCGCCTTCTAATGATTTAAGTGCATGTCTTTCTTCCTTACTGCAATTAAACATAATAAGGGATGAATCAAGAGTAGAGAGTTCGGCGATAGTCTGTTTTACAAAAGCGTTGAAACACGAGACCTCCCCTACCGGAGGCATTTTGGTGCTTTTCTTCTTCAGGTCCGTAAAAGGGCCCTTTCCCTTAGAATTAGTGGGCATAGTGTCCAAATTATACAGAAGGTGGACATCGCCAAGGATCTCCACCGGTATGCCCAGATCGTGAATCTCTTTTTGGTCTTTCAGCTTGAAGTGCTTAGGCCACCTCAGCTTTCTGGCAAACAGGTGGAGATCCTTGGACCAGCAGAACAAATCGAACCTCGTAGTCGGAATGAATGAGAGACCACGTCTAAGTAACTTATTCTCTATTTCAGTCAAGGAACGAGAGGACAGATTGATAACCAATTTGTCGTCAACTAATGTTGTTGCATAGTCGGTGGTTGAGTGTTTCGGCTCCGCAGAGGATAGTGTGTCCCTTGATCTAAAAAAGATGATGAGGACGAGGATGAGGGTGGACAGGGGGAACACATTGTGATTGGTTAGAAAATAGATTTGTGTTGAATCGGCCTCTCCGTCTTCTAGATCTATAACCACCCCGCCCACGACCCCTATTTCTGGGGTATTTATCCCTCTCATTGTCGGAGGCCTCAGTCTCGCTAGAGGAGAGGTCAGTTTTCTGGGCGGTGTCAGGGTTTGTAAGGAACAGATACTGTAGATTTTGTCGTCCTTAAAATCCTGAGAGTCTCTAGTAAATTGCTTATGTTTGCGCTCCTTGAGATGGTACTGGTAGCGCTCTATTGTATTCTACAGTTGGTTCTCCTTGTTATTGAACTCTGCTTCTATATGAAACTTCTTTACTATCTGTATCTGTTCTCATCGACCCGCTTAAAGGTGGCCCTTTCCTCATCCAATAAAAGTTGCATAAACCTTAGGGAACTGTTGGTAGCCTCCCTTTCCCACTTTTTTAGTAGGTCTGAGTTTCTGATGTGGTTTGCTGGGGGTGAGAGAAATGCGGAGGCCCCGGGGCACAATCCCCTGTTTGATGTAATGTTCCAACCCCTGAACCTCCCACCAGGAGCTGATGTGTTCCTTGTAAACCCGCGTAAGTTCTGCAAATACTCTATTCAGGGTAGGAGTGTATTTTTTTTCTGGGTAAAAGTCTGGTCGAAAAAAAACTGTCTTGGCCTCTGTGAGCCAGATTTCCTTATCAAGGCCAGTGGTTAAGAAACCTGCCATGTCCCCAAAGAACCCAAGGGAAAAGAAAACAAATGAACTGTCTCATGAGGGAAGATAAGTGCGTGTACACTTCTCCCTGGATACTGTTTAAAAGTAGTCTAAAAAATCAAAAAGAAGGGGAGCAGTAAAATAGTAAAACTTAACTTTTAATATATTCAAAAAGTACTCCCATAGCCGGGAGTAAAATACCTCTTGCAAACATAGACAAACAAAAAGGTGCAGGACCTAAACAAGTGTGCCACATGGAAAACAGCGACACACCAAGCTAGGTGCATACCACCCAGGGCATAAAGACACACCAACCCCTGGGCTAGCGATATATGTCCATCACTTCGCTATTACTTACTATGGTCTGGTTTACAGATTATTTCCATACTCTGGTAGGTGCATTTTGACTCCTGCCAATAATGTCTCCCCTTTTGTTATGAACTGGTGAGCATCTACTTATGTATCTCCCAGTATCTTAGGGTGGAAGTGTAGTAGCTGCGGGCTTTGATTTTTTTGCCCGTGTGTTTGTATATCTCTTGCAGGTGATACTGTGGAACAACGCCATACGCCTCACTACAGTAGCATTCTGTCTTGCCTTATTTTGCGGGGCTGTGCCATGTGCGCTCCCCCCCCTCCCTTTCGGTGGTTAGACAGTTAGAATTTGGTTAATACTAAGCCCCATATCCCCTGATGATTCATGGGGCCCTTTTAGTATATACAGCAGTCTTCGGATATGTTTATTTGATGAAACGCGTTGGCACACGCGAACATATTGTGGCCAATCTTATTTCACGTACTACTCCATTACCCTGATCAGGCATTCAGTTTAGCCTTTGGACACTCTGTGGAGGGCTTGATAGGGATTCTTGATCAGGGAGGTTCCGGACGGGGCCACCCCTTGCGGGGCACGGACCCCGTGTTAGGTCACTAGGGCTGAATAGGTCAAGTAGGGTGCAATAGGGACAGTTTCTCTATCTCGAGGTCTCCCCACCGCTAAGACTGACGACCTAAGAACCTGATGCCTGCACTACTGTTTGGACATCTGGTACCCAGAAGCCCACAGAGAGTGACCATCTTCTCTACCGACATTCCACACCTTGTGAATAGTGAGGTTCTCAACTAAACCGGTAAGACCATTCCGTGTATTTACATGTCGTCCCAACCGTCCCAGCATCTGTTTATGGGACTTGGACTCAGGGACCTTATGCCCTGGGTTGTATGCACCTAGTTTTGTGTGTCTTTATGCCCAGGGTGGTATGCACCTAGCTTGGTGTGTCGCTGTTTTCCATGTGGCACACTTGTTTAGGTCCTGCACGTGTTTGTTTGTCTATGTTTGCAAGAGGTATTTTAACTCCCGGCTATGGGGGTACTTTTTGAATATATTAAAAGTAAAGTTTTACTATGTTACTGCTCCCCTTTTTGATTTTGTAGACTACTTTTGAGCAGTATCCAGGGAGAAGTGTACACGCACTTATCTTCCCTGGTGAAACAGTTCATTTGTTTTCTTTTCCCATGATGGTATGGTGGCAGTGCTGAGTGCGCTTTCCCACCATTTCAACAAACCAGGATCCATGGTGTACAGTCATAAAATTAAAATCATAAGTAGAGATGAGCGAATTGAAGCTGACAAAGTGGAATTCGATCTGAATTTCAGGAGTTATTTGATTTGCACCAAATCCGAATTTCCTCACGCTTCGTGGTAACGAACCGCAATTTTGGCTGCTGCATCTGTGAGGACTTGGAGAAAAGAACTCTGGGAAGGCGGGATCACCCATAATGCCATTCAAGCAGCCAATCAGCAGCCAGCCAGCCCTGTGATGTCACAGCCCTATAAATAGCCTCAGCCATCTTGGATTCTGCCATTTTCCATTGTACTTAGTGCAGGGAGAGACATCTGCAGGCTCTAGGGACAGTGCTAGAAAAAATGTATTTGTGCTAAACGATTTACAAGTTCAGGGAAAGATTATTCAAGGTGTAGGGAAAGGATAGGGAGGAATAATTCCACAGCATTTATGTGGAATAGGATTCAATAGGGGAGGTTAAAGCCTGGGTAATAGGAACAATCCTATTACACATTTCTGCACTGACTGAGGATCCAAATTGCCATTATACAGCTCTGTAATTCCAGAAAACTGTTCTTGTTATTGGGGTGCAAGTGCTGTTTGATACAGCCATTAATAAGGTTTATTACAAGGAAATATTTAAACGTCTTATTTGCCCTTGTGCGGTGCAGTTATATGTTCTAAAGCATTTTTTGGCTTGTATTAGTGGGGAAAAAAGGGCTTATTAGCCGTTGTATGGTGAAGTGTGAAAATTACAGCCCTTTTTGTTGTGTATTAGTGGCAAAATATATATATATATATTTGCCGTTCAGCGTCGTAGTTATATGTTCTAAAGCCCTTCTTGTTGTGTATTAGTGGCAAAAGTAAAATATATTTGCCGTTCAGCGTTGCAGCTATTTGTTCTAAAGCCTTTTGTGGCCTGTATAAGTGGGTAAAAAAAGTGACTATTTGCCGTTTAGCAGTGCAGTTATGTTATAAAGCCCTTTTTGTCGTGTAATAGTGGCAAAATAAAAACATATTTGCCGTTCAGCGGTGCAGTAATATGTTCTAAAGCCTTTTGTGGAGTGTATGAGTGGAAAAAAGAACAATATATTTGCTGTTCAGTGGTGCAGTTATATATTTAAAAAAAAAAATTACTGACATGCAAGATGCATTTGCGTAGGGGTAACAATAAAGCTATCACTGAACAAAAAAAAATATATATATATAACTTTTATTAATATGCGGATAAAAATAATGAACCCCAAGCTTATATCTAATAAAGGTAGGTATGATAACCTATATCTGATGTCTGTACTGAGGATACAGTATCGTACTGATATCGTACGTAGTGAAATAATACAATCACAGCAAGGGAAAGGGTAACCAGCCTCACATCTGCATTTCTGATAAACCCTGTAAATATATACAAAATAACCAGCAGTTTGATAAAGACTCGCATACAGATGATCTCATGATTTTCGGAGACTCATGGTTACACATCACCAGATTGTCTGTGGGTCTACAGCCAGGAACATGGGGTGGGAAAGATCTTCTTTCCCTAAGTTGTCCCTGCCGGCTATCCCTGCCCTAAAAGCAGAGCACCCGCCCCGAAAAGGTTAAACCCACTTCTCGGTGGCTAAACCCTTAGACCTTGGATATCCCTGCTGAATGAAAAGTCTTGCCGAGGCATTTCCCCAAGTGGAGATATCCAAATGGTTCATCAGGGGACAATGTTTTGTTGATGCAAAGTAGCTGCAAATCAGACACTATGATAAGGGCACTAAGATGAAAAGGACCACACCAGTGATTGAGAATGTTTCCTTTTAAAAGCCGTGCGTCTGACGTTACTTCCAGTCATGTGATCAGACAGAAATTCACAATGATCTATAGTATAATTATAATTCACTGTTTAAAATCATACATACTTGGATTCATAAGGAGATCGATGCTACTGGTAGTTCTAATCACATTATGCTTTATAATACAAGCCGGTCTGGGCGGAAACACGTCACTCAGGCGCCATAGGAGCGCATCAGGGAAGCGCCGACATGCGGTGGAACGCATGATGCGTTCCAAAAACCGGAAGTTAGATACCTAGAGCCGGATATGCCTCTTTAGAGTAGCGCAGATGCCATAGAGCGCTGCCATAGTTACATGACGCTACTCTTGTGCTATGATAATTCTTCCCACTAAAACGCTCCTTAATTCAAAGGAATCAATCACTAGCAGGCTAACTTATGGTGCCCATGGGGAATGTGGAAAGGGACAAACTATATTAATGAAATTCCTGGTTTATCACACCATAGATAAGGTGATCCAAGGTGTCCCTATATAATAGTGTACATTTAGTTGGCCATTTTTTTGGCTATGGTATACAGGCAGAATTTTAGTCTGTACACTGACTTGGTGCCCAGATACTTTTTTATATATAATCAAGACACTGTTATTTATACCGTATAGGCTACATGAAGCAGGAGTAGGAGATCTGTTCATTGAGACCCATTGGATTCACAGTTTTTAACCGATGAATCCACTGGGCCTCTTTACGAAGTATCATTTTATCCCAATCCCCGCCTCTAGGGGATTTTCTACCACCTCAATAACCTGAAACCGTAGGGCACTAGCATCACCAGAATAATATTCCAGGACGTGCCTAGCTACCGGTTTGTCTCTCCGATGTTTTACATCTCCAATATGGTCTCCCACCCGTCTTCTCAGTTCCTTTTTTGTTTTACCCACATAATTAAGTGGGCAGGGGCAGGTACATAGATAGACAACTCCCTCAATTTTGCAGTTGGCAAAGTCTCTCATAACGTAACTTGTTCCGGTGGAGACGCTGCAGAAATTATTTGACTTCAAGATGAGTGGACATCAAATACAGTCATTTCCACATCTAAAAGATCCACAGACTTTCCGACTGAGCCAATTACCGCTCTGAGGTGGTGCTTTGTAGTGGCTATGAATTAACCTATCCCTAAGTGATCTACCCCTTCTATATGTTATCATTGGTCTTGGGGGCAAAAACTCCTTTAAATCCGAGTCAGATAGTAAAATACCCCAAAATCTCCTCAATATACCCATAATTTTCTGATTCTGGACATCATATGTGCCAATGATTCTCATGATGTTTGTCTCAGGGCCGGGCTGTTCACGTGGGGACAGTAAGGATTGTGTATCCCTATGGAAAGAGAATTAAAAAGCCTCCTTTAGGACCTCGGAGGGATAGCCCCATTGGATAAATCTGTTCTGCATATCCTTAGCCTGCTCCCTAAATGATTCTATAGAAGAGCAGTTCCTCCGTGTCCTCAGATATTGTCTTTTGGGGATCCCTTTCCTTAGACTCCTGGGATGGTAGCTGTCCCACCGTAAAAGACTATTTGTAGAAGTGTGTTTACGATATGTGGTGGTATGTAGTTCCCCATTGGCCTTAGATATACGGATATCAAGAAAGGCAATATTTTGTGGTTCAATTTCAAATGTAAAACTAAGACCAATGGAGTTTCTATTTAGACATTGGACAAAGGTTTTAAAAAGGTCCATGTTACCATCCCAGAGAATCAGGATTTTGTCGATATAACGACCCCATAGAAACATAGAAACATAGAATGTGTCGGCAGATTAGAACCATTTGGCCCATCTAGTCTGCCCAATATATCTGAATCCTATGAATAGTCCCTGGCCCTATCTTATATGAAGGATAGCCTTATGCCTATCCCATGCATGCTTAAACTCCTTCACTGTATTTGCAGCTACCACTTCTGCAGGAAGGCTATTCCATGCATCCACTACTCTCTCAGTAAAGTAATACTTCCTTATATTACTTTTAAACCTTTGCCCCTCTAATTTAAAACTGTGTCCTCTTGTGGTAGTTTTTCTTCTTTTAAATATGCTCTCCTCCTTTACCGAGTTGATTCCCTTTATGTATTTAAAAGTTTCTATCATATCCCCACTGTCTCTTCTTTCTTCCAAGCTATACATGTTAAGGTCCTTTAACCTTTCCTGGTAAGTTTTATCCTGCAATCCATGTACTAGTTTAGTAGCTCTTCTCTGAACTCTCTCTAGAGTATCTATATCCTTCTGGAGATATGGCCTCCAGTACTGCGCACAATACTCCAAGTGAGGTCTCACCAGTGTTCTGTACAGCGGCATAAGCACTTCACTTTTTCTACTGCTTATACCTCTCCCTATACATCCAAGCATTCTGCTGGCATTTCGTGCTGCCCTATTACATTGTCTTCCCACCTTTAAGTCTTCTGAAATAATTACTCCTAAATACCTTTCCTCAGATATTGAGGTCAGGACTGTGTCAAATATTCTATATTCTGCCCTTGGGTTTTTATGCCCCAGGTGCATTATCTTGCACTTATCCACATTAAATTTCAGTTGCCAGAGTTCTGACCATTCTTCTAGTTTTCCTAAATCCTTTTCCATTTGGCGTTTCCCTCCAGGAACATCAACCCTGTTACATATCTTTGTGTCATCAGCAAAAAGACAAACCTTACCATCGAGGCCTTTTGCAATATCACTTATGAAGATATTAAACAAAATTGGTCCCAGTACAGATCCCTGTGGAACCCCACTGGTAACATGACCTTGTTTTGAATGTTCTCCATTGACTACAACCCTCTGCTGTCTGTCACTCAGCCACTGCCTAATCCACTCAACAATATGGGAGTCCATGCTCAATGACTGCAGTTTATTGATAAGTCTTCTATGTGGGACAGTGTCAAAAGCCTTACTAAAATCTAGATATGCGATGTCTACTGCACCTCCACCGTCTAGACAATATGCAACGTAAATTCACTAGTCTCATCTGAGAATACCATCGTATCCTCCCACCAGCCCAGGAGCAGGTTGGCATAACTGGGGGCACAGGGGCTCCCCATCGCCGTGCCCCTGAGCTGGTGGTAGTATCGGGATTCAAACAGAAAATAGTTGTGTGTTAATATAAATTGTAGGGCTTCCACAACAAATGAGTTGTGTGCACCAAGTATCTGGGCACCAAGTCAGTGTACAGACTAAAATCCTGCCTGTATACCATAGCCAAAAAAATGGCCAACTAAATGTACACTATTATATAGGGAGACCTTGGATCACCTTATCTATGGTGTGATAAACCAGGAATTTCATTAATATAGTTTGTCCCTTTCCACAATCCCCATGGGCACCATAAGTTAGCCTGCTAGTGATTGATTCCTTTGAATTAAGGAGCGTTTTAGTGGGAAGAATTATCATAGCACAAGAGTAGCGTCATGTAACTATGGCAGCGCTCTATGGCATCTGCGCTACTCTAAAGAGGCATATCCGACTCTAGGTATCTAACTTCTGGTTTTTGTAACGCATCGTGCGTTCCACCTCATGTCGGCACTTCCCTGATGCGCTCCTATGGCGCCTGAGTGACGTGTTTCCGACCAGACCGGCTTGTATTATAAAGCATATGTGATAGAACTACCAGTAGCATCGATCTCCTTATGAATCCAAGTATGTATGATTTTAAACAGTGAATTATAATTATACTATAGATCATTGTGAATTTCTGTCTGATCACATGACTGGAAGTGACGTCAGACGCACGGCTTTTAAAAGGAAACATTCTCAATCACTGGTGTGGTCCTTTTCATCTTAGTGCCCTTATCATAGTGTCTGATTTGCAGCTACTTTGTATCAACAAAACGTTGTCCCCTGATGAACCATTTGGATATCTCCACTTGGGGAAACGCGTCGGGAAGACTTTTCATTCAGCAGGGATATCCAGGGCGTCTGAGGGTTTAGCCACCGAGAAGTGGGTTCACCGCTTTCGGGGCGGGTGCTCTGCTTTTAGGGCAGGGATAGCCGGCAGGGACAACTTAGGGAAAGAAGATCTTCCCCACCCCATGTTCCTGGCTGTAGACCCACAGACAATCTGGTGATGTGTAACCATGAGTCTCCGAAAATCATGAGATCATCTGTATGCAAGTAACCGTGAGTCTTTATCAAACAACTGCAGGTTATTTTGTATATATTTATAGGGTTTATCAGAGATGCAGATGTGAGGCTGGTTACCCTTTCCCTTGCTGTGATTGTATTATTTCACTGTACTGATACTGTATCCTCAGTACAGACATCAGATATAGGTCATCATACCTACCTTTATTAGATATAAGCTTGGGGTTCATTATTTTTATCCGCATATTATTAAAAGTTACATTTATTTTAATTTTTTATATATTCTAAAGCCTTTTGTGGTGTGTGTGTGTATAACTGGAAAAAATGAAGGGACTATTTGCAGTTCAGCGGTGCAGTTATGTTATAAAGCTCTTTGTCGTGTAATAGTGGCAAAATTAAAATAACATATATTTGCCGTTCAGCGGTGCATTTATATGTTCTAAAGCCTTTTGTGGAGTGTATAAGTGGGAAAAAAGGAAAATATATTTGACGTTCAGCAGTGCAGTTATATGTTCTAAAGCTTTTTGTTGCGTGCATAAGTGGAAAAAGATAAGGGCATATTTGCCGTTCAGTGGTGCAGTTATATTTTCTAAAGTACCATAAAAGTATTTGCCGTTGTGTAGTGAAGTGAGAAAATTACTGACTTTTTTGGGGTGTTTTTTAATTTCCTATTTTTTATTTTATTTTTTTGGGCATTAGCAATACTGATGGATTACTGACCAAATGCTGACCGAGTGAAAGCGGATGCTCAACAGACAGGATCCGTTTTTGGGGGTTATTGTTCTGACGGATCAGAAGAAGGGCAAAATAATCAGTGACATCAACACAAACTTACTGTTGACACCCTTTCCACTCTGTCAGGCGGCTCTACATGTATAAGGGTTTAATAGAACAGGTTCTGTAGACATCTATGTGGAATCAGGGGACGACAGTGTAAAAGAAGTACGCTTTAGCTTGGCGCTAACATCAACCTGTAAGGCTTAGCTCATACTAGAGTTATTTGGTCAGTTTTGGCCCCATGACTGCCCAAATAAGTGAAGTGTGCATGGATTTTAAGAGTGACGCCTGTCATCTGAATGTTATGCTGACTCACAGTATTATTTCACTACCAGAGCAGACTTCCTATGCGTGTTTGTATGCAGCCTGCCCTGCACTTCAGCATGTCTACTGACTACGACTATTGCCTGTCACCTTGGTGCCTCACACCAATATTTCTGACCCGCTTGGGTCAGCTCCCTACTACACCAGAACAAAGTCAATAGGTAGTGGCCTGGTGGCTTCCCTGCAGTGAAGACCAGATCCATGTATAAGGGTTACAGGGTAAAAACCAGGCGACTGCCAGGATAATGCCCTTAGAATTAGCCCAAAGTCAAACTGGTTAATTGATAGAGTGGATTCACACAGACTGACCTGACTTTACAGGCTATACCACCCTGGCCTGGAATACAGCTACATTTTATGTCACAGGAGACAGATATTTAATTTGATGCTCCTAAAAAAATATTTTATATAACTCCCTGAATATACAGGAATTTATAGGTTAATTGGTCAACAATAAAACAGCATGCTAAAAAACTATTCACAACAACATTAGGTGAGCAGCCACCTACTGTATGCTGTGTATTCTTTTCTTTTGGTATTGCCCTATTTTGCATTTATTTTCTTTTTTTGCCTTTTTTATGGTGATGAGGGAATATTTGTGTTGTACTGTATATATGTTTTCCTTTTGCAGGTGGGCAGACGACAGGCCTTAGTGTGCTCACTGGGTAAGTGGGTATCTGTGGCACCTCACTAATGAGAGTGAATGTAAGTCAGCCTAGATATGTCCAGGAAGCGCCTGGTGGTAGCTAGGGACAAGGTATGGTTACACAATGTTGCACCACCAAGCTTGTAGGGGCCCATAAACAGAGGATGTTTGGATCCTTTGGGGGTGAGTAGTAACCTGTGGGAGGTGCAGCACCTGGTATATGACCTGGTGAACCTGAGTGGTGATGACTGGAAGCTGGATTTATTGTGACCAGCAATCTTTAATTGATCAGGATTGGTTTCATCAAGCAAGGCCTTAGAGTGAGGTTCTTAAAGTGGATGGTGTTGATGAAGTGTTGATGACTAATAGTCATCTGGGGTGTGATAGCATTCCATGCAGGCCGCATCCTAGACACTGATGGCTGGGTTGTGTTGATGGTCCTTGCAGATTGTAATCTCTTGTGGGTAGGGTCCTCTTCCCTTGTGTACCAGATTGTTAATAGTTTCATGTTTATTGTATTTGTATGTTTTGTATTATGAATGTGTAACCCTCTATTGATGTACATGGCCATGGCATTATTGGTGCTTTCAAATAAATAACAATAATAAAAATAACCATAATAAATAAAAAATAAAGGTCCATTTCAATAGCTTTGAGGAGCCCTCTGCAGCTGTGTGAATAGTCAGCCAGGTATGAAAGCCAGTATTGGGGAGAGAGGTTCAGTACTCAAACCTGGTTGTGGCTGTAGTCCAGACCTGGGTAGGATAAGAAACCCTGTTGGTGAACTAGTAAGACTGGTTGCTCTGCAGATCTGATATATGGCCTGCTGGTGCAGTCCTAGATTAGACTGAACTGAGGAGAATTGACAGAAAGGGGAATATTGGGAGCCATTTTAGTGTCTATGTATGCAAGTGAGAGCATGGCATAGACCTGACATGAGGTCTAGTTTGTTTAGAGACATGATTGCCTACTGGACAAATTGTCAATGAATGTGAGTACTCAACCTTTTAAGCCTTTAAGACTCAGGGGACTGTGGTAGACTGGATTGAGAGGCAGAGAACTGTGTATGTCTGACATCTGATCTATGAACAAAGAGCAGACAACAACATCCAAAAATAAATCCACCTTATTTTTTACATTTCTTTTGATTGAACATTTGCTGTGCTAAAAGCATTTGGTGTTATCCTGGGCTGGACAGAACAGAATATACTTCAATTTATCATAAATTGTCTCCAGCTTTGTTGAAAAATAGGATGTTCACTACTGGAGCTAAACAAAGATACAGGCAGTAGGTAGATGCAAAGTGCCCAGCAAATTGAATCTCATCCTTCTCTATATGGGGAGAGGAGAGCAAAACCCTTTCAACCTCCCAGCCTTCCAAAGACAGCAGAAAAACACCTTTGCGACCCTGCAAGGTCAGTTGTAGCAATCCCCTGAGTGCCACTTTTTCATTCGCTAAAACTCAATACCATTAGTCATAAGACAAATCCTTTGTCTATTCTGCAGTATAAAAATTATCCTTTTCAATTTCCATTGTTTCCCGTCAGAAAAACATCAGAAGTGTTCCCGTAATAATGATAATCACAAAACAGAGACCTAAAGCTTCCCTCTGCTCCACTGTTGTTGTAGTCACAATAGATACAAAGTCACCTTTGGGTTTTTAATGAGAGACATGTAATGCAATGTTCTCTCAGCGTGGTGGGAGGTGGAAGCTTTGAAATATTATTACAAATCACCATCCAAGTGAAACAACTCATCCAATTTAATCTGCTTAACTGTAAAAGGAGTCTGTTATACTTCACCATGTGCTGCTCTGTGGGTCACTATTTCATACCAATATCATAAGGCTAGTACAAATGTTCAGGGTGATGCTCCAAATTCATGGTTTATGGAAGTATTTCTGAAAGCACAGTAGTTCACATGCACACAGCAGCCAGCACTGCTACTACAGTGGATTACTCTTTTTGGCTCATTTGCTTCATAAATACGATGGGTCTAAAACTTAATGGCACATTATACAAATTTGGGCACATTTTACAGTCTAGGCCCAATCACATGTAAATTTCCCCTATATTTAGGGGGGAAACACCATTGCAGTTTTTGAGACATATTTTTGCGCCAAAGGTAGAAGGGAATCCATCTGGAAGAAAATGTATTTAGTTTTTACTTTCTATTCCATTTGAATCCACTCCTGGTTTTGATTCAAAAAACCTATTTGTTTTGTTATGGCAAAAACTACAATAATTAACAAACTTCTGTGTGTGAAACCATCCTTCCTTATCAAACAGTATACGGTATGTGTGTGTTTTAGGGGGCTTTTTCATGCATTTTTAAAGTGTGTTCTGGGTTGCTTTTTGTTTTATTTACACATTTCTGTCGCACATTTATTTTCCTATATAGAAACCTATGCAAAAATACCTTAACAATGCTACATTCTAGAAAAAAAATCACCAAAAGTGATAAAAACTTATCACAAAAAACAGACTGGGGCAGATTTACTATTCTTGTAAATAGCATAAACCTAGACAGGCTATCTAGGCATGTTTCAAATTTATCAGAGTGCCTCATGTAGCACGCTAAATTTTGGTGCATGGCTAGACACTTTTATCTAACTTTATCCTAACTATTGGTGGCAGTGTGAGAGTCCTAGTCCCAGAACATCGCCATATTATCTTAAATGCATAATAATTAATAAAAGCTATTAATTGAAAAGCAGCATCAATAAAAAATAAAAATGCACCAAAAAAAAGGCATCCTGGTGACAATACACGCTGGAGCCAAACTGCAGTAACGGCACACAGATTACCACTAATTGCTGTGCTGTTCGTGCAAATGTAAAAAATGGAAAACATAGGTGCTGCACAGCAATTAGTAGTAATCCGGTCACAGTGGATGACATTTATCAAGACTTGTGCTCCCATATGCCAGTCTTGATCAACCTGTGCTGGAGTAAGAAGCTCCTAATTTATGAAGATGCCTCTTTGTAAGGCTAATCTTTGTAAGGCGGGTTTGCATTGGCGTCACGGAATTCCTTTATAGGACTATTTTTCCGTCATGTATAACAGAACCAAATGGAACCATTATTTGTCCCCATAGACATGTATTAGGATGGAGAAAAACGGAATGTCTCTTAAAGGCATTCCGTTTTGCATTCTGTCCTAAAATTCCGTTCTATTCCATTATAACTCTATTGTAACTGAACCTATAACAGAATTCCATAATGCCAATGCGAACCCACCCTAAGTTATTGAAAATCTGTGATAGGATCTGCCCTTTCCTGCTAAGAAGAGTGATGAGAATCTCAGAAAATTATTGCATAAATAGAGTGTGTGCCATAATTTGCAACGCTTTACCACCACAGTATTAAAGTGTACCAGTAACTTAACCAGCATCTGCTTATGTTTGTTGAAAGTACACTTATATCTCTATACAATAGTATATACAACTATCAAAAAAGAGCTCAATCCACTGTGTACCTAACAGATAAACAAGGCAACCTTAAAAAATGGTACACACATGAGATTGTATAACAAAATACCACTCTTTATTAGTATGATCCATTCACTCCAGGGACTCTAGCACCTCATTATTGATATTGCTGGGAGTCTTAGTGTTCGGGCCCCCACCAATCAGATGCTTATCATCTCTCCTGTGGATCAGGTGGGAGAACTCCTTTAAGAACAAAAAAAAGTGGAAACCATAATGGTTATGACTGGTACACAGGAAAAACACCCCATAAACATCTATTCTATAGTAATTAATTAATGTTCCAATAGTAGATTATGATAATCACTACGAAGAGTCAAAAGCTATAATAAAAGTCATCACACTACAAAAAGAATCTCATGGAACCAAACGTTAGAGAGCATGTGCCAAAATAATAAAGTGTATACAGACCAAATTGGCGACTACACCCTGTGTATATTTATGTTTCTGCTTCTTCTAGGGGTTACTAATTAGGGGCTCATTAATTTCATTGTTTATTGCACAATACATAGACAAATAGTTAACAATTTAAGGAGTTGATGAATGTTCTTCAATGGATGACACTGACATTGCACTTCTATGATCGATCTGTGGCTCTAAGGTTTGTATAACAGCTGCTAAAATCAATGTGAGAAAAGTCCACACATTTATCTTGATCTAAAGTTAAACTCAGGACATCGGCAGAAAGCAAGTTTGCCCACACCCGATCTCTTCTATTTTTGCTAAAATGTTTCAGATCATCCAGTTAATTTGAAACTAAGATGAAGACAACATAAACACAAGATGAAGCTTAATGACCCACATGAAAAACCTAATAACTGGTTGTGCAACCCTTGAACTGCAATGAAACCTTACCAATAACCGTCTTTTACGGTACATCACTTTGGAGAAATTTTGAGCCCTTCTTCTTTGCAGAATTGTTTTCATTCAGCTGCATTGGAGGATTTTGGAGCATAAACTGCCCGTTTAAGTCCTTGCCACAGTATACCAATGGGATTCAAGTCAGGACTTTAATTTAACCACTCCAAAACCTTTATTTTGTTTATTTTGAGCTATTCATAGGTAGACTTGATTGTGTACTTCAAATCACATTTCTGCTGCATAACTCAACTGCGCTTGAAACATAGAATCATAGAAACAAAGAATGTGTTGGCAGATAAGAACCATTTGGCCCATCTAGTCTGCCCAATATACTGAGTACTATGGATAGCCCCTGGCCCTATCTTATATGAAGGATGGCCTTATGACTTTCCCATGCATGCTTAAACGCCTTCACTGTATTGCAGCTACCACTTCTGCAGGAAGGCTATTCCATACATCCACTACTCTCTCAGTAAAGTAATACTTCCTGATATTACTTTTAAACCTTTGCCCCTCTAATTTAAAACTATGTCCTCTTGTAGCAGTTTTTCTTCTTTTAAATATTCTCTCCTCTTTTACCGTGTTGATTCCCTTTATATATTTAAAAGTTTCTATCATATCGCCTCTATCTCGTCTTTCTTCCAAGCTCTACATGTTAAGGTCCTTTAATCTTTCCTGGTAAGTTTTATCCTGCAATCCATGTACTAGTTTAGTAGCTTTTCTCTGAACTCTCTCCAAAGTATGAATATCCTTCTGTAGATATGGTCTCCAGTACTGAGCACAATACTCCAAATGAGGTCTCACTAATGCTCTGTAGAGCGGCATGAACACCTCTCTCTTTCTACTGGTAATGCCTCTCCCTATACACCCAAGCATTCTGCTAGCATTTCCTGCTGCTCTATGACATTGTCTGCCTACCTTTAAGTCTTCTGAAATAATAACCCCTAAATCCCTTTCCTCAGATACTGAGGTTAGGACTGCATCACTGATTTTATATTCTGCTCTTGGGTTTTTACGCCCCTGGTGCATTATCTTGCACTTATCAACATTACATTTTAGTTGCTAGATTTTTGACCATTCTTCTAGTTTTCCTAAATCCTTTTCCATTTGGTGTATTCCTCCAGAAACTTTAACCCCTTAAGGACTCAGCCCTATTTCACCTTAAGGACCAGGCCATTTTTTGCAAATCTGACCAGTGTCACTTTAAGTGCTGATAACTTTAAAATGCTTTGACTTATCTAGGCCATTCTGAGATAGTTTTTTCGTCACATATTGTACTTCATGACACTGGTAAAATGAAGTAAAAAAAAATCATTTATATTTATAAAAAAATACCAAATTTACCAAAAATTTTTAAAAAATTGCAAATTTCCAAGTTTCAATTTCTCTACTTCTATAATACATAGTAATATCTCCGAAAATAGTTATTAATTTACATTCCCCATATGTCTACTTCATGTTTGGATCATTTTTGGGGATGTTACAAGGCTTAGAAGTTTATTAGCAAATCTTGAAATTTTTCAGAAATTTTCAAAAAAACAATTTTTGGGAACCAGTTAAGGTCTGAAGTCACTTTGCGAGGCTTACATAATAGAAACCACCCAAAAATGACCCCATTCTATAAATATCACCCCTCAAGGTATTCAAAACTGATTTTACAAACTTTGTTAGCCCTTTAGGTGTTCCACAAGAATTAATGGAAAATAGAGATACAATTTCAAAATTTCACTTTTTTGGCAGATTTTCCATTTTAATAATTTTTTTCCAGTTACAAAGCAAGGGTTAACAGCCAAACCAAACTCAATATTTATGGCCCTGATTCTGTAGTTTACAGAAACATCCCATATGTGGTCGTAAACCGCTGTACGGGCACATGGCAGGGCACAGAAAGAAAGGAATGCCATATGGTTTTTGGAAGGCAGGTTTTGCTGGACTGTTTTTTTTTACACCATGTCCCATTTGAAGCCCCCTTGATGCACCCCTAGAGTAGAAATTCCATAAAAGTGACCCCATCTAAGAAACTACACCCCTCAAGGTATTCAAAACTGATTTTACAAACGTCGTTATCCCTTTAGGTGTTCCACATGAATTATTGGAAGATAGAGATACAATTTCAAAATTTCACTTTTTTGGCAGATTTTCCATTTTAATAATTTTTTTCCAGTTACAAAACAAGGGTTAACAGCCAAACTAAACTCAATTTTTATGGCCCTGATTCTGTAGTTTACAGAAACACCCCATATGTGGTCGTAAACCGCTGTACGGGCACACGGCAGGGCGCAGAAGGAAAGGAATGCCATACGGTTTTTGGAAAGGAGGTTTTGCTGGACTGGTTTTTTTGACACCATGTCCCATTTGAAGCCCCCCTGATGCACCCCTAGAGTAGAAACTCCATAAAAGTGACCCCATCTAAGAAACTACACCCGTCAAGGTATTCAAAACTGATTTTACAAACGTCGTTATCCCTTTAGGTGTTCCACAAGAATTATTGGAAAATAGAGATACAATTTCAAAATTTCACTTTTTTGGGCGATTTTCCATTTTAATAATTTTTTTCCGGTTACAAAGCAAGGGTTAACAGCCAAACCAAACTCAATTTTTATGGCCCTGATTCTGTAGTTTTACAGAAACACCCCATATGTGGTCGTAAACCGCTGTACGGGCACACGGCAGGGCGCAGAAGGAAAGGAATGCCATACGGTTTTTGGAAGGCAGGTTTTGCTGGACTGGTTTTTTGACACCATGTCCCATTTGAAGCCCCCCTGATGCAACCCTAGAGTAGAAACTCCATAAAAGTGACCCCATCTAAGAAACTACACCCCTCAAGGTATTCAAAACAGATTTTACAAATGTCGTTAACCCTTTAGGTGTTCCACAAGAGTTATTGGCAAATAGAGATGAAATTTCAGAATTTCAACTTTCTGGAAAATTTTCCATTTTAATCCATTTTTCCCAGTAACAAAGCAAGGGTTAACAGCCAAACAAAACTCAATATTTATGGCCATGATTCTGTAGTTTACAGAAACACCCCATATGTGGTTGTAAACAGCTGTAAGGGCACACGGCAGGGCGCAGAAGGAAAGGAATGCCATACGGTTTTTGGCAGGCAGATTTTGCTGGACTAGTTTTTTTGACACCATGTCCCATTTGAAGCTTCCCTGATGCACCCATAGAGTAGAAACTCCAAAAAAATTGGCCCCATTTTAGAAACTACAGGATAGGTACTAGTTTAGGGTACATATGATTTTTGGCTGCTCTATATTACACTTTTTGTGAGGCAAGATAACAAGAAATAGCTGTTTTGGCACCGTTTTTATTTTTTGTTATTTACAACATTCATCTGACAGGTTAGATCATGTGATATTTTTATAGACCAGATTGTCATGGATGTGGCGATACCTAATATGTATACTTTTTTTTTATTTATGTAAGTTTTACACAATGATTTCATTTTTGAAGCCAAAAAAATCATGTTTTAGTCTGAGAGCCATAATTTTTTCAGTTTCTGGGCGATTACCTTGGGTAGGGTATGATTTTTGCGGGATGAGATGACGGTTTTATTGGCACTATTTTGGGGTGCGTGTGACTTTTTGATCGCTTGCTATTACACTTTTTGTGATGTAAGGTGACAAAAAATGGTTTATTTAGCACAGTTTTTATTTTACATTTTTTACGGTGTTCATCTGAGGGGTTAGGTCATGTGATATTTTTATAGAGCCGGTCGATACGGATGCGGCAATACCTAATATGTATACTTTTTTTTTATTTATGTAAGTTTTACACAATAATATAATTTTAGAAATAAAAAAGAAATCATGTTTTAGTGTCTCAATATTCTGAGAGCCATAGTTTTTTCAGTTTTTGGGCGATTACCTTGGGTAGGGTATTATTTTTGCGGGATGAGATGACGGTTTTATTGGCACTATTTTGGGGTGCGTGTGACTTTTTGATTGCTTGCTATTACACTTTTTGTGATGTAAGGTGACAAAAAATGGTTTATTTAGCACAGTTTTTATTTTTTATTTTTTACGGTGTTCATCTGAGAGGTTAGGTCATGTGATATTTTTATACTGCATACTCTGGGGTGCTGTATACTATAGGGTGCAATACTGCATACTGTGGGGTGCTATATACTATAAGGTGCTGCTATACTGCATACTGTGTGTTTCTGTATACTATAGGGTGCTATACTGCATACTGTGGGGTGCTGTATACTATAGGGTGCAATACTGCATACTGTGGGGTGCTGTATACTATAGGGTGCTATACTGTATACTGTGGGGTGCTGTATACTATAGGGTGCTATACTGCATACTGTGGGGTGCTGTATACTATAGGGTGCTATACTGCATACTGTGGGGTGCTGTATACTATATGGTGCTATATTGCATTCTGTGGGGTGCTGGGGTGCACTGTAATGCTAGGGTGAGCCGAGCCCCGGTCTCCTTCCTGCAGAGCGTTGCCCACTTCCAGCCTGAGCCCAGCTGCCCAGAGCTCTGATTCTGAGCCGCTGGAGTCTTCAGAACTGGAAGTATATTCAGTAATTCACTGCACTCTAACAGGTGTGTGGATTTTTTTTTGTGTGTGTTGTGGTGGAGGGCGTGAATGCATGCTAGGGTGTGGGAAGGTGGGATCCAGGGGGCCCAAGTACATTTTTACCCAGGGTCCAATCAATATTAAAGACGGCCCTGCTCCCAGTGGTTCCTTATTTAAGGTACCACTGCTTGTTTATCATGTAAGTCAGAGTCTGTACCTGAAGACTCTGCCTAAGTTAGATTTGCCTAATCTAATCCCCTGACGAACCAGTCTTTTTTGTTACTGGGAAAACGCTGCGTCAGGATTCTTTTTTGTGCATTTATTTTGTTTAAAGTACTCCCTTTGGTGCAATTAATAGCAACTCTCTCAGGATATGTCATTTATCCTAGATATGTCCTATTGAAGGGTTTTAATAGGTGACTTTCAGACTAGGTAAGAGGACAGGGAACCCCTACCATCAAGGGGTGTCCCTGGGATGAGGACTAGGAAGGGACAAATAGGGAAAGAATAGGAACTCCCGTCATCGTAATTACTGTTTTTTTCTGCTTGTTATATACGTACCTCAGACCATCATCTATGATCTTCGGTGGTTAACATCTTTACCAAGACGTTGATCTCTACAAACCGTGAGTAACATCAATGACATTATCAGTCTTGCTGCTGGAGGTATCAAGTGTATTGCTTAAATGTGCCATAGGACCTACTTGATCTGGGCTTGACCTGAGCTCCAATTTTAAAAGTTATCTATTAAAAGTTATATTTTATATGTGGGAAGGTGTCTAAAGTGAAGTTTATGTTTGATGTAAAAAATGAAAATAGGACATCATACAGCATGTCTCTTTCAAACAGATCTAAAACCAACCCTGTACCTCACATGGAACATGAGAACTCACCATTCATTGCTCCATTTTCTCAGCTTGATTTCTTTCAAGCTGGCAGCTAAGGTGGTGTGTCCTTTCTGCTGCATCCCTTTCCGAGCTTCTAACAGAAAATACTGCGGGTGGCAGTTGAAAGATGGAACTGAGCGTGTGTGTCCACCCAATTTTACAATGGGGGTGGAGAAATAAGGAAAAGAACAAACAACATTTGGTGCTATATACAGTAGTCCAGTAAAGGGTGTATCTGCAAATGGTTTGTAATGCATTGCTACCTGTATGTACTGTCATTAAATGTTACTAGAAAAAATACCTGGCACTGCCTGTTGGTCTGGTTTGTTTACTGGATTTGCTCAAAGAGTACCAGGAGGCCAATCCATTTCCTCATTTTGTTTTTGTTTTTTTGTTTTTCTGAGGAATTGACTAGTAGCCCTCTTGACCCCGGCAGTTACACACTATTTATTTTATCTTTAACTGTCCTCTATAACAGTGACCTCTACAGCTCCTCACCCCCTTAACTATGACATAAACAGTGCCCCGCCCCCTTAACTGGGACCACCAAATCAACTCGCCTCCTTAGCTGTGACCTCCACAGCACCCTTGAACATACCCCTTGAACTTTTTTTTTTCACATTACACCCACGAACTTAAATGTATTTTATTGGCATTTTATGTGACAGACCAACACAAAGTAGTAAGTATGTGTGAAGTAAAAAGAAAATGATAAATGGTTTTCAAAATTTTTAATAAATAAAATTCTGAATGTGTGCATTTGTTTCCATCACCCTGAGTCAATATTTTGTAGGACCGCCTTTTGCTGCAATTAAAGCTGCAAGTCATTTGGGGTATGTCTCTACCAGCTTTGCACATCTAGAGGCTGAAATTGTTGCCCATTCTTCTTAGCAAAATAGGTGTCCAACGGTTCAAGTGTTTGGATGCCTATGTAGGACAGACAAACAGACATGGATTTTTATGATATAGATGAAGTCCCAGCGTGACCTGTAATGTGGTTGGTAAGGACAGGGTTAATCAACCTGTTCCTCCCCTCTTGGCAGAAATGGGCTAGTCTGGTCTAGTCTAGTGAGTGAGGAGGGGGGAAGCAAGTTCATGTGTATGAGTGATGTGTATGACAGTTACTATTTCTGCTACTGGAAGAGCAAGAAAGAGAGAAATATCAACAAGAACTCAGAATCTGCATGACAAAACATATGAGTTAGCAAGGTAACCTATGACCACAGCTCTACAGAATTTGCGGCTTGTGAAGGATTACAGTTAAGACACCCGTGGCACTTAACCCTTTCCTGGATAGACATGCATCACTGCACCGGCCCTGGGAACAACGGCCTGAGAAAAACCATTGTGACATATCCTGTAGTCCAGGGGTCAGCAACCTTTGGAACTCTATCTGCTGTTAAACTACAGTTCCCAGCATGCACACTTGCCTAGCTGTTCTTGTAACTCCCATATAAGTGAATTAAGCATTCTGGGAAATGTAGTTTCAAAAAAGCTGGAGTACCAGAGGTTGCTGATCCCTGCTATAGTCAGAGCCAATAACACTAGCATCCTCTACTCTGGCTTCTCAAGGGCTCACTGCACTATTCATTAAGATTTTATTGAATAATTCAGTGACTATACAAAATTTTAATTATAAGAAATTACAAAAGTATTTGAAGCCAGGTGCTGGTTTCAAAAATGTTAAATATTTTTAAGGGAAAACCCTTTAAATATATTGACCTTTTCATTCACATAGAAATTTCTGTAAAATGTATGTTCTTTTTTCCATATACTTACTAACACAAGAAGAGAAGCTCCTGATTTAATTAAAACTCGAGCTATCTGAAATAATTTGCAGTATTTCTGTGCCTGCCTGAAATATATAATCATTGGACTGGAATTCAAATAGTTCTGAGTGATTTTCTAAAATTACTGAGGTAAACAAAGTGATTTTCAGTGTCTGAACCTTATAATTACAATGAGTACTAAGTACTCCATTACATGAAAAAAGTCAAACGCCCAGCCCCACATCCACTGTCTATCACTGACGCCCCCACTATGTATCTACTGGCAGTTTGCCCCACTCTTTCCTCCCTTTTAAGACTTGTGTGGGAAAGTCCTCCCAAAACATCAAAACAGATGCATTGTGTTGTACACCCACAATTCCTATAGCACAACATATAATAAACAGGGTCAAAGTCTCATACCTCGGAATTGTCCCATATTTATGGTACTTTCTAGGTCATTTCATGCAAGTTTTACATGCATAAGTAAGTTGGAGCTAAAAATAATAAAGTAGCCCTGGCAGAGTCATAGAAGTTATGTTCATGGGTGGCAGATATGTTCAGCATCTGAATGAGATTTGTGTAAATCCATGTAGATAATGCAGAAACAACCCCATTCAGATGTAAGGATGAAAAATTTCTGCAACAATTCTGCTCGATGTGAACATTCCAATTCCTATACAACCTGCTGCCCTTAAGGCCAGATCAAGGTTGGTGGTGGGCCTCTAGGCAAAAGCTTTATTTTATTGCACGTATTGCCAACCAGTTGGCAGCAAATTAATACAGTATATTATGATGCCACATGACAATGTAACCTGCACATTGTTAATTGTATTTCATCAAAATCTCAGAAGGCTGTAATATGTACAAAAAAAGGGTCTTCAGGCTACATGCATCAACATACCATTTCAATACATGCTTTTTAATACAGTCAAAGTTTACACAAAAGTTGACAAAGTTTTTTTTTCCACACAGCCCAGGACAGACGAAACCCTGTAGACAGGGCCAGAACTATTTGTGTTCCTGGAACATGCGCAAACTCCGGGATCCACCTCATTTGGCACCAGAGAAACAAAAAGTTGCAGCCCGGCCACAGCACTTCCTCCACCCTGGGCTGTGGAGGTGATGTTCCTGTCCATAGACCATAAAAGTGCATCACGTGACTGAGAGGCTGATCCATGCAGCATTGTAAAAGAACTTATACATTGATACTTTTTCACACAGGCAAGTTATGATTAATTAAGTGAGTTGATAGGTCCTGCTGGGTCTTAGAAACTCTGTTAATGTTGAAATTTTGCACCTTTATCGCATACGGGTGTATACATCAGGCCTATTCAGTCTGTTTATAGATTGATAAATTTGGCAGAGTATTTGCCAAATGTACCACAAACATTATTTGAACAGACAGTGCATAATACAGTAACTTTTGTTGCTTTTTCTATTTTTTTTAAAAATGATTTTATGTTTTTTATTCAATATCTTAGCATTATCTCATATCTGTGTTATTTTGACATCAAACATTTGTGAATATCAACCAGTAATGAGAGAAGTTCTTGAAAATTCCATTCGGCTGCTTCGCCAAATTTGACCCAAAAATTTGTTTTGCGACTATTTTGTCACAAATCGCATTTCTTTGTAAGTAATGTGTGCAATGACAGGGAGCGGCGAATGTGCCGCTTATCGTCATTGTAACCATCAGATGCTGCGTTTTATAGCTGATCCCAGCATCTGACAGGAATATTCCAGTGTAAAATAAAAAATAACTAAATCATACTTACCCTAATCTATTTGATCGCTTAGAGCTGGCCGACACAATCTTTATTGAAGATCTAGCATGAAATCTCACGCGGCCCGTAATGACATCATCACATTGCCGTTCAGGGAATATCGCTTCGTTACCACAAGGCACTTTGCGGCGAATCGAATTTTCCCTGAAATTCGGATCGAATTCCACCTTGTGGACTTCTATTCGCTCAACAATAATCAAGACTACCCTTTCTGGAGCATCACCGCATATACTACCTTTAACAAAGGAGCAATATTAGGTTGGGGATCTGAGGAAACTTATTTCAGTGAGATTTTGAGCTAAAAATTTGGGTCATATTTTACAAGAAAAGAGTTAAAGGAAGCCCTTTAGTAACTCATTCCTATAATAGATTATGTAAGGTTTATGCTGTGATAACAGCTTGCTTCCCCCATCTGCAACTTCATCTAGGATAATTTCCATGTCTTCACATCTCAATAGTAATTATGCTGTAGTTAGAATTATTTTCTTGGCCTTTGAAGTAAAGTTCTTTCAGGAATAAGAGAAGTCAGGCAAGTAGATATTTACAATCTCATTATGTATGAATATTTCTTGGAATTACTCCCGTATTCATCTATCATTAAATAGGATGTAACACTAAGAACTTGCATACAGTACACCATAACATATTCTTTGTGTCATATTTGTGGGTTTCAGATGATCTGACAGTACCTTATGTGCTTGCTCCAATATCTTCTTGAAGTTTTTAACGTGAATGTAAGGGGGTGCTCTGATGAAGACTGTCAGAGCACTTATCCCCGCCTTCAGAAAACCATATCCTTGAACTGTAACCACCAGTAAAGAAGCTGGTAACCACCATATTACTATGCTTGCCATGCTATGTAATGTACAATCTCATACAAGACACGCTAGACCAAGGATTGTATGTACAGCCAGAGTAAAGGCAATTGTTGCGGACCACTTCCTGCCTGGAGACAGTAAAATGGTAGACCGAAACCTGACACTCTGGAGGGAGAAGTGCTCAGAGACTATGACCCCTGAAAGCTCGCTGCGCCCTGCAATCACCCTCTAATTGTGTACTGTAGACTCTGAGTAAGTGGACAATGTGGTCACAATTACCCATCGGTAGGGTCAAAGTCCTGGCACACCCACCGATCAGCTGTTTCAGGTAGCAACCGGGCTCACTGTAGCTCTGGTGAGTGCTGCAGGCTCCCAGCAGCTTACCAAGCACAGCACCGTACATTGTACAGCAGCAAGTCAATGGGGCTGAGCTGCAACCAGGCCACGTGACCAATGTACTGTGGTGTCACATGGACTAGAAGAGCTCATGGAGGGATGTCCCAGGCGTCTGACCCCTGCCGATCTGATATATTGATGACCTATCCTGATGATAGGTCATCAATATCTTCTCAGGATAACGCCTTTAATAAAAGGATAAGATAAGATAAGATGCCTTTATTGTCACTGTACAATACAATGTAATACAATGTACAATACAATGAAATGTTGTCTGGGGCAATCCTAGATGCCATGGACAGAGGAACAAGAACTGACATTTAAACTAAAGTATTACACTAGAAAAAAAACAAAACATTGCACTAGAAAGCATTACTATTCACAGTTCACAGCATATATATATATATATATATATATATATATATATTATATATATATATATATATATATATATAGCAAGAGCAAAGTAGGAAGTGCTTATGAGTATATATACACACTGATCAGACACCACTGCAGACAAGAGATCATCATGGGTTCATGAATGCAGCAGTCACTTTCAGTCTGTGGTAGTTTCTATCCTTGGAAGGGGCAATAGTCTCTGAGCATTTAGGAGACTGATTGCTTTGGACTTAGGCTACTTTCACACCTGCGTTCAGGTGTCCGCTCGTGAGCTCCGTTTGAAGGGGCTCACGAGCGGTCCTGAACGCAGCCGTCCGGCCCCAATGCATTCTCAGTGGAGGCGGATCCACTGAGAATGCATCCGCCTGCCAGCGCTCAGCCTCCGCTCCGCTCAGTGAGCGGACACCTGAACGCTGCTTGCAGCGTTCGGGTGTCCGCCTGGCCGTGCAGACGGCGAGCGGATCCGTCCAGACTTATAATGGAAGTCAATGGGGACGGATCCGCTTGAAGATGACACCATATGGCTCAATCTTCAAGCGGATCCGTTCCCCATTGACTTTCAATGTAAAGTCTGAACGGATCCGCTCAGGCTACTTTCAGACTTAGAAAATTTTCTAAGTAATAATGCAGACGGATCCGTTCTGAACGGATGCAAACGTCTGCATTATCGGAGCGGATCCGTCTGATGAAACATCAGACGGATCCGCTCCGAACGCTAGTGTGAAAGTAGCCTTAAAAGGACTTTCCTATGGCTAGCGGAAAGTACCTAATAAGCATGTAGTGAGTATTGAAAGTGTGTGCCTTCTTGTGAAGGGTAAGCATTTTAAACAAGTACCTTACATGTATAGTACAGAGTGACCTGATGACTGGAAAGCATGTATAAGTCTAGAAACCATGCTTCAACTTGTGGCAAGCTTCTATGTAACCCATAACAAATGTGCTACTGTTGGCAACTGGCTGTGGGGTTAATTAATTAAACCACATATAATGTTTAGACTTTTGCTGTCATTAGAACGTGCCTCGCAATTTGGTGCATGCAACCTCCAAGCTCTGTGCCTCAATCCTATGTGTAACCATTAAGTTTGTGCCATGTCTGAGAGACTAACTACATGTTAGTTGCTTTAATTTGAAGAAACTGCTGTTCAAGCTAAACTTTGCTGAGCTACTGACTGTGTCAAACACAGATTTATTACAGATCATAGGCCACACTAGTAAGCTTCTGATCCTCTTAGGCTACTTTCACACTTGCGTTCGGGGTTCCGCTTGTGAGCTCCGTTTGAAGGCTCTCCCAAGCGTCCCCGAACGCATCCGTCCAGCCCCAATGCATTCTGAGTGGATGCGGATCCGCTCAGAATGCCTCAGTCTGGCTCCGCTTGGCCTCTGCTCCGCTCAGCAGGCGGACACCCGAACGCGGCTTGCAGCGTTCGGGTGTCCGCCTGGCCGTGCGGAGGCAAACGGATCCGTCCAGACTTACAATGTAGACACAATATGGTGCAATTTTCAAACGGATCCGTCCCCCATTGACTTTCAATGCAAAGTCTGGACGGATCCGTCTGACTAACTTTCACACTTAGATTTTTTTGTGAAATATCGTTTGCATTATAGGAGCGGATCCGTCTGTGCAGACACCAGACGGATCCGCTCCGAACGCAAGTGTGAAAGTAGCCTTACATTTATGCATACTAAAATTATAGGGTTAACTTTTATAAAATAAAGGACGGCAAATTGAGTGCTATAGTTTTTAGGTAATAAGAGACCTAAAAGAAACCATTCCAACATTACTGCACACTTTAAAATAGTTGTCTTTATTCCCTGTCTTTTCCAGTAGCAGAGAATATGCACATATGACATTATGATTCATAATAAACCCATCTAAAAATCTGTACCTTGCGGGAATATCACCAAGGAGTTACTACTTGTACTACATATACATGTCATGGTCAGTTTAGCTTCTTAGCTTGTACCTTCTGTCTGAGGTAGTTTCTTGTAGATTCTTATGATCACCTGAGCATTGTGCTTCCATTTCTTAAGATTCATGGTTGACCTACTAAAGGAATTTCTCAAACTGCAGCTCAGCTTTCTTACTGTGTTATGGGGGTTACTGGTTCTCATTGCAGAGACACAGTGGTGTATGTAGACTTATTTTTCAATCTTCATGGAAAAAAAGTATGCCAATAGTTGATTTATCTGGTATGAGCTACTTTGCTTACTTTCATATACAGAATACTTTATTGTGCCATTACAACACAGGAATATCCCAGGCTGACCCCAGAAGATGAAGTATGCTGGAGCACTGGTGAGGTCACAATGTCCACCCAATAATGTTTTCTACCGTCTGGGTCATGGATAAAAGGAAATACAAATAATATTGATCATAATACAAGTAGGTTTCTTCTTACCAAATTGCTGCTTTGGGAGGTTTCAAATATATCTCATTGTCCCTCACCTTTAGTAGATAGCAAAAGCATTTAGTCAGGTTATTACAGGACACATTACTTGCTAAATGAATTAATTGAACTGATTAGCTTTGGGCTTTGACTTTTGCATAACATGCATTTCCTGCTTGTACTTATTAAATTAAATTAATGTCACATATCAAATTCTAAGTAGCATACAGTAGAAACAGTGGCAGCCACTTAGATTTTGATGCGACAAACATCCCGGGAGTCATGGAAAATGGAAATGGCCTCTTTAGAGTCTTTGGAATTTAGAACATCTTTTTAAAGAAGCTCTTGAGTTCTCCATGCAGGGATATGAATAATTATCTACCGTAATTGTTAAGTATATCTCAAGAGAATCACTCATTTCTTCTTACAGGTTATCTTCTTCAAAGAGAAAGATTATCAAAGAAAAGAAGAAGGCCCATGTAAGAACTTGCATAGACAATAGATATAGACAAGGAAAATAAAAATAAAAACAGAAAGATACCTTTAGAATAATTTGAAAATAAATATAGCTAAATATAGCTCAGAGTGTTACAGCAGTGGGTGTGGAACCACTGTGTTAACAAATAGATTTGACTTTGAGCTAATCCTGAGGGCATTATCCTGGCAGTCCACTGGTATTCACCCCTTAGCTCCTTTACAGAAGAGACACCACCAAGCCATTACCTCCTAAAGTCTCTGTAAATTTGACAGCTTACCCACTGGAGTCAAGAGACACTGGTACAGGACACTGAGGAGCCAGGCAAAATCTGTGCCGAGCCTACCTCTGAAAGAGCTTAATTTTCATTTTCCATGTAACCATGCTGTCTGTGGTTCAATAGGTTTAATTATTTCAAATTATGTATGAATTCGTACATTTATTTACCTTTCCAGAACTTCTCTGAGACTCCACAGTACAACATCTATTCAAGCTGAATGAATTCTTAAAAATCTAAATTAAACCTGAATCTTTGAGATTCAATTTGGGAGAATTTTTTCAGCGAGAGAGAGAGAGTGTGTGAGAGAGAGAGAGATATTTTGTCATGCATTTTCCAGACTTTGTCAAGTACTTTTGATTTGGGTAGAATCGATTTGTACCCAAATCAAAACACAAGGTCAATTCAGATAAATTAGACCCAAAAATAAAGAAATGATCTTGTCTCTCTTGCTAGAAGCTGCAGTTACTTTTCTCAGCCTGTGAGAGTGCCACTATCTGTGTCTAACACTGTACAATCTGTCATGTAAAATCAGCAAGATCTCTTCACCCATAGGTCATGTGATATCATACACCTTGTTCCTTGAACTGTACTTTTAGTTTTAAAACACCTAGTTTTATCCCAAAAATTCTTAGGATCCTGCAATAACAGGATGACTTATCTCCATTCATTTATAGTCTATTTTTTCCATTGTCCACTTCCTATTGTTGTCCTCCTCCAGCTCCTGTATTCTTAGCAGCCATTTCTGCCCTTTTACTCGCTTCCTTTTTCTCTCTAACTTTCTTTCTCACAGGTAATACCCTTTTCTGTCTTAATTTTGATCCTTTTAGATGTGTGTTGTCAGTTATAAAAAAAATCAAAAAAGGACAATATTTTAAATATGATATACGTCTATCCATGTATGTTCTATAAAGAGCAATGATATGTAATTGCAACTATATTATGACCAAAGCCCACCTTTCAATTCCATTCCATTCCATTCTTTTTTTTTTTTTTTCTTTAAACTATTATAGGCCTACAATTCTCCTAATTTCTTGATGGGGTTGTCCAGGATGAAAAAAAATTATTCTAATTTGCTAACAGATGGACCCTTATCTGTTGCCAAAGTAGAGAACGGTTACATAAACTTTAGAGTGTCAGTTAGTCTAGAGGACCCATGCTGTACTGTATACTGCATCATACAGAGAACCCTTTGAAATCAATAGACAATGTATAATGTAGTGGTGTACCTACCATAGAGGCAGATGACATTACTGCTATGAGTTCCTGGGGGAGGAGAGTGCTGAACTGAACTGTTTCTCCCATTCCCAATGTACACCGTACACAACTCACAAAAAGTTAGGGATATTTGGCTTTCGGGTAGAATTCATGGAAAACTTAAAAAGTTCATGCAACAGTGATATATCATGAAAGTAGGGCATTTAAGTAGAAGCAGCAATGGTGATTTCCTCATTTAAAACAATTTAGAGAAACAAAAGCCAACGATGGTGGTGGGTATACCCCCACAAAAAATGTCAATGTCTCAAAAACTTGTCATGTGGCCTTGAGCATCAATTACAGCTTGACAACGATGTCTCATGCTGTTCACAAGTCGACTTATTGTCTGCTGAGGCATGGCATCCCACTCTTCTTGAAGGGCAGCCCTCAGGTCATTCAGATTCTTATGTACAGAGTTATGAGCCTCTATACAACGACTAAGCTGACTCTATAGGTTTTCAATAAGATTCAGGTCTGGAGAAAATGCAGGCCACTCCATTTGAGGTACCCCAGTCTCCAGCAGCCATTCTTTGATGATGCGACCTCGATGAGCTGGAATATTGTCATCCATGAAGATAAAATTAGGCCTGTATTGTTCATGCAGAGGCACAATGACTGGATTAATGATGTTATTCAAGTAGTATGGGCTTGTTACTGTACTGGCCCATGCAAGACGATGACACCCATGCCTGGTAGTGAGGTCAGGTACCCTTGCAAGTCGTCTAGCACACAGACCATGCTGATGAACATGGTTTTGAATGGTCTGACATGACACTTTGGTGCCTCTCACCTCCCTTAAATACATGACACTTGGGTGCCTCTCACCTCCCTTAAATGTGCTTGGAGTTGTGTGGCATTCATCATCTGGTTCAAAGCAGAATGGTTCACAATGAATGGTCATCAGTGTGGGATGTGACAAAAGGATGTACACTTCTATGTCTTTCTGTGGCTCTTCCAGTTTCTCGGTATCTCTGTTGCAACCTGCTGATGACACCTTGTGACACTCTAAGCTCAGTGGCCACTTTTGTTTGAGAAGATCCGGCTTGAAGCCTCACAATCGAAAAGTACTGTTGATTAATTGCTGGCACCGGAAAAGGGAGCTGGCGCATGTGCAGTTTACTCGTCGAAGCCGGTGCCCGTAGTCCGCACGGGCGCAGACTACAGTATCCACTGCTCCTGTGCAAGACTACACCACTGAGAAGAAATTACGTCAGGGCAAGTGGAGTGAATAAATTAAGTGGTAGGCGGTGCTGGGCTCCAGATCGATAGGCGCGGCTGGGCTCCAACAGATGTGGGACAACCCCTTGGGCTCCTGACAAAGGTAATTTACATATCAATAAGATCAGTTTTATAAGAATCTAACACACACAGAGCATAAACAGTGGGATCATTTTAAACACAGCAAAGAGACTGACGGGCACATATAAATATCGCTATAGCGTTAATCCTAGTGACAGAATCCCTTTAAGGGCAGTGTCCTTTCTGCTGCAGCTGATTGTAGTTAAAGGATGAAGCTGAGCATGTGCATCCACCTCAGCGATATGGACAGAGAAATTTGAAAATTAACAAACACCTAGTGGGGCTATACAGGTATATTTCACTGAATAACTCAGTGGCTGTACTACATGTTTAATTGTATCCAATTACAAAAGTAGTCAGATACAGGTGCTGGTTCGAAAAGTGTAGAATATTTTTCATGGGACAACCCCTTTAATTTCTCTTGTGGAGGTGGAATAGAAATGAAACACTAGCTGACAAGGTTTCCCTACATAATACAGATGATCATTAGGGGTCCTTACAGGTGATACTTTGTGATTAGCTTATGGTTAAGTAAACCTGCTAGCAAGCAGAGATTGTCCAAAGCAGAGGGTCCAGTTAATATGTTTCGAAAGAGATCAGAGTCCCATTCTCTCTAAAATCCAATTCCCTGGACAGTTAGGAGGGGTTTACTGCATCAAATTTTATTCAATAATTAAACAGTATGGAGTGAGCTACGAAGCTGCAGACAGTTAATTATATAACACTAAGGGCTCGTTCACACAAATGTTTTTTTGCGTTCCGTATACAGTCTGTATTTTGAGTTCCGTATATGGAACCATTCATTTCAATGGTTCCGCAAAAAAAAAAACGGAATGTACTCCGTATGCATTCCGTTTCTGTATTTCTGTTTTTCCGTTCTGTTCAAAGATAGAACATGTTCTATTATTGCCCGAAAATCACGTTCCGTGGCTCCATTCAAGTCTATGGGTCGACAAAAAAAGGAACACATACGGAATGTATTCCGTATGTCTTCCGTATCAGTTCCGTTTTTGAGGAACCATCTACTGAAAATGTAGTAATTACTGTATACTGTATATGCCATACGGAAAAACGGAATGGAGCCAGAAACACTACTGAAACCAAAAAAAAATGGAAAGACGGATCCGTTAAAAACTGCCCACAAAACACTGAAAAAGCCATACGGTCGTGTGAACAAGCCCTAAGCCTGTGCGAAGCACAGAGGCTATTTGGAATTCTGTGACAGAAAAACACCCACCACTATGAGTGCATACAATGAGATTAATACCTTAGCAACTGCTTACTGTCTTTTGATGGTGACAGATGCAGGTGCTGAGCCAAATGACTTTTCTGCAGAAGCGCACCTGCTCCTGTAATCTAGCAGCTGCAGGTCCATCCTATGGATGCCACAGCAACAAAATGGACAATAAAATATGCATACGTGTGTGTGTGTGTATATATATTTATATATATATATATATATATATATATATATATACATATACTGTGGGGATTCGCTCTGATAGTTGGGATAAGCGGGTGCAGTACAGAGGCAAAGTACAAGTTCGTATTTCAAATGTCCGTGTTTATTCACACATAAGGTCAAACAAAAACACTCTTTGTAAAGTTGGTGTTTATTCACACCGAGTAGAAAGTTTGTGCATAAAAAGTCACCTTGTCGGCGGTTCTGCCATATTTTCAGTGTGGTTGACATGCAGAATGTCCATACAAGCAGTAGAGATTGCCTTGCAGTTCGCCCGGTGGTCGTTTCACGGCGAACTTTGCTAGTTTGTGATTTGCTGAACATGCGAACATGTGGCGATATTCGGACGTGCCATATTTTTTTGCATTTTACACATCCATCAGGTGGGACAGGAAAGCCAATTGAGACATTTCAGCACATGGACACACCCCCAACCCTATAACAGAACCCAATCTGGCAGCCATTTTGCATTATGTGTTTTGCCAATGTAGGGAGAGGTTGCATTTTGGAGCAGGGACAGTTAGGGACACCAAACGCTAGCTAATAGGGCCACAAAAGTCCTTTTAAGGACTGGTATAGGTGTGCTATCGATAGGTGTGATATAGAGGGGTGTGATATACTTATAATATACTTTCTAACATTGAAATTATATTATAGTGTATTTGTATTGTGCAGCAGTTGTGTGCGGTTCTGCTGCGATACCGCAGCTAGATAGAGGGACAAACACTATTGGAGTAACTAATTGCAACGGGTGTGATATACCTGTTGCCCCCCAAAAAAACTGCTTAAGGGCCGTGATATACCTTCTTCCACAAAATCCTGATTGAGGGGTGCTATATAACTGTTTCCGCCAAATACTGATTGAGGGGTGCTTTATACAAGTTTCCGCTAAATATGATTGAGGGTTGCTATATACCTTCTTACACAAAATACTGATTGAGGGGTGCTATTGCTATATACTTTCTTCCACCAAATACTGATTGAGGGCTGCGATACACCTGCTTCCACAAAATACTGATTGAGGGGTGCCATATACCTGTTTCCGCCAAATACTGATTGAGAGGTTCTATATACCTGTTTCCACCAATTACTGATTGAGGGGTGCCATATACCTTCTTCCACAAAATACTGATTGAGGGGTGCTATTGCTATATACCTTCTTCCACCAAATACTGATTGAGGGCTGCGATACACCTTCCACAAAATCCTGATTGAGGGGTGCCATATACCTGTTTCCGCCAAATACTGATTGAGGGGTGCCATAAATCTTCTTCCACAAAATACTGATTGAGGGGTGCTATTGCTATATACCTTTTTCCACAAAATACTGATTGAGGGCTGCAATATGCCTTCTTCCACAAATAATGCTCTTAGGCAGAGGGTCATTTAGAAAATGACAGGCAGAGGAAGAGGCAGAATGGTCTACAGGGATGGTAGGGGTCAGGCAGGTAAGTTGGAGAAGGCGCGTACGATAACTTCAAAGGGCCCACCAGAGTTGGTTGAGTGGCTCACTCAACCTTCCGCTTCTGCACCATCCTCATCCTCTGTATCTGCACCCTCCTCAGTCTCTGCTGTGTGCACCCGCAAAGACACCACCACCACCACCACCATAGCCCCTCCACTCAAGTCAGAGGAATTATTTTCCCATCCATTCCCAGACCTCACTGATGTGCAGCCATTCCTGGCAGCGGATGAAGAAGAGGAGGTAGCAACGGCCACCACTCAGCGGTCTGACGACAGTACCCAGATCAGCCCAAGGAGGGTGGTCCCCGCTGTTGCTGCCTACTCCGAGATCTCTAATGTCAGTGGTAGTGAAGGTGACGATGATGACGTGTCAATGGATGTCACGTGGGTGCCCACAAGAGAGGGAGAGGAGGGAAGTTCAGAGGGAGAGACGGAGCAGCAGATAAGGAGGAGAAGCAGGCAGAACTCGCATTGCACAGGAGGCAAAAAGCAGACTGCAAATGTATCTGGAGTGAGCCATCCACCATGCACGGTCACATCTTGCTCTCCCAGGACGCCAGCACATGGCTCCACTGTGTGGGCTTTTTTTATTGTGTCAGCTGCTGATAATAATGTTGCCATCTGCAGCCTGTGCTGTCAACGCAAAAGTCGAGGTAAGCCCAACACTCACCTAGGGACAACTGCCTTAAGAAGGCACCTGGCCTCCCATTACCGAGCCCAGTGGGAGCAATGCCGTCAGAACTCACAAAGCCACACTCCCGTCCTTCCACGCCCTGACTCTTCTCCTTCTCCTCTCTCCTCCCATTTGCTCTCCACTCCACCTTCCACCGTGTCATCGTCGCGTTCATCTGGCACAAGGTAGGCTTCCGTGGCCCAAATGTCCAAGCGTAAAAAAATGATGGTGCTGGATAATCCTCTTGCCCAACGGCTGACCGCTGGCTTGTCGGAGCTGCTAGCCCGCCATCTACTGCCATATAAATTGGTGGACACTGAGGCCTTTAGAAAATTTGTGGCCATTGGCACACCGCAATGGAAGGTCCCTGGAAGGAAATATTTCTCCCAGAAGGGCATCCCTGAACTATATGGCCATGTTCAGCGGCAAGTTAATATATCTCTGGCACACAGTGTCACTGCCAAGATACATCTGACCACAGACGCGTGGTCTAGCAAACACAGGGAGGAAGATATATAACTTTTACTGCCAACTGGGTGAACCTTCTGACGGCCGTCAAACATGTAACCTGTGGCACCCGTGTGGATTTGGTGTTACCGCCACAAATTGCATGCAGGCCCGCCTCTTCTTCTCCTCCTCCTACTCCATCCTCCATCTCCTCCCAGGCTAACTCCTTCTTTTCCACTGCTACCGCCTCTTCCGCTGCACCCCCCCCAAACTCCCCAGAACCTATTCAACGTGCCAGGTGAGACGTTGCCATGCTGTGCTGCGGTTGTTGTGCCTGGAAGCCAAGAGCCACACCGGTCCTGCACTCCTTTAAGCTATGCGGTCACAGGCCGATCAGTGGCTAACCCCGCTAAATTCGACAGTTGGTAAAGTGGTGTGCAACAACGGTGCCAATCTGCTGAGCGTGCTGAAACAGGGCAAAATGACACACGTGCCATAGATGGCACACATCCTGAACTTAATCGTGCAGCGATTGGTTGACAAATACCCCGGGGTCCAGGACGTCTTGCGGCAGGCCAGGAAAATCTCTGGCCATTTTAGAAGATCTTACACGGCCATGGCTCGCCTTGCTGACATTCAGCGGCAACACCACTTGCTTGTCAGACGTCTGATTTGTGACTGCCCGACGCGCTGGAACTCCACCTTGTATAGGTTTGATAGGCTGCTCCAGCAGAAACGTGCCATTAATGATTATTTGTACGAACTCTGAGCAGTACAGCTTCTGGGAGCTTTTTCCATTGCGCCAGTGGCTGCTCATGAGCGACGCATGCAGACTTCTGCGGCCATTTGATGAGATCACCAAGCTGGTCAGTCGCAGCCAGGGTGCCATCAGTAACATCGTACCTTATGCCTTCTTTATGAGCGTGCATTGCGTAGTGTCATTGGTCAAGCCGTTGAGAAGCAGGAGCTGGAAAATGAGGAAGTCAGCAGGAGTCTGAAGAGGAGGAGGAGGAGGATGGTGCCTGGGGGGAGGAGGAGGAGGAGGAGCAAGAAGAGCATGCATTAAACTTTTTGGGGATCCCTGGTGTTGTCCGTGGCTGGGGGAGAAGACCGAGGACGAAATTCTCCTGGGCAATGAGCAGGAGCCAGGGCGCTCCACCACTTCCAATTTAGTGCAAATGGGGCCCTTATGCTGCTGTGTTTCAAGAGAGACCACCATATTAAAAGCATAAAGGTTAAGGACCTGTACTGGGTTGCAATGTACTTAGACCTCCGGCACAAACACAAAATGGCAGACATGTTACCAGCATCACAGAGGGCTGTCAGAATGCAGCATTTCAAGGCCTTGCTGCGAAAGATGCTGCATTCTGGCAGAGGAATTTCCACCCACAGCGAAACAGGTGCAGGTACCAATCCTACCGCGCCTGCAAAAAGAGGGCAGTTTGAAGATGTGTTGGTCACTTCGGATATGAGACCATTCTTGCAGCCAACCAATCGACCGCCGCCCTCCGGATCCAGCCTCAGGGAACGCCTACACCGACAGGTGTCTGACTACATCGGGTTAACGGCCGATGTGGACGCTCTGAGAAGCGAGGACAAAAGGATGTTCAGCGCAGCAGGGGGATCATGACCGATAATCGCACTCGCCAAACTTACAACAGTGTGGACTACCTCACATTTTTTAAAATGAATGAGTCATGGATCTCGGAGGAATTCAAAACCTGTGATGACCACGTGTAATTGAATTTCCTCATGCCAGCCAACACATATCCACCACCCAGAACAAAGAATGGTCCTTGCTTATGTATATACAGCGGCATAAAAGGCCTTTTATGTCAGATGAAAGCCTAATTTTTGGGGCCTGTACTGGCCGACAGTTATATTTTTATCCTGTGACAGCCTAATGTAACTCCAGCCTCAAAATCCAAAGTTCTTTGCTTCAGGTTAATGCCTATTGCCTTATTTTTGGGGCCTGTACTGGCCGACAGTTACATATTTATCCTGTGACCGCCTGATGTACCTCCAGCCACAGAATCCAAAGTTTATTGCTGTCAGTTGAATGCCTATTGACTAACTTTTGGGGCCTGTACTGGCCGACAGTTAGATTTTATATCTCTAGCCGCATAATCACACCCCTGTCTCACTTCTCTTGCCTCTCATTATGGTGGCGTATAAACCGCATTCACCATAAGGAGTTTCTAATGTCACAGGGTCATCTGACTGTGCCCCCACCCCGTACTGTGCCACCTTATACCCTGCATTGTACCCTCTTACCACATCCTGTGCAGTGCCCCTAGTTATTCCCTGTACTGTGTTGTCTTATCCCCTTTTATCCGTTCACGGTATGGCGGTGTTATCCTGTCACTGTACAGAGGTGTTATCCGGTCAATGTATGGCGGTGGTATCCAATAACTGGAAGGCCATAACTGTATCCCTTTCCTTGCCCACGCCATACTTTTTTAGACCTGGCATAAGCGGGAAAAATATGCAGATTGCGGTGCTAAGGACATTTGCGCACAATCTGTGTCAGAAATACGCCTAACATAGACGTATTTCTATATAATAAATGACCACCTAATTGTATTGTTTTTCGTGGTAGGGCTAATATCTTTATATTATATAGATTCTAGTGTATTATACTGAGCCCTGTATTTCCCAGTAGAAAATGATCCTTGGGAAACACAGTCCTCATCCCTGACCACCAGGACCAGGTAGTGCTCTGTCAGTACATGGCGGCCTCCCCTCTCCGCCACGCTTCTCCGCTGTGTACTGGTGCTTATTCTGACACTTGGGCTGGGTTTACATCCTATTTTTGCCATCCATTTAATGCATACCAAAAATGTAAAGGGAAAGGGGGCGTGGTTATCTTGACTTGAAGCGAGGAGGCCGCTGCCCCCTTGGCTTCAAACTCTGCTGTTACATAGCGCATTCAGGGGATTAAAGTTAGTTTTTCAAGATTTTGGTGCATCTGGCCAGAGGAAGAAAAGGATCTTTAGGAACATACTGCTGGCTACTTTAAGGTAATGCTGGTGGTTTGGGAAACATTTTTTAGGTGACAGGTTCCCTTTAAGTCTCTATACACAGCTGGTCTCCTTAAAGGGAATGTGTCATCAGAAAATTTTCTATTGTTTAAACCAAGTTTTTGTTTCATCTATATTTAAATAAAAATCTTCATGGAGTTTTTGCACTGGTCACTACTGTACATCAAACCGATGGGAAACACATTTTTTCTAGGCTCCAGCAGGGCACATTTTTGAGAGTTTCCCTTTAAGACGCAAAAAATGGCCCCTGATTAAAATACATATTTTTTTTGTGGGAATTTTTGCCCATGATCCCCCTCTGGTATATCACTGTCCATGCTGTGGGACTATTTGTGTACTTCTAGTAAGTGTTTGCTGGCTGCAAATATGACCTGAAGGTTTTTGAGGTTCGCGTGCCATTAAAGTGAATGGGCCCGCCACGAACACGCTGTTCACGAACATTTGATTGCGAAAGCGCGTTCGCGAATTGTCCCGGCCGATGTTCATCCATTACTAACAAGCAGTATGTCACAGATTAGTCAGGTCAGAATTGCCACAATAATGCTTGGGCTCCTTGCTATTTCTCCCTGCCTGCAATGCTCCGCTGGGCTCCCCTGCTGAAAACATCCGGTCTGACATTTCCTGCAGCCAATCACTGGCCACAGAGGTGACTGCATCCCCTTGCATCATGTACCCATTTGTCATGACGTAAGAGCATCCGGTCACCATTGGGGCCAGTGACTGGCTGCAGGCAACGTCAAACCAGATGTTTTCAGCGGGAAAGCCCAACGGAGCATCGCAGGCCAGGAGGAAAAGGATCAGGGAGTCAGCACTGGGAAGCAGATAAGTAACCTTCCCTTTACAGGTCCGGCCAAAACCTCCCCATTCTTGCACAAATATAATTGAAATCAGGTTTCATTCTAAACATTTTTTTTAAATGTGACCACATCCAAAATAAAGAAAAATCTTGAAATGTATCGCTTCACTTTTTATCTCTTACCATTAGAGCAGTTCCTCAACAGTTTTGCTGTATAAACTGGAATATGCAAAGAGATAACTCCTAGACAAATAGAACCATCTCACTAGTGCCACTTTTTGTAAGTTGCTCCCTATGAGTCATATCAGTCTGCCTAAAAGTGGAACTACCCCGGAAGATACTGTACCTCTTTGCATATTATTTTTCCACAGAACATTGCCATTAAAGGGAACCTGTCACTTAAAAAACGCTTCCCAAACCACCAGCATTACCTTAAAGTAGCCAGCAGTATGTTCCTAAAAATCCTTTTCTTCCTCCGGCCAGATGCATTAAAATCTTGAAAAACGAACTTTAATCCCCTACACACGCTATGTAACAGCAGAGTTTGAAGTCAAGGGGGCAGCGGCCTCCTCGCTTCAAGTCAAGATAACCACGCCCCCATTCCCTGCCCCTTTGCGGCTGTTCAGCAAAGCCAGCCGAGTGTGAGTGTGCGTCAGAAGTTCACGTGCGCGGCTGTCAATCAGAGGTGAAGGGGCAGGGAAAGGGGGCGTGGTTATCTTGACTTGAAGCGAGGAGGCCGCTGCCCCCTTGGCTTCAAACTCTACTGTTACATGGGGATTAAACTCTGCGTTCAGGGGATTAAAGTTTTTTTTTCAAGATTTTGATGCATCTGGCCAGAGGAAGAAAAGGATCTTTAGGAACATACTGCTGGCTACTTTAAGGTAATGCTGGTGGTTTGGTAAACATTTTTTAGGTGACAGGTTCCCTTTAAGTCTCTATACACAACTGGTCTCCTTAAAGGGAATGTGTCATCAGAAAATTATCTATTGTTTAAACAAAGTTTTTGTTTCATCTATATTTAAATAAAAATCTTCATGGAGTTTTTGCACTGGTCACTAGGCCTATAATATGTCAAGACTTCTTGTTCCTTGAGAGCAGTCACATGGGCCATAGACACAACAGACTGGAGTGGAGTCATTGACTTCCTTGGCAGAGTTTTCAAGGCATGCTCTGTGACCTGAGCAGAGGTCAGGAGGGAGTAGCTAAGCTTTGATATCACCTATTGTGAATGGTGGACCCTGTGTTATCTATACATATAGGTGATATCTGTCATTGTAATTTTGTCTGTGATAATAACAAGATAGCTACTGAAAAGTTACCGGAGCAGAACAGGAAGTCTCAACATATTATTAGGCCAGCATTTAGGATATATATAGTAACATGGAAAATGAAAGCACCAAAATCACCAAACATTCTAATTAATATTTATATTTATCATAAAATTTGTATTTAAATGTGAGTTAAACAATAGGCCATTTTCTGATAAACACATTATTTTTAAGGAGAGACAGTACCAGCACTAAGCTGTATAGAGACAGGGTCAGCAGAGCGTGCATGATTTAAGTCTGTGAAGGTTCTCGTTTATCCAGGTCATGGTATATCTGTAAAGAATAAATCATGGCAACTGGACTTACTGTAGATTTCTTGAAAACGTTTCACTTGTTCTTCCAACGAGCTTTCTCAATTCTGAGTGTTTGAGAAAGCTCGTTGGAAGAACGAGTGAAACGTTTTCAAGAAATCTACAGTAAGTCCAGTTGCCTTGATTTATTCTTTACTGATGTGCATGATTTGATAACAGCTATACTAAATTGCTTGAAGTTGAGTTAAAGCAAGTTAGATAGTAAGATAATAACATTGTAAACTTTACAATATAAACACACAAATAAGGCTGTCTATGGATCTCCCTGCCACTCACTGGTCTCTGGGGGAGAAGCTGCATTGTCATATCCTGGATAGAGTTGAGCGGACACCTGGATGTTCGAGTTCTACGAGTTCGGCCGAACTTGAAAAAAAAGTTTGGGTTCGGGACCCGAACTTGACCCCGAACCCCATTGAAGTCAATGGGGACCCGAACTTTTGGGCACTAAAATGGCTCTAAAATAGTCCTGGAAAGGGCTAGAGGGCTGCAAAAGGCATCAACATGTGCTTAAGAGCATGACAACTGTTCTGCAAACAAATGTGGATAGGGAAATGACTTAAAATAACATAAAATACAAAAAAAATTAAAATAACAATCTGGATCTAGGCGTAGGAGGTTGAGGAGGCGGTGGATGGGTGGATGAGGCGGTGTAGGTTGACGTGGCGGTGTAGGTGAAAGCGGCGGTGAAGGAGGAATAGGTAGCCAACACTGATTTGTGTTATTTTTTATTTTTAAATTGGGGTATCCCCCAAAATATTGGGACATATAACAAAATAAAACAAAGAATAAGTGCACTTAAGTACAAGAATGGATGGTTGAGGCTGGTATAAATGTCTATTCTGCACAAGGTACGGACAAGTCCTGTGGGATCCATGCCTGGGTCATTTTAATAAATGTAAGCTTGTCCACATTGGCTGCGGCCTGTGATAATGCTCTCTGCCGTGCTAAACACACGTCCACACTATACACTGGCTGCAGGGCAGGTTCTCACCTCCAAGGCTGACAAAGCATTTCCACATTTTGGCCATGCTAACCCTGCCTTCTCAGGAGCTGGTGGTGCCACAGCTGCCATGGCGACCTCTTCCTCCTCCTCTGTCTTCGCCTTGTGCTTCCACTGTGCCCCAGCTGTCAGGTGGGAATGCTATCATCAGCGTGCGCTTGTAGTCGCGCATCTTCCGATCAGTAACAGATGTTTTCACTAAAATTAGTTCCCTGTCAGCAATGCAGAGCAGGGGTTCATTCACGGCAAAAGTGGGATTTTGTCACCCAGCAATAGAACAGAGGATTTTGAGAGATTTAGGCCCATGTCACCCAGGCATAGCAGGGGTTCATTCATGGCAAAAGGGGGTTCATGTCACCCAGCAATAGAACAGACGATTTTGAGAGATTTAGGCCCCTGTCACCCAGGCACAGCAGGGGTTCATTCACGGCAAAAGGGGGATCTTGTCACCCAGCAATAGAACTGAGGATTTTGAGAGATTTAGGCCCATGTCACCCAGGCACAGCAGGGGTTCATTCACAGCAAAAGGGGGACCTTGTCACCCAGCAGTAGAACAGAGGATTTTGAGAGATTTAGGCTCCTGTCACCCAGGCACAGCAGGGGTTCATTCAAAGCAAAAGTGGGATCTTGTCACCCAGCAATAGAACAGAGGATTTTGAGAGATTTAGGCCCCTGTCAGCAATGCAGAGCAGGGGTTCATTCACGGCAAAAGGGGGTTCATGTCACCCAGCAATAAAACAGAGGATTTTGAGAGATTTAGGCCCCTGTCAGCAATGCAAAGCAGGGGTTCATTCACGGCAAAAGGGGGTTCATGTCACCCAGCAATAGAACAGAGGATTTTGAGAGATTTAGGACCCTGTCAGCAATGCAGAGCAGGGGTTCATTCACGGCAAAATGGGGTTCATGTCACCCAGCAATACAACAGAGGATTTTGAGAGCTTTAGGCCCCTGTCAGCAATGCAGAGCAGGGGTTCATTCACAGCAAAACAGGGTTCATGTCACCCAGCAATAGAACAGAGGATTTTAAGAGATTTAGGCCCCTGTCAGCAATGCATAGCAGGGGTTCATTCACGGCAAAAGTGGGATTTTGTCACCCAGCAATAGAACAGAGGATTTTGAGAGATTTAGGCCCATGTCACCCAGGCATAGCAGGGGTTCATTCACGGCAAAAGGGGGTTCATGTCACCCAGCAATAGAACAGACGATTTTGAGAGATTTAGGCCCCTGTCAGCAATGCAGAGCAGGGGTTCATTCACGGCAAAAGTGGGATTTTGTCACCCAGCAATAGAACAGAGGATTTTGAGAGATTTAGGCCCATGTCACCCAGGCATAGCAGGGGTTCATTCACGGCAAAAGGGGGTTCATGTCACCCAGCAATAGAAAAGACGATTTTGAGAGATTTAGGCCCATGTCACCCAGGCACAGCAGGGGTTCATTCACGGCAAAAGGGGGATCTTGTCACCCAGCAATAGAACAGAGGATTTTGAGAGATTTAGGCCCATGTCACCCAGGCACAGCAGGGGTTCATTAACGGCAAAAGGGGGTTCATGTCACCCAGCAATAGAACAGAGGATTTTGAGAGATTTAGGCCCCTGTCACCCAGGCACAGCAGGGGTTCATTCACGGCAAAAGGGGGTTCATGTCACCCAGCAATAGAACAGACGATTTTGATAGATTTAGGCCCATGTCAACCAGGCACAGCAGGGGTTCATTCACGGCAAAAGGGGGTTCATGTCACCCAGCAATAGAACTGAGGATTTTGAGAGATTTAGGCCCATGTCACCCAGGCACAGCAGGGGTTCATTCACAGCAAAAGGGGGATCTTGTCACCCAGCAATAGAACAGAGGATTTTGAGAGATTTAGGCTCCTGTCACCCAGGCACAGCAGGGGTTCATTCAAAGCAAAATTGGGATCTTGTCACCCAGCAATAGAACAGAGGATTTTGAGAGATTTAGGCCCCTGTCACCCAGGCACAGCAGGGGTTCATTCACGGCAAAATGGGGTTCATGTCACCCAGCAATACAACAGAGGATTTTGAGAGCTTTAGGCCCCTGTCAGCAATGCAGAGCAGGGGTTCGTTCACGGCAAAACGGGGTTCATGTCACCCAGCAACACAACAGAGGATTTTGAGAGATTTAGGCCCCTGTCAGCAATGCAGAGCAGGGGTTCATTCACGGCAAAAGTGGGATTTTGTCACCCAGCAATAGAACAGAGGATTTTGAGAGATTTAGGCCCATGTCACCCAGGCATAGCAGGGGTTCATTCACGGCAAAAGGGGGTTCATGTCACCCAGCAATAGAACAGACAATTTTGAGAGATTTAGGCCCCTGTCACCCAGGCACAGCAGGGGTTCATTAACGGCAAAAGGGGGTTCATGTCACCCAGCAATAGAACAGAGGATTTTGAGAGATTTAGGCCCCTGTCACCCAGGCACAGCAGGGGTTCATTCTCGGCAAAAGGGGGATCTTGTCACCCAGCAATAGAACTGAGGATTTTGAGAGATTTAGGCCCATGTCACCCAGGCACAGCAGGGGTTCATTCACAGCAAAAGGGAGATCTTGTCACCCAGCAATAGGACAGAGGATTTTGAGAGATTTAGGCTCCTGTCACCCAGGCACAGCAGGGGTTCATTCAAAGCAAAAGTGGGATCTTGTCACCCAGCAATAGAACAGAGGATTTTGAGAGATTTAGGCCCCTGTCACCCAGGCACAGCAGGGGTTCATTCACGGCAAAAGGGGGTTCATGTCACCCAGCAATACAACAGAGGATTTTGAGAGCTTTAGGCCCCTGTCAGCAATGCAGAGCAGGGGTTCATTCACGGCAAAACAGAGTTCATGTCACCCAGCAATAGAACAGAGGATTTTGAGAGATTTAGGCCCCTGTCAGCAATGCAGAGCAGGGGTTCGTTCACGGCAAAACGGGTTCATGTCACCCAGCAATACAACAGAGGATTTTGAGAGATTTAGGCCCCTGTCAGCAATGCAGAGCAGGGGTTCATTCACGGCAAAACAGGGTTCATGTCACCCAGCAATAGAACAGAGGATTTTGAGAGATTTATGACCCTGTCAGCAATGCAGAGCAGGGGTTCATTCACGGTAAAAGGGGGTTCATGTCACCCAGCAATAGAACAGAGGATTTTGAGAGATTTAGGCCCCTGTCACCCAGGCACAGCAGGGGTTCATTCAAAGCAAAAGTGGGATCTTGTCACCCAGCAATAGAACAGAGGATTTTGAGAGATTTAGGCCCCTGTCACCCAGGCACAGCAGGGGTTCATTAACGGCAAAAGGGGGTTCATGTCACCCAGCAATAGAACAGAGGATTTTGAGAGATTTAGGCCCCTGTCACCCAGGCACAGCAGGGGTTCATTCTCGGCAAAAGGGGGATCTTGTCACCCAGCAATAGAACTGAGGATTTTGAGAGATTTAGGCCCATGTCACCCAGGCACAGCAGGGGTTCATTCACAGCAAAAGGGAGATCTTGTCACCCAGCAATAGGACAGAGGATTTTGAGAGATTTAGGCTCCTGTCACCCAGGCACAGCAGGGGTTCATTCAAAGCAAAAGTGGGATCTTGTCACCCAGCAATAGAACAGAGGATTTTGAGAGATTTAGGCCCCTGTCACCCAGGCACAGCAGGGGTTCATTCACGGCAAAAGGGGGTTCATGTCACCCAGCAATACAACAGAGGATTTTGAGAGCTTTAGGCCCCTGTCAGCAATGCAGAGCAGGGGTTCATTCACGGCAAAACAGAGTTCATGTCACCCAGCAATAGAACAGAGGATTTTGAGAGATTTAGGCCCCTGTCAGCAATGCAGAGCAGGGGTTCGTTCACGGCAAAACGGGTTCATGTCACCCAGCAATACAACAGAGGATTTTGAGAGATTTAGGCCCCTGTCAGCAATGCAGAGCAGGGGTTCATTCACGGCAAAACAGGGTTCATGTCACCCAGCAATAGAACAGAGGATTTTGAGAGATTTATGACCCTGTCAGCAATGCAGAGCAGGGGTTCATTCACGGTAAAAGGGGGTTCATGTCACCCAGCAATAGAACAGAGGATTTTGAGAGATTTAGGCCCCTGTCAGCAATGCAGAACAGGGGTTCATTCACGGCAAAAGGGGGATCATGTCACCCAGCAATACAACAGAGGATTTTGAGAGATTTAGGCTCTTGTCACCCAGGCACAGCAGGGGTTTGTATACGCCAAAAATGGTAAAATGTCACCCGACAAGTGAAAATAAGATTTATTTTTAATTAAAATGGCTCTAAAATAGTCCTTGAAAAGGCTAGAGGGAGGTAAAAGTGGATTGCCCCTTCCCGTGCAGCTTGAACAAGGATCGTGAGCTGTTACTTTTGTCCCCTAAATGTGACAGTGACTTATGCACGTGTAATCCCAGATGTGCAGTATATTAGAGGGTTTTTTCACCCCAGTAACCAAAAAGCTATATTTCTATCCTCAATGTGACAGTGACTTATGCACGTGTAATCACAGATGTGCAGGATATTAGAGGGTTTTTTCACCCTAACCAAAAAGCTGCATTTCTGTCCTAAATGTGACAGTGACTTATGCACGTGTAATCACAGATGTGCAGTATATTAGAGGCTTTTTTCACCACAGTATGCCAAAGCTGCCATGGCTGCCGATCATGTATTGATATTGAATAACTGAAGAAAAAAAAGTTAATTTTCAGCAGTAGTTGGCTCAGGGCAGGCTTAAAAAAATTGTGCACTGCACCCACAAAACACTTTTTCTGTAGATCGCTGAGTACATAAACCAGTTCCTGATGAGATTTTTCCCTGATCTCTCCCTCACAGCAGCTGCAGCCTCTCCCTACACTAATCCGAGCAGAGTGACGGGCGGCGCTAAGTGACTCCAGCTTAAATAGAGGCTGGGTCACATGCTGCAGTTGGCCAATCACAGCCATGCCAATAGTAGACATGGCTGTGATGGCCTTTTGGGGCAAGTAGTATGACGCTTGTTGTTTGGCTGCTTTGCAGACTTTCAAAAAGCGCCATAAAAATCGACGAACACCGAACCCAAACTTTTACGTAAATGTTCGGGTTCGGGTCCGGGTGCCGAAAACCCTAAAGTTCGGTACGAACCCGAACTTTACAGTTCAGGTTCGCTCAATTCTAGTGACCTTCAATATGCCTTTTTACAGCAGTCACTAAGGAATCTTAGGATAGGCCACCACCTTTTATAGGTGGCCTAGTCTGAGCGCTGCATGGTTCTCCAATACAGCAGAGAGCAAGAGCGCGACTCTCACCTTAAAGCCAGGATCCTGCTCTAACAGTCCAGATTGGCAGTAGCACTGATCTAGGCTGCTCAACCCCTTAGATGCCACAGCCAATAGCCACCATGTGATCTACATTGTTTAGAAGGAGGGGGTTCCCTTTTTGAGGCATATGCACCACTACGAACAAGATTGCAGAGTGCCGAAGTCTGTACACAGCAGCCGGGGACCACAGGCCTGAATGTTGTGTTTTCTCCAGCATACCGTGCCAGAGGCGTACCTGTAGCCTGATAGTGTCTGTCAGAGGCAGAGGTCGAGAAAACGAGTAGGCCACCACCATAGATGGAGGAATTACAGGGATACAGACTACAATGCTGACAAGATCCCAGGTAGTGACTTCCTTTGTAATTAATATCTCATATTGGAATTCAAATTTAAATACGTCACATTTAGGATTGCTACAAAAAGCTTTATCTTTTATCCAAGTTTGACAGTTTCCAGATGGATATACAGGTGAAACTCGAAAAATTAGAATACCGTGCAAAAGTCCATTTATTTCAGTAATGCAAATTAAAAGGAATTGCATTAATGCAGCTTAAAATTGGAATTTTGTGAAAAGGTTCAATATTCTAGGGTCAAAGTATCACACTCTAGTCAGTTAGGCTCTTTTCACACTTGCGTTCGGAGCGGATCCGTCTGGTGTCTGCACAGACGGATCCGCTCCTATAATGCAAACGATGGTATCCGTTCAGAACGGATCCGTCTGCATTATATTTCACAAAAAAATCTAAGTGTAAAAGTTAGTCAGACGGATCCGTCCAGACTTTGCATTGAAAGTCAATGGGGGACGGATCCGTTTGAAAATTGCACCATATTGTGTCAACTTCAAACGGATCTGTCCCCATTGACTTACATTGTAAGTCTGGACGGATCCGTTTGGCTCCGCATGGCCAGGCGGACACCCGAACGCTGCAAGCTGCATTCGGGTGTCCGCCTGCTGAGCGGAACGGAGGCCAAGCGGAGCCAGACTGAGGCATTCTGATCCGCATCCACTCAGAATGCATTGGGGCTGTATGGATGCGTTCGGGGCCGCTTGTGAGAGCCTTCAAACGGAGCTCACAAGCGGAACCCCGAACGCAAGTGTGAAAGTAGCCTAATTAATCCATATCCCCAGAGCAAATGGTACCTCAAAATTGTGACTTTGGGGTTTCATAAGCTGTAAGCCATAATCATCCAAATTATAACAAATAAAGGCTTGAAATATCTCGCTTTGCATGTTATGAGTCTATCTCATATGTTAGTTTCACCTTTTTAAGTTGCATTACTGAAATAAATGAACTTTGCACAATATTCAAATTTTTCGAGTTTCACCTGTAGATCTTGAAAGATTAAAAGCACATTTCTCTACACATCAAGACCCTGTATTGAATACCATCCCTGTTAACCCTGTGAAAATTCAGGAGGGAGTGCTGAGACTGGATGGACTAGAATTGAAAATACATAGTACTTTTATTCCTTTCAAAAATATATTATCCAGTAGAAACTTTTATTAACTGGGTTAAATGTGATGTTGTCACATTGATGAGAGATATTAAGAATGGGACATATATTGTAAATAACAACTTAACCAAGGAGGAGTCATTGGCCCTAAGATCACTAACAGACCATGAAGGACTTCTCATCAAAGGGCAGTTCGATTGTGATTAAGGGCCAAAACATGTACAGTACAGACCAAAAGTTTGGACACACCTTCTCATTCAAAGAGTTTTCTTTATTTTCATGACTATGAAGGCATCAAAACTATGAATTAACACATGTGGAATTATATACATAACAAACAAGTGTGAAACAACTGAAAATATGTCATATTCTAGGTTCTTCAAAGTAGCCACCTTTTGCTTTGATTACTGCTTTGCACACTCTTAGCATTCTCTTGATGAGCTTCAAGAGGTAGTCCCCTGAAATGGTTTTCACTTCACAGGTGTGCCCTGTCAGGTTTAATAAGTGGGATTTCTTGCCTTATAAATGGGGTTGGGACCATCAGTGGCGTTGAGGAGAAGTCAGGTGGATACACAGCTGATAGTCCTACTGAATAGACTGTTAGAATTTGTATTATGGCAAGAAAAAAGCAGCTAAGTAAAGAAAAACGAGTGGCCATCATTACTTTAAGAAATGAAGGTCAGTCAGTCAGCCGGAAAAATTGGGAAAACTTTGAAAGTAAGGGATATTTGACCATGAAGGAGAGTGATGGGGTACTGCACCAGATGACCTGGCCTCCACAGTCACCGGACCTGAACCCAATCGAGATGGTTTGGGGTGAGCTGGACCACAGAGTGAAGGCAAAAGGGCCAACAAGTGCTGAGCATCTCTGGGAACTCCTTCAAGACTGTTGGAAGACCATTTCAGGGGACTACCTCTTGAAGCTCATCAAGAGAATGCCAAGAGTGTGCAAAGCAGTAATCAAAGCTTTGAAGAACCTAGAATATTACATATTTTCAGTTATTTCACACTTGTTTGTTATGTATATAATTCCACATGTGTTAATTCATAGTTTTGATGCCTTCATAGTCATGAAAATAAAGAATACTCTTTGAATGAGAAGGTGTGTCCAAACTTTTGGTCTGTACTGTACATTTATAAAGTTTTCATGCTTTGAATTAAATAAAAAGATTTTGAAAAGAAAGAATATTTGCGATCAACACTACGTATAGTCTTAGATGAAACTACACGAGAAATTAGACTTACTGAAATGAAAAATACTTTTCTGACAAGGGGATATCCCAAACCGATGATACAACGGGCATCGTTAGAAGTGTTAAATAGAAATACTGTGAATACTGAGAATCAACCGCAGAGGAAAAAACAGAATAGATCATCCTTTGAACAGTATAGTTGACCAGATAATCAGACAACATTGGTCTATACCAGGCATGCTCAACCTGCGGCCTTCCAGCTGTTGCAAAACTACAACTTCCATCATTCCCTGACAGCCTACAGCTATCATTCTACTGTACAGAAGGGCATTGTGGGAGTTGTAGTTTTACAACAGCTGGAGGGCCACAGGTTGAGCATCCCTATACTAAAAAAATCCTATCCACAAATTGAGAAATTTCAGAACCCACCCCTGACTTGTCTGTGCTGAAAAAGGGAGTGCAACCAAGATACTTAGACAAACATTCATCGAACCACGGAAAAACAGCACATTTGCCTGCCTCCAATGTATGCAGTGCACCAACGCAACTAGAGATGACATTTTATTATCCTCATACTGGAAACAGCATTAAAATTGAAGGGTACTTTACATGTGAATCAACTAATGTCATCTACATTATAAAATGTCCTAGCAGTCTCCTATATGTTGGGGAAACAATCCAGCATGTCAGAGACCGTATAGGGAAACGTAAATTCACTATACAGACAGGCAATTTACTTCTCTCTATTCCATATAATTTCCACCAAAAACATACAGTTTCTCAATTAAAATATCAAGTTATTGAGCAGAACAATACCCTAGAAGAGGAGGTGATATTAAAAAGTTATTACTGAAAAGGGAGGCCTTTTGGATACACGTTACAAACCCTGGAACCAAAAGGGTTAAATAGGGACTATAAGATTGCACATTTATCCTTTTAATCTTTTTGAGACAATAATAATAATTACCTACTGTCCTTGTTTTTTTTTTTTTGCCTTTTTGATACTTTTGATATGCTTAGATTCTATAAGAACTGTGTCAGTTTCTGCTTTTATTTTGTCTATTGTATATCTATGTCATCATTTGTAGTAGCACGGAAAATAATTATTTCTCTTTCACAGAAGCATTAATCCATTTGATCAGAATTATGATACTATGATCTCTTGTTTTTTGTTTATATTGGTTGCCCGGTTGATGGCGTCTGACATCATTACTTAGGTACCCTCTGTGCCATTATATAGTGCATCTTTTGTATATTGTGTTATAGTTGAGAAAGGCTCTGGACGGGCTGAAACACGTCCTATGTAACAACTGATGTTGTAATAAATAAAAGCATATTGAAGAAAACGAGTGCGGGGATTATCTGCTCTCAAAAAAGACAGAGAATGCATCCCTTCCACGTGAACCGCCACAAGCCTGAGTGCAGACCAGATCTTTTACTTATCAGTAGTCTACTGACAGTATAGTACACTGTACTGTATAAGCATGACATTAAAATACAATGCACTACTGAGATAATAGTGCATTGTATTTTGCAAGTAATTAAAATACCCCTTGTGTGGCTATTAAATACTAAAAACGTTATTAAATGATAAAGATCCAATATAAAATAAAATAAAAATTCCATTGGAAATTTTTTTTTTTTTTAATGGGAAAAATGCAAAAATAAAATCTCTGCATATTTGATATTTCTGCATCCATAATGACCCACATTATGCAATTATTTTGTAATTTATCTTGTACTGTGAATGCCATTAAAAAATAAATAAAATGCCAGAATTGCTGCTTTTTGCTTATTTGCCCCCAAAAGAATGAAATACAAAGTGATTGAAAACCGTTATGTACCCTAAAATGATAACAATGCAAACTACAAGTTGTCCTGCAGAAATCAAGCCCTCACACAGCTCCGTAGAAAGAAAAAAAAAGTTATGAGACTTGAGATGCGGCGATGCAAAAACATTTTCTTCTTTTAAAAAATAAAGGGTTTCTATTGCACAAAAGTAGTATCACTATACCGTATGTTTTTGTGCTGATCCAGAGAATAAAGTTATCATGATATTTATGCCAAAATATGAGTGCCGCAAAATTTATGAAGTAAAAACTCAGTGCCAATATTGCTGTTTTTTCCTATCCCCCTCCCAGAAAGAGTTAATAAAAATTAATCAGTAAGGAATGCATACCCTAAAATGGTTCAATTAAAAACTACAACTTGTCCCACAAACACAAGCCCTCGTTTGTCTACATAGACAGAAAAATAAAAAAGTTATAGCTCTTTCAAGGCGACGATGAAAAAATAAAAAAATAAATCGCTTGGTAGTAAGACCCAAAACAGTCTGGTCAATAAAGAGTTAAACAAGGTGTTCGGAGTCAGTGCACATAGCTGACCAAAGGAGTGGCCTCCAGAGACTGATATAAAGTTTTATGGGGATGTGAGAGTCAGAGACATCTGTGTATCTAAGTTACTATCACTTTTTAGCCTTTACTCCAGTGAGAAACTATGGGTCCAGGAACATACCAGGCAATGGGGTCCTGTAGAGACTGTGCAGAGACAACAGAGTGTTGTCATATACAGAGAGAGATTGTACGAGAGGCATGTTCCCTGTCCCTGCAACCTGTTAATTTACATAGTAAGCTCAATTCTCTACTATTGAAATAATCAATTCCCTGTCATCAAAAACCCCTGAATACAGTGCTCAACCCTGTAGTCCCAAGACTGTTGCATCTATATTAACCACTTAAGGACCACAGGTTTATACCCCCCTAAAGACCAGGCCCTTTTTTACAAATCGGCACTCCACAACTTTAGCAGTTTATTGCTCGGTCATGCAACTTACCACCCAAATGAATTTTACCTCCTTTCTTCTCACTAATAGAGCTTTCATTTGGTGGTATTTCATTGCTGCTGACATTTTTACTTTTTTTGTTATTAATCAAAATTTAACGATTTTTTTGCAAAAAAATGACATTTTTCACTTTCAGTTGTAAAATTTTGCAAAAAAAACGAGATCCATATATAAATTTTGCTCTAAATTTATTGTTCTACATGTCTTTGATAAAAAAAAATGTTTGGGTAAAAAAAAAATGGTTTGGGTAAAAGTTATAGCGTTTACAAACTATGGTACAAAAATGTGAATTTCCGCTTTTTGAAGCAGCTCTGACTTTCTGAGCACCTGTCATGTTTCCTGAGGTTCTACAATGCCCAGACAGTACAAACACCCCACAAATGACCCCATTTCCGAAAGTAGACACCCTAAGGTATTCGCTGATGGGCATAGTGAGTTTATAGAACTTTTTATTTTTTGTCACAAGTTAGCGGAAAATGATGATTTTTTTTTCTTTTTTTTTTTCTTACAAAGTCTCATATTCCACTAGCTTGTGACAAAAAATAAAAAGTTCTATGAACTCACTATGTCCATCACGAAATACCTTGGGGTCTCTTCTTTCCAAAATGGGGTCACTTGTGGGGTAGTTCTACTGCCCTGGCATTCTAGGGGCCAAAATGTGTGGTAAGGAGTTTGAAATCAAATTCTGTAAAAAATGACCAGTGAAATCCGAAAGGTGCTCTTTGGAATATGGGCCCCTTTGCCCACCTAGGCTGCAAAAAAGTGTCACACATCTGGTATCTCTGTATTCAGGAGAAGTTGAGGAATGTGTTTTGGGGTGTCTTTTTACATATACCCATGCTGGGTGAGATAAATATCTTAGTCAAATGCCAACTTTGTATAAAAAAATGGGAAAAGTTGTCATTTGCCAAGATATTTCTCTCACCCAGCATGGGTATATGTAAAATGACACCCCAAAACACATTCCCCAACTTCTCCTGAGTATGGAGATACCAGATGTGTGACACTTTTTTGCAGCCTAGGTGGGCAAAGGGGCCCATATTCCAAAGAGCACCTTTCGGATTTCACTGGTCATTTTTTACAGAATTTGATTTCAAACTCCTTACCACACATTTGGGCCCCTAGAATGCCAGGGCAGTATAACTACCCCACAAGTGACCCCATTTTGGAAAGAAGAGACCCCAAGGTATTCGCTGATGGGCATAGTGAGTTCATGGAAGTTTTTATTTTTTGTCACAAGTTAGTAGAATATGAGACTTTGTATGAAAAAAAAAAAAAAATCATCATTTTCCACTAACTTGTGACAAAAAATAAAAAATTCTAGGAACTCGCCATGCCCCTCACGGAATACCTTGGGGTGTCTTCTTTCCAAAATGGGGTCACTTGTGGGGTAGTTATACTGCCCTGGCATTTTCCAGGGGCCCTAATGTGTGGTAAGTAGGTAAATGACCTGTGAAATCCGAAAGGTGCTCTTTCGAATATGGGCCCCTTTGCCCACCTAGGCTGCAAAAAAGTGTCACACATCTGGTATATCCGTACTCAGGAGAAGTTGGGGAATGTGTTTTGGGGTGTCATTTTACATATACCCATGCTGGGTGAGAGAAATATCTTGGCAAAAGACAACTTTTCCCATTTTTTTATACAAAGTTGGCATTTGACCAAGATATTTATCTCACCCAGCATGGGTATATGTAAAAAGACACCCCAAAACACATTCCTCAACTTCTCCTGAATACAGAGATACCAGATGTGTGACACTTTTTTGCAGCCTAGGTGGGCAAAGGGGCCCATATTCCAAAGAGCACCTTTCGGATTTCACTGGTCATTTTTTACAGAATTTGATTTCAAACTCCTTACCACACATTTGGGCCCCTAGAATGCCAGGGCAGTAGAACTACCCCACAAGTGACCCCATTTTGGAAAGAAGAGACCCCAAGGTATTCGCTGATGGGCATAGTAAGTTCATGGAAGTTTTTATTTTTTGTCACAAGTTAGTGGAATATGAGACTTTGTATGAAAAAAAAAAAAAAAAACACATCATTTTCCACTAACTTGTGACAAAAAATAAAAAATTCTAGGAACTCGCCATGCCCCTCACGGAATACCTTGGGGTGTCTTCTTTCCAAAATGGGGTCACTTGTGGGGTAGTTATACTGCCCTGGCATTTTCCAGGGGCCCTAATGTGTGGTAAGTAGGTAAATGACCTGTGAAATCCGAAAGGTGCTCTTTGGAATATGGGCCCCTTTGCCCACCTAGGCTGCAAAAAAGTGTCACACATCTGGTATATCCGTACTCAGGAGAAGTTGGGGAATGTGTTTTGCGGTGTCATTTTACATATACCCATGCTGGGTGAGAGAATTATCTTGGCAAAAGACAACTTTTCACATTTTTTTATACAAAGTTGGCATTTGACCAAGATATTTCTCTCACCCAGCATGGGTATATGTAAAATGACACCCCAAAACACATTCCCCAACTTCTCCTGAGTACGGCGATACCAGATGTGTGACACTTTTTTGCAGCCTAGATGCGCAAAGGTGCCCAAATTCCTTTTAGGAGGGCATTTTTAGACATTTGGATACCAGACTTCTTCTCATGCTTTGGGGCCCCTAGAATGCCAGGGCAGTATAAATACTCCACATGTGACCCCATTTTGGAAAGAAGACACCCCAAGGTATTCAATGAGGGGCATGGCGAGTTCATAGAAAAAAAATTTTTGGGCACAAGTTAGCGGAAATTGATATATATTTTTTTTTTCTCACAAAGTCTCCCTTTCCGCTAACTTGGGACAAAAATTTCAATCTTTCATGGACTCAATATGCCCCTCACGGAATACCTGGGGGTGTCTTCTTTCCGAAATGGGGTCACATGTGGGGTATTTATACTGCCCTGGCATTCTAGGGGCCCTAAAGCGTGAGAAGAAGTCTGGAATATAAATGTCTAAAAAATTTTACGCATTTGGATTCCGTGAGGGGTATGGTGAGTTCATGTGAGATTTTTTTTTTTTTTTTTTTTAATTTATATTTTTATTGTACGTTTTTTCTTTAAAAGTACAAACACGAACACAGGTGAGGGGTTACAAGGTACTGTGGTGTAGGCGCGCAGGCCTAGCTATTGTAATTGTCAAAAGTACATACTTTATGGTTATAAATACATGTCAGATGTATGAGAGAATTTGCTGGAGTCATGGTAGACAAGTAGACAAGTAAAGAAACAAGTAAAGAAACACACAAGCGAACACAAAAACCAATATGTGATTCGGAGCCGTCTAGCATTGTTGTCTAGGTCCCGAACAAATTTTCGTGAGAAGGGTAGATAGTAGTCACTCTATTTATATCAAGAGGTATGATTAGCCTTCTAACAGTATGGCAATATGAAGCCATTGTATAGGTTACATGTAGATAGGGCGAATTTTAAGCATTTTGTATATCTATATTCAGTGGCTGTAGGTTCAGGACCTCCAGCAGGTTCTGTTAAGGAGTCTATGGTTTGGGTGATCTAAAGGTTATCCATAGTGCCCATTTTTTGAGGAAAACCCTGTGTGTACGGGATTCCCATGAGGAGAGTTCCTCGAATCTATGAATCTGGTCTATTTTCTGTATCCACTGATCTAGGGTTGGAACTGTAGTCTGTAGCCAGAATTTGGGTAGTAGGAGGCGAGCCGCTATAATCATCTGCATAAATACAAACGGTAGCTTATCTTTCCCATTGTCTTGGGAGAATGAAAGAAGAGCTACCTGTGGGGAAGGCTGGAACTTTGTTCCACAGACCTTGTTTGCTGTAGCGAAGATGTCGTCCCACCACTTCTGTATGGGAGGGCATGTCCACCATATATGGAGGAAGGTGCCTCTCTCCCCCAGGCATCTCCAGCACCTATCAGTAGCCGAACCAGCAAATCTTGATATCTTATCTGGGGTGTTATACCACCTTGTGAGGATTTTGTAACTGTTTTCCCGGATCCTGACACAGCGGGAGACACCGTGGGGGGAATCAAAGAACCTGGGCAGTGAATCATAGGGGATTGTGATATCTAAGTCTAATTCCCATTGCCTGACGAAGGATGGTTTAGCTAGCATGGGGGGTATACGTAATTTGTTATACAGCCGAGAGGTGAGCTTTCTGGGCAATATTTGTGAGACAGATAAAGCTTCAATCCAGACTAAGGGGCGAAGTAGGACTCCTGTTTTGATGTGCTGTTTTAAGTAAGCCCTAAGGTAGGTTACAGGGATGAAGTCACATGAGTGAGGGTTAAGTAGAGCATTCATGTCCCTAGAGTCCATCCATTCTCCAGACGGAAGAGCTAAGGATATTAATGGTGTCGAAGAGGACAGCAATCCTGGTGAGGTGGCATTCCTTAGTATATAGGGGGCTGTGTTCAGTGCATCTGATACTGTAAGTGTGGGCGAAGGGAAAGGGATGGAGCAGTGAGTTTGTGATAGCCACTTCCATACTTCTAGTGTGGCCCGAATGATTGGGTATGCCGACATATGACGATAAAGAGCAGTTACCTGGCCCAATAGTAGTGCCCTAGCTGGTGTGTTCAGTATGTCTATTTCTATTTGTGCCGCTGTGGAGCATGGGGAAGGACTCAACCAGGCTAGTGCACGAGATAGAAGGATAGCCTTCCCGTATAATTCAGGGCTTGGAAGGCCTATCCCTCCTGCATGTCTGGGTTTGATGAGGAGTGAGAGGGACAGCCTTGCTCTCTTCCCATTCCAGATGAAAGAGCTAAATTTCCTCATTATTGAGGTGTAATATTGCTTAGGAACAGATATGGGGAGAGCTTGTTGCAGATATGTGAGTTTGGGGAGTATCAAGGACAAGAGGATGTTCTTTCGACCAAACCAAGAGAGAGTTGGATTAGCTCGGGCCAAATTATCAATGGAATCGAAGATAGATTTCCTCAGGGGAATATAGTTAAGGGAGAAGAGTTCCGATATGTCGGAGCTGATTTTAACCCCTAGATACGTAATGCTAGGGGATGACCAGTTAAATGGGGAGTCCTTCATTAGGAGAAGTCGGATTGGTTGGGAGATACCTAGGCAAAGAACCAAAGATTTATTGGCATTGATTTTAAAATCAGATATTGAGCTATACGCCATGAGGTGAGTCTGCAATTTAGGGAGGGATGTTTTGGGGTTAGTTGTCATTACGAGAACATCATCCGCAAAGGCGGCGATTTTCTGCTCCCTGCCTCCCAAACATAGACCCCTTACCTCCTGGTCCAATCTTATGTTTGCCAAGAGAGGCTCCAGAGCCAAGATGAACAAGAGAGGGGATAGAGGGCAGCCCTGGCGAGTCCCATTCCCAATGGAGAAAGAAGGCGATGTGTTGCCATTGACAAGGACAGAGGCTGTAGCTTTTTCATACATCGAGAAGACTGCCTTGATGTAGGGATCAGGTAGGCCAAATCTCGCTAAAGTTTGTTTTAGGTATAACCAGTTGACTCTATCGAATGCTTTTTCAGCATCCGTGCTGAGTAAAAGCAAAGGGGAGGTGAGTCGTTTTGCATGACAGAGGGTGTTAATAACTCTTGAAGTGTTATCCTTGCCCTCTCTATTGCGGATGAAGCCCACCTGATCTCCATGAACAAGGTGAGGGAGTATGGTAGCGAGTCTGTTGGCTAACATCTTGGCCAGGAGCTTGAGGTCTATGTTTAGGAGGGATATGGGCCTGTAATTAGCACATAGTCTAGTGTCCTTCCCTTCTTTGGGGATGAGAGTAATATGTGCCGCGGTCATATCTCTTGATAATGGGATTCCCTTAAGGGTCTGGTTGCATACATCTAGCAGATGGGGAAGGAGTATTGTCTGGAAAGTTTTGTAATAGGCCAATGGTAGGCCATCTGGGCCTGGGCTTTTCCCTGTCGGCATTTGATTCATTGCGTTCTTTAATTCTGTTAGGGAGAAGGGGGCTGTAAGATATGTTTCCTGATCCGGGTCAATTCTAGGGAGTTTGGCTGTCTCTAGAAAGGAAGATGTCAAGGAGGTACGGTCTTCAGGAGTTGTTGATGGAGGTAAATTATATAAGTCATTATAGAAGGAGCAGAATTGAGCGGCAATTTGTTCAACTGAGAAGATGGGAGTCCCTTCCTGTGATAAAAGTTGATGGACAAAGTTTGTGGATCTCCTCCCTTTGATTCTGCTCATTACAAATTTGGTGGCCTTATCTCCGTGAGCAAAAAACTTGTGTTGAGAGCTCATGTGGTATTTAGCAGCTCTAGCAGCTAGTAGGGATTTGAGTTTTGCCCTGTATTCAGAGAGTTTTTGGAAAAGAGCATCAGAGGATTTAGCTTTATGTCTTGTCTCATGTATCTGAATATTTTTCAAGGTTTCGTCTATTTCTTTTTCCCTCGCTCTCTTAAGGTATGTGCCCAGGCTAATAAAATACCCTCTAACTACAGGTTTGTGTGCATCCCAGAGTGTATTGGCCGATACTGCAGGGCTTTTGTTGAGAGAGAAATATTCAGTTATTTGTTTGGAAATCCGATCAACTGATTCTTGGAATCCAAGTAGTGTTTCATTTAAGCGCCAATTGAAGCTCGAGGGCGTCACTCTAGGGGCCCTAACTGTAAGATAAATTGGGGAGTGGTCTGATATATGGATAGTTCCAATAAACGTCTCACTACACAGATGTAGATGCTCCTTAGAGATAAACAGGTAGTCTATTCTGTGGTATGTTTTATGTGTCGGAGAGAAAAAAGTGAAGTCTGATATGTTCGGGTTGAAGGACCGCCAGGCATCTACCAGATGAAGATCCCAAAGGGTATTCCCAATACTTTTAAGGAAACTTTTAGAATGGGACGATTTGTGAGTGGAGATATCTAGTTGTGGACAAAGGGCGACATTAAGATCACCTCCAACAACTACTATACCCTCTTTAAAAGCCTCTATGATAGGGAAGATGTCAGAAAACCATCGGGGTTGGCCAGTATTGGGGGCGTATAGGTTGACAAAAGTGTATGTTTGTGGCCCAATAGAACCCTTAAGTAGGATATATCTGCCTTCAGAATCCAGATTTTGGCTAAGAAATTTGAAGGGGATTTTCCTCTGGAACCCTATACTGACTCCACAGGATGCTGAGGAGTTACTCCCACAGTGGTACCAGTTAGAGTAGTGTGAAAATCTCATATCTGGGTAGTGATTAAACCGTAGATGCGTCTCCTGGAGGAAGACCACCCCCGCTCCGGCTTTTCTCAAAATGGCAAAGACTTGGCTCCGTTTAGAAGGGGAGTGAAAGCCCTTGACATTGTAAGATGCCACTGATATGTCAGCCATGGTCTGCTATGTGTGTGATTTTACCTTGTAGCTGTTGTGGCCCTCCCCCAGGAGACGCATTGAATCCGCTGCGGATCTTTCTCTCTCGTACCTTTGGAGTCGCTCGTGTATCGGGGGCAATCCTATTTGACATTTAAGTCAAGTACCTTGAATTAGGGGAAAAGAAAGGAAGTAAAACATAACATAGTGAACAAACAAAGAAAACAAACATAGACATAACACTTGATGTCTAAATCTAGTGGGGGTTACTAGGTCTGTAGACCGTTTAAGAGAACGTTTGACGCCCTATGATAAACAATGATGGAGCATAGTCAGGCCAAATGCAATAATGGACTAAGTGGACTCTGGGCGTTAATGTTAACGCTAATAGGCTTCGCGTTAACAGTGGGATCCCTAGGGCCTAGCGGTGAGATATGCTAGATAAAGAGACAGGATTATTCATATCAATAATAATAATATATACAAACAAGTCTCTCTAGTGATCTTGTGACAGGCTTCTCGGAGTAAGGTGATGACCCCTCTTCTTAGAGCGAGATGACTTTGGCGTGCGCAGTATCTCGAATGGTGCCACTTTAGGTATTTCGGGTAAGGAGCCAAGATCTTGAAAAAGTTCCCAGTTCTCAATCCTCATGGGAGGCACATTAAGGATCTCAAATGCAGATGTGAGGTCTGTATAAGACGAGATGTTCACTCTTTTTCCAGCGTATGCGAAGGATATTCCAAAAGGAAAAGACCAGCGGTAAAGCACTTTTTTGTCGCGTAGCCAATCAGTTAAGGGCTTGAGGGCTCTACGTTTCTTTAATGTAGATGGAGCTAAGTCCTGGAAAACTTCTATCTTGGATCCCTCAAGAGCCAGATCAGGGTGAGCACGAGCGGCATCCAGGACAGCTGCTTTAACTTGAAAATTCAGGTACTTACAGATAATGTCTCTCGGTGGCTCATCTGGCTTGGGCTTAGGTCTGAGGGCCCTGTGTGCCCGTTCTATGGTTATCTCATGAGGAAAATCAGGCCCCAGCAGTGATCTGCTAATTTTGGTGATGGACGCTGAGACCTCTCCTGGGGTGACCGACTCTGGCACTCCCCTGAATCTGAGGTTGTTCCGGCGCCCTCTGTTTTCTTGGTCCTCTAGGGAACAGTGGATGTCATTCAAATATAGGGCACAGCGACGAAAAGAGTCCGTTACAGCAGACTGATGATTCAGGATTTCTACCTGATGATTCTCCAGGCTCTCCACCCGGTCCCCTATTTGTCTCACCTCGCTCCTGCAGGCGGAAAGCTCCGCTAATATTGGCTCCATAATTCTGCTCAGAGCGCGATCGAGATATTCCCTTGTGACCGGAAGATCGGAGCTGGCTTGCTTTTCTTCTGAGTCGCTTTCATCCTCCGGTGGTGCAGGGGCGCGCTTCTGTGCTTTGGCCTGCGGAGTCGGCGCCATCTTGGGTTCTCTGGCAGCCACTGTAGCGGCGGCTTTCTTTAGAAATTTTTCCATTTCGCCTCCTGCAATCTGAGTTTTGGAGGGTGTCGGGGTGTCCACATACTTGCTGTTCCCGATCTTGACCATCTCCGTCTTTGTAAGCTAATGTTTGCAGGCGTCAGGGACGAATCTCTTCACAGAGCACGGAGCTATGCGACCATCTTCATCCGGCGCTAGCTCCGCCCCCCTGAGATTTTATTTTTTGACACAAGTTAGTGGAATATGAGACTTTGTAAGAAAAAAAAATAAAAAATTCCGCTAACTTGGGCCAAAAAAATGTCTGAATGGAGCCTTACAGAGGGGTGATCAATGACAGGGGGGTGATCAATGACAGGGGGGTGATCAATGACAGGGGGGTGATCAGGCAGTCTATATGGGGTGATCACCCCCCTGTCATTGATCACCCCCCTATAAGGCTCCATTCAGATGTCCGTATGTGTTTTGCGGATCCGATCCATGTATCCGTGGATCCGTAAAAATCATACAGACATCTGAATGCAGCCTGACAGGGGGGGTGATCAATGACAGGGGGGTGATCAGGGAGTCTATATGGGGTGATCACCCCCCCTGGAAGGCTCCAGGGAGACGCCTGTATGTGTTTTGCGGATCCGATCCATCTATCAGTGGATCCGTAAAAATCATGCGGACGTCTGAAGGGAGCTTTACAGGGGTGTGATCAATGACAGGGTTTTAATCAATGACAGGGGGTGATCAGGGAGTCTATATGGGGTGATCACCACAGTCATTGATCACGCCCCTGTAAGGCTCCATTCAGACGTCCGTGTGCGTTTTGCGGATCCGATCCATCTATCAGTGGATCCGTAAAAATCATGCGGACATCTGAATGGAGCTTTACAGGGGTGTGATCAATGACAGGGGGGTAATCAATGACAGGGGGGTGATCAGGGAGTCTATATGGGGTGATCAGGGGTGATCAGGGGCTAATAAGGGGTTAATAAGTGACGGGGGGGGTGTAATGTAGTGTGGTGCTTGGTGCTACTTAACTGAGCTACCTGTGTCCTCTGGTGGTCGATCCAAACAAAGGGGACCACCAGAGGACCAGGTAGCAGGTATATTAGACGCTGTTATCAAAACAGCGTCTAATATACCTGTTAGGGGTTAAAAAAAATCACATCTCCAGCCTGCCAGCGAACGATCGCCGCTGGCAGGCTGGAGATCAACTCTCTTACCTTCCGTTCCTGTGAGCGCGAGCGCCTGTGTGCGCGCGTTCACAGGAAATCTAGGCTCACGCGAGATGACGCCAATCGGCATTAGTGTGACGTGGGAGCGCCGCAGAGATGATGCCTTTCGGCGTTAGCGTGACGGTAAGTGGTTAAGGAGGTTGCAAACGATCTCGACAACAGTGATTACATCACTGAGTTTTCATGTCATTGGAGGATGCAGAGAAGATGCAATTATGACTTTTTTTTAAGCTTTTCTTTTATCCTTTTTACGTGTTTCAGTGTATTATGCCTCCCACTAGTAAACTAATAGGCAGCCTATCAGGTTTCATTGCATATCAGACCTGGAACCCATTGCTAGTCCTTGGGAACCCACTGGCACCCTGGAGTCTAGACATGGGGTGCTGTCCCTCTGAAACCACATTGGTGTCATGGCATCTAGTGGGTTAAACCCCCTGGATCAGGTCCTTTAATTAGACAGCTTTGTAGCCACTCCACCCAGCATGTTTCACCACTTAGACTAAGCCACACAGTATACACTTCAAAGATACAAAAGTACATATCTCGAGTAGAAGGAAGGTGAATTAATGATTGGAGCTTTCCCAGTCTTACAATTAATTTTCCACATAGTTTATATTGGAAAAAAAATTAATGAATTCAAAATTCATGGCTGTTGTTAAGATAAGATAAGATAAGATAAGATGCCTTTATTGTCAATGTACAATACAATGTAATACAATGTACAATACAATGAAATGTTGTTTGGAGCAATCCTAGATGCCATGGACAGAGGAACAAGAACTGACATTTAAACTAAAGCATTACACTAGAAAAAAACAAAACATTGCACTAGAAAGCATTACTATTCACAGTTCACAGCATATACAGTTGCAAGAAAAAGTATGTGAACCCTTTGGAACGATATGGATTTCTGCACAAATTGGTCATAAAATGTGATCTGATCCTTATCTAAGTCACAACAATAGACAATCACAGTCTGCTTAAACTAATAACACAAAGAATTAAATGTTACCATGTTTTTATTGAACACACCATGTAAACATCCACAGTGCAGGTGGAAAAAGTATGTGAACCCTTGGATTTAATAACTGGTTGAACCTCCTTTGGCAGCAATAACTTCAACCAAATGTTTCTTGTAGTTGCAGATCAGACGTGCACAACGGTCAGGAGTAATTCTTGACCATTCCTCTTAACAGAACTGTTTCAGTTCAGCAATATTCTTGGGATGTCTGGTGTGAATCGCTTTCTTGAGGTCATGCCACAGCATCTCAATCGGGTTGAGGTCAGGACTCTGACTGGACCACTCCAGAAGGCGTATTTTTTTCTGTTTAAGCCATTCTGTTGTTGTTTTACTTCTATGCTTTGGGTCGTTGTCCTGTTGCAACACCCATCTTCTGTTGAGCTTCAGCTGGTGGACAAATGGCCTTAAGTTCTCTTGCAAAATGTCTTGATAAACTTGGGAATTCATTTTTCCTTCCATGATATCAATCCGTCCAGGCCCTGACGCAGCAAAGCAGCCCCAAACCATGATGCCCCCACCACCATACTTCACCATTGGGATGAAGTTTTGATGTTGGTGTGCTGTGCCTCTTTTTCTCCACACATAGTGTTGTGTGTTTCTTCCAAACAACTCAACTTTGGTTTCATCTGTCCACAGAATATTTTGCCAGTACTGCTGTGGAACATCCAGGTGCTCTTGTGCAAACTGTAAACGTGCAACAATGTTTTTTTTTGGACAGTAGTTGCTTCCCCTGTGGTATCCTCCCATGAAATCCATTCTTGTTTAGTGTTTTACACATCGTAGATTCGCTAACAGGGATCTTAGCATATGCCAGAGACTTTTGTAATTCTTAAGCTGACACTCTAGGATTCTTCTTCACCTCATTGAGCAGTCTGCGCTGTGCTCTTGCAGTCATCTTTACAGGACAGCCACTCCTAGGGAGAGTAGCAGCAGTGCTGAACTTTCTCCATTTATAGACAATTTGTCTTACCGTGGACTGATGAACAGCAAGGCTTGTGGAGATACTTTTATAACCCTTTCCAGCTTTATGCAAGTCAACAATTCTTAATCGTAGGTCTTCTGAGAGTTCTTTTGTGTGAGGCATCATTCACATCAGGCAATGCTTCTTGTGAAAAGCAAACCCAGAACTGGTGTGTGTTTTTTATAGGGCAGGGCAGCTGTAACCAACACCTCCAATCTCCTCTCACTGATTGGACTCCAGTTGGCTGACACCTCACTCCAATTAGCTCTTGGAGATGTCATTATTTTAGGGGTTCACATATTTTTTCCACCTGCACTGTGAATGTTTACATGGTGTGTTCAATAAAAACATGGTAACAGTTAATTCTTTGTGTGTTATTAGTTTAAGCAGACTGTGATTGTCTATTGTTATGACTTAGATGAAGATCAGATCACATTTTTTGACCAATTTGTGCAGAAATCCATATCATTCCAAAGGGTTCACATACTTTTTCTTGCAACTGTATATAGCAAGAGTAAAGAAGGTTAAAGGGTTTCTACCACCAGAAATACTGTTATGTAGCTGACTGACATTAGCGATGCGCTAATGTCAGCACTACATAGCAGTATGTTTCTAACGTTAGTCCCTGCAGCCGTTTTTGTTAAAAAAGCACTTTTATTATAAGCTAATGAGCCTCTAGGTGCTATGTGGGCGTAAAATCAGCACCTAGAGGCTCCGTCCACTCACCCATTATGCCGCCCGGGTCCAGTGTTGTGCCCGCCCAGCTCCTCTTGATTGATGGCATGGTCCGCCGCTTCGCTGCCGAAATCCCGCGCCTGTGCCGTTCACTTCTGTCTTCGGCGCAGGCGCAGTGAGTGAAGCCAGCTTCCTCACTGTGACGTAGTCGGCGCAGGCGCAGTGAGGAATCCGGCACCAGAATCGCATCATTCACTCACTGCGCCTGCGCCGAAGACAGAAGTGAACGACGCAGGCGTGGGATTTCGGCAGCGATGCGGCGGACCTTGCCATCAATCAAGAGGAGCTGGGCGGGCACAACACTGGACCTAGGCGGGATAAAGCGTGAGTGGACGGAGCCTCTAGGTGCTGATTTTACGCCCACATAGCACCTAGAGACTCATTTGCATATAATAAAAGTGCTTTTTTAACAAAAACAGCTACAGGGACAAATGTTAGAAACATTCTGTTATGTAGTGCTGACATTAGCGCATCGCTGTCAGTCAGCTACATAACAGTATTTCTGGTGGTAGAAACCCTTTAATTTAGGGCAAAATATATCCTAGATTGATGTGGTATCCTGCTTAGGGAGAGCTGCACTTTGCAGGTGCAGTAACCAGACTCCCGTTTAAGGTCCACCCTCTTGGTTGCATGAAAGGATCATGCTACATGACATTCCTGGATACTTATGTCTGAGGTTGGCTAGAGAAGTGTAGTAGCCAGCATGCTAAGAACCGTCTTGATGCATTTCCATTGGACTTCTTCAGTAAAGAACTGTTCTACGCTGCAAAATGTTGGCGTCACAAATCGGGACCCTGACTTGCACCTCAAAACTACCAACACCAAGGCCACCTCAACCATCACCAGCAGGAGAACCCCAGAGCAAGAGTCGAAGGCAAAGAAAGGTGCACCCTTCCACATCACTGCACGAGTGAAGGGAGTGTCAGAACCGTGAGTACTTCTACTTGCAATACACCACACACACATGAACGCCCCTGTGTCATTCTGCACATGTCTTAACACAGCATGATAGGTGTTGTCTTTAAAAGAAAAGCCGCTTTTAATCTAGTATCACACTATTAAGACACATTGCAAAAACTGTTCTACACATGGACCAGTTCACAATTCTAATAAATGTCACAGCCCATAGCAATGTTTGCTGAAATCATGCCTGATGAATTATGAAGAGATTATCCCAGGTCAGCCTTATTTTTAGGTGTTGGAAAATATGGTTTATTGGCACTTACAAATTAAAACTCACTTATTCATCTCATTGTATATGTTCACAGGGAGGACATAGGTTAATGAGCTAATTTTAATTGTCCCCTCTTTTGATAATTCATTTTCAAACAGCAGATGAGTTTCAGTGCCATTCTGACCTGTTTGGCATATCAACTATTAAAGAAAATTTTAAAATCCAAAAATAAACCTGGATTTACATGTCAGTGGCTTGTTAATACCATATGATTGCTGATATCCGTAATTTTTAAAGCAAATTATAAGATATTCAGATTGTGTAGGCAGGCATTTACAGCAAGGAAAACAATATCGGACTATTCACATTGTACTTACATCTGCTTGTGGTCCTTTCCCAGCACCAGGACATTCAAAGGTGACAAACTCATGACATCGTTTGTGTACTACAAAGCTGCAAACTGAAAAAGAAAAAATCTAATAAATTTTTCAAAAGTACAAGGCAAATAGAATATAAAAAGTCATTATATCATTTATGAGGATCCAAAGTTCTATATAAAAAAAATAGTTTTCTAAGGACTAAGATGGCAGCAATGCATCTCAAAATGTTTGGACAGGGCCATGTCTACCATTGCATAGAATCCCCCCCTTTTTTTATTTTTTATAACAGAATGAAAGAATTTAAAATTTTCATTCATCTGACCACAAAACAGCTTTTCATTTTCCTCAGTCTATTTTAAATGGGTTTTAGCCCTGAGAAGATAGCAGCCGCTCTGGATTGTGCTGACATAAGGCTTCTTCTTGCATGATGCAGCTTTAATGTGCATTTATGGTTTGCATGTTAACTTGTGTTCACAGACATCGATTTCAGAAAGTGTTACAGATCCAATGCTGTGATTTCTGGTACAGAATCTGCAAGTGTCCCCTTAAATTACTTTCTAATGAAATTCAAAGTTTCACACATCTCGGTAATCTGGCGGCTACTGCTATCTTGTACTGTCATTTTTATGCATAATTCAGTATTTGGTAACCTGTACGACTCATATTCTATTCCGTAACTATTCAAGTATTTGTAGCCAAATTAAAATAAATAAATAAATATTTAATTAAAAAAAAAAGGAGTGAAAAAATAAAACGGACTCCTTAGGGTTCATGCTAAAGCTACATTCAGGGGCCCTGTACACCTAGTCTATATCACCTAGCCATAAACAATCCATTTGATGCTGTATTCTTTCCTAGTCATATTGCTTTGAGAGGAAAAATATCTCTGTTTGAAGTCATCCGTTGGAACAGGCTACAATTTTTTTCATACTCTAAGATTTAGAACCAAGAGGAAAATAACTCAGGGGGTCATTTACTATCAGATATATGCCAGTTTTCTGGAGTAGCTCTGTCACAGATTGTGGCGCAAAGGTTATTTGCGCTGCAATCTGTGACTTTTCTTCGCTCTTGTCAGGGGGAGTGTCATGAGCGGGGAAGGGGACGGGCTGGCGGGGGGTCTCATTTATCATTTCCTTCACCTGTTTTAGGCATAGAAAATGGTCTAAATTTAAGCCAGCAAGGAAACTGGCTGACATTTAGCCGAAGTTATGTAGATGTCGGCGCCTCTACATAACTTCGGCAGATCCACCACCAGAGCAAGGGGTTATTAAGACCGGCATCTAAAATACAATAAAAGACAACAGTATGGGGGCCATAGCAGTCTATAAGAACCATAATATGGATTTATAAAGAACAGATATTTAAAATGGCTGTCAGCATGGACAGTGTTACAGCGCTCTCATGGATTGCCCCTTGACAATGACATTTTGCAAGCAGAAATTACTGGCACCGATTGACTTTTGAATAGGGTGGAGAGTGGTTCTAGGAAAAAAATGCTGAGATCTGTGGTATGGTAGCTATAGCCAGGTAAAGGGGCCTGTCAGTGTTGAAGGGGAGAGAATCTTAACAAAGAAACTCCCATACAAATTTTCAGCTCCCTTGATTCCTGTTTGTGTAAGGTGAGTTGGCTAGAAGTAGTAAGTAGGGATACTTGCATTGTCAGGTTCTCTATGGAGTTGTACTTTTTATAGTAAGCTATGGAATTAGTGTTGATCGAGCATGCTTGGCCGAACACCGGTTCGGTTCGAGCATTGCTATTCTCAGCACATCGCGGAGTTCAGCCGAACACCACGTGTGCTCGAGCCAGTGTATTTAAATGCAATTTAGCATAGTAAAGTTTCTGCTGGAATTTGAACTCACAACCCTTTGTACATTAGAGGCAAGGACCTTATCCACTCTGCTATAAAGCTGAATGCTAAACTGTGTCAGAAAAACCTCATAGTAGTTTCTGATGTAGTGAACATTCCTATTCAGCAGAAGACATATTTTATATTTGTATAGTGTAGTGGTTAACATCCTTGCCTCTAATGTACAAGGTAGGGAGTTAGAATCCCTTCAGAAACATATATATATATATATATATATATATATATATATATATATATATAAGTTTTTAGCCATAATATATTTACATATATTATTATATATTTAGAATGTATAATATATTATAATATATGTAAATGTAAATGGCAAATATATTTGTATTTCGCTAGTAATACACGGCAAACTGGGCTGTATAATATCCATCTCACTGCACTGCTGAGCAGGCAATTAGGCCCTAATATTTTTCTATTTTTACACAAAAGGCTTTTCAACAGATAAGTACAACTATGAGCGGCGAATATATTTGTTTTTCCACTAATACACGCAAAAAAGGGCTTTAAAACCGATAAATGTTTGGTAACAGAATATGAAAGTTGTATATATTAAACTTGAATGTAACACTTAAAAAAAACTAAATGATAAATGCGCCTCTGAGCAGCAAATATATTTTACTTTTGCCACTAATACAAGCCAAAAAATGCTTTAGAACATATAATTGTACCGCACAAGGGTAAATAAATAGTAGAAATATTTCCTTGTAATGAACCCTGTTAATGCCTATATCAAACAGCACTTGCACCCTAATAAGTACAGTTTGATGGAATGACAGAGCTGTATAATGACAATTTGGATCTCCAGTCAGTGCAGCAAGGTGTAATAGGAATGTTCCTATTACCCAGGCTGTAACCTCCCCTATTGAACCCTATTCTGCTTCAATACTGTGAAATGATTCCTCCCTATCAGTTCCCTACACCTTGAATAATCTTTCCCTGCACTTGTAAATATTTTTTTTTTAGTACAATGATGATTTTTCTAGCACTGTCCCTAGCGCCTGCAGACTCATCTCTCCCTGCATTAAGTACGCTGGTGAATGGCAGAATCTAAGATGGCTGCCGTATTTATACGGCTGTGAAATCACAGTGCTGGCTGGCTGCTGATGGAGTATGGTTGATCCCACCTTCCCAGACTTCCTTTCTCCATGTCCTGACATGTGTAGCAGCCATTTTAGGAAAAATGTGATTTGTTACTACGAAGCACAAGGAAATTCGCATTCGGTGCAAATCGAATTTTTCCTGAAATTCGTAACGCATTCCACTTTGTCAGCTTAGATTCGCTCATTTCTAGTAACTACCACTGCCACCATCATGGCTACAAGTGCCATCACCGTTCCCACCAATAGAGCTATGCATGGGGTCCACTACTATTCCCTGTACCTCCCTCCTGGTAGTCCAAACGCTGACTGCTTTCACACAAGTCATCAACAGGTACACTCTTTGAACTATCTGCCATAGTGATGGGTGTGGTTTTGTGACCCCTGTCTCCAAGGCAAAGTGTAAGACTCAGAGGCGACCTCCACTTAATCCCGCTGTGAGGAAGAGTGAGCCATCCAGCCCACAATCTCCTCCTCTTTGTCCTGAATAAAAATGTTACACCATTCGGAAGCCAGGGATAACTGTGGCCTTCCACTACTACTACCGCCTGGATGGTTGCTGCTGCCACTACCCACATTAATGCTCTATGGGGGTGAATCTTTTATTTTGAACTCTTTCATATTCCAGACATTTTAATATGAGGCCTAATGAAAACTCACAATTTTCCTAATGAAATGTCACAGGTTTGGTACACAATCACACATATTCTGTAATTTAAAGAGAGAGGGATAAATATATGTTCTTCCTCTTCTACAAGCACACTCACTGCTATTGACAATTTACTCTGCCTACTGTGTTTTTTGCATTTAAAAATACAGGTTCAAAAAAGACCTTTCTTTACTCTTAAAGGGAATGTATCATCAGAAAATGACACATTGTGTAAATCTCATTTTTATGTTTAACATATTTTTTAAGAATTGTTGATGATGTTATCTATAATTTTCCATGTCAACGTCTATATTTAAACAAAAGCCATAAAATCCTGCAGTTTTCACACTGACCACTAAGCTTAATAATTGGCGGGGATTGCGCTGCTCCCTGTCATTGTATCCCTCAAATGCCGCTTTCATAGCTGATCATGGCATTTGATATTAATATTACAGTGTAAAAAAAATAAAAAAAATAAAATCATACCTACATTTGATCGGAAAGAGCCAGCTGCCGCCATCTTGATTGAAGATCCAGCGTGAAATCTTGCACAGCCTGTGTTGACGTCATACGTCACCGCGCACCGGATTTCGCCCAGGATTTTCAATCAAGATGGCAGCTGGCTCTTTGCACTCAAATGGATGAGATTAGCATTATTATAATTTTTTTTATTTTTACTGCCATTCAGGGAAAATCGATTCGTTACCACGAAGCATGAAGAAATTTGGCTTCACAGCGAATGGAATTTTCCCTGAAATTTGGATCCCCTGATAGTGAGGGAATTTTCCCTGAAATTCGAATCGAAGTCCACTTTGTGGACTTTGATTCATTCAACACTCAATTATATGACCTCTGTGCATAGATAAGGCAGGATCCACCATTCACAATAGGTGATTGTCAAAGCTTATCTATTCATTCTTTGTACAATGACCTCTGCACAGGGCATAGAACATTCCTAGAAGACTCTCTCATAGAAGTCAATGAGGTCCCCTTTTGACCTTGGTGTCCATGGGTCTGCCGTAAAGCAATTTTTTTAATGCTGTGTAAATGCTGTTAAAAACAACTCAGGCAAGATGGCGGTCTCCATAATCATGTTCAGCAAATAGAATAAAAATATTTGCAATCAGAAAATTAAAAACATTCGATAAAAAGGATATGTGTCGCCATCTGGTTTTAAGTCGCCGATACATTTTTTGTGACACATTTCCTGTAATTCAGGATATATTCAAATCTAATCGCCAAAGACTATCTTGTTCCTGTTTCAGGTCATTTTTCTATTTTGTTAAAATATAACATTTAATGTGTCTTTATTAAAAACAAAGAAAGTATATTACCCAAAACTAACTAAATTATAACATGAAGTGACCATATGAATCTGTTTTTTTTTTGTTTGTTTTTTAAAGATTTTGTCTAACTGCTATGGGAGATCAGCAGGGATATTAGCTTCATATCCCCTTTAAACAGTGTACTGTGGCACAGATAGCTATGTAATAGTTTAACTGCTGAAGCTTATTTTACATTGCAACTGAGTATCCAGCCCTGATCACATTGTTGCCACCAGCATTTTGATAGTTTGTAACAATTATGTGGTTGTTCTGGTCTATCTTAGTTGACCTAGTCTTTATAAATTTGCTATCTCTCCATAGATACCACTATCTGTCCCCCATCACTGTATTTTCCTTATCACTAGATTATTTTCTGCCATGGTGTCTGCAGTTCACCCCACCACACTCATACATTCATTTGTTCACTTCTTTTAAAAGAACTATGTACGCAGCTCCCACAACATGTTTCACCGCTCAAAGTGGCGTCCTCAGGGGAAATGGAACTACAGCTAAAAAGAGCGCTATAGTCAAGTGTATTTTAAATCTAAAAGGTGAGTATTATATTTATCCCTATCCTATGTGCAAGTGCTCCCGTTAGAGTTAAATGGGATTTGGCCAATAGAAGTTCGCTTATCACTGCTTGCACCTCCGATAGGTGCTCTTTACTAAAGTGTATTAAGTGCGCATGATTTCGGTCTTAGACTTATTTGTCCCTTATCTTCTATTTGCGCATACTCCAATACTTACCGTATACGTACATTGCCTATATTCCCTTTCTGCGCATGGTCTCGTACTTAGGTTAATTCCGCCCTCTGTGTCTACAGTGCGCGTGTGTAACAACTTCCACGATCCACATCACCGATCCTTAAATGCGCATGACTTGGGACTTAGTTTATATTTGCTTATTCAGTATTAGATGTTATTCCTGCAATAATTTCATACTTATAATCCTATTAGAGTATTATGAGCACAATATTAGAGAAAGAGGTGTCTAATAATTATTCTATCAGACTTTTATCAGAATTAATGTAATAGTAATTTTATCAATAAATACATCACTTAATAATCATGATTATACTTTTTTGTACAATTTCATAGTTAGTGGTATTTCATTCTATCAATTATAATTAGTGTTATCCATGATTTATTACATTTTTAATATCTCATAGTTAGTGATATAAAAGAATCATAACAAAAATAAGGTTAACCCACTAAATAATGACTATTAAATACTTATATCAATTATTAACTATAATCTCCCTACCATTAGTGCACTACTGTTATCAGTGTTTACCCTATCTATATTTATTAAAATCATGACAATAATCAATCATGTACACTTTGATTACTCTCCAATCATAAATTGAGTTATACATTTTTTATATATATTTCTTTTTATAATTACTACTACATTCCTTTTCCTTTCTATTACTATAGAGCCACCTTATTTAACTTTATTAATTTGAGAATCATCCCAATTATGCTGTTGCCTTGTTTACATCATATTATCATGTTTAAGTTTATAATGGAAGTACACTAAAACATTTGTATTACATGTCACTATATGCTTACATGGCACCTATCAGATTAACTATGGCCTATTATCCCCTATTATCGGGCTTAACATCTTATTATGATTAGTGTACTATATAGAGATATCATCACAGGGATGGTTGTTGTCCATCCCCTGTCCCCTCTTCTTATAATAAATGCTGTAAATTAAAAACCCTCATTTAGACCTGCTGGACTCATTATATTCAACCTATAAATCCAGTGAGCCTCACATTACAATAATTTCCTGTCCAAATTGTTACCTCTAGGTCCCAATTTCATCTTTTCTATTCCCCAGAAGCGTAATGCATTTGTATTTTTACCTTGGACATATCTTATATGTCTTGAAGTGGGCGTGTCCTTCTCTGTCTGTGTTGTGCTCAGATGGCCTGAAATCCATTGCTTTAATTCTTGTGTCGTTTTTCCGACATATAGTTTAGGGCATGAGCATGAAGCTACATATACCACCCCCTGAGTTTTACAGTTTATGAATTGTCTGATCTCATACTCCTTTTGGTCATTTGGATTTGTGAATTTTTTAATACGTGAAATGTATCTACAGAAAGAGAATTCTCCACAGGGTGCTGATCCCCGATATTTGTCTCTGCTGTTTATTCCTCTAGTTCCCACATCTTGAAGGAAACTATGTACAAATTGGTCCTTCAAATTCAGACCTCTTCGGTAAGTAATACTTGGATTGTGAGTAAGGACTGGTTCCAGTTCTCTGTCTGATCTTATAATATGCCAGTGTTTCTTCAGAATCCGGTATATTTCTCTGTTGTACCCATCGAAGGTGCTAATACATCTGATTATGTCATTATCTTTTTTTATTGGGGTCTTTAGCAGTTCTTCACTCGTAGTATTCTTTGCCCTATTAAAGACTTTCCTGACAGGGCAAATTGGATATCCCCTATTTTGAAATCTCTGAAGGAGATAATTATTTTCCTTCATAAACGACACTTCACTTGTACAGTTTCTCCGGGCCCTTAGATAGTGGCCAACCGGAATTCCACTTTTTAAAGGAAGAGGATGTCAGCTGGTCCAACCGTTTGTGGATGTAGGTTTTCTGTAAATTTCTGTTTCAAGGTTACCATCTTTTGTTTTCATTATTTTTAGGTCCAAGAAGATCTCTTTCTCCTGAATCTCATAAGCATACTTCATACCTATTTCATTATTGTTCAATGCCTGGGTGAATTAGGTAAAAATATCCTCCATACCATAGGATGAGGATGTCGTCTATATACCTGCCCAAAATGATGTGGCAGGTACAAGACAACATCCCCTCCATGAACACCAAGTGATCCTCCCACCACCCCAAAAAAATATTTGTGTAAGATGGGGCACATAACGTCCCCATCGCTGTCCCTTTGATTTATTTATAATAGTCTTCCTGAAACTTAAAATAATTGTGCTCCAAAATGAACTGTAACATAGATAGTACTAACTCATTGTGGCATTGAAAATGATTGCTCTTTGTGCTAAAAAATAATTGGACTGCCTGTAACCCAAGGTGGTGTTGAATATTTGTGTATAATGATTCGACATCCAGGCTTGCCAGTAAAATGTCTGACATCACTGTTATGTAATTAATCTTAGGGAGAAGGTCCTTGGTATCTTTGATATATGAGGGTAACGATGTTACAAAGGGCCTCAGAATCTGATCCACATACTTGCTAATCCCCTGTGTCACACTGTCATTACCAGAAACTATAGGTATCTTATTATTGTGCACTTTTCTCTAATATAGTGCTCATAATACTCTAATTGGATTATAAGTATGAAATTATTGCAGGAATAACATCTAATACTGAATAAGCAAATATAAACTAAGTTCCAAGTCATGCGCATTTAAGGATCGGTGATGTGGATCGTGGAAGTTGTTACACACGCACACTGTAGACACAGAGGGCGGAATTAACCTAAGTACGAGACCATGCGCAGAAAGGGAATATAGGCAATGTACATATACGGTAAGTATTGGAGTATGCGCAAATAGAAGATAAGGGACAAATAAGTCTAAGACCGAAATCATGCGCACTTAATACACTTTAGTAAAAAGCACCTATTGGAGGTGCAAGCGGTGATAAGTGAACCTCTATTGGCCAAATCCCATGTAACTCTAACAGGAGCGCTTGCACATAGGATAGGGATAAGTATAATACTCACCTTTTAGATTTAAATTACACTTGACTATAGTGCTCTTGTTAGCTGTAGCTCCATTTCCCCTGAGGACGCCACTTTGAGCGGTGAAACATGTTGTGGGAGCTGCGTACATAGTTCTTTTAAAAGAAGTGAGCAAATGAATGTATGAGTGTGGTGGGGTGAACTGCACACACCATGGCAGAAAATAATCTAGTGATAAGGAAAATACAGTGATGGGGGACAGATAGCGGTATCTATGGATAGATAACGAAGACTAGGTCAACTAAGATAGACCAGAACAACTACATAATTGTTACAAACTATCAAATATTTTTTTCTTGGACCTTTGAGGAAAAGGCTACACAACTAAAAAGTAATGAATCCAATATTCCCATCTTTGTATCACTTTATTGATGGGGAAGGCAACTACCTGTGCACACATCTTCTGTAATTTTGTCAGTTCTTAAAGATTTGTAATTGGAGGGACACCACTTTTGTTCACTTGCTGTGGATTTTAAAGAGCTTTACAAGGTTCACATTTTCATAGATTTTGATTTTTTCTTCTGGGCATAAAGTGAAGCTGTTGTTACGTTGTTTCAAGGTGCAAAATTTTGGGTTGATTTATCCGCACATTCCTCAACTAAGAGTCTGCAAAAATGCTTGCACATGCCCTCATCCTCTCACTCCTACTGTAACATCTTCCTCTGTGGCCTCCCATCTAGCAATCTTCCACCCCTTCAATCTATCCTCAACTCTGCTGTCCGACTATTCCACCTCTGCCCTGTTACTCCTCTTTGTCTCTTCTCTCTGTCAATCCCTTCACTGGCTCCCTATTGCCCTGAGTATTCAGTACAAAGCACTAATCATGATGACATCATACAAGGCCATCCACAACATATCCCCTCATTCATCTGATCTCCTGGTACCTTTCCAGAAGCAATCTCCCTTCATCACAAGACCTTCTCTACTCTCCTCTTATTATGTCTTCCCACAATTACCTCCAAGACTTCTCCTATGCATCCCTTATACTCTGGAACTCTCTACCCCAACATATCAGTCTCTTACCTAGAGTGAAAACTAGTGTTGAATGAATAGAAGTAAAATAAATTTACTTTTATCCGAATTTAGGAGAAAATTTGACTCATCACGAAGCCGAATTTTCTTGAGCTTCCATTTTCCCTAAAATGTTGGTAAAAAACTAAAAAGAATACATACTCACCTGATTTATTTACTTGTGGAGAGGCTGCCACGAGCAAGTGGATGAGGTGAGTATTTCTATATTTTTTTTAAACTCCTGATTAACCCCTGAAAGGCCTTAATGTGGCTATCAGATGCCGCGATCATTGTTGAACGCAGTATCTGAGAAGTTCAATGATGGGGGCAGAGCAATTGCCATTCCTCGTCATTGGCATTGCACCTTTTATAGGCAATGGAGTGTGGTTCTTGACAAAGTAATTAGCTCATCTCCAGTGAAAACCTTCAAAAGAAACCTGAAAACCCACCTCTTCAGACAAGTCTTCAACCTACAGTAGCCCTGCTTCCACTATACCACTGTATGACCAGCTTCTACCCTCCCATACTGTGTCCTTCCCCCATCCCTTGTAGATTGTAAGCCCTCTCTCCTTGTTCATGAATTTTTGACTTGTTTTATATTATGTATGTGCACCCCTTTTCATATGTAAAGCGCCATGGAATGAATGACGCTTTAATAATGATAATTCATTACTATATCTGGTTAGGGATTCTTTTTTTTTTTCTGACAATGAGACCAAATCACTTAAACAAACATGGACTTTAAGTGTGCCTGTCAGCTAACTTTTTCAGGATAACCTGCCATATATGTATACATGGGTGATATCACTATATCGGACTTTACATGACTTGGAAAATCTCCTTAACCCTTTCAGACACTGTGAAGTACCCATAGGTCACAGTTGCTGAGGTCTTACATGGACCGGGCTGTTGTGGTGAGCCTGCTACATACGTGGCAGGTGCTGTATAGCAGGCTCGATGATGACACCCAAACCAGTTATTTAACCCCTCAGATGATGCATTCAACAGCTTTCACAGAATCTGTGAGGTTATGCAGAGGGATGTGGCTTCCTCTGCCTTCCGATCAGAGCACTTGTGAGACTCTGACCAGTTACTATTAGAGCCTGGGTGCTGCTAAAGCTTCCCAGGCCTGTTAAGGTAAGCTTCCTGCTAAGCTATTCAGAAGGCACAGTTCAGCAGGGAGTGTGTCAGAATGCTATTCAACCTAATACTGTAGATCTTATTAGGGTGAATGGGACAAGAGATCCCAGCTTCTAGATCCCAAAGAGGGGTAAAAGTTATTGTTAAAAAAATACAACAACATGAAAATATGAAAACATTAAATCACCCCTCTTTCCCAATTTTACATATGAAAATAAATATATAAACAATAAAAATTGAATCCTGTTCATTAGCACTATATTTGTGAGGCTCTGTGGAAAGGGTTAATAAATACTGAGATGATCTGAATGAGAAGCTGGTAATTTTCCACAGCTATAATAGGGTTTAAAGAAGAGCATGTTTTAGAGGGAAAAAGCCCAACTTGTTTACCACCAAAACCAGACAGATTGATCTTTTGGATGTCTGGTTTAGCTCTGTTGTTATTAGGTAAAAGAAAAATCACTGCAGCTCTCACCTGCCACCTCCCAGTGGAGCACGGATGATCAGACCTGGGCTAAGTCTGGAGCAAAATATGGAAAAAAACAAGGATTCCAGCTCTTCACAGTAAAAAAAGGCTTTATTCGACTTCCATAAAATCCGACATCAAAGGTGAGACATTTTTGTTGTGACGCGTTTCGGGCTGTTATATCCTAGCCCTTCATCTAGACTGTCTTGATGAAGGGCTAGGATGTAACAGCTCTGTTGTTATGTCTGAAATCTTGTTGTTTTTTTCTGGAAATACTGCTATATCATTGACATTGGGTATCATTGAAGCTCTAAATGTAAGTCTATGAGAGATGGAAAGTATAACAATGTATCTGTTTGTGCTGAGTTTCTCCATAACACTCCCACTAGAACAGGGATGCACAACCTGTGGCCAGGGGACCACATGCGGCCCTCAATACCATTCTGTGTGGCCCCAACCATCTGGTAACAGACATGTATGTCTATGTCTTGTCGCTGCTCACATGTATCTTTCATGTATTCTCCTAACAGATGGGAGTCCTGGAAGTGTAACTAGACATTAATGATATACATTCACCGAAAGAATTATTAGGAACACCATACTAATACGGTGTTGGACCCCCTTTTGCCTTCAGAACTGCCTTAATATTACGTGGCATTGATTCAACAAGGTGCTGATAGCATTCTTTAGAAATGTTGGCCCATATTGATAGGATAGCATCTTGCAGTTGATGGAGATTTGAGGGATGCACATCCAGGGCACGAAGCTCCCGTTCCACCACATCCCAAAGATGCTCTATTGGGTTGAGATCTGGTGACTGTGGGGCCCTTTTAGTACAGTGAACTCATTGTCAAGTTCAAGAAACCAATTTGAAATGATTCGAGCTTTGTGACATGGTGCATTATCCTGCTGGAAGTAGCTATCAGAGGATGGATACATGTTCTCATTCTGTTTACGCCAAATTCGGACTCTACCATTTGAATGTCTCAACAGAAATCGAGACTCATCAGACCAGGCAACATTTTTCCAGTCTTCAACAGTCCAATTTTGGTGAGCTCGTGCAAATTGTAGCCTCTTTTTCCTATTTGTAGTGGAGATGAGTGGTACCCGGTGGGGTCTTCTGCTGTTGTAGCCCATCCGCCTCAAGGTTGTGCATGTTGTGGCTTCACAAATGCTTTGCTGCATACCTCGGTTGTAACGAGTGGTTATTTCAGTCAACGTTGCTCTTCTATCAGCTTGAATCAGTCGGCCAATTCTCCTCTGACCTCTAGCATCCACAAGATATTTTTGCCCACAGGACTGCCGCATACTGGATGTTTTTCCCTTTTCACACCATTCTTTGGAAAACCCTAGAAATGGTTGTGCGTGAAAATCCCAGTAACTGAGCAGATTGTGAAATACTCAGACCGGCCCGTCTGGCACCAACAACCATGCCACGCTCAAAATTGCTTAAATCACCTTTCTTTCCCATTCTGACATTCAGTTTGGAGTTCAGGAGATTGTCTTGACCAGGACCACCCCCCTAAATGCATTGAAGCAACTGCCATGTGATTGGTTGACTAGATAATTGCATTAATGAGAAATAGAACAGGTGTTTCTAATAATTCTTTAGGTGAGTGTATACTGTATGTTCAATATGCCATAAATACAACATTTCAGTTATTTAATACCCTTTCAAGTATTTTTTTTTGGCCCTTGGAATTGGTTCAGTCTGATAATGTGGCCTCCATCCAGAAAATGCTGTGCACCCCTGCACTAGAAGGTTCTAGTCTAGATAAAACTGTACATAAGGAGAGCAGTCAGAGCCCCTAGTGTTCTGAAGTTAGGGATTAGTGCTTGGAGGGGAAGACTCTGCCAGTCTGCATGAGTGACTGGAAGAAGGCGCTGAGATGGGGACGCTGAGCCACAGAGTATGGGTCACCAGTCCTGTGACCAATGAGCCACCCGAACTACTGAGCTACAGACCGTGAGCCTCCAGCCTTTGACCAGGGTACCAGCCTTCTCAGAGATAGAGGGACAGCTAGCTCAGGCCTTTCCTCAGTAGTGATGAGCGGCAGTAGTCATATTCGAATTCGTGATATTCTACAGAATATTCGGCGAATATTTGCAAATTCAAATATTTGTTATATTGTACGATTTTTTTTACTCGAAAAATCGACAAGGTAATGATCGCATAGTATGCGAATTTTCGTAATGCAAATTTTTATGGCAAATTTTTCAATTGCCGAGCAAAAACATGATTCCTCCCTGCTTCTTGCTTGTGGGCCAATGAGTCATAACACTATATCTAATATATTTGTTTATTCGAATATTCGTAATATTCTAAAACAAGAATATATAGCAATACAGCCAATATTCGAAAAAAAACGAATGTAGAGCAAATTAGCTAATATAGCACTATAATCTTTTTTTTATAGTTGTAATTTTTTTCCAATCTGAACTTCAGATGAGAAAAAAATTACAACTATTAGACGAAGAAGATTATAGCACTATATTAGCTAAATTGCTCTATATTAATTTTTTTTTCGAATATTCGCTATATTGCTATACAGGGAGTGCAGAATTATTAGGCAAGTTGTATTTTTGAGGATTAATTTTATTATTGAACAACAACCATGTTCTCAATGAACCCAAAAAACTCATTAATATCAAAGCTGAATATTTTTGGAAATAGTTTTTAGTTTGTTTTTAGTTTTAGCTATTTTAGGGGGATATCTGTGTGTGCAGGTGACTATTACTGTGCATAATTATTAGGCAACTTAACAAAAAACAAATATATACCCATTTCAATTATTTATTTTTACAAGTGAAACCAATATAACATCTCAACATTCACAAATATACATTTCTGACATTCAAAAACAAAACAAAAACAAATCAGTGACCAATATAGCCACCTTTCTTTGCAAGGACACTCAAAAGCCTGCCATCCATGGATTCTGTCAGTGTTTTGATCTGTTCACCATCAACATTGCGTGCAGCAGCAACCACAGCCTCCCAGACACTGTTCAGAGAGGTGTACTGTTTTCCCTCCTTGTAAATCTCACATTTGATGATGGACCACAGGTTCTCAATGGGGTTCAGATCAGGTGAACAAGGAGGCCATGTCATTAGATTTTCTTCTTTTATACCCTTTCTTGCCAGCCACGCTGTGGAGTACTTGGACGCGTGTGATGGAGCATTGTCCTGCATGAAAATCATGTTTTTCTTGAAGGATGCAGACTTCTTCCTGTACCACTGCTTGAAGAAGGTGTCTTCCAGAAACTGGCAGTAGGACTGAGAGTTGAGCTTGACTCCATCCTCAACCCGAAAAGGCCCCACAAGCTCATCTTTGATGATACCAGCCCAAACCAGTACTCCACCTCCACCTTGCTGGCGTCTGAGTCGGACTGGAGCTCTCTGCCCTTTACCAATCCAGCCACGGGCCCATCCATCTGGCCCATCAAGACTCACTCTCATTTCATCAGTCCATAAAACCTTAGAAAAATCAGTCTTGAGATATTTCTTGGCCCAGTCTTGACGTTTAAGCTTGTGTGTCTTGTTCAGTGGTGGTCGTCTTTCAGCCTTTCTTACCTTGGCCATGTCTCTGAGTATTGCACACCTTGTGCTTTTGGGCACTCCAGTGATGTTGCAGCTCTGAAATATGGCCAAACTGGTGGCAAGTGGCATCTTGGCAGCTGCACGCTTGACTTTTCTCAGTTCATGGGCAGTTATTTTGCGCCTTGGTTTTTCCACACGCTTCTTGCGACCCTGTTGACTATTTTGAATGAAACGCTTGATTGTTCGATGATCACGCTTCAGAAGCTTTGCAATTTTAAGAGTGCTGCATCCCTCTGCAAGATATCTCACTATTTTTGACTTTTCTGAGCCTGTCAAGTCCTTCTTTTGACCCATTTTGCCAAAGGAAAGGAAGTTGCCTAATAATTATGCACACCTAATATAGGGTGTTGATGTCATTAGACCACACCCCTTCTCATTACAGAGATGCACATCACCTAATATGCTTAATTGGTAGTAGGCTTTCGAGCCTATACAGCTTGGAGTAAGACAACATGCATAAAGAGGATGATGTGGTCAAAATACTCATTTGCCTAATAATTCTGCACGCAGTGTATATTCTTGTTTTAGAATATTCCGAATATTCTAAAAAATTAATATATTCGGTTTTTCGAATATTCGTAATATTCTAAAACAAGAATATATAGTAATATAGCGAATATAAAAAAAAAAAAGAATATAGAGCAATTTAGCTAATATAGTGCTATAATATTTTTTTCAATAGTTGGCATTTTTTTCCAATCTGAACTTCAGATGAGAAAACAATTACAACTATTAGACAGAAGATTATAGCACTATATTAGCAAAATTGCTCTACATTCTTTTTTTTCGAATATTCGCTATATTGCTATATATTCTTGTTTTAGAATATTACGAATATTTGAAAAAACGAATATATTCAATATAATGCTATATATTAGTTTTTTAGAATATTCATAATTTTTCCCATTTAAAGTCATGATTCATCGAAGCAGGGAGGAATCATGTTTTTACTCGGCAACTGAAAAATTTGCGATTAAAATTTACATTACGAAAATTCGCATTATGAAAATTTGCAATAAAAAAACTTGAATATTCGAAATTACGAATATATCACTATATTCTAAATATTCGCAAATTTTCAAATTACCTATATTCGCGATAAAAATTTGAAATTCGAATATTCGTGATCAACACTATTCCTCAGCATCAAACCCTTCTTCTGCCAGGGAGGAGATTGCAGACCCTGACTCTCTGGACTTATTTCCCATTGGGGTGTATTGGGACAACCCCAAACCCGGGGTACAGATAAAAACTACAGTCTGTCCCTCATAAAACAATCCCTCATAAAGCCCTGTGGACAGAAATATAAAAAAAAGTTATGGTTGTTGGAAAATGGCTATGCAACGAAAACCAATTTTTTCCCATAGGTTATTTATTTATTTTAATTTATAAACCTAGGTTATTGCAACATACCCTGAAGCCAAGTGCACTTCAAGAACCCTTAATGTAGAGATGAAGACTGGTACTGCATTCTGTTTAGGAGGAATCCAGCTCTCTCTATAACTAAGAGTCTTAATAGGTGTAGAACTGCTCCCCTGAGAAATCAAAGCTGAAAAGCTATGCTACAGCTCACGTGGACAAATAGTGTGTGTGGGATGGGAGGAGGGGATGAGCTATGATCTTTGCCTTATCTTTATGATAATATACAGTATATCTAAATCTACTGTGTATTACTTTCCCACAGTCTCATGCCATCGTCTTCTGTATAATGACGCAATGCTGAGAGTGCTTTTAAATGTGAACGGTATTGCATATTGTAAAATAATTCATATCATCCTTGTTTAATACTAGAAAAAACGTCAAACTGATATGCATCAGTTATGTCTATAAAAATTAATGACATGTGCCCCAGCAGATAACAGCAACATACTTTGACACATATCAAAGGATTTTTATTTTATTAAAATGCCCAGCTTATTTTTTCATCCATGCTCACTAGTCTAAAGAAGAGGAGACAAACCGTGGGGTTTGCTTGGAAAGAACATATTTAGATTCCTTGTCTCCATGGAAACCAACGGCAGATTCCAAAAGTGGCTGGAAAGACTGTCACCTTTATGCAAACTGGATATCAGCACTGAGAAAATGCTATATAAAGGGACTGAGATCAAGAGGGAAACATAAATTAAGTGCAGAAATTGGTTGTGGGTGTTAAACACCGTGAACCAGCTATAGTTATTTATTTGTCTTTCTCTATACAAAATGATGTAGTTATGCCAATGCAATGTATGCTAAGATGGTATCTTACAAAAGTTCTTCTGGTGCAAAAATCTGTCTTCATAAAGGTTAAAATGCAAAAATACAAAGACTCCTAGTGCCAGATAAGGAGCGGGAAATATTGCAGGCATGCAGTGGACTGTACCTTTCACTCTCTTGTTCTATTTGCCTATTGTACTTATTGTTGTGTTTTTCTTTCATTTATCAACAGCTAGTCTTGATGAAATCAAAGTATCCAAAGTGGACTTTCATCTGAATTTCAGGAAAAATTTGATTCGCCACGAAGCAAAATTTCATCACGCTTCCTAGTAACAAATGATCATTTCCTAAAATGGTGGCTGAAAGTAAAAAAAAAAATGATACCTACCTATCCACTTTATTGCAGAGAAGCTGTACGCTCTCATCCTGTTTGATGAAAACCCTCAATGATGAGATCACCATGTGCACCCGTGATCACTTGGTGACGTCATCACGCTCGCTGCAGGTCCTTTGGCGGGTTTTATTCAATCAAGACAGGAGTGGGCAACCTCTCTATGATCAATTGGATGAGATGGGTAAAAAAATGTTTTAACCTCTGAGCAGCTGAATGTGAGTCACAGATGCCACAATCAGCATTGAAAGTGGCATCTGAGGGGTTAAATGACGGGGGGCAGCACGATCGTTGTTCTCCATCGTTGTGACCGTACAATGGAAACTGATTCATGACAAATTATGAGCATAGTATAAATGTAGCTGGTTTCTACACTGCCCTGAATATTGTAGGCTTAGGTAAGTGCAAGAGAGGAAGTTCTGTTAGTGTTAGGTACCCATCTGCGGAAGCCACCTTGACGCCTGGTAGATGGGCCTGACAAACGTATGATCAAAAATGTGTACAAGGAGCTTCTATTTTTTTTATTTATAGTAGGCATAATACCATTTTAATTTAGAATGATCCCCATTTGTCAGTTCTATTGTTTGTATGTGAAATGTTGTGCAGCCATACTGTTAGCTTTCTATAAAACAATAAGTCAGAGTAGATAGAGAGGAAATGGATGAAGCTGCAGGTTCTCTTTCTTTATCTATGTGTGTCTACCAGACAGTAATGGAGGGAAAAGAGAGATGTAGAAGCTGGAGTGTGCAACTGATTGACTGACTAGCATCAGACCTTAAAGAGTCTACTTAATCAATAGACGTGGAGAGAGAAAATATGCATTGTTTTTCAAAGATCGAAAAAAAAATACAGAGGCAACATTTTAAGTGCTGTACATGTAAAGTGGGTTTTACAACTTCTTCTACTTTTTTAGAGCTAAGCCAGCTGTTTGTGTTGATAAACCATACTGTCACCGCCAGCTCTGTGAGAAGATCTGGCAGACGTTCTTCTCTACCTGTTGTATGATGTTCTTTGTTTTGGTTTCACTTTCTCATCTCTTTTTCTTCTCCCAGCTGTCACCTATTTGCACTGATTGTCTCCCTTTATATTCCCTCTCATACTGCCTCACTTTGCGGTTTATACTTCTTCCTGGATTGTGTTCACTGCTGGAGGCTGCTTCTCCTGATTCCTCAGATAAGTCTGTTTCCTTTATTTGTGTTTCTTGCTGGCTTGATTGTAGGTGACCCTGACTCCGTCCGTATTAAGTGCAGGGAGCCGATGGTCGTGTCCCCTCATTATTATAGGGTTTTCAGGTGTCACATAGTATAAGGTACGAGGGCATGCAATCGTCTACCATAAAGATCTTTGCATGGGCATAGCAGTCAGGGAGAGCTCTAGGGGTTTTATAGGGCTCACCCATATGCTCCTTAGTTTGGGATCAAGCCAGTCGGATGTTTATTTATAAGTTCCAGCTTTCTGCAACACCATCCGTGACACATACTTACCTGTTCCAACACCCCCAGTTTCTAGCGTTATTCTAATCTCTGTCCTGTAAATTTCGAAACAGATGGGGTCACATGCATTACTGCAGTAGGTAGGCTTAGTGGGTGACATGTCCTCAAGTGCCAATCATGACCCCATCTGTCCAGAAGTTTACAGGATGGAGAACAGAACAATGGCAGGAACCCTGGGTGGAGGGAAGCTGATGGGTAGCAGGCAGGGGCAGACTAGGAACTTAAAGTGGCCCTTGTTGTAGGCAAGTTAAAATTGACAGAAGGTGGGGCAGGGCCAACACAATCCACAACTAGGGGTAGGAACAACAAAAGTAGATGCGGCCAGCAACCATGTTTTGCAGCACAAAATACCTTCCCAGCAAAACCAAATACCAAAGTGCAGCATAAAATACTGCTCTATAACCATACTGAGGACAGTGATACAGTTGAAATCAGGAGGGCACCTGCAGCTCCTGGCCAGGTGCAAAAGTACTAGATGGCCATAGCATTAATTAAAGCTGAGAGCATCAGATCGATACATACCTGGCCAGAAGCCATGAGGAGGGTTTGGGCAGCCCTCTGGGCATTGGCCAAAATGGGAAATTTCCCTGTAGGGTCTATGGCCAGTCCGCCTCTGGGAGCAGGTAAGTATGCTTTTATCAAGAGATACAGAAGGTTGGACTTCAGATTAAAAAAAAATACAAAAAATTATAAAAACCCTTTTGATATACATTTACAGCTGCCTCCTGAGACTCTGCATTTTTTTCACAAAGGGTTTTATTTGTAACACAGCTGTGTCTGGAGAAGTTGTATTTCAATAGCGGAGCTAAACTACTGAACAGTCAGTGTATAAATTCATAATTCTCACAGCAGCCTATCGCCTGTTGACTATAAACTCCTGGCAGCAGATTGTGAAAGCATTTAGTTGGAAAATAGTCAGCAGCAGGTTCAGTAGTAGTAGGAAGTTCTGTTATGATCCATTTTCTAATAGTTAATCAGTAGTGTACCCGCAAGGTTACGCTGGACGCCCAAGAGTCTGGGAAATTCTGTAATCTGGCTCGAAGTCTACCACTCTCTGCCAGTTTGAGGCTTTTGGTGTCTCAGAATTGTCCTTAATTAATGTTGATAGTACATTATAAGCTCTATTCTATTGCCTATTCATTCATTAAAAACTGTCTTTAGGGACATGGTATACAAATAGCATCAAACATGGCAATTCACAGTATGCATTTCACTGAAAATGAGCTTCATTGACTTATTTCCAACATGTAGCTGTAGTTATGTTAGAAGAGAGAAAAATGGATACTTACATTTATTTCCATGTAGTGTATGTAATATTGTAAAATATTCTTATTTTAACCCATCCTTTTTAATTTCTTCCCCCAAATAATAGAGAATGATCTATATTCAACCAAACAGTTAAACACCAACATGACTCAAAGGCTGGGCACAGAATGTCATAGATGCTAATGAGGTCTAGAAGATTTCCTAATAAGAAATACAATCTAGACAATACATCTCCAAATGGGGATCTGCTGGTGACCAGCCGTTATTGCCCCAGGAAGTGGACACTCAATGATAGGAGATCCCAAGCGCCGGGGAACCTCTTCTTTCAAGAAAACAGATCTGATGGATTCCCATATGAATTTTATCGCAAATACAGGGAGGTTGTTTTTCCCCGTCTTCTGAAGTTGTTTACTGAGGCAATATAAGATGGTAATCTTCCGGAATCTATGACAGAGGCTATAATAGTATTAATATTAAAAAAGGTAAAGCTCCTTTAGATATAAGCTCATATAGGCCGATTTCCTTATTAAATACAGATGTCAAGCTTTTTTCAAGGATCCTTGCCACTAGGTTGTCTAAAGTAATTTCATCTATTATACATCCTGATCAAAACGGCTTTATCCCTGGTAAGGGCACCCATTATAATTTGTGCCGTCTTTTTGCAATATTCAGTCCTCCCCGGGGGCCTCTCGCTCCATCCTGTCTTTGGATGCCTCTAAGGCCTTTTACAGGATGGAGTGGAGATTCCTGTGGAGGGTGTTAGAGAAGATGGGATTTGGTATTAAGTTCATAAACATGGTTAAGCTTCTTTATAGATCCCCCAAGGCGAGGTTGAATATTAATAAAATGCTTACAAGGTGTATTTCCTTGCAGAGAGGCACACACCATGGATGTCCTCTCACTCCCTTTTTTATTTGATATCTATATTGAGCCCCTAGCTGTTAGGGTCAGGCAGGATCCTGGGATTGAAGGGTTTCGGACATCAGGAACAAAAGAATGTATTTCTTTATGTGCCGATGATGTTTTATTTTATATACAACATACCAACACCACACTTTTGAAGATTATTCGAGTTGTTAACTCATTTGGCAAAGTCTCAGGCCTCGATATCAATTGGTCCAAAACCATTATTTTGCCTTAACACAGATTAGAACCTTTTACTGAGGAGTTGGGTAGCAATTTGAGGATCTCTGACTCATTTGAATATTTGGGGATTACTATCTCTTCTAAGATCAAAGATTTTTTTACAGCTTAACTTGATCCCATTGATAACAAAACTGAGATCTAAAATAAAGATATGGCTTTGACTCCTGTTGTCTAGAGCTGACAAAATATCTTTGGTGAAGATGTTGTTTTTGCCCAAATTACTGTATATCCTCAGGAATTCCCCAGTATGTATTGAAGATTGATTCTTTAAATTGATCGAGAGAATTATTAATGATCTACTTTGGGGGAGAAAGTGAATGAGGCTTAAATTGGAGCAGGGAGGATTAAATGGCTGTATTATGAACAGGAGAAGAGCCCTCTTTGTAGAATCTTGATGAATAATTCTTCCAATGACAATATCTTTGTTTTATTGTAATCCAGTCAGTTAATCAACTCCCAACAGGAATATAGGGTTGCTGTGAAGTTATTTACAAAGTCCTGGAGTATCATTAGAGACTGGTTGGGAATAAAAGAATCTCTTTTTTGTACGCCCCTTTGACATAATCATTATTTACAGGCCTTAGATAAATTGGTTGGAGATCAGTATTGGCAAAAGAATAATATTCGTTATCTTGCTCAGTTGGTTGGGAATGGGCATATTTTTTCTATGTTGGGGTTATCACAGAGAGAAAATATATCTAAGTTACGTTCTGCACTTTCTAGTATAAAAGAAAAATCACTTTTTCACATAGAAACCTCCACTTTTTTGCAGTAAATTCAGCACAGAGGGTCAAGATTTCACAGTGTTATAAATATTTACTTAATGCATGATTTACTAATCTACAGTCTCCTGGACAAAAGGCTTGGAGAAGGGACTGCCCAATTATTGGGATAAGATATTGGGTAATATGGGACTAGTTTCTCTAAATTTTTATTATATATTGGTTCAATTTAATATTTTACACAGAATTTATGTTACACCCTCAAGGCTCAATAAATGGGGTTTGAGAATCACTTCTAACTGTCCACGATGTGATTTACCTGAGGCCGATCATTTACATATGTCCTAGACTTTTATAGAACTAAAAGAATATTGGGTGGCAATACATAATTATATTATCCAAAAATTAAAAGTTATGATTCCATTTATGGTAGAGTTTTGGATCTTGAGTGATCTTTCCAAGGTAGGGTGTCATAAGTATAAATGGAATCTTCTGGTTAAAATAATGGGATGGGAGACGCATCTCAGAGGGGTGGGAGTTTGGGAGGGAATTGTGGGGGTTATCGGAAGAGAAACTATAATCTTGATGTATCTTTTTGTATGAAATTATTATTGTTTAATAAAAACAAAAGAAAGAAAACAGATATTTGCCTCCATGTGCATTTTTTTAATTATTATTTTGGTGGTCTGTCTAGAAGGTGCTGCTTATTCCAATGGATGGCTGACTAATAATAATGCCAAGTCTGCTAGAGCTGGAGTTAATCTGAAGGATAAGTATTTTAATGTATTCTGTCTTTGTTTCACCACAAAATTTGTTAAAGAAGCATTCCCGCAATTTGTTTGGACGTATAATTCTACTTCAACACCAAAATTCTATAGCTATCTTTTGTTTCATCCTAGCTCAATTGCATACACACATTTTGAACTCTTTCAGGTCAGCCTTCCCTGTGTGGGTGACATCTTGTGAACTACAGGATTAAATAATTACCTATCAAATTCCTCCTGGCAGCTCTCAGGAACCTTGGCACCCATTTTGCTCCTCCTTATTTCTCTTTATGCCCTAGTATGCAGTCAGTGACCTAAGAGACCAGGAAAGCAGTGACATAGTAGGAGAGTCTCTGCAATTTGTATTGGAAATGGTGCTGGAACCACTGTGACAACCAATCGGTTTGAATTTAGGTTAGACCTAAGGGCGTTATCCTGGTGGTGCCCTGGTATTCACCCTTTAACACTATACAGGGATCTGGACTTCACTGCAGGGGAGCCACCAAGCCGCTACCTGCTGGAATAGTCCTGTTTTAGTTGACTGCTGACCCACGAGGATTACAGAGATCCATGAGTGGCACAAAGGGAACAAGGCAAAATTCATAGTCAGGAAACAGACAGTGGTCTGGGCTGGCAGAGTACTTATGAATCCATGAAACAATCCAAAGATCAGGGCAGACGGCACAATATCAGTAAGGTGAACAGGCACAGGTCAAGAAACGGGAAGAGAAATTGATAATAGCTCTTTTACAGGGTCTGGCTAGCTATAGAGAGACCTAGAAAGATCTGTAAATAACATATTGCACAGGCAAGGAATTGAGGTCAGTAGCAGAGCTATATAGGAGGGTTAATATAACTCATAAGTCAAGCAGCTGAGAATATGATCGGAAAGGGCATTAAGTCCTGTAGTGCTGCAGGGAAATATACTCACAAGAAACCAGGCTGTGTCGTGCAGCATGGGACAGAGGAAACTGGCGGCTGTGCAGAAGTGAAGTGAGTGATGCGATGCCTGTCACAGACAGCAGCAGACATGGAGTGCCACCATGACAATGAATAGCTGCAGAGTTATAAAACACCCACTTTATGCCTGTGTGTGCTGTGTGCAGAATATACTGTGTATCCTATGAGATGCAGTTCCACACCTATCACAAGCATAAGTTAGAGTAGACAGGTAGTGATGGACGAACATCGGCTGGAACGTATTGCGGATGCATGTTCGCGATCAAATGTTCACGAACCGCGAGTTCGCGGCGAGCCCCGTTCATTTTAATGGCATACGAACCTGAAAAACCTTCATGTCATATTTGCAGCCACCAAATACTTACTAGAAGTGCACAAATAGTCACACAAGATGGATAGTGACATACCAAAGGGGGATCAATTGCAACCATTTGCACAAAAAATATGCATTTTAATCAGAGGCAATTTTTATGCATCTTAAAGGGAAACTCTCAAAAATGTGCCCTGCTGGAGCCTAGAAAAATTGTATTTTAGGCCACGGAAGTACAGGGCCCAAAAATTCGGCATTTACCTGACAGAAAAGAACAAGTGATTATGTGGCTGGAGGTACATTAGGCGATCACTGAATAACAATTTTACTGTAGGCCAGTGGAGTACAAGCCCCAAAACTTAGGCATTCACCTGACAGAAAAGAACAAGTGATTATAGAAAGTATATTATAGTGCATTTGTATTGGGCAGCAGTTGTGTGCGGTTCTGCTGTGATACTGCAGCTACACAGAGTGCCAAACGCTATTGGAACAAATACATTTTACTGGTGTGATATACCTGTTGCCCCACAAAAAAACTGATTGAAGCAGGGGTGTTATATACCAATAATAATATACTTTCTATATAGTGCATTTAGGTAGTGCAGCATTTGTTTGCAGTTTTGCTGCATTACCCATCTACACAGAGTGACAAATGCCATTGGAACAAATAATTTCTACTGGTGTGATATACCAGTAGCCCCCTCAAAAAACTGATTGAAACAGGGGTGTTATATAACCATTATATACGTTCTATATAGTGCATTTGGGTAGTGCAGCATTCGTTTGCGGTTTTGCTGTGTTACCTCAGCTACAGATAGTGACAAACGACATTGGAACAACGTACTCCCGTGGCCTAAAATAACATTTTTCTAGGCTCCAACAGAACACATTTCAGAGGATTTCCCTTTAATACGCATAAGAATGTCCCCTGATTAAGATACATAATTTTTGTTGGAATTTTTGTCATTGATCCCCTCTAGTATGTCACTGTCCATGTTGTGGGACTATTTGTACACTTCTACTAAGTATTTGGTGGCTGAAAATATGAGCTTAAGGTTTTTCAGGTTCGCCTGCCAATAAAGGGAATGGGGCCTGCCGCAAACTTGCGGTTCGCGAACATTTGATCGCGTTTGCGAACTGTCCCGGCCGATGTTCGTCCATCACTAGTTGGAAGACCCAGCCACGACCCATCTTCAATGCTCTGACTGAGGGAAGGAGGTTGTTGCTCAAAATCTCATAATAAATGGCCCCATTCATCCTCTCCTTAATACAGCGCAGTCGTCCTGTCCCCTTCGCAGAAAAGTACCCCCAAAGCATGATGTTGCCACCCCCACGCTTCACAGTAGGGATTTTGTTCTTGGGATGCTACTCCTCCTTTTTCCTCCAAACACGACGAGTGAAGTTTAGACCAAAAAGTTCATCTGACCACATGACTTTCTCCCATGCCTCCTCTGGATCATCCAGATGGTCAATGGCAAACTTCAGATTGGCCTGGACAAGTGATGACTTGAGCAGGGGAACCTTCCATGCAATACATGATTTGAAACCATGACGTCGTAGTGTTCTACCGACAGTCAGTGACCTTTGAAACTGTGGTCCCAGCTCTCTTCATGTCATTGACCAGCTCCTCCCTTGTAGTTCAGGGCTGATTCCTCACCTTTCTTATTATCAGTGATAACCCAAAAGGGGAGATCTTGCCAGGAGCCCCAGTCCGAGGAAAACTGACAGCTGTCTTTAGCCTCTTCCATTTTCTAACAATTTCTCCAACAGTTTATCTATTTTCACCAAGTTGCTTGGCAATTGCCCTGTAGCCCTTTCCAGCCTTGTGTAGGTCCACAATTTTGTCTCTGGTGTCTTTTGACAGCCCTTTGGTCTTGCCCATGGTAGTAGTTGGCGTCTGTCTGACTGTGGGGTGGATAGGTGTATTTAAAGAGCTCAGACAGGTGCTACTAAGTTAGAAATTAGTGAAGTAGAGGTGGACTTTTTAAAGGCATAGTAACAGGTCTGTGAGAGCCAGAATTATTGCTGTTTCGCAGGTGTTCAAATATTTATGTTCAGCAGTGCAAGACAAATAAGTTCTTAAAAAATCATACAATGTAATTTCCTGAATTTTAAAAAAAAATCGGAATGGGAATACACCTACAATGTGAATATCAGACCGCTCCATGATTTCTAAGTGAGAGAACTTGCAAAATCTCAGGGTGTTCAAATACTTCTGTTCCTCACTGTATGTGGCGAATAAGCATGTTGATATGATGGAAGAGGAGAAGGAGGATGAGAAAAGGAAGATTCAACCATATACCCTTGTTTGTGGTGGAAGAGGTGCATGGGAATACAGTGTATTCAGTACATTATAAACAACACATTTAAAGTGCCTTTATGTTCAGCCGTTTTCCTTTTGTGGAGTCAAGAAGTTATGGTCAATCCAGGCCTGTCAACCTGTCAGCATTTTCAGTTGACAAGCGGATACACTTATCTGTTATAATGCCACCAGCAGCACTAAATACCCACTCAGACAAAGCAGGGCAGGCCAGCACCTCCAAGGCGTAGAACGCCAGTTCGTGCCACGTGTCCAGCTTGGACACCCAGTAGTTGTAAGGCACTGAGGGACCATTGAGGACGCTGACACTGTCTGCTATTTACTCCTTCACCATCTTCCAAAATGTTTCCCTCCTTGCGACATTAGGCCGCGCATCAGGGTGAGGGTGCTGACGGGGGGTCATAAAACTGTCCCAGGCTTTGGAGAGTGTTGCCCTGCCTCTGTAGGAAATAGAGATGAGAAGTTTTCTTTGTAGCGGGCGTCGAGAAGGGTGGACAACCAGTAATCTGTGTTGTCTAAAATGCGTATACCGCGCAGGAAAGGCAGCCTAACATGAAGTCAGCCATGTGTGCCAGAGTACCAACAGGCAAGACTTTGCTGTTTCGTCACCAGAAGGATCACTCTCAATCTCCTCATCCTCTTCTGCCCACCTACGCAGAACAGGTGGAATTAAACTTCCATGGGTACTACCCTCTGCAGCGGAGGCAACTGTTTCCTGCTCCTCCTCTTCATTGTCCAATTCGCGCTGAGAAGATGACTTGAGGGTAGTCTGGCTATCACCCTGTGTAATGTCTTCCCCCATTTCCACCTCTTCCACATGCAAATCGTTGTCCTTAATTGTGAGCAGCGAGCGTATGAGTAGACACAGAAGTGGGATGGCTACGCTGATAATAGAGTTATCGCTGCTCACCATCTGTGTTGATTCCTCAAAGTTTCTTAAAACCTCCCAGAGGTCAAACATCCATCCCCACTCCTCGCTTGTGAATAGCGAAAGCTGACTGGAAAGGTGACGACCATGTTGCAACAGGTATTTCACCACTGCCCTCTGCTGCTCACAAAGCCTGGCCAACATGTGGAATGTCGAGGTCCAGCGCGTGCTCACGTCGCACAACAGCCAGCAAGCTGGCAATTTAAAGAGCTGGTGCAGCGTTGAAAGACCGTCTGAAGCTGTTGATGACTTGTGGAAATGGGCACACACGCGGCGCACCTTCACCAGTAGCTCAGGCAAATTGGGGTAGGTTTTGAGAAACCGCTGAACCACTAAGTTTAAGACATGGGCTATGCATGGGATGTGTGTGAGCTTGCAGAGCTTCAAAGCCGTCACCAAGTTACGGACGGCCATTATCAGACACAACCATGCCTGGTTCCAGGTTGAATGGTGAGAGCCACAACTCAGTCTGGTCTCTTATCCTCTGCCACAGCTCTGCGGCAGTGTGCTGTTTGTCCCCTAAGCATATCAGCTTCAGCACAGCCTGTTGCTGCTTCCCCACTGCAGTGCTACACTGCTTACAGCTACTGACTGATGACTGACTGGTGCTGCACGCAGATAATTCGCAGGTGGAAGTGAAGGAGGAGAAGTGGGGGTTGAAGCCACTAATGTAGGTGCTGGCGGAAACCCTGATCGACGTAGGGCCCACAATCCTTGGCGTCGGTAGCACCTGTGCCATCCCAGGGTACGACTTGCTCCCGGCCTCCACAACATTCACCCAGTTTGCTGTTAGGGAAATGTAGCGAATGCACTTGTCCATGTGTCCATGGTTAAGTGGACCTTCCCAGTAACTGCGTTGGTCAGGGCATGTGTGATTTTACGACACATGTTGGTGTAAGCTGGGGACTGCGTAATGCGGGACGGCCGCCGACATCAGGCTGTGGAAGGCCTCAGTGTCCACAAGCCTAAATGGTAACATTTCCAGGGCCAGTTATTTGGAAAGCTGCGCATTTAGTGCTATGGCCTGTGGGTGGGTTTCTGGGTATTTTTGCTTGCGTTCAAATGCCTGGGTTAAGGACATTTGGACGCTGTGCAGGGACACGGAAGTGGATGTGGTCGCTGATGGTGCTTGCAAAGGTCCAGGTGCAGGGCGGGAGGCATCTGATCCTGCGCCTTCGACATGGGATTGGCCAGCACGTAACACAGGGAAAGAGGAGGCAGTGGTGTGACCCGCAGACACAGATTGTGGACCCAGGCGTTTGCCCCACTTATTACGGTGCTTGGATGCCATGTGGCGGATCATGCTGGTGGTGGTGAGGTTGCTAGTATTCATGCCCCGGCTCATTTTGGTATGGCATAGGTTGCAAACTACTATTATTTTGTCGTCCGTACTTTCCTCAATAAAGCGCCAGACTGCGGAACACCTACCCCTTGGCAAGGGAGATTTCCACAAGGGGGTGCTCCATGGAACAGTTGCGGGCCTGTTTAGTGTGGCCCGCCTTCTCCCTTTTGCCACCCCACTGCATCTTCCAGCCTGTTGCGGTGCAGCAGATCCTGCCCCCTCTGTACTGCTGTCCTCGCTCGACTTTCCACCTTCCCAGGTTGGGTCAGTGACTTTATGGTCAACCACCTCCTCTTCCACTTCCTCACTCTGCTCATCCTCCTGACTTGACCTAACCACTACCTCAGTCATTGACAACTGTGTCTCATCCTCTTCATCACCCTCTTGAGACAGTAATTGCCATTGAGTTATTGGCAACTGTGTCTCATCATTATCCACCTCATTAAACAGTAATTGTTGTTCCCCACGTCATCTTCTTGTGATTGTGGGTGCTCAAGAGTTTGGGAATCAGAGCACAACATCTGTCCCTATTCAAGTGTGCTTGGCGAGAGGGTCAAATCAAGGAATGGCGCTGAAAAGAGCTCCTCGGAATATCCGAGTGTGGGATCACTTGTTTCTCCAGACTCTCCATGGTGGGAGGAAGAAGGATCAGGGTAAGGATTGGGTTGAGCAGACTCTTGGCTACTGAGACTGGACTTGGTGGAAGACAGGGTGGTGCTTAACCTACTGTAAGCATTATCTGCTGCAATCCAACCGACCACCTGTTCGCATTGGTCTGACTTCAAGAGTGGTGTCCTGCGCCGCCCTGCAAACTGGGACATGAAGCTAGGTATCGTGGATGATTGTTTTTCTTGTGCTCTGGCAGCAGGCACAGTTTCGCCCCGCCCAGGGCCACGGCCTCTGCGTGCACCATCAGCATCACGGCCACTGCCACGTCCCTTACTGCTCGCCTTCTTCATATTAAATGTTATATATGATTGAAAGTTTGTCACACGTACAGTAGTGTAGGATTTGGAAGTGTATGCGCAAACAAATTTAAAAAGGTATTTGGGATGTGGAAACGTCACACAGGAGATATCCCGCAGGTAATGTCAATGCTGTCACCAGCGGCTAATAAAAAATTGCAGGGAATGTCACAGATATTTGGGATGAGGAAACGTTATACAGGAGAGGTACCACTGGTAATGTCACTGTCCGCAGCGTCTACGCAAAAAAGTACACTGTATGTCACAGATACATTTTTTAAGTGCACACGATACACTGCAGATGTGGCCCTGGTAATGTCACTGTCAGAAGCGGACACCGTCTATTAACAAAGTACACTGTATGTCACAAATATTTTTGGGATGCGAGCACTTTACACAGGAGATGTGGTGCAGCTAATGTCACTGTCCGCAGCGGACACCATCTACGGAAAAAGTACACTGGATGTCAGATATTTTTTGGATGCGCACACTTTACATAGGAGATGTGGCGCAGCTAATGTCACTGTCCGCAGCGGACACTGTCTACAGGAAAAGGACACTTTATGTCACAGATATTTTTTGGATGCACACACTTTACACAGGAGATGTGGCGCAGCTAATATTACTGTCCCCAGCGGACACCGTCTATGGAAAAAGTACACTGGATGTCAGATATTTTTTGTATGCGCACACTTTACACTGGAGATGTGGCGCAGCTAATATTACTGTCCGCAGCGGACACCGTCTACGGAAAAAGTACACTGGATGTCACAGATATTTTTTGGATGCGCACACTTTACACTGGAGATGTGGCGCAGCTAATATCACTGTCAGCAGCGGACACCGTCTACGGAAAAAGTACACTGGTTGTCACAGATTTTTTTGGTGGGATGCACGCACTTTACACCGGAGATGTGGCACAGTTAATGTTGCTGTCTGCAGCGTCCTAACTATTGTACACTATTTAGTGCAGGATGCGCTAAAAATAGATATTGCTGCCACACACAATAGTCCTTAGAAGGAGTGTAAAGTTTCAGCAATTTAGCACAGGTTGTGCTAAAAATCTAGATTGCTGCTGCCACACACAATAGTCCTTAAAAGGACTTTTGGGTCTCTGAAAAGTTTTGGTGGTAAAAATATTCTTAAATAACTCCCTACACTGTCTGTCTCTTCCTCAGCACAGCTCTCTCTGATTAAGAATGAGCCAAACATGCGTCATCGGGTGCTATATAGTACCCGACGACACGTTCCGGCCAGCCAATCACTGTAATGCCAGGAACCAACATGGCTAAAGGTATTACAGTGAGGGCAGTACTCACCTGCACGTTTATTAGCTGTGTAGCAGCCAAGAAACGTGCGGGGCGGAGACTCGAGCATTGCGCTCGAGCACATGCGGTATTTGGCCGAATACCGCCATATGCCGAGCATAGAGATGCATTCTCCATCATCACTACTGATAACGTCCGCCTCATTTTTTTTATTTCTGAAGTGTTTAGTGTGGTTAAATATATTAGGGGTCAGTACAGAGATCTCTCCCATCATCTATGTATCTCCAGGACTGTGACCGTGACAAGGGGACATCCTCTGCATCTGGAGGAAAGAAGGTTTGTACACAAACATAGAAGAGGATTCTTTATGGTAAGAGCAATGAGACTATGGAACTCTCTGCCTGAGGAGGTGGTGATGGTGAGTTCACTAAAAGAGTTCAAGAGGGGCCTGGATGTATTTCTGGAGTGTAATAATATTACAGGCTATAGCTACTAGAGATGGGTCGTTGATACAGGGAGTTATCTGATTGCCTGAATGGAATCGGGAATTAATTTTTTTCCCCTTAAGTGGCGAAAATTGGCTTCTACCTCACAGTTTTTTTTTTGCCTTCTTCTGGATCAACTTGCAGGATAACAGGCCGAACTGGATGGACAAATTTCTTATTTTTCCTGTTACAATACTACTGCATTGTGGGTGGTGCACTGCGTTGTGGGAGTGCAAAGCATTCTGGGAAAGAGAAGTCTCCAGTCTCCAGGACACAGTTCATAGCTGTCCTATGCATGTCTACTTCTCAAACTCCACCATCCTTGTAAAATCATATCTGGTGAGAGATCTACCTTTGTTTCAGGGATATTATGTTATACAGAGCTGTTCAGTTAGTTATATTTGTTACTCAGGGAGTTGTTACTACTGTTAGATAGGTATGCAATACTATGTATAGGCAGCCACTTTACCATGTGCTTTCACTGTCAATGCAAATGTTATAGTACATGCTATCCATTCTTAATACTTATACATGTTATTTGTATTCTTGTAGTTTTACCAAACAATCCTGTTTTACCAATCAATTGTATATAATCAATCAATCACATTTGTATGACATGTTGACCAATAAACAAGTTGGACTACAAAGAACAGTCCTCTTATTTGGAAGACAGGGATGGTTTATGCTGAATGTTAGACTACACACTGTGTGAACGTGTAAGAAGACAGAACAACTTCCATGCATCCATTAAACAGCATGGTGAGTTTTTGTACATGAATGCAGCATGCTAGTCAAGACTGGAACATATTACTCAATGTCTTAAAACAATATTTTGTTATAAGGAAAAGTGGATCAAGTACAATGTGACATCTGATGATATGCAGTATATAAATTCTGATCAGTGCACACATCAAATTAAAGGAGGAGGGGTAAAAAAAATAATCAGAAAAGAGTGGTGTGAGGTAAGAGTAGGGGCCTGAACTCATGTTTAAGTGGTGAAGTACTTTTCAAGAGGTGAAAAGATGATATTTAAGTGGAATAACATAAAACTGTACCTGATTCTTGAAAATAATTACATTTGTCCCAAATTTTCAGGTACATTTCATATTCCCTAGCTCTGGACCATTTCAATTTTTCTAGGCTATTTATTCTGCACACTTTGTTGAAGCAGTAATTCAATTTGTGGAGTGATGTGTCATGCTATTACCTTGGGACCTTGGGATTGGTAATTTTTCTGCATTGAGTAGGTGGACAGTTAAAGGCTAGTTTAAAATCTGAATTTGGAGGAAATGTTTGGTTAAAGGGGTTGTCCGGGTTCACAGCTGAACCCAGACATATCCCCTTCTTAACCAAGGCAGCCCCTCTGAATGGAGCATCATTTCATGCTCCGAGGTTCTTCTTTGCCTTGCAGAGGCCTGTTTATTTACCTTTTTACACTGCTAGGCGGAGGCCTCCGCCTGACAGTTTTCCCAGGGACGTCACCGGTGGTAATGGGTGACACTAAAGCCCTCTCATTAGTGCCGGTGTTGTCACTGGGCTCACTGTTAGGCGGAAGGTTTGTTGGAGTTCTGTTAGTCTGAATGAGGATGTTCTGGTCACAAGCACATACATTTCTGCAAACCCTATTTAGATGAATGTTAACGGTCACAGAAATTTCTGCAACTTATTTGCCATTTACCTGTAGGGAATTTATGATAGCTTTACCTTAGGATAGCCTAACCTTAGGATAGGACATTACCATCACTAGCTGACTAGCAGGAGGCCGAAACTCTACACGGCTTCCAATCAGCTGTTAGGCAATAGCTCTAGCACCTGAAACAGATCGCTCTGTCTACTTTGTAGTGAACTGAGCTCATCGCTGCAGCACTGCTCCCATTTACTTTGATGGGACCAGCGCTGCAGTGATGATCCAAGTCCACTACAAAGTAGACAGAGCGGTCTGCTTCCAGTGGTGGAGCTATTGGCAAACAACTGATCGATGGGGTCAGTTTTTTTTTACTACTAACATTAAGCTAGTGATGACCTATTCTGAGGATAGGCCACCACTGTCTGTGTCTCCTCAAAATCCATTTCAAAGTAAGTATACTGCCATGTAGGCGCTCCAAAATATAACCATAACTTTTTTGTGAAAATCCAGTCCTCACATCATGAAAAATGCTTTGTTTTATTTTTATGCAAATAAGGTTTTAAGTGCACTGTGGACAGAGCTTCTCAATATGAAGTGCCAATGCTCCACCATAACATCGACCAGCACCTCTCCTCTCTGTTGTTTGATTCACAGTCCCTGCGATTTCAGAGCAAGGAGTGATGATGCAGGTGAAGACAGGTGCACAGAATGGAGTGGCCCCACCCACGGTGCACTGGAAACCTTATTTGCATAACAAAAGGATAATTTATCAGGTTTAGAGGTTATGTTTCAAGACACCTACCCTGCATGGTGGTATGCTAATTTTTAAACTAATTTTGCAGGTGACAGACTCCTTTTAATAAAAGGTAGACATCCTCTTTTGATAGAGATGAGTCCTTTACATGTAACCTCCATTCATCTAGTTCAAGCAGACAACAGATGCACAGAATGAGTTCACCATATACTAATACCTTTTTTCATTGTGGTGGGGCTTTAATGTAATGAAACACTTGAGGGGACATCTATTATGTGGGATTCAGCCATGTGCCATGTTGGGAATTGGTCAATGGGGAGCTGGCTCATTTCTTCACGGCCTTGGTGACTGTTACTTACTTTACTCTTTATGTTATGTTTTGTAAATATAATTTATGAATTGTTATTTATGAGTTTAGTAAACTTGTTATGCACCTAAGTTGTGCCTATTTATTTCCGGATCTCGGGATTCAAGGTAATACTAAATAATTCCCACCATTCTATAACATTGAGTGAACATATACATTTTAACTACAATATAGTTAGAACTTAGCTTAGTACTCAGTTTATATTTACTTCTTTACTTGCAGCTTCTTCAAGAATGTTAGCGGAGGTTGCCTAGCAACCAATTGTTTTCCTGCCTGGGTGACCATCAGTATATTCATCTACATGTAAAGAAGTAGTAAATGAAAATGTATCTAAGGTATAAGAGACTCACTACTTCTCTATGCTACATAAATCTGTTGTAGGTCAATGGAGCAGGGATACTTTAAAGTCTGGACATTTGTGGACAATTGCCCCTGTTTCCCCTATACAAAGTCAACTCTCTACTTTACTTCACTTTAAAGGACTAACTTGCACTCACTTATACTGTTTAGTACTGTGTAACTGCATTTTGTAATTCTGTTACAATATATATCCTGCTCATTTGAACAGTTTGCAAGGCACTGTGGAAAGGGTTAATAAATATTAAGAGACTTTTGGGACTTTCTAGCTAATAATGAGAAGCTAGTAATTTTCCATAGTTACCCTTAGGGTTACAGAAGAGAATATTTTGGAGGGAAAAAGACAGACTTGTTTACCACCTTAGCTATGTTATTATGTCTGAAGACTTGTTTTTGTCTGGAAAAACTGCTGTAATTCCCATTGAGTATTATTGAAGTTTTAATGAAAGTCTATGACAGATGATAATTATAACACTGTATTAGTTTGGGTTGTGTTTCTCCACTCCACCTTTCCCACACATTTTAAAACTTGAATCCGAAGTTAGCTTCGGACTCTGGCTGGTATCTCAGTACCGAAACCAACTTCGGATTTAAGTTTTAAAATGGTTTAAGTTTTAAAATTCGAAGTCCGAAGTTATTCACAGAAGCCTCGAGAACCTTCGCAGATAACAAATTTCACCTCGTCAGAGCCCATACATTTGAATGCTTTACGGAGATGGATCTCCATACAGCATTCAAATGAAGTTTTGACTGAAGCAACTTCGGATCTATGAGCCGAAGCTCACGTTGCTCAACACTACTGATCATACTTACCTGATCCCCGGTGATGGATTTTGGCTCCATTGCTCCACCACTGGCTATGCAGGTCCCAAGTCTCCCCGCATCAACACCCATTTTGACATGAAGCATGTGACTGCTGCAGGCAATGACTACATGGGGTGGTAAGGAAGTTACTGGGGGAGGTCTCCATTCAAAGATTTGCTGTGGGCCACATTCATTCCTAGTTGCCCCCCTGTTTTACCACCCCTGATGGCAACAGCTTAATTTATACAACACATATTTTTTAAATGACATGACACTTTCCTAAGAAAGTTGCATGCTTTTATTTGCCATTCAAATACTATGCTTCATTATAGATTCTGCTCATGGTTATGATGTGGAAAATACTAGCCAGGTGTCTGTCATCCATGGAGAGTGAGCATTCTAAATGTTGTGCATCAACAGACAATAGCTCTTTTTCCTTCTCATCCCCACTTCCCTGAAGATTTTATTCATGCATAACAAATTTTTATTCCAATTGATGGCGGTCAGCTCCAACCAAAAGCTAATGCAAATAGCCAAGAGACAGCACGATACTAATGTAATGTGAATACTTAATACTGTTAAACACTGGCTTAAATGATATAATTTTAAATCTTATCATAACTTACTGTTGTCCGCAGTGAAGAAATAGATTTAGCAGCTCAGCCAATTATAAATCCAATCATAATTTCAATTCAAAATTAGAGTTGCCACTGAAAGGACAGAGACCTTACAGGTGAACTTTGGATGGATCCTCTACTAAATTTATATACACCCTTTATGGTTTTGCAGGATGAAGATATCGATGACCTATCCTCAGGAAAGGTCATCAATATCTAATTGGTGGGTTTCCAACACCCAGAACCCTCTGTTTGAAGAGGCCATAGCGTTCTGTGAGTGTTGCAGTCGCCTAACACCTTAGCAAGCATACATTGTATAGAGGTTGTGCTTGGCATTGCAGCCCAGACACATTCACTTAAATAAGAGTGAGCATGTCACTGGCCTAGGAAAAAGCTGCAGCATTAACACAATATCGCAACATGCTAGCTAAACTCACGACCGGCTCCAACTTACATCACAACCACACATAGACACATATAGGATAGACATCTTGTGACATAATATAAAAAAAGTTTGTTTGTTTGTTTGTTTTAAAGCTGGTAATCTCACACCACAAATCTCCTTATATGCTAAGCCAAGATCAAAGGTAATGAAAGACACATGGGCTCCCAAACAAGCATTATCTAGACAATATCTAGAGAAGACAGTACAGAATCAATTAAATCAGATGTATAACAAATGTGTTATAGTTACCAAAGGCAATGTCATGACTCCAAGGAAAACAACCAATGTATACCCTGGAGTGAATTTCCTTTTTTTATCATTGAGACATATTCAGGTTCAAAATTGTGTGCTGATTCCCTTTTTAATATATCGTTACAGTGGTTAAAGCTCAGTTTTTCTCATACAGACCTCCAAAGGCTTTGCATAGACACCTTCTGGTTTCCTGCAGTCACCCCTATATTGAGCTTAGGAGGGGGTTAATCTATATGGTGAGGACTTGTCAGCTTCCCTGACATTTTAGGGTACTTTCATACTAGCGTTTTTCTTTTCCGGCACTGAGTTCCGTCATAGGGGCTCAATACCGGAAAAGAACTGATCAGTTTTATCCCCATGCATTCTGAATGGAGAGAAATCCGGTTAGAATGCATCAGGATGTCATCAGTTCAGTCACTGAACGGCGTTTTTGACGGTGGAAATACCGCAGCATGCGGATCAGTTGTCAGAATGCTGGATCCAGCATTAATTTACATTAAAATGTATTAGTGCCGGATCCGGCATTAAAAATACCGCAATGCCGGATCCGTCCTTGGTAAAAATGTGAAAAAAATAAATAATAGAAACGGATCCATTTATCCATATGACAAACGGAGAGACGGATCCGTTCTTGCAATGCATCCGGATCCGTCTACAAATGCTGTCCATTCGCATGCAGATTGCCTAATCCGGCAGGCAGTTCCGGTGACGGAACTGCTTCCCGGATCACTCTGCCACAAGTGTGAAAGTACCCTTAGTAAATACTGTAAGGACACACCCCTTTGACAGGGGAAATGAAACATCCAGTTACCAGAGGAATGACACAACCCAGTCGCAGAACAAAATATTCCAATATTGTTATGCTATTTTAGACAGTCAAATTTTTTCTTGCCAGTTCTTCTAACCAATATATTTAGTTAACTTTTTTAATCCATTAAGAAATGAATGGCAGTTCTGCCAAAACAGGGGGATAAGTAGTCTAACAGCAGTAAGGAGAAAAGTGCTATGGGTTCCTTTTACTGGGTGAAGTGTTGGCAAGGGAGCCCAAATGTAAAATCAAGCCTGGTTAGATAGTAAAGGTTGACATGCAAACCTTCTGTATCGCTGACTAGAGTTGAGCGAACACCTGGATGTTCGGGTTCGAGAAGTTCGGCTGAACTTCCCGGAAATGTTCGGGTTCGGGATCCGAACCCGAACCGAACTTCGTCCCGAACCCGAACCCCATTGAAGTCAATGGGGACCCGAACTTTTGGGCACTAAAAAGGCTGTAAAACAGCCCAGGAAAGAGCTAGAGGGCTGCAAAAGGCAGCAACATGTAGGTAAATCCCCTGCAAACAAATGTGGATAGGGAAATTAATTAAAATAAAAATTAAAAAAATTTAAATTAACCAATATCAATTGGACAGAGGTCCCATAGCAGAGAATCTGGCTTCACGTCAGCAGAGAATTAGTCTCTTCATGCCATAGCAAAGAATCTGGCTTCATGTCAGCACAGAATCATTCTCTTCATGCCATAGCAGAGAATCTGGCTTCATGTCAGCACAGAATCAGTCTTCATGTCATAGCAGAGAATCAGGCTTCAGGTCACCCACCACTGGAACAGGCCACTGTCACACATTTAGGCCCCGGCACCCAGACAGAGGAGAGCGGTCCCGTAACAGAGAATCTGGCCTTATGTCAGCACAGAATCTGTCTTCATGTCATAGCAGAGAATCAGGCTTCACGACACCCACCACTGGAACAGGCCACTGTCACACATTTAGGCCCCGGCACCCAGACAGAGGAGAGCGGTCCCGTAACAGAGAATCTGGCCTTATGTCAGCGCAGAATCTGTCTTCATGTTATAGCAGAGAATCAGGCTTCACGTCACCCACCACTGGAACAGGCCACTGTCACACATTTAGGCCCAGGCACCCAGGCAGAGGAGAGAGGTCGCGTAACAGAGAATCTGGCCTTATGTCAGCACAGAATCTGTCTTCATGTCATAGCAGAGAATCAGGCTTCACGTCACCCACCACTGGAACAGGCCACTGTCACACATTTAGGCCCCGGCACCCAGACAGAGGAGAGCGGTCCCGTAACAGAGAATCTGGCCTTATGTCAGCGCAGAATCTGTCTTCATGTCATAGCAGAGAATCAGGCTTCACGTCACCCACCACTGGAACAGGCCACTGTCACACATTTAGGCCCAGGCACCCAGGCAGAGGAGAGAGGTCGCGTAACAGAGAATCTGGCCTTATGTCAGCACAGAATCTGTCTTCATGTCATAGCAGAGAATCAGGCTTCACGTCACCCACCACTGGAACAGGCCACTGTCACACATTTAGGCCCCGGCACCCAGACAGAAGAGAGCGGTCCTGTAACAGAGAATCTGGCCTTATGTCAGCACAGAATCTGTCTTCATGTCATAGCAGAGAATCAGGCTTCACGTCACCCATCACTGGAACAGGCCACTGTCACACATTTAGGCCCCGGCACCCAGACAGAGGAGAGCAGTCCCGTAACAGAGAATCTGGCCTTATGTCAGCGCAGAATCTGTCTTCATGTCATAGCAGAGAATCAGGCTTCACGTCACCCACCACTGGAACAGGCCACTGTCACACATTTAGGCCCAGGCACCCAGGCAGAGGAGAGAGGTCGCGTAACAGAGAATCTGGCCTTATGTCAGCACAGAATCTGTCTTCATGTCATAGCAGAGAATCAGGCATCACGTCACCCACCACTGGAACAGGCCACTGTCACACATTTAGGGTCCGGCACCCAGACAGAGGAGAGCGGTCCCGTAACAGAGAATCTGGCCTTATGTCAGCGCAGAATCTGTCTTCATGTCATAGCAGAGAATCAGGCTTCACGTCACCCACCACTGGAACAGGCCACTGTCACACATTTAGGCCCAGGCACCCAGACAGAGGAGAGCGGTCCCGTAACAGAGAATCTTGCCTTATGTCAGCACAGAATCTGTCTTCATGTCATAGCAGAGAATCAGGCTTCACGTCACCCACCACTGGAACAGGCCACTGTCACACATTTAGGCCCCGGCACCCAGACAGAGGAGAGCGGTCCCGTAACAGAGAATCTGGCCTTATGTCAGCGCAGAATCTGTCTTCATGTCATAGCAGAAAATCAGGCTTCACGTCACCCACCACTGGAACAGGCCACTGTCACACATTTAGGCCCAGGCACCCAGGCAGAGGAGAGAGGTCGCGTAACAGAGAATCTGGCCTTATGTCAGCACAGAATCTGTCTTCATGTCATAGCAGAGAATCAGGCTTCACGTCACCCACCACTGGAACAGGCCACTGTCACACATTTAGGCCCCGGCACCCAGACAGAGGAGAGCGGTCCCGTAACAGAGAATCTGGCCTTATGTCAGCACAGAATTTGTCTTCATGTCATAGCAGAGAATCAGGCTTCACGTCACCCACCACTGGAACAGGCCACTGTCACACATTTAGGCCCCGGCACCCAGACAGAGGAGAGGTTCATTCAACTTTGGGTTGCCCCGCAATATAATGGTAAAATGAAATTAAAAATAGTATTGAATGAGGAAGTGCCCTGGAGTAGAATAATATATTGTTAAGGGGAGGTAGTTAATATCTAATCTGCACAAGGGATGGACAGGTCCTGTGGGATCCATGCCTGGTTCATTTTTATGAACGTCAGCTTGTCCACATTGGCTGTAGACAGGCGGCTGCGTTTGTCTGTAATAACGCCCCCTGCCGTGCTGAATACACGTTCAGACAAAACGCTGGCCGCCAGGCAGGCCAGCACCTCCAAGGCATAAAAGGCTAGCTCTGGCCACGTGGACAATTTGGAGACCCAGAAGTTGAATGGGGCCGAACCATCAGTCAGTACGTGGAGGGGTGTGCACAGGTACTGTTCCACCATGTTAGTGAAATGTTGCCTTCTGCTAACACGTTCCTTATCAGGTGGTGGTGCAGTTAGCTGTGGCGTGGTGACAAAACTTTTCCACATCTCTGCCATGCTAACCCTGCCCTCAGAGGAGCTGGCCGTGACACAGCTGCGTTGGCGACCTCTTGCTCCTCCTCTGCCTTCGCCTTGGGCTTCCACTGGTTCCCCTGTGACATTTGGGAATGCTCTCAGTAGTGCGTCTACCAACGTGCGCTTGTACTCGCGCACCTTCCTATCACGCTCCAGTGTAGGAAGTAAGGTGGGCACATTGTCTTTGTACCGGGGATCCAGCAGGGTGGCAAACCAGTAGTCCGCACACATTAAAATGTGGGCAACTCTGCTGTCGTTGCGCAGGCACTGCAGCATGTAGTCGCTCATGTGTGCCAGGCTGCCCAGAGGTAAGGACAAGCTGTCCTCTGTGGGAGGCGTATCGTCATCGTCCTGTGTTTCCCCCCAGCCACGCACCAGTGATGGGCCCGAGCTGCTTTGGGTGCCACCCCGCTGTGAACATGCTTCATCCTCATCCTCCTCCACCTCCTCTTCATCCTTGTCCTCCTCGTCCTCCAGTAGTGGGCCCTGTCTGGCCACATTTGTACCTGGCCTCTGGTGTTGCAAAAAAACTCCCTCTGAGTCACTTCGAAGAGACTGGCCTGAAAGTGCTAAAAATGACCCCTCTTCCTCCTCTTCCTCCTGGGCCACCTCCTCTTCCATCATCGCCCTAAGTGTTTTCTCAAGGAGACATAGAAGTGGTATTGTAACGCTGATAACGGCGTCATCGCCACTGGCCATGTTGGTGGAGTACTCGAAACAACGCAACAGGGCACACAGGTCTCGCATGGAGGCCCAGTCATTGGTGGTGAAGTGTGTCTGATCCACAGTGCGACTGACCCGTGCGTGCTGCAGCTGAAACTCCACTATGGCCTGCCGCTGCTCGCACAGTCTGTCCAGCATATGCAAGGTGGAGTTCCACCTGGTGGGTACATCGCATATGAGGCGGTGAGCGGGAAGGCCGAAGTTACGCTGTAGCGCAGACAGGCGAGCAGCGGCAGGGTGTGAACGCCGGAAGCGCGAACAGACGGCCCGCACTTTATGCAGCAGCTCTGACATGTCGGGGTAGTTGCGAATGAACTTCTGCACCACCAAATTCAGCACATGCGCCAGGCAAGGGATGTGCGTCAAACCGGCTAGTCCCAGAGCTGCAACGAGATTTCGCCCATTATCGCACACCACCAGGCCGGGCTTGAGGCTCACCGGCAGCAACCACTCGTCGGTCTGTTGTTCTATACCCCGCCACAACTCCTGTGCGGTGTGGGGCCTGTCCCCCAAACATATGAGTTTCAGAATGGCCTGCTGACGTTTACCCCGGGCTGTGCTGAAGTTGGTGGTGAAGGTGTGTGGCTGACTGGATGAGCAGGTGGAAGAAGAGGAGGAGGAAGCTGAGTAGGAGGAGGAGGAAAAATGTGGGTGGACAGCACTCCTAAGTAGTGATGTGTCGGGTGCTCGTCTCCAGGAGGGGTGATAAAAAGCCCCTAGTACAGCAATTTGTAGACAGCACGTCCAAAAAAGGTGCAAAAGGTGGAATTTATTCCGGGTGCAACGTTTCGGCTATGTTAGCCTTTTTCAAGCATGCATATACATCCAAATGGTGGGGATTATATACCCACATACAAATACATGTGAGGGGGAGTGACCTGTGGTGCAATTCATTTTATTGACATCAGCAGTTTAAGATAACATACCTTGTACCATAGTGTGCATGTGGGGTTGGGCGGGTAGCCTGTAGTTTCGGAGCCGTTCATATCGCCATGTGGAACGCCAACGGAAGTTTAATTCAGGTGGAACGCATCTGCGTTTCAAAAGCGGGCTGCCGGAGTCGTGAGTGCCACACGGGGATGGAGCCCCGTGACCCAATCACAATTCAATTTGCAGGTGGATGGGGCAGACGCAGGATTTTATTGCTGTGTATGAGCGGGGCACATAAGTTGTGCTAAGGTATACTCAAAAATAGGCATGTTCACAGGCCTGTTCCATTGCGCATACGCCCACCCTTGATCCTGCATTCTAGACACATTATAGATATTGCACTCAATAACATGAATCTTGTGAACGGCGCTAGCGCTGGATTTCTGAAGAACCTAGGGCAGGCCAGAGGAGTGAAAGGGGAGGGGTTTCATATGAATAGCGACGAGGGACCTGGGCACCGGCCACTTGAACGCCGCCCCTGGGGACTTTCAGACCTAATTTGCATATTGAATCAAAGTGTTTTTTGAAGAAAATAAGCGACTGACAGCTAAACAGTAAGTAGCATTCCAATATGGGGACTGTAATGCTGATAAGTGTAAAGGCCGATTCATTGGCCTGTATTTGTGGGAGGGGCTTGGCCACCTACTTCAACGGCCGGCACCCTCCCACATGCGTACGAAGTGCAGAGTTCTCAGGAAGTGTGCGCTCGTACCTGGCAGTCCGGTGTCGACAGAGAAGGTGAGTGGATGTGCGTGCGGTGGTCGGCCCTTTGGTGAGTAGGGGCCGCCATGCGCCGGGCCACTACGTCGCCAGCATACAGCAGGGAGTGGGGCCTCTGCAGTCCGGGGACCCCTCCTGCTCGTCCACAGCGGCGGTACCCCTTCAGCCGCCGGCGGGGGGAGGGAGCCCACGGATACGGCACTCCCCTCCTCCGCCGCCCAGGTCCGAGCTTGTCATTTTCTCCGGCGGGGGGCGGGGCCAGCGGTCACGAGAGGCCCCCCTCCGCCCGCCTCCCCGCCCGCCTCCGTCCACAAACTCAGCCGATGCTGCTCCGCTCCCTCACCTGTGGGCCGGCCCCTAGCCAGGGGAGGCACCCCTGTGACGAGCGCCTTACCAGGGGGCGGGGCGGCATCACGTAGCTCCGCCCATCACGCCGGGAGTTTAGGCCCCGTTATGTCAGTTTGCCAGGGGGCAGCACCGGTTCCCCACGCGGTGGAGGGGCCCAGCCGGCGGTGGGTCGGCCCCTCATGGAGCAGGGGGGCACCCCCGCACTGGGCACCCCATCAGGGAGCGGTGGGCCCCCCACGTGGCACGCCCTCACATTAGAAGGGGGGAGGCTGTGTCTGATAAGCCTCCCCCCATGCCAGGGGGCAGCACCGGTTCCCCACGCGGTGGAGGGGCCCAGCCGGCGGTGGGTCGGCCCCTCATGGAGCAGGGGGGCACCCCCGCACTGGGCACCCCATCAGGGAACGGTGGGCCCCCCACGTGGCACGCCCTCACATTAGAAGGGGGGAGGCTGTGTCTGGTAAAGCCTCCCCCCATGCCAGGGGGCAGCACCGTTTCCCCACGTGGTGGAGATGCCCAGCCGGCGGTGGGTTGGCCCCTCAGAGGCAGGAGGGCTCCCCCGCACTGGGCTCTCCATCAGGGACCGGTGAGGCCCCCCACGCGGCATTTCTAGTCTTGGCTAGGTGGGGCCCTCGACGCCGGGTGCCCCCCCTGTGTCAACTTCATGCCAGAGGGCTGCGCTGCTCCCCACGCGGCAGTAGTGCTCAGCCGGCGGGCGGCCCAGCCCCGGGACGACAAGGGGCCCCCGCACTGAGCACCCTGTCAGGGACATGCGCTGGCTCTCCACGTGGCACCTGAGACAGGTTGGCGTGGGGTGTCGGTCGTTGCCCAGAGGACCACCCCCACTTGGTTCACGGTGCCAGGGAGCCCCGCGCTCCCCACGTGGTTACCGTGAGGCACGGTGGGGCTCGCAACGGCCCCGCTCCTCGCCCACACCAAAGTCTGGCACAGGCCGCTGTGCCGCTTAGATAGGTAGGGGTTTTCACCGCCAACGTCAGGTAGTGGTCAATGTCAATCAGTATACCTACTCTCGTTAGCCGACTATACCTTTACTCACAACCCACGTTCTACAATTGAGCCTTACGCATTGACTGGTTCTTTCGTTGTCCCGTTGTTTTCCAGGTTCAAAGCAGTTATTAGTCAGAGAGAAGTTGGTTTGGATCTCAGTTGATTTTCCTTGTCAACCAAGGTTGTTCTGTGTTCATTGATACTTCCACGGAAGTCAGAGTATAGTGCTTCTCAGTTGCCACGATGTCACACGCGTCAGACATCATCGAGGCGTCAGTGGACGAGGTCGTAGCAGAGACATCTGAAGGGGGCAGTATACCGTCCCTACGTGCTTGGACCGTCCCCAGGCTTATGGCGGCGCTGACAAAGCAGGGCGTCCCTTTCCCAGCGTCTGCCAGAAAAGCGGAACTGTATCGCCTTTGGAAGGACTCCCTGGTACCTAGTACCAATGATCCCCCTGCGGCCACGATGCAAACTTCGCTGACTCAGATACATGTCATGCTAAACAGTCTGACGTCTGCCGTCACGTCCATGCAGGCGAGGTTAGAGTCTATCGAGGCTCGCAGCGCAGTCCTACCAGTTCCCTCCCTCGAGGTTGCGGTCGCCTCCACTTCTGCCGCCGCAGACATTCGCTCTGTCCAGTCCGTCCCCAACGTGACTCCCTCCCACTTTGTCCCGATCAACATCAGGAAGGACATCCTGGAGGGTAGGGATGTCAATCTTGCGTCTCTATTAATAGCCTCCAGGGACCTATCTGACAACAAGGTCATAGCTTGCGGGGAAGTGTCAGTGGTACTGAGAAGCCGCGACCACCGGCTCAACCGCAAATTGTCCATACCGGAATTCGTCATGGCGTTCAGCCTTTTCAGGGATGTGATTTGCACTGCCAGGCCGGACAGGAGGGAAGAACTAGACCTGTATCTCTTCAGGGTCACAGAGTTGGGTCACAGGTATGGAGGGAGCGCATTCTACGACTATCACTGTTCGTTTTCAGCTAAGGCGGCAGCGGCTCTCTCCCAGTTCCAACACGTCACTGACTGGTCCAACCTGGACACTGAGCTTTTCTGTAGGCATTTTGCAGGTCTGAAAGCTCCCTCCTGTTCCGCCTGCCAGTCTATCTTTCACTCTGTCGAGTGGTGCGATAAGTCCGCCGTCAGCACGGCATCCTACCCCTCCAGCTCTACAGCTGGTCCACTCGACGTCTTCAGACCCTCCAACTCAGTAGACAAGCTGGGCCGGCCCATCGTTCAGCTAGGCAGGGCACAGATATGTAACAATTACAATTACGCATCTTGTAATTTCGGTCAATGCCGTCTGTTACATATCTGTACCAACTGTTTTAGGGCCCACCCCCGAGTAGCGTGCTCATTAAAGTCGGTTAGAAATTATATGAGTGTGGTCAATATTAGCCGTCTACAGGAGTACTTGCAAGGTCATCACAATCCAGGGTTTGTACAGTTCCTGGTGTCAGGATTTCACGAGGGTTTCCATACGGGCTTGATCACGACTCCAGAGTTCACACACGAATGCAGGAACCTTCAGTCAGCTGAAAGAAATCCCGCTTCGGTAGACACACTAGTAGAGGCAGAGTTAAGCAAAGGGTTCTTGATCGGTCCCTTTAGTGTGCCCCCCTTTCAACGCTGGAGAGTCAGTCCCGTGGGGGTAGTTACAGGCAAGTTCAGTAAAAAGGAAAGACTCATTATCGACTTGTCGGCCCCACATGGCTCCCAGGTCCCCAGCCTCAACTCCCTCATTCCTTCGGAGGAAGTGGGCATGAGATATGCTTCAATCGACCAGGCTATCGCCATCATCATGAAAACGGGCCCAGGGTCCATGTTGTCCAAGGCCGACATATCGGATGCCTTTAAGTTGCTCCCCATCATGCCAGCCCTCTGGCAGTGGCACGGCATCAAGTGGAGAGGCCTGTATTATTTCTCCACCAAACTCACCTTCGGTTCCAAGAGCAGCCCCTGGCTCTTCGATCAGTTGGCTCAGGCTCTCCACTGGGTTTTGGTACACAGGGTCCTCTGTGAGTTCGTCATCCACTATTTGGACGACTTCCTGCTGATTGAGAGGCCAGGGGCAGTTCCCCTAGGGCTGGGAAAATTGCTTAGGTGCTTTTCCCAGTTAGGTGTCCCGGTGTCCCCCAAGAAGGTAGAAGGCCCGGCCACAGTCATCACCTTCTTGGGCATTGAGTTAGACTCCCAGCACATGTTAGCTAGGTTGCCTACGGATAAGTTAACGAGGATTAGAGAAGTCATCCACAGGTTTACAGTCACAACCGTGGTCACTAAGGCTGACCTTCAGTCTCTACTGGGCATGTTGAACTTCGCCATGCGCATCATCCCGCAGGGCAGGGCGTTCATATCCCGCCTACTGTCGCTCTTAAGTTCCGCCCCGGAACAGGACAGCCCAGTGTGCCTGGACAGTCAAGCCCTAGCGGATCTCCACATGTGGGACCATTTCCTGAGCCAATGGAACGGGGTGTCACTATTCGTACCCGAGCTGTCTTGTCGGTCGCCTACAGTGTTTTCGGATGCAGCTGCGGGCTCAGGGTTTGCCGCCATTTTCGGCACCCACTGGGTTGCAGACGAATGGCCTGCCGAGGTGGAACAAATTCCGGGGTTCCTCCAAACCTCGGCGCTGTTCGAGCTGTACCCCATCGTGGTAGCCGCCCACATTTGGGGCAGTCTCTGGGCGTGTCAGTCTGTTCTGTTTGTAACTGACAACGCAGCCGTGGTAGACATCCTCAACAGTGGGCTGTCTAAGTCCAGCCAAGTCATGTGTTTTCTCAGAAGGTTGGTGCAGCTCTCCCTACGGCACCACTTTCATATTTTCAGTGCGCATGTGCCAGGTGCGCAGAACGGGGCTGCTGACGCCTTGTCGAGGGCTAACTTCTCCCGTTTCTTTCAGATCATGCCAGAGGCAGATGCGACAGGTACCACCGTCCCTCCTCTCGAGTCCTTGAGGATAATGTAACCAACCACCTTGAGACGGCTCACGCTCTGATACGCAATTCCCTCTCACCTAACACAACCAGGGCATACAACACCGGGTGGAAGACGTTCTGCAGGTTTCGAGGGGAATGTCCTCAAGGGGACTCCAGTTTTCCAGAGTACATCCTGGCGTTCATCGGTTACTGCCACTCCGTGCGCAGGCTCTCCCACGGTACAGTGAGGTCGTACCTGGCGGGAGTGCAACACTTCCTCTCTCTTAGCCATCCCGAGCTAGCGTCAGTGTTTACCATACATGCTGTCAAAGCCGCTCTCAAGGGTTTGAGCAAGTGCGGGCCTCAAAGCCGAGTACGCAGGCAAGGGGTCACCGGCCCTCTTTTCCGCAAAATATCCGACGCCTTGGACGGTAATCCTTTCGGGGTTTTGGCCAGCTTGGTACTTAAATCCGCCATCTATCTAGCCTTTTACGGCTTCCTAAGACCTGGGGAGTTCACCTGCGCGCTAGGTAGTAGCAAGTTCCTCACGCTCAGCCAGCTGGTCCAGAACTCCGACGGGTTCGTATTACTGCTCAAAACGTCCAAGACCTCCCAGATGGGCCCCCCTGTTCCGGTGTCCTTCTTTCCCACAACACACCAATGGTGTCCGGTGACGGTACTTCGTCAGTTACGGTCTGCCTTGTCCGAGGCCGGACCGAATAGTCCATTGTTACCCTTCAGGGGGGTTCCACTCACCACCCATCAGTTCATATCCCATGTAAGGTCACTCGTGGCCAGCACGGGCGGTGACCCTGCCACAATTTCGGGTCATTCATTTCGCATAGGTGCCGCATCCGCGGCCTCCAAAAACCGAGTGCCTGCGCATGTCATACAGAAACTGGGGCGTTGGCACTCGTCTTGTTTCAATCGTTACATACCTCACCCCGAAACAGAAATGTCGGCAGCTTTTCAAACTTTGGCTTTGTAACGACTTTGCAATAAATTATTTCTGCCTATCAGTATGTCTTTTTGCCCTCTTTCAGGCGTCCCTCCACGACGCGGTTACGGCACAACTCTGACCGCTTAGGGATAGGGTATCCTAGGTAGGATAGGTACGTACTTGGTTGCCACGACCACAAGTGTAAAGGCCGATTCATTGGCCTGTATTTGTGGGAGGGGCTTGGCCACCTACTTCAACGGCCGGCACCCTCCCACATGCGTACGAAGTGCAGAGTTCTCCCTCCCACCCACCCCTTTCTCCTGTTACTCTCAAAGGGGATGCCCTCTTTCAGGCGTCCCTCCACGACGCGGTTACGGCACAACTCTGACCGCTTAGGGATAGGGTATCCTAGGTAGGATAGGTACGTACTTGGTTGCCACGACCACAATGGTGTTTGTGTTCTATAATGGTCAGTATAGGTGAAAGACTCCCTTTAAAGGAACATAACTTTTTTGTAGAGGATTAATATGGTATGTTTTCTAAGGCATTTATTATAACCATTGGATGCCAATGTTAGTTAATGGGATTTTGTAAAATTTCCATCCATATTTGGGGAGAGTTATGAAAAGTTGCTCCTGTAGCCCAGAGCAAACAACCATAGTACAGCTGTCATTTCTTATAGTGCTATGTAGGGTTGAGCGAACCCGAACTGTGAAGTTCGGGTTCGTAATGAACTTTAGGTTTTTTGGACTGCGGACCCGAACCCAAACATTTCCATAAAAGTTCGGGTTCGGTGTTCGGCGCTTTCTTAGCGCTTTTTGAAAGGCTGCACAGCAGCCAATCAATAAGCGTCATACTACTTGCCCCAAGAGGCCATCACAGCCATGCCTACTAATGGCATGGCTGTGATTGGCCAGAGCAGCATGTGACCCAGCCTCTATATAAGCTTGCGTCACGTAGCGCTGCACGTCACTCTGCTGTTACAAGTGTAGGGAAAGGATGCTGCTGGACCTGTGATTTCAGGGAGAGAATAGGAGAGAATCTAACTCAGCGATCTACAGAGAAATAGTTGTGTGGGTGCAGGACACAATCATTTTACCCTGCCCTAAGGCCATTCACCAAAAAAAAAAAAAAAACTTTTATAATTCTGTTAGTTAGGTGGGTGGTGGCGGCCATTTTATACAAGCTCAGTGCACCAGCACTGCATCTGAGCTTTTGGGACATTGCAAATCACCATTTTTTTGGGCAAACTACAACATCTGGATTAGTCAGTGTGCAATTTAAGGTAGAAATACACCCATAATTTTCTGTGGTTTGAAAAAGACACTTTTTTTTCTCAAAAAAGAGTATTTTCCAGATCTGCAAGTGTTAAATTCAAGTTTAATATATGCAGCTTTCATATTCTGTTACCAAAAAAAGACTTTTTTGGCAATCGACAACATCTGTATTAGTCAGTGTGCAATTTAAACTAGAAATACACCAATCATTTTCTGTGGTTTGAAAAACACCCTTTTTTTTTCTCAAAAAACAGTATTTTCCAGATCTGCAAGTGTCAAAAATTAAAGTTTAATATATACAGCTTTCATATTCTGTTACCAAAAAAAACTTTTTGGGCAATCTACAACACCTGTATCAGTCAGTGTGCAATTTAAGGTAGAAATACACCCATCATTTTCTGAGGTTTGAAAAACACACTTTTTTGACAAAAAACACTTTTTTCAGGCCTTCCAGCATCAGCACGTGTGAAATTACAGGCTTATATACTGCTGTCAAATTCAGTTGTTAAACAAACACTTGTTTGGGCACAAAAAAATTTGTTGACAGCCTTTGATGCAGATGTCATTGTGAGATACACCCTTAATACATTTGGGTTACATTCAGAGATTTTAAATACCGCCATTTGGTGCACCAATATTGAATTCAGGCCTACACTGGTTCAGGCCGTGTGAGATACCCTTTCTACATACAGGGGTTTGAATCAGGCATTTGAAATACAGCCATTAGAAATACAGCCATTTTGGGCAAAGATATATTTACTTCAGGCCTACACTGGTTCAGACCGTGTAAGATACTCCCTCTACATACTGGGGTTTGATTCAGGGATTTGAAATACAGACATTTGAAATACAGCCATTTTGTGCAAAGGTATATTTACTTCAGGCCTACACTGGTTCAGGCTCTGTGAGATACCCCCTCTACATACAGGGGTTTGAATTAGGCATTTTAAATACAGCCATTTGAAATACAGCCATTTTGTGCAAAGATATATTTACTTCAGGCCTACACTGGTTCAGGCCCTATGAGATACCCCCTCTTCATACAGGGGTTTGAATCAGGCATTTGAAATACAGCCATTTTGTGCAAAGATATATTTACTTCAGGCCTACAGTGGTTCAGGCCCTGTGAGATACCCCCTCTACATACAGGGGTTTGAATCAGGCATTTGAAATACAGCCATTTGAAATACAGTCATTTTGTGCAAAGATATATTTACTTCAGGCCTACACTGGTTCAGGCCCTGTGAGATACCCCCTCTACATACAGGGGTTTGAATCAGGCATTTGAAGCAGCACGTCTCTGATGATGACGAAACACAGGTACCAACTGCTGGGGCTTTTGAAAGTGTGCAGACCGACAAGGAAGTCAGGGGTGAAGACTGGGTGGAAGATGATGTGGAGGATGATGAGGTCCTCGACCCAACATGGAATCAAGGTCATGCGAGTGACCGATGTAGTTCGGAGGAAGAGGCGGTGGTCGCACAGAGCCACCAGCACAGCAGAAGAGGGAGCAGGGTGCAAAAGCGCAGCGGCCGTCCTCTAGACAGTACGCCTCCTACTTCCCACCGCAGCACGGGACCGATTACACCAAAGCCAACTCCAAGCAGTTCCCTGGCGTGGCAGTTCATCAGACAATGTGCTGACGACAAGACACGAGTGGTTTGCACGCTGTGCAATCAGAGCCTGAAGCGAGGCATAAACGTTCTCAACCTGAGCACAACCTGCATGACCAGGCATTTAAGTGCAAAGCAAGAGCTGCAGTGGTCTCTGGCTCCTCCTGTTTCCTCTTCTGCTGCAGTCGCGGCCTCTTCATCCACCTCTGGAGTGACTGTGCCACCTGGCACCCCGCAAACAGAGGATCTGCCAGCAACACCAATAACTGGATAACCAAGCATCTCCACAATGTCCCACGGAAGCGTTCATCTCTCCATATCCCAAACGCTGGAGAGGAAGAGGAAGTACCCCCCTACCCACCCACGATCCCTAGCCCTGAATGCCAGCATTTCTAAATTACTGTCCTTTGAAATGCTGTCATTCCGTCTGGTGGAGACGGATAGTTTTAAAGGCCTTATGGCGGTGGCTGTCCCACAGTACGTCGTGCCCAGCCGCCACTACTTTTCAAGGCGAGCCATCCCTTCCCTGCACAACCAAGTAGGGAACAAAATCAGGTGTGCACTGCGCAATGCCATCTGTGGCAAGGTGCACCTGACTACGGATACGTGGACCAGTAAGCACGGTCAGGGCCATTATATCTCCATAACAGCACATTGGGTAAATGCAGTGGCGGCTGGGCCTGAGGCGGATAGCAGTTTGGCGCTTGTCCTTCCACCACCGAGGATTGCAGGGCGCTTAAGTTTGCCTCCTGTTGCTTCCTCCTTCTACTCTGCTTCTTCATCCTCTACCAGCTCCTCATTCGGTCAGCGTAACACCTTCACCACCAACTTCAGCACGGCCAGGGGTAAATGACAGCAGGCGGTTTTAAAACATATCTGTTTGGGGGACAAACCCCACACCGCGCAGGAGCTGTGGATGGGCCTTGAACAACAGACCGATGAGTGGTTTGTGCCAGTCAGCCTCAAGCCCGGCCTGGTGGTGTGCGATAATGGGCAAAATCTCGTAGCAGCTCTGGGACTAGACGATTTGACGCACATCCCTTCCCTGGCGAATTTGCTGAATTTGGTGATGCAGAGATTCCTTAAAAATTACCTCGCTATGTCAGAGCTGCTGCATAAAGTGCGGGCCGTCTGTGCGCGCTTTCGGAGTTCTCACCCTGCTGCTACTCGCCTGTCAGCGCTGCAGCGTAACTTCGGCCTTCCCGCTCACCGCCTCATATGCAACGTGCCCACAAGGTGGAACTCCACCTTGCACATGCTGGCCAGACTATGCGAGCAGCAGCAGGCGATAGTGGAGTTTCAGCTGCAGCACGCACTTCACCACCAATGACTGGGCCTCCATGTGAGACCTGTGTTCCTTGTTGCGCTGTTTCGAGTACTCCACCAACATGGCCAGTGCCGACAACACCGTTCTCAGCGTTACTATCCCACTTCTATGCCTCCTTGAAAAAACGCTCCTGGCGATGATGGAAGAGGATGTGGCACAGGAGGAGGAGCAAGAAGAGGGATAATTTCGTAGGGTTTCCGGCCAGTCATTCCCAAGTGGCTCCGAGGGTGGGTTCCTGCACCCACAAACCCAAGGTACACAATTGTCCAGCCAGGGCACAGTTCAGGAGGATGACGAGGTGGAGGATGAGGAGGAGGAGATGGAGGAGGAGGATACATGTTCACAGCAGGGTGGCACCCAGACCAGCTCATGGCCATCACTGGTGCATGGATGGGGGGATACAGAGGAAACAGACGATACACCTCCCACAGAGGACAGCTTTTCGTTGCCTCTGGGCAGCCTGGCACACATGAGCGATTACATGCTGCAGTGTCTCTGCAACAACCGTCGAGTTGCCCACATTCTAACTTGTGCTGATTACTGGGTGTCCACACTGCTGGATCCCCGTTACAAGGACAACGTACCGTCCTTAATTCCCTCACTGGAGCGTGATCGTAGGATGCGCGACTACAAGCGCGTGCTGGTAGACGCGCTGCTGGTGGCATTCCCACCTGACAGCAGGGGCACATTGGAAGCACAAGGCGAAGGCAGAGGACGAGGAAGAGGTAGCCAACGCAGCTGGGGCACCGCCAGCACCTCAGAAGGCAGGGTTAGCATGGCCGAAATGTGGAAAAGCTTTGTCAGCACGCCACAACAACCAGCACCACCAGCTGATATGGAACGTCTTAGCAGGAGGCAGCATTTCACCAACATGGTGTAGCAGTATGTGTGCACACGCCTACACGTACTGAATGACGGGTCTGCCCCCTTCAACTTCTGGGTCCCAAAATTGGGCACATGGCCTGAGCTTGCCTTTTATGCCTTGGAGGTGCTGGCCTGCCCTGCAGCCAGTGTATTATCTGAACGTGTGTTTAGCATGGCAGGGGGCGTCATCACAGACAAGCGCAGCCGCCTGTCCACAGCCATTAAATTGAACCACGCATGGATCCCTCAGGACTTGTCCGTACCTTGTGCAGAATAGACATGTATACCGACACTAAGCAGCCATTGTTATACTGCAGCGCAATTCTCATGTTTGTATTTTGGATATTTCACACTCTTTTGGAGTGTACCTTAATTTTACAAAATTAAATTCAAACCAAAAACCTGTGTTGGCTATGTCGTCCTCCTCCACCGCCGCTTCCACCTACACCGCTACGTGCACCGCCACTTCAAACTCCTACTCCATATGGAACTCCACCTCATAAATCCATTTTTTTTTTTTGGACGTGTTTTATTTTATATAATTTCACTACTTTGTCATTTACATTTTCAGTTGAAATTCACCAATTTTTGTGTGTATAGTACCACTGCTATACCTACTAGACCGGTAAAATAAAAATATAAATTGTCAGTTGCATTTTATGGTGAAATTCACCAATTTTGGTGTGTATAGTACAACTTCTATACCTAGTAGACCGGTAAAATAAAAATATAAATTGTCAGTTACATTTTATGGTGAAATTAACAAATTTTTGGGTGTATAGTACCACTGCTATACCTAGTAGACAGGTTAAACCAAAAAAAATTGTAATTTACTTTTTCGGGTTAAATTAACCAATTTTTGGGTGTATAGTACCACTGCTATACCTAGTAGACAGGTTAAAAAAATAATTGTCATTTACATTTTAGGGTGAAATTCACTAATTTTGGTGTGTATAGTACCACTGCTATACCTAGTGGACCGGTAAAAAAATAAAAATAAATTGTCAGTTACATTTTATAGTGAAATTAACACATTTTCGGGTGTATAGTACCACTGCTATACCTAGTAGACAGGTTAAACAAAAAAAAAATTGTCATTTACTTTTTATGGTGAAATTAACCAATTTTTGGGTGTATAGTACCACTGCTATACCTAGTAGGCCGGTTCAAAAATAAATAAATTGTCATTTACATTTTAGGGTGAAATTCACCAATTTTGGTGTGTATAGTACCACTGCTATACCTAGTGGACCGGTAAAAATAAAAATTGTCAGTTACATTTTATGGTGAAATTAATAAATTTTTGGGTGTAATATACCCCTCCTCTACCTAGTTGACAGCTTAATAAATTTCAATAATTTTTCTGTTACATTCTTGGGTTGACATTATGCAATTTTAGACGTGAATAAACACCTGCTCTGCATAGGTGACAGGGAATAAAATGTAATACATTATTCAGTAATTAATGCGCACCACATCCTTTCATTCAATGCTTAAACTTTGAAAAGTTGTCACACTTTTATGCTTTAATAATTTCTCCCATATTTCAACTCTAATTTTAAATTTGAAAAAATGAATCCTCCCTTGGATGTGGTCTCACTTTCTCACGCTCCCTCTCTGGCCTGGAACCCTGATTCCCCGCCACCCGTGATAACCATGGTAGGCGCATAAAAGAACATCGAAAGTTGATAGAGCAGATATCAAATTGGCTCGTGAACATCACGGGGACGTGTGACATGCTAGGGCAGTAAGTGTGCACACGCCTACACGAACTGACTGACAGGGGTCAGCCCCTGCAACTTCTGGGTCTCCAAATTGGGCACATGGCCTGAGCTTGCCGTTTACCCCTTGGAGGTGCTGGCCTGCCCTGCAGCCAGTGTATTGTCTGAACGTGTGTTTAGCATGACTGGAGGGGGTTATCACAGGTTATATTTCCCAATGTTTTGGGGTGTACCCTAATTTTAAAAATAACATTTAAAACCAAAATCCAGTGTAGGCTACCTCCTCCTCCTCCACCGCTTCCACCTACACTGCCACATCCACTGCCTCCTCAACCTCCTACTCCATATGGACCTGGTCCTCCTAGATCAAGATTATAATTTTTTATTTTTACGTATTTTATGTTATTTAAAGTCATTTTCCTATCCACATTTGGTGGCAGAGCACTTGCCATGCTCTTAACCACATTTTGACGCCATTTGCAGCCCTCTAGCCCTTTCCATGGCATTTTTACAGCCATTTTAGTGCTCAAAAGTTCGGGTCACCATTGACTTCAATGGGTTTCGGGTTTGGGGTCAAGTTCGGGTCAAGTTCGGGTCCCGAACTCGAAATTTTTTCCGAAGTTCGGCCGAACCCGTCGAACCCGAACATCCAGGTGTCCGCTGAACTCTAGTGCTATGGTAAAATGAAAGCTGAGCTGTGATTAGTTTTTCTTTTAAAGAGTACTCATAAATCTGCTCCAATGTATTTGATTAGAGTTTTTGTGACATTTTTCATTGGAATTCTTTACAATATATTTTATGTCAACAACGCTATCAATGTCACTTTAAAGTGTCACTGAACTTTCAAAGTGCTTCCGTGGGGTTTCTCTCCATGCCTCAGCACCACAAAAAATAGAACATGTTCTATTTTTTGCAGTGTGGATGGATCGCGGACCTATTCAAGTTTAATAGGTCTGCAAATTGCGGTCCCCAATGCACCGAACAGCTCGCACACATTTGTGTGCATGAGCTCTTAGGGTTATAACAATGGGGGGAAAAATTATCTGATTTGACACAAGATATGCCCTGACTTCATGTACAAAAGTTAAAGGGTTGTGCCAATTTCTAAAGAATTGGGGATAATATTTTGATCGGTAGAGGTTCAACCTCTGGGACCCACACAGATCATGAGAAGGAGTCCCATTCCCTTGAACGAAAGGAGCCTACAAAATACAACACTTGGCTTTCACTGGAAATCCTACAGCATTTGAATTGGCAATGGAGCTCAAGCTGCCATTCCTTTTATAACACGGCATGGGACCGCAGTTCTTTTCCTCAGTCAGACCCCCACCAATAACTAAGTTTAGAACTTGGCACAACATCTTTAAACTTGCTTCTGGCTACATATCCTGACAAATCTTTGACAATGACAGTTGTGGGGAGATAGTAGTCTGGATGCCTAGGCAACTATACAACACTGGACGCTTCTCCTGCAAAGCGGCCATGGTGGTCAAACATCATGAAGTTATCTAAGAAACCAGATCACCAACTCTCCGATACATATTTCCTATTGCCACTTTTAAACTTCTGGCAGGAAACACAGCTAGCATTATCATAAGAGCGAACCTTTTGACACCTCGCTCTCACACAGCCAATCAAAAGATGTCATTTTACAGTTGGCGCTACAATATGTAACTTTATATATTTTTATGTAAAATCATGAATAATGTATTTTTTTTAACCTTGACAAGGTCTTATGGTTCCTTAATGAGGGACCTACTTGTCACTGCACCCAAAAAGTAATCCCTAGCAGTATCTCAGAGCAAACTGTATGTCAAAAGAAGAAGGTGCTTTACAAAGAATAACTATCAACATATGCATAAAGAAACATTTTATGGTCCCTTCAGAGTTCTTTTCAAAGAGCATGAAATAGAGGAAAAAACTAACACAGTTGAAGCAAGTTAGAAAAATAACCCCATCCATGTAGAACTACAAAGAGAAAGATGTAATGTATTTCTTAGCACTTCTAGAATCCTATGCTAGTCTCCATGACAACAGATTCCCCAAATATACTCCGATTTTCTGCATTGCTGGAAGGAGCCAAGCATGGGGGAGGCAAAGAATTAAAATCCATGACCACTTTGCTACATAAAATTTGCATGTTTCACTTGCTGATAGTATGGTTAAAAATCAAATTCCATAGGAGACATCCTAGATGGCAATGCAAGTTACTGAAAGTGTCATAAATGTAAAGTTCCTATGTGCATTGTCCTCCAGCATTCCAAATATCAAATGTAAAGACACTGGGGCAGAAGTATTAATAGTGGCACTTTGCACTGTATAAAAAATGAATCACAGGCAGTCTTAATATTAGACACATTTACTGCTTTTGCACATGGATCTTTATAAATTTGGGATATAGTAAATATTGCACCAGATTTACACTAGAATTCTGTCTGTGTGCCAAAAATATGTCTGTGATCCAAAAATTCATCCATGCACCAAAAATTCTGTTTGTGTGCCACTAAATATGTCCATACGCCAAAAAGACTGTCTAGTCTAAGTTTATACCACCAGTAAGTTGCCATAATTTTACTTCAAACATGTGCTAAACTTTGGCCCACGTTGGCACATTTAGGCTACACCCCCTTTCCCATGAAGCCATGCCCTTCTCCCGCAAAGCTACGCTCCTTTGTCAGACGAGGCATTGAAAACTTAGAAAAATGTGCAAAACAGTTGGTAAATGTGATATAAAACATGCACACCAGTTTTTTGGCACAAAATGATGACCCAAAAAACCGGAACATTTACAACAGTAAATCTTCCCAAATGAGTTATCTAGAAAAATGGATGAAATTAATACCTATGCAAATTTACAAGCATTCAGTTGGATTGATGCGGTAGGTTCAACTTTGGCAGTGAATCCAGAGCCATCCTGTCATTTCCTATGGCCCTGAGAAAATTCTGCAGGGATTTCAAGTTGGAAAGAATAGGATGGGGAGGAATCGGTGCACAAGCACATCTTCTCTGGGTGGTGGAGCATCAGTGAACATATCCAATCAAGGCCGGATAAAGCAATACAGCTGCCATAGAACGTTGATAAATTATCATGCCTTGACAGAGGAATTTGCCAATCACGGCAATGGCAAATTTCCTTACTTACATGTAGTGATAAATTTGCTTTGCCGCAAAGCCGAATTTCCTCCTACTTCGCGGTAGCGAATCGATTTAACCTGAAATACTGTAAAAAAAAACTCAAAAAATAATACCTGATCTATTTGCCCACCGGCTGCTGCCATCTTGCTTGACAATCTTGGCCAAAATCCTGTGTGCAGTAACATATGACGTCATCACGTCGGCCAGTGTGATGACGTCATCTCGGGTCATTTGACATTTCACGTCAGACCTTCAAACAAGATGGCAGCAGCTGGACCATCACGAGCAAATGTAGGTAAGTATTATTATTATATATTTTTTTCAATTGCACCCACGACTTACAAAGAAATGCGTTTTGTGACGAAGTAATTCATCACGAAGCAGATTTATTTATTTTTTTAATTCGGCAAAGCAACCAAAGCGAATTTTACAAAACTTTCCTCATCTCTACTTATATCTAAGTAAAGAATCACTCTGGGATTTTTTTTTTTTTTACCTATATAGTGCAGGATAGTCAATTATTAAAGAATAAGATAGAGACTCTTGTTCATGATTGTGTATACCTTTTTTATTTTATGTGAAATTTGTGAATTGTCAGCAATCTTCATTTCTTCTCCCCTAAAATATGGTTTTGCTAATGAATCCTATATTTTCGATCAGCATGGCTTTGCAGAGACAGAGGAAGCTGAGTCTCACTACACTGCACTGCTCTCTGTCCTCTGAGGGCAGTCATAACAGATTAGTGACAGCTGCTATCCCCTCACACTTCAGGATCTCCATGTTCTCCTGTGTGATGCAGCTTGGTCCTGCTTGCCCTCTCAGCCCTGTCAGCTCTCTCTCCTCTGTCAGCTCTTAATGTACATGCAGGAGGCAGGACACCTGTGTGAAGCTACATCCCATTGAAATACTCTGGAGAGTCAACAGACACAGATAATGCAGACAGGCACTGTGAATCAAAAGGTTTATATATTGCAGCTAATTACTGTACATTCTTATCTACTATACTTTAAATTCACACTCCTGGTCCTTTAAATAAGGGAGACATTATAGGAGTCATTTATCAATCTGAAATATGCTTTTATTAGGCGTATTTCAGGCTCAGATTGCGGTTGGTTGTGTCGCAATCTGCAACTTCTCCCCGCTCAAGCCAGGTCTAAAATTGTTGATGTGGCGTGGGCGGGAAAGCAGACCCATATCATTTACCATTTTTTATGCCTGTTTTAGGTGTAGAAAATGTTCTAAATGTAAGACAGCTCAGAAGTTGTCTTACATTTAGAACTGGCGGAGGATCCGCCAAAGTTATGAAATTTCTGGTACCTCTTCATAACTGCGGCAAATCCACTGCCAGCTTAGGGGTTTATTAAGACCGGCATCTAAAAGACTGAGAGGAGGACAAGAACTGTACCACTAAAAATGGTGGAAGAGAAATAGGTGAGTATAGGATGATTTATTTTACGTTAATGTAATGGGGAAAATTTACGTTAATGTAATGGGGAAAATTTCAAATCAACTTTAACCCCTTAAGGACACAGCCTTTTTACACCTTAGGACCAGGCCATTTTTTGCAAATCTGACCAGAGTCCCTTTAAGTGCTGATAACTTTAAAACACTTTGACTTATCCAGGCCGTTCTGAGATTGTTTTTTCGTCACATATTGTACTTCATGACACTGGTAAAATGAAGTCAAAAAATTTTTTTTTTTTGCACCAAAAAATACCTAATTTAACAAAAATTTGGAAAAATTTAGCAAATTTCAAAGTTTCAGTTTCTCTACTTCTGTAATACATAGTAATACCCCCAAAAATTCTGATGACTTTACATTCCCCATATGTCTACTTCATGTTAGAATTGTTTTGGGAATGATATTTTATTTTTTGGGGATGTTATAAGGCTTAGAAGTTTAGAAGCAAATCTTGAAATTTTTCAGAAATTTACAAAAACTAAATTTTTAGGGACCAGTTCAGGTCTGAAGTCACTTTGCGAGGCTTACATAATAGAAACCACCCAAAAATGACCCCATCTAAGAAACTACACCCCTCAAGGTATTCAAAACTGATTTTACATACGTCGTTAACCCTTTAGGTGTTGCACAAGAGTTATTGGCAAATGGGGATGAAATTTGAGAATTTCATTTTTTTGTCTAATTTTCCATTTTAACCCATTTTTTCCACTAACAAAGCAAGGGTTAACAGCCAAACAAGACTGTATCTTTATTGCCCTGACTCTGCCGTTTACAGAAACACCCAATATGTGGCCGTAAACTACTGTACGGCCACACAGCGGGGCGTAGAGGGAAAGGTGCGCCGTTTGGTTTTTGGAGGGCTGATTTTTATGGACTGGTTTATTTACACCATGTCCCATTTGAAGCCCCCTGATGCACCCCTAGAGTAGAAACTCCCTAAAAGTGACCCCATCTAAGAAACTACACCCCTCAAGGTATTCAAAACTGATTTTACATACGTCGTTAACCCTTTAGGTGTTGCACAAGAGTTATTGGCAAATGGGGATGAAATTTGAGAATTTCATTTTTTTGTCTAATTTTCCATTTTAACCCATTTTTTCCACTAACAAAGCAAGGGTTAACAGCCAAACAAGACTGTATCTTTATTGCCCTGACTCTGCCGTTTACAGAAACACCAAATATGTGGCCGTAAACTACTGTACGGCCACACAGCGGGGCGTAGAGTGAAAGGTGCGCCGTTTGGTTTTTGGAGGGCTGATTTTTATGGACTGGTTTATTTACACCATGTCCCATTTGAAGCCCCCCTGATGCACCCCTAGAGTAGAAACTCCATAAAAGTGACCCCATCTAAGAAACTACACCCCTCAAGGTATTCAAAACTGATTTTACATACGTCGTTAACCCTTTAGGTGTTGCACAAGAGTTATTGGCAAATGGGGATGAAATTTGAGAATTTCATTTTTTTGTCTAATTTTCCATTTTAACCCATTTTTTCCACTAACAAAGCAAGGGTTAACAGCCAAACAAGACTGTATCTTTATTGCCCTGACTCTGCCGTTTACAGAAACACCAAATATGTGGCCGTAAACTACTGTACGGCCACACAGCGGGGCGTAGAGTGAAAGGTGCGCCGTTTGGTTTTTGGAGGGCTGATTTTTATGGACTGGTTTATTTACACCATGTCCCATTTGAAGCCCCCCTGATGCACCCCTAGAGTAGAAACTCCCTAAAAGTGACCCCATCTAAGAAACTACACCCCTCAAGGTATTCAAAACTGATTTTACATACGTCGTTAACCCTTTAGGTGTTGCACAAGAGTTATTGGCAAATGGGGATGAAATTTGAGAATTTCATTTTTTTGTCTAATTTTCCATTTTAACCCATTTTTTCCACTAACAAAGCAAGGGTTAACAGCCAAACAAGACTGTATCTTTATTGCCCTGACTCTGCCGTTTACAGAAACACCAAATATGTGGCCGTAAACTACTGTACGGCCACACAGCGGGGCGTAGAGTGAAAGGTGTGCCGTTTGGTTTTTGGAGGGCTGATTTTTATGGACTGGTTTATTTACACCATGTCCCATTTGAAGCCCCCCTGATGCACCCCTAGAGTAGAAACTCCCTAAAAGTGACCCCATCTAAGAAACTACACCCCTCAAGGTATTCAAAACTGATTTTACATACGTCGTTAACCCTTTAGGTGTTGCACAAGAGTTATTGGCAAATGGGGATGAAATTTGAAAATTTAATTTTTTTGCCTTATTTTCCATTTTAACCCATTTTTTCCACTAACAAAGCAAGGGTTAACAGCCAAACAAGACTGTATCTTTATTGCCCTGACTCTGCCGTTTACAGAAACACCCAATATGTGGCCGTAAACTAATGTACGGCCACACAGCGGGGCGTAGAGTGAAAGGTGCGCCGTTTGGTTTTTGGAGGGCTGATTTTTATGGACCGGTTTATTTACACCGTGTCCTGTTTCAACCCCCCTGATGCACCCCTGGAGTAGAAACTCCCTAAAAGTGACCCCATTTTGGAAACTACGGGATAAGGTGGCATTTTTTTGGGGACTATTTTTAGGGTAAATATGATTTTTGGTTGCTCTATATTACATTTTTGTGAGGCAAGGTTACCAAAAATTTTAATTCTGAAATTTCATCTCCATTTGCCATTAACTGTTGAGGAACACCTAAAGGGTTAATAAAGTTTGTATAATCAGTTTTGAATACCTTGAGGGGTGTAGTTTCTTAGATGGGGTCAGTTTTGGGGAGTTTTTACTCTAGAGTGCATCAGGGGGGCTTCAAAAGGGACATGGTGTCAATAAAAAAGGCCATCAAAATCGGCCTTCCAGAAACCATGTCAGTCCTTTCCTTTTGCGGCCTCCCTTTTACTGATACAGCAGTTTACGACCACAAATGTGGTGTTTCTGTAAACTGCAGTATCAGGGTAATAAATATTAAGTTTTGTTTGGTTGTTAACCCTTGTTTTGTTACCGGAAAAAACGGATTGAAATGGAAAAGTGCCAAAAATAGCGGTTTTGGCACCGTTTTTTTTTTTTTTTTTAACCGTGTTAATCTGGGGGGTTAGGTCATGGGATATTTTTATAGAGGAGATTCTTACGGACGCGGCAATACCTAATAAGTCTACTTTTTTTACAATTATTTAGGTTTTTGACTATATTATCTTTTTTGATACAAATCTTTTTTTTGAGTATCTCTAAAGTCTAAGGGTCATTTTTTTTTTTTTTTTATCCAATTATCTCATGTGGGGGCTCATTTTTTGCGGGATGAGCGGACGGTTTTATTGGCACTATTTTGGGGGCTATATGACTTTTTTTTCGCTTGCTATTAAAGTTTTTGTTATGTAAGGTGACAAAAAAATTATTTTTTTGCACCTATTTATTTTTTATTTTTTGACCATGTTAATCTGGGGGGTTGGGTAATGGGGTATTTTTATAGAGGAGATTCTTACGGACGCGGCAATACCTAATAAGTCTACTTTTTTTACAATTATTTAGGTTTTAGACTATATTATCTTTTTTGATACAAATTATTTTTTGGGTATCTCTAAAGTCTAAGGGTCATTTTAAAAAAATTTTTTTTATCCAATTATCTCATGTGGGGGCTCATTTTTTGCGGGAGGAGCGGACGGTTTTATTGGCACTATTTTGGGGGCTATATGACTTTTTGATCGCTTGCTATTAAACTTTTTATTATGTAAGGTGACAAAAAAAAAACTTTTTTTGCACCTTTTTTTTTTTTTTTTCTTGACCGTGTTAATCTGGGGGGGTTGGTCATGGGGTAGTTTTATAGAGGAGATTATTACCGACGCGGCGATACCTAATATGTCTACTTTTAATAAATTATTTTAGTTTTTTTGGGTGTCTCAGGTCTGAGAACCATTTTTTTTTTATCCGATGTCAGTGCTAAATTGGGATATAAATTTAGTACTCCATGGAAGTGTGATACTCCCTGAAGCAACCGTCAATGCAGAGGCCCGGATGATCGGGGCACGTGTCGCACTGAGTAGTCGTGTCCTTCCGTATCCCCCTCCTGCGACACACTCTGCACTTTTTTTGGGTTCGTCCCTTCTTTCCAGTATGGGGGACCACACCTGGAAAGTGTTGGCCAGGGACGATCCGGGCACCTACAGTTCCCGAGGTACTCTGGCCTGCTCTTTCCCGGTCCGAAAAGATCAGGGCCTTGAGGACTGCCTCATAGAACTGGAGGAATGTCCCTGTGCTGCCAGCGCTTCGGGATAGTACAAAAGAGTTGTACATGGCAACCTGCACCAAGTAGACCGCAACTTTTTTGTACCATGCCCGGGTTTTGCGCATGGCATTATATGGCTTGAGGACTTGATCCGAGAGATCAACTCCTCCCATATACCGATTGTAGGTGACGATACAATCGGGCTTGAGGACCGTTGCCGCGGTACCTCGCACAGGGACAGGGGTGATGCCGTTACCATGAATTGTGGACAGCATAAGGACATCCCTCTTGTCCTTATACCTGACCAGCAACAGGTTTCCAGTGGTAAGGGCACGGGTCTCACCCCTGGGGATAGGTACCTGGAGGGGGTGGGCAGGGAGGCCGCGTTGATTTTTCCGCACGGTCCCACAAGCGGACGTGGATCTGGCGGCAAGGGACTGGAACAAGGGGATACTGGTATAAAAGTTATCCACGTAAAGGTGGTAACCCTTATCCAGCAGTGGGTACATAAGGTCCCACACAAGTTTCCCGGTAACACCCAGAGTGGGGGGACATTCTGGGGGTTGAATCCGGGAATCTCGCCCCTCGTACACACGAAATTTGTAAGTGTACCCTGAGGTACTCTCACAAATTTTGTATAGCTTCACGCCATACCTCGCCCGCTTGGAGGGCACATACTGGCGGAAAATAAGTCTCCCCTTGAACGCAATGAGAGACTCATCAACCGCGACCTCCCTTCCAGGTACATAGGCCTCCATGAATTTGGCCCCAAAGTGATCGATGACCGGCCGTATCTTATACAGACGGTCATGGGCAGGATCACCTCGGGGGGGACATGCTGCATTATCGGAATAATGCAGACATTTCCGGATGGCCTCAAACCGGGAGCGTGTCATGGCTGTACTGTAAAGTGGGGCCTGGTATAGGACGTCCCCACTCCAGTACAGCCTGACACTGGGTTTTTTGACCAGGCCCATATGCAGCACGAGGCCCCAAAATATCCTCATTTCGGCTGCACTGACCGGCGTCCAACCACGGGGCCTGGCCAAAAAGGAGCCCGGGTGTTGAGCGACGAACTGTTGGGCGTACAGATTCGTCTGCTCCACCATCAGATTTACCAGTGGGTCACTGAAAAAATGACAAAAAAAGTCATATTCAGTGTAGCCCACTGTGGAAATCTGGATTCCTGATTGGCCTACAAAATCAGGAATCACGGGCTCGTATCGCTCTGGGCTACACCAGACAAGTTCACCGGCAGGGGGCTCCGTTGGATTTAACTGGTGGGCCGGGAAACCAGTACGAGCCCCAGAGCTGCTCGTACTAGTGTGGGCCACAGGGTCCCTAACATGGCGGTCCCCTTGCTCCGCCTGGCGGCGTCTCCGCCGCCTTGGGGGCTCATCATCATCGCTAGATGATGAGGAGGATGCGGATGACAACAGGAATGTGGGGTCATCCTCATCCTCACTGGGACTCTCGGAGTCGGAGGCAAGCTGGGCGTATGCCTCCTCGGCCGAGAACGTCCGGCGGGCCATAGGGGAGTGTGTGTCTGCGTGTATATGTGCGTGTGTGTAACTCTTTATTTTGTGTGCGTGTGTGTGGGGGCACGGGTGTTCACGAACTCACCCTAAAACTATCAGAAAAAAAAATAAATAAACTAACTAAAAAAAAGGGCAAAAAATGTGGGGAAAAAAAATCAAAACCGCTGATCAACTGTCCGAAGTTGATCAGCGGTGGGGTGTGCGATGCGCTAACAGTGGCCGGACACTAAGTGCCGGCCACAATCAGCGTACACAAAAAAAAAAAAAGCACCCCAAAAAAGGTGGGGGGGGGGGCAGGGGGGGGGGGGGGGGGGGCAAGTGGCAGCACCCCTGGGGGGTCTAGGGTCACACAGCTGTGCTGTGGACCCCAGACACCCTAACTTAGGGTGATGCAATCAAAGTAAGAAAAGTTCAGTAACTAACTTTCCCTTTTTTTTCCCTGCCTAAACCAAACTTTCCCTATGCTGTCCCTATGTACCTGATGGGGGGTGCTAGGGCACAGATCGGGTCCTGGGGGCACAGATCGGGTCCTGGGGGTGCTGGCACCGATGGTGGACACACGTGCAGGCAGCTCCTCTCCCCTCCGGCTCCGGAACACAAAAGGAGGAGGAGAGGAGCGCCTGCCTCTTTTGAATTTGGCGCCGGACCGCCCACAGACCAATCGGAAAGCGATCCTGAGTGGTGATGTCACCATCACCACTCAGGATCGCTGGATGGTGATTGGTGGGGTGAAATCACACCACCATCACCATCCTGTTCCGGGTTATCGGGTCTTCAGAGACCCAAACAACCCGGAAACGCAGAAAACCGCAGGTCTGAATTGACCTGCGGTTTTCTGCGATCGCATACATGGGGGGGTCACCGGACCCCCCGGCGCATTTGCCCCAAGTGCCTGCTCAATGATTTGAGCAGGCACTGGGTTCCGATCACCGCCCGCCGCGCGGCGGTGATCGAAAATACACAGGGCGTACAGGTACGCCCTGTGTCCTTAAGTACCAGGGCACAAGGGCGTACCTGTACGCCCTATGTCCTTAAGAGGTTAAAGGGGTTGTGCCAAGTTTTGAAGTTATCCCCTATCCACAAGATAAAGAATAACTAATTGATCAGTGGGGGTCCATCCACTGGGACCCCCACCTAGCCTGAGAAGGGAGCTCCTGTTCCCTTGATCTGATGGAGTGGTAGATCGAGCATGTGCCCTGCCACTCCATTCATTCTCTATGGGAACCCTGAAAATAGCTGAGGGATGTAGTTGGTTATCTCCAGCAGTCCCATCAGACAGGAGGACCGTGACCCCCGCTTTTTGGGATTGGTGGGGTTCCTAGTAGTCAGACCCCCACCAATCAGTTAGTTATCCTCTATTATGTGGCTAGGGGCTAATTTCAAAACTTGCCGAACCATTAGGAATTCAGTAATTGGAAGACTGCAGATTGCACTATTTACTACCAAAAATACTGGAAATAGAAACCAAGATGGAACCCATTAATGCAGGTCTGAATAGAGTCTAGTATGCAAATACTGTATATTAGACCTGAGACCAACCTAGGAGGTATTTTTCTTTAGATAAACCATTTCCCTTAGCATACTGTCACGGATGAAGTTAGCAGATAGCTGGAACATATAAAAAAACGAGCGACTGGCTTGATCCCAAACTAAGGAGCTTATAGGTGAGCCCTATAAAACCCTAAGAGCTCTCCCTGACTGCTATGCACATGCAAGGGTCTGTATGGTAGACGATTGCATGCTCACGTACCTAATACTGTGTGACACCTGAAAACCCTATAATAGTGAGGTGACACGACCACCGGCTCCCTGCACTTAATACGGACGGAGTCAGGGTCACCTAGTATCAAGCCAGAAAGGAAACACAATAAAGTAAATGACTTATCTTAACAAACAGCAGAAGCAGCCTCCAGCACTGAACACCTCATCCAGGAAGTAGTATAAAGTGCAAAGTGAGGCAGTATGGGAGGGATTATAAAGGAAGAAGATTAGTAGAAATAAGTGACACCTGGCAGAAGGAAAGGAGATGAGAAAGTGAAACCAAAACAAAGAACTGTACAAGAGGAACGTCTGCCAGACCTTCACACAGAACTGGCGGTGACAGTACCTCTCCCTCTACGGGTGGACTCCGGACACTCAGAGCCCACCTTCTCAGGTTGAGACCTATGGAAAGCCCTGATGAGACGAGTGGCCTTAATGTCCGCCACTGGGACCCACATCCTCTCCTCAGGACCATAACCCTCCCAATGAACGAGGTACTGAAGAGAACCGCGGATAATGCGAGAATCCACAATCCAAGAGACCTGAAATTCAAGATTACCCATCAACAATAATCGGAGGAGGAGGCAAAGAGGAGGGTACAGTGGGTTGGACATAAGGTTTTAACAGGGACTTGTGAAAAACATTATGGATCTTCCAAGTCTGAGGAAGATCAAGACGGAAGGCAACGGGATTGATGATGGACAAGATCTTGTAAGGCCAATAAACTTAGGACCTAACTTCCAGGAGGGAACCTTCAGTTTGATACTCTTTGTAGACAACCACACCAGATCACCAACATTCAGGTCCGAACCAGGCACTCGTCTCTTATCCGCCACACGATTATATCTCTCACTCATCCTCGTCAGATTACCCTGAATCTTTTGCCAAATAAATGAAAAAGACGAGGAAAATCTCTCCTCATCAGGTAAACCAGAAGACCCCTCTCCAGAAAATGTCCCAAACTGCGGATGAAACCCATATGCACCAAAAAATGGTGACTTATCAGAGGACTCCTAGCGACGGTTATTTAAAGCAAACTCAGCAAGGGACAAAAAAGAATACCAATCCTCCTGATTCTCCGCCACAAAACAGCGCAGATATGTCTCCAGATTCTGATTGACGCGTTCGGTCTGACCATTCGACTGTGGGTGAAAAGCAGAAGAGAACGACAACCGAACCCCCAAGCGAGAACAGAAGGCCTTCCAGAATCTGGAAACAAATTGCGTGCCCCTATCAGAAACGATGTCTGAAGGAATGCTATGCAATTTAACAATATGATCAAGAAATGCTTGCGACAGCGTCTTAGCATTGGGTAACCCAGGAAAGAGAATGAAATGTGCCATTTTGCTAAAACGGGAGGAGAGAACCCGATGGCCATGAATGAGGGACCTTGGCACGAGCGCAGATCTCGCAGGCTGCCACAAAACCCTCAACCGTCTTACGAAGAGCCAGCCACCAGAATCTCCGAGCAATCAGATCCACTGTGGCTCTACTCCCCGGGTGCCCAGCAAGGACAGTATCGTGGTGCTCCTTAAAAACCTTGTGTAGTAAAGCGAGAGGCACAAACAACCTCCCAGGAGGACAAAGATCAGGAGCCTCTGCCTGGGCTGCCTGAACTTCTGCCTCCAAATCAGGATAAAGAGCAGAGACGACCACCCCTTCAGCCAAAATGGTACGTGGGTATTCAAAGTTCCCCCCTCAGAGAAAACAACGTGACAGGGCATCTGCCTTCACATTTTTAACCCCAGGGCGGAACGTAACAACAAAATTAAACCTAGAAAAGAACAAAGACCATCTGGCTTGTCTCGGGTTCAGACGCTTGGCCGATTCCAAGTAGGCCAGATTCTTATGGTCGGTAAATACATTAATATGGTGTCTGTCTCCCTCTAACCAATGGAGCCATTCCTCAAAAGCTAATTTGATGGCCAACAACTCCCTATGTCCCACATTGTAATTTCTCTCTGCAGAGGAGAGTTTCCTTGAGAAAAAGGCACACGGTCGCCATTTGGCAGGAGAGGGACCCTGAGATAAGACCGCACCCACACCCACCTCAGAAGCATCCACCTCAACAATAAAAGGTAGAGAGACATCAGGTTGTACCAAAATGGGAGCGGAAGCAAAACTCTCTTTAATACTAGAAAAGGCTTTAAGCGCATAGACCGACCACGAGGAAAAATCCACCCCCTTTTTAGTCATATTAGTGAGTGGCTTAAGAACAGAGGAATAATTCAAAATGAACTTTCTGTAATAATTGGCAAAACCCAAAAAGCGCATCAGCGCCTTTTGATTCTCAGGAAGCTCCTAATCAAGCACAGCACGGACCGTCTCAGAGTTCATCCGAAAACCAGAAGCGGAGAGAAGAAAACCAAGAAATTGAATCTCCGGAACCGCAAACACACATTTTTCCAGTTTAGCGTATAATTTATTCTCCTGCAGAATCAACAAGACCTGACATAGGTGGTCCCGATGAGTCTTGAAATCAGGAGAAAAAATCTAGATGTCATCTAGATACACCAGTACAAATTTCCCCATTAAATGATAAAAAATGCTGTTCACAAAATGTTGGAAGACGGCCGGAGCATTCATCAAACCAAAGGGCCTAACCAAATTCTCGAAATGACCCTCAGGGGTATTGAAGGCCATCTTCCATTCGTCCCCTTCCCTGACCCTGACTAGGTTGTATGCCCCTCTTAAATCCAACTTAGAAAAAACTTTAGCCCCAACAATCTGGTTAAACAGGTCCGGGATCAGAGGAAGCAGATATGGGTCACGAATCGTGATACGGTTCAGCTCCCTGAAATCCAGACAAGGTCTTAAAGAAGCATCTTTTTTCTTAACAAAACCCAGCGGCAACAGGTGACTTCGAGGGTCGGATGTGTCCCTTTCTCAGGCTCTCAGAGCGACTCTTTCAGGTTGGGAGAGATTGTATAGTCGTGATTTTGGCAGCTTGGCGCCTGGGATGAGATTAATAGAGCAGTCATACTCCCGGTGAGGGGGCAACTCCTGGACACCACTCTCGGAAAACACATCTGAAAATTCAGAGAGAAAAGATGGCACAGTCTTGGTAGAAACCTCTGAAAGAGACGCCGTGAGGCAATTCTCTCAGCAAAACTCACTCCAACCATATATTTGCCTTGCTTGCCAATCAATGGTGGGGTTATGTTTAGTGAGCCAGGGTAGCCCCAACACTAGAGGAGTAGGTATTCTGCTTAAGATGAAACATGACATATCCTCAACATGAGCGTCACCCACAGTCAAACGGATATTGTGAACTATGCCCTTTAACGTTCTTTGAGAAAGTGGAGCGGAATCGATAGCAAAAACAGGTATATTCTTTTCCAAAGTGCATACCTGGAAACCATGCGTTGTTGCAAATTGATTATCAATGAGATTGACAGCTGCTCCACTATCTACAAAAATCTCACAAACAATGTTCTTGCTGTCTAGCGCCACCCTAGCAGGTAGGAGAAAACGGGAACTACAAGCAAACGGCAAACCTTCAATTTCCGCATCAACCTTGCCAATAGTAGCAAATGGAAAGTTTTTAGAGTTTTTTTTTTGTTTTGTTTTGTTTTTATTACCCTAAGAAAACGCCATGAATCTCTTAGAGGGGCAAACATTAGCCAAATGATTTATACCCCCACAACAGAAACATACCCTCCTCTGAGAGCTGAATCCTCTACTATCAGAGGCAAGCAAACCCAGCTGCATGGCCTCCTCCTCAGAGGGGATTGAGACAGACTGAGAACCCTGTGCACTGAATGAGACAGCCCCACTGTCCTTGGGCTGAATATGACAGGAAAGAGTAGTCTCCTCTCTCTCTCTAAGACGCCTGTCAATACGAAAAGCTAGAGACATGGCTGACTCTAACGACGCTGGTATCTCATGAAAAGCGAATGCATCTTTCAATCTTTCCGAAAGACCATGGCAAAATTGACTTTGGAGTGCAGCATCATTCCAACCAGTATCAGCTGCCCATCTCCGAAATTCAGAACAATATATCTCTGCGGACTGTTTACCCTGGCATAAAAGACGCAGTTTAGATTCAGCCAGAGCAATACGATCCGGGTCATCATATATCTGCCCCAGGGCTACAAAAAATTCATCCACTGATTGTAGGGGCCGTGCCCCCACCGGCAGCGAAAAGGCCCAAGACTGAGCAGCGAGATGATGATCCCCACCCTCTGCTCCTCATCACCAGAGGAATGGGGAAGTAGGCGAAAATGGAGTTTGCAAGCCTCTCTAAAGCGAACAAAATTCTCACTACCCCCGGAGAACATATCCGGGAGCGAGATCTTAGGCTCGGAACAAACTCCATGAATGCCAGCAGAACCGGTCACCTGAAACTGAGACACAGTTTTACGGAGATCTGCTACCTCCAGCGAAAGACCTTGCATGCGGTCAATCAAGGCTGAAACCGGATCCATGCTTAAGACGGTTATGGCAGTTTATAATGTCACGGATGAAGTTAGCAAATAGCTGGAACATATAAATAAACGAGCGACTGGCTTGATCCCAATCTAAGTAGCTTATAGGTGAGCCCTATAAAACCCTAAGAGCTCTCCTTGATTGCTATGCACATGCAAGGGTCTGTATGGTAGACGATTGCATGCCCGCATACCTAATACTGTGTGACACCTGAAAACCCTATAATAGTGAGGTGACACGACCACCGGCTCCCTGCACTTAATACGGACGGAGTCAGGGTCACCTAGAATCAAGCCAGCAAGGAAACACAAAAAAGTAAATGACTTATCTGAACAAACAGCAGAAGCAGCCTCCAGCAGTGAACACCTCATCCAGGAAGTAGTATAAACTGCAAAGTGAGGCAGTATGGGAGGGATTATAAAGGAAGAAGATTAGTCGAAATAAGTGACACCTGGCAGAAGGAAAGGAGATGAGAAAGTGAAACCAAAACAAAGAACATCATACAAGAGGTAGAGAAGAACGTCTGCCAGATCTTCTCAAAGAACTGGCGGTGACACATACCTTTTGATTAACTTTTTAGCCAAACCTAAATTTATTGAAATCTACACCCCAATGAAATTCCAGACTGAAAAAAAATTATATGCCATTGGGGACCACTAGTGCTGGGCGAGCATGCTCGGCCGAACACCATTTTGCTACGCAGCCAATAAACATGCGGGCACTCACTGTAATGCCGTAGCCAGGTTGGTTATTGGCATTGCAGTGATTGGCTGGCTGGAATGCGTCATTGGTTGCTATATAGCAGCCGATGACACGTGGTTCGGCTCAGTCTTAGTCAGGGCAAGCTGCAGCAGAAGGGACAGATAGTGTAGGGACAGGAATATATATTTTTTTTTAGGCAGGGTTTAGTGTTGAAAGGTGTTAGAGACCCAAAAGTCCTTTTAAGGACTATTGTTTTATCTGGCTGCAATATATATTATTAGCGCAACCTTTGCTAAATTGCAAACAATTGTTTGGCCGCTGCTGACAGTGACACAACCTCTGCTACATCTGTTGTGTACATTTGCGCATCCTAAATATCTGTGACATTCAGCGCAATTGTTTGGCCGCTGCTGACAGCGACATTACCTGCGCTACATCTCCTGTATAACCTTTGTGCATCCTAAATATCTATGACAATCAGTGTAATTTTTTCTTAGCCGCTGGTGACAGTGACATTTCCTGCGCTACATCTCCTGTATAACGTTTGCGCATCCTAAATATCTGTGACATTCAGTAAAAAAAATTCTTAGCCGCTGGTGACAGCGACATTACCTGCGCTACATCTCCTGTATAACGTTTGTGCATCCTAAATATCTGTAACATTCAGTGAAATTTTTTCTTAGCCGCTGGTGACAGCGTCATTACCTGCGCTACATCTCCTGTATAACATTTGCGCATCCTAAATATTTGTGACATTAAGTGTAATTTATTTGCGCATACACTTAAAACACCTGCTCTACTGTGCATGTGACATACTTGCAAGCATATATACCATTTAATATGCTCAAGAAGAGTAGTAAGGGATGGGGAAGTGGCCATGCTGCTGATGGTGCACGCAGAGGCCGTGGTCCTGGGCGCAGTGAAACTGTCCCTGCTGCCAGAGCACAAGAAACACACTCATCCACGATACCTAGATTCATGTCCCAGTTTGCAGGGAGGCACAGGACACCACTCTCGAAGTCACACCAGTGCGACCAGGTGGTCGGTTGGATTGCAGCAGATAATGCTTCCAGTCGGTTAAGCACCACCCTGTCTTTTACAAAGTCCAGTCTCATTAGCCAAGAGTCTGGTCAACAGAATCCTCACCCTGATCCTCCTTCCTCCCACCATGGAGAGTCTTGGCAAACAAGTGATCCCACACTCGGATCTTTCGAGGAGCTCTTTTTCATTGCCATTCCTTGATTTGGGTCTCTCGCCAAGCCCGCTTGAAGAGGGACATGAGGAGATCTTGTGCACTGATTCGCAAACTTTTTAGCATCCACAGTCAGAAGAAGATGACTGTGGGGAATGGCAATTAGTGTTTCACGAGGTGGATGATGATGATGAGACACAGTCGCGAATATCGGCACTTCGAGCATTCACGAATATTTCGAATATAGCGCTATTTATTCATAAATTTTAATTCTTTATTTTTTTTTCCACAGTACACATGATCCCTCCCTGCTTCTAGCTTGTGGGCCAATGAGAAGGCTGCAAGAGCTTAACAACTTACCTAGCAACCAATAAGAAAATTGCCTACCCCTTACTATATAAGAACCTCCCCACGGCCATTTTGTGCTGTTTCATGCAGTTGTGAGAGAAAAAGAGGAGTGTGATCTTTGTGCTCTGCTGAATTCCTGTGACTTCTGATACCTCATGTATGTAATCCAGATAGTGTTAGATAGTGTAGGTTAGTGAGTGAATAATGTAGCTGATAGGTTCCAGTGTAGGGTGTTAGGGACATTATATAGTTAGCTCATATATATAATCCAGATAGTTAGTGGTAGATAGTCAGTGTAGGTTAGTGAGTGAATAGTGTAGCTGATATGTACCTAACACCCTACACTGGAACCTTAGTTAGGTAGCTTATTTATATAATCCAGATAGTTAGTGTTAGATAGTCAGTGTAGGTTAGTGATTGAATAGTGTAACTGATAGGGTCCAGTGCAGGGTGTAGTGTAGGTTAGATAGCTATATAGTATAGTGTAGGCTTTTGTTGTCTGTTTCGTGTGTGGAAAAAAAAAGTTTGTTTCTGTGTTTTAGGGCTTTGTGTGGGTAGTGATTAGTGTCAGCATTTTTCTGTGTTTTAGGGTTAGTGTTTTAAGGTTTTGTGTTGGTAGTGATTAGTGTCAGCATCTTTTTTCTGTAAACAAAACAAAAAACAAGTTCTCAAAGAGATGAGCGCTGATTTTAAAGTTAACACACTGACAGCAAAAAAATTAAAATGGCTCGGGACCGGCCGGGCCCCCCCGGGGTCCGGGCCCCTTGCTGGGGTATCGGCTTTACCCCCCTGATGGCGGCCCTGGCCGGCCCATAATTCGATCGGCCCACCGGGATTCTCCCGGTACTCCCGATGGCCAGTCCATCGCTGGCCACTGGTCAACCTTGGGTCTGACATTACAGGGAATGAAGAGGAGGGTGACTTAGAATGGGTGCCACCTCCCTTGTCAGGTGATAGCAGCACTGATGAGGAAGGTAGGAACCCAAGGCAAACGGTGCGCCAGGTCACCAGGAAGCCCAGTGGCAGGGGCTCCACTGGCAATGGCAGCAAGAGCTGCGGCAGCAGCAGCAGCAGGTGCCGCCTCCACCTGTGCACACCGAGCCTGAACAGGCACAAACCAGCACCACCCCATCTGACAGGAGGTCGGTGCGTAAGTCGCCCGTTTGGCCTTACTTCACCCTGGCAGCAGACGATGTGACAATTGCCATTTGTCAGCGGTGCCATGCCAGGGTGAGCAGAGGGAGGTCTGTTGCTCGACTGGGTACCACTGCCCTTACCCAGCACCTGACAGTCAACCACTGGTGGGAGTGTGAATAGATGCAGGGTGGTCGCAGCAGTGCCAGCAGCAGTGCACAGGGGACAGCAGCTCCTGCCACTCTCCAGAAGCCACCTTCCAACAATGCATTCCCACTCCCCAACTCCCTCTCCTAAAGGGTACTGGTACTGGCAGCCAGACCTCTGCCTCCTCTGCACTAGTGATGAGCGGCAGGGGCAATATTAGAATTTGAGATATTTCGCAAATATTTGGTAGAATATTCGTAATATATTCGCGAATTTGAGATTATTTTCTTGATCACGAAAAATCAGCAAATTTTCGTGATCAATAATTTATTTATTTATTTATATATTTATTTATTTATGGATGAATTTTTTTATATATTTATTTATTTATAACTTTATTTATATATTTCTGTATTGATAAATTTATTTATGTATTTATTTATGGATGCATTTTTTAATATATTTATTTATTGATGACTTTATTTATATTTTTCTCTATTGTTGAATTTCTTTACGTATTTTTTTGGTGAGCAATTTTTAGTTTTTTTTCCAATCGATGAGTTTATTAATATTTTTTTTCCATTAATTTATTAAACCTCTTATTGATTTATTCATTCATTTAACTAATCTATATACAGTCAGGTCCATAAATATTGGGACATTGACATAATTCTAACATTTTTGGCTGTATACACCACCACAATGGATTTTAAATGAAACTAACAAGATGTGCTTTAACTTCAGACTGTCAGCTTTAATCAGGTGAACGGTGTAGGAATTACAACAGTTTGCATATGTGCCTCCCACTTGTTAAGGGACCAAAAGTAATGGGACAATTGGCTTCTCAGCTGTTCCATGGCCAGGTGTGTGTTATTCCCTTATTATCCCAATTACAATGAGCATATAAAAGGCCCAGAGTTCATTTCAAGTGTGCTATTTGCATTTGGAATCTGTTGCTGTCAACTCTCAAGATGAGATCCAAAGAGCTGTCACTATCAGTGAAGCAAGCCATCATTAGGCTGAAAAAAACAAAACAAACCCATCAGAGAGATAGCAAAAACATTAGGCATGGCCAAAACAACTATTTGGAACATTCTTAAAAAGAAGGAACGCACCAGTGAGCTCAGCAACACCAAAAGACCCGGAAGACCACGGAAAACAACTGTGGTGGATGAAAGAATAATTATTTCCCTGGTGAAGAAAACACCCTTCACAACAGTTGACCAGAACAAGAACACTATCCAGGAGGTAGGTGTATGTGTGTCAAAGTTAACAATCAAGAGAAGACTTCACTAGAGTGAATACAGAGGGTTCACCACAAGATGTAAACCATTGGTAAGCCTCAAAAACAGGAAGGCCAGATTAGAGTTTGCCAAACGACAACTAAAAAAAGCCTTCACAGTTCTGGAACAACATCCTATGGACAGATGAGACCAAGATCAACTTGTACCAGAGTGATGGGAAGAGAAGAGTATGGAGAAGGAAAGGAACTGATCATGATCCTAAGCATACCACCTCATCAGTGAAGCATGGTGGTGGTAGTGTCATGGCGTGGGCATGTATGGCTGCCAATGGAACTGGTTCTCTTGTATTTATTGATGATGTGACTGCTGACAAAAGCAGCAGGATGAATTCTGAAGTGTTTCAGGCAATATTATCTGCTCATATTCAGCCAAATGCTTCAGAACTGATTGGTCGGCGCTTCACATTGCCTATGGACAATGACTCAAAGCATACTGCAAAAGCAACCAAAGAGTTTTTTAAGGGAAAGAAGTGGAATGTTATGCAATGGCCAAGTCAATCACCTGACCTGAATCCGATTGAGTATGCATTTCACTTGCTGAAGACAAAACTGAAGAGAAAATGCCCCAAGAACAAGCAGGAACTGAAGACAGTTGCAGTAGAGACCTGGAAGAGCATCACCAGGGATGAAACTCAGCATCTGGTGATGTCTATGCGTTCCAGACTTCAGGCTGTAATTGACTGCAAAGGATTTGCAACCAAGTATTAAAAAGTGAAAGTTTGATTTATGATTATTTTTCTGTCCCATTACTTTTGGTTCCTTAACAAGTGGGAGGCACATATGCAAACTGTTGAAATTCCTGATTTGGATGTAAATACCCTCAAATTAAAGCTGACAGTCTGCAGTTAAAGCACATCTTGTTTGTTTCATTTCAAATCCATTGTGGTGGCGTATACAGCCAAAAATGTTATAATTGTGTTGATGTCCCAATATTTATGGACCTGACTGTATATACAGGTAAAACTTGAAAAATTTGAATATCGTGCAAAGTTCATTTATTTCAGTAATACAACTTAAAAGGTGAAACTAATATATGAGATATGGGAAACTGTGCGATCGGGTGTCTGTGCGATCACTGAGAAGCTATTCACACTGGCATCCAGGAACCTTCACGGTGGTGCTCTGTCGGTGATATAGTCCTTGTGGTAATGTATATTGAATAGAAAGAAAGCACTGCGGCACTCACCACTGGTCTCAAATTGCTGTTGCAGTTTATTCTATTGTTACATGGTAATAGTGGACGCGGACGGAACACAGGTGCACGGATCGGCTATTTGTTATAATTTGGATGAATATGGCTTACAGCTTATGAAACCCCAAAGTCACAATTTTTTGAGGTACCCTTTTCTCAGGGGGTATGGACTAATTAGCTGACTGAAGTGTAAAACTTTGAGCCTAAAATATTGAACCTATTCACAAAATTCAAATTTTAAGCTGCATTAATGCAAATCCTTTGAATTTGCATTACTGAAATAAATGAACTTTTGCGCGATATTCTAATTTTTCGAGTTTCACCTGTATATATATATATATATATATATATATATATATATACATACACACACTACACATTAAGCCCTAGAACAGTAGTGCATAAACATTAGTAGAAACACTAGATCTTAAATGTCAAGGGAACTTGACCACATTGGCTTTTTGTGTCAAATAACTAGATTAAATTGATTAATGGTTTCAGCCCTAGTATAGTGTAACCCTTAGGCCTCTTTCACACGGGCGTTGCGGGAAAATGTGCGGGTGCGTTACGGGAACACCTGCGATTTTTCCGCACGAGTGCACAACATTGTAATGCGTTTTGCACTCGCGTGAGAAAAATCGCGCGTGTTTGGTACCCAAACCCGAACTTCTTCACAGAAGTTCGGGCTTGGGATCGGTGTTCTGTAGATAGTATTATTTTCCCTTATAACATGGTTATAAGGGAAAATAATAGCATTCTGAATACAGAATGCATAGTAAAACATCGCTGGAGGGGTTAAAAAAAAAAAAAAAAAAAAGTAACTCGCCTTAGTCCACTTGTTCGCGGCCCGGCATCTCCTTCTGGCTTCATCTGATCTCTGTGCAGCAACAGGACCTTTGGTGACGTCATTCCGGTCATCACATGATCCATCACCATGGTAAAAGATCATGTGACGTACCATGTGATGACCGGAGTGACGTCATAAAAGGTCCTGTAACTGTATTTAATGCTCACCACAGGTCCTATTCAACAAAGGAGACAGATGGAGATGCCGGCTACGCGATCAAGTGGACTAAGGTGAGTTAAATTATTATTATTATTTTTTTAACCCCTCCAGCCCTATTTTACTATGCATTCTGTATTCAGAATGCTATTATTTTCCCGTATAACCATGTTATAAGGGAAAATAATAATGATCGGGTCTACATCCCGATCGTCTCCTAGCAACCGTGCGTGAAAATCGCACCGCATCCGCATAAGTGATGCGTGAAAATCACTGCTCATCTGAACAGCCCCATAGAAATGAATGGGTCGGTAATCAGTGCGGGTGCAATGCATTCACCTCACGCATCGCCTCCGCGCGGAATACTCGCCCGTGTGAAAGGGGCCTTAATCCTCTGTTTGATCTCTGGACAATGCCCTCCATACATAAACCATACTGGAAAATAGACCTCTCAGATAGCAATTGGCACACAGCGCTCCACACGCTGCCCACGCCGGTCTGCTCTCAGTTTCCATATTAGGCACATCGAGTCTGGATGTCGGCGTGTGTGTGGCACTAATCATGTATGGGTCGTGCGATCCGCGGTAACCATGCCTCTTCACAGACAAAAGGAAGATGACAGAGCAGCTGCTAAACCCCAGTCCTGCTGCCCTCTGGCTTGGAGGAATCAGCACACAGGGCGGCAGGCTGTGTTACCGAGGTGTTCTTCTCTAGACTCAATGTGCCCGATATGGAAACTGAGAGCAGACCGGTGCAGGCAGCGTGTGGAGCTAATGTCGTACTAATTTATTGTGGGCTGTACAAACTTAAAATACAAATCGATAAACAATTTTGTCAAAGGAAAATATAGCTTTTTATATGCATGGGAGCACATTCCTGCTCTAGACGACAAACCTGCTGCTGTAAGAGGTGTCTAAGTTTATTTTTTTTATTGCCCAGGTCTGGTGGGGGTCCATTCCTGGGAACACATTCCTGCTGCAAACAAAGAACCTGATGCTATTTGTTCCTGCTGAGTTAGGCCAAGCTATGTGTAGGCCTTAGACTCGACCATTAACATGTACCTGTTGCTGCTGCCTGTCCTGATATTTCTGAGTTAGGCTCAGCTATGTGTATGCCCTATACTACAGCGTTACCATTTCCCTGCTGCTGTCTGTTCTGTTCCTGCTGAGTTAGGGCCAGCTATGTGTATGCCTTATACTAAAGCGCTACCATTTCCCTGCTGCTGTCTCTTCTGTTCCTGCTTATTTACGCCCAAATATGTGTACGCCTGACACTACAGCATTACCATTTTCAAGCTGCTGCTGTCTGTTCTGATATTACTGAGTTAGGCCCAGCTATGTGTATGCCCTATACTACAGCGTTACCATTTCCCTGCTGCTGTCTGTTCTGTTTCTGCTGAGTTAGGCTCAGCTATGTGTATGCTTTACACTACAGCATTACCATTTATCTGCTGCAGTCTGTCCTGCTCCTGCTAAGTTTGGTCGAGCTAGGTGTAGGCCTTATACTATACCCTTAACAATTACCTGCTGCTGCTGTCTGTCCTGATCCTGCTGAGGACTACCATCATGTACCACTTATTCACCCTTTGACTTTATCAACTATTGAGTATTATAATTCTCTTAAACTGCTGTGCATGCTTCATTTTTGCGCATGTGCTCTGTTCATCATATATTGTCATTATTTACATATTTACTATAATACTGCAGAACCCCAAGCAACCAGGCAAAGATCTGAGCAAACGTGGATTTATTGAAAACACAGCAGTAAAGTCCAAGCCAGAAATCATACATAAATAACGTAGTCCAAATAATAACCTCTGTGGGAAAACGTCAGAAAAGCCATACCAGGCTAAAGTTCATACAGAAGAGTCAGTGAAACCAAATATCTAAGGATGAGACGGTGAAGTATCCAAGGTCCGATCCGAGGCCACACACGGTGCAACTGTAGAGCAGAGACAAGGTTTCCAGAGGCATTCACTAGATGGAGACACACAGAGTTCATGCATGGAACAAACTTAGTGAATCTGAACCAGCATACTCTCAGATTGTAGAGACAACAGTGAGCACTGATCAGCCATGGAGATCACCTTTTAAACACCTTCTGGCCAATCACAGAGTGCTGCTTGTCAGAACCTCATAGGTCATGCGATGATCCTACTAATTAGCACCTGTGCAGCAAATCCCTAATCAACTTTGAATTTGTGCACAGATGCTTTACCTGCCAGTGGCCGATGTAGCGCATAAGATGCACGCACACTCGGCCGCGCATTCCTTTGCGAATCACCCATCGGGCGTGCATGCGGACGCCCAACAGACTCGGCACGGGCACAGGATTGTGCCAGCATGGACGCCGGAACGGAACCCGCAGAAGACACCGGAGGCAGGACCGGCCGCGACGTATTACCATCAGCCCGGCAATTCTGCCTCAGAGATCCCCGCGGCCCTTCCCTCCGGCGCCCATGCAGACGCCCCACCGGATCTGCCCGCAAGGGAACCAAAACCGCAGACTCCCTTACATTTACACACATATATACACTCACCTAAAGAATTATTAGGAACACCTGTTCTATTTCTCATTAATGCAATTATCTAGTCAACCAATCACATGGCATTTGCTTCAATGCATTTAGGGGTGTGGTCCTGGTTAAGACAATCTTTTGAACTCCAAACTAAATGTCAGAATAAGAAAGAAAGGTGATTTAAGCAATTTTGAGCGTGGCATGGTTGTTGGTGCCAGACGGGCCGGTCTGAGTATTTCACAATCTGCTCAGTTACTGGGATTTTCACGCACAACCATTTCTAGGGTTTACAAAGAATGGTGTGAAAAGGGACAAACATCCAGTATGCGGAAGTCCTGTGGGCAAAAATGCCTTGTGGATGCTAGAGGTCAGAGGAGAATGGGCCGACTGATTCAAGCTGATAGAAGAGCAACGTTGACTGAAATAACCACTCGTTACAACCAAGGTATGCAGCAAAGCATTTGTGAAGCCACAACACACACAACCTTGAGGCGGATGGGCTACAACAGCAGTAGACCCCACCGGGTACCACTCATCTCCACTACAAATAGGAAAAAGAGGCTACAATTTGCACGAGCTCACCAAAATTGGACTGTTGAAGACTGGAAAAATGTTGCCTGGTCTGATGAGTCTCGATTTCTGTTGAGACATTCAAATGGTAGAGTCCGAATTTGGCGTAAACAGAATGAGAACATGTATCCATCCTCTGATGGCTACTTCCAGCAGGATAATGCACCATGTCACAAAGCTCAAATCATTTCAAATTGGATTCTTGAACATGACAATGAGTTCACTGTACTAAAATGGCCCCCACAGTCACCAGATCTCAACCCAATAGTGCATCTTTGGGATGTGGTGGAACGGGAGCTTCGTGCCCTGGATGTGCATCCCTCAAATCTCCATCAACTGCAAGATGCTATCCTATCAATATGGGCCAACATTTCTAAAGAATGCTATCAGCACCTTGTTGAATCAATGCCACGTAGAATTAAGGCAGTTTTGAAGGCAAAAGGGGGTCCAACACCGTATTAGTATGGTGTTCCTAATAATTCTTTAGGTGAGTGTATATATATATATATATTATTTTTATTAAAATACAATCATTCGGTATTACGCTTCATTCACCCAAATTTTTTTTATATTTTTTATTTTATTTTATCTGTTATAATTTTGCTTTACTTGGGTTTTGGGCAGCCCTGGTGTAGTTCTTACTAAAACTAGGTGGGGACCGCATGTGGGCTTCCCTTTTCAAAAGGTTTTGTGCAGTTCACATTGTACAGGACTGATTGAGGACCCTAATTAAATTTTATTATGTTTGTTTTAATCAGGATTTAGGTTCGAACATAGTGTTGTCTGTTGTCCTGAACAGGATGCCTGACTTCCATGTTGACCTCTCCACATGGTTGGGTTGGACTGGCAATATACTCATCCGTGTGGTAATCCTATTTTAGGAATGGAGCATTATTGCCACATGTATAAATCTATATATACATTTTTATTTGATGTTACTTCTTGACAACTATGAAATGATACTGTGCACATGAGATTTTTATAGAATCAAAGCTTTTCATTTTTCAATATAAACTGTGATATAAATAATATTCTTGAAGCTATGTCACCATTTTGGGAGTTATTCTTATCACTTCCAAGGTTTGCTATCATATGACCGCATAGACAGAATGCGTTTGTGGCTCAGCTTCCATTCAGTTTCTGTTGCGAACATGTGATCTGTTATCATGTGAACACTCTGTCTATTGACACTAGCGGCCTGTGTGTGTTTCTCCTTTGATGCGATCACATTATTGCATCACATTTTTCGCTATGTAATGCAGAAGCAATGCATCAACATGCGCTGTTAACCAAACGGGATGCTATATTGTATCCATACTGATTAGTTCCTGGCCCCCTCCATTATGTTTTTAATCGGTACACTGGATATTTTTATGACAAAATTGCTTTTTGACTTTTTATTTATTTATTTGGAATTGTGATGAATTAAGGAGATAATATGAATCCACATACTTTAATGGGAGTTAATAATCTCTTAACAGTATGGATACTTGTATATTATTGAATTTTTTTTTACATTATTTTTCATGTTTAGACACTATACGAATCAAACACATAAAATCTAATTAAATTATTAATAGTTTTCATTAAATAATCACCTGAGTTTGTATTTGTAATTGGCACCATTGACTTTTGTTACTGCTTGAGAAAGGTCCCATTGTGTGGACCGAAACATCACTTTTGGTTGAATAAACACACATTTTCTTGAGGCTGTGCCGTGTCATGTGTTTATATAGATAGATAGATAGATAGATAGATAGATAGATAATTACATTTTTATTTATTTTTTCTTGTGGGCTTTACAATCTTAAAAATCCTTTGAAACACAAAAATGGTAAAGGAATATATTGCAATTTGTATGCATGGGAACACATTCCTGCTGCCAACAAAGAACATACTGATGTCAGAGGTGTATACGTTTTTTGGGGGGGTTCTCCCGGTCTGGTGGGGTCTCAATCCTGGGAACCTGTTCCTGCTACAAACAAAAAACCGGCTCCAGTCTTTTCTGACTGAGTTTGGCCCAGCTATGTGTATGTGATGGATCGCTGGGTTGCGTTCCAGGCTGGAACGCACCGGCCGCTGGGCTGTCTAATGGCACCGCCCACTCACGCTCCGGCCGATAAATAGGAGTCAGGGGCTGTACAGGGTGTTCCACTAATGGAGTGCGCACCCTGTCAGCTCCATTTGCGCAAGAGGACGGAATCGCTGATGCGGGTCTGGAACCCAATACCTCTCGGAGGACTCACCACCATCTGCTACGGGCTCTCACACTGCTGCCTTCCTCTTGGAGGATTCACCACCATCTGCTACGGCTTCCCCACTGCTGGATACCTCTCGGAGGACTCCTAAACCGCAAGTACATGCCTGCTAACAGGCTCCGCTGTTTATGTGGAAGTTAACTTGAAGAATTGCTGCCACACGGTGGTGAGAGTTGATATTGCAGTTACAGACTAACCTGAAGAATTGTTGCCACCCGGTGGTGAGAGTTGATATTGCAGTTATGTACTAACCTGTAGAATTGCTGCCACACGGTGGTAAGAGTTGACATTGCAGTTATATATTAACCTGAGGAATTGCTATAAATACCTCCTGGCCTTCGCAACTAAGAGGAGACCTTCCTCCCCATTAATTAATCTGGTTATTGCGGTACATGATTTTGGTAACCCCAACCTCTCCGCCTAAGACTGAGAGTGCCGCCTGGGGTTCAAATTGAGCAGCCGCAAAACACACAGCCAGCACTTAGGCAGTGTGGTAAATAGTTGATGTCCATTGACTCTGCAGTTGAGATCCTAACTAATCAACTTGGTGCATTACAGTGTAGGCCTTATACTACACCATTACCATTTACCTACTGATGTCTGTCCGGTTGAGTTTAGGCGAGCTATGTGTAGGCCTTATAATACACCTTTTACCATGTACCTGCTGCTGCTACTGTTTGTCCTGATCCTGCTGAGTTTTGTGTAGGCCGTTTACTCCACCATTACCTTTAACTGCTGCTGCTGTCTGTCCTGATCCAGATGAGTTTTCCCCAGGACTAAAGGGGCCTTTCTGCAACCTTATAGTTTAAAATTAATCAAAAACATAATAATATCTAAGAACAAAAGCACACGTTAGAACGTAAATAAATATTTATTAACAATGTTGATGAACAAATATGTCTTTAAGGCAACTTTTTTAGTTGTTTATGGAGGTCCAGCAACTCTTGGATCCTCTTACGGTGCAGCTCCTCCAGCTGATGCACCATCTTATCCAGATGCCGCTGCTGCTGATGTAACCTCCGTTGCTGCTCCCGTATTATCTTTTGCTGGGCGCTGATCTCCAGCATTGCCCTTTGGTCGGCCTGCTGCAGCTGCATATATTTTTATTTTATTTCCCGAGTACTGTTAGGATAAAAAAAAATATTAAAATGTACAATTACTTTTAATTAAGATTAAGAGGCTATTAGTGCATTGTGTGTAGTATTTGTTAAAGCACTGACGATTTACATTACAATTTGTTAGTTATAGTTCAGTATAGTATAATGTTATTTAGTTGGTTAGTTAGTGTTAGTTCAGTACAGTATAATTGTATTTAGTTGGTTAGTTTGTGATAGTTATGTAGAGTATAATGTTATTTAGTTGTTTAGTTAATGGTTTTTATGTAGATTACATAGTTAGGGTCCAGTATTGTTGTTTTCTATTACTGTAGTGTGTGTTGTCCCCTCATTTTTGGCCCTTTGTTTCTGTACATGTTATGGATACAGAATTATATAGCTGTGTGCACATATTTACCCTCCTGGCGGGGGCTGGTGACAACTTCCTCCTCCTCCTCTTCTTCCTCATCAGGAGCTGGGGGAAGGAATGTGGCTGCAGAGAGGGACCAGTCTCTTCGGCCTCCACCTCCACCATTTCACCAACATCAGGTGGTGGTGGAGCATCTGCATGCTGGGAGGGTCGAGGATGCTCTCCCTCTTCCTCCTCCTCCAATGCCGAGACCACAACCACCACCATATCCTCTGCAGAAGGCCTGCGTTGCACAGAAGGAACTGGAACCCCTGTAATCACACAATGTTCAGAACTTAGACAAACAACTCAGAACTCATAACACATAAAAAATCAATCCTTAATGACCTGGCCATTTTTCTCCTTTCTGCCCAGGCCATTTTGAGCAAATCTGACATGTGTCACATTATGTGGTAGTAAATTTAAAATGCTTTTACTTATCCAGGCCATTATGAGACTATTTTCTTGTCACATATTGTATTTCATGACAGTGGAAAAATTCAGTCATAAAATTTCATTTTTCATTTTTTTTTTAAATACTAAATTTACCCAAAATTTGATCACTTGGTATTAAGCTTTTTGTGATGTAAGGTGTCAAAAAAATGGCTTTTTTGACAGTTTTATTTTATTTATTTTTTACGGTGTTCACCTGAGGGGTTAGGTCATGTGATATTTTTATACTGATGGTTATTATGGACGTGACGATAACTAATATGTATATTTTTTTTTGTGTTTTAATATTACACAGTAATAGCATTTTTGCTGTATTGTAATGCATTGGCTGTACGTGTATTTCCAGTGTAATACAAGGGGCTGGATCTCACAGGTCCTCCCGGAAGGCAGCCACGATGCCTAAGGAAGGCATTGGGCTACCTTCCCTGCCTGCGCTGCTGTGACGGGGACCCGATCGACACCCCGCACATGTCTGAATCTCGCACTTGCCGCGGTCATCGCTGACCACGGCAGTGCAGGAGTTAATGCGCAGGCATCTGTGATTTCACTGATGCTGGCGCATACAGCAGGTGTTCGACTATCAGTGACTGCTGGATCCCTGCCCCTGATTGGATGGGCGCAGCTCCTGCACCCGCTTGATCACCATGCAGTACATTCACGTCACTGGGCTTTAAGTCATGTCCAGATCTGACGTACATGTAAGTCATCGGGCATTTAGGAGTTAAGTGGGGGATGTATCTACGGTAATTTACTGATGTATGGGCCCTTTTACTGGAATACAGAATGATGATTGCAGTTTATGGATATATACACACACACATATATATATATTTCTGTGTGTGTAAAACGTTACATCATACATCTGTACATCACTGTGTGTATAAATATATATATATATATATATCTATATATATATATATATATATATATATATACAGTACAGACCAAAAGTTTGGACACACCTTCTCATTCAAAGAGTTTTCTTTATTTTCATGACTATAAAGGCATCAAAACTATGAATTAACACATGTGGAATTATATACATAACAAACAAGTGTGAAACAACTGAAAATATGTCATATTCTAGGTTCTTCAAAGTAGCCACCTTTTGCTTGGATTACTGCTTTGCACACTCTTGTCATTCTCTTGATGAGCTTCAAGAGGTAGTCCCCTGAAATGGTCTTCCAACAGTCTTGAAGGAGTTCCCAGAGATGCTTAGCACTTGTTGGCCCTTTTGCCTTCACTCTGCGGTCCAGCTCACTCCAAACCATCTCGATTGGGTTCAGGTCCGGTGACTGTGGAGGCCAGGTCATCAGGAGCAGCACCCCATCACTCTACTTCATGGTCAAATAGCCCTTACTTTCAATTTTTCCCAATTTTTCGGCTGACTGACTGACCTTCATTTCTTAAAGTAATGATGGCCACTCGTTTTTCTTTACTTAGCTGCTTTTTTCTTGCCATAATACAAATTCTAACAGTCTATTCAGTAGGACTATCATCTGTGTATCCACCTGACTTCTCCTCAACGCAACTGATGGTCCCAACCCCATTTATAAGGCAAGAAATCCCACTTATTAAATCTGACAGGGCACACCTGTGAAGTGAAAACCATTTCAGGGGACTACCTCTTGAAGCTCATCAAGAGAATGCCAAGAGTGTGCAAAGAAGTAATCAAAGCAAAAGGTGGCTACTTTGAAGAACCTAGAATATGACATATTTTCAGTTGTTTCACACTTGTTTGTTATGTATATAATTCCACATGTGTTAATTCATAGTTTTGATGCCTTCAGTGTGAATCTACAATTTTCATAATCATGAAAATAAAGAAAACTCTTTGAATGAGAAGGTGTGTCCAAACCTTTGGTCTGTACTGTATATATATATATATATATATATATATATATATACTCATGGTGAGGTAGAGATGTATGATGTAACCGGCTGATTTGCTACATGTCACAACAGTTAATAAGTAATCATTTGTAAAGGGATGAAATGCTTATTTTCATAACTGTATATATACATTACAGAGTGTTGGTGAGAGATAGAAAAGTAATGTAAGCATTGTACCTGGTCATTTTCTGTCATGGATCTCTCTGATCCGCCCCGAATTCCTCCTCTTCAAATCCGACCATTTTTTTTTAATATGGCCATTCTAGGGTGTTTGCCCTTAAACTTCCTCTTGAGCTCGGAACGGATTTCACTCACAATGGCCTGCTTCTCAGCGTGGACCGGGTCATAGCCCTGCTCCAATGTGCGCTGCAGGATAAAGATGCAAGCAAATAGTCCTTTTTTTTTTAATGCAAGTATTGTAAATAATGTCCTCAGCAAAACATCAGAAAGTATTTTGTCTTCGAAGGGGAAATTTTAGATTTAATGTTACCGTTATAAGATAGGATTGTATTGCGCTTGTATGTGTGTGGGGTCTGAGCAATTGGATATTGGCCAGCTGAGCAGAGATGTAACCTGTCTAGTGAAATGACGGTCCGGTATGGGGTTTACAGCTGGTTCGCCTCCCCATCGTGCACCCTGGGTGACTCTAAATGAACCAGCAAATACTGGCGGTAATACAAAGAAAGTTTCTCCTGAGTCCTGAGCAACAGGACACAAACTCTAATCTATAGACTGTGTTTGTGTGTTTGTGTGTGGGGTATATAGTGTGCGTCAGGAAAATAGATGTGCAATGTGCATGTGAGAGATATCTCTATGCTGTCCATACATACATGCTACAGACATAGTGCTGTGAAGTTTCAAGAAAACGTAGTGCACCAATCAGTAATATCTACTTAGACCTGATAAAAAGCGAAGTTATATGTATCGAAAAAAAAAAATCGGATCATAAGTGGCGGTTTCCGCAATCATGAATATTTTATAACACTCTATCTGCATATAAAGCGATTTGTCTGACATGCATGAAATATGTAATCAAATACACTGGTGTAATGTGAAATTACTTACAGTAATCAGGAGTTCTTCCTCACTGTCTCGAAAATTGCTTCCGACCATCTTTTCCAATCGCCTCAAACTTCAGGTAGTTTGAAAACAGTTGCTAGGCCACGCCCCTTTTTGCGCATGTGTATTAAGCGAATTTTACATTGCGATTTTATTAATGAAAAAAAAATGTGAATGAAGATATCGAATTCACGAATATATGACGAATATTCGGCCGTATATTCGCGAAATATCGCAAAATCGAATATTGCCCCTGCCGCTCAACACTAGTGGCAAAAGGGAGAAGGCGTGTCCCAGCACAGTGTGCGTATTGAACCAAAGCGCAAATACCCATTCACCCACCCACAGGCCATAGCACTAAATGTACACCTTTCCAAATTGCTGGCCATGGAAATGTTGCCATTTAGGCTTGTGGACACTGAGGCTTTCCGCAGCCTGATGGCTGTCCCTCGTTACTCAGTCCCCAGCCGCCACTGTTTTTCCCGGTGTGCCATCCCCACCTTACACCAGCATGCGTCTCGTAACATCACCCGTGCCCTGACCAACGCAGTTATTGGGAAGGTCCACTTAACGACTCACACATGGACAAGTGCTTTTGGCCAGGGACACTACAGTCGTGGTCAAAAGTTTTGAGAATTACATAAATATTGGAAATTGGAAAAGTTGCTGCATAAGTTTTTATAATAGCAATTTGCATATACTCCAGAATGTTATGAAGAGTGATAAGATGAATTGCATAGTCCTTCTTTGCCATGAAAATTAACTTAATCCCAAAAAAACCTTTCCACTGCATTTCATTGCTGTCATTAAAGGACCTGCTGAGATCATTTCAGTAATCGTCTTGTTAACTCAGGTGAGAATATTGACGAGCACAAGGCTGGAGATCATTATGTCAGGCTGATTGGGTTAAAATGGCACACTTGACATGTTAAAAGGAGGGTGATGCTTGAAATCATTGTTCTTCCATTGTTAACCATGGTGACCTGCAAAGAAACGCGTGCAGCCATCATTGCGTTGCATAAAAATAGCTTCACAGGCAAGGATATTGTGGCTACTAAATTGCACCTCAATCAACAATTTATAGGATCATCAAGAACTTCAAGGAAAGAGGTTCAATTCTTGTTAAGAAGGCTTCAGGGCGTCCAAGAAAGTCCAGCAAACGCCAGGATCGTCTCCTAAAGAGGATTCAGCTGCGCGATCTGAGTGCCACCAGTGCAGAGCTTGCTCAGAAATGGCAGCAGGCAGGTTTGAGCGCATCTGCACGCACAGTGAGGCGAAGACTTTTGGAAGATAGCCTGGTGTCAAGAAGGGCAGCATAGAAGCCTCTTCTCTCCAAAAAAACATCAGGGACAGATTGATCTTCTGCAGAAAGTATGGTGAATGGACTGCTGAGGACTGGGGCAAAGTCATATTCTCCGATGAAGCCTCTTTCCGATTGTTTGGGGCATCTGGAAAAAGGCTTGTCCGGAGAAGAAAAGGTGAGCGCTACCATCAGTCCTGTGTCATGCCAACAGTAAAGCATCCTGAGACCATTCATGTGTGGGGTTGCTTGCTTCTCATCCAAGGGAGTGGGCTCACTCACAATTTTGCCCAAAAACACAGCCATGTATAAAGAATGGTACCAAAACACCCTCCAACAGCAACTTCTTCCAACAATCCAACAACAGTTTGAAGAAGAACAATGCATTTTCCAGCACGATGGAGCACCGTGCCATAAGGCAAAAGTGATAACTAAGTGGCTCGGGGACCAAAACGTTGACATTTTGGGTCCATGGCCTGGAAACTCCCCAGATCTTAATCCCATTGAGAACTTGTGGTCAATCCTCAAGAGGCGGGTGGACAAACAAAAACCCACTAATTCTGACAAACTCCAAGAAGTGATTATGAAAGAATGGGTTGCTATCAGTCAGGAATTGGCCCAGAAGTTGATTGTGAGCATGCCCAGACGAATTGCAGAGGTCCTGAAAAAGAAGGGCCAACACTGCAAATACTGACTCTTTGAAACGTATGAAGTGCATGTAATTATATTTCACTACATCACAGAAACAACTGAAACAGAGATCTAAAAGCAGTTTAGCAGCAAACTTTGTGAAAACTAATATTTTTGTCATTCTCAAAACTTTTGGCCACGACTGTACATTTCCCTGACGGCACACTGGGTGAACGTTGTGGAGGCCGGGAACGAGTCATACCCTGGGATGGCACAGGTGCTACCTACAACAAGGATTGTGGGCCCTACTTCCATCAGGATTTCCGCCACCCCCTACATTCATGGCTGCAACCCCCCCCCCTCTTCTCCTCCACTTCCACCTCTGAATTCTTATCTTCCAGCACCAGTCAGACATCGATCAGTAGCTGGAAGCAGTGTAGCACTGCAGTGGGGAAGTGGCAACAGGCCATACTGAAACTAATTTGCTTAAGTGACAAACAGCACACCACCACAGAGCTGTGGCAGGGTTTAAGGGACCAGACTGATCTGTGGCTCTCGCCACTCAACCTACAACCAGGCATGGTTGTGTCTGATAATGGCCGTAACTTGTGGCGGCTTTGGAGCTCGGCAAGCTCACACACATACCATGCCAAGCCCACGTGTTCAACCTAGTGGTTTAGCGGTTTCTCAAAACCTACCCCAATTTGTCTGAGCTACTGGTGAAGGTGCACCACGTGTGTGCCCATTTCCAAAAGTCATCAACAGCTGTTGCCGGTCTGTCAATGCTGCAGCAGCGCTGGCAATTGCCAGCTCACCAACTGTTGTGCGACATGAGCACGCGTGGGAACTCGACGTTCCACATGTTGGCCAGACTTTGTAAGCAGCAGAGGGCAGTAGTGGAATACCATCTGCAACATGGTTGTCGCCTTTCCAGTCAGCTTCTGCTCTTCACAAGCGACGAGTGGGCATGGATGTCTGACCTCTGTGAGGTTTTACGCAACTTTGAGGAATCAACACAGATGGTGAGTGGCAATGACGCTATTATCAGTGTAACATTCCACTTCTGTGTCTACTGAAACGCTCGCTGCTCATAATGAAGGTGGACGCTTTGCATGTGAAAGAGGTGGAAATGGGGGAAGAAAGTACACAGGGTGATAGCCAGACCACCCTCAGTCTTCTCAGCGCGAATTGGATGATGATGAGGAGGAGGAGCCAGAGACGGTTTCCTCTGCTACAGAGGGTAGTACCCATAGCAGGTTTATTCCATCTATTCAGCGTTGATGGGCTGAAGAGGAGGAAGAGGATGAGGAGATTAATAGTCATCCTCCTGATGAGGACAGCGAAGTCTTGTCTGTTGGGACACTGGCACACATGGCTGACTTTATGTTATGCTGCCTTTCCCGTGACCCACGCGTTATGCGCATTTTGGCCAACACCGATCACTGGTTGTTCACCCTTCTCGACCCCCGCTACAAAGAGAACTTCTCATCTCTCATTCCTGTGGTGGAGAGGACTAGCAAAATGATGCAATACCAGAAGGTCCTTGTGGAGAAATTGCTCCAAAAAATTTCAGCTGACAATGCTGGCTGCAGAGTACATTGTTCCTTGGCCACCGATGAGGAGAACACACAGCAGTTCCAACAGAGGCAGAGCAGAAACTCTCCAAGGCCTGGGACAGTGTCACAAGGAGGGAAAAGTTTTGGAAGATGGTGAAGGAGTACGTAGCAGACCATGTCAGCGTCCTCAGTGATCCCTCTGTGCCTTACAACTATTGTGTGTCCAAGCTGGACACGTGGAACAAACTGGCGTTCTACGCTTTGGAGGTGATAGCCTGCCCTGCCACTATCGTTTTGTCAGAGCGTGTATTTAGTGTTGCTGGGGGCCTAATAACTGACAAGCGCATCCGCCTGTCAACTGAAAATACTGACAGGTTGACTTATCAAAATGCACAAGGCCTGGAGGAAAGTGGCTGAACATAAAGGAACTTTAAATGTGGCTTTTATGGTGTATTAAATACACTGTATTCCCATGCACCCGTTCCACCACTAAAAAGGGTATATGGTTCAATCTTCCTTTTCTCGTCCTCCTCCTCCTCCATCATATCAACATGATTATTAGGCTGCCCTCACTCATAATGTTTTAGATGGTCAGATCAGCAGCAGGTGTTCAGTGGTGTTTCCATCAATTTCTGACCTTTTCCTGTGAACCAGACACCCTCCCTCTTCAGAGCAGGGGGTGCCTGCTTTAATGCTCTTGTTCTCCTGTTGACTTCCATTGTGTTCTTGTGCTCTGTAGAGCACCCGAGCATTCCAAAGTGTTCTACTCGAGCACCAGAGCACCCGAGCACTTTGGTTCTCGATCAACACTAGGGACCGCCCTATAATATAAAAAAACACTGGCTAAAAGGAAATTATGGTATCTCAAAAGAATTCACAATCTTGAGTAGGCAACTAGTTTGGCTCAATACAGAATTAAACACCAAACCATGAATTATGCATGAGAGTGAGTCAAAAATTATCTGCACTCTGGCTGTAGAATTTATTCTATTCTGCTTTCAGAAAAGATATACCGTATTTTTTGCTCTATAAGACACACCTGCCCATAAGACGCACCTAGGGTTTTGAGGAGGAAAATAAGAAAAAAAAAATTTGAATCAAAAGGTGTGCTTTTGTTGGGTTTTGAACTAATGGTGGTCTGTGGATGACACTATTATGGGGGATCTGTGGATGATGCACTGTTATGGGGGATCTATGGATGGTACTGTTATGGGGATCTGTGGATGGCACTGTTATGGGGATTTGTGGATGGCACTGTTATGGGGGATCTGTGGATGGCACTGTTATGGGGGCATCTGTGGATTACACTGTTATAAGGGGTATCTGTGGATGACACTGTTATGGGGGGATCTTTGGATGACACTGCTATGGGGGGATCTGTGGATGACACATATATAGCATCTTATACTATATATGTGTCATTCACAGATCCCCCCCATAACAGTGTCCCTGTGTAAATAGTGACCCCCAATACAGGGGGTGGAGGCCGGCAACTGGTGTTGAAATTGCGGCGGGCCCGGTGCAGTCACTGCAACCCCATATCCAGGGGTGAATCGGTAATAGGTCTGACCACACAGGGCTTCCTAGGGACAAGTAGTTTAGGTACGCGGATCGGGGACTCCACCACTAGGGGTATTCCTTGGGCTGAGGATAGCTTCATTATTTAGGTCTATGGTCCATTTTGCTGTGATTTTTGCATTACAGCTTATATGGGTATCTTGAACCTACTGTAGCTAGCCTCATTTTTCAGGTTGTTAATATTCCATTTATCTCTATATTAATAAAGTATTAGTTTTAAGGGTCCTTGATTTTGAAGTTAATAATTATTTGGGACACCACATTATCATTTCTATTTACTACATATTCTTTAATTAGTGTGAAACTAACCTAAGCAGATGAGATTCTCCAAATTTCCCGAGTTGAGAAAATATCTTATGTGTAAATTGCCCTGTGGTGAGGATTGTGAAATCTGCATCATGTCAATTCTTTATGCAGATTTTCATTGCAGAGTTTACTCTTTGCAATAACTAGGAAAAATCTGCAACAAAATCTGCATGTAACACATTTTGATTTTGCTGCAGATTTGTCACGGAAATGTAGAAAAATCTGTATGGAAATTTGTGCAGAAAATCTGCGTCAAATACATTTGCATGTGCATGTACCATTAGAGTCTGTTTACACTTATATCACATTTCTGTTTTCTGCATTGATGCAGTTTACCATTTAAAGAAGTTTCCAGTGAGGATTTGGACACAGATTTTTCAGGTGTTTAGGCCTCTCACTGATTTCAGTGGAAATTTCCAAATAAATTCCATACCCAGAATAAGCATGCTATACTATACTTTTGTGCCACGAATTATCAACCAATGAATGGAAAAAAATTCTACTCATGAACTACAGATTAGATTTCTTATTGATAACAATGGGAGGGGGATAAATTGTAGATTCTGCATGAATTTTGCTGTGGAAAATGTGCCAAAATCTGTGTGTAAAATCAACCATGTGAACACGGCCTTATGGTTTTACGGTATGGTACTCTTTGCTCACGTGTTTTCCAGATCTAGACATATTCAGATTTGCATACATTATGTCATTTGACCGTTGTTTTATACCAAGCATATAACCATATTTTAGTAGTGTGAAAAATCTACTATAATACCAGTCCTTTTTCACTCCATTAAACAGTATTTTTGTTCCAGAAATAACTCTGCATTTAACCAACTGCCTAAGAAAATAAATTGCCTTTCGAAGAAGGAATCCCTAGAGCCACCACCTTTAACAATTTGTCATCTATATAAGCAAGTAATTTAGCTCTGCCTTTCTAAGGAGTTGGAAAGATCTCAGAGCGTTGTGGAAACTATTTTGAACTCGAATGAGTTCATCTATAAAAAAAAAATAAAAAAGAAAAAACGCCTAGCCATACAATACTGAACATATGCTTATGCTTTATTTAGTGTTTTATGTAGTTTTTATCCCACTTTCTCATCCAGAATTGTCTTTATGGAGCTCACATGCACTTAGTTTGGTGAAGTCTATAAGGGCTTATCACTAGGGATGAGCGAATCGACTTCGGATGAAACATCCAAAGTCGATTCGCATTATACTTTGATTGAATATTGTACAGAGCGAGCGTGGTACCTTGCAACCGAACCCGAGTTCGGGAAATGTTTTTTTTACAGTAGAAATTAATTTATGAAGTTATTATGCGGAGTCTCGCAAGACTTCGCGAAGTAATAACTTCGGCTCATCTGAGCCAATACGCTCGCTTCATACAGTATTCAAACAAAGTATTATGCAAATCGACTTTGGATGTTTCATTCGAAGTGGATTCGCTCATCCCTACTTATCACGTCAGTGTACGAGATTTTCTGCAGTGTCTTCAATCAAGATGGCCGCATACGTGAGTAAATGGATAAGGTGAGTATTTTATTTGATTTTTTTATTCTGAATAGCCCCTGAAAGGCCGTTCAATGACAGGGGTGGCGGGATCGCCGTTCCCCGTCATTGCATCCACTACATACAAAAAAATGCGCTTTGTGACAAAGTAATTTGTCATAAATCTAATTTCTTTGTGAAATTCAAAAAAGCTGATTGTTCATAACATCTCTATTCAGGGCTTATCATGACAGTGAACATTGTACACGTTAGAAACAATTTACAGATTTGGGGGCACATTTATTAAGACCGACATTTTAGACACCGGTCTTAATAAGCCCTACAGCTCATGGTGGTTCCTCCAAAGTAATAAAGAGGTGCAGGTCTCTTCATAACTTTGGCACATCCAGCGCAAGTTCTAAATGTAAGAGACCAAGGAAGGTGTCTTACATTTAGACCTTTTTCTATGCCTTAAACAGGTGTGAAAAATGGTAAATGAGACAGGCCTACCAACCCGTGCCCTTGCCCGCCCACTCCACGCCCACTTATTTAGACCTGGTGTGATGGGGCGAAGTCGCAGACTGCGGCACAATCTGTGCCTGAAATATGCCTAATTTCTTCTCGCTCAAACAGATGAGGTAAGTATGATTTTTTTATTTTTACTGCCATTCAGGGGAAATAAATTGGCTACCATGAAGCACAAGGAAATTCGGCTTTGCGGCAACTTGAATTTTCCCTGAAATTTGGATTGAATTCCACTTCATGGAGTTCGATTTGCTCAACTCTAGTCCTTAACCGTCCAATATGTATATTTGTTTTATAAAAATAAAACAGAAGCTTAAAGTATAATTCCATGAAAGGAATGCTAATAAAATAAATGTCCGAGAGATCCACGCACATTGAAATCATTCATTGTCATATATAGAACAACTGGACAACTCGCCGTCTGGTTCCCCTGTGACTTTTATTATTCCGCACAGGTGTCTCTAAGGTCTATGAAATGATTGCCTCATTCATTCAGTCATATAATTTGATCCTTGCCTGAAACCCAATTCTCTTCATTCATGCAAATATTCTTTTGCTTAATTGTATATTTGACACTTGGTGAGCACCTTTCTAGATTTAGCATGGTCTGCTTCTCTTGATTGACATTCTGCTTTTCATTTGACTTAAAAGCACTGAATAAAAAATATCTGCTTTTATTTAAAGACAAGCCTTGTACAGATTGCAGCTCTTCTTGTGATTGGTAAATCCATAATGCATCTGGAAAAATCTAGCACTGAAATCAACAGCAACGGTATATGATAATGCAACGACTACCAGTAGCTTAAAATGTATTTTTCTGAACATTAATAACCTGTGGGAGGTCAGTGTCAAGATGATTTGGCACTTTTCTCATTTGCCACTTTTTCCATTAAAATGAGTCCCTAATGGTCCCAGCTCCAGCCTTGAGACAAATGAATTCCTGAATGTCATTTAATTAGACTCCATTGTTCGGAAACCCTCTAAGGCTAGGTTCACAGGAGCTTCTGTCTTAGATTCTGGAAAAAAGAAGGACAAAATACCACTGCATGTAGAGGTATTTAGTCCAGCAGAATGTGCGTTCCTCCAATATAGTGAATAGGATACATCAGAATATTGAAATTTAAAAGGGAAAGTGACTTAGCCTTAAAAGGTGAACCAATTTATTGTGTTTACAATTTTGAAGACATCTGTGCAAAAAATAATACTGTACTTGTTTCCTGACATCTGTTCCTGTCCTTGCTTTCTGCCAGCTTAGTGTCATCATAGGGACACTGGACTTCATATCAGTCAGATATCCTCTTTCATTTCCTTATTAGTTCAAAAACACAACACTTTGAGGAGTCCAAGGGCCAAATGCATGGTAACTTGTTGGGTAAAGTAATCACAATTGAGTGCTGGTTTACTTGTCCCTGTGTCTTGTACCATGAAGAAAGTGTTAGCTTATGGATTAAATATTCAGAAACTACACAGTCGGGGGTGTTCCATGTCATGGATATCCATGAGAACAGTTAGCTCTACTATAAGAACACACCAAAAACATCTCATTTCTCAGATTCCTGGATCCATGTACTTCATGTCATGATAAGGAGAGAGGATACTGCAGTTGCATCATGGTTTAGATGTTTCTGATGGAATAAATTGGACCTTCAGATTAAATTTATGTTGGGTGATTTCAAAGGCACCAGCCAGTCATCTAATGTGTATGGGGGTGTTTCAACTTTCATCTCAGATGTCAAGCAGTTGGAGCAGGTGACTATGGATTTCTTCACAGGCATTCCAGGGTGGGGTGCAAATTAAAAGAAAAAATTAAATCACCACTTTAAAGGGATTGTGCCCGGTTGTAAAAGTGTCCCCTATTCACTGGATTGAAAATGCATAACTGATCGCGGGCCAGCTAGGGCCCCACTAATTCAAAGAATAGGGATTCTATGTCCCTGTCCTGATGGAGTGGCAGGACAAACATGTGCCCTTCTGCTCCATTCTTTCATGCCAGAGATAGCCAGATACAGCATGCAGCTATTTCCAGCAGTCCCATAGAGAATTAATGTGCATGCTCGACCTGTTGCTCAATCAGGACAGGGACATGGAACCCCCATTCTTGGGATCAGTGGAGGTATAAACAGTCAGACCCCCACTGATCATTTAGTTATCCCCTATCCTGTGTATAGGGGATAACTTTCAAATTTTGAACAATCACTTCAAAGTTGTGTTCCCATTTTTCCATTGGTTTTGACATTTTCCTTTGCAAAAAAGACAAGAAAAGTATTTTAAAAATAAGAGCCTCACCGAAACAACATATGATCACAGCCTTAATCACCGTGATTAGAGTGTTGCCTTTTCCAGATGACCTACTAAAGGTCAACCCATACTCCATGGGAATGTCTAAATGTTAAACTGCTCAGTCCTAATTACAATATAGCGGAATAATGTTAATAATACATTTTTATTTTGCCTTTATTATAAAACCTACATAGTCCTGAAAGGTTAGATCAATTAGCTTATGGATTGGGGTGTAGATATTGTGATAACCCTACAATCTACAATCTCTGCTCATTACTTATGTGATTTCAGCACTATGGAAACAATTTAACTTCATGATGAATTCAATCTCTTAACAAACCCGGCTATTATAGCAATTAATTTTTTTATGACATGCACTAGTATTTATTAGTATATTTGTCAGGTTCCTCATTAAACTTTAAAGTCTGCTTTCCAAAGCTGACCTGGATTTCTTATTGTTGATTTCAGCTGGTATTCTTCCACAGTACATATATATTTACTGCTCCACACTTTAATTGGATAGTACAATGACAGATGCATTACACCCGACAACCCAGATTACACATTAGAGAAAAATCAGGCAAGATAAGTATAGATTCTGATGTTCTGCTTTACTGTCACAATGGGTCGTTTAATATTCAGCCGCTCTAGCAAATAAAATAAGCCTCTCAAAAGCACACATGACCATACAATGAATCAGAATATTTTAGTAGTCTAACAAAAGTGTTAAAGTAAATGCTGGGAAAAGCAAAATCCACTAAGGCTATAAAATGATTTTTATTTACTTTTCAAAAAAACATGGATTACCATAAGAAGAAAGTGTGTTCTTATACAGGCACAGAAATAAAGCACTAGATACACATTGTCATCTGTGGTCTTGGTGATAATGACTGCAGTCCCAAGGGGAGGACTTGAAGATATCAAGGGGAGGACTTGAAGATATAGGTGGATTGCAAACTTCACTTTTAGCAGCCAGTGACAGTCAGCAAATGAAATCAGATGATGCACAAAAATATGCACAAGACCATAATTATGCCTCTAATTACAGATAACATATGTAATATTTAGTATAATAGAGGGGGGCTATATATAAGAAGGACATACAGTAACTGAACAGGAACAGGTCCAGAGGAGGGAGACTAAGGTAATTTAAATAAAAGTTGGAGTGCAGCAAACTTGAGATTTTTCCATTTGGTAAAATGATGACTCTAATTCCTTTGTACAAAAATATGAATGAACAGTTCAGAGATTTGTCTACCTGTGACCATGCATATGGGATGTCCAGTAGACCTGTAGAAAACAAGGTTTCATCATCATTAGTGACTGGGGATGTTGCCAGCGACTTCCTGGACACATAACTGTAGTTCACCTGATTGAAATACAGTTTTCCTTTCGCCGATCTAAGGCTCCGTTCCTGAGTAATGACACTTTTTCATAATGTGCAAATGATGCCTTTGGTGCAATGAGGGCACCACCGTTGTCCTTGTTGGACCCAAGTTATTATTATTATTATTTATTATTAAAGCGCCATTCATTCCTTAGCACTGTACATATGATAAGGAGTGCACATACATAATACAGACAAGTGCACTAAGCAGGAACAAGACGAGTTACAGATTGGTACAGAAGGAGAGAGGGCCCTGCCCGTGAGGGCTTAAAATCTACATGGTATGTGAGAAGGACACAGGTGCGGGTTAAGTTGGTCATGGCAGTATAGAGGCATCAGGGTCACGGGTTGTAGGCTTGTCTGAAGAGGTGGGTTTTTAGGTTTCTTTTGAAGGATTCCACTGTAGGTGAGAGTCTGATATGTTGGGGTAGCGAGTTCCAGAGTATGGGGGATGCACGGGAGAAATCTTGGAGTTGATTGTGGGAAGAGGCAATAAGAGGAGAGGAGAGAAGGAGGTCTTGTGAGGATCGGAGAGTGCGTGTGGGGGTGTATCGGGAAAGTAGCTCAGAGATGTAGGGAGGGGACAGGTTATGGACGACCTTGTATGTATTTGTTAGTACTTTGAAGTGAATTTTTTGGGCAATGAGGAGCCAGTGAAGGGATTGGCAGAGGGGAGAGGCAGAGGAGTAATAGGGTGGCCAGCTTCACTCTCGCTGCTTTGCCACTGTCTGACCCTGTCAATTAAAGCAGCAAGGGAAGGCCTGGCCACAGAAAGGAGCAGAGCTTGAGTGCAACAAGAGCAATGGTGACACCCTCATTGCACCAAAGGCCTAGTTTGCACATTCAAAAAAAAAGTATCATAACTGGAGAAAAACAGCATTTTAATCAGGTGAACCACAGCTATGTGTCTATGCAAACAGTTGGATATCGAGGTTGATGGTTGCTGATCTCAATGTCTTTTTTTGAAGGATATAATTTCACAAGCTATACAGTCCAGAAGTAGTTGGACAATGACACAATTTTCATTATTTGGCCTCAGATAAATCTACAGTAATGGACTATGTAATCAGACAGCATTATACTAGGAACTGAAGTAGCGTCCCTCTACTTGAAATAGGTATAATGCCCTTTATAATGTATACATTGTACTTGGTATAGTATTTGATCCCTGCCATTGTAACTGCATACCTGAACTATAGGTAACTTGCACAGTAATTAAGGTTTGAGTTAACCAAATGTATCCTGGCAGTGGATATTGAAATGCACTAGCAGTCCAGTACTAGGGCGAAAGCAAGATGGCTGCTGCTCCCCAGCACTTGATGCACAATTTTGAAAGGTGGGGTCTCATGTCAAAGGATTTTTCAATAAGGTTGTATTTTTATAATGTAATAGCAAACTTTTCAACACTGAAGTTGATATGTAAATTTGATGCATATAAGCCCTACCAAAGAGAATGTCCCAAAGAAATCTGGGACCATCCACTTCCACAAGCCTACATTTTCTGGGATAGCCTAAATTTGCAGGGACTGTCTCTGAAAATTAGAGACATTCCCTGCAAATGTATGACTGTTGGCAACTATGTAATAGAGTTAGTGGAAAAAGATAACTGAAGCAGCGCTCACCTGCGTTCGGCCACTCAGAAGCACAGACACAGCCCGAACCCGGCTGACATGAATTGTAGACAAAAAATGAAGAAATACAGCTTCTGAAAAATGTGTCACTTTATTCCAACGTTAAAATCTCCACATACAGAAAACAACTTACAGGTTCTACGCGTTTCCGACCTAAAAAAACTTAATGGTCCTTACTCATGACTACTATACTCTGGAATGCCAGTCCATATAAAGCAATGTCCCCCCAACCAAAAAACAGGAGGAGGTCACATGGTCTACATGGGCTGGAGGCAATTAAAAAGAAATCAACTGCAGCCACCACCATATACTTAACTCTATATGTGCAAAAGAAAAAAAAAAAATATATATATATATAGTAAACAATAATAAACTAAACAAAGTGGAAGAATTAGTACTGCAAGATCAGGTCATATTTTCTATTTAAGCGTGAGGGGGAACACGTTTATGGATCCAATAAGTCTCACGACTAAGCAATTTTTTCTTATAATCACCCCCCCTACTGGGCATGCTGACCCTCTCTATTCCTTGGGCTATTAAGCTCGATACATTTCCTTGATGAACAACCGCAAAATGCAATGTAGCCGCAGACACATTCCGCGTTTTATAGTGCGGTATGTCAGATATGTGTCTGCGGATTCTTGTCTTAATGGAATTAATAGTACAACCCACATACTGTAATCTGCAGGTAGTACAAGTGATCAAGTACACAGCATGATCTGTATTACAATTGAGATAGGTTTCAATGCTGTATATTTTATCACTTACCGTGGAAGAAAAAGACTTACTGATCTGCATATGCTCACAGCAGATACACCTAGTCTGGCCGCACTTATAACCAGTGGCGTAACTACCGGGGAAGCAGGGGAAGCAGCTGCTTCGGGGCCAGGCGCCCCGGCAGCATGTGTGACAGTTTATTTTCAAGTTAGTTAAATATCGATTCTTGTCTTAATGTTCAGGGCCCCTTCACAGCAGCAGCGGCTGACCAGGCCATCTCGCCAATGTGATCTAATCTTACTGTCTTGTGATCTAATCTTACTGTCTCCTAAATTCTCCTGATGTGTCTGGGATTCGAACCCACAACCTCCAATGTATCAGAGGCAAAGCATTTATCCACACAGCCATAAAGGCTGCATTATAACTGATTGAAAAAATATGAGACTTCTACTGTTATAGCTGGCTAAGTGTACATCTATACACATGACAGCTGCCCCAACACACCCAGCACTGCTATATCTCTATATGACAGCTGTCCCAGCACACTCAGCTCTGCTATATCTTTATATATGAGCAGCTGTCGTGTATAGATGTACACTTAGCCAGCTATAACAGTAGAAGTCTCCTTTATTTCAGTCAGCAGCATGGCAGCCCTTATGGTCTTGTGCTTTGCTTCTGATACAGAAGGTTGTGGGTTCGAATCCCAGCAGAAACTTTTCTGAAATACAAGCACTGACTCCATATATGGACATACAGGGCGGGACACAGGAAGAGGCTGCATTGCATCGCTGACATGGAGGTAAGTAGGTGTTTATTTATTTTTTTAATACCCGACTGTTACTGCAATGGGGGGGAGAGGGAGGCACTTGATACTGGCACATGGGGAGGGGGGTTGGCACCTGATACTGGCACCTGGGGGGGTTGGCACCTGATACTGCCACATGGGGGGGAGAGAGGCACCTGATACTGGCACATGGGGGGGGAGAGGGGTTGGAACCTGATACTGGCACATGGGGGGGAGGGGGGTTGGCACCTGATACTGGCACATGGGGGGCGGAAGGCACCTGATACTGGCACATGGGGGGGAGGGAGAGAGGCACTTGATACTGGCACTTTTTTTGTGGGGGGGAGATGGCACTATGATACTGGGACATGTGGGGGGGGGGGGGGAGAGAGGCACTTGATACTGGCACATGATGGGGGGGCATCTATGGCGACACTTACTGGCACATTATTGGGGGGCATTATGGGGGACACTAGGCCGGCAGCCTATCAGAGGCCGGACACTGAGGGGCATCTACTGGGGCACTATATATGGGGCATTTTATACTGGTACATTATGGGGGCACTAGCAGGAAGGGGGGAGAGGAGCACTATGGGGGAATTTACTGGGCGCACTATATAGGGGTATTTTATACTGGGACATTATGGGGGCACTATGGGGGCACTATGGGGACATTAGCTCAACTGGGGGCATTACAAGGGAGTATTTTTGCACTGTCACATTATAAGGAGAATTATTACAACTGGGGGGGGGGGCATTATAGTAAGCTTTATTACTCCCCCATGGTATGACCCCCTAGTAGCAGCACCAGCCTCTCCCTGCTCTGCTATCCCTCTGCCCCTTCTCCAACTCCTTATTATGAAATCTTTCTCATTAGGATAAAGCACAACATCAGCTCCGCCGAGCCCCCGGCCAAAGTGTTGAAGTGGCGTCCGAGATCCCCAAGGGTCAAGTAACTGTAAGTTTTGATATGAAATATGTTTATGTTATACACATATAGCCTACACTGTGCCACACAATATACAGTATACCGCTACACTGTGCCAAAGGAGTGGGGTTTACACAGGAGGAGGGAGGTGCGAAGCGCGCTGGAGGGGCCCTTACAAATATTTGCTGTGGGGCCCAGTCACTTCTAGTTACGCCCCTGCTTATAACTGCCTTTATGTCTCAACCATGTTGGTTTAGTGGTTGATGGCTCAACATACAGGCTTGGACTCAGCAACTGACCCAAACTAGGGGACCTTCTGGCTACACATTTAATACTATCTTTAACTGTCGCTGCCCATTCTTTATCATAATTTAGGACCGGTAAATGGCGATTAACTATTCTACAAATCTCCCGGTACTCTTCGCTATACTGCGTAGTGAAAATAGCCTGTGTATTGCGCATATTTTTTCTTTTCATTTTTTTCCCCTTCTCCTTAGGAAAAACTAAAGACTGTCTATCAGAGGAAAGGGTCTCATTCACTGCTCTTTGTACAGACCATGTATTATATCTCCTTTGCCCTAATCTATTGCTGATGTCCTGGGCTTCTTGTAGGAAAGCTCCCTCATCGGAGCAATTGCTCATCGCTCTGATGACCTCTCCCCTGGGTATATTTCGTATGATGTGTGCGGGGTGGCAGGATGTTGCTAACAGAATAGTGTTCCCGGCTGTGTCTTTTCTATATACAAACTCTGCTGATTTCTTCATTTTTTGTCATGTAATAGGGTTAGCACTTCTGCATCCTCTATAAGAGAAACCTTCTACAGAAGTTGCATACAGTTCACCTCACCATTCCACAATATCCAGCTAGCTTAAAGGCTAGGACACCTTTCCATAAAAAAAAAATTAAATTTTTTTTTATGTTCAACCAATTAAAGCTCAACAAAGAAAATACACGTAACACCTCAAGTATCAGCCATATACAGCGTCTTCCATATTGTTAGTAATACCTATAATTTTCTGGCAACAATCAGTGCAGTTTGATATTAGCAATACAACCAAGCCTGTGTGCACATCATGATGTGTATTTAGCGTGTATGCTGGGAAAACTGCTGACGTACACACACTAAATATGTCCATAGGGCTAACATTTGCCAGACAAAGGGCAAAGGAGTGTTTTTTAGCCACCATTAGGCTTATAACAGTCAGTATTCTACCAAAAAATTGGCATGGAATAGCGTAGTAGACCATTCTTTAAAGTGGTATTCGGTAGAAGACTCCATCTAAGGCAACCATTTAACATATAGAGTATGTGACTTTGATTTGCTAAAATAAATGAGAATTTCCAGCAATCAATTCCCTTTCTCAGCTTCTGTGCTTCAGATGGAATTTCGTTTTTTACCTATTAGACTATTCAATAAAGGGCTTCCTGCTACACTAGCATAGTCCAAAGCCAAACTGAGCATCCTTCCATGTTATACAATACTACCTACCGTACTAATATATAACTCATTTCCAGAGTGAAGTCTGAGAGCTATTCATAAAAGTATGATAAAAGGAATGAATCATTTCTATAAGCACCCAATGAAAATTAATTTTCTGAAGATAATTTTAAAAGATTCAATATACAGTGCAAGATTACTTTCAGGGGAAATCCATAACTAGAATTTACGAAGTCTATAAAAGCTCTTGAAAAAGAAACATTACATATGACTATTACTAAGTGAAGCTCTGCAGTGTGAAAGCCTTTCACATATCTGAAGGCCCCCATACACATTAGAGTATAGTTGGCTGAACCCACCAAGAATGGTTCAGCCAGCAGTGTGTGGGGAGCTCCTAACATTCCCCCGGCAAATGATGAGTAGATATTTTCACCCAATCCTTAGTTCTTCCAGAAGATAAGCTGCCACCAGTGGTGCCTGACAGTGGCTTTTTTCGCTTTCTGCATTGACTCCAAATGCATGTTTCACCAAGCCGAGAGGGAGACAGAAGAGAAAGTTGTCAGCTGAACGATCATTCGCCTGACAGCTATTGAATGGGTATGAATTGGTTAACGGCAGGGTTCACACTAAACATAATGGATGTTGGAGGGTGCATTTATCTATTTGGGAACGCAAACCCAAACATTCAAAGTTGAGATAATATAAATAAATAAGATAGGCATTCCTCCTTCTGGTACATAAGCAAGATATACAATTTTATTCAAACAAAAGATAAATAAAAATTAAAAAACAAAAATGGTTAAAAGGGTTAAAAAAAGGTTAAAAAATATAATTCATCTTTAGATAATTCATTTTTAGATAATCAACCCCACAATTAAATACATCACTTTGCATCTCACAATATGCTGCTTAACATGTGTAGCCCAAAAAATAAATAGATCCCAATAGTATGATGATCAGTATCGATGCAGTTAATAATTAAACTCCATGATTGTCTGTTCCGCAATCCATATATAGAGATAAATAAATGTCTTGGGAAAAGCACTCAATGTCTTGAGACTGAAGCGATATAAGAAAGTTAATAAATATTGAGCTCCATATATGGCCCTCAGCGTTCTTCCGTGTGACACTTGCTCAGTGTACGCAGAGTATACTGCCAGTATAACACTCTTAGGTCTATCCCAAAGTCGAACCGGTTGGTTGACACAGTGGTTCTACAACCATTGCCATAAAAGCCCCACAGTAATTGAAGTGTGCTGGCTATTTGTATAAAAGTCTATCTATCCTAGATACAAGTAGCCTATAATAGGGTCAGCACCCTGTCATTCCAATGATCATGGGGCTTATATCAGCCAAGTTCAGTTGCATGTGCCTTCCATGGGGATAAGAGAATAATCAATTGCCAAACTCCCCTAGCGGCATGCTATCACCCAAGGAGGGAAAAAAAGGATCATGCATGTTGAAATTCAACAACTTGATCCCTCCCCCCCCCCCCCCAACATCTGCTCTTGGAAGAAGGCAAGTTCACTTCCAATACATGTAATACACAAGGGCATATGAGTGATCTTTAATTGAGACTGATGCGGAGACATCAGAATTCAACCAATCCCAACCATGACATACAGTAGCAACCTCACGTCTCTTTTCTATGTATGTACTGCCTTTATCAACAACAGTTAAGACATCAAAGTGTGCAGATTGTGAGTTATAGGGGAGTGTTGTAGATTTGCTTAATTTATAAAGCTGTTTAAAATAATTCAAGCTTGGCAAGAAAGCCCTGAAGAGACACTAAATATAGCTTTGACAAGACTTCATTATGGCAACCACTAACTGCAAGGACCCAAATCCATTAAGCTATTGTGCAGTCATCTCAGATGTATCACATAAAACTAATCATACACATCTGCATAGCAACTTGAAGTCATGTAGTGTTCCAACGCATTATTGTAATAAAAGCTGAAATCAGCAAGGATCCAAGGCAGGTGTTGTGGAAGGTCCACTTTTGAACAAGTAAGACTAGATGCAAATTGACATTAAAAGGGTTATCCAATTTCAAGAAACCCCCCCCCCCCACATGTGTCGGGCCCCTCACCGGTAATTTACTTACCCTGCTCCCGGCACCGCTCCTGGTCCCCACACCGTCTCTGCTGCTTCTCCGGTGTCGGGGGGAGCAGCCAATGGCAGGCGGGGACGAGCCTCCCTAGCATCATGCTTCTATCACCTTCTATCCGACTACTGTTCTCCCGTTTTGATCTGTAATCCGCTCTTACTGTTATGGCACTTTCCCTTAAATCATACAAACATTCTGACTACATTGCCCATGATTATCTCGCACTGTCCTGTGCCAAAATGGGAGTAAGTCGGTGGGGCTTACATGCCCCGATGTCTCTGTGCTTTACTTGAAGGCAAACACTCATCCTGCTTATGAGGAAGTAAGCTTGTCAGAGCATAACTGCGCATGCTCAACCATGCAACATAGAAAACTACAGGCCGTATCCATGGAAAACTTTGAACAAACAAAAGGCTGGTTGCACAAAAAAGGTACAGTACTTTTATTACAGATAAAGACTGCAAAATTGGTAAAAACATTGCTGTATATTAGTGATCCATTTGCATGGTAAAACTCTGTAACATAGATACTACTTTGTGTAACCAGAATACCACTTTAAAGGGGATGTCAGTTTTATGAGCATAAAGAAGATTGCAGAGAAGAGCTGAGCTGTCAGAAAACTCATCTGACAGATTTCACAATGAACAGGACTGAGCAGCTTGTAATGTATGAGAAGACAAGCAGGCTGCAGAAGACAGAGCAACATTTTTAATAAACCCAATTTACAAGTACTGTAATAGAAAATTAAATGCCTGCATTTCAGGACAAAAAATGCCACTAATGATGTCTATAGCCTTTAAATTCTTAGGGTAACATTTATGAAAATTGGTGCCAATGAAAAGTGGCTTAATTGACTATATCAACCCGACGGATACTTTCATTTTCTAAAGCAGCTTTGAGAAATTAAAGGTGGAATCTGATTAGTTGCTATGGGCAACTAAGCTAGTTTTCCTTAGCGTCAATTTTGATTAATGTCCCCCTAAGTGACTATTTTGGGACCTAAGGGCCAAGCGCTTAATATTTTTTCTTTCTCACATTTCAAGAACCATGACTTTTTTAATGTTGTCCATTTATAGAGCTATGCAAAAACCACAAATTCAGACATTTATTTGTGCACAAATGTATATTTTTATAATAACTTTATTCTCTGATATGATAACGGTGATACCATATCAAATTTATGTTGTCTTTTTTTGTTTTACAACTTTTGCACATTAAACACTTAAAAAAAATATTTATTTGTGTCATCACAATCAAGGACCTATACATTTTCTATTTTTCAGACCAAAGAGCTCTACCGGGGAAAGTTTATTGAAAGACAAGTTTTAGTTTTCATTGATTTATTTTTTTATCTTGTGAAAGATACCATATTTTTGCCCTATAAGATGCACCGGCCCCCCAGGTTTTTGAGGAGGAAATTAAGGAAAAAATTTTTTTTTACCAAAAGGTGTGCTTTTGGTGGGTTGTGAACTAATGGTGGTCTGTGCATGACACTATTATGGGGGATCTGTAGATGGCACTGTCATGTGGGGGATCTGTGGATGGCACTGTTATGGGGGATCTGTGGATGGCACTGTTATGGGGTGCTGGATCTGTGGGTGGCATCTGTGGATGGCACTGTTATGGGGGGGATCCACTAAGGTTCTTTTAATGTACAAATGTGCAAATCATAATAAAAAAAAAAATGTGAATGCTCAGTAGCAATACATATTTATTAAAGGAAATCACATGATGAGAAACTAGATTGGCATATTAAAGGGAGCCTGTCACCATAAAAATGCAAGGTTGTGCACATGCAGCATCTTTCAGAGCAGGAGAAGCTGAGCAGATATAGTTTTGTGGTAAAAGATTCAGTATTTTATTTATATATTAGTCAACCATTAGAGGTTCGGCTAATTTCAAGTTCACCAAATTTTTTCGGGCCAAACCAAATTGGCTCCACTTGCCATGAAAATTGGTATACCACCCTCTAGTTTCCTAGGACTCCTAGAATTTTTAGAAAAACATGTTATCTCTTTTTGTTCATTTTATATGAATGTTTGCTTTTTCCCTTCCTCCTCCCCCTCCTCAAGCTCTTGAACGCAATGACAGCAATAGTAAATCATATCTGAGTGACACTGACATACATAGCTATGGGTAGATGCACGTTTGACAGTGTTAACAAACAGCGTGTTTAAAAACACACCGAGTTGGCACATGTGTTATATTTTTTCATATTCCAAAGCTTCCAAAAATTGTCCCTTATCGGGAGCAGATGATGTTTAAACACACACAGTGTTATGGGATAAAAACAAAAGATAAACAAAGTAGCTTGTTAGGCCTCTTTCACACGGGCGTTGCGGGAAAAGATGCGTTGCGGGAACATGCACGATTTTTCCGCGCGAGTGCAAAACATTGTAATGCGTTTTGCACTCGCGTGAGAAAAATCGTGCATGTTTGGTACCCAAACCAGAACTTCTTCACAGAAGTTCGGGCTTGGGATCGGTGTTCTGTAGATTGTATTATTTTCCCTTATAACATGGTTATAAGGGAAAATAATAGCATTCTGAATACAGAATGCATAGTACAATAGCGCTGGAGGGGTTAAAAAAATATATATATTTAACTAACCTTAATCCACTTGCTCGCGCAGCGGCATCTCTTCTGTCTTCTTTTTTGCTGTGTGCAGGAAAATGACCTGTGGTGACGTCACTCCGGTCATCACATGGTCCATCACATGATCCATCACCATGGTAAAAGATCATGTGACGGACCATGTGATGATCGGAGTGACGTCACCACAGGTCCTTTTCCTGCACACAGCAAAAAAGAAAACAGAAGAGAAGCCGGGCTGCGCGAGCAAGTGGATTGAGGTGAGTTTAATTATTTATATTTTTTTTTAACCCCTCCAACCCTATTTTACTATGCATTCTGTATTCAGAATGCTATTATTTTCCCTTATAACCATGTTATAAGGGAAAATAATAATGATCGGGTCCCCATCCCGATCGTCTCCTAGCAACCGTGCATGAAAATCGCACCGCATCCGCACTTGCTTGCGGATGCTTGCGATTTTCACGCAACCCCATTTATTTCTATGGGGCCTGCATTACGTGAAAAACGCACAAAGAGGAGCATGCTGCGATTTTCACGCAACGCACAAGTGATGTGTGAAAATCACCGCTCGTGTGCACAGCCCCATAGAAATGAATGGGTCAGGATTCAGTGCGGGTGCAATGCGTTCAACTCACGCATCGCATCCGCGCGAATTACTCGCCCGTGTGAAAGGGGCCTTAGGGGACCAAACATCCACAAATGATGCCTTGATCGGGTCAGAATGCCTGCCCATATGTCACTCACAAGTGTTAATTGTCACAACAGTAGTAACATCAGCAGAAGTAGCATAGTATGGAACATACAAGGCAGTAGATCATCTGTCTATGGGTGGTGGTGGTAGTAGTAGTACTAGTAATAGTGGTGGTAGTAGGGGATTACCAGCGACTAGCAACAGCTGAAGCGGTGTGGCAGCAGCAGCCATATGGTACATGTTAGCAAGCAGGCAGCAGTGGCATGGAGGCAGAAGCAACATCCGTATGGAACATGTGGGTATGCAGGCAGCAGCAATGGAATGATCGCAGTGGTGGCATGATGGAAGCAGCCGCAACAGCTGTACAGAACATGATGGTAGTCAGGCAGCAGCAAAGGCATGGTGGAGGCAGCAGCAGCCTTATGGAAATGATAGTAGGCAGGTCGCAGTAGTGGCATCATTGAGGTAGCAGCAGCCATACAGAACATGATGGTAGGCAGAACAGCAGACAGTCAGACAGTTGCAGAGGCAAGATGGGGCACTGTCAGCAAGGCCAGATGTATTCATTGGCCTCAGCCGGAGGAGTGGGAAAATCCTCCCCAATCCAGGCTTGGCTCATTTTGATAAAAGAGATATTTTGGACACTGGTGGAGAACAACTTAGTCCATTTGGGTGTCACCACCCCCCCGTGGCACTGACAACCCTCTCCAAGATGACACTGGAGGCTGGGCAAGAAAGAAGAAATAAACCGTGCTGTGCCAGTTCAGGTCACCATTCCAGTGAGCCTGCCCAGAAACAGGGTATGCAGCAGAGACTGGCCAGAGTTTAGGCCTGAACCTGGGCATTGAGGCAGGAGCTGTGAGTTTGCTGACTGGACTCAGCCTGGCATGGCACATGCAAAAACTGCTCCATCATGTTGAGGAGACTAAAATGGCTGCTAATGTTACTACAGCTGTGGCTTCTGCTGCACGTGGCGGCGGGAAGGGAGTGACTGTGGGGGCAGTGAGGGGCCTCCCTTACAGACATGCTAGCGGTAGGCATCTGCATGCTGTAAGCTGTGGCAAGCTGCATACACTGTGTTTCCTGGTAATAACATAATTTGGCCTCCCTTTCTCCCAGAGGAAAACATCTCCCCATTTTGCCTTGGGAGCGAGGGTCTAAAAGCAAAGCTATCCAGTAATCATCAGACTGCTTGATGTCAACAATAAACCTTCCACTGCGTACTAAAGTGAGCATACAGGTGAACATTCTGGCCAGCGTGTCCGAAAAGCCAGTTCTTTCCGGTTCCACCCTCACTGAGACAATTGGGTGTGTTGGCCAATGCCATCTTCATCATCATCCTCTTGCTCCTCCACCTCAGACTCCTCCTCCTCCTCTTACAGTGGCAGCACTTCATCCTCATCTTCATCATTCATGACAGATTCCCTTTGTGTGTCCGCAACAGCTAAAGGGCGTATAGTAGGAAGTGAAAGTGCCCTTCTTCTGCTGGGGTCCCCTGCTACATGAATGTCAGCGTCTGTTCTAAGATAAATATGAGAGGGATGACATTGTTGTCCCTGCTGACAAACTTTGTGACCTCTTCAAAGGGCTTCATCACCTGACAGGATTCTCGGATGAGCTGCCACTGCCCGACCTTGAAGCAACACATGCTCCCTGCTGCTGAGGCTGTTTGGTGCATGACAAAATCATTCACGGCTTTCCGCTGCTCGTACAGACACTTGAGCATGTGCAATGGTGAATTTTAGCGAGTTGGCACGTTGTGGATTAAGCAGTGTGGCGGTAGGCCGTTCTGTCACTGCAGGTCCAGGAGAGCGTTCCTCGCCACATAAGAGTGGATGAAGTGCTTGGACAGTCTCCTGGACTTTGCCAGCACCTTGTTCAAGCCAATGTACTTGTGTAGAAAGTACTGCACCGCTAAGTTGATGACAGACGCCATGCAGGGAGCATGTGATATTTTGCCACTGTTCAGGGCAGCCAGGATGTTGCGCCCATTGTCGCTAACCACATTGCCCAGTTGGAGTCAGCGGGGTTACAGCTAGCAGGATGTTTGCTGCTTGATCTACTTGAGCAACTGCTTGCTAGTGTGGCTTCTCTCTCACAGGCTGATTAGCTCCAACACAGCATGGTAACGCTTGACCTGACACCTTTGATAAGAAGAAGGAGGGACCCTGTGCTGTTGGGGACGGGAATGTGTCCATGAAGAAGGAGTAGGTGGATAAGTGCCTGATGTGGGAGCCAGGCCCACAAAATCATGGGGGGGGGGTCAGAAGGATTTGGCCTTATTACAGGGGTGCTGCCTTGCTGCTGCCGGAAAAAAAATGGACCTAGTGGGCCATGAAAGACATGTACTGTCCCTGCCCATAAGAGCAGTTCCAGGTGTCCACCATGGCGTGAACCTTGCCGCACAACGAGAATCGCAGGGAGCAGCCCACTTTGTCTTCCACATGAGAGTACAAGGCAGGGGTGGCTTTTTGGGAAAAATAATGGTGGCTAGGAAATAGCTCCCTAAAGGCAGCAACTGCACCGCCAGAAATCTGGGCGGATTGCTGGACGCATAATGTTGTTTCCTGCGTATTTCATTATCGATGGCTGATGAGGAGGAGTCTGAGCGGGAGAAGCAGAAAAGGATGATGATGATGTGAAAAACATCATGCTGCCCATGGATGTGGCTTTGCTGCCACAAGGGAGACCTGGAGAAGGGGGGAACTCCTGCCGCGGTGACTGGCTGCCAGCTCTGTTTGCCCACTGGATGGTTTGATGCCTCTTCATGTGGTTTCATAGAGCTGTGGTATCCTACGTTTGTGTTTGCCTGCCCATTTCCTATTTTGCTCTTGCATAGCTTGCACAAGGCAATGCTTTTGTTTTTTGGCAGCGTGGAGAAAAAATGCTAGGTAGGAGATACAGGCAGCCGAGCTGTGCTTAGCTCCGGCATGTTTTGGATCTAACCCACTCACAGTGTCAGTGGCATTACGAGATCCTGAAGCAGATGTGGTCCTGGCTGTTCTGTGGGAGGCACATGACCTCTGCTTTGTATTGCTGCCACCATCACCCTCCTCCCATGATCTTTCCTCCTCCTCAGCACTCCAATCTGGCTTCCAGGTCCTGTCCAGCACACAATCGTCATCGAAGTCTCACCCTCCCTTTTGCTTTTATCAGACTGTGGGATATTATGGTGGGTTCTTGGACCCGCACCTATATCGAGAATGGAGCCCCACAAGGTGGTGGCTGGAGGACTCTGGTCCGGCCACCACCAAACCGGCTCCCCATAGAAGTGAAGGGGAGCGCACCACGCATGACTGGCCACCGCTCCCATTCACTTCTATGGGCTCGACAGAAATAGCCAAGCGCTAGAATATTTTCACCGGCCCCATAGAAGCCGGTTCACTTTCGGGGCTCCGTTCTCAATAGTGATGATTCGATTTTGCGATATTTCGCGAATATTCGATTGAATATTCGTCTTATATTCGTCTAAATCGAATATTCGGCATTATTCTATTTATCGCGAATAATATGCAATTAAATTATTTGCGTATTGCAATTTTCTTTTAACTGTATAAGGCAGCTTTCCTATTGGTTGGCTATTTAGAATATTCAAAAAAAAAATTCCAATCTGTACAGTTGTTCGTATACTCCTCCCCGACAAGTGTCCTCGTCACCATGGGAACTCCTGTGGGTTAGAAAATACCATCAGATCTGAGTTTTCCCTGAGATCGTGAAAACTCAGATCCAATGGTATATTCTAACCCATAGGCATTCCCATGGTGATGGGGACACTTGTCAGGGAGGAGTATGCGAACGACCGTACAGATTGGGGGGAAAAAAAGATGAATATTCTAAATAACGAATATTCGCTATATTGCTATAACTTAGTTTTTTAGAATATTCATCATATTCATCATATTCTATAACACGAAGTTATAGCAATATAGCGAATATTTTTGAAATACACATATAGACTGCAATTTAGCTAACATAGTGCTATAGTATTTTTTTTTATAGTGTAAATTTTTTCCAAATCTGAACTTCAGATAAGACAAAAAAATAGACTATAAAAAAAAAGATTATAGCGCTATATTAGCTAAATTGCAGTCTATATGTGTATTTTACGAATATTCGCTATTCGAGTATTCGCGAACGACCGTACAGCTTGGGAAAAAAAAGACGCATATTCTAAATAACGAATATATTTGTTTTTTAGAATATTCGTCATTTTCTTTTCCATATGAAAACATGTTTCCTTCCTGCTTAAAGGGAACCTGTCATGTGGATATTTGATTATAATCTAACTAATTATATACAATCATTAACTACTAAAAAGTACCTTAGATGTATTCACTTACTGGTGTGACAGATGGTTACCTCATAATATACACACAAAGATGCCGCATGCCGCATGCTAATGAGCTGATTTGAGTCCGGCGTGATGTCATTGAGTCCAGCGTATATTTAATTCAGAGCTATAGCCACTCCCCTGCCCACCTGCTGCTGGTTCATATGGAAACAAACTGTCATTCAGCAGCAGGTGGGCGGGGAGAGTCAGGAGCTCATGAATATTCAGGACTCATCATTATCAGCTGGAGCTTTTCAATACAAGATGTTGGCAGATTGACTGGGTCAATTCAAGAAAGTGACCCAGCATTGTGCTAAGAGAATCAATCACTTATTTATGTTGCCCTTAGTTAGGACACCATAAAACTGGTGACAGGTTCCCATTAAGTTGCTTGTGGGCCAATGACTCATTGACTCAAGAAGCAGGGAGGAATCATGTTTTCAGATGTTAAAAAATGACGAATATACGATATAGTGAATATACAGCACTATATTCGTAATATTCGCGAATTAGCGAAGTTGCACTAGTTCTCAATATAGGTGCACTGGGACCTGCACCTATAAGACAATGAGGGCATATCCTAGCGATATGCCCCAATTATCTGTCATTAGACAACCTCTTTGAGGAGGAGGAGTGGGATAAACGATGTGACCGCTGGAGCCACGGCATGGTGTCAGACTCTGAAGGCTTGAAGTTTAAATTTCATGTTAACACTCAAACTAGATTGCTGCATTACCCTGTGTATTGCTGAAGTCATCATATTTAACAATCCCCCCCAAAAAAATTACCATATTTTCCAACCCCAAAAGACGCAAAATGGGGGAAAAATGCCCCTGCGTATTATGGGGCGAACACTAATGAGCGCTTCCGTTATGGAAGCGCTCATTAGTAGTGGAGGACCAGGAAGCGGTGAAAGCTCTGTACTCACTGCTTCCTGGTCTTCGGCTGTCGGCTGTGAAGGCTGCCCACAGCGTGAGGGGCGCTCTGTGACCTCACGATGTGCGCGCCAGTTCACAGCACAGCCGACAGCAGGAGGAAGAGGATCGCGATGTGAGGAGCAGGAGAGGTAAATGTTTTTTTTATTTTTATCTGAGGCTGAATTATGGCTGGGGGCTGCTCACATATGGCTGGGGGCCGAGTACACATGGCTGGGGGCTGAGTTCACATGGCTGGGGGCTGAGTACACATGGCTGGGAGCTGAGTACACATGGCTGGGAGCTGAGTACACATGGCTGGGAGCTGAGTACACATGGCTGGGAGCTGAGTACACATGGCTGGGAGCTGAGTACACATGGCTGGGGGCTGAGTACACATAGCTGGGGGCTGAGTACACATGGTTGGGGGCTGAGCACATATGGCTGGGGGCTGATTATATGACTGGGGGCTGATCACATATGGCTGGGGGATGATATGAGGCATGGGGTCTCATCTGGGGTCTGATTGGAGGTCTTCTTTATATTGGGCTCTGATCTGAGGTCTGATTGCGGGTCATTCACATTGGGGTCTGATCTGAAATCTTATTAATATTGGTGATCTGATTGGAGCTGTGAGCTGAGGTATGATTAACATTGGGGGTCTGATTGCTGATCTGAGGTCTAATGGAAAAAAAAAATTCTTATTGTCCTCCTCTAAAACCTGCATCTTATGGGCCGGTGCGTCTTATAGGGCGAAAAATACGGCAGATTGCAACCGTGTGGAATTCATGGAAACGGAAGATTGATGCTTGTTGCTCATTTTCACGTTAGCACTCACATGTAGATTGCTGACCTACCCTGAAATATATAATTTCAACCGTGTGGAAACTGCATATAGAGAAATGGGCAGTTGAGGCCTGACCCTTAATATCACGTTAACACTCACAGGTAAATTGCTACCCTAGTATGTATTGGTGTACTTGTCACGTATATGTTAGTTTCATTAAATTCAATAACTTTTGTTCTCAGTCATTAATGTACGTATATGTTTTTTCAAACTAAAACTAAAAAATATTTAAATATGTGAGATGACCTGCCACAGAGTTCTCACAAGTATTCTATATACTATAATAGATTTATGGTAGAACATGAGTTAGTATATTTTTTGCTTATTCAATCATCCCACCCCACCCCCAAAAAAAAGATTTCTGTGTAAATGGGTAAAAAAATTTAAGTATTTCCTTGCAGTTAGCTGCTTTTGAGGGTAGCAGCAGCTGCAGTTCTGCTTGGAGACACAGCAGCCACAGCTCCTCACTCCTTCCTCCCTGGCTGTCAGCTTCCTTGCTTGTCCCTATTCTACACACACAATTCTTCTTCTTCTTTGTAATCCTTGCTTTTCCCTTCACTCTCCCTGACAATAGAATATAAGTTTGAGTGATTTCTGACTATCCCTGATAGATTTTTCACACTCCCTGACTCCCTAAGATGATATTACTGGCAGACACTGTAACACCCAAGCACTCTGCCTGCTGCAGCATTGATTGACTCACCCAGGCTGCCTGTCAGCATCTGTTTTTTTTATGTGACCTTAAATTTTCCAACATCAATCACTAATCCAATATATTGTTATAATTAAGTTGTTTACTAATTACTTCCCATAGGACAACTCACATCATATTGTGATTACTGTAATAATAAATAAATTACCCTGATGTCAAATTATCATTTAAGACAACATTAGTTATGCATCTATAATGTTATTTAGAAGTTTTGTATTATCTGAAGAGAAAATAAAACTTTTGTAAAATAACTACCATTTGCGTGTTGTATAGTAAGCTTATTTTTGATCATTAAGTAATGTTTTTTTTGTGTGTTTTTATGTTTCTGACAAATATATAGTCAAGTGATAATGCCCAACATAAAGTAAATTCTTTATTTTTAACATATGTGGATGCAGGGGAAGATTAAGTGCACCATAGGCTCGGGGCTGCTTACCCAACTTGGACCCCCCTACCCTTCCATTTTCTCCTGACATCCCCCCTTTTGTGTGCGGTCCAATAGTTTAGTTTTTTTCTGTATGACGAGGCTGTGGTGCTCCATGAGCCCTTATGCCTCTTCCTAGGCCATGTGACATCACATTCATCTGCCACATGGCCTAGGAACTGCTCAGTTCCATCCAAGTGAATGGGGCTGAGCTGCAATACCAAGCACAGCAATTGGACAGCAAGGTGCTTGGTACACAGCAAGGAGGCTGCAGCACTCACTGGAGCACCATGGTATCCTCAAACAGATGATTGGCAGAGGCGCCAGGAGTCAGACCCTTGCCAGTCTCATATTAATGACCCATCCAAAGGATAGGCCATCAGTAGGTATATCCATGAGAACTCCTTTATCTTACGTTACCTGTAGTGTTACATAGCACTGCAGGTACTATCTACTATATTATCTGTACTTTCTATGAGTCTCTGAGTACATATAATTTACAGATAATTTACAGATAACACAGTTATAATTCTCTGAGTACAGAAAATGTACTAGATGTCATCTGCAGTCCTATGTAACACCACAGATAACATAGTGATAATTCTCTGAGTACAGATAATGTAGTAGATGTCACCTGCAGTCCTATGTAACACCACAGATAACACAGTGAGAATTCTCTGAGTACAGATAATGTAGTAGATGTCACCTGCAGTCCTATGTAACACCACAGATAACACAGTGAGAATTCTCTGAGTACAGATAATGTAGTAGATGTCACCTGCAGTCCTATGTAACACCACAGATAACACAGTGAGAATTCTCTGAGTACAGATAATGTAGTAGATGTCATCTGCAGTCCTATGTAACACCACAGATAACACAGTGATAATTCTCTGAGTACAGATAATGTATTAGATGTCACCTGAAGTCCTTTGTAACACCACAGATAACACAGTGAGAATTCTCTGAGTACAGATAATGTAGTAGATGTCATCTGCAGTCCTATGTAACACCACAGATAACACAGTGATAATTCTCTGAGTACAGATAATGTAGTAGATGTCACCTGAAGTCCTTTGTAACACCACAGATAACACAGTGAGAATTCTCTGAGTACAGATAATGTAGATGTCACCTGCAGTCCTATGTAACACCACAGATAACACAGTGATAATTCTCTGAGTACAGATAATGTAGTCCTTTGTAACACCCAACATAACTCTCTGGGTACAGATATTGTGAGTAGATTGTACCTGCAGTCTGCGCTGCTCAAAGCTGGTGTACCGTCCACCTTCTTGCCACACTGCTGCTCCGACCTCCTCCTCTCCCGACGAGGACACAGCAGCGCAGCAAGAGGGAGAAGGCAGGAACTGCAGAGGACAGCGAGCCTACAGAACGTCACTGAGATGGTTATTGAATAGCCAGGAATAGACGCCGTATGGCTATGCAGCTTACAGGGACACTGCAGCGCTTAGCACTGCCGAATGTATTCTTCAAGCTGAGAGTTTAGGGCATTGGGCCCCACTGAGATGTTGGGCCCGTGGCCGCCGACCCAAAAGCACCTATTATAATCTGCCAATGGGTGGACGTACAAATACTGCAAGTGTTTAATTGATAGACAATGCGCTGTGCTAATGTTATGAGTATTTTATCTTCATTCAAACAGTATATAAAGATAAGGTTGATATAATTAAAGAAAAAAATAAAGTTCTGTTTTTGCTTTAATCATTTCTTTCTGTTCTCAAAGACAATGGACACCTTTGTATTTTTTTTATTGCATTATATTTATTATGTGATTAGAAAAACTTTGGTAACTGAGTTTTAAGCGCACAGTGCGCTTTAAACAGGGAAAAGTGTAGTAAAAATAGAAAATCGATTAATAAAGTATATTAGAGATAGTTTTTTTAGGGCATTAGGGACAACATATTAAAAGTTCATATAAAGGTTTAGTTACTATTTAAACATTGTTTATCACTTCTATCTGCAGCTTCTATAGATTATACTGCATAGCAAGCTGCTCAGTGCCATCCACAGTAATTTTCATCAGAAAGGCTCATTGACGGCATGTCTCCAGCAGTGATGAGCGGCAGGGGCAATATTCGAATTTGCGATATTTCGCAAATATTTGGTAGAATATTCATCATATATTCACGAATTCGAGATTATTTTCTTGATCGCGAAAAATCAGCAATGTAATATTCACGTAATGCGCATGAAATACAGGTGTGGGTCACTATAGCTACATTTTTCAAGCTGCTATGAAGTTTCCTGAGACTGGAGAAAATGGTTGGCACGACAAAACATTACAATAGCTTTATATGCGGATATAGTGCTCCAATATATTCGCGATTGCGAAATCGGCACTAATGATGCGAATATTTTGGGGCAATACGTGCAACTTCACATTTTAACAGGTCTGACTACTTATTAGTGATTGGTGCACTAAGTATTGTTGTGAACTTGTGACATCACAGCACTATGTATGTATGTACAGCAGAACTTATCAGCTACACTATATCACTATCTAACCTAGACTGACTATCTTCCACTAACTATCTGTATTATATATATGAGCTAACTAACTAATGTAATTAAACAGTAAAGCACAGAGCACAGCAATAACACTGCTGTCTCTCTCAAAACTCCATAAAACTGTAGAAAATGGCTGCTGGGGAGGTTCTTATATAGTAAGGGGTAGGCAACTTTCCTATTGGTTGCTAGGGATGTTGCTAAGCTCAGACAAAGACATTGCAGCCTTCTCATTGGCCCACAAGCAAGAAGGGAGGTTACTGGTGAAAAAAAGAAATTACGAATATATAGCAGCACTATTTTCTAAATATTCGTGAATTCTCAAAGTGCCGATATTCGCTATTCGAATATTCGCGCCCAACATTAGTCTCCAGCCCATCTCCTCTTGAATGCAGATTTGATCAAAATTCTCTTTAAAGGAGTTGTGCGAGTTAAATTACTAGCAACCCCTGTAAATGTGCTAAAATTACAAAGGAAGCAATTTTACCCTTTTTCTCACCTGCTGCTTCCAGAGATGTGCTCCAGTCCTCCGCACAGCTGACATCATCTTCCTGACTGCAGCGGTGATGTTCTGTGCACACAGGGCTCCATGCAGCCAATCATTGGCCTTAGCTGAGGCCAGTGGTTGGCTGCCACAGTGGCAGTGTATGGATCACTGCTGCAGCCAGAAATGCAAACAGCAACGGGGAGCACAGCACAAGAAGCAAGGTAGAAAAGGGGTAAATATGGCTTCTTTTTTTTTTTTAGATCATTTACAGCGGCTGCTTGAGCTTTTATTTAACCCTTTAATTAGCATTCTGGAAAGGAGAGGTGCTGGAGATGAGCCATGAGAGAGCTCATCAATTTCGTGACATCTGAGAGGATAAACGTTGGAGGGGCTCCCTCTGTACCAAGATTGCCCCGATGATGAAATTGTGGTATGCCAGGCAGTTTTCATGGTCCCCAGGAGCATTGGGATAGGGCTTCTTTTACACCCTGCCTCTGGCCAAAATTTGGGAAATTAAATGACATTTATTTGGAGATCAAGGTAATGAGGGAAAGACAAAGGAGAACAAAATAATTTTTAGCACTTCATGCCCTGAGCCCACTGCTGAAAGTGGCACTGGGGTTAAATACAGTCTCTTTTCAAGTCTGGCTATTAGACCCCCTGCTTGCATATTACTTGCTTTGGTCCTTGTTAAATGAAAACTATTAATTTTCAAACGCAGACGTTAGAAATCAAATGCATATTGCAGGTTTGGGTAAAAAAAGTACAATGGCCCACATATATCTCAGGAAAATGTAATATGCCATATTGGACTTATTTAGCCATTAATTGTCATAATTCTGATTCAGTTTTTTCTGGACAGAGAGACAGCCCCAAGATAGGTCTACCATAAGTGTTACCTATATATACCTATATATACTGTATGTAGCTATGTGTTATCTTTTACATGAAACTAGATAAGTCGCATATGTAATCATAGTAAAGAGAAAGCATTCATAACTTGCAAAACAGTGTCATGTGCAAGTATCTTTGAAAAGACACCCACCTCTAGGGATATGTTCTTAACTCAGACAACTTGACAATTGCTATATTTAAACACTCTGTAAATTGGTCTGAGAATCTAATCTACAGTATATGCTAATTAAGTTGAGAAATTCTGCTCATCCCAATTACTGTAGCGAAAGCTGTTAACAGGCGCAATGTTTCTGCGACTCATTCAGTCCCTCCGGTATGTTCTTTATATAAGAATATATTGGGGAAAGTCTCATTTTATATATCAGCGTGAGGGTTTAGCCATATATTGTCAATTGCGTTTACTATTGTAGTGCACCGTTTTCTGTGATTTTCTGTTTCTTATAGTCCCATCTGCACATTTGTCTTACGAGTGGTCCGTTGCGGGAATCCTCCATTGTATGCATTTTTTGCTGGGGATTGCTTTTAGCAACGGATCACATGTGCAGGATTTGCTCCCCTGGTTAGAGATGCGCTACAGCATATGGGGTTTTGAGCATTTTCTGCTTTTAAGACCTGTGTAGGATGTTTTTGTGGTGCACGTGGTCCGCTGCCGGCATCCTCCATTGTATGCATTTTTGCTGGATAACATGGGCAGGATTTGCTCCCCTGGGTAGAAATGCGCAACAGCATTTGGGCTCTCGAGCACCTATTGCCTTTTAGGCCACTTTATTCTGTGATTTTGTCTAATGTACAGTATATGCAAATTACCTTGAGAAACTCTGCTCATCCCAATTACTGTAGCGAAAGCTCTTAACAGGCGCAATGTTTTTGCGACTCATTCAGTCCATCTGGTTGGTTACTTTGTATCTATTCAGTGGCAGTAAAGTCAGTGCTATTGTTGGTATAATGTGCAGGACACTGACCAAAAAAAGGGTTAGAGGTTATAGACACCTAGACAGGTAGAATTTTTTTTTAGATAAATTCTGCTCTTCGACTTTTTTCTCATGTTTTTCTGTCCCTTTCAGTAATACCTGCTGGAAATCAGTTCTGAGCATCCAGGATATTGCTGTCTTCACTAGTTTTCCCATAGTAGTACAGCTTAAGGCCTCATGCACACGACTGTTGTTGTGTTCCGTTCCGCAAATCGGGGTTCCGTTGTTCCGTGATCCGTTTCCGTTTTTGTTTCCGTGTGTCTTCCTTTATTTTTGGAGGATCACCAGACATGAAGGAAAGTAAAAAAAAGTCAAAGTCAAGTTTGCCATGCAAATGATAGGAAAAAAACAGACGCGGACGCGGATGACAATCTTGTGTGCCTCCGCATTTTTTCACGGTCCCATTGACTTGAATGGGTCCGCGAACCATTTTCTGTGAAAAAAATAGGACAGGTTATATTTTTTTGTCGGACTGGAACCACGGATCACGGACGCGGATGACAAACGGTGCATTAGCCGAGTTTTCAACGGACCCATTGAAATTCAATGGGTCCGCAGAAAATCACGAAAAACGGTGCAATGGACACGGAAGAAAACAACGGTCGTGTGCATGAGGCCTAATTCCTGGACAGATTTACCCTTCTGAAGCTCATAATGGTTCTTTTCTCCCTAGCAATGAGAGACACTGATGATGTAGAATGTTATTTCCACCTCCCTCTGAAGATTTTATCCTAGGTGCTTACTTTTCTCTCTGCTGTCATGTAGAATATGCGATTTACTCCCCTAAAGACTCCAGTATGTGTGCTTTCCTGCTTGTCTACACTATGATACAGTACAGCTTGTACAGTATGATCTTCCCATTGATCATATTTGGATACAGTGTGATCTATCCACACTGAAGACAAATGCTTATCTCATCTTCCAATATCCTCCCTATGCCAGCTGGTATCTTTTATACTGAGAAAAAGGAGGGTGAGAGCAGTGAGCAGAGAATATCAGTAACAGTGTACTGTCCCATTTAGATCACATGCAGCAGCACAGTCAACTATAATACATTCAGAAAGTCTTCAGACTCATATTTTTCACATTTTGTTTGGTGCAGCCTTAAAAAAGTGTTTCATCATCATTGTGCAATCAATACCCTATAATTAGAAAATGAAACCAGAATGTTCAAAATTTTTGCTAATCTATTGAAAAAGAAAAACTACAATATTGAATTGACATATGTATTCAAATTTCAGACCCTTTACTCAGGACTTAGCTGAAGCACCTTTGGTAACAATTGCAGCCTTAATTCTTCTTAAGTATGATGCCACAAGGTTTGCACACCTGGATTATGGTATTTTCTGCAATTTTTCTCTGCAGATCCTCTCATATATGGGTACCGTGAGTGGACAGCCAATTTCAGGTCTACCCAGAGATGTTAAAGTGAGTTCCAGTATGTTCGTGAAGTCCTCCGGTATGTTCGGGGACTTGGTTATAGCAGACGGAGACTTAGGGGACTTGGTTATAGTAGGCGGAGTCTGCCCTTGTTCTGCTGGGCGTCTCCTTCTCCTAGGCTGTAGCGCTGGCCAATCGCATCGCAGAGCTCCCAGCCTGGGAGAAAAAAACCTCCCAGACTGTGAGCTCTGCACTGCAATTGGCCAGCGCTACAGCCTAGTAGAAGGAGACGCCCAGCAGAACAAGGGCAGACTCCGCCTACTATAACCAAGTCCCCTAAGTCTCCGCCTACTATAACCAAGTCCCCGAACATACCGGAGGACATAAAGGGAGAACGGAGCGGCGCCCAGGGATAATAGTAAGTGCAGTGAGATCCCTGGGTGCCGCTGTATATGATATTTAGTTCACAATGTCAGGATAGGTGAAAGGTCCTCTTTAAAATCATTGTCTTGTTGGAAGGTGAACCTTAAGCCCAGTCTAAGGACCAGAGCATTTTGGATCAGGTTTTCATTAAGAATATATCTGTACTTTGCTCCATTCAGCTTTCCCTCAACCCTGACGAGTTCACCTGAAAAACACCCCAACTATTATGCTGCACTGTATGGATGATTTCAGGAAAGTGATGATCAGTGCCTGGTTTCCTCTGGACATGACACTTAGAATTGAGGCCAAAAAGTTCCATCTTTAATTTCCCAGAACAGAGAATCTTGTTTCTCAGTCTGAGAGTCATATAGGTGCTTTGTTTTTAGCAAACTGCAGGTGAGCATTTATGTGTCTTTTACTGAGCAGAGGCTTCTTTCTGGCCACTCTGCCATACAAACCAAATTGGTGGAGTGCTGGAGTGATGGTTGACCTTCTAGAAGTTTCTCCCATCTGCACACAGGATCTTTGGAACTCAGCCAGAGTGACCATTTGGTTCTTGGTTACCTCTCTTACCAAGGCCCTTCTCCCTCGATTACTTACTTTGGTTGGGACGCAAGCTCTAGAAAGATTCATGGTTGTTACAAACTTCTTCCATTTAGGATTTATGGAGACCACTCTGCTTTTGGGAACTTTCAGTGCAGCAAAAAAAATTTGTACCCTTCTCCAGATCTGTGCCTCCATTAAATCCTGACTCTGAACTCTACAAACAGTTTTTTTTTCACCTCATGGCTTGGTTTTGGCTCTGGTATGCATTGTCAGCTGATAATCATTATATAGATAGGGGTGTGTCTTTCCAAATCATTTCCAATCAACTGAATTTACCATAGGTGGACTCCGATCAAGGTGTAGAAACATCTCAAAGATGATAAAGAGAAATGGGAGGCCCCAGAGCAAAATTTCAAGTGCCAAAGCAAAGAGTTTGAATACTTGCATCCATGGAAATTTTTGTTTTATCTTTTAAGTACATTAGCAAAAATCTCACATTGTCATTATGGGATATTGAATGCTGATTGATAGGGGAAAACTTGATTTTTTTTCTATTTTAGAAAGTGTCTGAAGGCTTTTCAAATAATCGAACGTACAAAAGTTACAGTTACAGTAAATGAAAAGTTTAGAAATTGTATTTATTTTGGATTTAGGAAAGAAAATGTTTAAATAATAATCAGTGCAAAGTAGTGTTGATCGAGCACCAAAGTGCTCGTGTGCTCGAGTAGAACACTTCCCGATGCTCGGGTGCTCTATAGAGCACCTGAGCACAATGTAAGTCAATGGGAGAACCCGAGCATTAAATCAGGCACCTCCAGCTCTAAAGAGGGGAGGGTGTTGGGACTCTAGTTTGGCTTAGGAGTCCCTGCTCTGACTCCATATATGAAGTCAGTGCTTGGGGACACCCAGTGTATTTAAATCTAATTTGGCCTCTATTTCTGAAAAGTTTCTGGTGGGATTCAAACGCTCAACCTTCTACATTACAGCCAAGAATCTTATCCACTACACTATAGAGCTGCATGGCCAGTTGCAAAAACTAAAATAAAAATAAAAATAAAATATGAGACTTCTGCAGAAGTCTAATATAAAAAAAAAAAAATTGTAACTGGCCATGCAGCTTTATAGTGTAGTGTTTTGTTTGTAATTTTTTTTGTAATTACACATTTTTTTTAATTACAAAAAAATATATAAAATTTAATTTAGCCATTATTTCTGAAATGTTTGCGGGGGATTTGAACTCACAACCTTCTGCATTACAGCCAAGAACCTTAACCACTATACTATAGAGCTGCATGACCAATAACTAAAAAAAAATAAAACATGAGACTTCTGCTGTATAGGAATACTAACTACTAGCAAATATTTATATACAGCAGAAGTCTCATTTTTTATTTTTATTTTTTGTAGCTGGCCATGCAGCTCTATAGTGTAGTGTTTAACATTCTTGGCTGTAATGTATAAGTTGTGAGTTCGAATCCCGACAGAAAATTATCAGAAATAGAGGCTAAATTCGATTTAAATACACTGACTTGAGCATTGTGCTCAAGCACACGCGATATTCGGTCGAGCATTGGGATGCTCGAGCCGAACTGATGTTCAGCTGAGCATGCTCGATCAACACTAGTGCAAAGTTGTCAATAGCTTTAAAATTTTGGCAGTCAAGGCACAAACACAATAGTAAACTATGCTCTGCTGAGCGTGAGGCTTAAATGGTCTTCTGTGTTTAAAAACTTAATGTTGCATTTCTTCACTAACATCCTGCATCAACAGTCTCATACCTACCATTAGTGCAAGAACTTTGTCACATTTTTCTATTGGAAAATTAGAGCACAAGGCATGCTTGATTTAGGAAGATGAGAAAAGGTACTAAAATCGTCACTAACTGTTCACACAATTTTACCTATATCAATAGTACAAGTCACTATAAGAAAATGTGTAATATACTGTATCTTATCAGAGAGACATGTCTAGTTCTCCTCTTATCACTTATTTAATAACACAGAAATGCTAAATGCTTTTCCCCTGTAAATCTCTCTAGACCAGCAGCTCACTCACTCATCAGATTACAAAATCCAATACAAATCTATGACTAGAAGGGGGGAGAAGTAAGAAAGTGGTGGGACGGAAGAGACACACACAGACAAAAAGACTGCTAAAGACTAAAAAAGAAGTTTATATCTTAGCACAAGTGCTTTATTACTTTATTAACTTCCTTACAGGTCATTACTCTGTAATGTCCTCCATGAGTGAGTTTCGAGTGAGTAATAGAAAGTTATAAAGCAGATTCTTCTCTACTTTCTGGTGCAGGAATAGGAGGTAGTCTCCATCCACCAGATCTGGAAGAATCGCACACTAAATATCTACCATACAGATGATTATACAGTATATATATATACAGTACAGACCAAAAGTTTGGACACACCTTCTCATTCAAAGAGTTTTCTTTATTTTCATGACTATGAAAATTGTAGATTCACACTGAAGGCATCAAAACTATGAATTAACACATGTGGAATTATATACATAACAAACAAGTGTGAAACGACTGAAAATATGTCATATTCTAGGTTCTTCAAAGTAGCCACCTTTTGCTTTGATTACTGCTTTGCACACTCTTGGCATTCTCTTGATGAGCTTCAAGAGGTAGTCCCCTGAAATAGTTTTCACTTCACAGGTGTGCCCTGTCAGGTTTAATAAGTGGGATTTCTTGCCTTATAAATGGGGTTGGGACCATCAGTTGCGTTGAGGAGAAGTCAGGTGGATACACAGCTGATAGTCCTACTGAATAGACTGTTAGAATTTGTATTATGGCAAGAAAAAAGCAGCTAAGTAAAGAAAAACGAGTGGCCATCATTACTTTAAGAAATGAAGGTCAGTCAGTCAGCCGAAAAATTGGGAAAACTTTGAAAGTAGGGGCTATTTAAACATGAAGGAGAGTGATGGGGTGCTGCGCCAGATGACCTGGCCTCCACAGTCACCGGACCTGAACCCAATCGAGATGGTTTGGGGTGAGCTGGACCGCAGAGTGAAGGCAAAAGGGCCAACAAGTGCTAAGCATCTCTGGGAACTCCTTCAAGACTGTTGGAAGACCATTTCAGGGGACTACCTCTTGAAGCTCATCAAGAGAATGCCAAGAGTGTGCAAAGCAGTAATCAAAGCAAAAGGTGGCTACTTTGAAGAACCTAGAATATGACATATTTTCAGTTGTTTCACACTTGTTTGTTATGTATATAATACCACATGTGTTAATTCATAGTTTTGATGCCTTCATAGTCATGAAAATAAAGAAAACTCTTTGAATGAGAAGGTGTGTCCAAACTTTTGGTCTGTACTGTATATATATATATATATATATATATTATAAATGTATATATACTCTGTGCAGTCAGGGTTTGGAGGGATGAGGAGAAGACACAAACCCACACAGAAATTTTAGATATTTTGCAGGTAGCCAGACATTAATATGTCTTTGTCAGACAGAATTTATATCACACCAAAATAATAATGATTAACCCAGCCATCAAATGTTGCTTATTCCACCCTAGCCCCATCTACTTTTGCACTTTTAATAAAAAAGAAGTACTGGTACTCACCATTCCATAAATAATATCTTTTATTCTTTGCAGATAAAAAGTCAGTGGTTCATGGGAAAAGCAGAATTTCTTTAAGGAACAGTTAGGTCTCTTTCACACGGGCGTCGCGTGTGAGGGCCGGACAAGATGCGGGTGCGTTGTGGGAAAATGTGTGATTTTTCTGCGCGAGTGCAAAGCGTTTTGCACGCGCGTGAGAAAAATCGGCATGTTTAGTACCCAGACCCGAACCCAGACTTCTTCACAGAAGTTCGGTTTTGGGGTAGGTGTTCTGTAGATTTTATTATTTTCCCTTACAACATGGTTATAAGGGAAAATAATAGCATTCTTAATACAGAATGCTTAGTAAAATGTCCATTGAGGGGTTAAAAATAAACAAATTTAACTCACCCCATCCACTTGATCGCGTAGCGGATCTCCTCTTCTTTCTATGTTCTTCAGGACCTGGCTAAAGGACCTTTGATGACGTCACTGCACTCATCACATGGTCCATCACCATGGTGATGGACCATGTGATGGACCATGTGATGGACCATATGATGAGTGCAGTGACGTCACCACAGGTCCTTTTCATCAAAAAAGAAAGAAGACATGCCAGGCTGTGCGTTCAAGTGGATTAAGGTGAGTTTATTAATTGTTTTTAAATTTTTTAACCCCTCCATCACTATTTTACTAAGCATTCTCTATTAATAATGCTATTGTTTTTCCTTATAACCATGTTATAAGGGAAAATAATAAAGATCGGGTCCCCATCCCAATCGTCTCCTAGCAACTATGAGTGAAAATTGCACCGCATCCGGACTTGCGTGCGGATGCTTGCGATTTTCACGCAGCCCCATTCACTTCTATCGGGCATGCGTTGCGTGAATAAAGCGCAATATAGAACATGCTGCAATTTTCACGCAACGCACCAGTGATGCCTCAAAATCACCGCTCATGTACACAGCCCCTTTGAAGTTAATGGGTCCGGATTCAGTGCGGGTGCAATGCGTTCACCTCACACATTGCACACGCACGGAATTCTCACCCGTGTGAAAGTGGCCTTATCGTCTCTATCCTTGTTTCTTTCTTTGCTCATGCTTTGACCTGGTATATGGATTATCTATTTGACATTTTTCTGCACAAGAGAATTAGAGGATTACATTTTGGGGTATATAGTGCTTATTGAGTCCCACAATTTTTTTTTAACATTTTAGATAAAATTGTAGATTGAAAAATAAAATAATAAAAAAAAATGTCAATGGTCCTGTCAGTTTTTTTCCCCATGATGCGATTTTCACATTCACTTCCAGAAAAATCTGTACCTGTTAAAACAATGGGAGGTTTAGGACCCTATTTGATTGCATGCTTTTTGGGCCAGTTATCAGGAACAAGGATTCATAACATACTTGTTATCGATGAGAGAGGAATAATTGCAGTAGAAGTCGTCCCTCCCACAATCAGTTTACATCAGCCGATATAATCAGGCCAGTACAAATGAACGTCGAAAGATGATAACATATTGAGCAACATCAGGCAGTTCAACAGAGCCAATATGCTTAGTTTTTTATTTTATGCGGAAAACACACTGAAATCTTTGTTGAAAGAGCTATTCCCCTATTAGGGATGCATGGCATATTTCCCCCGTGAGACCCACACCTCTCTCCAGAATGGGGGTGTAGGTCACCGCATCCAAGTGCAGAATGAACAGAGAGGTGATTGTACATGTGCACAGAACTCTATCTTCACTGTAAGGCTTCATACACGGCCGTAGCCATTTTTGCTGTCCACAAATTGCGGATACCGGCCATATGCGTCCTGCTCTCCGTAAGAACTGCTTATTCTTGTCCACAAAACGGACAAGAACAGAACATGTTCTAATTTATTTTGTGGGGCCACAGAATGGAAGTGTGGATACGGACAGCACACAGTGTGCTGTCCGCATCTTTTGTGGCCACATTAAAATGAGAAGGTCCGCAACCTTTCTGCAAAAAAATGCAGATCACATGCAGACCAAAACCATGGTTATGTGCATGAGACCTAAGAGAGTCGCAGAAACAGCCAAAAACAGCTCAGCCATGCCACCCATACAAGTTAAAGGAGAAAGCTGTTTTGTTGAGATAGTGGAAGACCCCCTGTTCTGGAGACAAGTGCAGGTCCCAGAAATGTGGACTTGCATCTCTGGTATATTTTGTGGATATGCCAAAAGTCTAATATGGGAATACCTTTTTAAGTTATGTTGTATGTATGTTAACAGGAATTGGGGTGCTGGAGTTTTGCCCTGTAGAAAAAAATAAAATAAAATTTCTCACAAAAAATGCTATAAACGCATGTCGGTTGATAAAAGAGATCTAAAGGGGCCTACTGTAATTTTATTGCCATTATAAACATGGAGCCAGCCCTGCCTACCACATACATATTACTGTATCCCAGAAAATGTGGAATACATGAAATAATAAGGCTAACAAATAAAATAAGTATATATATATTTTTTATTATTATTTTTTTATTTAAGGTAATAAAACATAACAAGGTACATATATATGTATCATAAACATCGAGCATGACATAGGTGATGTATATCTAGACATGTTCCCTATAAATAGGGTAGTATTATCACATTAGTATAGAGATAAGCAGATGCAAATGTAATAATTACATTTTATAGCATGTCAAACACATGGTGAAGGTGTTTCTGACCTTTGAAATTACATAAGGGGTCTTCATAGGAATCATTCCTGTGTTAATGTAGATTTGTGGAGTTGTGGATTCGGTTGTCTCAACTAGGGTGTCTATATTCAGACCATAGCTTCCAGTGTTTAGAGAATGTGTTGTGAGTACGTGTTTCCCAAGAGGAGATCTCCTTAAACCTGAACAGTTGATCGACCTTCAATTTCCATTGTTCCAGAGATGGAGTAGAGGTTGATAACCAGAGTTTAGGCACTAACAAACGGGCAGCAATCAGTAATTGTCTGAAGAGAAAAGAGGGATGAGGAGGTGTTGTTTGGGTATCTATATTGAGTAGAGCTAATGACGGGGACATCTGTATCTTAGTATGACAAATCAGATTGCTTAAGTCAAAAATGGTTTTCCACCAATTATTGATTATGGGACAAGCCCACCATATGTGGAAGAACGACCCTCTGTCCTCAAGGCATCTCCAACATTGGTCTGTCGCTGTGTCCGAATAAAGAGAAGTCACGTCCGGTGTTCTATACCATCTGGTTAGAAGTTTATACCCATTTTCCTGTATGCGCACACAGCGAGATGACCCATGCGGGGATATTAGTATCTTTGGTAAATTGGATAATGGGAAGTCAAGGCCCAGGTCTTTTTCCCAATTTCTGATAAAAGCTGGTTTGACTAGTGACGGGGGGTTATTAAGTTTTCTGTATAACTGTGAGATTAATTTTTTTGGTGGGTTAGGGTGGGTGAAAAGCGATTCAGCCCATACCAAGGGTCTAAGCTGGTCTCTTCTAGAAATGTGTAGCAATATATAAGAGTGTAGATACAGGGTAGCTGGTAAGAACTGTTTGTGAGGATTTAGTTTAGTTTGAAAATAAGTATATTTTATGTGGTTACAGTGATTAATGGAAAGCTGATGAGTCAGGTTGCATATTTTTAGATTCGTATGATTTCTTTACTACTGGAAAGAAATATCTTACAGTATTATAAAGTACTTGTTCTTCCTTATTTTATTGCTAACAATCCAGTAGTAATTCAGCCCCCGCATACCAGCCTGGGAGTACAGAAGTATTAAGATTGTACAGCTGACAAAAAAGCTTTTAATTAGTTTTTCATGAATCACTCAAGCAGCTTAGGCTACTTTCACACTTGCGGCAGGACGGATCCGACAGGCTGTTCACCATGTCGGATCCGTTCTTCCGCTATTTCGCCGTGCCGCCGCTCCGTCCCCATTGACTGCATGTCCGACTTTTTAGTTCGGCGGCTTTCGCCGTGCACCGCCGTGCTGCGCCGGAGCTCCGCCCCCGTCGCCATTATAGTCAATTGGGACGGAGCGGCAGTCCGGCGGCACGGCGAAATAGCGGAAGGACGGATCCGACATGGTGAACAGCCTGTCGGATCCGTCCTGCCGCAAGTGTGAAAGTACCCTAAGGTCAGTAATCAACAAAAAGTTAAAGTCTATATTTTTAAACATGGAATCACAAGTTAATCTACAGTATGAGCTCTATGACTAAGGGAAGTCAGAGCAAACAGGGGAGGAGCCATAGGGAATACAGAGGTAGCAGTTGCTACTGGGCCCAGGAGCCTGAGGGGGCCCAAAGACCCTTAGTAACATAGTAACATATTTTTTAAGGCCGAAAAAAAGACATTTGTCCATCTAGTTCGGCCAGTTATCCTGCAGGTTGAACCAGAGGAAGGCAAAAAAAAACTGTGAAATAAAAGCCAATTTTCCACACTTAAAGGGCTTTTGTCACCCCCAAAACTAATTTTTCATTTTTTGGCATATTAAAATCCTTATTGGACGACTATTCCCTATATAGGGCTCTTACCTTGTTCTGTGGCTTTGTTTCATTAAAAATCGAGCTTTTAAAATATGCAAATGACTTCACTACCAGCAAGTAGGGCGTCTACTTGCTGGTAGCCGCCGCATCCTCCTTTTAAAAAAACGTCCCCTCCTCCAGTTGATTGACAGGGCCAGTGAGCGCTCTCCTCCTCCGGCTGGCCCTGTCAGCATTTCAAATCCCGCGCCTGCGCCTTACGTGTCTTCCTTCGGCACAGGCGCTCTGAGAGAAGGACGCTCGCTTCCTCAGCAGTTCCTCAGTGCGCCTGCGCCGATTACGTCTTCTCTTTCGGGTTTAGAGGTGATGTCATCGGCGCAGGCGCACTGAGGGAGTGCAGCTGCAGCGATCTCCTCCACAGTATGGGGAGGGGCAATTGCTAATGCCATCGCTCATCCCCATACTGACTAGTTGTTTGCTACCAGCAGATCGTGATTAGACAGCACAATCTACCACCAACAAACAATGATTTTTAGTCCTGTTGAAAGAGTTGGATTGCCCAATGAACAAGTGTTTGCTTGTTCATCGGATAATCGGTGACAGTATTACACTGACAGATCATCGCTAATGAGAAAAAGTGAATGAGAAAAAGTATCATGAAAAGCATTGTCAACATTATCACATTGAATGTGGTTAGTGGATACCTTCAGGTTGTTATGACCAATGGGTGAGAACCCGCTGCACAACATGACCAACTGCCTCTGAGGGCGAGGTCTGAGCACACCGCTTGTTCTTAACATGATACCTCTGATGGTGAAAAGAGACTTTCCTGAGGGGAGTACCAGATGCTACCTTATAGGGGAATTGGAACACGAGGGAATAAGGTGACACAATACATCCAGTAGATGCTGGGAGGCCAGAGGCTGATCAGACGGAAGTGTAGTCAGGGTACGAGGGCAGAAGCCAGGGCAGGCGGCAGTCAGTCAAAGTCCATAAAAGGTAATTCAAAGTCTGGTACACAGAATGACAAGAACCAACAGAACACCTTAGCTCAACAGGAAACTAGACTAGACTAGCTAGAAACCTAAAATGCTCAGGCGCCTCCTGCAAACCAGCCATAGGCTGGGGAAGTTAGGAGGCGTGCACATGCTGACTCACATAAGGAGGAGAGACATGCCAGCACACACACTAAATACACACAAGGAACTCTGAGCCTGAATGCAAGCTCCGCTCAGAGCCAGTAGCTAGATGATGGAGGCAGGAGTGCAGGCCACAGCTAAGAACCCAGCTGCCCACGCCTGTCAGCAAGGCGTGCTGCAACAGGGAGGAGTGATGGAGCCCGGTGCCCATACCTGCATGTGGGGACAGAATTGAAGGTACGGGGAGCTGGGTTAACACAGGTAAATAAAAATTTGCCCATCAACTGTCCTGTTAACCCTTGCTTTGTTACTGGAAAAAATGGATTAAAATGGAACATTTGCCCAAAAATTTAAATTCTCAAATTTCATCCACATTTTCCAATAACTCTTGTGCAACACCTAAAGGGTTAAAAAGGTTTGTAAAATCTGTTTTGAATACCTTGAGGGGTGTAGTTTCTTAGATGGGGTCACTTTTATGGATTTTCTACTCTAGGGGTGCATCAGAGGGGCTTCAAATGGGACATGGTGTAAATAAACCAGTCCAGCAAAATCTGCGTTCTAAAAACCATACGGCGCACCTTTCCCTCTTCACCCTACTGTGTGCCCGTACAGTAGTTTACGCCCACATATGGGGTGTTTCTGGAAACTACAGGATTGGGGCAATAAATATAGAATTTAGTTTGGCTGTTAACCCTTGCTTTGTTACTGGAAAAAATGGATTAAAATTGAAAATTTGCCCAAAAATCTAAATTCTGAAATTTTATCTCCATTTGCCATTAACTCTTGTGGAACACCTAAAGGGTTAACAACGTTTTTAAAACCAGTTTTTAATACCTTTAGGGGTGTAGTTTCTAGAATGGGGTCATTTTTGGGTGGTTTCTATTATGTAAGCCTCACAAAGTGACTTCAGACCTGAACTGGTCCCTAAAAATTGGGTTTTTGAAAATTTCAAAAAAATTTCAAGATTTGCTTCTAAACTTCTAACCCTTGTAACGTCCCCAAAAACTAAAATGTCATTCCCAAAATTATCCAAACATGAAGTAGACATATGGGGAATGTAAAGTAAGAACTATTTTTAGGGGTATTACTCTGTATTATAGAAGTAGAGAAATTGAAACTGGTAAATTTGCAATTTAAAAAAATAAAATTGGTAAATGTAATTTATTTATAAATAAAAAAGATTTTTTTTTTTACTTCATTTTACCAGTGTCATGAAGTACAATATGTGACGAAAAAACAATCTCAGAATGGCCTGGATAAGTAAAAAAACGTCCCCTCCTCCAGTTGATTGACAGGGCCAGTGAGCGCTCTCCTCCTCCGGCTGGCCCTGTCAGCATTTCAAATCCCGCGCCTGCGCCTTACGTGTCTTCCTTCGGCACAGGCGCTCTGAGAGAAGGACGCTCGCTTCCTCAGCAGTTCCTCAGTGCGCCTGCGCCGATTACGTCTTCTCTTTCGGGTTTAGAGGTGATGTCATCGGCGCAGGCGCACTGAGGGAGTGCAGCTGCAGCGATCTCCTCCACAGTATGGGGAGGGGCAATTGCTAATGCCATCGCTCATCCCCATACTGACTAGTTGTTTGCTACCAGCAGATCGTGATTAGACAGCACAATCTACCACCAACAAACAATGATTTTTAGTCCTGTTGAAAGAGTTGGATTGCCCAATGAACAAGTGTTTGCTTGTTCATCGGATAATCGGTGACAGTATTACACTGACAGATCATCGCTAATGAGAAAAAGTGAATGAGAAAAAGTATCATGAAAAGCATTGTCAACATTATCACATTGAATGTGGTTAGTGGATACCTTCAGGTTGTTATGACCAATGGGTGAGAACCCGCTGCACAACATGACCAACTGCCTCTGAGGGCGAGGTCTGAGCACACCGCTTGTTCTTAACATGATACCTCTGATGGTGAAAAGAGACTTTCCTGAGGGGAGTACCAGATGCTACCTTATAGGGGAATTGGAACACGAGGGAATAAGGTGACACAATACATCCAGTAGATGCTGGGAGGCCAGAGGCTGATCAGACGGAAGTGTAGTCAGGGTACGAGGGCAGAAGCCAGGGCAGGCGGCAGTCAGTCAAAGTCCATAAAAGGTAATCCAAAGTCTGGTACACAGAATGACAAGAACCAACAGAACACCTTAGCTCAACAGGAAACTAGACTAGACTAGCTAGAAACCTAAAATGCTCAGGCGCCTCCTGCAAACCAGCCATAGGCTGGGGAAGTTAGGAGGCGTGCACATGCTGACTCACATAAGGAGGAGAGACATGCCAGCACACACACTAAATACACACAAGGAACTCTGAGCCTGAATGCAAGCTCCGCTCAGAGCCAGTAGCTAGATGATGGAGGCAGGAGTGCAGGCCACAGCTAAGAACCCAGCTGCCCACGCCTGTCAGCAAGGCGTGCTGCAACAGGGAGGAGTGATGGAGCCCGGTGCCCATACCTGCATGTGGGGACAGAATTGAAGGTACGGGGAGCTGGGTTAACACAGGTAAATAAAAATTTGCCCATCAACTGTCCTGTTAACCCTTGCTTTGTTACTGGAAAAAATGGATTAAAATGGAACATTTGCCCAAAAATTTAAATTCTCAAATTTCATCCACATTTTCCAATAACTCTTGTGCAACACCTAAAGGGTTAACAAGGTTTGTAAAATCTGTTTTGAATACCTTGAGGGGTGTAGTTTCTTAGATGGGGTCACTTTTATGGATTTTCTACTCTAGGGGTGCATCAGAGGGGCTTCAAATGGGACATGGTGTAAATAAACCAGTCCAGCAAAATCTGCGTTCTAAAAACCATACGGCGCACCTTTCCCTCTTCACCCTACTGTGTGCCCGTACAGTAGTTTACGCCCACATATGGGGTGTTTCTGGAAACTACAGGATTGGGGCAATAAATATAGAATTTAGTTTGGCTGTTAACCCTTGCTTTGTTACTGGAAAAAATGGATTAAAATTGAAAATTTGCCCAAAAATCTAAATTCTGAAATTTTATCTCCATTTGCCATTAACTCTTGTGGAACACCTAAAGGGTTAACAACGTTTTTAAAACCAGTTTTTAATACCTTTAGGGGTGTAGTTTCTAGAATGGGGTCATTTTTGGGTGGTTTCTATTATGTAAGCCTCACAAAGTGACTTCAGACCTGAACTGGTCCCTAAAAATTGGGTTTTTGAAAATTTCAAAAAAATTTCAAGATTTGCTTCTAAACTTCTAACCCTTGTAACGTCCCCAAAAACTAAAATGTCATTCCCAAAATTATCCAAACATGAAGTAGACATATGGGGAATGTAAAGTAAGAACTATTTTTAGGGGTATTACTCTGTATTATAGAAGTAGAGAAATTGAAACTGGTAAATTTGCAATTTAAAAAAATAAAATTGGTAAATGTAATTTATTTATAAATAAAAAAGATTTTTTTTTTTACTTCATTTTACCAGTGTCATGAAGTACAATATGTGACGAAAAAACAATCTCAGAATGGCCTGGATAAGTAAAAGCGTTTTAAAGTGACACTGGTCAGATTTGCAAAAAATGGCCTGGTCCTTAAGGTGAAATAAAGCTGTGTCCTTAAGGAGTTAAGCTCGCCATTAGTGTTGATCGAGCACCATAGTGCTCCGGTGCTTGGGCCGAACACATCGGGATGCTCGGGTGCTCTACCGAACACCCGAGTATAATGGAAGTCAATGGGAGTACCCGAGCATTAAACTAGGCATCCCCTGCTCTGAAGAGGGGAGAATGCCTGGTTCATAGGAAAAGGTCAGAAATAGATGGAAACACCACCGAAATTGTTCGGGAACAGCATGGGGAGGATGTCTGGATGCATTTTGGACTCCCAGGTCACTGCTGGGAACGATGTTGTGAGTACACCACTTTTACAGACTGACAATAATGCACACAAAACTAAAGATAAAATTGATTTTAGAGGAAAAATTGTTAAGAGACATTCTTTCCTGTATATTTACTTGTATATAAAGTGCAAGTGCTGCCAAAAATTACAAGGAAGAGGCACTCCGATACAACCTATATATCACATAAAGGAGGGCCTCATTCACATTGTGGTACAATTGGTCAGGTAGTGGGACTCCTACACTCATAAAGCCAAATGCACTAAGTGAAAGGGCTGCCAAAAATTACAAGGAACCGTCACTACAATACACCCTTTGTTACACATAAAGGAGGGCATCATACACATCCTTGAAAAGTTATGATTGATGGCCTGCTGGTGACCCTCAAAAACATTTGGAGCAAGGGCCTGCTGATCTGACCATCTAAAACATTATGGGCGAGGACCTGCTGCCGCTTTGGTGACTCTAGATAACCTGGGCCCGATCGCACATCCCCGTGATGGCGACGATCCATTCGGATGTCTGCCCTATCAACTTTCGATGTTATTTTCAGTACCAACCACGGTAACCACGGGTAACAGGGAATCAGGGTTTGATTTCGGAGAGGGAGCCAGAGAAACAGCTACCACTTTCAAGCAAGGCAGCATGCGCACAAATTATCTATTAGGTATAATTAGGGGAGGGCCTGCAGGTGAACTGACACTCTAAAAGATTGTAGGTGAGAGCCTGCAGGTGATATGACCCTCTAAAACATTATGTGCGAGGGCCTGCAGGGGAGCTGACCCTGTAAAAGATTGTAGGTGAGGGCCTGCAGGTGAGCTGACCCTGTAAAAGTGATCTGACCCTCTAAAAAATGATATGCGAGGGCCTGCAGGTGATCTGACCCTCTAAAAAATTATATGCAAGGGCCTGCTGCTGAGTTGACCCTCTAAAACATTATGGTTGAGGGCCTGCTGCTGAGCTGACCATTAAAAAAATTATTGGAGAGTGCCTGCTGCTTAGCTGACCATTGAAAAAATGTACAGTGTTCAAAGCAAGCGGGGTCGCCTGAATACTTCAGCTAGGAATAATGGAAAAGGACTCCGGTTCTATTTTGTTGGTTTTGGAACTGGGGCCATGACGGCTGGGAACATCTGTATTGTGCCGCTAGAGGAGAAATTCTTGGACCAGTGCAAGACGGACCAAAGCGAAAGCATTTGCCAAGAATGTTTTCATTAATCAAAAACGAAAGTCGGAGGTTAGAAGACGATCAGATACCATCGTAGTTCCGACCATAAACGATGACGACCGGCGATCCGGCGGCGTTATTCCCATGACCCGTCGAGTAGCTTCCGGGAAACCAAAGTCTTTGGGTTCCAGGGGGAGTATGGTTGCAAAGCTGAAACTTAATGGAATTGACGGGAGGGCACCACCAGGAGTGGAGCCTGCTGCTTAATTTGACTCAACACGGGAAACCTCACCCGGACACGGAAAGGATTGACAGATTGATAGCTCTTTCTCGATTCTGTGGGTGGTGGTGCATGGACGTTCTTAGTTGGTGGAGCGAACTGTCTGGTTAATTCCGATAACAAACGAGACTCTTACTTGATAACTAGTTGCGCGACCCCTGGTGGTGAGGATTGTGTTGACCAGACAATTAGATAGGGAGACTGGACTTGTAGGTGAGGGCCTGTTGGTGAGCTGAACCTCTAAAAAATTATATGCGAGGGCCTGCTGGTGAGCTGAACCTTTAAAAGATTATATGCGATGGCCTGCTGGTTAGCTGACCCTGTAAAACATTATATGCGTGGGCCTGCAGGTGAGCTGACCCTGTAAAACATTATATGTGAGGGCCTGCTGGTGAGCTTACCCTGTAAAACATTATATGCGAGGGCCTGCTGGTGAGCTGACCCTGTAAAACATTATATGTGAGGGCCTGCTGGTAAGCTGACCCTGTAAAAGATTTTAGGTGCGGCCCTGCTGGTGAGCTGATCCTGTAAAACATTATATGCAAGGGCCTGCTGGTGAGCTGACCCTGTAAAATATTTTAGTTCTGGGCCTGCTGGTGAGCTGACCCTGTAAAACATTATATGCGAGGGCCTGCTGGTGAGCTGACCCTGTAAAAGATTTTAGTTGCGGGCCTGCTGGTGAGCTGACCCTGTAAAACATTACATGCGAGGGCCTGCTGGTCAGCTGACTCTGTAAAAGATTTTAGGTGCGGCCCTGCTGGAGAGCTGACCCTGTAAAACATTATATGCAAGGGCTTGCTGGTGAGCTGACCCTGTAAAATATTTTAGGTGCGGGCCTGTTGGTGAGCTGACCCTGTAAAACATTACATGCCAGGGCCTGCTGGTCAGCTGACCCTGTAAAAGATTTTAGGTGCGGCCCTGCTGGTGAGCTGACCCTGTAAAACATTATATGCAAGGGCCTGCTGGTGAGCTTACCCTGTAAAAGATTTTAGGTGCGGGCCTGCTGGTTAGCTGACCCTGTAAAACATTATATGCGAGGGCCTGCAGCTGAGCTCACCCTGTAAAACATTTTATGCGAAGGGCATATATGCGAGGGCATTATATGCGGCGAAAAACAATGTTGATATGATGGAAGAGGAGGAGGACGACGAGAAAAGGAAGATTCAACCATATACCCTTGTTTGTGGTGGAAGGGGTGCATGGAAATACAGTGTATCCACTACATTATAAATAACACATTTAAAGTACCTTTATGTTCATCAGCTTTCCTCTGGTGGAGTCGAGAAGTCATGGTCAATCCAGGCTTTGTTCATTTTTCTAAGAGTCAACCTGTCAGCATTTTCAGTTGACAGGCGGATACGCTTATCTGATATAATGCCACCAGCAGCACTAAATACCCGCTCAGACAAGACGCTGGCGGCAGGGCAGGCCAGCACCTCCGAGGCGTAGAGTGCCAGTTTGTGCCACGTGTCCAGCTTGGACACCCAGTAGTTTTAAGGCACTGAGGGATCATTGAGGACATTGACACGGTCTGCTATGTACTCCTTCACCATCTTCTAAAATGTTTCCCTCCTTGTGACACTATGCCGGTCATCAGGGTGAGGGTGCTGGCGGGGTGTCATGAAACTGTCCGAGGCTTTGGAGAGTGTTGCCCTGCCTCTGTTGGAACTGCTGTGTGTTCCCCTTGTCTCCCCTCCTCGGGTGGCCAAGGAACTATGGACTCTGCCACCAGCGTTGTCAGATGGAAATTTTTGGAGCAATTTTTCAACAAGGATATTCTGGTATTGCACTATTTTGCTCGTCCACTCCACCAGAAGAATGAGAGATGTGAAGTTCTCTTTGTAGCAGGGGTCGAGAAGGGTGAACAACCAGTAATCAGTGTTGTCTAAAATGCATATAACGTGCGGGACGATGGAAAGGCAGCCTAACATGAAGTCAAACATGTGTGCCAGAGTACCAACAGGCAAGACTCCGCTGTTCTCATAAGGAGGATCACTCTCAATCTCCTCATCCTCTTCCTCCTCTTCTGCCCACCCACGCTGTCCAGATGGAATTAAACTTCCATGGGTACTACCCTCTGTAGCGGAGGCAACCGTCTCCTGCTCCTCCTCCTCTTCATCGTTTAATTCGTGCTGAGAAGACGAACTGAGGGTGGTCTGACTATCACCCTGTGTAATGTCTTCCCCCATTTCCACCTCTTCCACATGCAAAACGCTGTCCTAAATTGTGAGCAGCGAGCGTTTGAGTAGATACAGAAGTGGGATGGTTACGCTGATAATAGCGTTATTGCCGCTCACCATCTGTATTGATCCCTCAAAGTTTCCTAAAACCTCACAGAGGTCAGACATCCATGTGTAGTGTCCCACTAGATTGGCGTGGGCACTACACAAGGGTCAATTGGTATTTGTATTTTCTAATGTGTTTTTATATGCAATGTTCCCCTGTATGATGCAATAGCAGGCCTAGTTGGGTGTAGTTAGACATCCCAGACACTAGAGGGAGATAGGGAGCCCCTAGTATAAATGTCCAGGCCCAGACAGGGAGAGCGAGTTCAGAGTCAGGAGTCTGCAGAGACAAGTTAGAAGGCACCAGCCAGTGATATGCTGAGGGCCTCCTCCTGACATGCAGCTAGACAGCCCAGGCTTCTAGTTGTTACCAGGGGGCTAGTAGAGGGATCCTAGCCTACCTGCGGATCAAGTGAGCCTCAGTTAGCTCAGAAGATTACCCCAGTAGTAGGAATGGACCTCCTGGGAGAAACCTGCAGCTTCCCAACCAAGCAAGGATAATACAAGTCAGATAAGTAACCTGATGGGCAGAGGATCTATAAAGTATAGAGCAAGGGTCAATACTGGAGAGAGAATTTATATACCAAGGATTAAAGCCAGTATTTAGGCATCCGGGCCTTGGGATCCAGCCAGCTAGAATAGCTGAAGGGGATAGAGCAGCATTGCACTGCAAAGCATTAACCGTTGTGTCCTCCAAGTATCTTGCATGATTACTACCTGCCACCATCTAAAGTCTACCTGCTTGTGAAGTATTGTTCAAGGGACTGCATTATCATCACTATCAACTATAACTGTATGTACAAAGTTGGACTGTGTTCACCAAGTAAAGAAACGTTTGGTTTATCCACTGAGTACTCAGTTATTCCTCCTATAAAATCGGTGTGCCACCGTTACCGGCACTGGCGTCACGAATCCAAAAGGGACCTTGCCCCAGGCACTTAAAATACCTGTAACATCCAGGGCACCTCACACAACATCAGGCCTGGTCCCCACATACCGAGGGTGCCCCAGAGGAACTGTGTCTACCTCTCTTTCACTGCTGCATGCCTGCCCAGGGTTCTCCAAATACAGTGAGCAACCCTCGATTGCCCATAACCGTGATCTCACTTCGCTATACCCTGCAGGTCTGGCGTGCTGCATAAATTGGCGTCACGAACAGGATTTACGGAACATTCCTGCGCCATTGCGGATATAAAACTGTGTGCTAAAAACTGCCTTAAAGTGACTAAGCCCTATTGTTTTATTAAAAATTGCTGGGCCAAAGAACTGTCATAATTAGCGGTGTGAAGATAGTGTTTTCTGGACTGTTTGCTGCTTATTTGAGCCACCGCATGCTGTCAGTGAATAGACAGCGTTTTGCTAAAGATGGCCGCTGAGCTTGCTTAAACTTACTGCTGCGTCATCTTCATCCTGAATTGGCGGTAAAAGTTGGCGCCTTTTTGCTGAAAAGAGCGGGAAAGGCTCAATGTCGGCGCCACCGCCCTGTCTGGACATTTGCATGTCTGCAGAAATGGACTCCGCCTCCCCCATACTGGAGTACCTGGGGGGCGGCCTCCCAGTGCAATGGGAGGATCTGTCTGGACTTATTGGTGCCACCCTGTCGCTCTCCAGAGAAGGATCGAGCATGTTGCAGAGTGAAGACTGCTCTGCTGGGATGTCTGCGCCTGATTTGTTAAAAATGGACGATGTTGGTGTAGAGCCAGAGGATGCTCCACCGGCCTACTCTCCGGGACCGGAGAAGCCTGCCTGCCCGCCACTGGGGACGCAACCGGAGAACTACTATGGCTCCTGGAGGGACTTATTTCAGCCCTCGTTCAAGTGGTCAGCGTTAATGGCAGAGATCCGGGAGGCCGCCATAAAGAAAAATACAAAGTCAAAGATATTCTACGAAGAACTGGCAAAGACCGTTCACGAGCGCCACACTGACACCCAACCCCGCCTGGAAAGGAGAAAGGGGTTGGTTGTGGCCTTCGACAAGAACCGTGGCTACGGTTTCATACAAGACTATACCACCGGCAGAGACTTATACGTAAACCGGAGATCCGTCAAGCGGGGTTACCTCCCTGAGCATATGCATAACCTCCGAGAGGGAGAGAAGGTGGAATTCACCCCTGCCGAGGGCCTGCGAGGCCCATATGCTACTGCCGTGACCCGTCCCAAGAAAGAACCGGAGGACTGGGAGGCAGATGAGGACTACTCTGGCTGCGAGCGAAAACCAGCGCGCTCTCCAGAACCGGCCCATCACGCATTCCAAGAGCGGGGCTCTTTCATCGGCCCTAACGTATTTTGGCAGCCAACCGTGTTGGAGAAATGGGTGAGTCCCTATCCATCCCCCGAGCTGCCTCGCCGGGAGAAAACGATCCAAGAAATGGAGAATCTGAAAGGACTCCGCGTTACCCTGGATAATATCCGGAAGGGTAAGAGACCTGATGCGCCACCTGAGCCTGCAGGGGCTGCGCAGGATGCACCGTCTACTGTACCAGTGCCGGCGGCGACAGCAGAGGACAGCGATCCTGAGACCGAGAGCCTCGACGACCAGATCGTCCGTCTGGAGGAGAAGTTGCGGGAGTTACGCAAGATTGCCACCGGCAGAATCCAGACGCCGCCTAAGAAGGAAGAGGTAAGGGTGCCTGTCCCTACCAGCCGGCCACCTTCTGCTACCACAGCTGCGTTGAGACCCCCAAGAAGGCCCTCTCACCCTGTGACTTGCTGCGCAGAGCCCACCGGACCGCTTGCGGCGGCGGTACCTAGGCAAGCACAACCTGCAATTGTTATCCCTGCACCGGTGCGGTCAGCAACTGTCATCACCCCTAGGCCTATGGGGCCAATACCTATTAGGGGTCCCTTCATGCTGCAGCTGCCCCCTAATACCGTGTTGTGGGCACATCCGCCTGTGGAGGATTATTACCGGCCTCATTTGCCAGCAGAGCCAGGTGATTATGATATGCCCCTGTGAATTAGCCTGCTAGGCCCTTGATTTATTTTCTTTGCCAAGGGATTACTTCTGAAAATTTAACCCTTCCAGGACAGGAGTCCTTTGTTTTGGTCCTTTGTTGCTTCTGCCAGTTACCCACGGCTCAGTGGTGGTGGTCACCCACTGAAATAAAAATGTCAGCAAAACCATCTTGTTTACTGGACCTCCTGCCTGCTTCTACAATCTCACACCAAGTTGTGCCTATTTTTGTTGCACCTTTAACCCTTTAACCCCCTTTTTAGGTTGATTAAGGGTATTACAGCACTTGTTTTTATATTATGCCATTTGAAAAGTGTGGGCTATCTTTTATGTGCTGTCATTTTATTGTGCAACTGAATTCTAAGGAAACGTGCCCAGTGATAGACTCAAAAGTACCTGAGCCTCTGAGATATTGCTCTTTTAAAGAAATGTGCCCAGAGATGGACTCCACTGTAAGCGAGCCTCTGTGATTTGCTACCTTGCCTAGCTGGTGAAAGACACTCACTCAAAATAAGAAAGGAACCTGGGTACGGACTCATATTTGTTCCTTGAGCCTCCAAGAACTTTTAAATTGTTTACATTTTTCTGCTGTTCTATTAAGGACAATTTGCACTTATGGACTGTAACGGACCGTTTCAGCAGACAAGGGGTTAAAATCCGTTTAGGCGATAAGCCCCTTTCTGAGAGACAGGCACAGCTACTGCAGGATACACCAAACTCCCGAACTGGATACAAAGTAGCACTCCAAACTGGAACCTCACGAATAGCTGCTAGCAGACGAACAGGAAAAGCATACAATCCTGGCAATCGGTCTTCTAACAGCATACAGTGAATCCCCCCAATAACGAGACAAGGCTCCGTGTTGAGGGTCAAACAGTGGTCTGACTGTACTTCATGTACAGCCTCTTTTATTCTTAAACCACAAACATAGTACTGCCCACAGGGGTTTGAAATGCAACCAATCAGTAATTAACAACACATACAATGTAACTACAGCAACCAATCGTTCACGCCCCCAGAGGACCAGAATGAAGACTGACATAGGACAACATATCCCCACAATGCATCATGGTCTCCTCCCCTCTGTCTGGAGACAACCTGAGGAGCAATCCAATTATCTCTCAGAACAAAGGGAGATCGCCAATACACATGTAGATACAACAGGACAGACATCACCATTTAAACACACAATGGGACAATGGCACAATAGAAACACACCCAGCATTTTCCTCCCAAGCTGACAAGTTACAATTATTATAGATTGTTACAACTTTGTGAGTTTACATTGGCCATACATATAACTTACATTAATTCAAACAGTATAACGTGGGGACAAACCTATCCAAAATTCACTTGAATCGGTTCAGGGGTTTAAAAGTTAGTATATGGCACATAATCCTGGGGCAAGAGGCCAGCAGCCAGTCCTCTCCAAAACCCAGTGGCGAGGTCGGTTTCGCCACACATCTCCCCCCCCCCAGGGAAGACTAACCAGATACCTGACCTCACGCCGGTCGGTACCTGAGTTAGTCTGGCAGCCCACCCACAACCAACTACTGGACCTGTTGACTTTAGTAGCCTGTCTCTGTCCAGTGAGTCCACCAAGGTTATGTTGGAAGCTGGTACTCCCAGTCTCTGTGTTGCTCCCTGGCTTGGAGTGGAGGTTGCTTTGTGGGCAGGTATCAGCGGTACTCTGCCCTGGTGCCAGCGCTACCACGGAAGAAGCCTGGTTGGAGCCTGGTTGTTGGAGGGGGAGACCGACTGTCTCTACCCCCTGTGCTGTAAGTGCAGAGACCACGGTCCCATCTGCACTGTTGTGGGGCTTACTTTGTCCCCCTGGTGCGTTAAGCTGCCGCTGGGGAGAGGGGGTAATGAGCTCCTCTCCCATACATACTTCCAGCCGCTGGGGAGGGCGACCGACCGTCTCCGCTCCCAATACAGTGTCCTGCTGCTGGGGAAAGGAGACTGGGCTCTCTATTCCCTGCTGGACACTCTGCCGCTGGGGGACAGGACCGACTGTCTCTGCCCCCTGTAACTCCGCCTGCCGCTGGGGACTGGAGACTGGGCTCCCAATTCCCAAAAAATCATGCTGCTGCTGGGGGGCAGGAACAACTACCTCTGCCCCCTGTAACTCCGCCTGCCGCTGAGGAGGGAGGACGCTGCTCTCCTCTCCCTGCATTTCACACTGCCATCCCGGCATATCACTCTGCTGCTGGGGGGCAGGAACTACTACCTCTGCCCCCTGTAACTCAGCCTGCTGCTGGAGAGGGAGGACGCTGCTCTCCTCTCCCTGCAGTTCACACTGCCTTCCCGGCATATCACTCTGCTGCTGGGGGGCAGGAACAACTACCTCTGCCCCCTGTAACTCAGCCTGCCGCTGGGGAGGGAGGACGCTGCTCTCCTCTCCCTGCACTTCACACTGCCGCTGGGGAATGGAGACTGGGCTCCCAATTCCCTGCAGGGCTGGCGGAGAGACCTCGGTCCCATCTCTACCGGCCACCTGGGGTCCTTCCCAGTAACACTCTACAATATCTGCCCAGCTGAATGGGTCTGGATCTGGGTCTGTCACCTTACCGTCCTGCTGAGCCTTCTCAATTATTATAGATTGTTACAACTTTGTGAGTTTACATTGGCCATACATATAACTTTCATTAATTCAAACAGTATAACGTGGGGACAAACCTATCCAAAATTCACTTGAATCGGTTCAGGGGTTTAAAAGTTAGTATATGGCCCATAATCCTGGGGCAAGAGGCCAGCAGCCAGTCCTCTCCAAAACCCAGTGGCGAGGTCGGTTTCGCCACATGGACTATCCTGGTAATAATGCTACGCTGCGCCAGGTCAGCGCCACTGTTCCCTCACACTATCCTGAGAGAAGAGAACGACGCCCCTTTTCACCGTCACTTGTTCCTAAGCCAGTGGAACTGCCTGATTTATACATATAATGTATTTCTGCAAATGTAGATGTATTTTTCCTGCTTTGCATTATTTTCTCTTTTTTCAGGTGCAGTATCCAGCTGGGCAGGGCCCCTCCATGTTGCGCCGAGGTCGGGCAACGTTATAGCGTGGTGGTATGTAGTGTCCCACTAGATTGGCGTGGGCACTACACAAGGGTCAATTGGTGTGCGCGTTACTCCTACTCACAAGGGACAGTAATGTTATATTTAAGTGTGCATTTAATGTATTTTCTAATGTGTTTTTATATGCAATGTTCCCCTGTATGATGCAATAGCAGGCCTAGTTGGGTGTAGTTAGACATCCCAGACACTAGAGGGAGATAGGGAGCCCCTAGTATAAATGTCCAGGCCCAGACAGGGAGAGCGAGTTCAGAGTCAGGAGTCTGCAGAGACAAGTTAGAAGGCACCAGCCAGTGATATGCTGAGGGCCTCCTCCTGACATGCAGCTAGACAGCCCAGGCATCTAGTTGTTACCAGGGGGCTAGTAGAGGGATCCTAGCCTACCTGCAGATCAAGTGAGCCTCAGTTAGCTCAGAAGATTACCCCAGTAGTAGGAATGGACCTCCTGGGAGAAACCTGCAGCTTCCCAACCAAGCAAGGATAATACAAGTCAGATAAGTAACCTGATGGGCAGAGGATCTATAAAGTAAAGAGCAAGGGTCAATACTGGAGAGAGAATTTATATACCAAGGATTAAAGCCAGTATTTAGGCATCCGGGCCTTGGGATCCAGCCAGCTAGAATAGCTGAAGGGGATAGAGCAGCATTGCACTGCAAAGCATTAACCGTTGTGTCCTCCAAGTATCTTGCATGATTACTACCTGCCACCATCTAAAGTCTACCTGCTTGTGAAGTATTGTTCAAGGGACTGCATTATCATCACTATCAACTATAACTGTATGTACAAAGTTGGACTGTGTTCACCAAGTAAAGAAACGTTTGGTTTATCCACTGAGTACTCAGTTATTCCTCCTATAAAATCGGTGTGCCACCGTTACCGGCACTGGCGTCACGAATCCAAAAGGGACCTTGCCCCAGGCACTTAAAATACCTGTAACATCCAGGGCACCTCACACAACATCAGGCCTGGTCCCCACATACCGAGGGTGTCCCAGAGGAACTGTGTCTACCTCTCTTTCACTGCTGCATGCCTGCCCAGGGTTCTCCAAATACAGTGAGCAACCCTCGATTGCCCATAACCGTGATCTCACTTCGCTATACCCTGCAGGTCTGGTGTGCTGCACATGCCCACTCCTCGCTTGTGAATAGCAGAAGCTGACTGGAAAGGCGATGACCATGTTGCAACTGGTATTCCACTACTGCCCTCTGCTGCTCAAAAAGCCTGGCAAACATGTGTAACGTCGAGTTCCAGCGCGTGCTCACGTCACACAACAGCCTGTGAGTTGGCAATTTCAAGCACTGCTGCAGCTTTGACAGACCGGATGAAGCTGTCGATGACTTGCGGAAATGGGCACGCGCATGGCGCACCTTCACCAGTAGCTCAGGAAAATTTGGGTAGGTTTTGACAAACCGCTGAACCTTTAAGGTTAAGACGTGGGCTAGGCATGGGATGTGTGTGAGCTTGCAGAACTCCAAAGCCGCCACCAAGTTACTGCCATTATCAGACACAACCATGCCTGGTTCTAGGTTTAGGAGCAAGAGCCATAGCTTAGTCTGGTCTCTTATCCCCTGCCAAAAGCTCTGTGGCAGTGTGCTGTTTGTCCCCTAAGCATATCAGCTTTAACACGGCCTGTTGCCACTTCCCCACTGCAGTGCTATAGTGCTTCCAGCTACCGACTGATGACTGACTGGTGCTGCACGAGGATAATTCGGAGGTGGAAGTGGAGGAGGAGGCGGAGGAGGAGAAGTGGGGGTTGGAGCCACTAACGTAGGTACTGGCAGAAACCCTGATCAACGTGGGGCCCGCAATCCTCGTCGTCAGTAGCACCTGTGCCATTCCAGGGTACGACGCAATCCTGGCCTCCACAAAGTTCATCAAGTGTGCCATCAGGGAAATGTAGCGTCCCTGGCCGAATGCACTTGTCCATGTGTCTGTGGTTAAGTGCACCTTTTCCAGTAACTGCGTTGGTCAGGGCACGTGTGATGTTACAGGACACATGTTGGTGCGTGCACGGCATACCTTGAAAAATAGTGGCGGCTGGGGACTGCGTAAAGCGGGACGGCCGCCGACATTAGGCTGAGGAAGGCCTCAGTGTCCACAATCCTAAATGTCAACATTTCCAGGGCCAGTAATTGGGAAGCTGCGCATTTAGTGCTATGGCCTGTGGGTGGGTGGCTGGGTATTTGCGCTTGCGTTCAAATGCCTGGGGTGAGGACATTTGTATGCTGCACTGGGACACGGAAGTGGATGTGGTCGCTGATGGTGCTTGCGAAGGTCCAGGTGCAGGGCGGGAGGCATTCCGGCCTCGGCCTTCGACAGGGGATTGGCAAGTACTTAACACGGTGGAAGAGGAGGCAGTGGTGTGACCCGCAGACACAGATTGTGGACCCAGGCGTTCGGCCCACCTATTATGGTCCTTTGATGCCATGTAGCGGATCATGCTTGTGGTTATGAGGTTGCTAGTGTTCATACCGCTGCTCATTTTTGTATGGCACAGATTGCAAATTACAATTCTTTTGTCATCCACACTTTTCTCAAAATAGCACCAGACTGCGGAACACCTACGCCTTGGCAAGGAAGATTTCCGCAAGGGTGTGCTCTGGGGAACAGTTACGGGCCTGTTTGGTGTGGCCCGCCTGAAAAAGTACACTGTATGTCAGATATTTTTTGTATAATATATATGACCGCGGCACTCGATTTTAGTAAATAGTTGTATTTATTTAATATTCCATCCAGAAATAGGCTACGGCCAACGTTTCGGTCTCATCCCGAGACCTTGTTCACGGCCTGAATGTAGAACACATCTGGTGCGGTGGATGGCCAGACGTGTTCTACATTCAGGCCGTGATTGCCATTACCGCTGAGCACCGGAACCTAGCTACGGAGTGCCGTCAAAACAACCTGAAATTTTTTTTTTTGTATGCGCACACGTTACACAGGAGATGTGGCGCAGCTAATGTCACTGTCCGCAGTGGACACCATCTATGGAAAAAGTACACTGGATGTCACTGATATTTTTTGGATGCACACATTTTACACAGGAGATGTGGCGCGGATAATTTAACTGTCCGCAGCGGACACCGTCTACGGAAAAAGTACACTGGATGTCACTGATATTTTAGAGATGTGCACACTTTACACAGGAGATGTGGCGTGGATAATTTCACTGTTCGCAGCGGCCTATTAGATGCTATTTAGCGCAGGATGCGCTAAAAATATATATTGCTGCTGTCACACACAATAGTCCTTAAAAGGACAATTGGGTCTCAGAAAAGTTTTTCAAATAAAAATCTTCCAATAACTCTCCCTACACTGTCTGTCCCTTTCTATGCTCAGCTCTCCCTGACTAAGACTAAGCTGAACACGCGTCATCAGGTGCTATATAGCACCCGATGACGCGTTTCAACCAGCCAATCACTGTAATGCCAGTAACCAACATGGCTACGGCATTACAGTGAGGGCAGTGCATACCAGCACGATTATTGGCTGCGTAGCAGCCAATAAACATGCGGGGAGGAGACTCGAGTATTGCGCTTGAGCACATGCAGCACTCGGCCGAGTACCGCCATGTGCGGAGCTTGCTCGATCAACACTACTCGCCATCACCAGCTTTGCTATAGTCACCCTACTGGACCATTTACATGGGTCAATGATCATCCAAAAGAACGTTCATAGGAATGTTCATTTCTGATCATTGCCCCATGTAAAAGGCCTACCAATAAAATGCTTGCTTGTTGGCACATCTGCTCTTTCATGCCGCCTCTTAGGCATTCTCATCCCTGTGTCAGTAGAAAAATCCTGCCAACTACAATATAAGCAAACGGACGCAGAAATAATCAATTCAAAAGTATTGAACAATCATTCCTACAGCCATTCATTTGGACAATTATCTGCTCTCATGAAAGTTCTTTGAAAGGGAGACGATCAATGTGTCATATCGGCGATCTGCACTCATTAGCTGGCAGAAAGGACCCTTAAGTATGGTCAAACTACAATTGCATACATTGAGACATTAGAGGCTTTGAGGGTAGAGAGAAGGATCAGATGGGAAAAATAATGCACGAAATGTATTGGTATATGGCAGTGGTTCTCAACCTTTCTAAAGCCGTGACCCCTTAATACAGTTCCTCATGTTGTGGTGACCCCCAACCATGACATTTTTTTCCTTGCTACGTCATAACTAATTTTGCTACTGTTATGAATTGTAATGTAAATATCTGATATGCAGGATGTATTTTTATTGCTACAAATTGAACATAATTAAAGCAGAGTAATTAATCACAAAGACATCCACAGATCCCCCTCCCCTAAACAGTGCCATCCACAGATCCCCCTCCCCTAAACAGTGCCATCCACAGATCTCCCCCCTAAACAGTGCCATCCACAGATCCCTCCTCCCCTAAACAGTGCCATCCACAGATCCCCCCTCCCCTAAACAGTGCCATCCACAGATCTCCCCCCTAAACAGTGCCATCCACAGGTCCCCCTCCCCTAAACAGTGGCATCCACAGATCTCCCCCCTAAACAGTGCCATCCACAGATCCCTCCTCCCTAAACAGTGCCATCCACAGATCCCTCCTCCCTAAACAGTGCCATCCACAGATCCCCCCTCCCCTAAACAGTGCCATCCACAGATCTCCCCCCTAAACAGTGTCATCCACAGATCCCCCCTCCCCTAAACAGTGCCATCCACAGATCCCCCCCCCTAAACAGTGCCATCCACAGATCCCCCCTAAACAGTGCCATCCACAGATCCCCCCTAAACAGTGCCATCCACAGATCCCCCTCCCCTAAACAGTGCCATCCACAGATCTCCCCCCTAAACAGTGCCATCCACAGATCCCCCCTCTCCTAAACAGTGCCATCCACAGATCCCCCCCTAAACAGTGCCATCCACAGATCCCCCTCCCCTAAACAGTGCCATCCACAGATCGCCCCTCCCCTAAACATTGCCATCCACAGATCTCCCCCCTAAACAGTGCCATCCACAGATCTCCCCCCTAAACAGTGCCATCCACAGATCCCCCCTCCCCTAAACAGTGCCATGATGGCACTGTTTAGGGGAGGGGGATCTGTGGATGGCACTGTTTAGGGGGGGATCTGTGGATGGCACTGTTTAGGGGGGGATCTGTGGATGGCACTGTTTAGGGGGGAGATCTGTGGATGGCACTGTTTAGGGGAGGGGGGATCTGTGGATGGCACTGTAGGCGGATCTGTGGATGGCACTGCCATCCACAGATCCCCCTACAGTGCCATCCACAGATCTCCCTTACCGACGCTCACAGCAGTATATTTATAAACTAATCAGTAACTACTTTAACTTTAATCATTGCTCATTGCTGAGCTCTTTACTTGGATTATAATTTATTTGGATATGGGATATCTTACTTTGTCTTAGCTCCGGTAATAGCAGGCAGTGCGGGGGGCGGCGCTCACTCACTGACGTCACGCGCAAGCGCCGCCTAGTGGGAGGAGCAGGCGCGTGACGTCAGTGAGTGAGCGCCGCCCCCCGCACTGCCTGCTATTACCGGAGCTAAGACAAAGTAAGATATCCCATATCCAAATAAATTATAATCCAAGTAAAGAGCTCAGCAATGAGCAATGATTAAAGTTAAAGTAGTTACTGATTAGTTTATAAATATACTGCTGTGAGCGGCGTGGCCCTGTATATTCTAACCCCCAGGCAAGCGTCCCTGTCACCATGGGAACGCCTGGGGGTTAGAATATACCATAGGATTTGAGTTTTTACGATAAGCCTCAGGCGACCCCCCGGAAAGGGCCGATCGACCCCCAAAGGGGTCGCGACCCCTAGGTTGAGAACCGCTGGTATATGGCATGGGGCTACTAGTCTAGCAGTAAGGAAAAAAGATGACTAGGCAGAACTACTGTAGGTTGAATTTTGAGTTTTGGGGTATTTTCAGCATCAAAATCTGTAATTTTTCACTTTGAATGCCATGGACCTGCTTGCAGTTTAGACCCATTGAATGGTGCTAAATCACGAGCAGACACGCACTGCATCTTCCAGCAGCATCTGTCTGGACACCATGCCATGATGGAACATGCCCCTTATTGGCACGGTTATGGCTTTAACCTGTTGGCCACGTGTGCGGCAGCAGTACTTCCTATTGCAAACAATGGAAGGTGCACATTACTCGGCCACCAGCAGAATTTTAGTGCACACAAAATTCAGCTTGCAAATTCCGCTGTGTGCTTAGGCCCTAATGATAAAAAGAAGACACACAGACCTAACCCAGAAGCAAACATAGAATATGGCATTCCCTATCAAGAATCTTTTGGTAAATACAGAAATATAGAAGTTATAATTGAGTTTCTGTTTTTCTCCGAAGGAATGGGATCATCAGCCTTAGATAGCTGTTACTAGAAAGTCACAGGGATAACTGGGATTTAAAATGAATGCTATAAATGAGAGCTAAAAAGAAATTCACAGGCACATGAGCAGTATTATGGGATAACAAGGACTGCTAAATTGCAATTGATGTCTGATGTTTTTTAGAGTAGTGAATACTAGTGTCGGGCGAGCATGCATGGCCGAACACAAATTTTACTCGAGCATCGCGATGCTCGGCACATCCCGGTGTTCGGCCGAATACCACATGTGCTCGAGCGTGATGCTTGAGTCTCCTCTCCGCACGTTTTTTGGCTGCTACAAAGCCATAAAACATGCAGGTAAGTACTGCCATTCACTGTAATGCCGTAGCCATGTTGGCTACTAGCATTACAATGATTGGCTGGCCAGAATGCGTCATCGGGTGCTATCTAGCACCCGATGACAAATGTTCTGCTCAGTCTTAATCAGGGAGAGCTAGAGAGCAGAAGGGAGAGATAGTGTAGGGAATGAAATAGGAATATTTTAGTTTTTATACTTGTTATAGACCCAAAAGTCCTTTTAAGGAATATTGTTTTGTGTGGGAGCAATATATATTTTTAGCGCAACCTGCGCTAAATTGCTAAAGCTTGTTAGAGACCCAAAAGTCCTTTTAAGGACTATAGTTGTATCTGTCAGCAATATATATTTTGAGCGCAACCTGTGCTAAATAGCTTGCAATTGTTTGCACGCTGCAGACAGCGACATTATCTGCGCTACATCTCCTGTCTAACGTGTGCGCAGTCTAAAAATATCTGTGACATCCAGTGTACTTTTTCTGTAGACGGTGTCTGCTGTGGACAGTTACATTACCTGCGCTATACAGTCAGGTCTATAAATATTGGGACATCAACACAATTGTAAAATTTTTGGCTCTTTACACCACCACAATGGATTTGAAATGAAACGAACAAGATGTGCTTTAACTGCAGACTGTCAGCTTTAATTTGAGGGTATTTACATCCAAATCAGGTGAACGGTGTAGGAATTACAACAGTGTGTCAAAGTCAACAATCAAGAGAAGACTTCACCAGAGTGAATACAGAGGGTTCACCACAAGATGTAAACCATTGGTGAGCCTCATAAACAGGAAGGCCAGATTAGAGTTTGCCAAACGACATCTAAAATAGCCTTCACAGTTCTGGAACAACATCCTATGGACAGATGAGACCAAGATCAACTTGTACCAGAGTGATGGGAAGAGAAAAGTATGGAGAAGGAAAAGAACTGCTCATGATCCTAAGCATACCACCTCATCAGTGAACCATGGTGGTGGTAGTGTCATGGCATGGGCATGTATGGCTGCCAATGGAACTGGTTCTCTTGTCTTTATTGATAATGTGACTGCTGACAAAAGCAGCAGTATCAATTCTGAAGTGTTTCGGGCAATATTATCTGCTCATATTCAGCCAATGACCCAAAGCATACTGCAAAAGCAACCAAAGAGTTTTTTAAGGGAAAGAAGTGGAATGTTATGCAATGGCCAAGTCAATCACCTGACCTGAATCCGATTGAGCATGCATTTCACTTGCTGAAGACAAAACTGAAGGGAAAATGCCCCAAGAACAAGCAGGAACTGAAGACAGTTGCAGTAGAGGCCTGGCAGAGCATCACCAGGGATGAAACCCAGCGTCTGGTGATGTCTATGCGTTCCAGACTTCAGGATGTAACTGACTGCAAAGGATTTGCAACCAAGTATTAAAAAGTGAAAGTTTGATTTATGATTATTATTCTGTCCCATTACTTTTGGTTCCTTAACAAGTGGGAGGCACATATGCAAACAGTTGTAATTCATACACCGTTCACCTGATTTGGATGTAAATACCCTCAAATTAAAGCTGACAGTCTGCAGTTAAAGCACATCTTGTTCATTTCATTTCAAATCCATTGTGGTGGTGTATAGAGCCAAAAATGTTTGAAATGTGTCAATGTCTCAATATTTATGGACCTGACTGTATCTCCTGTATAACGTTTGCGTATCCAAAATATCAGTGACATTCAGTCAATTTTTTTTGCTGCTGGTGGCAGCGACATTACCTACGCTACATCTCCAGTATGACGTTAGCACATCCGAAATATCAGTGACATTCAGTGTAATTTTTTGGGCCGCTCGTGACAGCGACATTATCTGCGCTACATCTCCTGTGTAACGTGTGCACAGCCTAAAAATATCTGTGACATCCAGTGTACTTTTTCTGTAGACGGTGTCCTCTGCGGACAGTTACATTACCTGCGCTACACCTAATTATCAGTGACATTAATTCAGTGTAATTTTTTATTAGGCGGTGGTGACAGCGACATTACTTGCGCTATACCTCCTGTTTAATGTGTGCGCATCCTAAAAATATCTGTGACATTCTGTGTACTTTATTTGCGCATACACTTACAAAACCTGCGCAACTGTACGTGCAACATACTTGCAAGCATATATACCATTAAATATGCGCAAGGCGAGCAGTAAAGGATGGGGAAGTGGTCGTGCAGCTGATAGTACATGCAGAGGCCGCGGTGAAACTGTGCCTGCTGCCAGAGCACAAGAAACACACTCATCACCGATACCTAGCTTCATGTCCCAGTTTGCAGGGCGGTGCAGGACACCACTCTGGAAGTTAGACCAGTGCGACCAGGTGGTCGGTTGGATTGCAGCATAATGCTCCCAGTCGGTTAAGCACCACCCTGTCTTCCACAAAGTCCAGTCTCAGTAGCCAAGAGTCTGGTCAACAGAATCCTCACCCTGATACTCCTTCCACCCACCATGGAGAGTCTTGGCAATCAAGTGAACCCACACTCGGATATTCCGAGTAGCTGTTTTCATTGCCATTCCTAACTTTGGGCCTCTCGCCAAGCCCGCTTGAGGAGGGACATGAGGAGATCTTGTGCCCTGATTCCCAAACTCTGGAGCATCCACACAAGAAGATGATGGTGGGGAACAGCAATTAGTGTTTCACGAGGTGGATGATGATGAGACACAGTTGCCAATAAGTCAACCGCAATTACAGAGGGGGAGGGATCTGCAGCACCGCAACAGGCTGGAAGAGGCAGTGGGGTGGCAAAAGGGAGAAGGCGGGCCACATCAAACAGGCACGCAACTGTTCCTCGGAGCACCCCTTGCGGTAATCTCTCTCAGTTCGTCTTCTCAGTGCGAATTGGATGATGAGGAGGAGCAGGAAACTGTTGCCTTCGCTACAAAGGGTAGTACACATGGAAGTTTTATTCCATCTGTTCAGCGTGGATGGGTAGAAGAGAAGGAAGAGGATGAGGAGATTGAGAGTCATCCTCCTGATGACGACAGCAAAGTCTTGTCTGTTGGGACTCTGGCACACATGGCTGACTTTATGATAGGCTGCCTTTCCCGTGACCCTCTCATTGTACGCATTTTGGCCAACACCGATTACTGGTTGTTCACCCTTCTCGACCCCCGCTACAATGAGAACTTCTCATCTCTCATTCCTGTGGTGGAGAGGACGAGCAAAATGGTGCAATACCAGAAGGTCCTTGTGGAAAAATTGCTCCAAAAATTTTCAGCTGACAACGCTGGCTGCAGAGTACATAGTTCCTTGGCCAACCGAGGAGGGGAGACAAGGGGAACACACAGCAGTTCCAACAGAGACAGGGCAACACTCTCCAAGGCCTGGGACAGTTTTATGACACCCGCCAGCACCCTTAACCTGATGCGTGGCCTAGTGTCACAAGGAGGGATACATTTTGGAAGATGATGAAGGAGTACGCAGCAGACCGTGTCAGCGTCTTCAGTGATCCCTGTGTGCCTTACAACTATTGGGTGGACACGTTGCACGAACTGGCGCTCTACGCCTTGGAGGTGCTGGCCTGCCCCGCTGCCAGCGTTTTGTCAGAGCGTGTATTTAGTGCTGCTAGTGGCATAATAACTGATAAGCGCATCCGCCTGTCAACTGAAAGTGCTGACCGATTGACTCTTATAAAAATGAACAAGGCCTGGATTGCCCCTGACTTCTCTACTCCACCAGAGGAAAGCGGCTGAACATAAAGGCACTCTAAATGTGGCTTTTATGGTGTATTGAATACACTGTATTCCCATGCACCCCTTCCACCACTAAAAATGGTATATGGTTCAATCTTCCTTTTCTTGTCCTCCTCCTCCATCATATCAACATGCTTATCAGGCTGCCCTCGCTCCTAATGTTTTAGAGGGTCAGCTCAGAAGTGCCTTAACCATAATGTTTTAGAGGGTCAGCTCAGCAGCAGACCCTTACCCCTAAATTTTTAGATGGTCACCTCAGCAGCAGGCCCTCGCCCACAACATTTTTAGATGGTCAGCTCGGCAGCAGGTACTCGCCCACAATTTTTTTTAGATGGTCAGCCCACAGCAGGCCCTCACCCCTAATGTTTTAGAGGGTCACCAGCAGGCGATCAATCATAATTTTTCAAGGGTGTGCATGATGCCCTCCTTTATGTGTAATAAAGGGTGTATTGGAGTGCCGGTTCCTTATAATTTTTGGCAGCCCTTTCCCTTAGTGCATAGGCTTTATGAGTGTAGGAGTTCCACTACCTGAACAATTGTACCACAATGTGAATGAGGCTCTCCTTAATATGATATACAGGTTGCATCGGAGTGCCTCTTCCTTGTAATTTTTGGCAGCACTTGCACTTTATATACAAGTAAATATACAGGAAAGAATGTTTCCTAACAATTTTTCCTCTAAAATCAATTTTATCTTTGGTTTGGTGCGTATTATTGTCAGTCTGTAAAAGTGGCGTACTACTTGGACAACATCATTCCCAGCAGCGACCTGGGAGTCCAAGATGCATCCAGACGTCCTCCCCATGCTGTTCGAGAACCATTTTAGTGGTGTTTCCATCAATTTCTGACCTTTTTCTATGAATTAAACACCCTCCCCTCTTCAGAGAAGGGGGTGCCTGGTTTAATGCTCGGGTTCTCCCATTGACTTCCATTGTGCTCAGGTGCTCAGCAGAGCACTCGAGCATCCCGAGGTGTTCTACTCGAGCACCCATTCACTTTGGTGCTCAACCAACACTAGTGAATACAACTCAATAAATTGCACATTGTTAAAATGATAATCTTCGAGAGCTACAGCACATTGCATCATGTTTTGATGGAATCTCCAACAGAGTCAAGTTACATGGAGGTGACAGAGTTTTTTTCTCATACATCAGCAGGGGACAATCTCATTAGTATTGTTGCATTTTCAGGCTCAGCAGGACATTAGCCTCCAGTCTTACAATGATAGATGGACGCATACTGCGAGCATACAAGTGACAGCTTTAGCCCAAACAAAAAAAAAGGTCATATTTAAAGATCACCCACAACAGCATTAAAAAATGTTAGAAGGTTCGAAGCGATAGAGGCGCCTACAAATTAATCACTATCTGCTACTTTGAAATGGTCAAGAGGGATGTAAGGACTTAATAAAAGTTTTACTTGTGCTAAAGCAATAAATGCAGGCGATTGCAAATGTATTTACAGGTAAAGCCTTTCTGTCATTTTCTCTTAGATCCAATAAAAACACAAGATTTAATGCAAATGTCTAATTAATTATAAATAAACTTGACAACTTCTCTGCTCTTTAAAAAACCTATTAGCAAATATGCTTTTGTAGTTAATCTTCTCTTTTGGTACACTGGGTCATTATGACTTGTTGAAGGTCATTATATAAAGCTTAGGCAATCATTACATGTTCTCTATAAAAAATAAAATAAAAAGTCTAGAAATTTTAAGAACAGAACACCGTGTTTCTGCTCCTTTTCTCTAATGTGATGATTGTGAACACCTAGAGACGAGGCTTTCCTACAAAGGAACCAATACATAGTAATAAATAAGTCTAATGTTGCTCAAAAAAGACAATTTCAACTAAAACATTAGATGGGTGTGATGTAACCGTGAATGTCTATTTTAGTCATCACCTGAAATCAAGTTTCGAATGATTGAATTTTTTGACCGATTATTGGCCAAAAGATGAGATCATTCTGTGAACAATTGTTTCCAGGAAGATTGTTCATCCTTTGCCCAGTATCAATGAACATGAATGGCCAGTTTAAAAAGCTATAAAGGCCAAGAAGAACTAAAATGTGTATGACTGTGTCTGAAACGACTGTTCACCAGATGATCGTTTATTCAACAGTTGTTCAACCATCAACCTGCCTTTATCTACTGTGTATGGCCACCTTTACAGGAACACTGATTCCTTTGGTGTCAATATTTAAAGAGCACCTGACAACAGAAGCAACTCTATTAACTCTTTCACCCCCAGAGTTTTTTTTTTGCATTTTCGTTTTGCGCTCACTGCCTTCCCAGACCCATGACTTTTTTATTTGTCTGTTCACATAGCCATATGAAGGCTTGATTTCTGTGGGACAAGTTGTAATTTCCAACGCCACCATTTAATATTGCATATGATGTAGTGGGAAGCCGGAAAAAAATTCCAAATGGGGTGAAATTGCAAAAAAAAAAAAAAGCAATTCCACCACAGTTTTACAGGTTTTTTTTTTATGACGTTCGATTTACAATAAAACTGACCAGTTACTTTTATTCTACAGGTCAGTACGAAACGGCGATAACCTTATATTGTATAGTTTTTCTTGCGTTTTGATAGTGCTAAAAAAATGTAAAAATGGGAAAAAATCTGTTTTATTTTTTTGTCGCCATATTTTGACCCCTGTAGGGCGATCTGAACTTTTCATTGATACCATTCTGGGGTGTATGAGTTTTTGATCACTTTAAATTTTTTGTAGAAAGTGAAGCGACCAAAAACGGCGAATCAGCCATTTGGACGCTTCTTTCCGTTTTGCTGTTTGCGGTTATTATGGGCGGTTTTGCACATTGTGACACCCATGATGTGCATTTTTTTTGTTCTTTTATTTCATTTTGGGAAAAGGAGGGTGATTTGAATTTTTATGTTTTTTTCTTATTTTTTTTATGCAGGCCATAGACTTCTATTATGACGGAATGAATAACGAAATGCCTCTAAAGGCATTCCGTTATACATTCTGTCATATAATTACGTTATGGTCCATGGTGACGGAATCCATAACGCAATTCTGCTTTTACCACCAAACGAAGCGCAAACGAATTTCATAACATGAAATTTGCTCATCCCTACACAGTTGTTTTTGCCTCCTCTGTGCCCCCTCCACACTGTGGATTTTGTCTCCTCTGTGCCCCCCCAACACAGTGGTTTTGCCTCCTCCCTGCCCCCTCCACACGGATTAGGATATATAATGGCTGCCTCTGTATTATTAGTATATATAATAGCCCCATCTGTATTTTTAAAATATATATAGGCCCCTCTGTATTATTAGTATATATAATGGCCCCTCTGTATTATTAGTATATATAATGGCCCCTCTGTATTATTAGTATATATAATGGCCCCTCTGTATTATTAGTATATATAATGGCCCCCTCTGTATTAACAGTATATATAATGGCCCCCTCTGTATTAACAGTATATATAATGGTCCCTCTGTATTATTAGTATATATAATGGCCCCCCTGTATTAGTATATATTAGTGTGCCTCAACTCTGGTCCTCCTATCTGTCTGGCTCTACTACAGTATTGGGGGGCAGCAGGATGACAGTGTTCAGGCACCAGGAGGGGAGGATGATAGTAAAGTGAGGAATCTAAAAATGTTTTCTGTGAAACTCTGTAGAGACGCGGCTGAAAGAAGGTGTCATGGCGGTCTTATCTCCGAATGAAGATGTTGAGGAAAGTCTGCTGTATTCTTCTGTATATTTTGTAGTGATGTATGTAATGTACATCCACATATCTATTTCACGGTAGGGTTGGGGGTGGATTGAGACTATGGCCCACCTTGCCGCATCCAGGCCCCAGACTTCAGTTCACACTGTGCATGTTCTGAATTCTGGAGCCTCACACCCATCTACTACATTATCTGTACTCAGAGAGTTATCACTGAGTTATCTGTGGTGTTACATAGGACTGAAGGTGACATTTACTACATTATTTGTAAAAAGGGGCGTGTCCAAAGGTTGGGGGGGGGGGGCGCAATACATGGCTTGCCCCGAGTACTGGCAACCCACGCTACGCCCCTGGATGTGGCACCTAAATCTCACGGCCACCTGAGCCTTGTGGGGGCTGAAATGGCAGAGGAGGAGGATGAGGAGGAGGAGGACATAGCTATATATGGAGTCAGAGCAGGGACTCCTAAACTGCCCACTCACACTGGGGGATTCCCTGACTGTACAGTGATCTTCTGCATAGACCTCAGTGGGACCTGGCACCCTCCCTCCCCTCTGTAGAGCACCCGAGCATCGCAAAGTGTTCTACTCGAGCACTTTGGTGCTCGATCAACACTAGTGGCCACAACTGGCCGAGTTTACCATGGGTAAGCTTTCCTGCCCAGTCAGAAGTGTGGCATCAGAGCAGGTGTTTAATGTGGCAGGTGGCATAGTTACTCCAAGGAGAACTCGCCTTTCAACACAAAATGTGGAGAGACTAACTTTTATAAAGATGACTTAACCTGGATCAACCAGGGTATCCAGACACCGGTGCCTGATACAACAGACTAGATCATTCTGTTAGTAATGATCTGATTGTAGTGTGCTGCTCATCACGTGGTCCATCACATGGTCCATCACCATGGCGATGGACCATGTGGACCAATCACCGCTCATGTACACAGCCCCATTGAAGTGAATGGGTCCGGATTCATTGCGGGTGCAATACGTTCACCTCACGCATTGCACTAAGGTGGAATTCTCGCCCGTGTAAAAGGGGCCTTATTGTGAGGCAAATAGATAAGAAAAAATGTGGGATAGAATCATCTCACCTCCATAGGTGATGTGGTGCATGAACACAGGGCTGGGTCCCAAGATATATACGTTGTCTGAAGTATAGTCTGCTCAGCACTCACAGGATAAGCATAAAACAAGTTGAAAATTTAGCACCGACTGGTTTTGGGCAGAGGAGCCCTTAGTCATGGCATAATACATAATAGATAAAATGAGTTTAAATGCAGAAAAGCAAGGCATGCATGGAGAACAACACTTTGGAAAATCTGGCATGGAACAGAGTACTATACGTACCTATAGAGAATATGCAAGAAAGCACTAGAATACAAATGTTTTTCAGTACCATAATGTGAACAGACACCAATAAAAAATAATAAAGAATAATTAATTAATAAATATAAGCCAAAGAATTTGAGGTTTAAGCCATTTGAATAACGGCTAACCATAGTCAGTATCATAAAGGCTTCACGTCTGAGGAGACCCTTCCTCCAATCTCCTCCTTGTTTGGGTTTGCACTTTTTCGATTGCTTTCACCTGGAGAGAGCTTTGCATTGCAGCAACAGACAGGCTTTTCTGCTCAGGGTTGGCCATACTGTTCAAATGTTCACCGATTTCAGTTTTCAAGCCACGTGTAGTGCAAGCTATATATTTTCTTGCATATTCTCTATTCCATGGCAGATTTTCCAAAGTGTTGTTCTTCATGCATGCCTTGCTTTTCTGCATTTAAACTTATTTTATCTTTTATGTTTTATGCCATGACTAAAGGCAACTCGGCCCAAAACCGGTTGGCGCTATGTTTTTAACTCGTTTATGTCCTGAGATGAAATAAAGCAGTGGGGGGTACTAGGATAGTGCACAAATATGATACCTGTTGGCGCAAATACACTACCTCATTGGATGTATATATAATCTTTTTTTATTTTCGATTGGTACAGAGCGACAACGCGTTTCGGAGTGAATATACTCCTTTTTCAAGTCTTTGGGGTCCGAGCTGGTGTAGATAGCGTGGCTGATCACAGAGCTGTGGGATCCATGTTGCTGCGGGTATTCACTGCAAAACGCGTTGTCGCTCTGTACCAATCGAAAATAGAAAAAGATTTTATATACATCCAATGAGGTCGTGTATTTGCGCCAAGAGGTATCATATTTGTGGTACTATCCTAGTACACCCCCCCCCCCCCCCCCACTGCATTCTACATCACTCCTCTGGGGGACCCGCAACTCCACTTACGAGGACTGAAAGATACCGGCAGCACAGACCCTTCGATGAGCATAATGACTAACACTTTTTATTCATAAACATTGTTTATTCTACATACTACCCTATGAGCACTTTTCCCCTTTCTACCACTTTTACTGATGGACAGGGGCATGCGGGAGAAAGCGGAGAAAGCTGGCGCATGCGCGATTACACTACTTGAGGGTGCTGCCAGGACACCGCGCGAGCCCAGACGTGGGTAACATCGGCGCATGTGCGAGACTACGGCACACTTAGAAAAAAAAAAAAAAGACGATGACAGCAGTGAATAATTAACAGCAGGGCAGCGCTGGGCTTGGCGATAATGGGCATGGCTGGGCATAAACGGCCGGAGGGACAGCCCCTTCGGCACGTTAGGAAGGTAATTTGCATATAAATAAAAACGATTAAACTTAACTGACACGCTGCCGGGCGCTGGGCCCCTTGTCAGCCCAGGCCCCGAAGCAGCCGCTCCCACTGCTTCCCAGGTAGTTACGCCACTGCTGATGGAAGACAGAAGGAAGTCCCTAACCAACACTCATTTGAGAGAGCACTGCTAAGGGACATTTCAGTTTTCTACCATAAATAAACGTGTTCCCTAAATAAAGTTTATTAGAAAAATGTTCCCTGTCACTGTCCCTACATATTAGGAAAAAAATAAGAATAAACGGCAGTTACACTTAAAGTGACATTCTTACTGTATATTTAATAGAATTAATTCTGGAGAAAAATGATCATGCACATGATTGTTTAAAATCTATTCAGTGGATCGACTCCAACATTTTATACCAGCAAGAGACAATCTTAAAGGGGTTATCCAAAGTGTAAAACATGCCCCTCCTATAGATTATACTTACACAGCTCCCCGACACCCGCATCGCTCCAGAATCCCTGCAAGGCGGCCGCTGAGTCTCCCCATTGCGCGGATCAAAACATCTGCCTACGGGGGGTGGGGTCGGCCACCAATAGCAAACTGCGATGTGGACGAGCCTCCCTAGCATCATGGGTGACGCTAGAGAGGCTCGTTCTCATCGTGGCCTGCTATTGGCTGCTCCTTCCCATCACCAGATGTTTTGATCCACATGGCGGGGGATCAGGAGCACCGCAGGTGTCGGGGAGCGAGGTACTGTAAGTATAATTTATATGAGGGGTCTGGGCATTGGGGGGCATGTTTTACACTTTGAATAACCCCTTCAAGGATCACTTCTTTTATTCTAGAAGGTACAGTGGAAGTATGAAGATTTTTAAATATCTATTTTATCTGTAAAAGATCAAAATTCATACCTAATTTGGTTTCTCATTTTGAAATACATGAGGTGATATCATCTTTATTTGTGATATATTTGTAATTACAAATACAAATTTAAGACAGTGATAACACATTTTTACAAGTTTCATTCAAAATTTCTCAGCCTTATAGTCGCTCAGCCTTCCTGGCTGGAACCACACAGAGCCTCTGCAGACTTCCTTCTCAATTCCCTCAAGCTCAGGCTTTCTCAGCCTTGTAGTCGCCCAGCCCTCCTGGCTGGAACCACACAGAGCCTCTGCAGGCTTCCTTCTCGTTTCAATATTTTTTTTTATTGTTTTTAACAATATAAAAAGACATCGGGCATACCTGATGGGTAAATACAAGAGTTACAAAATATCTAGTAACAATAGTCAATAACAAAGAAACATTCTTCAATAAGAAGAAACCAATATGGGTTACAATGACTGATAATGCCTGTGATTAGCAAATAGTTGTTGTGCTGAGATAATTGGCCACCTATGTCATATACATAAACCAATGGTAAAAGGCCCATACTTCAAGACTGACAACTCTTTAAAGGATTGGTTTGGGTTGATAAACGTGAAAGAACTAGGGAGTCTCTAAAATTGGGAACTATATGGGGAGCTCGACCAAGGCTTCCAATTTTGGAGGAACCTGTCAAAACCCTCTCCCCCCAAAGCAATAATCCTTTCATACGAGTAGGTAATGTTAGGCGTGGATATCAACTCGGAGATACTTGGGATATCTGGGGTCTTCCACTTCCGCAACAATAATAATTTTGCTGTTATGCAATATATACAGAGTAAGGCCCTTAGACGGGTGGGCAGAGTGTCCACTCCTACCAATAACAGGACCAGTTGTGGTGACCATGTCGTCCCATAGGGCATAATCCTGGCAAGCAGATCTTTACAAGCGGACCAGTAAGATTGAATCTTAGGACAGTGCCATAGTATTTGAAATAGGGTTCCTTTGCAACCGCATCCTCTGCAGCATAGATTAGATACTGAATCATACATAAGAGCCAATCTAACCGGCGTGTAGTACCATCTGAGCACAGTTTTAACCGCTGATTCTACATGAGAGGTGCACTTCAGATATTTGTGGATCATTCTGAGGGCCTGCATCCAGTCCGTGTCGGATATAGACAAATTTAAATCGTTCTCCCATGCTATCATAAGGTGAGAGCATTTAAAAGACCCCGAGTGGAGAATGGAGTTATATAGGGGTTTCAAACCCTTCACGTTGCCTGTGATATATAATTTAGCTAATTTGTCCAATTTCACCCCGGATGGCTGCAGGTCCTGTAACAAATGGCGGATCTGGAGATATTTAAAAAATTCCCTGTTAGGGATAGAGAACCTCTCTCTAATCCATTGAAAGGGTTGTAGTACTCCGTGATCTAACAGGTCCCCCACCATATGTATATCGGCCGAAGCCCACAGTGACAGATCAGATTCAGGAAGTACTGTCTGGAGCAATGTCGGGCCTAGATTTTGGGGAATAGGGATCCTCCAAAATGGCAAGTTTAACAACCCCTCCAAGGAGTATGGGGCAGCCTGTGATGCTTCCAGCTGGATCCAGGGCAGATCCTGGGGAAGCTGGACCCATCCCTTCAACATGGAGACCAAAGATGCTATATAGTACAATTTTAAATCTGGCAATGCTAAGCCTCCTATACGGCGATCCTTGGTTATGATGTCCCGGGCTATCCTGGGATGTTTCTTGTACCAGATATAATTAGAGAGAAGTGAATGCGCTCGAGAAAAGAACCTCTCTGGGAGGGTTATGGGCAGGGTGCGATACATATATAAAAACGTAGGAAGGATAAACATTTGAAATGAAGCAATCTTCCCCATCCACGAGGTGTCAAATCTAGCAAATTCTGCGAGTTCCTTTTCTGTAGAAAGTAGTAAGGCTTCATAATTGAGTGCGTACAACTGGGTCTGGGCCCGTCGAAATTCCATGTGTTGCGGAGATTCGACACTAGGATCTCTGACAGATGGATAGGGAGGGCTTGCGTTTTAGAGGAGTTGAGATGGTAATATGAGAGGTCACCATATTGGGAAATTTGGGCCATAACCGCCTTCATGGATTCCTCAGGATTTGTGAGGGTTAAACATACGTCATCAGCATACAGGGATATGACATGGGAGCTTCCCCCCACTGTAACCCCTTTTATACGGGAGTCTTGTCTGATCGCCTGGGCCAGTGGTTCCATGGCTATTATAAAGATAAGGGGGGAAAGAGGACAACCCTGTCGGGTGCCATTCGTAAGTTCGAATACATCCGACAAGGCTCCGTTTACAAACGTTCTGGCTGTGGGATTGCTGTAGAGTGCTCTAACAGTGGTAAGTATTTTCCCTTTAAAACCCATTCGTTCGAGCACTGCGAAGGCGAACGACCATCGGAGTCTGTCGAACGCCTTTTCTGCATCTAATGCGAGGGCCAATGTGGGGATACTTTTCTTGTGAACATGATGTAAAATCATAGGCGTGCGCACGGGGTGTGCCGGGTTGCCTGGGCACACCCTAATCACACCTCCGTGCTCAGCCTCCTGCACTGCCGCTTGAGCCCTGGCTGTCCCGCACAGCCACAATTACATCTTCAGACTGCTATCATGCTCCTATGCTCCCATGCTGCGTGTCCCAGCGGCCAGCCGCGTAATGTCACTTACTTCGACGTCACGCGCCTGCTCCGCCTGCTTCATTAATGAAGTGGGAGGAGCAGGCACGTGCGGCGTGACGGAGTGAGTGACGTCACGTTACGCTGCCACCGGCCTTGTTTAAATGTTTGAGAGCCTGCCCAGTGCCCAGTGATTGTGGAATACTAGCTGGAGTCTCCTAGTAAGTAGTACAAGTTTACAACACTAAGTTTACAACACTTTACATAAGACCCTGGCGGCCTCCACCCCCTGTTGGGGGTCAATGTCAGGGACACTGTTATGGGGGGGGGGGGGGGATCTGTGGATGATGACACATATATAGCACAAGATGCTGCTATATATGTGTCATCCACAGATCCCCCCCGGCCCCACATAACAGTGTCATCCACAGACCACAGATCCCCCCGCATCTGTGTCAGATTCCACACAGATACCCCCATAACAGTGCCATCCACAGATATCCTCTTAATAGACTGTTAAGGGGATATCTGTGGTCTGTGGATGACACTGTTATGGGGGCATCTGTGTGGAATATGACACTGTTATGGGGGCATCTGTGTGGAATATGACACTGTTATGGGGGATCTGTGTTTGACACTGTTATGGGGGTGATCTGTGGATTATGCACTGTTAATAACAGTGCGTCATCCACAGATGCCCCCATGACAGTGCCATCCACCGATATCCCCTTAACAGTGCATCATCCACAGATGCTCTCATAACCGTGCGTCATCCACAGATGCCCCCATAACAGTGTCATCCACAGATGCCCCATAACAGTGTCATCCACAGATGCCCCCATAACAGTGTCATCCACAGATGCCCCATAACAGTGTCATTCACAGATGCCCCCCATAACAATGTCATTCACAGATGCCCCCCATAACAGTGTCATCCACAGATGCCCATAACAGGGCGTCATCCACATTCACAGATGCCCCCCATAACAATGTTATTCACAGATGCCCCCCATAACAGTGTCATCCACAGATGCCCATAACAGGGCGTCATCCACAGTGTCATAATAGTGTCATCCACAGATCCCCCATAACAGTGTCATCCACAGATGACCCCATAACAGTATCATCCACAGATCCCCCATAACAGTATCATACACAGATCCCCCATAACAGTGTCATCCACAGATCCCCATAACAGTGTCATCCACAGATCCCCTATAACAGTGTCATCCACAGATCCCCCATAATAGTGTCATCCACTGATGCCCATAACAGTGCGTCATCCACAGATGCCCATAACAGTGCGTCATCCACAGATGCCCATAACAGTGCGTCATCCACAGATGCCCATAACAGTGCGTCATCCACAGATGCCCCCATAACAGTGTCATCCACAGATCCCCCATAATAGTGTCATCCACAGATCCCCCATAACAGTGCGCCTGGGCACTGAGGAGAGACAGAAAGGAGGGGAAAGAATCCGCGGAAGCAAGCAGAGGACGGCACAGCAGACGACTGAATAGCTTCTTTTGTAAGTAAATTGTTTTATTTTTTTGTCTATTATTATATTCTGGCTTTTGCTTAAAGGGACAGTAAAAAATGTTTGTTTTTTAGCTATGTATGATGCTTTTTGATAATAAATAAATGTAAATGTATTGATGCTGTAATGTGGACCCCAGTCCTCTCTGATGTCCTGCAGGCTGGGCTGGCGCTGTGGTAGCATACAGTTGGCCAGGCAGCAGAAAGGTTCTGGGGCTGTCATTGTGTGCTCTGGAACTTTCCCCTTCACAGCCACAGCTATCTCTCTCTTGTACAGTGCGGACTCTGCAAGAGGCATTCCGTTTGCTCTCCGTCCTAATAGAAGTCTATGGGAATCAAAACGGATCCATCTGGTTCCCGTTATGCAGGACGGAAAACAAAGTCCTGTCAACAGGACTTTGTTTTCCGTCTTGCATAAGGGGACCCAGACGGATCGGTTATGCATTCTCATAAACTTCTATTAGGACAGAGCAAAACAGAATGCCTCTTAAAGGTTTCCGTTTTGCATTCCATCTGGCCATTCCATTATATTCCGTTTGAAACGGAACCTATAACGGAATGGCATAACGCAGATGTGAACCCACCCTTAATACTCAAGCGTACCGAGGAAGAAAGGAAAACTCTTGAAAGCTTGTCTTTAAAGTATTAGGTTAGTACAATAAAAATTGACACAGTTATGGAGGATCTGTGGATATAATATATATATATATATATACATACATATACACGCGCGCGCGCAGCGTGTGTGTTTGTGCTTTAGGGTGCACACCCTAATGCAATAGGCTGCGCACGCCTATGTGTAAAATACCCATAAGGCGTCTCGTGTTATAGTAAGACCTCCTGCACACGAACGTATTTTTTTGCGGTCCGCAAAAACGGGTCCCGTTTTTCCGTGATCCGTGACCGTTTTTTCATCCGTGGGTCTTCCTTGATTTTTAGAGGATCCACGGACATGAAAAAAAAGTCGTTTTGGCGTCCGCCTGGCCGTGCGGAGCCAAACGGATCCGTCCTGAATTACAATGCAAGTCAATGGGGACGGATCCGTTTGACGTTGACACAATATGGTGCAATTTCAAACGGATCCGTCCCCCATTGACTTTCAATGTAAAGTCAGGAGTTAATATACCATCGGATCAGAGTTTTCTCCAATCCGATGGTATATTTTAACTTGAAGCGTCCCCATCACCATGGGAACGCCTCTATGTTCGAATATACCGTCGGATTTGAGTTACATCGTGAAACTCAAATCCGTCAGTATATTCTAACACAGAGGCGTTCCCATGGTGATGGGGACGCTTCAGGTTAGAATATACTAAATAAACTGTGTACATGACTGCCCCCTGCTGCCTGGCAGGTGCTGCCAGGCAGCAGGGGGCAGACCCCCCCCCCCCCCCCCGTACTTAACACATTGGTGGCCAGTGTGGCCGGCCCCCCCCCTCCCTCCCCTGTAGTTAACTCATTGGTGGCCAGTGGGCCCCCCCCCTCCCCTGTAGTTAACTCATTGGTGGCCAGTGCGGCCGGCCCCCCTCCCTCCCCTGTAGTTAACTCGTTGGTGGCCAGTGGGCCCCCCCTCCCTCCCTCCCCTGTAGTTAACTCATTGGTGGCCAGTGGGCCCTCTCCACTCCCTCCCCCTCCTAATTAAAATCTCCCCCCCTATCATTGGTGGCAGCGGAGTGTACCGATCGGAGTCCCAGTTTAATCGCTGGGGCTCCGATCGGTAACCATGGCAACCAGGATGCTACTGCTGTCCCGGTTGCCATGGTTACTTAGCAATTTGTAGAACCATTATACTTACCTGCGAGCTGCGATCTCTGCGTCCGGTAGGGAGCTCCTCCTACTGGTAAGTGACAGGTCCGGCCGGGAGCTCCTCCTACTGGTAAGTGACAGGTCAATCCGATGGTATATTCTAACATAGAGGCGTTCCCATGGTGATGGGGACGCTTCAAGTTAAAATATACCATCGGATTGGAGAAAACTCCGATCCGATGGTATATTAACTCCTGACTTTACATTGAAAGTCAATGGGGGACGGATCCGTTTGAAATTGCACCATATTGTGTCAACGTCAAACGGATCCGTCCCCATTGACTTGCACTGTCAGGTCTGAGTTTTCACGAAGTGAAAACTCAGCTATGAAAAAGCTTTTATGCAGACGGATCTTCGGATCCGTCTGTATAAAAAGTAACCTACGGCCACGGATCACGGACACGGATGCCAATCTTGTGTGCATCCGTGTTCTTTCACGGACCCATTGACTTGAATGGGTCCGTGAACCGTTGGCCGTGATAAAAATATGGACAGGTCATATTTTTTTCACGGCCAGGAAACACGGATCACGGATGCGGCTGCAAAACGGTGCATTTTCCGTTTTTTCCACGGACCCATTGAAAGTCAATGGGTCTGCGAAAAAAAAAACGGAAAACGGCACAATGGCCACGGGTGCACACAACGGTCGTGTGCAGGAGGCCTAAGTTTGCCGGCTCGGAACGAAGCCGGCCTGGTCCACATGGATAATGGAAAGGAGAATTTTTGCTAGACGGGTGGCCAATAGCTTCGCATATATTTCGACATCCTGGTTTAGTAGGGATATGGGCCTAAAGTTTTGGGGGCTATCGGGTGGTTTGCCTGGTTTAGGGAGGGTAATTATAAGGGCTTGTAGATTTTCAACTGGCAGAGATCCCCGGGACATAGCCGCTTGGCAAAAGTCTATCAGGTAAGGGCTAATGATCTGTTTAAACTGCTTGTAATAGTGGCTAGCAAAGCCATCAGGGCCAGGTGCTTTGTCTCTTGGGAGAGACGCAATCACTGCTTCCACCTCTTTGGTATTAATCGGGGAGTTAAGACCCTGAAGCTGAGAACTATTCAGTGTGGGTAATTGTAAGGATTTAAGATAGAGGTTGACTCTTTCATTGAGCTCTTGTCACGACCTTGGTCATGGTCGTGACTCCTTCACCCGCATGCAGTTGCCCGTTGTCTGCTCTTGTTGTTCAACCACTGGTGAGTGCTGTTACTATGTTGCCTCACGTGTGGTTGCCGCTGGCAACATAATAGTATTGGCAGTATAGCGGCATGAGCTGTTGCTAGGCAGCTTGCTGTCAAGTGCATGCGGTTGCACCTGGCAACGTGTGTTTATATTTGTGCACTTTCCCAGTCTGGTGTGCACGGGGTTTATTGTGTGTGTATTCCCCTTTTAGTGGCTTCACTACCCTGTTTGGTGATGGAAGGGTTAACTCCTTTCCTAGTGTGTGTGTGGGTGTGGCTGCTTGGCCTATTTAGCTTCTGCTGGAAGCCAGAAGTCTGAGGGGTACTCCAGGCATGTTGCTGGAGTCATCCTCCTGGTAGCCTTATGCCATCTCTCCAGTGAGGGCCACCCTTGTGGTCATAAGTTTATGTTACATGATGTTATTTTATGTTTATGTGGTGTTTGTTATTATTGCACCTATGGATCTGGGTTCCTGTGTGTTTATGTGTGTGTGCTGTGTCCTTTTATGTTGTGTGTGAACATCAGAAGTTGAGCACAGGATCCAGTCAGTGTGTCTGTGGCAGGTAGGGATGGAAGTCTTTCACTCTCCTGCCATATCCATAGGCTGTTGATGTTTTTCTTCCTTTGCAGCTTGGCCAGTTTAGACTCCTGTCCGTCCGTATTCAGGAGGAACAGGTTGTCTTACCCAGCTCCTAGCTCAGGGATCTGTCCAGGGCTAGTAGGGAAGCGAGGTTCCTGAGTATGAGCCCTCCTACCATCAGGGTCGGCTCATACAGCTAGGAGTCAGGGTCAGATTGGGGATGCACTAGGAGATGACCTGCTCCCTAATTCTGTTGTCCTGGTCAAGCAGCTTCCACTTATGTTAACATCACACGGATTAGAGTTACCCCCACTCTAATCCGTGACAGCTCTCCTGGGATAGGATGGGTATTTTGCAAGTTATAAAGGTCTGCATAATATGCCTTAAATCCATTACCAATGCCTATGGGGGAGTAGACCTTCTCCTGAGAATGAGGATGGAGAATGTGTGGAATTCTGCTTTTCGCATGACGAGCCTTAAATCTAGACGCCAGCAGTTTACCCGCCTTATTATCTTGTGAATAGTAAGTCGCTTTTGATTTACGATGCATTTTTTCATATGAGGAAAGCATATATCCTCTCAGCTCCTGTCTAAGGCGCCTGATCTCATCTGCTAATAGAAAAGTGGGATTCGCTTTATTTTTCGCCTCCACTTGTTGTAACTGGGATAAGATGTCTGACATTTTAGCTTCCATACGCTTTTTCCGTATCGCACCCTGCTTTATAAAGGACCCCCTGATACATGCTTTATGAGCATTCCACAAGGTTACTGGGTCCGCATGAGAGGAGTTATTAAACTTGATAAAGTCTGTGAGATCCGATTCTATACACTATCTATACTGAGGGTCTGATAGTAAGAAGGGGCTGCTTCTCCACAAGTATGTTTGAGGAGAGTTAGTAGCTTCCGAGATTGTCATGGTAATAGCTGCATGGTCAGACCATTTGATAGTTTTTAGGGAGGAGGTTTGGGCGTGAGGGAGAAGTGCTCTATCCACAAGGAACATGTCTATTCTGGAGTACACATTGTGAACTCCAGAGTGAAATGTATAGTCTCTAGCTGACGCGTGGTGGATTCGCCAAACGTCATATAACTCCTCCTTCCAGAAAGTATCGGCTAGGGAAGGGGTGGCCCGTGTTGGAGAGGTAGAGGTATCTATTGACGGGTCTGAGGTAAAATTGAAGTCCCCACAAATCACCAGCTTTCCCTGTTGTGTTTTGCGGATCAATTTCATCATCTTGTGGAAGAAATGCACTTGGCCCTGGTTAGGGGCATATAAAGACACTATGGTAAATAAAATATTGTTGAGATACATATCAATATGATAAATCGCCCTAGAGGATCCGTGTGGTCAGCTATATGGGTAAATGCTACTGTATTTTTAACGGCTATCATGACCCCCCTGGATTTAGAGTGAAAGTGTGATTGAAATATGTGAGGAAACTGCGGATGCTTCAACCTAAAAGCATCACGTTGAAGCATATGCGTTTCCTGTATCCCCAAAATATCACATTTTAATACCTTCGATTCCTTCCACATATGTGCTCTGCGCATAGGGCTATTTAAACCATTGGCATTCAGGCTAGCAAATGTTATCACCATTATATATCAGACTAAACAGCATTCTCATACTAGCAGGTAATAAAAGAGATACCAGACACAGAGCGTCTCCCAGCGAGGACGTCTGCATCCTCCAGACAAAGGTAGCACAAACAAGTACAGGCATTATCTGAACTTCTAAAGATTTTAGACTCCAAAAACACAGGAGGCAAGGCAGCAAAATCGAACCAAAATATAACATAGTGAGCCTAAAAGAGGCTCAATACAAAAGGAAGGGCAAATGTCCCGTCTGCAACCTAGGAAATAAAAAAAGGTTAGGGTGACAGAACCCATACAGACGTACAGCACCTAAAGGCGAGGTATACTCGCCCCGGCTAAAGCTGGATTCAGCGAACTCTTGACCAGTCTTTACGGACTTTGGCTGGAGCATGGTGTTGAGCTTCTTCCGTTACGGATACTGGTATGTTCCAGCTTTGTAAGAGTGCCAGTCCCTCTTCCAAGGATTTGGTAGCATGAAAGGCCCCGCCATGATGGATCAGCAGGCGAACTGGGAAACCCCAGCGGTAAGGTATTTCTGCGCTTCTAAGGGTCGATGTGATGGGTACGAAGGCCCTTCTTAAACGTAGTGTTGTTGCTGATAAGTCGGCAAACAGGAGAACCTTTTGGAATGGTGCAGGGAGGCCTCCATTTTTCCTTGCAAAGGCTAGCAACTGTTCTTTGATCCTGAAAAAATGCACTCTGGCTAGTACATCTCGTGGCACTGAATCTTCCAGATGACGCGGTCGAGGTACACGATGCGCCCTATCGATCTCCAAGTCCCTATCAGGGCAATCTGGTAGCACAGCTTTCAGAAGAGACCGCACATATTCAGGGATTTCTCTGGGAGACACTGATTCCGGGATCCCTCTCAGCTTAATATTGTTGTGCCTGCTCCTGTCTTCAAGATCGGCCATTTTGGCCTTGATGCTTTAAAATTCTGCCTCTAGCTCTGTGTGAGCGTCAATTAGGGAATTGTGTGATGCTGCAAAGTCCCCAAATTTATTTTCTAGGTGGTCCGTCCGGGCCCCCAGTCCATCTATGTCAGAGCGCAGAGGTGCAATAATGGACTTTATGTCCAGCAGCATAGATCGCCGCTGTAGAATAAGCATGTCCCTCATGGCTGTATCTGTGAGGGCGGTGTTGGACACCTTTAACGCTTGCAGCGCTGTTTCCTCGTCTGGGACTGAAGGAGATTTCTTTGGGGTCCCATTTGAGGGTATATTAGCAACCCCAAAGTGGGCCTGTGGTTGTGATATGCCCCGGTGGAAAGGGGGAGAAGCGGAGGGAAGCTCCCCTGATGTGTGGCAGGGTGAGGAGCTGTGGCTCACCTGGCCTTGTGAGTCGTCCAGGCCTTGAGGTCTCTCCGGTCCACGGGTTACTGTGCAGTGTTCACCCAGATCCAGCTGGGTGGGGAGCGCCAAGTCGGACAGTGATCTCTGCAAATTTGTGGCTGGAGAACTCAGCGGCAGGTCCGGAGTCGCCGCGCGCTTAGAAGGAGAGACTGCAGCTCTTCCGGCGCCATCTTGGATATCTCCGGCGTCTCTGGAGAAGTAGAATTTTGTGAGTTTGGGCTGCTTGGCCACTTTCTTTCTTCGCCCAGTCATGTCTAGAGAGGATCCCCTCAGATTTTATGTGGAATAGGGTATCGCTGAGCTTAGGATCGTCGTTTAAATCTGTGCTGGCACGAGAGCTCAGGCTCTATGCACCCATCCGCCTAGGCAGCCAGACCACGCCCCCTGCAGGCTTCCTTCTCAATTCCCTCAAACTCAGGCTTTCTCAGCCTTATGGTTGCCCAGCCCTCCTGGCTGGAACCACACAGAGCCTCTGCAGGCTTCCTTCTCAATTTCCTCAAACTCAGGCTTTCTCAGCCTTATGGTCGCCCAGCCCTCCTGGCTGGAACCACACAGAGCCTCTGCAGGCTTCCTTCTCAATTCCCTCAAACTCAGGCTTTCTCAGCCTTATGGTCGCCCAGCCCTCCTGGCTGGAACCACACAGAGCCTCTGCAGGCTTCCTTCTCAATTACCTCAAACTCAGGCATCCTCAGCATTGTGGCCCCCAATGGGCATTTCTACTATGTAGGGGGCACAGAGTCAGAGGGCATTACTGCAATGAAGGGGGCACAGTGTGCATTATTACTGTGAAGGGGCATAGTGGGCATTATTACTGTGAAGGGGCAGAATGGGGATTTCTACTATGAAGGGGGCACAATGGGGATTATTCCTATGAAGGGGGCACAATGGGGATTATTCCTATGAAGGGGGCACAATGGGGATTATTACTGTGAAGGGGGCACAATAGGGATTATTACTGTGAAGGGGGCGCAATGGGGATTATTACTGTGAAGTGGGCACTGATAGGGCATTACAACTGTGAAAGGGGCACAGAGAGGGCATAAATACTGTGAGGGGGCACACATCTGTACAAAATTACTGTGAAGGTTGTACAATAAGGGCAATACTACTGTGAGAGGGTACAATATATTGAGGGGAGGTGCCAGAGGAAGGACCCACCCCGGGTTCCAAACACTGTAGGCACGCCACTGAAGCAGGGAACTATTTTCTCCCCGCTCCACCATTGAGCCACCAGCGCTCCACAGCAGCAGCAGCATGATATCCTCCCACATCGTCCTGCTGATCTGTGTAGGAGGAGGAGCAGGGCAGGCTGGGAATCAGCCTCTGCTCCTCCTACACAGCAGCACGATGTGTCACAGTATCCTGCTGCTGCTGATGGGGAGCGCAGATCAAGGGAGGAGCCAGGTGATTGAGGCCAAGAGTATTTTTTATTTATTTATTTATTTTTACTTTCTATGAAGGGGGCACATCTGGGCATAACCACTGTGAATGGGGCACTGTGCACATATCTTGGCATATCCACCATAAGAGGGCACATATCTTGGCATATCTACTGTGAAGGGGACACACATCTTGGCATATCTACTGTGAGAGGGCACATATCTTGGCATATCTACTGTGAAGGGGACACACATCTTGGCATATCTACTATGAAAGGGGCATATCTTGGCATATCTACTGTGAGGGGGCACATATCTGTGAGTAGACCTGAGGGACTGAAACACTGGGTGGAAAATAAAAGTAGGCACATAAGGACTGATTCACAGCATCTGTAGCATGCTCTGTGTAAGGTATTTAATCTATAATACATGAAGTTTTATTGCTGTAAGCGCCATGCAAAATGCCACAAGGGGCCCCACTGAGACTTTATCGCCCAAGGGCTCACATGAACCTGGAGCCGGCCCTGCTAATACCTGCCACTCATAATGAGCAAACTCATCACAGGACATAAAGTAGTTGCAAAAAATAAAGTGAACGATCATTTTAAGAGATCTGAAAATGAGAACAAACACGAATACTGCAGAACCCAAAATATGCATGTTCTGTCCTCAGCTGCAAATCTTTTTATTTGTGAGTGTATACCAGTGCAGACATTGCAATTGCCTGTGTTTGAATATCATCTGCATTAGGCGTCTTGCACGTGGCTGTTGTGGGTCTGTTCTGTGCATTTGGACGGCAATTTGTGGTCCCCCAATGCACGGGCAACATCTGTGCGGCGGCCGGGATGGATCGAAACCCATTCAACTTGAATGGGTCTGTGATCCATCTGCACCACAAAAAAATAGAACAAGTTCTATTTTTTTTGCGGTGCGGAGGCATGGACAGAAACACCACGGAAGCACTCCATAGTGCTTCTGTGGGGTTCCGATCCATGCTTCCGTTCCGCATCTCTGTGATTGCAGACCCATTCAAGTAAATGGGTCTGCATCCGGTGCAAGAGGCCTTATATTGTATGGTAAAAGCACCATCTACTAGTGGTTTAGTGTATTTTTTCTAGCCTGAAGTTTCTATGCATTGTGGGAAGTTCCTGGTGCATTATGGTCCTGTTCCTGTTTAGTAGCAGCAGCCATCTTATGTCTGTGTGAGGAGCCAAACTCTATGTCTGTTTTCTGCCCCATGTTCAGTGTCTACAGTCTGTTTCAAGCATAGTAGGTAAGTGAACTATTTATGTGTCATTATACTGTAACTCATTATATGTTTGCAGTATTAGATAGCTCATTGTCATCTTGCATTATTACCTCATGTTACTGTATGTATAGCAGATTATCTGTAGCCTATGCACTATACAATTGATATATTCTATAATACTACTATTATTTTATCCTGTTGTTTCACCTTTCCTGTCACAATCTACTACCAATAAAAGAAGAGGTTACAGCTTCACAGCCTTTTTCTTATGAAGACAGGGGGTTTAGCTACATGTCAGTTTACACACCGTGCTAACGTGTATGAAGACAGTATAATGCATGTTGGTATATTTTAATAAAAATACATTTTAGGGCTTTATGCTGGGTTTACTAGAATCAGCTTCACTTTAGTGACTACGTATTTTTGTCATATATGTTTTTTTTGCATTTAATTGTCTTGAACACAGTAAGCTCCAAATGAATATATGAAAACTAGGATTTCACATGTTTAGCATTTTGTCTTGATTTTATTACCAGCCAGGATGGTACAGTTTCTACAAAGAAGAATAAATAACAATAAACAAGTATATTTTCCCTAAAGGAATATAGAATTCAAAAGTAATTTGGTCATATATTAAATAAAAATGCTACAAAAGCATAACTGCTTCAAGCAGTGTAAAAGTTTACTTCAGTAATTCTTGGCTTCCAGAAATTGAGTAATATATTAAAAAAGCCATATGTAGTACATAAACTGTACTCCAGCTGGCTTAAAGGGGAATTCCAAGTGTTTTTTGCTGATGATTTATCCTCTGAATAGGTCATCGGTGGAGGTCCGACATGACAGCACATTTATTGCCCTCTTATGGCTATAACTAGAGATGAGCTTATTCAGCAGGGCCTGCGATGACATCACCGCGCTCACCAAGTGGTGAGCGCAGTGACGTCATCGCAGGTCCTTTTGCAGGTCCTGCGGAAAGAAGAAAGAAGAGGATACCGGCTGTGCGATCAAGGTGAGGTGAGTTTTTACTATTATTTTTAACCCCTCAATGGCCATTTTATTTAGCATTCTGTCTTAAGAATGCTATTATTTTCCGTTATAACCATGTTATAATGGAAAATAATAAAATCACCCGAACACCGAACTTGAACTTCAGTGAAAAAGTCAATGTTTGGGTCCGGGTACCCGAACTCGCAAAGTTTAGTATGAACCCGAACTTTGCAGTTTGGATTCGCTCAACCCTACTCATAACTTCAACAAAGTTTTCCGGGGAGATTTTAAATTAATTTTTTATTTTAACAAATGGCCCAGAACATATCAAGAATAACAAAGAAGTGTTATGCACTGCTCTGTACTTTCTGCTCTGACTTGACACATATATGACATAGGTGGGGCACTGCTTAGCTGAGCAGGCATTTCCTAGCATTTAAAGAGTAAAGTGTAGGACAGAAAGTACAGATCAGTGGGGAAAGGAGCAATGTTGGAACACCAGTGGCAAGGGATCAGTGGAGGTGAATTACACTTCTTTTTTTTTTTTAAATCATCCCAATAAAACTCTGTGGGGGCAAATAATATCTCCCTGTGCCACTTTTGTGGCATTAAAAAGTTGCGAACAATGTGTTTGCAACTTTTTAATTTTCTAATTTTGTCGGCATTACTGAGCTATCCTCGCCATTTTCTGAAAAGGGGGCATGATGGGGGCCCAACACATTTATTTAATTTGCTCTTGTTTTTAGGTGCATATAAATAAAGACAGAAATCTATGGCTGCTCTGTGCTGCTGTAGATTTAATTCTAGTGCACAGCCTGACGGACGATGCGCCTAATATATGACAATGCCTGCATCTCATCATAAATTAGGCACATTGTCCAACAGAGCAGGAGATTGCAAAGACCGGAGTAAAATCTTCCTCTTTAAGTCAAAATCAGTATATGGCTTATGAGATGAAAAATACTGTCTATCGGAACTATTTCCTCTTTTATAGCCTAGAACTGCATTTAAAAGCTTGTTGGTATTTATAGGCAACAGTCAACAAGTTTGTTAGCAGACACTCCTTAATCTAGATAAGCTTCATCAATGCAGAAAAATAGGTAGCGTCCCCCTAAAGCTGGGGACTTTCAATAGCTGTCGGACGAACGATAATTTGACTGACAGCTATCTCTCCTATCTCCCTCCTGGCTTCCCCATACACATACACATTTTGCTCGCTGAATGTGTCTGTGTATGCCATGACAAGAGTGGAGAAAGCTGGTGCCAGACAGATCTGGTGGTAGCATATCTTCCAGAAATCAATTAGACCATATCCAATGAAAATGGATAAAACAAAATGTTGGAAAAGGTACCAATGACCAAAAACATTGCTAAAAAATAAGGCCTTGAGCATTGACAGCACCTTTACATAGATATTAAGAACCAAATTGTTGACTAACTGTGCTATGGCAGTGGGTGTGGAACCATCGTGCCAACCAACAGATTTGACTTGGGGATAAACATAAGGGTGTGATCCTGGTGGTTTCCTGCTTTTCACCCTTTAACCCCTGTACAGAGATCTGGACTTCACTGCATGGAACACACCAGGCCGCTACCTCTTCTCGTGAGGAGAAGAGGCCAACTGACAGGCAGGCCGTGGCCTTCATAAGGAGCCAGAGCGAACCAAGTGGCCAGCCCAGCTGGGGAAAGTCAGTGAAGCTGGTCAAGTTTGATAGGGCAGCAGCTGCAAACCCCCACTGCTGTAACAGATTGTTACATAAGTGGGTGTACATCCTCTATGTCAACCTCTATGATTTGGTTTAGGATTATTCCTAAGGGTATTATCTAAGTAGCTCCCCTTGTTCTTTAAACTGGCACCACCATGCAATGATCTGGTCTTTACTGTAGGGGAGCCACCAGGCCACTAACTTTAGTCTCTTCATAGCTATCTCCCCATCTCCCTCCTGGTTTCCTAATACTGTACATATATAGGCTTTGCTCAGACGAACGTGTCTGTGTATGCCATGAGGAAAGCGGTGAGAGCCAGTGCCAGACAGTTCTTAAGGCAGCATATCTCCACGGAGAACAAAAGGACAGTGTGAAAATATTCATTACACTCCATACTTGTCGGAAGAGTCAGAAGCTCCCCACACACATTAGTGTTCGCTGAACCCACCGTTCTCAGTGGGTTCGGGTGACAAAAGTATAATGTGCATAGCCAGTTTAAGGGTACTGCTACACTATTGTTTTTTATTTCCCTGCCATTTTTTAGCTTGTGAAAAATGCCATGAACTTGCTTTTTATAAACGTGCTTTTTAGTAACACAATGTTTTATTTGCATTTTTTTCACATCTTTTCCTATTGAACAGTCTATGGGGAAAAGCCTGAATAGGCCAAATCAGCATGCTGTGATTTGAAAAAAGAAACACCAAAAACTCAAAACACGAGTACAAAAAATGCTGTTTTTAGATTTTCTTATTGGCCAAAATGTCATATTTGGCCATGTCATTTGTGCTTAAAAAATAAATGGAAAAAATGCAGCAAAACCATCCTAAATCAAATTATTGTATAGTGCTTGAAGTAAGAATGACAGTTCCCAGTAAGCTAATTATAAATGTGCAGATACTAAGCCAGTAAAAGAACTGGGAATGTAGCTCTGAGCTATAACACATCTCTATGGATGAGTACAAGAATAGTAAAGCAATGTTACTCAGGCTTTTTGGTAGATTATCTATGTAAACTGTAAAATGGTGTTCAGAGATAACCATACACTTTAAAAGCTTCAAGTTTCTTTATTTGATCATTTTCCTGATCTCCACTTCTAACATCAGTATAAACTATTTCCAATATTTTCTTAAACATTTTTAAGCCACTAGTTAGGCCTGTAGAGGCAGCTTTAAAGGGGTTCTCCGGGAATTAAGAAAATTAAAATAAGTAAATATTACTTCATTATAAATATATTCCCAAATACCTTACATTATTTATAATGGCTCGTTTTGTCTGGGGAGCAATCATTCCGAAAAACAAAATGGCCGCTATCCTATTAGTTCACACAAAGCGTGTCCAAATTACACAGAAGTACAAGTTACTTCACAACGCTGAGCTAAAGAGCTGCCTCATCCTCCTGTCTGCTCTGCTTGCTTGTCAGGGATTATGATCCTGAATACAGTTTAATATGGTCATCAGCTAAATCTCTGTAAGAATGGAGTTCATGAGCAGATGTGGCTAAGGAGCAGCAGCACTTGTATGCAGTTTCCATTACCACAGTCCCACATTACCACAGTCTGTCCTGTCCTTCCTCTCTGTACTTCATGTCTCCTCATAAACTCCATTCCTACAGAGATTCAGCTGAAGATCTTATAAGCTGTATTCAGGATCATAATCCCTGACAAGCAGAGAGGAGTATGAGGCAGCTCTTTACCTCAGTATTGTGAAGTAACTTGTCCTGCTGTGTGATTAGGACAGGCTTTGTGTGCACTAATAGGATGGCACCTATTTTGTTTCTCCTAATCATTGCTCCCTAGACAAAACGAGCCATTATAACTAATGAAAGGTATTTGGGAATATATTTATAATAAAGTAATATTTACATATTTTAATTTTAGTAATTACCAGAGAACCCCTTTAAGCACAATCAGTGGAGGCAGCCCTGCAGACTTGGTTCTGGTCTCCAGTACAGTAACCCAGTAAAACGCTGCCAACTAAGAAAGCCACTGTACGAAATTCAATGTAGATTTGTAAATAAAATGTCTATTTGACTTCAAGCAGGGACGCTTAACTGACCATAAGCGACCACCTGGCGCTATGCAGTTAGTGTATATACTGTAAATTATGGATTAGCTCAGTGGCTATACTAAATTTTTAACTACATGTAATTACAAAATATATAATATTTTTCATGGCACAACTTCTTTAAGACTTCTTAAAAGCATTGTACTTATCACACAACTGTATAAAAACAACAATTATTTGAAAGATATGGAAGAGAGAAGAAAGCATGATAAACTGATATTGTAAAATAAATGGATGAGAGGGGCACACCGACAACTAGAATCACAATGGAGACCAGCCAGTATGTGAATAAGCTATTTATTAGCAACTCAATAAAATAAGGTGAGGATCCTCAAAAATCAATCGTTAAAACATGCACATTAAAAGACATATAAAACCATAAGGTGGTGGTATCGTGAGATACAACAATAACACTGATGGATAATAATGTTAGCTGATTGTAACAGGTTTATATAGACGGTCTTTCTAGGAAACAATTCAGGTGCGCAGGTCTAATGCGCAATGTCTCTCTTGTTACTAAGAGTTCAGGCTAAGCCGATAATTGCAAGTACATGCAGAGTCTTTGTAGTATTAGATCTTCACAGCATATATCAATGAATCTGCTGTTAGACTGTACTGTGTATGGACACACTACTCACAGTTTCGATGTAATGGAGCGGCCGATCACTTGTGCTTAGCGTGGCGTCCCACGTGGTACAGCACCGATGGTCTGATTTTGGATCCGCTTATTTATACTGGTGAGTAGATCTCCAGGACAATGCAAACAATAGGTTTAGGCGCCGGGGTCAAGTGTTTGTCAGGACCCAATAGGTTGTTCGGCGTTGCTGTGTGTCTTTTATCCAGACACAAGAAATCCTATGTTTCTTCCTGTCCGCTGTGTGGAAGCGCTTCTGAAGATTCAAAGACGGTGCGCAGATGGTAGCCTGCGGTTTCTTTCTTTCCTCGAGACTGTGTACACCAGACGCGTTTCGGAGTTGGCAGTGACTCCTTCCTCAGTGGTCCTAGAAAGACCGTCTATATAAACCTGTTACAATCAGCTAACATTATTATCCATCAGTGTTATTGTTGTATCTCACGATACCACCACCTTATGGTTTTATATGTCTTTTAATGTGCATGTTTTAACGATTGATTTTTGAGGATCCTCACCTTATTTTATTGAGTTGCTAATAAATAGCTTATTCACATACTGGCTGGTCTCCATTGTGATTCTAGTTGTCGGTGTGCCCCTCTCATCCATTTATTTTAGATAATCAAACCATTTTAAAAGATTGGGGATATCTTTTTTAGGGGGAGCACCCATTCCATGCTAATAGAGGGTGAGCCAATCTAATCAACCAAACATAAACTGATATTGATCTCCAGAAGATCAAGTAGACCAGATCCAATGGATGAAACAAAGTGATGGAAAAGGTACCAATGAACAAAACTATTGCTCAAAAGGAAGGCCTTGAGCATTGACAGCACCTTTACATAAATGTGAAGAAACAAATAGCTAATTGTGATATGGCAGTGAATGTGGAACCACTGTGCCAATGATTGGATTTGACTCAGGGATAAACCTGAGGGTGTCATCCTAGTAGTTCCCCGGTATTCGCCCCTTAACCCCTTAACCTCTTTACAGGGATCTGGACTTCACTACATGGAACACACCAGTCCACTACTTCTAGTAGTGAGGGAAGGAGCCCGCAGCCTGCATAAGGAGGCAGAGTGGACCAGATGGCCAGGCGCAGCTGGGCTAAGGCAGTAAGAGCCGGTTAAGTTTGATAGGGCAGCAGTGGCTGTGAGCCACCAGTGCTGTAGAATGTTACATAAGTGGGTGTGCATCCACTGTGTCATTGAAGGTATTTGGCTTAGGGCTACTCCTAACATTGTTAACTAAGTAGTTCCCCCTGGTCTTTAACCTTGCATTCCTGCGCAGCTATCTGGTCTCCATTGCAGGGGAACCACCAGGCCAATAATTGTAGTCTCTTCAGTGACAGCTGACATAGTGGGGTCATGAGACACCAGTGTGTAGCACCAATGGATCAGGCAAAATGAGAGATGGAGAATGAGCCTGATTCAGGCCAGGCAGCATATATTTAATCTGATAAAACAGTTCAAAAGTTGGGGCAGTCAGCACTTGGTCAGCATGAGAGTCCGGCCCGAGTTGGGCAGAGGCAAACAAATGAAACCTATAGCACAACTTTGCTGAAATTAGCATACTAGATAACCTATTGGTCAGGTAGCCTCCCACAAGAGAAGGCATCTAAAATAGTCAGAGATAGGCAGCCATAGGCTGGGGAAGGTTAGGGTTTATGGGCTGGCCCTTTAAGAGATAGGGAAAGCACTGGCCTATGGCAGAAAGGCTGCAGGTGGACAAGAACAAACAAAACATGCATGGAGCAGGAAGATGAGCAGCATCAGTACTCTGACAGATGTGCCCACCAGGCAAATGCAGGAGGACGTTAGCTGGCATGGACCACCAGAGCAGGAGCAACATCTAAGTGTGCATATTGGCGGCCATGTCCACTGGGAGAAAGTGAACACCGGCGGGCACGGACCACTGGAGTTCCACTGACATATTTTTAGATCTGAAAAAAATACTTAATGAGCAACTTATCAGTGACTGTGTATTTTTAATTTCTAAAGCAATGTGTACACTCTCCATTACACTGGAAATACATTTACCCTATATAACGATGTCATAATAGTATAATAATAAAAAACCCGTTAAAGCTGTATGTGATTTAGGATTCAGGGTTTGCACGATTCAAGGTAGCTCATTTTCTATTAAATAAACATATTATCCATCCTTGCATACAGGATGTAATGCCAAAGAGTTTTCAAGTTGTCATAGCAACCCTGAAAACCAGCATTTCACAGCTGAAATTTTTAAAGAATTCTAATCTTATTTGTAACGGTTATTAAATGATAGAGCTAGATTACTCTACTACATGCAGAATGTGCAATGACTTAAAACAGTAATACACATCGTACAACTCTGAAAATGAGAGGGTCTGGTTTCTATAGCATAACAGAGTGAGTGCCAACCTCAAGCCAGGGGGCCACAACTGGTTATTATGGCATTCTGTCGAGACAGTCAGATGTTTCTGGTTTCTAAAATGCACAATTAATTGTAGAATGCAATAATAATTTGATGACAACAATTAAGCTTCAACTATCGACTGTAATTGCCACTAGCACTTTGTTCCCTGCTATTACTCCAGTTTAACTATTGTACTGTGACTGAATACAACCAGTATATGTGTTAGCCAGCCAGCCAGCCCCTGTGATGTCACAGCCCTATAAATAGCCTCAGACATTTTGGATTCTGCCATTTTCCAGTGTGCTTAGTGCAGGGAAAGACGTCAGCAGGCACTAGGGAAAGTGGTAGAAAAGACTTTATTGCGCTGAAAAATCGATTTACAAGTTCCGGGAAAGATTAGTCAAGGTGTAGGGAAAGGATAGGGAGGCATCATCTACACTTTAAAAGGAGAACAGGGTGCAATAGGAGAGTGTACATCCTGGTTAATAGGAGCAATTCTATTACACCTCGCTGCACTAACTGGGGATCCAAATTGCAGCTGTACTGTGCTTTTTGGTTGTTTGCATTAGGTATGATACATCACTAATTCCAGCAAACCTTGCTTGTGATTGGGGTGCAAGTTCTGTGTGATATAGTCATTTACGGGGTGTATTAATAGGAAAGATACATATGTCCTATTAGCCATTCTGCTGTGAATTGTGTTTGTTATATTTCTTTTATTGGGGTGTATTAATAGGAAAAAGAATACGTCTTAATTGCCAGGGAATGGGCAGTGGACAAAATGTTTCTGTCGCAGGCAGAAATAGCAGTAGAAGAAGGGGGGGTGGCAGCAGGAGTCACAGCGAGAAGTCAGAGCTCCCGGTGTCATCTAGCGGTCGTGTCTTGACCAGCAACCCAGGGGTGCTTAAATGGTTGACTCGGACGTCGTCACAAGTGACATCAGACACCCCCAGCCAAGAGTCGGTGGATTCCTCTGACATGACGCTTGGTTGGCATGGCCTGGAAGCAGGCCCTGTGCCCCTAACTGTCCTCAACCTGCCTGTGTCATTTTCTGTTCCCTCAGCGCGAGAAGTATTATATGCCGTAGGCTTGGCTTCACTTTTCAGCGAGGACGAGCTACTAGAGGACAGTCAGCAGCTACTGCCCAGCCAAGAACAGGAGACATTCGTGGGAGCAGGTGTTGCGAGCGGTCAGGCACCTAGCCCTGAAACCATTGAGGGGGACATCAGTGATGTGCAGACAGTAGCGGATGATGATTAAGTAGCCGATTGCACTTTGGAGCCGTGTGAATCATCAGGAGAAAAGGGTGACAAGTTTGCGCGTGAGGTAGCAGCTGAACCAGCAAGGCGGTAGCGTGGCCGTGAGTCAGCAGCGTGACAGCAGTGGGAGGTTGGGAGCCAAACGTGCGCAGGGTAGACCACCCGCTTCTGAGAGGCCTAGCTGCCTGGAAAGTAGCAGTGCAGGGGTTTAATTGAGACAGCGGTAGCAGGCAGTAAGCGCGGAGTATAATACTCGGCGGTGTGGCAATTTTTTGTTAGGCCGCCGGAGGAGGTGAACATGGCCATTTGCCAAATTTGTGGGCAGAATGTAAAGCGTGGCTATGGTGCCAATGTTGCCACCATGGCCCTGCGTCAACACATGCAGCTTCACCATAAAGTGGCCTGGGAGAACCATGGCTCCGATGTGGTGGTCCACCCTGCCGCAGCAATCGCTGCATCACCCAGTGGCATGCACCCAATTTCATGCAGTCAAGGCTCCACCACCACAGCTGAAAGGAGCTGTCTGTCCTTCCCATCATCTACTGGTCCTGATGCTCCTGGTCCTCCAATCACCGAAGCGATTGCCAAGAGACAGCAGTATGCGTGCACTGGGCGCAGAAGCTGAATGTGCTCCTAGCCAAGTTGCTGGTGCTGAAGTCCCTCCCTTTCCAAGTGGTGGACTCTGCACCTTTCAGAGAACTGATGGCTTGTGCCGAGCCGAGTTTCTTTGCCAAAAAGGCAGTAGCAGCCCTGCACACATATGTAGAAGGTGGGCCAGTCCTTGAGCCTGTCGGTGTCTTCCAAAGTGCACAGCAGCGCCGACGTGTGGAGATGTAACTACAGTCAGGAACAATACATGTCTTTTATGGCCCACTGGGTGAATGTGGTTCCTGCACAGCCACACCAGCAACTTGGCCAAATGACGCCGCTTCCGCCTCCACGCTATCACGCCGTTGCTTCTGCGACAATGTCCATCTCTGCCTCCTTATTCTCCACCGTGTCCTCAGCCTCCACTGCAGGGACAATTCACAGTGCCCCTCCAGCTTACCACATGTACAGTGCACGGCGGTGTCGCACTGTTCTGCCCCTTATTTACCTGGGCAAATGGAGTTACACAGGGGAGTAACTGCTCCGTGTCCTTCATCAAGAAATCAAATCCTGAATTTCTCCGTGACAACTGAAAATCGTAATCATGCTGACCGACAATGGCAAGAACAAGGTGTCGGCGCTGCGTCAAGGAGGGCTGAGCCATGCACCCTGCATGGCACACGTGTTCAATCTGGTCGTCAAGCAGTTCCTGAAGTCTTGAAACCTATCTGCAAGACATCCTAAAAATGGCCAGGAAACTTTGCATGCACTTCAGATACTTGTACACTGCAAAGCACACCCTCCTTTAGCTGCAGCGGAAGAACGGCATCCCCCAACATAGGCTGACATGCGACGTTTCGACCCGTTGGAATTCCACCCTCCATATGTCGGACCGACTGTACGAACAGAGAAAGGCCATAAATGATTTCTTGATGATCCAAGCGAACAGGAGTACTCCCCTGTGTAACTTTAATGTCATCCAGTGGCAGCTCATGCGTGACACCTGCCATTTGCTCAGGCCCTTCGAGGAGGCCACTTTATTTGTCAGCTGCCAGGACTATGGGAAGAACAATGTAATTCCACTGATTCATGTCCTGGAACAGATGCTGATAAATCTGGCTGTCCAGGGGACAGGAGACGTGGCAACTATATCTCACGGCCACAGGAGGCAGAGGACCCAGACACACTGTGGCAGTATGCAGTGGAGATGGAGGCAGGGAGTCCCTCCGAGTCACTTGCGCAAATGGCCAGATGCATGCTCACTTGCTTGTGTAGTGACAGATAAATTGTCACCATTCGGCAGAGGGATGACTACTGGCTCTCCACCATGTTAGACCCTCGCTACTGGTCGAAAATGGGGGCCTTTTTTACACCCGCTGAAAGGGAGGACAAACTGAACTACTATCGAGACATCCTATGTAGTCAGTTGGCCGTTTCCTATGTGCGCCATCGCCATCGCCCATCCTCACAGAAGTCTGCGCTCACGTTCCACTGCCATAGCTGCTGGGGGGGGGGGGGGCAGGAGCAGTAGCAGCTCCATCAGCAGCAACTTAAGTCTAGAGTCACTGATGAGCAGTTTTCTTCACCCGCCTTCTGAAGAAACTACTCACCAGCAGAAGCAGGTAGACATAGAGAAGAACCTGAACCAGCAGGTTGTGGCATAGTTGGAGTGCACCCTTCCACCCCACATCGAAGATTCCCTGGACTACTGGGCAGCCAAACTCGATTTGTGGCTGCAACTGACCGAGTTTGCCCTGGACAAGCTTTCCTGCCCGGCCAGCAGTGTGGAATCAGAGCGGGTGTGTAGTGCGGCGGGGGCCATAGTTACCCCAAGAAGAACTCGCCTGTCCACCTAAAATGTTGAGAAACTGACTTTTGTGAATATGAATTAGGCATGGATCAGCCAGGATTTTAAAACACCAATGCCTAATGCATCAGACTAGATCATCTATGGTGCCACATCTACATTTTGTCAAAAGAGACCTGCTTCTTCTGGCTACCTGCATCATCTACTATTCTGATGCTGCCACGTGCCTGATGCCACACCTGCTGCCAGGTGCTCCTACTGCCACCCACTATCTTCAGCTGGTACTGGTATTGTCCCCCACCTCACCACTCTGTCACCAGGCCACTCTGTGGTCTCCTCATGCTGCTGCCTCCTCACCACTTTGTTGCTGTGCCACTCTGTGGACTCTTCATGCTGCTGCCACCTCACCACTCTGTGGTCTACTCATGCTGCTGCCACATCACCACTCTATTTTCTCCTCATGCTGCTGCCACATCACCACTCTATGGTCTCCTCATGCTGCTGCCACATTACCCCTCTGTGGTCTCCTCATGCTGCTGCCACCTCACCACTATGTCACTGGGCCACTCTGTGGTCTCCTCATGCTGCTTCCACCTCACCACTCTGTGGTCTCCTGATGCTGCTGCCACCTCACCACTATGTCACTGGGCCACTCTGTGGTCTCCTCATGCTGCTGCCACATCACCACTCTGTAGTCTCCTCATGCTGCTGCCACCTCACCACTACAGTATGTCACTGTGCCACTCTATTCCTCATGCTGCTGCCACCTCACCACTATGTCACTGTGCCACTCTGTGCTCTCCTCATGTTGCTGCCACCTCAACACTCTGTGGTTTCCTCATGCTGCAGCCTCCTCACTACTATGTCACTGTGCCACTCTGTAGTATCTTCATGCTCCTGCAACTTCACCACTATGTCACTGGGCCACTCTGTGATCTCCTTATGCTGCTGCCAGCTCACCATGTTATCACTGGGCCACCCTGTGGTCTCCTCATGCTGCTGCCACATCACCACTTTGTAGTCTCCTCATGCTGCTTTTACCTTACCACTCTGTCATTGGGCCACTCTGTGGACTTCTTATGATGTCCCCACCCTCCCCACTCCATGACTGGGCAACTATTTTGCCTTTTTGGCCTGCTTAACATCATCATTTATTTGACCCTTCTTCTGATCTGTCAGAAGGAAGGAAAATGAGATGCACGAGATAAGCTGAACAGATCCTGTCTATGTAGCAGCTGTAAGGCCTGTATGACATGGTCCCTATTTTGCATCAGAATTGGCTTATTATGTGGTAGCCAAAAGTAGGAGTGGGTACAAAACACAGAAGACATGCAAATATTCCATTCATGTGTCATCTCTGTTTTGCATCCACTACTGTTTTTTTTTTTGGGCTTAAGCAATACTGATGGATTACTTTGCGTTTTTGAGGGACCGCGCGTTCCCTATCCAGAAGGTTGCACCTCTTCAATCTCGGAGCATCCAAGGGTTAAAGACACAAGGAAATAAATCAGGTCCCACTGTTACCAGACTATAGGCTCCTGTGGGATATCAGAAGGTATACATATAGTGAAGCACTGCAGGTCACCAGAAATCTCTTGTGTGGTTGTACTCACAAGCACAGCTTAACATATAGGCACATCATATAACTTCACAGCTTTCCTTATATCCAAGCGTCTTTACCACCACTAAAACATAGGATCACTCCAATAGTGAAGCACCGCTAACAAGATCGCTGTATAAAAGTTTTAATATACTGTACTATTTCGCGTGGAGCAAAACCCGGGTCAGGCAGTTTTACAAAGACAGCCTTGACTTGTTTTATCTCATTTATCTCATGTTTGTGAGTATATTAAAACTTTTATACAGCGATCTTGTTAGCGGTGCTTCACTATTGGAGTGATCCTATGTTTTAGTGGTGGTGAAGACGCTTGGATATAAGGAGAGCTATGGAGTTATATGATGTGCCTATATGTTAAGCTGCGCTTGTGAGTACAACCACACAAGAGATTTCTGGTGACCTGCAGTGCTTCACTATATGTATACCTTCTGATATCCCACAGGAGCCTATAGTCTGGTAACAGTGGGACCTGATTTATTTGCTTGTGTCTTTAACCCTTGGATGCTCCGAGATTGAAGAGGTGCAACCTTCTAGATAGGGAACGTGCGGTCCCTCAAAAACGCATGGTCTGAACTGTGATTTGTACCCATTTGGGAATCGCTGTGACATAATTTTGTCATACGTATTGGGACTCTTTCTTTCTTCACTGATGGATTACTGACAAAATGCTGGCCGAGTTAAGGGGGATGTTCAACAGACAGGATCCGTTTTTTCGGGGTTATTGCTCTGACGGATCAGAGGAAGGGCAAAATAATCAGTGACGCCAACACAAACTTACTGGTGACACCATCTCCACTCTGTCAGGGGGGCTCTACTTATATAAGCGATTAATAGAACAGGTTCTATAGAAATCTATGTGGAATAGGCTGACGACAGTGTAAAAGGAGTGCCTTCTTTCATGCTATAGTAGGATCTTGGGCCTCTGTACGGTTCTTTATACCTGACGCTAACATTTGCCTGTAAGGCTGAGTTCACACTTGAGTTATTTGGTCAGTTTTGGCCCGATAACTGCCCAAATAAGCTCTAAGAGCGATGCCTGTCATCTGTGTGTCATACTGACTCACTGTATTGTTTCACTACCACAGCAGACTCTCCATGCACGTTTCTGCTATGCACACTGTTCTACATCACTATACAGGCTCTCTGCAGCCGGGAAATAGTTGCTTTTTAACCCAATTCACCACAAATAAATTCGATTGAATCAAATCTTTTTGGAAAATTTGGCGAACCGACCAACTCCAATTTCTGAGAAATTCGCTTATCTCTAGTCACAGTATGAAATTCATTACTGGGCAGAAGATCTAAAACTATGCTTCAAAAATTATGCCCCCACACACACTCTACCCGGAATACCCCCAAAATAGCACAAACCTTTATGCTGATAAATATGTACCCCCTTCAATACCTGAAGTTCCACCTAATAGCTGTTGATTGAAAGTCATTTATTAAAGGGGCTGTCTCACTTCAGTAAGTTGCATTTATCATGTAAAGAAAGTTAATACAAGCCACTTACTAATGTTTTGTTATTATCCATATTGCTTCCTTTGCTGGCTAGATTCATTTTTCCATCACATTGTACATTACTCGTTTCCATGGTTTCAGACCACACTGCCATACATCAGTGGTGGTCCTGCTTGCACACTATAGGAAAAAGCGTCAGCCTCTCTGGTGGCCGGGACCATGGGAGCGCACATAGGCTGTTGCGTTTTCCTTTATTGCGCAAGCATGACCACCACTGATGAATTGCAGGGTGGTCTGTAACCATGGAAACGAGCAGTGTATAATGTGATGGCAAAATGATTCCTGCCAGCAAAGGAAGCAATATGGATAATAGTACATTAGTAAGTGGCTTGTATTAACTTTCTCTTCATGATAAATATGATAATTGCTCTTAATTTGATTTTCCTTTAGCCTCCACAACAGCACCACCTGGAGGATAACCCGCCTTCTCAGGGACAGGAAATAACTGTGAGATCAGCATATAAAAATCCTCCTTCCTCTTACCTTCACCAGTTAATAACCTAGGACTCAGAAGTAGCTTTCACAATTTAATAAGGTTCAACAAATATAACAAAAATATAACTTGATCCAGTTACATAAATAACAGAACATTTTCTTGTATAAAGAGCACTGGGTGGGAATTTCCCATGCCGTTGTGGAGGCTAAAGAAAAATCAAATTACCACTAAGAGTAATAATCATCTTTTCCCCACACCTCCACTACGGCACCACCTGGAGGAATAACAGAGTAACAATTTGGGGGGGACGTCTGCAGACAGAACCTTACTACCGAAATATAAGTCCTTGCTAGCCAAGACATCCAACTTATAGTGCTTAAAAAAAGTACCAGGGTTTGACCAGGTGGCAGCCCGACAAATTTCCTCAAGAGAAGCAGAGGCGCCCTGAGCCCAAGAAGCTGCCAATGCTCTGGTGGAATGAGTCTTCAGCATAGTAATAGGAGAAAATCTTTTTCATAAGAAAGAATAATACAGGACTTAATCCACCGACGCCTTACTGGCTGCCTTCCCCCGATTAAGTCCAAGATACTGAATCAACAGTTGGTTTGACTTCCTCAGGCTCTTCGTAGATTCTAGGTACTTAAGCACACATCTCCTGACGTCTAGGTTGTGAAATAACTTCTTCTTTTCCAAAACCGCCTGGGAACAAAAGGAAGGGAGAGAGATTTCCTGTTGACAGTGGAATCTAGACACAATTTTAGGGAGGAACTCAGGGTCCTAAAATTTGTTAGGTAGGTAAGGTGGCATGATAGAAAAGGCCTGAATCTCCCCTAACCTCTTAGCCGTTGTAATGGCTAACAAAAAAAGTCTTTAGTGTCAACATTCTCAAGGGTATATCACTGATAGGCTCAAAGGGGGGATGCATCAAAACAGTAAGGACCAGATTCAAGTCCCAAGGAGGAACAGAAGAACTAAGCTTTAAGCGTATTCTACCTGCTCCTTTAAAAAATATTCTAACAAGATCCAGGTCTGCAAATTTTGTCCCCATGAACGCACTCAGTGCTGCAACCTGAACCCTTAAAGTACTCACTGTCAGACCTTTGTCAAGGCCTGCTTGCAGGAAGTCTAGGATCAGTCCAATGTTTGGATCCATAGAGTGATCCCAGGTGTCTTTCCCAAACCGCAAGAAAGCTTACCAGGATCTCAGGTAAATTTTTGATGTTACTGGTTTCCTGCTCTGCATAGGAGTGGAGATTACCGCTTCGCAAAGGCCCTTATTCCTCAGGATGGTTCTTTCAACCTCCACGAAGTTAGACGGAGTTGAGGAATACTGTGATGAATTACCGGACCCTGGGAGAAGAGAGCTGATTAGTAATCTTCTCCTGCTATATTTTTTGGCGCCGGGAACCAAGCCTTCCTGGGCCAAAATGGTGTTATTAAAATAACCTGAGCTTTTTCCTTTATAACCTTTGTTAACACCCTGGGAATTAGAGGAAACGGGGGGAAGGCGTAGAGGAGCCCCCTGGGCCAAGGCGTCGACAGAGCATCCACCTTCAGAGACCAATCCTGGAAGGACAGAGAGTAGAACTTCTTCACTTTTCTGTTCTTCCTTGAGGCAAACAAATCGATAATTGGAGGTCCCCATTTTGCACATATCTGATTGAATACCAGTTGGTTTAGACCCATTCTTCTTCTTTTAACCGTTGTCTGCTCAAGAAGTTTGCCACCAGATTTTCCTGACAGAGACAGCAGGTTTGCTTCGGCCCAGACAAAGATCTTCCTTGCTATCAGAGAGAGGGATTGGCTTCTCGTCCCCCCTTGTTTGTTTAGATAAGCTACCGTGGTGGTGTTGTCTGAAAGAATTCTTACATGTTTCAACCGAACCCAGTGATCAAAGGCTTTTAGGGCCTGCCAAACCGCACTTAGTTCTCGCATATTTGAGGATGCTCATTCCAGATCTGCTTGCCATAGGCCTTGCTTCATGGTAGTCTCTATGTGTGCCCCCCAACCCTGCTTGCTCGCATCGGTTGTAATCACCACCTGATTCGTTTGTCCCTGAGATAGATTTTTCATGACAAGGAGGTCTTCACCTGTGCCGGTATTTTTACTCTCTTGTTTGAAGAGGTTTGCTTCTTGTCCCAAGTTTTCAACAGGAAGGCCTAACGAACCCTCGAGTGGGCTTGTGACCACTTCACTGATGGAATGGTGGAGGTCTTGAGACCTAGCACTGTCATTATTTCCCTGAAGAGGATACCTTTAGTCGTTGAAATTTTTAAATCTTTTGGATTAAATGTTCCCGTTTCTGATCTCAGAGAAAAGAGGACATCTGCGTGGAGTCTAGCAGTACACCCAGGAATATTCTTTTCTGTGTGGGACGAAGACAAGATTTCTCCAAGTTTATAATCCAGCCTAGATCTGAAAGAGTGTATGATACTGTTTGAAGATGAGCCTGCAGGCAACCCTCTGTTGGTGCTGCAATTAGGAAGTCGTCCAAGTACCGTATCAGTAAAATTCCTGCCAGATGAAAAAATATTGCTACCTCCACCATAATCTTCGTAAAGATTCTTGGTGCAGAACATAGGCCGAACGGCAGAGCTTGAAATTGGAAATGCTGTAATCTTCCCTGGAACCATACTGCCATTCTCAAATATTTGTGATAGTCCCTGTGAATTGGATTGTAGAAATAGTCATCTGAGAAGTCTATTGTGATCATAAAGCACTATTTTGCTAGAAGATTGATTACAGACTTTACTGATTCCGTCTTGAATCTCTTGTACCTGTTCAGATTCTTCAGGTTTATTATCGCTGGGAAGGAACTGTTTGGTTTCCTGACTAGGAAGATTGAGCAGTAAAATCCATTCCCCTGTTCCTCTAATTGGACCTGTATTATGGCCTTTTTCTTTAAAAGCAAAGCAATCTCTTGGTCCATAGCTTCCTGATCTTCTCCATTAAATTTAGAATTTTCCAGATATCTGTCTGGAGGGATCTGCAGGTATTCCAAATGGTAACCCGATGGTCGAGAGCACCCAAGGAGAGGAATGAATTCCTTTCCAGGCTGAATAAAAGTGTTCTAGCCTTCCCCCCACCGGACTTCTGGCATCATTGGGAGGAAGGATGTGTGGTTTTATCAGGGTTAAACAAGAAGCCTTTATTTTTTTCTTTAGATGACTGCCAGGAAGTACTGGGTTCTTTTTTCTTCTGGTCAAACCTAGTATGTCTTTGGGGCCAAAAGGAGCGTCTTTGGTGGAAAAATTTTGACTCTGTAGGAACGCCTTTTTTTCTGTCAGAGGCTTTCTCCAGGATGTCGTCTAATGCACTGCCAAACACACGATCGCCTTTGCATGGTAGGGAACATAGTCTATTTTTAGACGCAGTGTCTCCCGACCAGGACCTCAACCAAATTGCTCTGTGGAAGGCACTGGATAGAGCTGCCGTCCTTGCTGATAGCTTCACAATATCAGATGAGGCATCGGCCAAGAAGTTAGAGACTTGCTTAAGCATAGGGATGGAAGCTAGGATGTCCTCCCTGGGAGTGCCCAACTTGATGTGTTCTTCTAGCTGCCCCAACCATAAAGACAGAGTCCTAGCTGTTTAGATGGCTGATATTCCCGGTCTCAACATGTCCGTTGACGACTCCCAGGTTCTTTTAAGGAGAGACTCAAATTTTTTATCCATAGGGTCATTAAGTAGCCCTAGATCTTCAAACGGTAGAGAGGTTTTCTTGGAAATTCTCGCTACCAGGGCATCGACCTTAGGAACTTTGTCCCAAGAAGCAGAATCTTCCTCAGCAAATAGGTATTTCCTTTTAAACATTCTAGATGCTGATTGCCTCTTCTCAGGCTCTCTCCACTCATTAAGTATAAGAGTCTTAATGTTATTGTGAACAGGAAAAACACATTTCCCCCACAAACATTTGGTCCTGGACCGAAAGAGGTTCTCTGGGCTCTTCCAAATTTATTGTAGCTCTGATAGTTTTTAAGAATGCTTCACTCTCAATAGAACAGAGCTGACGACCCGGAGCATTCTCTGAGACATTAGCGCTTGCATCAGAAGACACTTCCCCTTCATCCAAGTCAGAAGCCTGCTCCTCCAGAAGTGGAGGCTCTAGGAGGGTTGGCCGAAAGTTGTGCATCAACCGCCGCTTCGACTTCCTCTTTAATCATGGCCCTTAAGCTTTCTATCAGGGAAGGAGTTTCTTCAGAGACTACCCTATTAGTATATCTTGGGCACAGAGATTTTTTTGAAGAAGCCGAGACTAGCTTTTTACATATCGCACACTTCTTCTTTTGGGACGATTCCCCTTTAATGCTTTCTCTCACCTAGGAGACACAAGCATAGCGAGAAGATTAGCTCAGTAAAAATGTTACTCTAATAGAGAACTGACACACAGAGGAAGAACTCATTCCTTGTGCACAGAAGGGAGGATTAGTGAGTATAAAAAATATCATCCTCAGGGAGGAGGCTTACCGGGCTGGAGGGCCTGGAGGCATCTGTGGATTTGTGGGTGGTATCACTCTCCCCCTGTAGAGACATGCTGTCAGCAGTGAGTCACCTGTGTTCACCATAGAAGGGAGAACATTCCACTTCCTGGTTGGCGCGATGACGTCAGCGTGCCCAACGCCTGCGTCATGATGCCGATGCCCGCGTCATGATGTCACCGCGCTGCTGTCTAAGCATACGGGAGCGTTCCCTGGCCCATAGGAATGCTCCCTTGCTTGTGCCTCCATGGTTCCTTCCTAGGAACGCGAAAAAGAATCCCGGGATTGCCTGCACACGCCGGACTTACACCGAGAGGAGGGAGTAGCGATGCGCCATGCTCCGCAACCCCTCCTCCTACAGCGGCCCTCCGGACTAACCAGGCTAACCAACCTAAAGGCCCTGCGCTCCATGCTGATGCCACGATCTTTCCTTCAGAGGGACAGGAAACAACTGGAGAAGGTAAGAGGGAGGAGGCCTTTTATTGGCTGATCTCACAGTAGTTTCCTGTCCCGGAGAAGGCGGGTTATCCTCCAGGTGGTGCCATTGTGGAGGCGTGGGGAAAATGCTACTTACTGAAGTGAGACAACCCCTTTAACTGCCCCTGGTCACCCCTCTTCCCACTAGTCCAGAGTTCCTATTTATAATAAGTACTATTCACTCCCATCCCCTAATGTGTGCTGGTTCCATCCCTCACCTCTACAGAAAGCACCAGCTGGGAAGTGCCCATTAACATCTGCCATCTACGGCATTCCCAGCACCTCGGATACAGTATCCACTCGGTGCTACAATAAAATCACAGAGCACTATGACTATTACTTTACTTTTTTTGTAAATCATATCCGAACCTCTTGTTTTCCTTTATGAATTGTGATGTTTCTATGTACATTAAACATTGATATGACTATCATCACTATAGCCATGGTTTTTAATCTCAGTAGGTCATATCCAAGTTTATAGCTCTCTTTCTAGGTCATATCCTTTGGATTAAACAGTTACAAGCAATATCTCTAGTAAAGTTGCTTATCTATTTTCTATAAAAAAAAACCTCACAATACAGATCTCCATTTATCCTATTTTGTGACATTATACATTTAAGAAGGAAGAAAAGTTTAGTCAACCACTTGTGAAATTGTTATATATATAAGCTCAACTTTTTGAAATGTATCTTTGTACTTCAACATTTAACATTCTTCCATATCATAATTATATTTTGACAAGTATTAGATAAGAACAGGCAAAATTAATTTTGTTTTATAAGTCAAATTAAATCACATCAAGGGTTTATCTTGTTTGAGATTTTCCTTTTGATAGCTGCGAGTAGGTCACGGTGCTCTCCGGAGTGTTGCGACCTCTTCAAACAGCTAATCGGCGGGGTGCAGGGAGTTGGACCCCCATTGATCTGATATTGATAACCTGAGGACAGGTCATCAATATTAAATACCTGGACAACCCCTTTAAGTGTGTGTGTTGGAGAGAGAAGGTGTACCACTTTCACAAGTAGCAAGAATTGATAATGTTATAATTCTGAATAATAAGGATACAGATGTACCCATACTTTCCAATTTATCAGGATACAATTTCACACCATCCATCCATATGGTAAAGTATATAACATGAAGCCTACAGATGACATCCACTGGAGGCATCCATCACAGCAATCCACAATATGTGGGGAAAAAAACATACTGTTTTGGCAGTCACAAGGTTTGAGCACCTGGATTTGGATTTGGGAATTTTCTGTCATTCCTCTCTGCAGATCCTCTTAAGCTCTGTCAGGTTGAATGGGTACTGTCGGTGTACAATCATTTGTAGGTCTCTCCAAAGATGTTCAATTGGGTTCATGTCAGGCTCTGGCTGGGCCACTCAAGGGCATGCACAGAGTTGCCCTTAAGACACACCTGTGTTGTCTTGAGTGCTTTGGGTGATTGTCTTTTTGGAATGTGAACCTTCAGTCAAGTGTGAGGTACAGAGCACTCTGGATCAGGTTTACATTAACAGTATCTCTGTACATTGCTCCATTCAGCTTTCGTTCAACTCTGACCAGATTCCCTGTCACTGAAAACTACCCCCACAGCTTGATGCTCTTACAGCCATGCTTCACTGTAGGGATGGCATTGGACAGGTGATGAGCAGTGCCTGGTTTCCTCCAGATATGAGACTTAAAATTGAGGCCAAAAAGTTAGACCAGAGAATCTTGTAGGTGTTTTTTTTTTTTGCGTACTCCATGTGTATTTTACTAAGGAGAGGCTTATTTCTGGCTACTCTGCTATAAAGCCCAGATAGGTAGAGTGCTGCAGTGACAGTTAACCTTCTGGAAGCCAAAGTGACCATTGGATTCTTGATCACCTCTCTTACCAAAGTCCTACACCCCCTGAATACTTACTTTGGTGGGATTGATAGCTCTAGAAAGAGTCCTGGTTGTGCCAAACTCCTTTCATTTAAGAATTTTGAGGGTACTGTGCTGTTGGGAACATTCAGTGCAGCATTCATTTTCTTGTACCCTTCTCCGAATCCTGTCTCTTAGCTCTATGAGCGGTTATTTGCTACTTATGACTTGGTTTTTGCTCTGATACACATTGTCCGCTGTGAGACCTTACATATATAGGTGTGTATTTCCAACTCATGCCCAGTCAACTGAATTTACCAGAGGTACGAGGTAGACTCGAGTCAAGGTCTAGAAACATCTCAAAGATGATAAAGAGAAATAGGAGTGTGCCATAGCAAAGTATATGACTGCTTATGCTCATTTGAATTTTTAGTTTTTTTTTTATAATACATTTGCAAAAATTTCCCAAATTTTTTTTTCACTTTGTCATTATGGGGTAGTAAGTGCAGATGGATGAAGGAAAATGTATTTATTTTTATTTTAGTAATATAGTAACATAGTATATAAGTTGATCCAGAGGAAGGCAAAAAAAACAAAAAACTGTGAGGTACCAGCCAATTTTCCCCACTTAAGGGGGAAAAAATTCCTTCCTGACTCCAATCAGGCAATCAGAATAACTCCCTGGATCAACGACCCCTCTCTAGTAGCTATAGCCTGTAATAATAGTATAAGGCCACAACATATTAAAATGGGAAAAAAGTGAAAGGGGCTGGATACTTTCTGAATACATTGTATCTCATGCACATACACATTTAATTTAGCCAAATTTGAATGTGTTGTCAGTGGGGAGAGAGGAGAAAGGTGCTGCCACACTAAAGCTTTTCTGGGAGAAATAATGGATAAGGAGAAAAAAATTCAGTTTGCCCTATCTATCATCTGTCAGATGAGAAGCAGGAGCTCTCCATACGCATAGATTTATGGCTGACGCTGCCATTCATGGCAGGTTCAGCTGATGGTATACTAGTAAGTTTTGTTCTATTATCACTATCCTAACAGGTTAAGACCTTATATTTGAAGGCCAAATAAGGTCATGAATCAGAGATACTTTCATAGTGGTGTACGTAATTAATGTTCACTGATACTTACGCTATGCTAAACAGCGACATAATACTATGAGTTCTGTCACCATACTGAAACTTACCAACTTTTACATATTCACTAGTTATTAACAAACCTTTATATGATTAACAAAAAAAAAGTACTTTAAAGCTGTGAAAACACTGTTCCACCTTTCTGAAGAGGTCACTATAATAAATATAATAAATAGAGAAATCCAGATTTCCAATTATTAAGACAATTTTCTCCTTCCATTTCCTAGCACTCATCTTTATACATATCTGTAATGCATAAAACATGTAATTAAAAAGCTGTTTGCCATTATGTATTTCTTAAAATTGCCAGAAAAGCTTTCCATTTGATGGGTTAATAACTCCAGATATTAGTAGTCATACGACGACGTCAGTTGTGCAAGTTTTTTCTTTTTTTTACTTTTCAGTTGATCAAGATAAGATTGTGGAATTAGCAAGGATGGGAGAGCAGACACAGAACTGAGTCTATAGATTCAAAGGTATAGCGGGAAATTAGGAAACTACAGCAAATAATCAATAGTTATGATGGCTTTGGCCAAGATTTGCCAACTTGATTGTCTGTAACCATGACACACATCCATGAGCAGGGAAAATTTTCCCTCATTGTTATAAAAGTGACAGCTGATGTTTTTCTATATTCCGCCTAGCCCCTGACCAAGTTATAATGGATCCTGGTTGAAAATAACTGACCTAAGCCATAGGGAGAAATGAAAGAGTTTCTAAAAGTGACAATCCCATCTGGGTAACCCTGTCTTAGATTAAAGCCACCCTGGGGATCAACTTTCCCTGAACGTAGAAATCCTAGGTGGTCATCCATTTCCTCTGCAAAAGCTACTGTACATGACACTCATGGAAATGAACAAAGGATTAGGTTGAATATGCCTTACTACAGTATAGGAGAAAACCCATTTAAGGTTTCTCAGTGCTATATTAAACCTCGAAATAACACATAACAATATGCTGACACATATGGGCAAACACAGCCCTACTGCACTGACAAGCTCAGGTACATTATTCTTTATTTCAAATTGTATATTGTACTATAACACATAGATAAGGAGGAGAGAAGAAAACTAGGATATAGGCATAAAGGTTTTACAGCTTAATGTAGTTATGCATAGTCAGCAATGATAAATGATGTATTGCTAGCACACCTAAAATGACTTTGTTGTGTGCTATATGTATTTTTCAGACACTGGAGAATTAAACATCTAATATTACCTACAGCAAAATAAAAGGCAATTTAAATAAATTAATAATTGTCTTCATGGCACAGCTGCAAGAATAGCAGAGGGCATCCTCTGGAGAGAATGTGAGGAACAGATAACAGGCAAACAAAGCAGAGCACAAAATAAATATCTTACCCTGGCACTGGAATCCTTGTTTTCCGATTCCCCTGTGGTGATAAAAGAACAAATAGGATTTATTATATGAATATGGAATGTGAATATTATAGAAAATGCCATCATCAAAGTTCTACTGGAAGTGACACGTGCCTTCCTCTATTCTACATCATTTATGGTAGATGGTAGACTCAAGGAAAAGGGTGTATTCCAGCATCCAATTTCCAGAAAAGTGCAGTCTTTATTTCATCCAGTAAAAACAATCCAAACCGAAAAGGATAGAGTATACAGTCTACACGTTTCGGATGTGTAGCTCGCCCAAACTTGTAGTTTCTCAACGGAAATACGTAGGTTGTGTACTGTATCCGTTTTTGTTTAGATTGTTTTTACTGGATGAAATAAAAACTGCACTTTTCTGGAAAAGGAGCACTAAGCAGCAGTGTGTGCAGTGGCCACATATGTTTCTAAGGCTACTTTCACACTAGCATTTTTTGCGGATCCATCATGGATCTGCAAAAATGCTTCCTTTACAATAATACAACCGCATGCATCCGTCATGAACGGATCCGGTTGTATTATGTCTTATATAGCCAAGACAGATCCGTCATGAACTCCATTGAAAGTCAATGGGGGACGGATCCGTTTTCTATTTTCTATTCATTAGGGCAAAACTAATCCGTTTTGGACCGCTTCTGAGAGCCCATGACTGATCTCACAAACGGAAAGCCAAAACGGGCTAGTGTGAAAGTAGCCTAAGTGGTGCTATTATGGCTGTGACGCGCACGCCAGATGCCGGTATATTTAAGGGTGTAGCATCCACCCACAAGGCAGGCCGGAATCAAGGACACAGCCAATCATGGGGAGGGCCCACTAGTTGCTCCAACCCTCGTGTTGGATGTGAGCATAACATAGAAGAACCGGCCAATGTATAAGCTGTCACAACAGAAAGTAAGTGGGAAGCGCAAGTAGCTCATAAATATAGATATGAAAGGGGAAGTGGGAAGGGTAAAAGGCAAAGGAAAAGAAACACACAGCAACAATATAATTAAAGGGGTTGTCTTATCATGGACAATGGGGGAATAGCCCTAGGATATGCCCTGGGACCCGCACCTATATCGAGGCGGGAGCCCCGCAAGTGAAGGAGGGCGCACTGCGCATGCACAGCCGCCCTCCATTCATTTTCTATGGGGCCGGCAAAAATAACGGAGCGCGGGCTCAGCTATTTCTGTTGGCCACATAGAAATGAATGGGAGCTGGAGCCGCGCATGCCTGGTACGCTCCCATTCACTTCTATGGGGAGCCAGCTTGGTGGTGGCCAGACCGGAGTCCTCAAGCCACCACCTTGCGGGGCTCCATTCTCAATATAGGTGTGGGTCCCAGCGGTGGGACCAACACCTATAAGACAATGAGGGCATATCCTTGCGATATGCCTCCATTGTCCATGATGAGACAACCCCTTTAATAAAGTGTAACTATCCAGGAATAAATACATGTATAGCAAGTGCCCCAATCCTGAAAAGCAGTATAGTAGGGCCTATCAGACATACTGTAAGTATGGCAATTAACAAAACTGTAATAATAGGGCACAAAGGGTTGTAGCTAAGCGGGCACAACATGGCCCACGGTAACTACCATGTAACCCACAATCAAATAATAGAAGTACCAACTATGAACAAAATGAAAAAAAAAAATGATAAGTAACAGAAAATAATGGGAGACCCCCATATAAAATGGCAAAAGTGCAGCATGCTCTAAATAAGGCACGTGTAGCATATTTGATCATTGAGGCCATACGGTTGTACCGCGTAAAGTCTGAAAATCCACTGGGCTTCTTTTTGGAGTACAAGCCTGGGGCACTGGGGGGAAGCTGATGGCACTGGTGGCAGCTGATGGCACTGAGGGGGAAGCTGATGGCACTAGGGGGGCAGCTGATGACACTAGGGGGGCAGCTGATGGCACCTGTAAACAGCTGATGACACTGAGGGGGCAGCTGATGGCTCTAGCGGGGGTAGCTGATGGCACTAGGGTGGAAGCTTATGGCACTGGGGGGAAGCTGATGGCACTGGGGGGGAAGCTGATCGCACTGGGGGGGTGATGAGTTTTTATAAAGAAAAACATTATTTTAATTTGTTTCTTGTTATTAGAGTACTGCATTAATCGTTGGCTTAATCAATAGAATACTCGATTACAAAAATAGTCGATAGCTGCAGATGGGGGTCTGAATCTCGGCACCCCGCCAATGAGCTGTCTGAAGAGGCGGCAGTGCTCCGGTGAGTATCGCTGGTTCCTTGCAGCTTGCCAAGCACAGTTCTGTCAACTGTTTAGTGGGTGTGCTTTGTATTGCAGATCAGCGCCATTCACAGAACACCACAGTCTCTTTGAATAGCTGATTGGCAGGGGTTCCGGAAGTCAGACCCAAGTGAATCAGATATTGATGACCTATCCTGGATTTAGGTCATCAATATGCAAATCTCAGACAACCCCTTTAATTTTAAATAGGACAATATGCATGCAGGCCAAAAAAGAAACTTGGAGGGTCATTTATTAAGACTAGAGTTTTACAAGCCGCTCTTAATAAAGCTCCCTGCGCAGGCGATGGATTTGCTGGCCTCTTCATAACTTCAGCACATTCCATGTAAGACAGCTTCCTTGCTGGCTTACAGTTAGACTATTTTGTTTCTACGCTTAAAGCAGCTGCGGCCGTGCAGGAACAAGGAGCGGCGCAGGGAGTGGGAAGCCAGGTAAGTAGAATCAGTATGAGGGGCCTGGGCGTATGGGGGCCATTTCCAGCCTCGGATAACCTCTTTAACTATAGAATTACTAAGTACACCCCTTGTCAAACCATACATTTATTATGACCATTTTTTCCCAGTGCTGAAATCTTCCTGACACTAAATTGAAAATGAAATACAATAATAGTAGCCATGGGTCATATAATACCTTAGTGCCAATATATGAGGTTGGTGTCTCAAATTTCAAATTTGAATCAATTTGTGAGCATAACCAAATACCAAACTCATTTGATAGTGATTTATCAAAGGCTTTAAAGGGGTTTTCAATTACATATCCTAAGGATAGTCCCGGAAACCCCCTTTAGGGTAGTTGCCCAGATAGATTTTCTATCCACCGCAGGCACAGATGTCACCCTTTGAAATACTTAGGCCTCTTTCACACGGGCGTTGCGGGAAAATGTGCGGGTGCGTTGCGGGAACACCCGCGATTTTTCCGCGCGAGTGCAAAACATTGTAATGCGTTTTGCACTCGCGTGAGAAAAATCACGCATGTTTGGTACCCAAACCCGAACTTCTTCACAGAAGTTCAGGTTTGGGTTAGGTGTTGTGTAGATGTTATTATTTTCCCTTATAACATGGTTATAAGGGAAAATAATGGCATTCTGAATACAGAATGCTTAGTCGGTGATCAATTGAGGGTTAAAAAAATATAAAAAATTAACTCACCTTCTCCTCTGGTTCGCGTAGTTCCCGGTCTCTTCTTTACTTCTTTAATGATGAGCTGTGGGCTAAAGGACCTTTGGTGACGTCAGATCACATGCTCCAATCACATGGTCCATCACCGTGGTGATGGACCATGTGATTGGAGCATGTGATCTGACGTCACCACAGGTCCTAGCCGGTAGTTCATCTTTTAAGAAGTAAATAAGAGACCGGGAACTACGCGAACAAGAGGAGAAGGTGAGTTTATTTTTAATTTTTTTTTTTAACCCTCAGTTGATCACCTACTAAGCATTCTGTATTCAGAATGCTATTATTTCCCCTTATAACCATGTTATAAGGGAAAATAATACAGTGAATAGACTGTCACCTAGCAACCATGCGTGAAAATCGCACCGCATCCGCACTTGCTTGCGGATGCTTGCGATTTTCACGCAACCCCATTCACTTCTATGGGGCCTGCATTGCGTGAAAAATGCAGAATATAGAGCATGCTGCGATTTTCAAGCAACGCACAAGTGATGCGTGAAAATCACCGCTCATGTGAACAGCCCCACAGAAATGAATGGGTCGGTATTCAGTGCGGGTGCAATGCGTTCAACTCACGCATGGCATCCTCGCGGAATACTCGCCCGTGTGAAAGGGGCCTTAGAGTAAATTTTGTGGAAAGTTTCCAGCAATATCTATCGCCAATCCACAAAGGAATTTCTGCTACAGAAACGCAGCATGTCCGCATTGGAAATTCTGCTGTAGAAAATCCACTATGTGTGGCCATACCGAATCCATGACAAAATGGAAAAATGCCAATGCAAATAAAGCATAAATCTACTTATAATCAAACTTTTTATCTTGAATACCTAAATTGTTTTGAATGCAGAAAAGCAGCTTTACATTACAGAGTATAGAATTACATTGCTAATTATCTATTCATATTTGGAATGTACTGTTCCTGTGACATAAAGACCTTCATAATGAAAGTGATGGAAACAGTGAGTTTAATTCCCAGCAAGATGAGTGGAATAAATATGGATAATATTTATTTTATTATGGTTTACATTTCATTAAATGTTGTATTAAAGGAAAGTCTATTAGATCTTTGGTAATGAGTTTAAAGAATCTTTGACCTTTGAAATTTAACAGAGGATTTGTCTTCTTTCAAAATAAATGTGATTCAACTCTAGAAGAATTTCTGAGTTACTGTTAAATACATGTAGAATTTCTCTTTAGTTGTAAGTAAAATGTGAATGTGCCACTTCACATTTGGACTTAAAGGGGTTGTCCAAGATTTGGTGTTGATGGTCTATCCTTAGGATAGGTCATCAACATCTAGTCGGTGGGGGGTGAGTGCTGCGGCTTCTTCCTAGGCCTGTGATGGCTAACCTTCTGCACTCCAGCTGTGATAAAACTACAACTCCCAATATGCATACTTGCTTGGCTGTTCTCAAAACTCCATAGAAATAAATGGAGCATGATGGGAGTCATAGTTTCACCACAGCTGGAGTACCGAAGGTTAGCCATCACTGTCCTAGACCAATAATGTCACGTTAATTAGTCACATGGCCTAGGCGCGGCTTAGTCCCATTTACAGGGAGCCTATCACATTGAACATGGTGTCTGAGCTGCAGGCAGCATATTATAGAGCAGGAGGAGCTGAGCAGATAGATATGTAGTTTTATGGGAAAATAGTATAACTTGTTTATCATTTACTTATATTTCTGCTCGTTCTGGTCTTTGAAGTCAAGGAGACGGTCCTATCAGTGATTGACAGCCTTCCCTCTATGACTGTACAGTCGTGGCCAAAAGTTTTGAGAATGACGAAAATATTAGTTTTCACAAAGTTTGCTGCTAAACTGCTTTTAGATCTTTGTTTCAGTTGTTTTTGTGATGTAGTGAAATATAATTACACGCACTTCATACGTTTCAAAGGCTTTTATCGACAATTACATGACATTTATGCAAAGAGTCAGTATTTGCAGTGTTGGCCCTTCTTTTTCAGGACCTCTGCAATTCGACTGGGCATGCTCTCAACCCATTCTTTCATAATCACTTCTTGGAGTTTGTTAGAATTAGTGGGTTTTTGTTTGTCCACCCACCTCTTGAGGATTGACCACAAGTTCTCAATGGGATTAAGATCTGGGGAGTTTCCAGGCCATGGACCCAAAATGTCAATGTTTTGGTCCCCGAGCCACTTAGTTATCACTTTTGCCTTATGGCACGGTGCTCCATCGTGCTGGAAAATGCATTGTTCTTCACCAAACTGTTGTTGGATTGTTGGAAGAAGTTGCTGTTGGAGGGTGTTTTGGTACCATTCTTTATTCATGGCTGTGTTTTTGGGCAAAATTGTGAGTGAGCCCACTCCCTTGGATGAGAAGCAACCCCACACATGAATGGTCTCAGGATGCTTTACTGTTGGCATGACACAGGACTGATAGTAGCACTCACCTTTTCTTCTCCAGACAAGCCTTTTTCCAGATGCCCCAAACAATCGGAAAGAGGCTTCATCAGAGAATATGACTTTGCCCCAGTCCTCAGCAGTCCATTCACCATACTTTCTGCAGAAGATCAATCTGTCCCTGATTTTTTTTCGGAGAGAAGTGGCTTCTTTGTTGCCCTTCTTGACACCAGGCCATCTTCCAAAAGTCTTCGCCTCACTGTGCGTGCAGATGCGCTCACACCTGCCTGCTGCCATTCCTGAGCAAGCTCTGCACTGGTGGCACTCCGATCCCACAGTTGAATCCTCTTTAGGAGACGATCCTGGCGCTTGCTGGACTTTCTTAAACGCCCTGAAGCCTTCTTAACAAGAATTGAACCTCTTTCCTTGAAGTTCTTGATGATCCTATAAATTGTTGATTGAGGTGCAATCTTAGTAGCCACAATATCCTTGCCTGTGAAGCCATTTTTATGCAACGCAATGATGGCTGCACGCGTTTCTTTGCAGGTCACCATGGTTAACAATGCAAGAACAATGATTTCAAGCATCTCCATCCTTTTAACATGTCAAGTCTGCCATTTTAACCCAATCAGCCTGACATAATGATCTCCAGCCTTGTGCTCGTCAACATTCTCACCTGAGTTAACAAGACGATTATGGAAATGATCTCAGCAGGTCCTTTAATGACAGCAATGAAATGCAGTGGAAAGGTATTTTTGGGATTAAGTTAATTTTTTTATGGCAAAGAAGGACTATGCAATTCATCTGATCACTCTTCATAACATTCTGGAGTATATGCAAATTGCTATTATAAAAACTTAAGCAGCTACTTTTCCAATTTCAAATATTTATGTAATTCTCAAAACTTTTGGCCACGACTGTACATACAGAGATAGCTGTCAATCACTGATAGGACCCTCTCCTTAACTTCAAAAACCAGAACGAGCAGGAATATAAATGTATAAAATATAAGTTATACTGAATATAATATGATATATACACTCACCTAAAGAATTATTAGGAACACCTGTTCTATTTCTCATTAATGCAATTATCTACTCAACCAATCACATGGCAGTTTGCTTCAATGCATTTAGGGATGTGGTCCTGGTCAAGACAATCTCCTGAACTCCAAACTGAATGTCAGAATGGGAAAGAAAGGTGATTTAAGCAATTTTGAGCGTGGCATGGTTGTTGGTGCCAGACGGGCCGGTCTGAGTGTTTCACAATCTGCTCAGTTACTGGGATTTTCACGCACAACCATTTCTAGGGTTTACAAAGAATGGTGTGAAAAGGGAAAAACATCCAGTATGCGGCAGTCCCGTGGGCAAAAATGCCTTGTGGATGCTAGAGGTCAGAGGAGAATGGGCCGACTGATTCAAGCTGATAGAAGAGCAACGTTGACTGAAATAACCACTCGTTACAACCGAGGTATGCAGTAAAGCATTTGTGAAGCCACAACACGCACAACCTTGAGGCGGATGGGCTACAACAGCAGAAGACCCCACCGGGTACCACTCATCTCCACTACAAATAGGAAAAAGAGGCTACAATTTGCACGAGCTCACCAAAATTGGACTGTTGAAGACTGGAAAAATGTTGCCTGGTCTGATGATTCTCGATTTCTGTTGAGACATTCAAATGGTAGAATCCGAATTTGGCGTAAACAGAATGAGAACATGTATCCATCCTCTGATGGCTACTTCCAGCAGGATAATGCACCATGTCACAAAGCTCGAATAATTTCAAATTGGTTTCTTGAACATGACAATGAGTTCACTGTACTAAAAGGGCCCCCACAGTCACCAGATCTCAACCCAATAGAGCATCTTTGGGATACGGTGGAACGGGAGCTTTGTGCCCTGGATGTGCATGCCTCAAATCTCCAACTGCAAGATGCTATCCTATCAATATGGGCCAACATTTCTAAAGAATGCTATCAGCACCTTGTTGAATCAATGCCACGTAGAATTAAGGCAGTTCTGAAGGCAAAAGGGGGTCCAACACCATATTAGTATGGTGTTCCTAATAATTCTTTAGGTGAGTGTGTATATATATATATATATATATATATATATAGAATAAAGAAAGACACTGCAGCACATCCGTTTGGTGAAAAAAGTGGGACCCTTTATTCACCTGTGCGACGTTTCGGTCCGCTTACTGGGACCATTCTCAAGCAATACAGCATTGTGGGAACTGTGAGCATTTTATGCAGTCATAGTCAATTAACATACACAAGTGGCAATCGATAAAAAATACAAAATACAGAAGATATAGTAAATAACAGAAAAATACAAATGTGACAAGCCCGGAGGGTAGTTAAACTCAAAGCCGTAAACGGCGTACATAAGGCTTCCAGGTATACATACTAGTCATAAATACAGTAAAAATACAAAAGTGGCAATTAATAGTGAATCATTATCACCTGTGAATATGTGATGTTGACAGGACCGAACATGGAGTGGGGCGTGCTCGATGGTGGGAGGATGAACTGTAGCGTGATGCGCCGCATGGAAGTGGCGTCCCGGAACTGCTACTGCGCATGTCCGTGACGTCACTGTAGGTCAAACACATGATCACCTAGTGAAGCGTCACGTGACGCGGCAACGTAACATAACAATGCCATAAGTAAAGGTAAAACCAACAACAAAACAAGAAATTCTGTGGCAGTACACGGATAGAACACCCAGGGTATGTGGTCGGGCGACATGCCATCTTGCGATGCGCTGTCGTCCGGCGTCAACGGGCACAGAAAAGGGGGAAGGTGAAACAGCGGCAGCCATCACCCTCCCACTATGCTCGTCACAGTTAACCCCTTATCGGGTGGGAATCCTGCACAGTAACTTTCTAAGTATGCAAGTGACAATAGTAAATATAGCTGTAATTAACAGTACAATAAGCAGTAATCCAGGAATAAGCCACACATGTTTAAAGTAAGCATCACGCCTCCCGCTGAGCTAAGCCCATCCAGTAATAGGTCCTGAAAAGTGAAACAATAAAAAAATATATTATCCAAATATATTCATTAAAAACAAGAAAACATTTTTTTCAACACTTAAGCCGACAAGGACAGAGCCAAAGGGAATCATATGAAAAGCCATGGCCTGTATTCTACATTCAAGCCCATCGGACGAATGGATTGTAGCTTAAAAATCCATTCGGACTCGCGTTTTTTGAGCATTTTGATATGGTCACCACCAGTCCGCGGTAACGGAACATGATCCAGGATCATAAACTTGAGATCTCCTTCAACATGTTCCATGGCGCGAAGTGTTGTGAGACAGGCAGGTCTTTACGTTTTTTCCGTATGGAAAATCGATGTTGATTGAACCGGGACTTGAAATCACATGTGGTTTCACCCACATATAATAATTTACAGGGGCACCATAAAACATAAATCACAAAACTAGAGTCACAGGTCAAATAAAATTTAAGGGGGTAAGAGATCCCAGTTTGTGGGTGGATGAATTCCCGTCCCTTCACCATGTATTTACAGTTTACACAGTGAAGGCACGGGTAACTTCCAGTTTTTTTAGGGGCCAAAAGTAGTTGACGTGTACTTTTTTGTGAGCCTATATCATTTTTGACTAATCTGTCTTTTATGTTACGAGCTCTTTTGTAAGAAGTGAGTGGTCTATTGCAGAATTCAGGAATGTTTTTATGCTCAGTTTTGAGAATTGACCAGTGTTTGTTAATTATTTTATTGACATGTGAGCTTGCTTCACAGAAGGTAGAAATAAAAGGTATTCTTTGAGAATACTCACGTTGAGTGCCTTGAAGCAATTCGCTTCTCTCTTTTAGATTACTCCGTTTGCGTTGTTGCTGCAATATAGGAGCTGGGTATTGTCTCTGTCTAAAGTTTTGTGTCATAGTCTCCAGAGTAGCATCGAGCACAGAGGTATCACTGACTATACGTTTAGCCCTGATAAACTGGCTGTAGGGTAATGACCGCACCATCATCCGAGGATGAGCACTGTCAAACCTCAAGATGGTATTCTGGTCAGTGGGTTTCGTGTAAACCTCTGTGCTCAATGCCCCCCCAGCACTGCGTACGTTTACATCCAAAAAATGTAACATAGTGGTTGAAAATTCCAAGGTAAATTGTATGTCTGGAATCAGGCTGTTCAAATAATTGTGAAATAAATGTAACTCGGAGGCAGTACCTGTCCAAATAACAAAAATATCGTCTATGTATCTCCACCACCTCAGCACATGGCTGAAGTGGTGGGACACATAGACATGTTGTTCCTCCAAATGGGAGACGACCATGTTGGCGTAAGTGGGGGCCACATTCGTCCCCATGGCCGTCCCTCTGATTTGCATATAATAGTCATCCCCAAAAAGGAAATAGTTATTATATAAAATCATGCGCAATAAAGCCAGAAAAAAAGTACGTGCCTCAATGGTGTAATCAGATTTAGCTAAAGCAGATTCCACAGTTGCCAACCCTATATCATGCTGTATAGAAGTATACAGACTGACGATGTCGAAGGAGGCCAATATGGCGTCCTCCGGCATCGTCACGTCTGCTAACTTAGACAAAAAGTCAGTGGTGTCACTTAGATAAGATTTTGAGTTGACCACATACGTCTGCAGAATCTTATCTAAAAAAATGGAGGCATTACTGAGTAAAGCGCCACGGCCAGAAACTATAGGTCGGCCGGGCGGACACAGAATTTCTTGTTTTGTTGTTGGTTTTACCTTTACTTATGGCATTGTTATGTTACGTTGCCGCGTCACGTGACGCTTCACTAGGTGATCATGTGTTTGACCTACAGTGACGTCACGGACATGCGCAGTAGCAGTTCCGGGACGCCACTTCCATGCGGCGCATCACGCTACAGTTCATCCTCCCACCATCGAGCACGCCCCACTCCATGTTCGGTCCTGTCAACATCACATATTCAAAGGTGATAATGATTCACTATTAATTGCCACTTTTGTATTTTTACTGTATTTATGACTAGTATGTATACCTGGAAGCCTTATGTACGCCGTTTACGGCTTTGAGTTTAACTACCCTCCGGGCTTGTCACATTTGTATTTTTCTGTTATTTACTATATCTTCTGTATTTTGTATTTTTTATCGATTGCCACTTGTGTATGTTAATTGACTATGACTGCATAAAATGCTCACAGTTCCCACAATGCTGTATTGCTTGAGAATGGTCCCAGTAAGCGGACCGAAACGTCGCACAGGTGAATAAAGGGTCCCACTTTTTTCACCAAACGGATGTGCTGCGGTGTCTTTCTTTATTCTATATTGTACACCTTGGTAAGGTGTTTATCGCCGCTGGCACCCACACCCGACCACCAGGAGTGCTGCCCTGATTTCTTTTCCTATATATATATATATATATAAAAAAAAACAGAAACTAGACACTCGCGCTGCCGTCTATATTGGGGGGGGGGGGATCCCACACAATAGGACTATGTGTAGGCCCCGTCGCTGCAGGGTTCTACTGTAAGGTTAATTGCCAGAAAAACCACAGAGTAGGAGGAGACCTAATATTAAAAGCAGAGAAAAAGAACCCGCGCTGACTTATTTGCTGCCTGCAAAAATATGGGTATTGTCGCACTAAATAAAGTAGGTCATAACATTTGGTATTTGATAGCTGTATAAATGTTGCCGTAATAGACAGAGTGCATACTGGCACTCGATTATTACTCCTTGTATGATAACATACTCCTCTATCTTAAATGTATGGAGTTTCTATCTGGAGGGTATGTGGCAAAGTAAAATACTTTTACATGCGATCTATTATGGGAGCAAGTGCTCAACACTTACTATTGTGCGTATAGTCCGGTACGTCTGCTGTTGTAATACGAATGTCCGCTATCGGCAGTGATCCTCCTGTTGTCTAGTCTGGTCCTGTCTTCAGCCTGCCTCGTGGTGCATGCGTAGCTCGGGCCGGTAGCTTGCACGCGCACAGGGCAGCTGTGTTTGTTTCCCAATTGCAGGAAAAAATTGATTTTTAAAATCAAATCCACAGTGATCAGCTGATCGCCGAGCCAGGTTTATTTCAATTGGGGTTGTTATGATGAGAAAACCTCTTTAACCTAATAGAAGGTGTACGTTATTTATATATATTGTAGATTTTGCAGGGTTGTCATTTGCCACTGCCTATGATAGGATTTATAAATTACAAAAAATGCCCAGTATTCTCAAGGGGGAAGGGGTGCAACCAGGTGGGCACTATAATCTGCTACAGTAGAAGAACTGAAGGACCTGTCATGACATCACCATCATGTGATCAATCCAGGAGGGGCCAGAGCTCAGCAGTGGAGAGTAGAATTGGTAAGGACCTGTGATGATGTCACTGGGGAAGGCGGGGATGGAGTTCAGCAGTGGAGCAATAGTGACCCTGAGAAACTTGGAAGTTGCAGTCCTCTACTCTTATACTCAGGGCCGGTGCTACCATAAGGCAGACCAAGCGGCTGCCTTAGGGTGCACCATGGGGGAGGGCAGAAAAATGAACCTTCTTTTATATATATTTTTTAAAATCACTTACTTGTGAGTTGCGCCGCAGCGCCGCCGGCCGCCCGCCACATCCTGCGTGCGCCGTGCAGCCCCGGCCCTCACTCACAGAGCGGCATGGGCCCGGCAACAAGGTCACGGGGTCGGGCCAGGGGGGTGTGACTGGCGAGTGGCGCGGCGGGCGGCAGCAGGGACTGGAGCTGATTGTGCCTGTGAGTCTGACTCACAAACAGTCAGATTGCCGTAGCAGCAGGACTGGTGAATAGGTGATCACTGGTGAGCGCACTAGCGCCAGAGTGCACGGCATAAGTGTGTTTTAAAAAAATTATTACACGAACAACAATCATAAATGGAGGGGGGGGGTGATCGTGACATGATGGGAGGGGGGACAATGTCTGTAGTCTGTGACATGGGGATGGGGCCAGGGCTGGCCGGGGGGGGGGATATGATGTGCCATGGGGGGGGGAATGTGACACAATAGGGGGTAATGATGTGATCATGATGTGACACGAAGGGGTGTCACATCATGATGTTACATGGTTGATGTGACATAGTTTGGAGGGGGAGAAATGTGATATGGATAGAGTGGGAGAAATGTGACATTGAGGGGGTGAAATGTGAAACGGAGGGGGAGAAATGTGACATGGAGGGCTGATGTGACATAGGTGATTTGACATGGAGGGGGAAAAATGTGACATGGGTGCATGATGGCTGACATGGGGGGCTGATGGATGTGGGCTGATATCTGACATGGGGGGTCTGATCTGAGGCATTGGGGGTCTGATCTGAGGTCTGATTAACATGGGGGGTCTGATTGCTGATCTGACCTGAGGTGTAATGGAAAATATTTTTTTCTTATCAACCTCTTCTAAAACTTAGGTGCGTCTTACAGGGTGAAAAATACGGTCCTCAAACTAGCGATTGTCTGAAGCAGAGAGAAGATACCAGGACCACACAGAGGAGAAGCCAGCTGCTGCAGACGGGACCAGGGCCAGGTGAGCTGCGAGGGGGGGGGGGGGGGGGGGGGCAAAATGTAGCTTTGCTTGTGTTGCCAAAAATCCTTGCACCGGCCCTGCTTATACTCCCTCTCTAAATTGTCCTCTGATATTTCATAATAACGGCTTGGATATGTTGGTAGTTGTAGTAGTCTCCTCATGCTCTCTCAATTGTCCTCTGATATCCTATAATAATGGCCTGGACATGCTGGGAGTTGTAGTAGACACCTCATGCTCTCTGTTTATTCTCCTCTGATATCCCATAATAACAGCCTGGATATGCAGGGAGTTTAAGTTTTCTCCTCTTATACCTCCTCCCTGTAATGTCCCCTGATGCTGGTATATAAATTACGGTTTCCATTCTGTGTGTTGTATTGTCACCCAATGTCGTAGGCATGATGTCCTCCTTTTGGAGTACTGTTACTGGGGGCATTAATGGTGGCATTACGATTACTGGGAGCACTAATGGGGGCTTTAATATTACTGGGGGGCTCTAATGGGGACACAATTAATTCTGGGGGCGCTAATGGGGGCATTATTAATTCTGGGGGGCACTAATTGGGGCATTAATATTACTGAGGGGCACTAATGGGGGCATTATTAATTCTGGGGGATGCTAATGGGGGTATTATTAATTCTGGGGAGCACTAATTGGGTCATTAATATTACTGAGGGGCACTAATGGGGGCAGCCTGGATATGCAGGGAGTTGAAGTTTTCTCCTCTTATACCTCCTCCCTGTAATGTCCCCTGATGCTGGTATATAAATTACGGTTTCCATTCTCTGTGTTGTATTGTCACCCAATGTCGTTGGTATGATGTCCTCCTTTTGGAGTACTGTTACTGGGGGCATTAATGGTGGCATTACTATTACTGGGAGCACTAATGGGGGCTTTAATATTACTGGGGGGCTCTAATGGGGACACTAGTAATTCTGAGGGCGCTAATGGGGGCACTGTTAATTCTGGGGTGCACTAATTAGGGCATTAATATTACTGAGGGGCACTAATGGGGGCATTATTAATTCTGGGGGATGCTAATGAGAGCATTATTAATTCTGGGGAGCACTAATGTGGGCATTATTAATTCTGGGGAGCACTAATTGGGTCATTAATATTACTGAGGGGCACTAATGGGGACATTATTAATTCTGGGGGATACTAATGAGAGCATTATTAATTCTGGGGAGCACTAATGTGGGCATTATTAATTTTGGGGGGCACTAATGGGGGCACTTTTAATTCTGGTGGGTGCTAATGAGAGCATTATTAATTCTGGGGGGCACTAATGGGGGCACTATTTTTTCTGGGGGGAACTAATGGGGGCATTATGAATTTTAAGGGACACTAATGGGGGCATTATTAATTTTGGGGGGCTCTAATGGAGGCATTACTATTACTGGGGGCACTAATAGAGGCATTATAAATTCTGGGGGGCACTAATGGTGGCATTATTTATTCTGGGGTCACTAATGCAGGCATTAATATTACTGGGGGGCACTAATGGGGGCACTATTAATACTGGGAGCCAGATGATGACATAGCAACCTAACACCTGTGTTCAGTAACGCCCCCACAACCCTCCCCCCTTTGGGGTGTGGCTAAACTTGGCCGTTATTTTTTGTTGGCGAAAGGTTGCAACCCTATGTACCACACATGGATCCAGAGATTTCCCCATTTATTGCTTTGCTAGATTTATTTTAATCTGCCAGTACAAGGGGAGGTCGACAATGCTTATTTCACTATGTTATCCAATTCTGCCCTTTTTCTAAATCCAGAAAGACAACCCCTTTAATTGCGGAGGCTGAAAAATATTGATGTCCCGAATAGTTCACCGGCGAATAGTTCCCGGCGAACATAGCTTGTTCGCCTTCGCCACGGCGGGCGAACATATGCGATGTTCGGTCCGCCCCCTATTCGTCATCATTGAGTAAACTTTGACCCTGTACCTCACAGTCAGCAGACACATTCCAGCCAATCAGCAGCAGACCCTCCCACCTTCTGGACAGCATCCATCTTAGATTCATTCAGAAGCTGCATTCTTAGTGAGAGGAGGGACAGTGCTGCTGCTGCTGCTGATTTAATAGAGAAATCGATAGCTAGGCTAGTGTATTCAGTGTCCACTACAGTCCTGAAAGACTCATCTGATCTCTGCTGTAAGGACAGCACCCCAAAAATCCCTTTTTAGGGCTAGAACATCAGTCTGCTTTTTTTTAAAATATGTAATCTAATTGCAGTTGCCTGCCTGCCAGCGTGTGTGTCAGGCTCACAGCGTATACTGTGCCCACTTGCCCAGTGCCACCACTCATATCTGGTGTCACAATAGCTTGCATTTAATTTTTTTTTTAATATAATAGCAGTCAGTTTCCTTCACATGTGTGCGTTTCAGGGCCTGCCAGGGCATTGAACTTACAATGGGATCCATAATTTCATGTGAATCATGTATCTTATCCAATTTCTAGTGATCCTCTCTGTTCCGACCTCTGATGCAATTGATTTAATACTGATGCATGTCCTCTCATTCCTGGCATTATGAACCTATACAGCCAGATTTGAGTATTTTGCATCCCATAGAGCAAATGGGATCCATTATTTCTTTTGAATCATGTTTCTAGTTTCCTATTTTTCATGCATCATATTATTAAATCATTTCCTCATAGGAATCATGTACTATATGAACTACACACTTGCAATGAGATCCATTATTTCATTTGAATCATGTTTTTTGTTAAATTTTTTTCTTGAGAATCATGCATCATATCAATTAATTATTTCTCCATAGGAACCGTGTATTATATGAATTATATACCTATTCAGGTCTTTGTTCTTGTATCTATTGTTCCTGTGTATCACATAATCATGTATTTACACATGTTTGTTTACTATTATTTTTTGACCTCAGCCTGATGAAGGGCACACCTTTTGCCCGAAACGTTGCTTCAGTCTGAAAAAAGGACCACTATGTCCGGCTAATACAAAATATAAATCAATTAACCCAATTTGGAGTGCTGTCTAAATTGTTGAAGATTTATACGTTCCAAGAGGTGGAGCTAGGAACACACCGAGACGTGCACCCAAACCAGTCAGCAATAGATAGAGTGCTGTGATCACTACGAGATTTTCATACTGCCAGGCCACAGTGTCACACCAGTCCAACTCATATCTGGTGTAACAGTAAAGGACATTTAAAAAAAAAAAAAACTTTTTGGACTGTGAAATAATATCAGTCAGTTTCCTTCACACGTGTGCGTTTCAGGGCCTGCCAGGGCACAGTGTCACACCAGTGCAACTCATATCTGGTGTAACAGTAGTGTACATTTAAAAAAAATATATGATTTTGACTGTAATAGATTGAATAGCAGTTAGTTGTCTGCAAGCGTGTGTGTCAGGCCTACAGCGTCTACTCTGCCAACTTCTGCCAGTGCACAGTGCCACTCATATCTGGTGTCACAGTAGCTTGCACGCATAGTACAACTAATCTAAAAAAAAATGACAGGCAGAGGCAGGCCACCCCGCAGGGGCCGTCGTGGTCGTGGTGCTGTGATTCCCTTTGGCCCTAGAATAATGCCCAGTGTTCAGAGGCCACGTACCCTGAACTCGAAAAGTTCTGAGGACATAGTTGACTGGCTAACACAGGACACCCAATCTTCTACAGCTTCTGCTCGGAACCTTGACGCACCATCCTCCTCCAGCTTAGCTTCGGCACCTCTCAAGTTACCACTCGCCCGCCTGCCGCCACCACCAACACTAGCACCACAGCCGCTTCACTTGATCTGTCAGAGGAGTTATTTACACATCAGTTGGAAGAAATGAGTGATGCGCAACCATTATTGCCAGAGGATGTAGATAACAGGGATATGTCTCAGTCAGGCAGCATTACACACATGGACGTACGGTGTGATGATGATGATGTTGTACCCGCTGCTGCTTCCTTTGCTGAGTTGTCAGATAGAAGTGAAGCGGTTGATGATGACGATGTGTCCGTGGATGTCACGTGGGTGCCCGTTAGAAGAGAAGAAGAACAGTGGGAAAGTTTAGTTGGGGAGACAGAGAGGAGGAGGAGAAGAGTTGGAAGCAGGGGGAGGTCGTCGCAAGGAGCTAGTGGCACAGTCAGACAGCATTCATCGGCACCCAGGGTCAGCCAGACAGCACGCCAATCAACGCATGCTGTTGCCACCACCAGAATGCCGTCATTGCAGAGCTCAGCAGTGTGGCATTTTTTTTGTGTGTCTGCCTCTGACAACAGCAATCTGTGCCAAAAGAAACTGAGTCGTGGGAAGTCCAACACCCACCTAGGTACAACTGCTTTGCGAAGGCACATGATTGCACATCACAAACGCCTATGGGATCAACACATGAGTACAAGCAGCACACAAACTCAAAGCCGCCATCCTCCTCCTGGTCCAGCATCTTCAGCCACGTCAACCACTGTTGTTCTCCTTGCCCCTTCTCAACCATCCGCCACTCCGTCTCTCGCCTTGAGCAGTTCCTGCTCATCTGCCCACAGTCAGGTGTCTGTCAAGGACATGTTTGAGCGTAAGAAGCCAATGTCACAAAGTCACCCCCTTGCCCGGCGTCTGACAGCTGGCTTGTCAGAACTCTTAGCCCGCCAGCTTTTACCATACAAGCTGGTGGAGTCTGAGGCGTTCCAAAAATTTGTAGCTATTGGGACACCGCAGTGGAAGGTACCCGGCCGAAATTTCTTTGCACAAAAGGCAATCCCCAACCTGTACTCGATTGTGCAAAAGGAAGTAATGGCATGTCTGGCACACAGTGTTGGGGCAAGGGTCCATCTGACCACTGATACCTGGTCTGGAAAGCATGGTCAGGGCAGGTATATCACCTACACTGCGCATTGAGTAAACCTGCTGACGGCTGCCAAGCATGGAATGCGTGGCTCTGCAGAGGAGTTGGTGACACCGCCACGACTTGCAGGCAGGCCTGTGGCCACCTCCTCTACTCCTCCTATTCCATCCTCTTCCATAACCTCCTCAGCTGAGTCCTCTTCTGCTGCTGCGTCTTGCTCCCCATCAACGGCACCCCCCTCCCCAGCTCCCCAGGGGCTATTCCACATCCCGGATACGGCAGTGTCACGCCGCCATGGGGTTGACTTGCCTGAAAGCAGAGAGTCACACCGGACCAGCACTCCTGTCCGCCCTGAACGCACAGGTGGATCAGTGGCTGACTCCGCACCAACTGGAGATCGGCAAAGTGGTGTGTGACAATGGAAGCAATTTGTTGGCGGCATTGAATTTGGGCAAGTTGACACATGTGCCGCGCATGGCACATGTGTGTAATCTGATCGTACAAAGCTTTGTGCATAAGGGATTAAACTGATAGGAATAGTGCTACTTAACACACCTTATAATAACGCAGAGAGAGGCAACGCAGAGAGAGGAGTCTGAAGAAGAGGAGTCAGAGGAGGAAGGTGGCTTTGAGGAGGTGGAAGACCAACCACAGCAGGCATCCCAGGGGGCTTGTTGTCACCTTTCGGGGACCCTTGGTGTTCTACGTGGCTGGGTGGAGGAAGAGACCTTTAATGACATCAGTGAGGACAAGGAACGGGACATGGCTAGCTTGGTATCCAACCTTGTGCAAATGGGGAGTTTGCGGTTGTGCAAATGGACTGTTTGCGGTGCGTTTGGAGTTTGGTCTGTCACTGTGAAGCGGGCGTAACCCTCACACTACCTGATCGATACCTGATGTTTTAAAGCACGTTATTCCAAACAATTTAGGAATGTTAGGTGATTTATGCCCTTTATGGATTAAAACCCGACTCTGTGTCAACTATGTAATTTTCCATGGGAGTTTTGCCATGGATCCCCCTCCGGCATGCCACAGTCCAGGTGTTAGTCCCCTTGAAACAACTTTTCCATCACTATTGTGGCCAGAAAGAGTCCCTGTGGGCTTTAAAATACGCCTGCCTATTGAAGTCTATGGCGGTTCGACCGTTCGCGAACATTTGCAAAAATTTGCGTTCGCCTTTCGCGAACGGAAAATTTTATGTTCGCGACATCTCTACTGAAAAACCATCCTGGTTATCTAATGATCACAGGCTGCCTGCCTATGTACAAGTACAGTGCAGTTATTAGAGCTCTCCCTTGTAACAAGCTAAGCACATGACAGAACTTTTTTGCAACCCCTGGAAAAAAAAATATTGAATGACAGCAAACAACAATCTTGAATTGATATAGAAGGTAAATTTGTAAAAATGTATAACTTTTTATTATAGAATAAATCTTTCTGAATAATACAATATCAGAAGATACTAAGGAATATCAGAAATACTGAAGCATTGTTTAATTGTTTAAAGGTTACCTAAACCTTTGTAAAAAAAAAATCAAAGGTGCTTACAGCACTCTGTCCCTTCAGCTTTTATCAACTCTGCCCAGCTATTCAAGAGTACAGATCCATGGAAGATATATGGGATCCATAGCCCACATGCTTGAAAAGCTGAGCAGAGCCGAGCACTGCTTTCACATCTTTATTGTTTAGTCACCCTTTCATGTTCTTCAAAGGGAATGTGTCTTAAAGGGAATCTGTCACCTTGTTTGACCATATTAAGCTCTCACTATTGCCATGTTTAATAAAATACCTTATCTCCTGCAGTGGTTTTCTTTCTTATATTCATGCTTTCATTTTGCTAAAAAAGCGATCTTTGTATTATGCAAATGAACCCTGAAGGTGCCCAGAGGGGCGTTATTCTTCACCCGCTGAGCCCAGTAACGCCCCCCTGCAGTGCCCAGCCCGCCTTAGTTTATAGCCCAAGCAAGCCTCCTCGCTATGTAGTATCGTCCCACAGTCTAGTTTAACGGCACCGCCCCCTCTGCTACGTCAGCTAATTAATTCAAGCCCCGCACCTGGAATCTTCAGTTAGTCCGGCTCAAATCTCGCGCAGGCTCAGTACCGCCTACTGCCTGCGCCTGTGCGATCCGACCGCTCCTGAGGGCAACAGCGATAAGAAGACGTCACTGGGCTCGGCGCATGCCCAGTGACAGTTTTGAGGCTGTTGCCCTCAGGAGCGGTCGGATCGCACAGCATTGTAGTTTACTTGTGAATTTAAGTCATAATTGAAGTTTTAATACATGCAAATGAGCCTCTAGGGGCAACAGGAAGCTTTTTGCATTAAAGGGATTCTGTCACCTCTTTTTATCCTATAGAGATGCGAACATGCACGGCTAGATCGCCGCTAGCATGTCTGCAATACAGCCGTCCCATATCTCTGAGTGGTTTTATTGAGTGTAAAAAAAATGATTTTAGAGATATGTAAATCATCCTTGTAAGGATTCTAGCACCGCCTGTATCCACGAATCTCCTCCTTGCTCACGAAGTCAGATCGCCGTAATCTCGTGGTGCGCGAGCTCGCGCATGCGCAGTTCCTTCCCTGAGGCTGATGCCAGCACAGGGAAGGAACACTATACCAGCACTGCGCATGGGCGAGCTCGCATATCGCAAGATTACGGCGATCTGACTTTGTGAGCAAGGAGGAGATTCCTGGATACAGGCGGTGCTGGGCTCCTTCACAGAGGGCGTGGCTGGGCTCCAGAACGGCTAGTGCAGCCCCTTGGGCTCCTTACCAGGCTGATTTACATATATATAAAATCATCTTTTACACTCAATAAAACCATTAAGAGATATGGGACAGGTATATTGCGGACATGCTAGCAGCGATCTAGCCGTGCATGTCCGCATCTCTATAGGGTAAAAAGAGGTGACAGAATCCCTTTAAGCCCTCATATTATGTTAGCATTTAATTTGTAAAAGATTACTATTAAGACTCTGCTTTGTACACTGAGTGTAACAGTAGTCATTTCATTATCACTATGGGCAGGATTACAATGAAAGTTAACACTTCTATCATAGTAAGTGGAGACTGAGAACACAGGATTGCACCATTGGCATTATATGATGGAGACACCTTAGGTTCTTATCTGACTTTGTACATAGAGCATGCTCACAACATTCTCCTAAAATCAGTTTCTGATAGAAAAACATGTAAGAGAATAATATAAAAAATTAAAAATATACAATCAGGTAATAAAAACAGATAAATTTGTATTTAAATACATATCTTAAATTACTATTTGAAAAGTTGGTACATTCCCTTTAATAAATAAAATAAGCTAAAAATGTCTAAACTGTGTCTGGCCACTACGGCCCAAAATAGTAAGATCATTATGGGGTTAAAGTGTACAGTAAACAGCAGCAGTGGTCTTTGGTACACTATCTTCTGAGAAAATATTGGCATTCATAATTTCCATGGGAGAAGCTTAGAATATCATCAGAGTGGAAATACAGAACAACTGTCATGGTTTATCTTCTGCTGCTCTGTTCTGCTGTCAAGCCTCCCCCTTGAGAAATCCTTCCACAACTTCTCTGCATGCTGTCATCAAATTAGTAAATACACATTATTAACTGGTTTGTACCCTTGTTTTATCTTCTGTCTCGTTTCCGTGATCTGAGGAGCTGCTCTTCTCTGTCATGTTACAATGCCTGTGAACTAAAAGCTCATTATCGTTCTAACAAGATATATCCTCTCAATAATCCCCATGTAGCCGGGATTGTCTGGCCAAAAATGTAAATTTTGCAGAGGCGAGGAGGCAGTGGAGTAACTAGAAATGACTGGGCCCCACAGCAAACTTTTGAACGCCCCCCCCCCCCCAGCAAGTTCTTCGCAACCTTCACTCCTGCTGCTCGCCAGACGAGGCCCTACAGACGCTCCATCTGTTTCCTACAGTGACACTGCATACAAAGTAATTGTATAATACAGTTGAGGGGCCCTGACAATAAAATCACTTAGTCCTCCTCTGGTATGGGCCCCTTCTGAGTTGGGGCCCCAAAGCAGCCACTTCCCCTATAGCTACGCCACTGCAGGGAGGGACATAAAAAAACAAAAACGAGTCAATAACTTTATGAAGGTTCTATCGATCCAGCGATGCAGCTCATATCCTCGCTGTTTCCGTACCCTGCTGGACTAGAAGGGATGATGTTCTGTTTTTACTCACATGACGGCTGCAGTCAAGCACTGGCCTCAGCAGTGACATGTTCAATAATGGCAAGGGACTGCTGAGTGATTGCAGTGGTCATGTGAGTGGAAAGGGCACTTTGTCACATCCAACGGGGACCGGTAACAGCAGGGACAGGAGCAATGTTGCCGGATCAAAGGGACCTTCATAAGGTGAGTTTTTTTTTTTTTTTTTTTTTTTGAGACCTGAAGATGTCTTCTAGTAAGACTGAGTTCACATCAGCATTCAGTCTTTCTGGAAAGGAGGGATTTGGTACATAACCGAGCCGAATGGAGCCTACAGGCCCCATAGACTATAATTAGGTCCTTTAGGTTTCCGCTCAGAAGAAGATTTTTGAAGCAGAGACAAAAGTTGTGCACGCAGGACTTTTGTCTCCACTTCCATCCAAGGATGGATTCATATTTCATACCCAAATCGGCTAAGCGTGCCTGCCACCTAGATAAGTGGGCTCAGGGAATGCCAGGAACACATTTCCCAGACCATAATGCTGCCACCACCAGCTTGTGTTCTTCCAGCGATGGTTGCAGGGAGTTTGTTCTCTGATGTTTCTCACCTGACACACCAACGTTCATCCATTTGATGAAGCAGAAAACGTGACTCATCCGAGAAGGCAATCCTTTGCAAATCAGCGGAGGACTAATTCAATACTGCCACAAAAATTGAAGCCTTTTCTGCTGATACTGAGGTTCAGTGACCATCCATCTGCTCCGGAGCTCCATATGCAGTAGGGTTTACTGAACCGTTGTTTTAGACACATGTCTGGTTCATTTTGGAGGTGCGCTGCTCCACTATAGCATGTCGGTCCACCCTCACAAACCTTCATAGCCAATGTTCACCTCTTACATCAATGGCACGTGGTGGTCCACAGTTTCCATGTCACTTATTCACAATGGTGCCATTTGTCTACTCACTATACACTTTCACCACAGCAGCACACGAACAGTTCACAAACAGTGCAGTATCAGAAATATTACTACCCTTGGCCCAAAATCCAATAATCATCCCTTTCTGCCACTCTAATAAATAGTTCCTTTTATCCATGACAGCATCAAGGGCTGCGTGTGTAGAGAGCCTATCGTACCCCTTATATACAGTGCCTTGAAAAAGTATTTATACCCCTTGAACTTTCCCAAAAATTTTCACGTTACACCCACAAACTTAAATGTACTCTATTTATCGGGATTTCATGTATCATTTTCTTTTCACTTCACACATACTTCCTACTTTGTGTTGGTCTATCATATAAAATACCAATAAAATACATTTGTGGGTATAACATGAAAAAAATTTGGAAATGAATACATGGTATGAATACATTTTCAAGGCACTGTACCCCCCCTAAGCCCGCTTACGACACATGACTCCCTTCATGCGATACACGCTGCTGACATTGAAAGTAGGAACTGTTCATAATAGTGTGACTCGACTATGTGTATAGATAGCACAGTATGTAGAGGTCTGCAGCCTCTGAATAGTGAGGGATTGAAACATAAAGTATATTAGAAAGTTGCATGAGTTAGTTGCATAGATGATTTAGTTATTTACATATAGTAAAATAATCCCCTTCAATATACGGTACCCAAGTCATTTATGTATATTGATTCCTACTCTATCATAAAAGCCATAGCTTTCATGGCTGCATTGTTGAAGCATTACATGAAAAATCGCTTTGGAGATACAGGTCTAAAGCCTTGTCATAGGGCTATTTTGTAAATCACATTCACCACCCACATCAATGTCCACATCCTGACTGCCACTATTCAGACTAGATAGTATATTGGAATTTGCATGGCTGGTGATGCATGAGTTACATCATGACAGCCATTCACTAGACATTTACATTATACCTAAAATGATCTATAACTAGATAATGATACATGATATTTTATGGTTTTTACTTTTTGATTGTGTATTTTTATTCTATGTTCTGTACATGATTAAGGGGGCGACCATCTTGCCTGAGCTGCTGTCTGAACAGTATTTAAAGATTTACTTTACATCAGCCAATTGAACCCAATTAATTACATCCCTGACATCAGAGGAAGAATGTGGAGCCTCTTTTTTAGGCAGGCATTTGGTACCCGGACGGGAACCAGATTCAGAAAGACTAAATTACAATCTCCATACTTCTGCCCAAAAAAGAAAGAACAGAAATTCGAACAACAAGGAGAAGAGACCCAGGAATGAAAGGTAAAACATTATGCCCTGTGGTAGACATGTTTTTCAAGTTGACCAAATTATAAAGACAAGCTTTGCAGGAATTGAAAAATCTAAAGGAAGTGGTTATCAAACCAGCTGATAAGGGGGGTAACGTTGTGATCTGGCTGGTGCAGATATACGAAAAGGAGGTATTTCGTCAACTTAACAATAGACAGCGCTATAAAAGACTGGAGAGGGACCCTACAGATCAATTCAAGAGGGAATTAGATGCAATATTACAAGAAGGATATGTCCAAAATATCAGTAGTTTGAAAATTATGGAGGGACTTACCTTTGACCATCCAGTGAAACTGACACTATATTTACTCCCAAAAGTCCATAAAAATTCCACCAATCCTCCTGGACGTCCGATTGTCTCAGGGATTGGTGGATTTTGTACCAACATTGGTAGATTTATTTTCTGCAAAAGACTGTGGAGACACTCCCATCATTTGTGAAGGATACAACAGACATGTTGAAACGTCTTAATGGCATCCACCTTGAGTAAGGGACATATTTAGTTACGTGTGATGTCGAATCACTATACACGTCTATATGCCACGACCAAGGAGTACGAGCATCAAGGTTCTTTCTGTCCATGACAGATTATGATAATGACTTGATAGAACTTATTTTAGCTCTATTAGAATTTACGTTAACCCAGAATTATTTTCTTTTTAAGGACCGCCTCTTCCTGCATCTCCAAGGGACTGCTATGGGGGCGTCATGTTCGCCCTCATATGCAAATTTGTTCATTAGGCTGTGGGAAATAGAGATTGTCCAAAGTATTCCAGGTTATGATGAAATGCTCATCTGATCGAGGTATATAGACAATGTGTTTTTTATCTGGTTTTGCACCACTCTAAGAAAATTTCCTAGAGAATCTCAATAGCAATAAATTTAATATCAAGTTGACTTGGAGGTTCAGTCAGATAGAGGTGGAGTTCCTTGATATTATGATTACGAGAAGAGACCTGATGGTGATATATCTACTAATGTGTATAGGAAGGCAATAGCGGTCAACTCACTTTTACATGCTACATCCCCCATTACCCTAAAGTAATACAGGCAATTCCAGTTGGACAAAAATAATAAATCAAGGATATGACAGACCAAAATAACTGTCACGGGATGCTCTCCTGGTAAGTAAGAAAAAGAAAAAGAATAGTGATTCTGTAGTAAGATTTATTACTACTTTTAATAATGAATGGCGTACTATTCGGGACATTTTACAAAAACATTGGGCAGTTCTTCAGACTGATAGGGAACTTGATGCATCCTTGCCATTATAGCAACAAATTAATACAAAAAGTCATTATACACCATATATACCAAGAGGGTTTAAAATGGGGATCTCTTTCCTGTGGTGCCTGTGCGGCATGTAAATATATAATTCGCTCCACCACATTTTGAGAATCTTCTAAGAGGAAAGAATATAAGATTGTACACAATTTCACTTGCAATACAGAAGCAGTGATATATTTGATTACCTCCCAATGACTTAATCTATATCGGGATGACTACAAGAGCCCTGAAGGTATGGGTATTAGAACATGCCAATAAAATTCAAGCTGCCTCGAAAATATCTGGATGGGTTACAAATTACAATCTGTTCCCCGGCATTTCTGTAAGTATCATGCCTGTGACCCGAGAGGTCTGAAAGTGAGAGGCATAGAAACATAGAATGTGTCGGCAGATTAAAACCATTTGGCCCATCTAGTCTGCCCAATATAGTGAATACTATGTATAGCCCCGGCCCTATCTTATATGAAGGATGGCCTTATGCCTATCCCATGCATCCCATAAACTCCTTCACTGTATTTGCAGCTACCACTTCTGCAGGAAGGCTATTCCATGCATCCACTACACTCTCAGTAAAGTAATACTTCCTGATATTACTTTTAAACCTTTGCCGCTCTAATTTAAAACTATGTCCCCTTGTAGCAGTTTTTCTTCTTTTAAATATCATCTCCTCTTTTACCTTGTTGATTCCCTTTATTTACTATTTAAAAGTTTCTATCATATCCCCTCTGTTTCGTCTTTCTTCCAAGCTATACATGTTAAGGTCCTTTAACCAACCATAGACAGGATTAGATTGGGTTTCAGAGGTGGGGATGTCAAGCAGGCCTTGTTAAGTAAAGAAACAAAGTGGATAGTATTACTGGACACTATGGCTCCTTGTAGTCTGAATGAATCAAATAGCTTTTTGTAAATTTGTGAGAATTTTAATTTTAGGGTATATATTTGCTTGTTTTTAATTACTATTGTTTACTTATTATTTGAGGTTTGATTATTCCTACTTCTTTATCTGATGGGATGCTGGAAAAGAGATAGAAGAAAGAGAAGCGATAAAGAAAAAAGAAAAGAAGAGAAAAAAAGAAAAGGGACTAAAAAGAAAAAGAAACACTAGCGTTTTTTTTCTTGGGACTGATTTTGTATAGCCTATTAATTAGAAACAAAATAATTATATAGCATAATAAAAAAAGATATGGATTAATGACTTACTAGCGGATGTACGGTTTTGGATGTGCTTCACCCACCGGGCGCCATCCTTTGAGTGAGTCATACCACATCCTTTTTTTATTGGCAGTTTTAGATAATTTTCTTTTGATTTATCACTTACCTTGTATGACACGTTGGGCAGTTTGCCTCCGCTCTACACCCCCCCCTTTTTTGGGGAAGGGCGCCGACGCAAACTTTCTTTTATTAATAAATTAATGTCAATTTATACTTCACTAGGGACCATTGATTGCACTGATATAACTTTGTATACTTTTTTATACAAGAAAGAATCATGTATATGTGTGGCGAAAATAACCTCGCCAGTGGGTTTTGGAGGGGCCTGTTTGCCAGCCTCTTGCCTCAGAATTATGGCCCATATACTAACTTTGAAGGAGAAGACAGACCGGCCGCACAGCCTAAATCTGTGGAACTGTTTTGGGCAGGAAAGCCATGCTTGAGGTCGGCCAAATGTGACTTCCATGGAATTCGGGAACCCCTGCTCGGATCTGGGTGATTTTTGGATATGTTGTTCACCCAGATCAGAGCTATCCATGGATGTATAAATTATGGGGATATGTGGGGTTTTGAAGTGTTTTCTGTGTTTTGGGACAAATGTTTGTTTTCTGCCTGTGAGTGATTACATTAGCCCATTATGTTTGGTAATTGTATCACAGGCAGAGCCTATTGTGTTTTGGTAATTGTATTTTGTTGATTGTGTCAAAGACAATGCCCATTGTATTTTGTTGATTGCGTTACAGACAGAGGGAAAGGGGTTTTGTGTACAATAGCTGGAAAGGTTTCAATACTGTAAATGCATATGATTGGCTAATATATAAACTGTCACACTCTTCTACAAGGTCCTTGCTAGGAGACCTGCATAAAAGGCTGAAAAATAACCCATTAAAGAGTTCCCTTTTTACCTTCAACCTAAAGCCTCGTCTCATTTGTGTGGGGATTGCTATACGCTGTATACTCCCCTGGCTATAACCCCTAGCTCTTGTAAGAGCTGTTCCTGTTCCTGGTTCTTGTGGTGGTTACGGTGTTGAGCAGAGTGCTTGGAGTCCTCGGGAAGCACTAGGAGCATCCATCAACGGAGGTACCCAGTCAGGGTGCCAGAAGATCCGTTACAATATGTTATATTTTTTTATGTACAATCATGGTTTTATTAATATAAGCATGCAGTTATAATCTAGCAATAATGTCACATTTAAAAAAATATATATCTTTATACTTTTTTTGTTTGTCAGAAATTATGGAATTGTGATTAATAGTAATTGTGGGATGTGTATTATTTTTTATGAGACTGGTGAACCTGCTAGGTTATTAATAGGTTATTAATGGGTTTGAGCAATTTAGGTACTCAATGTCCCTTTTAATATAGATCTCCTGTGTTTCCATCGGGTTGCGATCCAGCACATGCTCTGTCCGGCTCTATCGGCTCTATCCGAATGTGTATCTGTATCTGACTGGGGGGTCTTAAAGTGTGACTGTGGGTCTGGATGTCTGACCGGGGTCCGGATGTCTGATCGGGGTCTGGAGGTCTGACTGGGGGTCTGGAGAGGTCTGACTGGGGGGGTCTGGAGTGGTCTGAATGAGGGGTCTGGAGGTCTGACTGGGGGATCTGGAAGTCTGACTGGGGGATCTGGAGGTCTGACTGGAGGTCTGGAGGTCTGAATGGGGGTCTGGAGAGGTCTAATGGGGGGTCTGGCATCTGACTGAGGGTCTGGAGAGGTCTAATAGGGGTCTGATTGGGGGTCTGGTGGTTTAATGGGGGTCTGATTGAGGATCTGGAGGTCTAATGGGGGTCAGATATGCAGTCTGGAGGTCTAATGGGGGTCAGATATGGGGGTATGGAGGTTTAGTGGGAGTCTGGTCTGAGGTGTAATGGGGCTCTGGAGGTCTGGTCTAAGGTCTGATATGGGAGTCTGGAGGTCTGGTCTGAGGTCTGATATGGGGATCTATAGGTCTGATATGGGGGTCTGGAGGTCTAATGAGGGTCTTATCTAAGGTCTGATATTGGGTCGGGGTCTGACATAGTGGTCTAAAGGAGGTCTAGTTTGAGATGGGGGGGTCTCATTTAGGGTTTTATATGGGGGTCTGATCTGAAAGGAAGGGGGTATCTGTGTGGTACTAGTATTTTCAAGGGACTGTTTCTTCAGGATATTATTGGGGGGCACAATGGACACAGTATTGGGGGTGGGAGGATGGGGTGTTGAGAAGGTGGGAGGATGATGGAAAAGTAGGAAAGTAAGATGTCTGTTTGTTAAACTCTGTAGAGACGAGGCACGGCTGAAAGAAGTCACCATGGTGGTCTGGTCTGACAGGAGAAGAAGAGGAAAGAGAATATCTACATCAGAGGAGACATCACTGGATGTAAGAGGTACATATGTGGATCTGTATTACCCTGTATGTTCTATAGCACTGTATGTAATGTTTTCCAAGCTTGTCTTTAAAAGGGTTGTCTGCTTTTTTTTCTGTACTAGCGCTGATTTCTCTGCTGGTTTTACCTGCTCATCACATGCAGGTGAGCAGGTAAACCAAACAGAGAAAGCAGCTCTCATTATTTAATAAAGATTGTCATAGTTTTGTATATTTGGAGTCCCATAGCCTTTTTGATATGTGTAGATGTGTTTTTTTCTATAGGTTTTTGATGCTGTTTGATTGGACGGTGAGGTTTTCGTAGGTTATTTATGTGGACCATAGGAACCTGTAGTCTGGATATAACTTATTGCCTTCTATGGGAGAGTGTTCTAGGCATCCTCTTTGACCTGTGAAGAGGTTGTTTTGTAGGGAGGTTTAGCTACTGCCAATGGTGGATACTGTGTAATCTATACATACATTGCTCAAAAAAATAAAGGGAACACAAAAATAACACATCCTAGATCTGAGTTAATTAAATATTCTTCTGAAATACTTTGTTCTTTACATAGTTGAATGTGCTGACAACAAAATCACACAAAAATAAAAAAATGGAAATCAAATTTTTCAACCCATGGCGGTCTAGATTTGGAGTCACACTCAAAATTAAAGTGGAAAAACACACTACAGGCTGATCCAACTTTGATGTAATGTCCTTAAAACAAGTCAAAATGAGGCACAGTAGTGTGTGTGGCCTCCAGGTGCCTGTATGACCACCCTACAATGCCTGTGCATGCTCCTGATGAGGTGGCGGACGGTCTCCTGAGGGATCTCCTCCCAGACCTGGACTAAAGCATCTGCCAACTCCTGGACAGTCTGTGGTGCAATGTGACGTTGGTGGATAGAGCGAGACATAATGTCCCAGATGTGCTCAATGGATTCAGGTCTGGGGAACGGGCGGGCCAGTCCATAGCATCAATGCCTTCGTCTTGCAGGAACTGCTGACACACTCCAGCCACATGAGGTCTAGCATTGTCTTGCATTAGGAGGAAACCAGGGCCAACCGCACCAGCATATGGTCTCACAAGGGATCTGAGGATCTCATCTCGGTATCTAATGGCAGTCAGGCTACCTCTGGCAGCACATGGAGGGAGGATGTTGCAGGCAGCACATTTGTGGCCTGCTGGAGGTCATTTTGCAGGGCTCTGGCAGTGCTCCTCCTGTTCCTCCTTGCACAAAGGCGGAGGTAGCGGTCCTGCTGCTGGGTTGTTGCCCTCCTACGGCCTCCTCCATGTCTCCTGATGTACTGGCCTGTCTCCTGGTAGCGCCTCCATGCTCTGGACACTACGCTGACCGACACAGAAAACCTTCTTGCCACAACTTGCATTGATGTGCCATCCTGGATAAGCTGCACTACCTGAGCCACTTGTGTGGGTTGTAGACTCCGTCTCATGCTACCACTAGAGTGAAAGCACCGCAGCATTCTAAAGTGACCAAAACATCAGCCAGGAAGCATAGGAACTGAGAAGTGGTCTGTGGTCACCACCTGCAGAACCACTCCTTTATTGGGGGTGTCTTGCTAATTGCCTATAATTTCCACCTGTTGTCTATCCCATTTGCACAACAGCATGTGAAATTTATTGTCGCTCAGTGTTGCTTCCTAAGTGGACAGTTTGATTTCACAGAAGTGTGATTGACTTGGCGTTACATTGTGTTGTTTAAGTGTTCCTATATTTTATTTTGTTGAGCAGTGTATATAGGTGTTACCTTTCATTATAATGAGGTTCAGTGGTCAAATGGGATCTTCAGTTCTGTATACACTAAAAAGGGAGAGCATCTTATCTAAATGGTAACAAGTAAAGGTAAATAAAGTAAATGTGAACAAGGCTCCAGAACCAGAAAGATTACACCCAAGAGTTCTCAAACAGGACCTGTTACCTCTCCTGACATGCTTGTTGTAGCAAGTACTTGCATCCCCATGTAATAATGGAGCAGCTATTCTTATGGCCTTATGGTCTGCCATTCCTTTATTATTCTTAATTACCAGCAGTTTGCAGTGAAGGTCCAGATGGGTTTTACAAGTTATGGGTGTGTCCCTGCAAAGTCAGCACCGATTGTATAGTGTCACACTGGATAGGGACACACCCCCAACTGGCAACACCCAGATGGACCAACGACCTTTATTGCATATTGCTAGCAATTCATTCATAAACTTCTAGAAAGAATCATAGAGAAATGACACAACATAGAGTGATAAGAATAGATGTCCAGAAGAAATGTGGAAAACAATATTCAGCACTGCAACATAAATCCCGAAGAGAGTTATTTATTCATTCAGATAAAACATACAGCATGGTGGTCCAGAGGCACACATCCCCCATGCTGGATGTTTCATCCAATAAAGAAGTCTGTTCAGGATTCCAATTGCAGTGCTTGATATTGTTTCCACATTTCTTCCAGCCTCTGAAGTGCACTCAAGGAATTTCCTGTGCACTCAAGAAATATATATCTAAGGAGTCTAGACTATGTCTTTTCTTTAAGAATAGATGTCCAGAAATGTTACATGGGAAATGGCACCTGTACGTACACCTCATCATTACGCTCAGCATCCGGCTGTCCGTGTGCCTATACTGATATCTACAGCAGCCCCTGCTGATCATGTGGTGATGTCATCATCACACTCGCCGCAGGTCCTTTGGCCGGTTTTCTTCAATCAAAACAGGAGAGGATGGCCTCTCCATGATCAAGTGGATGAGCTGCCATTTTAGGAAAAATTGATTCATTACCATGAAGCGTGAGGAAATTTGGCTTCATGATGGATCAAGTCTACTTCAGGTACTTTGATTCGCTCAACATTAATTATAATATATGAGGCAATGAAGTTATACGTGGGTTGCTAGAATTATTCAGGATTCCCAACCGATTAGTGCAGCACAAAACACAAGTTACCTGTTTCTAACCAGGAAGAAAAATGTGCAGAACTCCTAAACCTAGTCCAGAGGGTTAGATACTCTAACCTTTGCCATTCAGCCAGTGATCTCCTCAGGCGGAGAATGGATAATCTCACTGACAATCTCACCGTCTGTCCTCTCTGGCAAGTTGTTCCAGCATAGAATGTCAGGATTTGGACGAAAACCGTTGCATGCTGTGGTTTTTGTCTGGCCAATTCCTGGCATCTTTGCTGGACCCCATTATAGTTAATAGTGTCTGGCAAACAGGCGGTAACATCCATCATTGCCAGGTCTGGAGAATTCCGGAAGGTTGTTCTATGCCGGAACAGCCTGCTGGAGAGGACAGACAGAGATTTGAAACTAGTGTAAATTGGTTTCCTGTAACCTACAACTATATGTAAGGAAGCAGGCCTTGTCCTGATCAGAAGCAGAAAATAGAATACCTCGTTCAAGCTTCACTTCAAGAGAGCAAGAGAAGGTCATCAGTAAATATTGGAAAGTTCTCATCTTTGATGATGTTTTGAAGCATTATTGGTTATAAAAAAGAAAATGGCTGCACACCATTATACATACAAACAATAGAGTTAAGAAATGGGGATAAAATTTTATCTAAATAAAATTGGTACAATACTGACTATAAATGAGTCAATGGAAGCTCTTAGCGCACATATTTGATCAAACGTGTGTCGGGCCCATCTACCAGGCATCAAGGTGGCTTCCGCATCTGCGGTAGATGGGCACACGTTTGATCAAATATGTGCGGTAAGAGCTTCCATTGACTCATTTATAGTCAGTATTGTACCACTTTTATTTAGAATGACCCCCATTTCTTAGCTCTATTGTTTGTTAATGTATAATGGTGTGCAGCCATTTTCTTTTTATAATTATTCCCACTATGTCATAGTCCTCCTCAGACATTACTAATTCAAGTTAACTAAAAGAGCATCGGGTCATCAGTATAAAATGCCTGGAAAATCCCTTTAATTCTACAGAACCAGGAGAGTTAAAGGAGGCCCCATGATTTAGACTATGTTCACATGGAGGAACTACACATCAGAAAAGTATGTATTTGCTGTGTAATCCACACCCGAAATCCAAGGCTAGGTCTTCGATTTCTGCTGCAGTTGGATTTAGCCAACTCAACACTGTAAGGCCTCTTTCACACGGGCGAGATTTCAGCGCGGGTGCAATACGTGAGGTGAACGCATTGCACCCGCACTGAATCCGGACCCATTCATTTCTATGGGGCTGTGCACATGAGCGGTGATTTTCACGCATCATTGTGCGTTGCGTTAAAATCGCAGCATGCTCCATTTTGTGCGTTTTTCACGCAACGCAGGCCCCATAGAAGTGAATGGGGCTGCGTGAAAATCTCAAGCATCCGCAATCAAGTGCGGATACGGTGCGATTTTCACGCACGGTTGCTAGGAGACGATCGGCATGGGGACCCAATCATTATTATTTTCCCTTATAACATGGTTATAAGGGAAAATAATAGCATTCTTAATACAGAATGCTTAGTAAAATAGGGCAGGAGGGGTTAAAAAAAAATAATAATAATTTACCTCACCTTAATCCACTTGTTTGCGCAGCCTGGCTTCTCTTCTTTTTTTCTTCTTTGAGGAAAAGGACCTGTGGTGACGTCACTGCGCTCATCACATGGCCTGTCACATGATCCATCACCATGGTGATGGATCATGTGATGGACCATGTGATGAGAGCAGTGATGTCATCAAAGGTCCTTTACCCAGGTCCTGAAGAAAGAAGAAAGAAGAGAAGCCGGGCTGCGCGAACAAGTGGATTAAGGGTAAGTTAAATAATTTTTTTAATTTTTTTGAACCCCTCCAGCCTATTTTACTAAGCATTCTGTATTAAGAATGCTATTATTTTCCCTTATAACCATGTTATAAGGGAAAATAATTACATCTACACATCCTTGAACCCAAACCTGAACTTCAGTGAAGAAGTCCGGGTCTGGGTACCACATTCAGTTTTTTATCAAGCGCGTGCAAAACACATTGCACCCGCGCGATAAAAACTGAACAACGGAACGCAATCGCAGTCAAAACTGACTGAAATTGCGTACCTACTCGCGCGGGTTTGCCGCAATGCACCCGGGACGCATCCTGAGCCAAAACGTGACGCCTGTGTGAAAGAGGCCTTAATCTGCATGTGGTCACCTCCGCTACTTCGACCCTGAAACTGCCGAAAGAACTGGCGTTTTTTTTTTTTCAATGTTTTAAAATTTGTGCCAAATGAACCCAATCAATTGAACACTTATTTTAAGCACTTTTTGACACAGATTTCAGTGTGCAGCCCTCTTCTTTCAATATATTTATGAAATGACTTTGCAAATGACTTAAAAATGACAACTTTTATCTTTGTAAAAATAATAAATGATGTAGTTACTGCACAAGACCATAGTATAATATTACCAACGGGGTTAGAAACGATTGGCCTCAGCAGCAAAGGTAATGTAAATGAATGGAAGGTTATATATCTTGAATGACTTCATTAAATGTCATCACTACATATTAAATAGAATAAACGTTGGTAAAATTGGCCTGAAAATAAATTTGAGGAAATGGGTTGATAACAAACCAAGTGGCAGAACGCAATGCCAGGCAGCTGCTGCTAAGACTAATGGAATGACAGGATGCATTAACGCACTTGGATAAAACACAGTTCTGTCTTCATACTAGACATTATGTTGACAAAGATGTAAAATCATTTCTATGGAAAATGGAAAGATACCGCTGGACACCCCATCCGTTCACGCCTTGTGTAACTGAGAATAAATTTCATGTTTCCGTAACAAGAGCCCATTCTGAGGAGATACATTCATCGCTGCCTGGGATTAGTCTCACTACATTACCAAATCTTTGAACTTTAACAAGGGAATAGAAAAATGGCTTTTTCACGTAATTGTAATCTCTGATAAGCCACATTCCTATGCTTCATTACCTTCACTAACAGAAGGCAAGAGATGATATAAAACTCCCTGTATACCACCATGAGCAGCAAGGCTTCACTGATGATACACGCTGAATATGGTTATCATTATCAGGGCAGAGAGATAAGCAAATATATAGGGGGAACCAGACTGAATAGGATAGAGGTGAATGGATGGATAGATAGATAGATAGATAGATAGATAGATAGATAGATAGATAGATAGATAGATAGATAGATAGATAGATAGACACTTCGTGAGACTGATCTCCTCCAAGACTTCACCTCCATGGAGGAGGAAGAGAGACTCTCCATACGGAGAACACAGCGGCCATAGCAGCCATATATGTCAGTGCCTGCCCCCACCCCTAATGGGGATAGATAGATAGATAGATAGATAGATAGATAGATAGATAGATAGATAGATAGATAGATAGATAGATAGATAGATAGATAGATAGATAGATAGATAGGAGATAGATGAGTAGATAACTACATTGTGGCAGGAGCTGCTCTTATACAGTCCTGAGTGCCATGCAGTGTTGTTTTCCCATGAAAACCGCAGATACCTGGTTGGAACCTGACAGACCCCATTATACAGTAAGTCAATAGGATCCATCAGACGACAGTTGTATGGCGGATCCCTCAGAGTTTTGTTATAAATAAAAGCAACACATATGTGAACAGAGCTTTATGCTGGGAGACTATGAAGTCAGGATACAGGAATATTGCTGTTGTCAGTAATATAGGCTGTAAATCTGAATAAGTCATATTTTACTTTTTCTTTATGAAATTAATCTACTGTATATAAAATATTGAGTAATTCATTAGATGCAAAGTATTGTTTAATGGTGGTTTCACACATAGCGCTTTTTTTTTTTTTTTTACAAATGTGTCACGAGGGTATCAAGAGCCACGTCTGACTCCGTTATACCCGGGGTCAGGAAGTCGCAGCGGGTGGCTGCGCGCTCTATATCTAAAGATCACGTTGTTTCTTAGTGATTGTTTTCTGTGTTTGCCTTGCTATCCTTTTTGTCTCACTCAGGGATCCGTAGCTTCTCCTCCTCAGCTGTTTCTTGTCTGCCACTCCCTACCTCCTTATATTCTCCCCTCACACTTCTCTAGTTGCCAGTTATAGAGCTTCCTGCCTGGACATCTATACTGACCCACTGGAGTTGTGAATCCTGGTTGTCGTTCCAGAGTGCTTCCCTCCGGATCCCTGTTGGGCTTATTGTTGTCTCCTGTTGTCGCCCACCTGGGATTATATGTTGAGTCTGTGTTGTCTGTCCTCCCCCTGGTGTTTTCCCTTAGAGCTAGTGGTGCGGACTAGTGTTCCCATCGCCCTGTTCACTATCTAGGGCTCAGCTCAGGGAAAGCCAGGGCTTTAGGCACGTGATCGGCGTACGGGTGAGGAACCCGTCTAGGGACGTCAGGGCAGCCAGGTGCCAGCCGCCAGGTGAGTCAGGGGTCACCATCTTCCCTCTCACTTGGGCAGGGCCTTCCTCGTTCCCTCCCTCTGTGTCACGTATGTGATAGCCACGCCGACCGTGATATTATAACTGGCCATTACTTTTTGAAAAAAAATAAATAAAATAATTATATAATTTTTTTATTTGTTGTTTTTTTTTCTCTCTACTTAGAATCCAATATGGATCCTATTGATGCCTTGGCAGAACAGCTTCAAAGCCTGTCTTTGGAGGTGGCAGGATTGAATGCGTCTGTTCGCCAACAACAGCAGCAAATGCGGCAGACCGCACCCCCAGCGGTTGCTATGGGTAACCAGGTTGTCACAGAACCCAAGGTTGCTCTTCCCGACAGATTTTCTGGGGGAAGGGACAAATTTGCGACGTTCCGTGAGGCCTGCAAATTATATTTTAAGTTGCGCCCTTACTCCTCAGGTCATGAAGAACAGCGGGTAGGGATTGTCCTTTCCCTGCTTCAGGGGGATCCGCAATCCTGGGCGTTCTCGTTACCCCCTGGTTCTCAGGCTCTTCGGTCAGTGGAGGGATTTTTTGGGGCTTTGGGTCTCATATATGATGACCCTGACCGAGTCGCCCTGGCTGAGTCGAAGTTACGGAGACTCCTACAGGGAGATCGGTCAGCAGAGGAATATTGCTCTGAGTTCCGTAGGTGGGCTACGGATACTCAGTGGAACGACCCGGCTCTCAGGAGTCAGTTCTGCTCTGGGTTATCTGAAAGGGTTAAGGATGCACTGGCGCTGTATGAGACCCCCCTTTCCCTTGATGCTGTTATGTCCCTCTCTATCAGAATAGATAGACGTCTTATGGAGAGATCGAAAATTCCGGAGCAATTGGTTACCTCTCCCAAGCAACAGTCAGCCTGTACTGACTTAGATGAGCCTATGCAGCTAGGCGGAACTTCTCGTCAGGTCCGTCCTCCCGAGGTTCGCCGTAGGGGGGGGCTTGTTTTTTCTGTGGGGGGAAGGGTCATTTCATTAATGTCTGTCCCTCCTTTCTCAAAAACAAAAGACCGTCGGAAAACTACTAACCCCGGGCTGTGCGGAGGATGTCAGCCGGGGGGTATACGTTTCCTCCATACGAACATCTCAATTTGTGTTACCAGCGGTCATTGTTTTTGGTGTTAAGACGGAGTCTATTTCTTTTTTTCTAGACAGTGGAGCAGGGATAAACTTGATTGATGCCCATTTTGCCCGCACTATGGGTTTGTCTCTCTGTACGCTGCAGAGACCTATTCCCGTATTCGCTATAGATTCTGCTCCTCTGTCTCAGAGAAACCTCACCCACATTGTTCATAATTTACACCTTCGGGTAGGGGACCACCATAATGAGTGTCTTTCATGTTACGTTCTGGAGGGCCTTCCCTCTCCGGTGGTATTGGGTCTTCCCTGGTTAGTAGTGCACAATCCAGTGGTGGATTGGCAGGCCAGGGAGATATTGGAGTGGAGTGAGCATTGCAGAGAGAATTGCTTAAATAACAATTGCTTAATCGCCTCCATAGCTTCCCTACCTACATTTATTTCGGACTTTGAGGACGTTTTTTCTGAAAAGGGTTGTCAGAAACTACCACCTCATCGTCCTTATGATTGCCCGGTTAACCTGATTCCCGGGGCAAAATTACCCAAGTCCAGGTTGTATAATCTTTCGGGTCCCGAGAGACAAGCCATGAAAGATTATATCTCCGAGAGTCTGGCTAAGGGACACATCAGACCCTCTTCTTCACCCGTGGCTGCAGGGTTTTTCTTTGTTAAAAAGAAAGATGGGGGCCTGCGTCCTTGCTTAGATTTCCGTGAGTTAAACCAGATAACCATCCGTGACCCATACCCTCTTCCTCTCATTCCTGACCTTTTTAATCAGATTGCGGGTGCTAAGTGGTTCTCCAAACTTGATCTTAGGGGGGCCTACAATCTGATTCGTATCAAGGAAGGGGATGAGTGGAAGACAGTATTTAACACCCCTGAGGGGCATTATGAAAATCTAGTTATGCCTTTCGGTCTGACCAATGCCCCTGCTGTCTTCCAACATTTCGTTAATGATATTTTTAGTCATCTCATCGGCAGGTTTGTAGTCATATATCTAGATGATATCTTAATTTATTCGGCTGATCTGAAAACACATGAGGTGCATGTCAGGCAAGTACTGCAGGTCCTACGGACGAATAAATTATATGCGAAAATTGAAAAATGTGTCTTCGCCGTTCAGGAATTACAGTTCCTGGGATATCTATTATCTGCTTCAGGTTTCCGCATGGATCCTGGGAAGGTCCAGGCAATTTTAGATTGGGATCTTCCTGAGAACCTTAAAGCCCTACAACGGTTTTTGGGTTTCGCTAATTTCTATAGAAAGTTCATTAAAAATTATTCAGTGATCGTTAAACCCCTTACCGACATGACTAGGAAGGGGACGGATTTTTCCAAATGGTCTGACGCCGCTAAAGATGCATTTTCCTCTCTAAAGGAGAGGTTTACCTCGGCACCTGTTCTAATTCAACCTGATGTCTCCCAGCCTTTTATTGTCGAGGTAGATGCGTCAGAGGTGGGAGTGGGAGCTGTATTGTCTCAGGGTCCGTCTCCTGGCAAATGGCGTCCTTGCGCTTTCTTTTCCAAAAAATTATCTTCTGCGGAGAAGAATTATGATATTGGAAATAGGGAACTGTTGGCGATTAAACTGGCGCTTGAAGAGTGGCGTCACTTCTTAGAGGGAGCAATCCACCCCGTCACGGTGATTACGGATCACAAGAACCTTCTGTACCTAGAATCGGCTAAGCGTCTCACCCCTAGACAAGCTAGGTGGTCGCTATTCTTTACCAGATTTAACTTTGTAATCACCTATCGTCCTGGGGCAAAAAATACCAAGGCAGACGCATTATCTCGTAGTTTCCCTGGAGGGGGTAACGTTTGTGATCCGGTACCTATTTTACAAAGAGGAGTGGTTGTCTCTGCTGTACACTCTGTTCTAGAGGGAAAGGTGTTAGAGGCTCAGGGGGACGCCCCGGCCTCTTGCCCCTCAGAGAAATTGTTTGTACCGTTAAACCTGCGTCTTGAATTATTAAAAGAACATCATAATTCGGCACTTGCTGGACACCCGGGTAGTAAAGCAACCTTGGAGCTTTTATCTCGTCGTTTTTGGTGGCCAAGGTTGCGTCAGGATGTAATGGATTTCGTGTCTACTTGTTCTACTTGTGCACGCGCGAAAGTCTCTCATACACGTCCAGCAGGGTCTTTATTGCCACTTTTCATCCCCAATAGGCCATGGACACATCTGTCAATGGATTTCATCACTGACTTACCGTTGTCGGCGGGTAAAACAGTTATCTTGGTAGTAGTAGACAGGTTTAGCAAAATGGTACACTTTATTGCGCTACCCGCACTTCCTAATGCTAAAACTCTCGCTCAGGTGTTTATCAGTGAAATCGTGAAGCTTCACGGGGTCCCTTCCGATGTGGTTTCGGATCGGGGAACCCAGTTTATTTCTAAGTTTTGGAAAGCTTTTTGTTCCCGTTTGGGGGTTCACTTGTCCTTTTCCTCAGCTTTCCATCCTCAGTCGAATGGACAGACTGAGCGTACCAACCAAAACCTAGAAACATATTTAAGGTGTTTTGTGTCTGAAAACCAAGAGTTGTGGTCATCATATTTACCGTTAGCTGAGTTTGCCATAAATAATCATTATCAGGAGTCCACTGGCAAGTTACCATTCCTTGGTGCATACGGTTTTGATCCCCAATTTTGTACTTTCAAAGAGGGGGGGTCTTCTGGGGTTCCCGAAGAGGAAAGGTTTTCTTCATCTCTTTCATCGGTATGGCAGAAGGTGCAAGTTAACTTGAAAAAGATGAGTGGTAAATATAAATGCATGGCCGATAAGAAACGGTCGCCAGGTCCGGACCTAGGAGTGAATGACTATGTGTGGTTGTCTACTAGGAATATTAAGTTGAAGGTTCCTTCTTGGAAACTGGGTCCTAGGTTCATTGGTCCCTATAAAATAGTAGCCGTCATTAACCCTGTGGCTTTTCGCCTGGAGCTACCTCAGACTTTTAAGATCCATAACGTCTTCCATAAATCGTTACTCAAGAAGTATGTTCCACCTCTAGAACCATCGCCGCTGCCACCTCCTCCTGTCATTGTGGCTGGTAATCTGGAGTTTCAAATAGCCAGAATTGTTGATTCTCGTCGGGTCCGCCGCTCTCTTCAGTATCTGGTGCATTGGAGGGATTACGGTCCCGAGGAAAGAATGTGGGTTCCAGCGTCAGAGGTAAACGCCAATAGGTTAATTCAGACTTTCCATGCCTCTCATCCGGAGAGACCTGGTCCTGAGTGTCCGGAGGCCCCTCGTGAAAGGGGGGGTACTGTCACGAGGGTATCAAGAGCCACGTCTGACTCCGTTATACCCGGGGTCAGGAAGTCGCAGCGGGTGGCTGCGCGCTCTATATCTAAAGATCACGTTGTTTCTTAGTGATTGTTTTCTGTGTTTGCCTTGCTATCCTTTTTGTCTCACTCAGGGATCCGTAGCTTCTCCTCCTCAGCTGTTTCTTGTCTGCCACTCCCTACCTCCTTATATTCTCCCCTCACACTTCTCTAGTTGCCAGTTATAGAGCTTCCTGCCTGGACATCTATACTGACCCACTGGAGTTGTGAATCCTGGTTGTCGTTCCAGAGTGCTTCCCTCCGGATCCCTGTTGGGCTTATTGTTGTCTCCTGTTGTCGCCCACCTGGGATTATATGTTGAGTCTGTGTTGTCTGTCCTCCCCCTGGTGTTTTCCCTTAGAGCTAGTGGTGCGGACTAGTGTTCCCATCGCCGTGTTCACTATCTGGGGCTCAGCTCAGGGAAAGCCAGGGCTTTAGGCACGTGATCGGCGTACGGGTGAGGAACCCGTCTAGGGACGTCAGGGCAGCCAGGTGCCAGCCGCCAGGTGAGTCAGGGGTCACCATCTTCCCTCTCACTTGGGCAGGGCCTTCCTCGTTCCCTCCCTCTGTGTCACGTATGTGATAGCCACGCCGACCGTGATAAAATGTCACCTTTTTCAGTGTTTTTAAAACTTAAAATAAAAAATAAAAAAGCTAGATAATTGCTTAAATGGGTTTTCTGGGTGTAGCATATCACCTATCCTCAAGATAGGATATATCAATATCTGATTGGTGGGGCTTTGAACCTAGCCCCCCAAGCAATCAGCTGTTCAAAGAGGCCATGGCACTCCTGTGAGCGCTGCAGCCTCTTCACAACATACCAAGCACAGCACCACACATTGTAAAGCAGCTATGCTGGGCTTAGCCCGCCCAGACCCCTTCGCTTGAACTGGATTAGATGGCACATAGGCTATGTGACCAATGAAATTGAGGGCCATGGTCTCTTCAAACAGCTAATTGGAGGGGGTGCCAGGCGTCGGACTCCTACCAATCAAATATTGATGACCTATCCTGATGATAGTTTGTCAATATTTTACTCCCAGGTACCCTCTTTAAGCCAAATGACAAATATACCTACTCACTATGAAAAATTTAGTTTTTTGTGTCAGTGGTGTTTCTTCAAAATGCAGGATGTGGTGCTATGGTGTTTTTTAATGCGCTTTCCCATAGTGTTCTTTAAAGAACTTAAAAAATAAAAAAATATTTGAATTGAAAAAAATTAAATGAACAAAAAGTGCATACAAAATGCATTATATTCATATCATTTTTACAAGACAAAAGATCACTCCTGCTTGTGAAGGAAGCGAGTGTGATAATAACATTATAGTAGACAATTGCTCCCAGTTCATTTGGATCATGTATGGTATGTTGCCAGACTACAAACATGCAGATGTTAAAGGGAACCTGTCAAATGCAGTCCTATGAGTAGGGAATATTATAGAGCAGAAGGAGATTAAAAGGGTTTTCAAGGTTTTCTGTATAGATGGCCTATCCTCAGGATAGGTCATAAATATCTGATCGATAGGATTCTGAGGATAGGTTATCAATATAGAAGACACAGAAAATTACTTTAATATATAGCTTTATAAGGAAAGACTCAGAATAAACTGTAGCAGCAGGCAGCTCTGTCATTGATCGATAGCTATTTCTTATATAGGGAAGTCCGTCAATCACTCAGTAGGACTCCTAAGCATAGAAAGAGAAGAAGGATTCAGAGGCGGACTATCCATAGACCCTACAGGGAGTTTTCCCAGAGGGCCGATGCCCTCCTCACTGCTCCTGGCCGGGTACATACGTACTACTGGGGGAACTATAGGGGGTCATTATCAAAGGTAGTCCGGACAGCATGCTGAAGATGGGGCTGGCTTGGTGTTGTGGCCCACATCTCACTTCCTAAGCCCCCTGTTCCATATCTATACTAGAGACAATTGGAGGAGGAGAAGGACAGAATGTGGAAGCTGTTAAAGGCCACCAGAGAGGGACAGCTTCTGGGGAGGTATTTTGTGCTGCATTGTGGCATTTGGTTCTGTGAGGTAGTATTCTATGTTGTAGCATGGTATTACTGACCCTGACAACTTGTATTGGCCCCATCTACTTGTGCTGCCCTACCTTCTGTCAATTTGGACCCATCTACAACATTGGGGCCGCTTTTAGTTTTTTTTCCAGGATTTCAATGCAGGTTATACTGAATTGTTTCTATATGTATATCAATCTGCTCATTTCCTCCTGCTGTATAACATGTTGCCTGCACATCAGACACATGTTCAGCATGACAGGGGATCCCCCTCTGCGTCATCAAGTAAAAGCTAAAGGTTAATAAAAGTATTGATCACAGCTACAACCGACACCCAGGTAAACATAGCATTGCATAACACACACACAGCCAAGCCGTAATAAATATTTCTAAGCCGTTCATTATATCGGAAATGCCACCCTCCATTTGCCTGGCATTATAATAGATGTGTATTGTGTATCCACAATGGAACACCATCAAGTGATATGCCTGAGCATTCGCAGATCCAGTGTGGAGTTCCAACCTTGAAGAAATCAATAATGGAAAATGCCTTGATTTATAAGGCTGCCTAGTTATGTCAGGCAGACATTTCATGGGCAGCAAACCTACTTCATTGGATTTGTGGAGGATCAGAGGAAGAAATGTCAAACTTAATTCAGACGCTCAATAATGACAATCAATTGCATTTCTCCATTGTCTTGGATTTTGGTTTACTTGAAGAGCTACAGATGTTACGTGGACCTCTGGGTGCGTAGCCCACATTTGGTTTAAAGATGTAGCAGAACTGAGTTTTCATTCTTGATTCTTTGCATTTACCACTTGCAGTCCTATGTAAAACCATAGTGATATCACAGAGCAGCTGCGTGTAAAACATCTCATCCAACATATCTGACAAATTAGGCTCCGCAACAATTGATAAACTGCTTCGTTACTTCTATATAAAGAATTAATCAGCGGTATTCTGCTAATTCCTTAAGGGATTACAGCAACAAGATCTAAACTGGTCTTGTTGTTGGCTGATAAAATTTCCGATTTAATCTCAGATTTTCCTTGACTTAACAACCGTAAAAAAGCAATTGGCAGCCCGTAAAGGCGTTTTAATTGTCATGTTAATGCAGATGGCAACCTGTTTGAGCCCAATCAAGTCCAGTAGGTCCTGGCATGAATGCAGAGCTATAGATGGGAGCTGAGGGCGCTGTGAATACCATTTTATCAGCAGCATATGGTTGCTAAGCACTTCATGCAGTAGGTTTAGTTCTTGTTTATATCATAAGGTGATGGTTATGCTGCAGTGTGAAAGGGATTTGCCTGTGGAATTCCTATACACAGCTTATAGGATTCTCCATAAGGAGCATCATGCCTCCACACCTGGTATGTGAAACATAACAACACATCGTATTAATCCAACATATTAATATTGTCGACAAATCTCCTGGATTATAATAATGAATTGTCCAGGGCAACCACTATTTCCCAGTGCATTACGATTCGCAACTCATTCAGTTGCCAAATTCATTCCCTGGTTGACACCAAACTTAATGGCTGAGGTTCAAGACAACATGAAAACACGTTTCATTGTGAATCTTTTTGTCTTTGGCCTCGCAGTTTTCACAGGTAAAAAAATCTTAAAGGCAACCTGTTACTAGGCTTGGGGCTACTAAATTACGACATATCATTATATACCTGGGGGTTTCGCTTTCTAACCATGCCCAAGTCATAACCAGCCATTTCAGAATAACGTAGTCAAATAATTAATCTGCTACCGGAGAGGAGTCCAGGTGATGAGTCCAGCGGCCTCAGCCATATTGCTGAGATGATGCTGAGGACAATATACCTTGCTTCAGTGCACATATGTACATGCTGGTGGTTTACTGTCCCCAAACCTAGCTACGGGCTCTCTTTAAACACCTGTGAATACAGTGCAGCCAAACAGGAGCGTTGCAAAACCATACCAATCTTTGGCTGACCATCAGCCATACATCGGCCAAGAATCAGCAGCTATGTGTGGACTCACCCTACACAATAACGATCAAACAGATCTCAAACAATAGCAAATATATTTTCCTGATGATGAAAAGTATTTTAACTGATTGATCGGTATTGGTACCCTAGACACAATGGTTACTGGTGTAACTATGCATCAGACATGAGTCACTGCTACATATATGGCCATATTACGTGATTTCTATACAGCACCACACTCCATAAGCAGAATTGTCAAACGGTATGTGTCACTTAGACAATAGACTAACATGATGCTGACTATGTTGCTCAAAACTCCCTAAGTATACGATTAGTTTGCATGACGTGTTTCATTGCTGAGTGACTTTTATCAGCCACGAGTGACAGCCTTCCCTTCGGAGAGTAAAGCACCTGAACTGAACATCTGCTCTGAATATAATGAATTACAAGCCTCATCTGTCTAAAACAGAACACAGCATGACGTGAGAGAAGAGTAGGAGAAGCGTAAGGGAACAGTAGATGAGGGATGATGGGAGTCTTGCATTTCAGTACAATGGATGCTGCAGGACATGCAAACCCAAAAAGTTCCAAATAGATAACTTACCATATGAAATCGGTACAGTGGCTGCAAAAGGTTGGCTGCTTGAAGAACCTGGCGGTGAACTTGTGACTCTTGACCTCGTGCACTAGTTTCTGTCTGAGAGCTCCCTTCCTACAAAACAGTGGTTTTACAAAAGGCTGCTCCACGTCGGTGCCGGTGCACACCTGAGCCATCTTGTCCAGGTCTTTATTGCTGCCACTATCTGTGAGATTTCCAGATTCACCCAATGCCAGAGGACACAGCGAAGAAATAAAACCTGAACACCTGGCAGAGAGAAAACCAGAAGCAGCTCTTTAATAGGTGCCTGTGGGAATGAAGGATGGCAGAGGAGAGAGCTGTGGCTGTGAACCTCTCGCTGAATATACTTGCTGTAACTGTAGGGCAGCCGTCAGCGCACACACTGGAATAATGTATGTGTGTGAGTGTGGAGAGAGACACTGTATGATGCTATCTTCAGGAGCCTAGCAGATAGAGAGGGCAGTTCTTCAACATATCCTTCAAAAGGAAGGGCTTTTCTCTGTCTACTAGGAGCAAACCAGGGGAGTTTCTTAAAGGAAAACCTTAATAGAATTGGTTGGCTATGTAATAAATAACAGCAACTATCATGTAGTCATAAACATACTGATTTTATCTATGGTTGTTATCATAACCGTAGTATCTGATGCCATCTACTGAAATCTTTTATATCATTTAGAAAATGTTTAGCAGGTTGTTGAATGATGAAGACGCAGCAGAGATGAATTTGTGGTTTAACTGTTCAGCATCAACACACAAGCACCGAGGCTCTGTTATCAATTATGTTTTTGGCAGTTTGACAAGAATCATGCAGTCTGCAGAGCTATTCTCCCCTTTAAATAATCTGGAACCTCTCGTTTAAAAATAGATGTCATGACACCAGTCTGAACAGAGCCTATGATATGAGGCAATTTACAGTACTATATATGTATATAGATGGGGTTTTCAATACCTCAACCACGTTTAGCGGAAATCAAAGCACGCTGCATGTTTTGCAACACATTTGGATGAAATGTTGCAATTATATCTTGGCACTCGAAGGGTGCAGCTGTATCATTTTTGCTTGCATTTTTCACTAAGTTATGATGCCACATAGCAGTGGTTGCATGCTGATGAAAACAGTATGTTTTTTTTACCTTTCTCCCTGCAGCCGTTTTGGTAAAAAAAAAAAACACTTTTATAATATGCTCACCCACTCACCCTTTATCCCGCCCAGGTCCTCTGTTCTGCCCGCCCCGCTCCTCTTGATTGATGGCACGGTCCGCCGCATCGCTGCCGAAATCCCGCGCCTGCGCCGTTCACTTCTGTATTCGGCGCAGGCGCAGTGAGTGAATGACGCGCTCCTGGTGCCGGATTCCTCACTGCGCCTGCGCCAACTACATCACAGTGAGGAAGCCGGCATCAGGAGAGCGGCCTTCACTCGCTGCGCCTGCGCCAAATACAGAAGTGAACGGCGCAGGCGCAGGATTTTGGCGGCGATGCGGCGGACCGTGATATAGGGTCTGTAGAAAGAAAGGGGTCTGTCTGGTCAGGGGTCTGTATAAAGTAAGGTGTCCATTTGTGATCTATAATCAGAGAGGTTCTGGTCTAGGGAATGTAGAAAATAGAGATCTGAACTGTGGTCTGTATACAGGGGGCACTGGAGAAAGGAAGGGTCTGGTCTGTGGTCAGTAAGAAGTAGGGGCCTGGTCTGTGGTCTGTAGAAAGGAGGGATCTGGTCTGTGGTATGTAGAAAGGAGGGGCCTGGTCTAGGGTCAGTAGAAAGTAGGGGACTTGTCTGTGATTATTAAAAAGTAGGGGCCTGCTCTGTGGTGTAGAAAGGAGGGGTCTGGTCTGGGGTCTGTAGAAAGTAGTGGCCTGGTATGTGGTAGAAAGTAGGGTCCGGGTCCGTGGTCCGTAGATAAGGGAGGTCTGGTCTGTGGTCTTTATACAAGGGTAGTCTGGGCTGTGGTCTGTATATTGTGTGGTCTACATGTGTAGGTCTTTTATGGGGTCTACATAATGGACTAAACTGGTTCTCAGGTTTATATAAAGTACTGGGTTGGTCTGGGGTCTTTTTAAAGGGAGTCTGGCTTAGGATCTAAGGATAATGGGGGATTCAGGTCTAGGGTCTGCAGATGGACGTCATATGTACTATTTCTGATTTAAATTTTGGGGGCTTGTTCTATATAAATGCACAGAGTACAAGACAAAAAAAGTCTTCCTTTTTGAAATTTCCTAGGTGCTACTTTCAAAACTTAGAAAGTATGAATACTTTGTATTGTATTACTCCCATATGAATGCAGTCTTGCTCTGTAATTTACATTGTAATTTTTCTCTAGGACTGCTCTGTGGCATTCAGCATCCATAATTTTGCAGTGGACAGGTTTGGGGTGGCCCCAACACAACGCTGGGTCCCCCGGACACCACTGAGTTGTCACCACATGTTTCTGCTCCACGGAAGATGTGGTGCACCTCAATGGAAAATAAGTCAAGAGAGTCAGGGGCTGCAGTAAACCAGTGTTCTTCTTTACTGGAGGAATTCAAGCGAGGCATAGGGCTGGCTTCTCCAGTCTCCTCACTGGCAGAAAAAGGGTTTGATGCTGAGGAATAGCCTGCACTAGCTTTCCCTCTCTCTCTCAGAAGGCTAGTACCCTGGCCAAAGGCTGGTAATCCAGGGTCTGTGGCAGATTATCCCTGTCTCAGCATCTTCTTCTGGTCACTCAATAGTCTAGCAGTGTCTCCTCTTTTAACCACTGTTCCCTAACTGCAGAACTCTAGGGGCTCTGACTGTTATCCTTATATACAGTCTCTGGCCAAACTAGAACTTTCTAGTAGGAGGGGTGGAGTTTCTCACTCAGCACAAACAAATACAATGTTACAACACTTGTCTTTCATAGACTTGCATTAGAGCTTTATTGATACTCAATGGCAATGACACAGCAGTTTTTCCAGACAAAAACAGACTTTCAGACATAAGAACTTAGCTAACTCATACATTCAAAAGGTCAGTCCGTCTGGTTTTGGTGGTAAACAAGTCTGGCTTTTTCTCTCCAAAATATGTTGTTCTTTAAAACTTATGGTAGCTGTGGAAAATGACCAGCTTCTCATTATTAGCTACAAGGTCCCAAAAGCCTCTCAGTGTTCACTAACCCTTTCCACGGTGCTATGCAAACACAGTGCAAGTGAACAGGATATATATCATAACAAACATATAAAATGCAGTTAAAAAGTATGAATCAATGCAAGTTAACCATTTAAAGTGAAATAAAGTAAGGAGTTAATGACTTTGCATAGGGGAAACAGGGCCAAGTGTCCAGACTGTCCCAGGGCACTACAATTATAGCCCACACAGAAGTTGACACTCAGATTTGGAGTCCTAAACAGCAACTATGCTGAGGCATGCAAAGAAGCATTCTTGCATATTCTGCAAAGACACATTTGTGGTGGTATTGGAAGGGCTGATAATCTTCTGCTGTGCAAAATAGTATTATGAATACATCTTTGAAGACTGTTCTAACATGATAGATTTGCTACAGGTAGAGCTAGCACAGATTTTATTCCTCCAACATAGTGATAAAACTGCACATATAAAAGCCAAGGAAGGTCATTTTATATGGCAAGATTTAAATGATCGGAAAATGCAAATGTGATCGCACACTGCATCCAGCACTCTGCCCTCCATGCTGGATGAGACATTGGTTTATATTTTGGCCAAAGCATAGTAAGCCACTCACCGCGTCAAGGTCGTCTCAATTGAGTGGTCCCTAACTCTTGTTCCCACCTGTTCATGGGAAGATTTAAATGATCATGTCAGGTTTCCTTTAATCCTGGCATTATAATAAATAATTTATATATTTCCTCAGTCTCCACAGACATGGATGAATTACATTCTGTGGTTATCTAGATCTCACTCCCTTCTTCTCCCTTTCATATCACAGAAAAAGATTTTTCACACTGTGTCATTTTCTGACTTTTTAAAAAGCATGAAATGTGCAATTTAAAACAGCATTTTGTGTAATGGTCTAAGTATTTGGTGTCATTTTGTACATGTATTTTTATGAATTGTGTTGAGAAACCCATGGGAAAATTGCCAGAAAGCCACCATATCCAGGCCATACTGCATTTAAAAAAAAAAAAAAAAGAAAACACTTGCAGTGGTCAGATTTGGGGTGGCCCCAACAATGTGTTGGGTCATCCAGACACCGTCGATGTGTCACCACGTTTTGCTGCTCTCTGGAGGAGATGGTAAGGCGTGATGATGCACCCCTATCAGAAATAAGCCCAGCGAATCAAGATTTGCAGTAAACCAGTGTGCATCTTTACTGCAAGAACTGAAGTGCAAAATAATACAGGCAAGGCCCTTAGCTGGCTTTTGTAGTTTCCTCCCTGGCGGAAGAAGGTTCTGTGCTGAGTAAAGACCTGAGCTAGCTATCCCTCTCACTCACAGGGCTGGTACACTGGTCAAAGAGCGGCCTGTGGCTCAGTCATCCAGATGGCCCTCTAGTCAAAGGGCCCAGCTAGGAGAGTCCATTTTACTAAAAACTGGTCCTTATCTGCAGACAACTAGAGGCTCTATCTGCTTTCCTAGCTGAACTAGAATCTTTTAGTGGGAGGGGTGGAGTGGAGAAGCAGACCCTTTGAAACACTGCTGCAATTTCAGTCTGTCATAGACTTGTATAGAGTTTTACAAGTCTATGGGAATGACTAAGCAGTTTTCCCAGACATAAACTAGTCTTCAGACATAAACAAAGCTAAACCAGACAATCAAAAGCCAGTGTGTCTTGATTTTATCCTCTAAACCTTTGTATGGCCCCTTATAGCAACTTCTTAGTGCATAGGTGGAAAGTCCTAAATTCCGTCAGTATTAGGTGACTGAGCATTAACCCTTTTCACGGTGCAGTGCAGATATAGTGCAATAACAATGCAAATAATCAGGATATATTACAATAAATATATAAAATGCAAATCAACAATAGAAAACAGTATAGTGTAAACAATGGCATAAATCATAGTGCAAGTTAACTCTTCCATGTGTACTAAAGTAGTGAATTGAAGGCTTTGTGTAGTAGCAGTAGCGGCAAATATTCATAGTCCAAAGTACCTTTGCTCCAAGGCACTACACACTGACCCATAAAATGACACAAACTAAAACACTTTGTGGGAAATTTATAAAGACTGGAATTGCTGTGCAGTCTTGATATCCTCTGCGCCGCCAGAAGAAGCACTTCATTTATGATGAGCCACACTTCACCACTCGAAAAATCAAACTTGGGTAAATAAATACTGTAGACTCACTTATGTGTATTGTGCTTCAGGACACAACTCCTGTGAACGTTTTACTAGTGAATAATTTAAACTTGAGGAGGAGGACAAATGTATGGAAGAGAAGAAAAATAGAATATTCATTTTTGCTGCTCAGAGAGGAGCAAACCACTTAAGGACACAGGGCGTACCCGTACGTCCTGTGTAGTTCCGATCACCGCCGCGCGGCGGGCGGTGATCGGAACTGAGTGCCTGCTGAATTCATTCGGCAGGCACTCTGGCACAATGCCTAGGGGGGTTCTGTGACCCCCCGCATCGGCGATTGCAGCAAACCACAGGTCAATTCAGACCTGCGGTTTGCTGTGTTTCCGGGTTATTCGGGTTTCTGGTGACGGGATGGTGATCGGTGGTGTGATAATACACCACCAATCGCCATCCTTAGATCCTGTGAGGTGATGGTGACATCACCTCACAGGATCTCTTCTGATTGGCTGCACGGGCGGGCGGGGGTTAACTTTCCCGTGCTCTCCTCTCTTCCTCCATTCGGCCGTTGGAGAGAGCAAAGAGAGCAGCCTGCTGCCCGATCTCCAGATTGCACCCCCTGATCTGAGCCCAGCACCCCCTCTTTCGATCCTCCACAGTGCCATCTGGCAATAAAAGGTAGGTTAGGGACAGGGTAGGAAAAGGTTTAGTTCAGGCAGGGAGACTTTAGTGTTGCATCATCCTCTTAGGGTGTCTGGGGTCCACAGCACAGCTGTGTGACCCTAGACCCCCCCAGGGGTGCTGCAGCTTGCCCCCTTGCCCCCCACCTTCACCCTTTTTTGGGGGCGCAAGCTTATTTTATTTTTTTATTTTTTGCGTATGCTGACAGTAGCCGGCACTCTTTAGCGTCCGGCCACTGTTAGTGCATCGCCCACCCCACCGTTGATCAGCTTCCGACGGCTGATCAGCGAGTTAGAATTTATTTTTTTATTTTTCACATTTTTTTGGGCTCTTTTTTTTTTTTTGTTAGGTTTTTTTTTGTTATTTTTCCCTGTTAGGTTTAGGGAAAAGTCCGGGAACACCCGTGCCCCCACCCATGCGCACACCTAATAAAGATTTACATGCACGCACACACACATACAGACACACACTCCCCTATGGCCAGCCGGACGTTCTCGGCCGAGGAGGCATATGCCCTCCTTGCCTCCGAGTCCGAGAGCCCCAGTGAGGATGAGGATGACCCCACGTTCCTTTTGTAATCCGCGTCCTCCTCATCATCAAGCGATGATGAGCCTCCAAGGCGGCGGAGACGCCGCCAGGCGGATCGAGGGGACCCCTATGCCAGGGACCCTGTGGCCCACCCTAGTACAAGCAACTCTGGGGCTCGTACTAGTTTTCTGGCCCACCAGGTCAGTCCACTTGAGCCCCCTGCAGGTGAACTTGGCTGGTGTACCCCAGAGCGATTTGAGCCCGTGATTCCTGATTTTGTTGGACAACCAGGAATCCAGATTTACACAGTGGGCTTCACTGAATACGACTTTTTTAGTCTTTTTTTTTAGTGACCAACTGGTAAATCTAATGGTGGAGCAGACGAACCTGTACGCCCAACAGTTCGTCGCTCAAAACCCGGGCTCCTTTTTGGCTAGACAAGGTGGCTGGACCCTGGTCAGTGCAGCTGAGATGAGGACATTTTGGGGCCTCGTGCTGCACATGGGCCTAGTCAAAAAACCTAGTGCCAGGCATTACTGGAGTGGGGACGTCCTCTACCAGACCCCACTCTACAGTACGGCCATGACACGCTCCCGGTTTGAGGCCATCCGGAAATGCCTGCATTATGCAGATAATGCAGCATGTCCCCCCCAAGGTCATCGATCACTTCGGGGCCAAATTTTTGGAGGCCTACGTACCTGGAAGGGAGGTCGCGGTTGATGAGTCTCTCATTGCGTTCAAGGTGAGACTCATTTTCCGCCAGTATATTCCCTCAAAGCGGGCGAGGTATGGCGTGAAGCTGTACAAACTTTGTGAGAGTACCTCAGGGTACACTTACAAGTTTCATGTGTACGAGGGGCGAGATTCCCGTATTCAACCCCCAGAATGTCCCCCCACTCTGGGTGTTAGCGGGAAACTTGTGTGGGACCTTATGCACCCACTGCTAGATAAGGGTTACCACCTGGATAACGTGGATAACTTTTATACTAGTATCCCCTTGTTCAGGTCCCTCGCCGCCAGACCCACATCCGCTTGTGGGACCGTGCGGAAAAATCAACACGGCCTCCCTGCCCACCCCCTCCAGGTACCTATCCCCAGGGGTGAGACCCATGCCCATACCAGTGGAAACCTGCTGCTGGTCAGATATAAGGACAAGAGGGATGTCCTTGTACTGTCCACAATTCACGGTAACGGCATCACCCCTGTCCCTGTGCGAGGTATTGCGGCAACAGTCCTCAAGCCCAATTGTATCGTCCACTACAATCGGTATATGGGAGGAGTTGATCTCTCTGATCAAGTCCTCAAGCCATATAACGCCATGCGCAAAACACGGATATGGTACAAAAAAGTTGCGGTCTACTTGGTGCAGGTTGCCATGTACAACTCTTTTGTACTGTTCCAGTGCGATGGCAACACAGGGAAATTCCTGCAGTTCTATGAGGCAGTCCTCAAGGCCCGGATCTTTTCTGACCGGGAAAGAGCAGGCCGGAGTGCCTCGGGAACTGTAGGCGCCCGGATCGTCCCTGGCCCACACTTTCCAGGTGTGGTCCCCCATACTGGAAAGAAGGGACGGACCCCAAAAAAAGTGCAGAGTGTGTCACAGGAGGGGGATACGGAAGGACATCACTACTCAATGTGACACGTGGGGCCTCTGCATTATTGGTTGCTTCAGGGAGTACCACACTTCCATGGAGTACTAAATTTATAATCCCCTTTTCCATTTAGCCACTGACATCGATAAAAAATATGGTTCTCAGCCTTGAGACACCAAAAAAAATTTGTTAAAAAAGTTTGTAAAACTAAAATAATTTTAAAAAGTATACAAATCAGGTATCACCGCGTCGGTAATAATCTCCTATATAAAAATACCCCATGACCTAACCCCCCAGATTAACACGGTCCAAAAAATAATAAAAAAAACGGTGCAGAAAAAAATAATTTTGTCACCTTAGATAACAAAAAGTTTAATAGCAAGCGATCAAAAAGTCATATAGCCCCCAAAATAGTTCCATTAAAACCGTTCCCTCATCCCGCAAAAAATGAGCCCCTACCTAATACAATCGGCTAAAAAATAAAATAAAAATGACTCATACTTTAGAGAACAAATTTTTTTTTTGTACCAAAAAGGATAATATAGTCTAAAACCTAAATAATTGTAAAAAAGTAGATTTATTAGGTATCGCCGCGTCTGTAAGAATCTCCTCTATAAAAATACCCCATGGCCTTACCCCCCAGATTAACACGGTCCAAAAAAAATATTAAAAACGGTGCCAAAACAGCTATTTTTGGCACTTTTCCATTTCAATCTGTTTTTTTCCGGTAACAAAGCAAGGGTTAACAACCAAACAAAACGTAATACTTATTACCCTGATACTGCAGTTTACAGAAATGCCACATTTGTGGCCGTAAACTGCCGTATCACTAAATGGCAGGGCGCAAAAGGAATAGACCGACATGGTTTCTGGAAGGCCGATTTTGATGGCCTTTTTTATTGACAACATGTCCCTTTTGAAGCCCCCCTGATGCACCCCTAGAGTAGAAACTCCCTAAAAGTGACACCATCCAAGAAACTACACCCCTCAAGATATTCAAAACTGATTTTACAAACTTTATTAACCCTTTAGGTTTTCCTCAACAGTGAATGGCAACTGTAGATGAAATTTCAGAATTTCAATTTTTGGTAACCTTACCTCACAAAAATGTAATATAGAGCAACCAAAAATCATATGTACCCTAAAAATAGTCCCAACAAAACTGCCACCTTATCCCGTAGTTTCCAAAATGGGGTCACTTTTAGGGAGTTTCTACTCCAGGGGTGCATCAGGGGGGCTTGAAACAGGACACGGTGTAAATAAACCGGTCCATAAAAATCAGCCCTCCAAAAACCACACTGTGCTCTTTACCCTCTACACAACGCCGTGTCGCCGTACAGTAGTGTACGACCACATATGGGGTGTTTCTGTAAACTGCAGAGTCAGGGCAATAAAGATACAGTCTTGTTTGGCTGTTAATCCTTGCTATGTTAGTGGAAAAAATGGGTTAAAATGGAAATTTGGCAAACAAATGAAATTCTGAAATTTCTTCTCCATTTGCCAATAACTCTTGTGGAGCACCTAAAGGGTTAACATAGCTTGTAAGATCAGTTTTGAATACCTTGAGGGGTGTAGTTTCTCAGATGGGGTCACTTTTAGGGAGTTTCTACTCCAGGGGTGCATCAGGGGGGCTTGAAACAGGACACAGTGTAAATAAACCGGTCTATAAAAATCAGCCCTCCAAAAAACACACGACGCTCCTTTCCCTCTACGCCCCGCCGTGTGGCAGTACAGTAGTGTACGACCACATATGGGGTGTTTCTGTAAATGGAAGAGTCAGGGCAATAAAGATACAGTCTTGTTTAGCTGTTAACCCTTGCTTTGTTAGTGGAAAAAATTGGTTAAAATAGAAAATTTGGCAAAAAAATGAAATTCTGAAATTTCATCTCCATTTGCCAATAACTCTTGTGGAGCACCTTAAGTGTTAACAACGTTTGTAAAATTAGTTTTGAATACCTTGAGGGGTGTAGTTTCTAGTTTGGGGTCATTTTTGGGTGGTTTGTATTATGTAAGCCTCACAAAGTGACTTCAGACCTGAACTGGTCCCTAAAAATTGAGTTTTTGAAAATTTGCTTCTAAACTTCTAAGCCTTTTAACATCCCCAAAATATAAAATATCATTCTCAAAATGATCCAAACATGAAGTAGACATATGGGGAATGTAAAGTAATAACTATTTTTGGAGGTATTACTATGTATTATAGAAGTAGAGAAATTGAAACTTGGAAATGTGCAATTTTTTAAAAATTTTCGGTATTTTTTTAAAATAAAAATGATTTTTTTTTTACTTCATTTTACCAGTGTCATAAAGTACAATATGTGACGAAAAAACTATCTCAGAATGGCCTGGATAGGTCAAAGCGTTTTAAAGTTATCACCACTTAAAGTGACACTGGTCAGATTTGCAAAAAATGGCGTGGTACTTAAGGTGAAATATGACAGAGTCAAAATGTCTGCCCAAAGTGTTGATTGTTAGAAGAAAAAATGGCTTGTCACGAACAAGCCTAAAAAATTTCTCCCTTTTAATTGGGAGCTGCAGCACAGCAGTGTGGATGTGAAAAGGGTTCAGATATAGTGGCATGCAGCCGCAATAGTAGCATGGAACATACAAGGCATTAGAACGACTGTATATGGGTAGTGGTAGTAACTAGGGTTTTTTCGGGTATCGAAATGTTGATACCCAATTGATACTTTTGTATCAGTTTTGATACGATACCGGGATTTCCATTTTTTCGATACTGGGCTGTGCTGCTGCGCAGTCTAGTATCGCAGAACTTGGAGCTCCAAGTTCCCTCAGCAGCACAGGGGAGAAGGAAGCAATCTCTCCTTCCCTCCTGTTCTGCCGCTGCCAATTAGGAGAAACGGGAGGAGGAGGGGCGGGCGCACTGCGCCACCAATGAAAGTTAATTTCTAATATAAATACAGGAGGCGGCAGAATCACATAGCTGGCACACTGCCTCAATGACAGGGCGTTGCGATCAGCTGCAGTTAACCCCTCAGGTGATTCTCCCCCTCCCCAATATTAAAAACATGGGTGGCGCAGTGCACCCTTCTCCGTCCCTCCCCAGTATTAAAATCAATGGTGGCAGTGGCTACAGGGTCCCCTCCCCTCCTCCTCATTGGTGGCAGTGGCAGCTTCTGATCAGAGCCCCAGCAGTGTAATCCTGGGGCTCCGATCAGTTACCTGAAGCCCTGGCTGCCATGGTAATTTCCCTGCTGCTGTGTGTACTATGCACAGGGCAAGAGGGAGAGTGCGCTCTATTAGGGTGAATAGGACAAGGGATCAAAAGATTAATAAATAAATAGTAAAAAAAAAAAAGAAAGTAAAAAAAATATATACACTGCGTGCAGAATTATTAGGCAAATGAGTATTTTGACCACATCATCCTCTTTATGCATGTTGTCTTACTCCAAGCTGTATAGGCTCGAAAGCCTACTACCAATTAAGCATATTAGGTGATGTGCATCTCTGTAATGAGAAGGGGTGTGGTCTAATGACATCAACACCCTATATTAGGTGTGCATAATTATTAGGCAACTTCCTTTCTTTTGGCAAAATGGGTCAAAAGAAGGACTTGACAGGCTCAGAAAAGTCAAAAATAGTGAGATATCTTGCAGAGGGATGCAGCACTCTTAAAATTGCAAAGCTTCTGAAGCGTGATCATCGAACAATCAAGCGTTTCATTCAAAATAGTCAACAGGGTCGCAAGAAGCGTGTGGAAAAACCAAGGCGCAAAATAACTGCCCATGAACTGAGAAAAGTCAAGCGTGCAGCTGCCAAGATGCCACTTGCCACCAGTTTGGCCATATTTCAGAGCTGCAACATCACTGGAGTGCCCAAAAGCACAAGGTGTGCAATACTCAGAGACATGGCCAAGGTAAGAAAGGCTGAAAGACGACCACCACTGAACAAGACACACAAGCTGAAACGTCAAGACTGGGCCAAGAAATATCTCAAGACTGATTTTTCTAAGGTTTTATGGACTGATGAAATGAGAGTGAGTCTTGATGGGCCAGATGGATGGGCCCGTGGCTGGATTGGTAAAGGGCAGAGAGCTCCAGTCCGACTCAGACGCCAGCAAGGTGGAGGTGGAGTACTGGTTTGGGCTGGTATCATCAAAGATGAGCTTGTGGGGCCTTTTCGGGTTGAGGATGGAGTCAAGCTCAACTCCCAGTCCTACTGCCAGTTTCTGGAAGACACCTTCTTCAAGCAGTGGTACAGGAAGAAGTCTGCATCCTTCAAGAAAAACATGATTTTCATGCAGGACAATGCTCCATCACACGCGTCCAAGTACTCCACAGCGTGGCTGGCAAGAAAGGGTATAAAAGAAGAAAATCTAATGACATGGCCTCCTTGTTCACCTGATCTGAACCCCATTGAGAACCTGTGGTCCATCATCAAATGTGAGATTTACAAGGAGGGAAAACAGTACACCTCTCTGAACAGTGTCTGGGAGGCTGTGGTTGCTGCTGCACGCAATGTTGATGGTGAACAGATCAAAACACTGACAGAATCCATGGATGGCAGGCTTTTGAGTGTCCTTGCAAAGAAAGGTGGCTATATTGGTCACTGATTTGTTTTTGTTTTGTTTTTGAATGTCAGAAATGTATATTTGTGAATGTTGAGATGTTATATTGGTTTCAGTGGTAAAAATAAATAATTGAAATGGGTAAATGTTTTTTGTTAAGTTGCCTAATAATTATGCACAGTAATAGTCACCTGCACACACAGATATCCCCCTAAAATAGCTAAAACTAAAAACAAACTAAAAACTACTTCCAAAAATATTCAGTTTTGATATTAATGAGTTTTTTGGGTTCATTGAGAACATGGTTGTTGTTCAATAATAAAATTAATCCTCAAAAATACAACTTGCCTAATAATTCTGCACTCCCTGTATATTAAGTATAAATCACCCCCATTCCCAATTTTACATATAAAATATATAAACAATAAATAAACATATCAAATACTGCCACGTTCGAAAGTCCAAACTATTAAAATATAGTTGAACGCCAGAACAGAAAAAAATAAATATAAAAACTGAGCAATTCGCCATTTTTTTGTCACCTTGTCCCCCCAAAAAATAAGATCGGACTGTTCGATTATGAGCCGGACATTCCATAAAATTCTGAATGCATGCTGCTTTTTTTGGTGTTTTATTTTTTTTGCGCGGTATCGAATGTTATCGAGTATCGCAATACTTTTTTATGGTAGCGAAACCGAATCAAAATTTTGGTATCGAAACAACCAGGCCAGATCTATTCATCCGGACAAGTGGATGAATAGTGATGTGTTGGACACTGGCGGTGGTTATGCAGATGTCCCTTTTGCATTCTGTCAAGTATTACGTTATTTGCCTATATAACCATTAGTGTTGTTCGAGCACCATAGTGCTCGGGTGCTCGGGGGCTCGGGCCGAACACATCGGGATGTTCGGGTGCTCGACCAAGCACCCGAGTATAATGGAAGTCAAAGGGAGAACCCGAGCATTAAACCAGGTACCCCCTGCTCTGAAGAGGGTGCCTGGTTCATAGGAAAATGTCAGAAATTTATGGAAACACCACCGAAATGGTTCTCGAACAGCATGGGGAGGATGTCTGAATGCATCTTGTACTCACAGGTCGCTGCTGGGAATGATGTTGTCCGAATACTACGGCACTTTTACAGACTGACAATAATACGCACAAAACCGAAGAAAAAAAATTATTTTGAGGAAAAATTGATAGGAAACATTCTTTCCTGTATATTTACTGTATATAAAGTGCAAGTGCTGCCAAAAGTAACAAGGAAGAGGCACTCCGATACAACCTGTATATCACATAAAGGAGGGCCTCATTCACATTGTGGTACAATTGTTCATGTAGTGGGACTCCTACACTCATAAAGCTTATGCACTAAGTGAAAGGGCTGCCAAAAATTACAAGGAACCGGCACTCCAATACACCCTTTGTTACACATAAATGAGGGCATCATGCACAGCCTTGAAAAATTATAATTGATGGCCTGCTGGTGACCCTGAAAAACATTTGGAGAAAGGGCCTGCTGATCTGACCATCTAAAACATTATGGACGAGGGCCTGCTGCCGCTTTGGTGACTCTTGATAACCTGGGGACGATCGCACGCCCCCGTGACGTCGACGATCCATTCGATGTCTGCCCTATCAACTTTCAATGTTATTTTCAGCCCAAACCATGTAGACTATGGGTAACAGGGGAATCATGGTTCGATTCCGGAGAGGGAGCCTGAGAAACAGTTACGGCTTCCACATACAAGCAAGGCAGCATGCACGCAAATTACCTATTAGGTATAATTAGGTGAGGGCTTGCAGGTGAGCTGACCCTGTAAAAGTTTTTAGGTGCGGGCCTGCAGGTGAGCTGCCCCTGTAAAAGATTTGAGGGGTGGGCCTGCTGGTGAGCTAACCTTGTAAAAGATTTGAGGTGCAGGCCTGCTTGTAAGCTGACCCTGTAAAAGATTTTATGTGCGGGCCTGCAGGTGAGATGACCCTCTAAAAAATTATATGCGAGTGCCTGCAGGTGTCACATCTGTGACAGGTCTCAGAAGGTCTGAAAGATTATCTATGCATTAGTAATCTGACAGCCTCTTTCGGTTTCACTTTGTCTGTGTGTTGCTGGTATGTCCACACCTCCTGTTCAGGTGTGGATCATGTGACCTTTAACTCGCCCTATTTAGTTTGACTTTTCCCATCACTCCTTGCTTGGGATAGCTTCATTTGGTCTTGGAAGAGCTGGAGTGTGGTTCGTGTTGAAGTCCTGTTCATCCATCATCCTCTGAAGTTAAGTGTTCCGCTTGTTGTTTTTTGTATTCCCCCCCCTGGTTTTTTACTAGGCCTCAGTGAGACGCTAGTTCCTTCACCAGGGAAGGAACGGGTGGTCTCCGCCCTGTCATTATCTTTAGGGCATCTGAGGGTCACCAGGGTTTTCTAGGTTACTGTGTATGGGAATCTCTACCATCGAGAGGTGCCCATACGGATAGGAGTTAGGGCCAGGAGCAGGGTTTTATAGGTGGTGACCCTTTTCCTTCCCTAGCGGTGAGGCCTAGTGTCTTTCCCCTTCCTTCTTGTTGTCTTTTGGTGTTCTCCCCTACTACATCCGTGACATTATCCCAAGCCGATACCGCCATTTTTATTCTCATCTGTGCAGCTATGGATACTATGTCTGCACTGCTCGAACAGCTGCAGAATCTGACTTTGGAGGTAGCAGACCTCCGCGCAACTGGCTGATGGTTTCGGGGGTGGGTCCCAGGCCTGTCCTGAACCGAAGGTGGCTCTCCCGGACAGGTTTTCCGGGGGCAGTGACAATTTCATCTGGTTCAGGGAGTCATGTAAATTATATTTTAAGCTGCGTCCATACTCTTCTGGGGATGAGTGTCAACGTGTAGGTATAATTATTTCATTGCTTAAAGAAGACGCCCAATCTTGGGCTTTTTCTCTGCCGACCGGATCATCGTCCCTCCGGTCGATAGATGAATTCTTTAGAGCCTTGGGTCTCATCTACGATGACCTGGATCGGATCTCTCAGGCTGAGACCAAGGGAGAACGTTCCTCGGAGACCTATTGCTCTGAATTTAGAAGATGGGCTACCGATACTGAGTGGAACGATCCTGCTCTCTGTAGCCAATTCTGTCAGGGTCTCTCTGAGAGACTGCAGGACGCGTTGGCTTTTCATGAAAATCCTGTGTCATTGGAGGCAGCTATGTCCCTTGCTGTACGTCTAGACAGACGCCTGAGGGAGAGATCTAGGGGTCCTCACCTTCAGGATGTTCTGTCAAATAAGGGTACTGCTTCCTTTGACACTTATGGTGGAGAGACACTGGTAGTTGCGCCTTGTAATGAGCCTATGCAGTTAGGAGGAGCTACTCCTGGCAAAAGCTTGGGTCATGTGGCAAGAAGGGACATTTTGTGAATATTTGTCCGTACTTGCAGCATCAAGGTGTAAAGAAAAAGGAAAAAACTTTTAATCCTCAAATTACTATTGGTGGTGTGGATGGGGAGCAAGAAAACCTACTTTTGTCTTTTACTGGTAGTACCCGTTTTCCTCCTGTCTGCCGAGGTGGCGCTAGAGTCCAAAACTGTGAAAATCTAAGCATTTATCGACAGTGGGGCAGAAGTTAATTTGATTGATGGACAGTTTGTACGCATTCATGGGTTGACTACTAATGCATTAGAGAAAAGTATTTCTGTCTTTGCAATTGACTCAGCACCTCTCACCCAAAAATGCCTGTCGCAGGTAGTGAATGAAATTTATTTAAGCGTGGGTGATTTGCATCAGGAATCTATTTCCTATTATGTATTGGAGGGTCTGCCTGCTCCGTTGGTGTTGGGCTTACCATGGTTAAGCAAACATAACCCTAACATCGACTGGCAAGCGAGACAGATTCTTGATTGGAGCGATTTTTGCATGGACAACTGTATTAATGCATCATTCTCTATGGTGACCACTAAAACTGTACCCTTGTTCATTTCAGAATTTTCTGATGTTTTCTCTGAGAGTGGTAATCAGGAGTTGCCTCTGCACCGGAAGTATGACTTATTCCCGGAGCTAAATTGTCCAAATCTCTGTTGTATAATCTTTCAAAACCCGAAAGAAAGGCCATGCGAGAGTATATTACCGAGAGTTTGGCAAAGGGACATATTAGACCATCCAAGTCCCCAGTGGCTGCTGGGTTTTTCTTTGTAAAGAAAAAAGATGGTACCCTGAGACCATGCCTGGACTTCCGTGAGCTCAATCGTATTACCGTCCGTGATCCTTACCCCTTCCTTTGATTCCGGATTTGTTTAGTCATATTGCTATTGTGCATAGATTGCTATTGTGCACATTTCCGCAAGTCATCGACAGCTTCATCCGGTCTGTCAACGCTGCAGCAGCGCTTTAAATTGCCAGCTAATCGGCTTTTGTGCGACATGAGCACGCACTGGAACTCGGCGTTTCATATGTTGGCCAGGCTTTGTGAGCAGCAGGGGGTTACTACCAGCTGCAACATGGTCTTCGCCTTTCCAGTCAGCTTCCGCTAATCAGAAGCGAGGAGTGGGCATGGATGTCTGACCTCTATGAGGTTTTAAGAAACTTTGAGGAATTAACACAGATGGTGAGCAGCGATAACGCTATTATCAGCATAACCATCCCACTGCTGTGTCTACTCAAACGATCGCTGCTCACAATTAAGGACGATGCTCTGAATGTGGCAGATGAGGAAATGGGGGAGGACATTACACAGGGTGATAGCCAGCCCACCCTCAGTTCGTCTTTTCAGCACGAATTGGACCATGAAGAGGATGAGGAGCTGGAGACAGTTGCCTCTGCTACAGAGGGTAGTACCCATGGAAATTTAATTCCATCTGTTCAGCGTAGATGGGCAGAAGAGGAGGAGGATGAGGAGATGGAGAGTCATCCTGATGTCGACATCTGCATCTTGCCTGTTGGTACTCTGGCACACATGGCTGACTTCATGTTAGGATGCCTTTCCAGCGACCCTCGCGTTATACGCATTTTAGATAACACAGATTACTGGGAGTTCACCCTTCTCGACCATCGCTACCAAGAGAACTTCTCATCTCTCAAATTTCTGTGGTGGAGAGGACGAGCAAAATGGTGCAATACCAGAAGATCCTTGTTGGAAAATTGCTCCAAAATCTTCCATCTGACAACGCTGGCGGCAGAGTCCGTACTTCCTTAGACAACCGAGGAAGGGAGACAAGGGGAACTCACAGAAGTTCCAACAAAGGCAGGGAAACACTTTCCAAGGCATGGGACACTTTCATGACACCCCGCCAGCAATCTCACCCTGAAGCGCTGCCTAGTGGTACAAGGAGGGAAAAGTTTTGGAAGAAAGTGAAGACCGTTTGAGCGTCCTAAATGATCCCTCGGTGCCTTATAACTACTGGGTGTCCAAGCTGGACACGTGGCACGAACTTGCGCTCTACGCCTTGGAGGTGCTGGCCTGCCCTGCCGCCAGCGTTTGTGTCTGAGCGTGTATTTAGTGCTGCTGGTGGCATTATAACAGATAAGCGTATCAGCTTGTCCACTAGCAATGCTGACAGGTTGACTCAGATAAAAATGAAGAAGGCCTGGATTGCCGCTGACTTCTCAACTCCACCAGAGGAGTGCTGAGCTGATGATGAACATAAAGGCAATTTCAATCTAGCATTTATAATGTACTCAATCTACTGTGGTGTATTCCCATGCACCTTTTCCACCACAGAAAAAGAGTATATGGTTGAATCTTGTTTTCTCCTCCTCCTCCTCATCTAGATTGTCTCTATTCCATCCATTCTATTTTTTTTATAGGGTCAGCTCACCAGCAGGCCCTCGCCCCTAATGTTTTAGAGGGTCAGTTCAGCAGCGGGCCCTCGCCCCTAATGTTTTAGAGGGTCAGTTCAGCAGCAGGCCCTCGCCCCTAATGTTTTAGAGGGTCTACTCAGCAGCAAGCCCTCACATATAATGTTTTAGCGTGTCAGCTCACCAGCAGGCCCTCGCCCCTAATGTTTTACAGGGTCAGCTCAGCAGCAGGCCCTCGAATATAATGTTTTACAGGGTCAGCTCACCAGCAGGACCGCACCTAAAATCTTTTACTTGGTCAGCTCACCTGCAGGTCCGCAACTCAATGTGAATGAGGCCCTCCTTTATATGATATACAGGTTGTATCGGAATGCCTCTTCATTGTAATTTTTGGCAGGACTTTGACTTTATATACAAGTAAATATACAGAAAACAGTGGCGTACCGCCAATATAGGCAGACCACGCCGTTGCTATGGGGCCCGCAGCACAGGGGGGCCCGGAGCGCAGGGAAGGCCCTGCCCCCTCCGCTTATTTTAGCCAGTACTAGCAGTACACTACACACACTGTGGCGCAGGCGCAGTGGGCCCGCGGTACTTGTCTTTGATCGGCGGCCCTGCCCCCCTCCCCCCGCGCGTCTTGTATTAACCTGCCTCACTGCATGAACTTGATTCTCCCGGCCAGGCTGCAGGCGTGTTCTCTTTTCACACTGGCCAATCAGCACAAGTCAGCAGCACAAAGAGGCAGCTGCTGATTGGCCAGTGTTTGCAGGCAGCAGGAGCGGGCGCCGCTTAAACCCATTCATTCTCTGACCTAACCCTGCACTGAGCCCAGCCCCAGACCCAGACTGAAGGTCTGCCTGCCTGCCTGCCCGCCCCTGACCGGACACGGAGTCCCGGACGGTGGTCACCTTCTATTGATTGGTTGGTGTGCCGTGGTTGGTTTGTAGTTATGTATGGGAATGGGAAGGGATAGATTAATGCAGCATTGCCTGCCACTGCCAGGCAGCAAGAGAACTCATGGGGAGGGGGGCTCATAGAGGACAGTCTGCTTTCCTCCTACTCTGTCCTGTATTAGCCTTTCCCCCCTGAGTCCTCTATGAGCCCCCCAACCCCTAATGCCCCCCAAAATGCCCAGGGCCAGGGGGGAGAGGAGTAGAAAGAAAGCACACTGTCCTGAGCATTTTGGGGGGCATTAAGGGTTTGGGGGGCTCATAGAGGACAGTCTGCTTTCCTCCTACTCTGTCCTGTATGAGCCCCCTAATGCCCCCATTACCCCAAAATGCCCAGGGGGCTCATAGGAGGAAAGCATAGGAGGAAAGCACACTGTTCTGAGTCTCCCCCCCCCCCCCCCAAGTCCTCTATGAGCCTCCCAACCCCTAATGCCCCCATTACTCCAAAATGTCCAGGGTGGGGGACACTGTCCTCTAGGAGCCTCCACCCCCTCCTGAGTCCTCTATGAGCCCCCCAACCCCTGATGCCCCACAAAATGCCCAGGGGGGAGAGGAGTAGAAGGAAATCACACTGTCCTGAGCATTTTGGGGGGTTCATAGTGGACAGTGTGCTCTCCTACTCCTTCCCCCCCCCCCCTGGGCATTAGGGATTCTTTAATGGGGGTGTGACATGGGAGGAGCCAGGACAGGAGGTGGGATGGGCCAGGGGTGGGTAGTGGGTGGCGTTAGGGGGGCCAATTCAGATGCTTGCTATGGGGCCCAGTGATTTCTATGTACGCCCCTGACAGGGAAGAATGTTTTAAATCGATTTTTTACTTTGGTTTTGTGGGCCTGGTGATCATCTTAATCCCTTTTAAGCTGCATCAGCAGAAGCATGGTGATAAAAATGAGTGGCAAGGTGACATGGTGTGGAGATGGCAGCATGAGGAGGCCACATAGTGGCACAATGACTGAGTCTGGATTTAAGACTGAGGCCACAGATTGCTTAGAAAGATGCAGATGGAAACAATCTGTGGAGCTGTATCACGGTCACCTGCAGATTAATGCAGACCAGGGGTGTAGCTATAGGGGAAGCAGGGGAAGCTGCAGCTTTGGGGCCCTGACCCAGAAGGGGCCCATCCAAGAGGAGGAGGACTAAAGGATTTGGTCAGGGCCCCCTCAACAGTATTACACAATGAAATTATATACAGTGACAGTATAGACAGTGTATAAAACTGATGGAACAGCTGCCCTGGTCTGAGAGAGCGATCTTTACTAGCCACAGGAATGGGGGCGGCATAAAAGTAAGGGGTCGCTAAAAGATTACTGTGGGATGGAGCCCCATTCAAAAATTTGCTGTTGGGCCCAGTCAATTCTAGCTACGCCACTGATGCAGCCTACAAATGCAAGTTGGGTTTATCGATTACAAAACCTTAATTAAATGGTGGGCCTGGTGATCAGTTTAAGGCCTTTTAAGCAGCAGCAGCATGGTGATAAAAATGAGTGGCAAGGTGACATACTGTAGAGATGGCAGGATGAGGAGGCCACATAGTGGCACAATGACAGAGTCTGGATTTAAGACTGAGGCCACAGATTGCTTAGAAAGATGCAGATGGAAACAATCTGTGGAGCTGTATCACAGTCACCTGTAGATTAATGCAGCCATCAAATTTAAGTTGGGTTTGTCGGTTCCACCTCAGCTCACCAGCAGGCCCACACCTAAAATCTTTTACTGGTTCAGCTCACTTGCAGGCTCGCAACTTAAATCTTTTACAGGGTCAGCTCACATGCAGGCCCACAACTGATGCTGCCTTGCTTTGAAGTAGTAGCCGTTTATCAGGCTCCCTCTCCGAAATCGAACAGTGATTCCCCGTTATCGGTGATCACCATGGTAGGCGCATATGTAGTGTCCCACTAGGTAGGGGTGGGCACTACACAAGGGTCAATTGGGTCACGTGTTACTCCTACTCTTATGGGACAGTAATATAATATTTAACCATGTACTTTAATGGAGCAAGACATATTGTGTATACAATGAGGGGAGCCATGATGTCATGACACCTCTCATTGTATAGTAAACATTCAATATTATTATATACACTTAACTGTTTCAAAGGATGAGATGGTCTGCTCCAAGGTAACTGCAAAACTTGTCAGGTGGTAAATTGTAGCAGCTGGATTGGTGGAAGATAATTAACGGATGTTCTGGACCTATAAAGGTAAAGGATCAACGGTCAATGCGCATTCACGTAAGTATATTGCACAAATTACCTTCCCTCCCTTAAAAAATTTTAAAAATTTGTCGCTTTGCTTATTGATGGGGGGTTAAGTCACTCCGTTGAGTGGACTTTGAGTTTACTTGGTTGAAATACAATTGGAAGTATTATAATGGAATTTGAGAATTAATAAAATTCATTAATAGTATAACATAATAAGCATTGCGGCCTATATATCCCAACAGTTTATTTGTTCACATTATTCAATAAAATGAAATTTGTTCACAATTTATTATGTGTGTTTGAATTTAATTTAAGATTAATTGTGGAGAATATGACATCATGTGTTTTCTATGTGCTTTTACATGTGTTGTTTCCCCTGTGACATGCATAGCAGGCCTATTGGGGTGTAGTGTAGCATCCTAGACACTAGAGGGAGATAGGGAGCCCCTAGTATAAATGTTCAGGCCCAGACAGGGAGGAGTCAGTCTGTAGTCAGGAGTCTGTAGACACAGAAGTGAGAAGGCATCTTAGCCAGAGATATGCTGAGGGCCTCCTCCTGACATGCAGCTGGATAGTCCAGGCTGCTAGTTGCTACCAGGAGGCTAGTGAAGGATTATAGTCTGCCTGTTGATAAAGTGAGCCACAGTTAGGTCAGAAGATTACCCCAAGAGAAGAGATGTGCCTCCTGGGAGAAACCTGCAGACACCCTCCAACCAAGCAGAGACAGTGCACCCAGCTCAGGTAAGTAAGCTGATCGGCAGAGATACTATAAAGTGAGAGCAAGGGTCAATACGGGAGGACGATTAACTACCAAGGATTAAAGCCAGCATTTAGGCATCCGGGCCTTGGGATACAGCCAGCCAGAATAGCTGTGAGATAGTGCAGCCTGGTCTGTGAAGCATTAATTGTGTACCCTCCGAGTATCTTGCAAGATTATTACCTGCCATATTGAGAATAAGCCTGCTTGTGGAACATTGATATAAGGGACTGCATCATCACCTGTATGTACAAAGTTGGACTGTTTAAAGTAAAGCAACGTTTGGTTCACTATACCACCTGTGTACCTCACTTATTGCTACTGGAAACTGGTGTGCCACCGTTACAGGCACTGGTGTCACGATCCTTAAAGGGACCTTGCCCCAGGCACTCAAAACACCTGCAACATCCAGGGCACCTCATCCACCATCAGGCCTGGTCCCTACATACAGAGTGTGCCCCAGAGGAACTTTGTGTCAGCCTCTCCTTCACTGCCGCATTCCTGCCCAGGGTTCTCCTCCAAACAGTGAGTAACCCTCGAATGCCCATAACCGTGACCTCACTTTGCAATACCCTGCAGGTCTGGCGTGCTGCACATATAAGAACTTCGAAAATTGATAGGGAAGATATCCAAATGGATCGTGGACGTCACCGGGAAGTTATCTAGAGTCAACAAAGCGGCAGCAGGGCCTCTCCTGTATAACGTTTCCTCATCCAAAATACCGCAGTGACATCCCCTGTAATTTTTTATTACTCATTCTAATAACAGGGCATCTTAAGAGTCCTGTATTGTTATTTATCGGCACTACCTACCCGAGTCGGGAGTGGGTAATTGCCGTGCGCCTGCTGCTTTCCTTTGATTTTTCTGCTTTAATAACTTGACCCACCATCTCCACCCAATCAGATTTCAGCCATTGACCTCCTTTGGATGTGGTATCCCTTTCTCAAGCTCCCTCTCCGGCATCGAACCCTGATTCCCCGTTAATCGTGATCACCATGGTAGGCGCAGAAAAGAACATCGAAATTTGATAGGGCAGACATCCAAATGGATTGTCGCCGTCACGGAGACGTGCAATCGCCCAGAGGTTATCTAGAGTCACCAATGCGGCAGCAGGCCCTCGCCCCTAAGGTTTTAGATGGTCAGATCAGCAGGCCCTTGCTCCAAATAATTTTGAGGGTCACCAGCAAGCCAGCAATCATAATTTTTCAAGGGTGTGTATGATGCCTGCTATCCTTTATGTGAAAGGGCAAAGGGTGTATTGTAGTGCCGGTTCCTTTTAATTTTTGGCAGCCCTTTCACTTAGTGCATAGGCTTTATCAGTGTAGGAGTCCTAATACCTGAACAATTGTACCACAATGTGAACTGGGCCCTCCTTTATGTGATATACAGGCTGTTTCGGAGTGCCTCTTGCTTGTAATTTTATTGCAGCACTTGCACTTTATATACAATTGAATATACGGGAAAGAATGTTTCCTAACAATTTTACCTGTTTTTTTTGGGGGGGTTTTGTGCGTATTTTTGTTAGTCTGTAAAAGTGGCGTACAACGCGGACAACATGGTTCCCAGGAGCGACCTGGGAGTCCAAGATGCATTCAGACATCGTCCCCATGGTGTTCCCGATCCATGTCGGTGGTGTTTCTGTCACTTTCTGACCTTTTCCAATGGACCAGGCACCTTTCCCTCTTCAGAGAAGGGGGTGCCTGGTTGTCTCCCATTGACTTCCATTATACTCGGGTGCTCGGCCGAGCACACGAATATAGCAATGTGTTCGGCCCATACACCCGAATACTTTGGTGCTCGATCATCACTAATAACCATGTTATAATGGAAAATAATAAAGTAAAGTTGGGGTCCCATTGACTTCAATGGGCTTCAGGTTCGGTTTCGAGTGCGGATCAAGTTCGGGCATGGAAAATTTTACAAAAAAATAATTTAAAATGTTCTCACTACAGTAGGTGTTTGTGAGATTGTGCTTTTAGCACGACAGCGTCGCGCTGATACTCGGCAACATGGTGCCGAGATCTCGCACTCACTGGAATAGTGACAGCACATCCCAGCAAGCGCGTCATAGAAGCGACGGGAGATCCGACTTGGATTCCCGCCAATTCTACACGTGTGCGGCGTTTGTTATGAATCCTGAGGGGGAAGTCCCCGCCGGATTTTAAATAAAAATCCGGCCTGGGTCCCCCCCTCAGGAGCATACCGGGCCCTTAGGTCTGTTATGGGTTGTAAGGAGAGCCCCCCCTACGCCGAAAAAAATGGCGTAGGGGGTCCCCCTACAATCCATACCAGACCCGTATCCAAAGCACGCTACCCGGCCAGCCAGGAAGGGAGTGGGGACGAGCGAGCGCCCCCCCCCCCCTCCTGAGCCGTACCAGGCTGCATGCCCTCAACATGGGGGGGTTGGGTGCTCTGGGGCAGGGGGCACACTGCGGCCCCCCCACCTCAGAGCACCCTGTCCCCATGTTGATGAGGACAGGGCCCCTTCCCGACAACCCTGGCCGTTGGTTGTCGGGGTATGCGGGCGAGAGGCTTAACCGAATCTGGGAGCCCCCTTTAATAAGGGGGCCCCCAGATACCGGCCCCCCACCCTAAGTGAATGAGTATGGGGTACATCGTACCCCTACCCATTCACCTGCAAGAAAAGTGGTAAAAACACAAATAAACCACACAGTGTATTAAAATATTTTATTTTTCTGCTCCGGAGGCCGCCCCCTGTCTTCTTTATTAGCTCTTTTACCAGGGGGGGCTCTTCTTCTTCCGCTATCCCGACGGGTCTTCTCCGCTATCCGGGGGGTCTTCTCAACTCTCCGGGGTTCTCCTTCTGTCTTCTCCGCTATCCGGGGGGTCTTCTCAACTCTCCGGGGTTCTCCTTCTGTCTTCTCCGCTATCCGGGGGGGTCTTCTCAACTCTCCGGGGTTCTCCTTCTGTCTTCTCCTTCTGTCTTGTTGACTCGGCGCACCCCGGTTCTTCGTCTCGCGAGACGTCTCGCGAGACGAAGAACCGGGGTGCGCCGAGTCTCGCGACGAACCGGGGCCGAGTCAACAAGACAGAAGGAGAAGACAGAAGGAGAACCCCGGAGAGTTGAGAAGACCCCCCCGGATAGCGGAGAAGACAGAAGGAGAACCCCGGAGAGTTGAGAAGACCCCCCGGATAGCGGAGAAGACCCGTCGGGATAGCGGAAGAAGAAGAGCCCCCCCCTGGTAAAAGAGCTAATAAAGAAGACAGGGGGCGGCCTCCGGAGCAGAAAAATAAAATATTTTAATACACTGTGTGGTTTATTTGTGTTTTTACCACTTTTCTTGCAGGTGAATGGGTAGGGGTACGATGTACCCCATACTCATTCACTTAGGGTGGGGGGCCGGTATCTGGGGGCCCCCTTATTAAAGGGGGCTCCCAGATTCCGATAAGCCTCCCGCCCGCATACCCCGACAACCAACGGCCAGGGTTGTCGGGAAGGGGCCCTGTCCTCATCAACATGGGGACAGGGTGCTCTGAGGTGGGGGGGCCGCAGTGCGCCCCCTGCCCCAGAGCACCCAACCCCCCCATGTTGAGGGCATGCAGCCTGGTACGGCTCAGGAGGGGGGGGGGCGCTCGCTCGTCCCCACTCCCTTCCTGGCTGGCCGGGTAGCGTGCTTTGGATACGGGTCTGGTATGGATTGTAGGGGGACCCCCTACGCCATTTTTTTTCGGCGTAGGGGGGGCTCTCCTTACAACCCATAACAGACCTAAGGGCCCAGTATGCTCCTGAGGGGGGGACCCAGGCCGGATTTTTATTTAAAATCCGGCGGGGACTTCCCCCTCAGGATTCATAACAAACGCCGCACACGTGTAGAATTGGCGGGAATCCAAGTCGGATCTCCCGTCGCTTCTATGACGGCTCTGTCTCCATCGCGGCAAGCCAGCTCGGCGCTGGCTCCCGCGATGGGGCTCGTAGGTGCTCAATCTCGCCGAGAAAGAGAGCGAGATTGACACAAAATCGGGTTCACCTACTGTAGTATTCTGTAAGCTATGCTAGATTGAAGGTAGAACATGTTTTTTTTTTACAGTTTTCGATTAATACACCCTCCATCCCCCCCACCCCCAAAAAAAGATTTCTGTGAAAATCGGAAAAAAATTAAAGTAATGTCCTTGCAAATAGGCCTTTTTGAGGTTTGCAGCAGCTGCAGTTGTGCTACCAGGCCCAGCCAACCTCAGCTCCTCTCTTCTCACTACCTGGCTGACAGCTTCCCTGGCTCCCTATCCTACACACAATCTTTCTTCTTCTTCTGCCAGTAGAATACAAGCTTGATTGATTTCTGAATGTTCCTGACTCTTTGGGATGGTTTTTATGGCAGACATTGTAAGACTCATCCACCCTCATTCACAGCCCAGCACAGAATGACGTTCTGGTAGGGCACTTCCCTGCCTACTGCAGCACTGATTGACTGATCCAGGCTGTTGGCCTGGGAGCCAATAAGGGCAAGCCCTCCTCCCCACTTCCTCTCAGGGTCATGTGAAAACACTTCCTCCCTAGTGCTTTTTTCCCTCCAACATGTGCACTAAAATGGCACTAAAACCTCCATGGATGAGGTTTTGGTTATTTAGTGTCTAGTAACCAACAAAGGTGTGATCTTCTGTCTGACTATCCATGTACCATACCCAGGGGCGTAACGATCGCGGTCGCAGGGGGTGCACCTGCAACCGGGCCTGGCAGGTGGTCCGCTGTACTAACATGTAATGAAGCGATGTGACGGGGCCCGGCGTGAAGTCCAGTGACAATGCCGGGCCCCGTCAGGGCGCTCCATTACATGTTTAATATGAGGAAAGGTGGGAGAGGTTTGCGCAGAGGGGAGGAGGAGGAAGAGGGGGGACGCGCACACTCACTCACATACACTCGGCCAGGCAGTTCTTGTCACTGCTGGGCTGTCTGCAGATCATTAGTGAAGCAGGAGCTCTAGCGCTCCCTCTGCTGGCCGCACATCACGCTGCTGGCTGTGGGAGGAGCTCTGAAGGCCCGGGAAACTGCCTTCAGTAGTACAGCCAGCAGCGCAATGTGAGTGTGGCAGCGCAACATCAGGGAAGAGGGTAAGTATGTTTTTTTTTTTTCTTTTACTAACACTGCAGACTGGGGGCAAAGGGGAAGGGGGGGGTTGATGGGCACAACTAGAGTGAGGGGGCACAAAAGTGGGCATCTCTACTGAGGGGGCACCTGATCTGCCATAACTACTGTGAGGAGGGCACATATAAAGGCATAACTATGAGGTGGCACATATATCAGCTACTGTGAGGGGGGGCACATAATCTGGCATAACCACTTTGAGGGGCACATTTGTGGGCATATCTAATGTGAGGGGCACATAATCTGGCATAACCACTGTAGGGGGGCACATATCTGGCATAACTACTGTGAGGGGGCACAAATAAAGGCATAACTATGAGAGGGCACATATGTGGGCATATTTAATGTGAGGGGGCACATAATCTGGCATAACCACTGTAGGGGGGCACATAATCTGGCATAACTACTGTGAGGGGCACATAATCTGGCATAACTACTGTGAGGGGGCACATATCTTGCCATAACTACTGTGAGGGGGAACATATCTGGCAATAACTACTGTGAGGGGGCACATATCTGGCCATATCCACTGTGAGGGGCACATATCTGGGCATAACTACTGTGATCGGGCACATATCTGGGCATAACCACTGTGAGCAGGCACATATCTGGGCATATCCACTGTGAGGGGCACGTATCTGGGCATAACTACTGTGAGGGGGCACATATTTGGCATAATTACCATGAGGGGGCACATATTTGGCATAACTACTGTGAGGGGCACATATCTGGGCATAGCTACTGTGACAAAAACAAAGGTGGGCATAACTGCTGTGAGGGGCCACAAGAAGGACATAACTTTTGTGAAGGGACCACAAGGTGGGCTTAATTACTGTGAAAGGCCACAAGGTGGGCATTAGTACTGTGAGGGGCCACAATGTGGACATTAGTACTGTGTGGTAGCACTTAGGGGAAATGTCCTAAATTACCCTGCTATACATTGGCGTAGCTCAGTCTACCAGGCCAGCACAGCGCCCCCTGCTGGTGATTTCATAGGGGCAGTCACCATCCTTTCCTTATGTGATTATTCTTTTTTTCTCTATCACCACAGGGACCTTGTTCTGGATCCAGTGGACATCACGCCGACGCCAGTGACACCCTGGATGAGGTAGGACCAGATTTTATTAGGACTGGGTTAGTGTAGCCATGCATTAGGCTTAGGACTCTTTAACACGAGTGGATCCCGTGTGGCTAATCCGTTGCGTGAAAGAGAGCCAAGCCCCGCTCCGGACAGCAGAGACACGGAGCAGTAACATAATTGATAATGCTCTTTGCCTCTCTATGATCGTTTTGCTACAAAATCACTGTGACAACTTTATCTCACTGTGATTTTGTAGTAAAAAGGTCACAGAGAGGCACGGAGCATTATCAATCATGTTACTGCTCCGTGTCTCTGCTGTCCGGAATGGGGCTTGGCTGTCTTTCACGCAGCGGACTAGCCGCACGGGAAAGAGCCCTTAGTAAGAAAATCTGCCGTTTCTTTGTAAAAACGGGGTGGCGGGGGGGCCCCATCCAAAGTTTGCACTGGGGCCCATAACACTCTAGTTACGCCACTGACCATACCTTGCCTGTCTTCTGTATCTGCGCCTTGCAGCCTGCTCTGAACTTGGAATATCTATCTGGATTACGCATGTACTCAGCTTGCTCCGATCTTGGAATTGTTGTCTGGACCACACACATACTCAGCTTACCCAGACTTTGGACTGTATTCAGATTATGTATTTTGCCTTGTCCCTAGGGTCAGTAGCCGACTACACCAGGACTACTTCAGGAGGTAGCGGGCTGGTTGATTCCCTGTAGCGAAGTCCAGATCCCTGTACAGAGGTTAATGAGTGAATACCAGGGGACCACCAGGACATTGCCCTTAGGTTTAGTCCAAAGTTAAACTGGTTAGTTGACACAGTGGGTCCACATGTATTATCTGCTACAATCATCTAAGATTTGTTGGGATTCAGAAATATTTTAATCTTTGCTGTATTTGTTATGGTGTCTTTTTCTGGATTTTCTCATGGGATATGTCCAAAATAAAATTTTAAAAAAGCTCACTAAAAGCATCATAAACAGGGGTGATACACAAATATGTTTTTCCATTGCCACAAAAGTATTCTGTATGAAGGAGCCCTTTGAAGGGGTTGTCCTAACATTAACTGTTATTTTAATATAATTCAGCAGGAAGTAATTACTTGCCCTAGCTCAAAGATCTTCCCTTTAATTCATTATAATGGCGCCCCCTGGTGATAAATCTGTATAGTAATATGTGTGTCCTCCTATTGAGCCAAATATTCATAGTCATACATGCTCAGCTCCTTTCTTCAGCTGCCATCAAGCTTTTCTACTGTTAGAAACTGTGACAGTTATAGGAAGAGAACTGCAGCAGAAAGAGCACACCCCCTGAGAAAGGACATGCCCCCCTGAGAAAGGCCACAAACCCTGAGCTGCCATGCTGATTAGAACCTAGCAAAACAACTTGAGCAATGAATGGAAAGACCTCTGGATCAATGTGTGGTACAGCTCCAGCTTTATTAGAGAGAGATTGACATGTACGGTATCATGTTTCCATTATTTCAAATGGCTATAATTTGCACTGGAATGGTATGAGTGTGCTGAGGAAACATAGCTTACTAATGAGCTGGGCATGGTGAGAAGAGACATGTGGCATCTTCTCACCAGTATCTTTCTACCTGCTTGGCTTCATTGAATGATCTCTCTCTAAACAGAAATAGAAAGAGACCTGTCAATTTAGCCAAACCATTGGGGGAATGCCATCGGAAACTGGCCCAGATGACTCTTCGGTCACTTTTCTATGCTCTGGCATCTGCTTGCGGATGCCCCTAGCAGCCTCATGATGTTGAAGAGAAGACCTTGACTTCACCTGTAAAATCGTGCCACTATTGGCAATCGCAGGTGGGGAGTTTTTTCACCGTGCCTGGCTCATTTTTATACTGGAATTTCGGAGTAAACCGAGGGAGCGAGGGAGCATGATGGTATTACATGCTGGTTTGGGCAGCTTAACACTCCCGACAGGTTTCGGTTAATGCTACTTTCACACTTGCGTTGTTGTTTTCCGGTATTGAGATCCGGCAGAGGATTTAAATACCGGAAAAAATGGTTCTGTTTAGTCCTCATGCATTCTGAATGGAAAGAGATCAGTTCAGAATACATCAGGATGTCTTCCGTTCCGGCAGCATTGTATTTTGTGACCAGACACAAAACCGCTGCAAGCGGAAAAAATGGAACCGGCACTGAAAACAATGTAAGTCAGCGGTGACGGATCCAATATTTCAGGAGCCTAAAAAAACAGATCCGTCACCCATTGACTTTCAATGTATGTACTGACGGGTCAGTTTTTCTCAGTTTTTTGATTTCACACAACCACATCCGGAACAGATGTGCGAAATCAAAACGGATCCTTATAATTACAGTATTGAGATCCTCTAGCCTAAGATACATCATCATTTTCTCCCATCGTGTCCTGAATTCCCTTCTAGTAAAGAAATAGATGGTTAAAAAGAGGTCCGAAATACCATGTAAAGCAGAACGTCCATGCGGTATCAGTCTCCATAGTGACCAGGGACTGCACACAGCTGCTCTGTCACTGCTTGTCAGGAATGTTAGCTGAATTGTTGGCTTAGTGCTCATGAACAACTCCAATCTGCTAGAGCGAGAGAGCAGGGTGTTTTGTGAAGACATGCACACATCAGTGGATACATTCCCTCTGCCCTATGTGCAGCCAGCTCGTATCAGTGGCGTAACTACAAATGACTGGACCCCACAGCAAGTCCCCTCCCTACTCAAGCTCGCTCTCCCAGACCAGGCCCAGCAGCCGCTCCTTCTGTTTCCTACACGTATATACTGCATGACGTCACTGTATATGATGTCGTTGTATAATACTGACAATACGGTCTTTTAGTCCTCCAAATGGGTGGGCCCCTTCTGAGTTTGGGCCCAAAAGCAGGCGCTTCCCCTATAACTACACCCCTGACTAGTATCTTGTCCATATCTGTTACTTTAACTGTTTACTGTCTATATGATTTAGTAAAAAAATCAACATTGCAGTCTGACCTTTACATCGCAATGTGACAGTGTCTGTTAAGCACACAGCATGGCTCCACGTGTAAGCCCTCTGTTTCTGGGCCACATTTAACTCTTTCACAGGCAATATAGTAATCCAATTATCTAAATTAGCAGATTTAGTATTGCACATATAAAATGAAGATTCATATTTCGACATTTCAGTGATACACGGTGGGATTACATTATTATTAGCATTGAGCGAATCGAGCTTCAGATCCTAGATCCAATGTCATGCAGAGATTCATCTCCGTACAGCATTCAAATGTTCGGGCTCCTGCGAGGCGAAGTGAGTTATCATTAACACTACAGTAGGTCCCAAATCAAATAGCACTTTGCCTAACCGGAACACTCAATAATTAATACTTATCTAACAAAAAATGAGTGAAATAGATTTCCTTTAACCATAAAAATACTTTTTATTAGTAACATACATAGTAACATAGTACATAAGGCCGAAAAAAGACATTTGTCCATCCAGTTCGGCCTGTTATCCTGCAAGTTGATCCAGAGGAAGGCAAAAAAAAAACCCTGTGAGGTAGAAGACAATTTTCCTCACTTTAGGGGAATAAAAAATTCCTTCCCGACTCCAATCAGGCAATCAGAATAACTCCCTGGATCAACGACCCCTCTCTAGTAGCCATAGCCTGTAATATTATTACGCTCCAGAAATTCATCCAGATTCCTCTTGAATTCCTTTATTGTACTCACCATCACCACCTCCTCAGGCAGAGAGTTCCATAGTCTCACTGCTCTTACCGTAAAGAATCCTCTTCTATGTTTGTGTACAAACTTCTTTCCTCCAGACGCAGAGGATGTCCCCTCGTCACAGTCACAGTCCTGGGGATAAATAGATGATGAGATAGATCTCTATACTGACCCCTGATATATTAATACATATTAATTAGATCTCCCCTCAGTCGTCTTTTTTCTAAAGTGAATAAGCCTATTTTTGATAATCTTTCAGGGTACTGTAGTTGCCCCATTCCAGTTATTACTTTAGTTGCCCTCCTCTGGACCCTCTCCAGCTCTACTATGTCTGCCTTGTTCACAGGAGCCCAGAACTGTACACAGTACTCCATGTGTGGTCTGACTAGCGATTTGTAAAGTGGTAGGACTATGTTCTTATCACGGGCATCTATGCCCCTTCTGATGCAACCCATTATCTTATTGGCCTTGGCAGCAGCTGCCTGACACTGTTTTTTGCAGCTTAGTTTGCTGATCCTTTTCCATGTCAGTGTTACCGAGTGTTTTACCATTTAGTATGTACGGGTGACTTGCATTATTCCTTCCCATGTTCATAACTTTACATTTGTCAGTGTTAAACCTCATCTGCCACTTATCTGCCAAGCCTCCAATCTATCCAGATCCCTCTGTAGTAGTATACTGTCCTCTTCAGTGTTAATTACTTTACACAGTTTAGTGTCATCTGCAAAAATTATATTTTACTATGCAAGCCTTCTACGAGATCATTAATAAATATATTGAAGAGAATAGGGCCCAATACTGACCCCTGAGGTACTCCACTAGTGACAGTGACCCAATCTGAGTATGTACCGTTAATAACCACCCTCTGTTTTCTATCATTGAGCCAGTTACTTACCCACATACAGACGTTTTCTCCCAGTCCGAGCATTCTCATTTTATATACTAACCTTTTATGTGGTACAGTGTCAAATGCTTTGGAGAAGTCCAGATATACGACATCCATTGATTCGCCGCTGTCAAGTCTAGAACTTACCTCCTCATAGAAACGGATTAAATTAGTTTAGAAACATAGAAACATAGAAACATAGAATGTGTCGGCAGATGAGAACCATTTGGCCCATCTAGTCTGCCCAATATACTGAATACTATGGATAGCCCCCGGCCCTATCTTATATGAAGGATAGCCTTATGCCTATCCCATGCATGCTTAAACCCCTTCACTGTATTTGCAGCTACCACTTCTGCAGGAAGGCTATTCCATGCATCCACTACTCTCTCAGTAAAGTAATACTTCCTTATATTACTTTTAAACCTTTGCCCCTCTAATTTAAAACTGTGTCCTCTTGTGGTAGTTTTTCTTCTTTTAAATATGCTCTCTTCCTATTTAAAAGAGATGATTAAAAAAATATTAATAATATCATAATACATGTACCATAATATCAGTGAAGAATACACACAGATTTCACCACCATATCAACCCCCTATCTAATTCATACTATAATATGACTAGTGCCATCTACACTGAAGGAACTGAAGGAACTGCCTATTCACAAAATGGTGACCAGTTATCTGTAGCAATAGTATTAATCTAAATAGATATAGGGCATATAACCCCTAAAACCTATACTGTGCTCTACTAGTCTCTATAACTGTCAGTGGTGTAGACATAACAATGCACCGTAAAAAGGGATAATATCCTACCTAAGTGTGACAGGGATGGTGGTGAAACTCTCCTCGACGCGCGTTTTGCGGTCTCGCTTCTTCAGGAGAAGGGGTTTAACTTAGGTCAAAAGGTCTAATTAAAGGGCGACTAGCCTATGATGAGCTGTATTCGAAGTCATGTGATAATTATGACAACACAGTCATATTAGCGGTTCAATCATAGCCTGCCACGTCTTGTAAGCTTCCGCCCTTCGCCGAGTCTGACGCTAGAGAGGACAATCACCACGTGATGACGGGGATTGTCATCGCCTGCGCCAGGTCTCCTTGGAGATAGATGAAAGCCAACGGGCCGCGAGATGGTCATGCACTCCTGACTGTGGAAGTTAAAGTGCCGTGCAGAGGATAGACTGAATAGGGTACTTAAGGAGGACGGGGATTAATCCTGTAATTAAGATTACTAGTGAAATTAATTAACACTTATCAAATCTAATGATGTCCTAAAATCTGTGCTTATTGCGATCGGTGCAACCCAATACAATTTATATACTAATCTTGACATATACACAACAAAGATGATAACTGGTTAAAGTGCTAATAAATTCAACAAATTAAAGTGCTGGTAGTGCAATAAATTGTATGTGATAAATACATTATTACAATCAATCCGAACAAGATAAGGGTGGGTTCACATCTGCATTCTGGATTCCGTTATAACTTTCCGTTATAAAATGGTTATAACGGAAAATAACGGAATCTATAAGATGGAAGTCAAAACGGAAGCCTTTTAGAGGCATTCTGTTTTGATCCGTCTTAATACAAGTCTATGGAATCATAATGGATCCGTCTGGGTCTCTAATTTATTAGCATAGCATTTGCAATACAATATACCTTTGTACTTTATTTGGTTTGTAGAGTGCTGTTGCACTATGTTTTGTTCTATATGTATTTTCAGCCATAGCAACGTGCACCTGCGCATTGGGATGTGCTGACCTCCCCCCTCTTTGTTTTGTAGTTTGTATGGGAGTAGTGGCTGATTCCCATTTGGTCGTGCACTCCTGTGGCCTGTTTTGCGTCATGGGCTGATTTTAATTAGCATGAGTACATAGTTTGCTCAGCATGCATGCTGGTATTTGTAGTCCCTGGATTCATTGGAGGCCATTTTGGCACCATAGAGATATAAACCAAATGGGCCCAGCATGCATGTGGGACCAACACTTCCTGAATTTCATGGTCGCTGTTATGGCACCCAACAGGTGAGTTTAGTGTTAGGACCCGTCTTATAGAGATTGCCTTGGCGTGCGGCAGACGGGCTCAAATAATTTTGTACAAAATGTATTTGCCAAGCATCTCTAATTTATTAGCATAGCATTTGCAATATAATATACCTTTGTTCTTTATTTGGTTTGTAGAGTGCTGTTGCATTATGTGTTGTTCTAATCATAATAGATCCGTCTGGGTCCCGTTATGCAAGACAGAAAACAAAGTCCTGTTGACAGGACTTTTTTATCCGTTCTGCATAACGGAAACCAGACAGATCCGTATGCTTCCCCATAGACTTCTATTAAGACAGAAAGTAAAATGGAATGCCTTTTAAAGGCTTCTGTTTTGCATTCCGTCATAATACAAGTCTATGGGCAGCATAACAGATCCGTCCTTCCATTTTATTGATTCCGTTATTTTCCATTATAACCATTTTATAACGGAATCCAGAACGCAGATGCGAACCCACCCTAAGCATGTTAAAGTGCCGGTAAGTGCAATAAAAAAATTCTAAAATCAGTGGACAATTATCAAGTAATTGTTCCACTGAAGTGAACTAAAATAGATACTAGCTTTACTAGCTAGACTTCTGTGTCAATGTGCAAAAAATAGGGGATTTTTAATCCCTCCTTGCTTGCTTTTACTTCTTGTTTTCCCTTCAGAAAAATCCTTTCTTAGAGTGAGACAAGTAGTCGCCATATATCTTCATATTAGTAAATGTGCTAAAAAAGGATAGAAGACAATATTAATTGCTATCAAAACATAAAAGAACACCAATAATCTGACTAAAATCAAGCAGCCCTTATACCTTATTAAAAGATACCTTTGTCATAGGAAGAAACCAAATCCCAAATTTTCATTTAACCCTTTTGGTGCCAAAGTGCCCAACCTGAAGATCCACCCACTTTCTAACTGTGCCAGCTTTTTCCCTTTATTTCCTCCTCTTGTTCCCAAATGGATTCTGTCAATGCCTTTAAATCTCAGAACATTTGGATTGCTTCTATGAAATACCTTGAAGTGTTTGGGAATTATTTTTAGGTTGTTCAAATCCTCCTCTTCCCGTGCCTTTTTGATATCTTTCACATGCTCTCTAACTCTTTTCCTTAATTCTCTGGTTGTGAGGCCAATGTATATTTTTTCACAGGGGCAAGATGCATAATATATTAAACCTGTGGAGGAACAAGAAATATACTCTCAGATTGCAAATGTTCTCTTCTTTTCCGCGTCCATAAAATTCATTGATCTCTCCATATTTAGGCACGCCTTACATGATCCACATGGGAAGGAACCATTCTGACCTATCTCTCTCTTTTATGTCTGGTACATAATGACTGTGAACTAAAGAATCCTTTAAATTCCTGGATCTTCTGGCAGTCATTAATGGTCTGTCTGTAATACACCTCCTCACTTTGGTATCCGTTTGCAGAACCGCCCAATTTTTGTTTAAAATTTCATAAATCTGTCCCCACTGTTTGTTATAATTGGTAATAAATCTTGTCTCCTGCCCCCCTGTTGTTTTGTGGATTACATTGGGGCATAATCATTTCTCCCTTGTTATTTGTTTTGCAATTTGCATTCCTCTTTTAATCTGCCTGTTACTATAGCCTCGTTCCTGGAACCTTGTCTTCAATTCACTGGATTGTTTTAAATATTGTGTTTCCTCCGAACATATCTGTTTTAGTCTCAGGAACTGACCTTTGGGGATTCCGTCGATAGTTGATTTGGGATGTGCCGAATCAGCATGCAGAATGGAGTTGACCGCTGTTTGTTTCCTATAGATGTCTTTCTCATGTTTAACTTCTTCCACAGCCTTAATTTTGAGATCCAAGAAGTCCACCTCCCTTGCTGCCTGGAAGGTAAGTTTGATGTTTAAATTATTTGTGTTTAGTGTCTTCATAAATTCATTTAGATCAACATCTAACCCTTCCCAAATAAACAATACATCATCGATGTAACGCATCCAATTATGTACCTTTTCAATGCCAGCAGTATCTCCCTCATGTAAAATGTGTCTTTCCCAGGTGCCCAAGAACAGGTTTGCGTACGATGGGGCACATGTGGCCCCCATCGCCACTCCTTGAATCTGAAGATAGTATTTATCTTTAAAAACAAAGAAATTGTGTTGTAAAACAAGTCTAAGATGAAATCATTAAATCTCTGTTCTTTATTATTACTTCTCAGGAATTCGGCCACTGCCCTTAAACCGTCTTCATGTCTTATGTTGGTGTATAGAGACTCAACATCCACTGTAACTAGCAGTATGTTCTCCTCTATTTGAATATTCTCCAGTCTGTTTAATACAGCTGTGGTATCCTGTACCAAGGAAGGTAAGCTTACCACCAGTTGTTGTAAATGGAAATCAACAAATCTACAGACATTTTCATTAGGACCCTCATTACCTGCTACGACCGGTCTTCCGGGGGGATCCTCACTGTTTTTATCTATTTGTGGGATAATATAAAATGTTGGAACTTTTGGATATGTCACCTGCAACATTTCCTGAATTTTTTGGGGGATTATATTATCTTCTTGTGCCTGATCAAGAATATTGTTCAATTCCCTTTGAAAAGTCATAAGCGGATTATTAGACAAACTTTTATAGCAGGTTTTATCTTTCAGCAATTTATATACTTGTATCTCATACATATCTCAGGGCCAGCCACCACATTCCCCCCTTTGTCTGCCTGTTTTATTACTATTCCTTTGATTTTTTGTAAATCCTCCAAGGCTTTAACCTCTGCCTTACTGAAATTATTCTTACCTGATCCTTTTCCCAGTTTCCTGAGATCCTCACCTACCAGTTTCACAAAGATGTCTATGACAGGAAAGATATTAAAAGGGGGAAAGGTTTGGGATTTTTTAATGATTTCCTTAGATATCAAACTTACCTTTTCTTCTTCTTCATATTCCCTTGCCAAATCCTCCAATATTTTCAAAGCATCTCTTTCTTCCTTTGTTCCAAACAAATCCCCATCATTCTCCTGAATATGTAATTTCTTTAAAAGCAATTTCCTGGCGAAGAGGTGCACATCTTTTGTTACTGTGAATAAATCCATATTAGTTGTAGGACAAAAACGTAATCCTTTTCCCAATACATTAATCTGGTCTGATGTTAACTGAATATGAGATAAGTTAATTACCTGCAACATATCCTCTTTTCCCTTTTTAGTTTTATTTTCTATTCTGTTTTCATTCTTGCATTTTCTGCCCTGATTTCTCTGGGTCCAGTTAGCTTTGACTCTTCCTGATCTTAAGATTTGTTCAACAGCATTTTTGGAACTTGTTTCAAGCATTACACTGCGTGCAGAATTATTAGGCAAATGAGTATTTTGACCACATCATCCTCTTTATGCATGTTGTCTTACTCCAAGCTGTATAGGCTCGAAAGCCTACTACCAATTAAGCATATTAGGTGATGTGCATCTCTGTAATAAAAAGGGGTCTGGTCTAATGACATCAACACCCTATATTAGGTGTGCATAATTATTAGGCAACTTCCTTTCCTTTGGCAAAATGGATCAAAAGAAGGACTTGACAGGCTCAGAAAAGTCAAAAATAGTGAGATATCTTGCAGAGGGATGCAGCACTCTTAAAATTGCAATGCTTCTGAAGAGTGATCATCGAACAATCAAGCGTTTCATTCAAAATAGTCAACAGGGTCGCAAGAAGCATGTGGAAAAATCAAGGCGCAAAATAACTGCCCATGAACTGAGAAAAGTCAAGCGTGCAGCTGCCAAGATGCCACTTGCCACCAGTTTGGCCATATTTCAGAGCTGCAACATCACTGGAGTGCCCAAAAGCACAAGGTGTGCAATACTCAGAGACATGGCCAAGGTAAGAAAGGCTGAAAGACGACCACCACTGAACAAGACACACAAGCTGAAACGTCAAGACTGGGCCAAGAAATATCTCAAGACTGATTTTTCTAAGGTTTTATGGACTGATGAAATGAGAGTGAGTCTTGATGGGCCAGATGGATGGGCCCGTGGCTGGATTGATAAAGGGCAGAGAGCTCCAGTCCGACTCAGACGCCAGCAAGGTGGAGGTAGAGTACTGGTTTGGGCTGGTATCATCAAAGATGAGCTTGTGGGGCCTTTTCGGGTTGAGGATGGAGTCAAGCTCAACTCCCAGTCCTACTGCCAGTTTCTGGAAGACACCTTCTTCAAGCAGTGGTACAGGAAGAAGTCTGCATCCTTCAAAAAAAACATGATTTTCATGCAGGACAATGCTCCATCACACGCGTCCAAGTACTCCACAGCGTGGCTGGCAAGAAAGGGTATAAAAGAAGAAAATCTAATGACATGGCCTCCTTGTTCACCTGATCTGAACCCCATTGAGAACCTGTGGTCCATCATCAAATGTGAGATTTACAAGGAGGGAAAACAGTACACCTCTCTGAACAGTGTCTGGGAGGCTGTGGTTGCTGCTGCACACAATGTTGATGGTGAACAGATCAAAACACTGACAGAATCCATGGATGGCAGGCTTTTGAGTGTCCTTGCAAAGAAAGGTGGCTGATTTGTTTTTGTTTTGTTTTTGAATGTCAGAAATGTATATTTGTGAATGTTGAGATGTTATATTGGTTTCACTGGTAAAAATAAATAATTGAAATGGGTATATATTTGTTTTTTGTTAAGTTGCCTAATAATTATGCACAGTAATAGTCACCTGCACACACAGATATCCCCCTAAATTAGCTAAAACTAAAAACAAACTAAAAACTACTTCCAAAAATATTCAGCTTTGATATTAATGAGTTTTTTGGGTTCATTGAGAACATGGTTGTTGTTCAATAATAAAATTAATCCTCAAAAATACAACTTGCCTAATAATTCTGCACTCCCTGTAATCCTATGTAGGAGAGAGAAGACGTTCGCAAACGAGAACCTCCCTCTTCTGTTGGTTGTTACCATCTATACACTTTTTTATTATTATAATATGCAAAGTCCTGTTGGAATTTCTTTATTTTTGTGCTGTTATATCCTTTTCCCATGTAAAAAAATTGGTATTTATCTCATCCTCAAATTTTTTTATGCTTTTTGCAGTAAGGTCCTTCTTCATGTGTGTTTGTAAAACATCAATATCATTTTCCCAACTTCTGAGTTTTCTGCTGTTTGTTTCCATTATGATCTCTATAAACTCAAAGGAACACCTTGTAGCAACTTCCTCCCATTTTTCTTTTAGATCCACATCATCAAATCCAAAATTGGGGAATTTTAGAATTCTTAACCCTCTGGCAATAATGTTTTTATTTTTATAATTGTCCAGGGATGCTTTATTCTACCAGACCTTGATCTTCTTATGACACAATTTTTTATATTTTCTTTGTAATTCCTTCACCTTAACAGTAGTATCATTTAAAACCAAATGCGCTTCCCTACTGAATATATTATCTGCTTGTGCGAGCCATGCTTGTTCTCTGGCCCCTATATCCATCTCGCGGACCAATGTTCTGCTATAAAACAGAAAAATGTATAATTAACACTACAGTAGGCCTCAAATCAAATAGACGTAAAAGAGAGAGATCAGAAAAAATTGGTTCCTTCCCGTGTGGATCATGTAAGGCGTGCCTAAATATGGAGAGATCAACAAATTTTATGGACGCGGAAAAGAACAGAACATTTGTAATCAGAGAGTATATTTCATGTTCCTCCACAGGGGTAATATATTATGCATCTTGCCCCTGTAAAAAAATTTTACATTGGCCTCACAATCAGAGAATTGAGGAAAAGAGTAAGGCCTCATGCACACGACCGTTGTGTGCATCCGTGTCCGTTGTTCTGTTTTCCGTGATTTTCTGCGGACCCATTGACTTTCACTGTAAGAGATCGGGTGCTGCCAGGCAGCAGGGGGCAGTTATTACACAGTTCTCAGTATATTCTAACTTGAAACATCCCCATCACTATGGGAACGCCTCTGTGTTAGAATATACTGTCGGATCTGAGTTTCACGATCTAACTCAAATCCGATGGTATATTCTAACATAGAGGCGTTCCCATGGTGATGGGGACGCTTCAAGGTAAAATATACCATCGGATTGGAGAAAACTCCGATCCAATGGTATAATAGGGACTCCTGACTTTACATTGAAAGTCAATGGGGGATGGATCCGTTTGCAATTGCACCATATTGTGTCAACGTCAAACGGATCCGTCCCGATTGACTTGCATTGTAAGTCAGGACGGATCAGTTTTGGTCCGCACGGCCAGGCGGACACCAAAACGACTTTTTCCTTCATGTCCGTGGATCCTCCAAAAATCAAGGAAGACCCACAGAAGAAAAAACGGACATGGATCACGGAACTACGGAATCCATTTTTGCGGACCGCAAAAAAAAAACGGTCATGTGCATGAGGCCTTACTGAACGGAAGAGTACTTAAATCAGAGAAAAAAAACTCACATACGGAACAACGGATCAGTGAAAAACGGACCGCAAAACAACAACGGTCGTGTGCATGAGCCCTTAGAGAGCATGTGATAACTATCAAAAAGGCACGGGAAGAGGAGGATTTGAACAACCTAAAAACAATTTCCAAACTCTTCAAGGTATTTCATAGAAGCAATCCAAATCTTCTGAGATTTAAAGGCATCAACAGAATCCATTTGGGAACAAGAGGAGGAAATAAAGGGAAAAAGCTGGCACAGTTAGAAAGTAGGTGGATGAAGATTTTGGGCACTTTGGCACCAAAAGGGTTAAATGAAAATTTGGGATTTGGTTCCTTCCTATGACAAAGGTATCTTTTAATAGGGTATATGGGGCTGCATGATTTTAGTCAGATTATTGGTGTTCTTTTATGTTTTGATAGTAATTAATATTGTTTTCTATCCTTTTTTTTTAGATATAAACTAATATGGGGATAAGCGGATGAGCACATTTACTAATATGAAGCGACTACTTGTCTCACTCTAAGGCCTCATGCACACGACCGTTGTTGTGGTCCGCATTCGAGCCGCATTTTTTGCAGCTCGGGTTCGGACCCATTCACTTCAATGGGGCCGCAAAAGATGCGGACAGCACTCCGTGTGCTGTCCGCATCCGTTGCTCCGTTCCGTGGCCTCGCAAAAAAAATATAGCATGCCCTATTCTTGCCTGTTTTGCGGACAAGAATAGGCATTTCTACAATGGGCCGACTGTTCCGTTCTGCAAATTGCGGAAGGCACACGGGCGGCTTCCGTTTTTTGCGGATCAGAGGTTTGCGGACCGCAAAAAAAGGGAACGGTCGTGTGCATGAGGCCTAAGAGAGGATTTTTTTGAAGGGAAAACAAGAAGTAAAAGCAAGCAAGGGATTAAAAATCCCCTTTTTTTATGCACATTGACACAGAAGTCTATCTAGTAAAGCTATTTATTTTAGTTCACTTCAGTGGAACAATTACTTGATAATTGTCCACTGATTTTAGAATTTTTTTATTACACTTACCGGCACTTTAAAGGGTTTCTGTCACCTGAAAAATGGGTATTAAGATGGCTGACAATAGCGATGTGCTAATGTCAGCTGAACATAACTATATTAGTTAATGGGTAAATGACACCATGCGTGTTTCAATCCTCCCAAATACAGGTATGGTCACTCTCACCACGCCAAGGAGAAACCAGGATCCACAGACGTCCTTTGCTTTTAAACATCCTGTGGAACATCAAAGTGCGCTAATGGTGAAGCACCGCTATTTTTATCTTAATAAAGCCCTGGCTGTTTGAGGATGCGGGACTTATGTTTTAAACACTTGTTTTTAAAGACGCTTGTGAGTACAATAAACCTCTTTTATATACAGTGATTGATGGTATTTCACTATAGAAGCAACCTTTTTCCTAGGATGATATATCGTTTGAACTGGTATTAAGGATAAAAGGAGACTTGAATTCACTTGATGTGCCTGTAACCTGCATGCTCTTGTGAGTATAACAGCGCAATTTTATTCAGATAAAAATAGCGGTGCTTCACCATTAGCGCACTTTGATGTTCCACAGGATGTTTTAAAGCAAAGGACGTCTGTGGATCCTGGTTTCTCCTTGGCGTGGTGAGAGTGACCATACCTGTATTTGGGAGGATTGAAACACGCGCGGTCTCATTTACCCATTAACGCTTTGTGTGAATTGAACCCACATCACTTTGGAGACTCGCTGCATATCCCAGCGAACTACGGACTGGAGATATTGTTTTCATAACTACCGGGTGGGCCATTTATATGGATACACCTTAATAAAATGGGAATGGTTGGTGATATTAACTTCCTGTTTGTGGCACATTAGTATATGTGAGGGGGGAAACTTTTCAAGATTGGTGGTGACCATGGCGGCCATTTTGAAGTCGGCCATTTTGAATCCAACTTTAGTTTTTTCAATAGGAAGAGGGTTATGTGACACATCAAACTTATTGGGAATTTCACAAGAAAAACAATGGTGTGCTTGGTTTTAACGTAACTTTATTCTTTCATGAGTTATTTACAAGTTTCTGACCACTTATAAAATGTGTTCAATGTGCTGCCCATTGTGTTGGATTGTCAATGCAACGCTTTTCTCCCACTCTTCACACACTGATAGCAACACCGCAGGAGAAATGCTAGCACAGGCTTCCAGTATCCGTAGTTTCAGGTGCTGCACATCTCGTATCATCTGAAGGCAATCGTCTATGCTGTGAAGATACGAGATGTGCAGCACCTGAAACTACGGATACTGGAAGCCTGTGCTAGCATTTCTCCTGCGGTGTTGCTATCAGTGTGTGAAGAGTGGGAGAAGAGGGTTGCATTGACAATGCCTCTGTGCGGCACCTGAGGGGTTAATTGTGCTGATCACAGCCCCCTGTAAGAGATCGGGTGCTGCCAGGCAGCAGGGGGCAGTCATGTACACAGTTCTTAGTATATTCTAACTTGAAGCGTCCCCATCACTATGGGAACGCCTCTGTGTTAGAATATACTGTCGGATCTGAGTTTTGACGATCTAACTCAAATCCGATGGTATATTCTAACATAGAGGCGTTCCCATGGTGATGGGGACGCTTCAAGTTAAAATATATCATCGGATTGGAGAAAACTCCTTATATTAATAGGGACTCCTGACTTTTCATTGAAAGTCAATGGGGGACGGATCCGTTTGCAATTGCACCATATTGTGTCAACGTCAAACGGATCCGTCCCCATTGACTTGCATTGTAAGTCAGGACGGATCCGTTTGGCTCCGCACAGCCAGGTGGACACCAAAACGACTTTTTGCTTCATGTCCGTGGATCCTCCAAAAATCAAGGAAGACCCACGGAAGAAAAAACGAACACGGATCACGGACCTAAGGACCCCGTTTTTGCGGACCGCAAAAAAAACCGGTCGTGTGCATGAGGCCTAAAGATGAGCAAATCACTTAAGGTTCGGTTTGGCAAATTTTTCAAAAAGTTTTGTTCGGAGCCAAATTGTTTCAGGCTGAATTAAATTGGCTTAAATTGCCCTGGAAATTGGTATATAACACCCTCTAGCCTCCTAGGAAAACATGTTATCTCTTTTTATAAATTTTTCATGAATTTGTGATTTTTCCCTCCCCCACTCCCCAAGCTGTTGAACGCAATTACAGCAATAGTAAGTCGTGACACTGCACGCCTAGCTATAGGTAAATGCACGTTTGATGGCATTAAAAAACAGCTTTCTTAAAAACACACCACACTCTCATATGTTTTTTTCATATTCCAAAGCTTCCAAAGATTGTCCCTTATCCAGGGAAGATGGTGCTTAAACACAAATGGTGGTATAATTTTTTTTTTTTAAAGTGGCTTGTTGGGGGGCCAAGCGTCCAAAGATTATTCCTTAACAGGGTCAGAATGCCTGCCCATATGACACACACAAGTGTTAATTGTCAAAAGAAAAGGTGGCTCATTGTGAATGAGCGTAGAAAAATTCTCCCTTTTAATTGAGAGCAGCAGCAGCGCAGTCTGGATGTAGAAGGGTAGGGTAATAAGAGGCACGTGGCTGCAATAGTAGTGGCAGCAGAGGCAGTACAGCATGGAATATACAAGTCATAGACCGGCTGTCTATGAGTAGTAGTAGTAGTAATAGTAGTAGTGAAACTCTCTCCAAGTTGACACTGTCGGCTGGGCAAGAAAGAAGAAATAGTCTCTATGAAGGAGGCGGTTAAGTGCCTGTTGTGGGAGCCGTCCCAAAAAAATTGTGGGTAAGGGGTGAAGGGTCAAAGGGACCTGTCCTGGCCATGTTGCTGGGGTGCTGCCTCGCTGTGTGTTATTGCTCCTGGTCCCATTCTATGGTTAGAGATAGTGATGATCGCGAATATTCTAATCACAAATTTTTATCGCGAATATTGGTACTTCGAAAATTTGCGAATATCTAGAATATAGTGCTATATATTCGGAATCGCAAATATTTTTCATCAGAACCCATGATCCCTCACTGCTTCTTGCTTGTGGGCCAATGAGAAGGCTGCAATATCTTTGACTTTAGGAGTAGCATTGATTTTCGTATCGCAAATTTAATGATTGCAGATTTTCGCAATCAAGAAAATAATGACTGGAGATCATGCATTCTCGAATTTGTGAATTTATGGTGAATATTTGCCAAAAAATTGGCGAAATATTGCTAATTCTAATATTGCCCATGCCGCTCATCACTAGTTTGAGATGGGCTGAGTGTCGGGGTGTAGAGCTAGCTATGTCCTGTTATCACTTTCAAAATTATTTTCCTCTGCTACCCTGTGTATTGTCAGACATGTATGGTATATGCTGTTTTTCCAAACCTCAGCCCCCCAAAATAAATTTAATTTGACCTGTGTGGAGATGAAACAACACAGATTTTTGCCTAGCATGTCATACCATCTCTCACAGATATTATCGCCTGTTACCCTGCCTATGTTAAGACACATGTATGCTATTTCCTTTAGTTAAACAAAAAAATATAATAACTATGGCTACTTTCACACCCACCATCATAGGGTCTCAATGCCAGAAAACAACGCTTCCATGTTGTCCCATTCATTGTCAATGGGGACAAAACATAACTGAACAGAATGGAATGCTCCAAAATGCTGCGGTTTGCTTTCCGTCCTGGGATGCGGAGCAAGACGGACCCGTCATGACCCACAATGCAAGTTAATGGTAGGTGATCCATTTTCTCTGACACAATCTGACACAATAGAAAACTGATCCGTCCCCCATTGACTTTCAATGGAGTTCATGACGGATCCATCTTGGCTATATTAAAGATAATACAACCAGATCCGTTCATAACGGATGCAGATGGTTGTATTATCAGTAACAGAAGCGTTTTTGCTGAGCCCTGCCGGATCCAGCAAAAACACTAGTGTGAAAGTAGCCTAAGTAAAGATACCCTGATATGGAGTTTAGACTGTTATTTCACGTGTTTTCACTGAGATTTCAAATGCTACATCTGTCCTCTGGATGGTAAAACATGTATTGAGTTTATCGCCCTCCAAAAATGTAGTTCTGTTAAAATGGGGAAAACATGAAAGAAATATCTTTTCAGAGAGCTGTTTTGAGGTTCTGCAGCAGCTGCTATTGTGCTAGAAGGCACGCCCAGCCTCAGCTCCTCAATTCTCACTCCCTGGCTGACAGCTTTTGCTGCCTTTCCCTTATCTACACAAGTCTTCTTCTTTCTAATTCTAACCTTTCCCTTCAATGTCCCTGGCAGTAGACTAGAAACTTGACTGTGACTGTACACTATCCCTAGGATCGTTTTCCTGGCAGACGCTATAAGACCCATCCACCCACTCTGTGATCCCAGTACATTACGGGGTTCTGCTTGTTTTGCTAGGGCACCTCTCTGCCTGCTGCTCATCTAGGCTGTCTGTCAGCCTGGGATTCAATCAGGGCATTTTACTGGATTTGTCCGAAATGAACCTTGAAAAGGTTGGCTATGTTGCAAACAAATGGCTGAACATGTAGCACATGAACGCCTGAGTCCATGAAAGAGAGTTGATTGTTGATAAGTGCTTTCTGCCCTGGCAAATAGCAGGAGGTCCTATCGTCAGTGACATTCATATGCCATATGATAGAGGGAGTCGAAAATGAGCTCTCTGAAATATAGTTTTATATGATTTAGAGTAAGGTTTATATTGTTTGCTATCTCTTTTTTTTTTTTTTTTTTTTTACTGTGCTTTTAGAGTATCATCTAAGGACACAGCTGGTAGGAAACATCCAGTATTCGGCACATTAGTCAGTGAATATGAACCTCTTTGAACTGCACACAATTCTCTAATATGAAATGACACAATAGGCACTTTGCCTTATTTATGTACTCACTTACCTCTTTCTAGGAGGACTGAATTTCTTTATGATTCTTACAGTGGTCAGTTTGTTAATGAGCAGACGCTAAGGTCTGTCACTTGTAAATAGCTCCCCTCCCCATGCTAGGCTTACCTTAGCTCTCATTATGGTTCCACTAATTGGTTTATCATGGGAACAGAGGGAAATCTCATGGAAATGCTACTTTATAAATGTAACAGAGGTAGGTTTATTAGCTGTAGCACTGCTGAGTTTGTCATTTGGCACAATTCATTGTAACATGAGCTGTTATCTAATGAAAGACATTCAACTTAACAATTTAAAGGGAACCTGTCATCGGGATTTTGTGTATAGAGCTGAGGACATGGGTTGCTAGATGGCCGCTAGCACATCCGCAATACCCAGTCCCCATAGATCTGTGTGCTTTTATTGTGTAAAAAACCTAATTTGATACATATGCAAATTAACCTGAGATGAGTCCTGTCCCTGACTCATCTCACATACAGGACTCATCTCAGGTTAATTTGCATATGTATCAAATTAGGTTTTTTACACAATAAAAGCACACAGAGCTATGGGGACTGGGTATTGCAGATGTGCTAGCGGCGATCTAGCAACCCATGTCCTCAGCTCTATAGACAAAATCCCGGTGACAGGTTCCCTTTAAGTGAATTTATAAATCATTAACTTACTACTAGAATTATGTTTACATGCCGCTAGTAGTGATACAGTTGAAACCAGAAGTTTACATACACTATATGAAAAGACACATATGCATATTTTTCTCAAAATCTGACATGAAATTAGAATAAACCTTTCCTGTTTTTGGTCAATTGGGATTACCATAATTATTATTATTTTCCAAATGCCAGAATAATGAGAGAGAGAATGTTTAAGACACTCTTATTAGTGTCTGCAATGTCAAAAGTTTACATACACTAGGATTACTATGCCTTTAAACAATTCTGGACTGCCCATATGATGATGTTATGTGTTTGGAAGCCTCTGTTAGGTTTGTTGGCAACATCTGAGTTAATTAGAGACACACCTGTGGATTTACTTAAATGCACACCTGAAACACACTGCTTCTTTGTGTAGCATCATGGGAAAGTCTAAAGAAATCAGCCAAGATATCGGGAAGAGAATTGTGGACTTGCACAAGTCTGGTTGAACCTTGGGTGCAATTTCAAGATACCTGAAGGTGCCTCTTTCATCTGTACAAACAATTATATGCAGGTACAAACAAGATGGGAATGTCCAGCCATCATACCGCTCAGGAAGGAGACAGGTTCTGTGTCCCAGAGATGAATGTGCTTTGGTCCGACATGTGCATATCAACCCAAGAAGAAAAGAAAAAGACCTTGTGAAGATGATGGCAGAAGCTGGTAATATTGTGTCAATATCCACAGTGAAACGAGTGAAACATGGCTGAAAGGCCACTCTGCCAGGAAGAAGCCAATACTCCAAAAGAAACATAAAAAAGCCAGATTCATGTTTGAAAATGCACACAGGAACAAAGACCTACATTTTTGGAGACATGTCCTGTGGTCTGACAAAACTAAAATTTTTCTTTTTGGCCATAATGACCATCGTTACGTTTGGAGGAAAAAGATAGAAGCTTGGAAGCCTAAGAAAACCATCCCAACTGTGAAACACGGGGTGGCAGCATCATGTTGTGGGGTTGTTTTGCTGCAGGAGGGACTGGTGCACTTCACAAAATAGATGGCATCACGAAGAAAGAAGATTATGTGGAAATACTGAAGCAACATCTCAAAACATCAGCCAGGAAGTTAAAGCTTGGGTGGAAATGGGTCTTCCAAATGGACAATGACCCGATGCATACTGCCAAACTGGTTACAAAGTGGCTTAAGGATAAAAAAAAGTCAATGTTTTGGAGTGGCCATCACAAAGCACTGATCTCAATCCTATTAAAAATTTATGGGCAAAGCTAAAAAGGCAGGTGCGAGCAAGGCAACCAACAAACATGGCTCAGTTACACCAGTTTAGTCAGGAGGAATGGGCCCAAATTCCGACAAGCTTGTGCAAGGATATCCAAAATGTTTGACCCAAGTCATACTGTTTAAGGGCAATGGTACCAAATATTAATGAAATGTATGTCAACTTTTGACTTTTCAGAAAGTAATAAAAATGCCTTAAAAAGTTCTTTCTCTCATTATTCTGGCATTTGGCAAATAATAATAATTATGGTAATCCTAATTGACCAAACACCGGAAAGGTTTATTCTGATTTCATGTCAGATATTGAGAAAAACATGCATATGTGTCTTTTTATATAGTGTATGTAAACTTCTGGTTTCAACTGTATATATTTAATAGTGTAGGGATAGGATAAAATATTACCTTACTGCTTCTTCTTTTGGATGAAAAAGGGATTTTCTGAGATCAACAAAGAAATATCAGTGGGGGTCCAACTCTCATTACCCTTGCCGATAAGCTGTTTGTGTGAGTGCTGTGGTATCTTCAGCATAGGGAATAACTATTATACTATAACAGCATAAGGAATAACTATTAGATTGGTAGTAGTCCTACTGCTGGGACCCCAACTGAGCACAATGCTTATTATCGCCAGCGTTCCCGTAGAAGTGAATGGAGTTGAAGTTCACATTTCTGACCAGCTGCTCGGTCCATTTCAGGGGGCTCCACATGGTAAAGGGTCCCCATTCTCGTGATGGGGGGAGGTCCCAATGTTAGGACCTCCATCGATTTAATAATTATTCTATATCCTGTGGATAGAGCATACTTTCTCTAACAGGAGTACCCCTTTCAGAGTACTTTTAGAGTAGTATTGGAGCACAGCATGTTAGTAAGGCTTCGTTCAAATCAGCTCTCAGTCTTTCCGTTATCCTACTCCGTTATAGGGGCAGGAAAAAACGGAAAGGACGGATTCGGCACATAACTGAGCCGAACGGAGCCTACAGACCCCATAGACCCCCATAGACTATAATGGGGTCCGTTAGGTTTACGCTCAGAAGATGATTTTGGAGCGGAGACAAAAGTAGTGCATGCAGGATTTTTATCTCTGCTTTAAAAATCTTCCTCTGGGAGTAAACCTAACGGACCCCATTATAGTCTATGGGGGTCTATGGGGTCCGTAGGCTCAGTTCGGCACAGTTATGTGCCGAATCCGTCCTTTCCGTTTTTCCTGCCCCTATAACGGAGTAGGAGAACGGAAAGGCTGAACGCTGATGTGAACGATGCCTAAGCAGGACTAGCCAACATTCATTAACAGATAGTCAACAGGAGTAAATGGATCATAAAGCAAAGGCAACAGAACCAAATGTTAAATCCAAGTGGACCAAAAGAGGAATGTCCAAAGATAAGCTGATGTCAGGAACTGAATTTGTAACACAGAAAAGCAAGAACTGCAAGGAAACACAAGACCTGCCAGATATAGCAGACGATTGTTGAGAAGGAAGCATTCCTTCTCGGCAACTTCATACTCATTTAAATGCAGCGATCTCTTCCTCAGTATGGGGAGTAGTGATTGCTAATGCCATTGCTTGTCCACATACAGAATCATTGCTGATCAGCTGTGGAGTGCGGTATAGACGGCACAATCTGCTGCTGGCAAATGAGGATTTAGGTGACCACACAAATGATCATTCCTCAGGTAATCAGTGGCACCTTTACACCGGTAGATATTACTAGCTTCCTTGTTAGCTATTATCTGGCTGATGCTCGGCCAGTGTTAGGGGGCCCTTAGAGCCTGCTTACATTGGAGGAAGGCTAGGGTCGATTCTAGGTTCTCTGCGAAAATTGAAATGACACTCTGCCCCTTTCCCCTTGTAAATTCTAAATCCAATGTCTTCCTCCCAGACTTACAGTTAAAGATATATGTGGATGGACATTACATACAGCATTATAAAACATGCAGGTAATACAGCACTACATACCTCTTACATACAATGGCATCTCCTCTGATGTAGACATACTTTTTCCTCATCTTCTCCATTCGGACCAGACCACCATGACAACTTATTTCAAACAAATCCGCACTGCATCGTTTGCACACAGACATCTTAGGTTCTTCATGTGTACCATCCTCCTCTCCACCTTCTCAACACAAACTGCCCATCCGGGTGCCATAACAGTGTTGTCCTGTTGCCAACCCAATACTGTGCCCGCTGTGCTCCTCAAAGTCCACAAACACTATACTGCAAAATAACAGTGCCATACATATAATCCCCACATAGTAATAATGCTCCCCTATCCCCATCCCCTGTAGTGCCAGTATATATAATACCCCCCCCCCCACAGGTGTTTATGATCATGTCATTGTGCTGCCTGTGCTGTTCTACTGCCTTATAGATTTCAGACATACCGTAGTGGCCTGTGATCTATGAGGCTGAATGGTGGGGATGGGAGCCATAGGCTCCTGTGCCCAGCCATAAACTACTGCCTGAGGTGAGATGAGGAAGACTTCTGTAAAGGGGCCCCTTTGGGGATGTTGGCCCTGGGCAACTGCCCAATTTGGCCCCACCACCACCACTACTAGCGCTTGCCCTGGGGGGAGGCTGTAGTTTGATCATGTTGGTGACTAAGGGAGATCCTTATACTTTGGTTGCCCTGCCAGCCTGAGATGTGACCTGATAGTAGAGTCCTGAACTGCTAGTTGGGGAATGCTTGCTGGCAGCTGCCCAGAGTGTGAACTGTGTCTGAGATGTATGCTGTGTTCAGTACAGTTTCTCCTGACTGCTTGTTGGCTGGCTGTCAGGGGCCTAGTTGGTGGTCCTGGCGTGCTGGCGGCAGTTTTGAGGGACGTGCTGACACAGAATCTGCACTTTTTTTCACTCGTTATGTTTTGGGGAGGGCTTTGAGGGGAGGGAGTGTCACGGCTGTGTCATGGTCTGGTTTAGTGGACCATGACACTTTTGCTATGCATGCTTGTTGCCGGTGGCAACATGTTGTTTTAGCATGTTTTGACACTTCCCCTTTAAGTTTTGTGTTCCATCCCATCCTGGTGTGTTCGGGGTTAAGTTGTGTGCTAAAACAACATGTTGCCACCGGCAACAAGCATGCATGGCAAAAGTGTCATGGTCCACTACACCAGACCATGACACAGCCGTGACAGTGAACCTTCGAAGTGGTCTGATTGCCCCATGGTGAGAATGCCTACTGAGCGCTAATTTGGAGGAAACACAAGACTGGAGAGAATCCTTAAGATACAGGTCTGTGACAGAGAGCCCATCAGGGCAGAAATCATGTTACACAAATTGTTCAGTGTTTTATTATTTTGGTTATTTAGCAACCTTAAAGGGGTTGTCTGAGTGAGGCTCCATTCACACGTCTGCAATTCTGTTCCGCATTTTTCGGAACGGAATTGCGGACCCATTCATTTCTATGGGGCCACACTATGTGCTACCCATATCCGGAAATGCGGAATTCCGCAATTCCGTTCCCGAAAAAAAATTAACATGTCCTATTCTTGTCCGCAATTACGGACCAGATTAGGCATTTTCTATTATAGTGCCAGCGATGTGCGGTCTGCAAAATGCGATCCGTGGATTCGCAAAACACATACGGATGTGTGAATGGACCCTTATATTTAATTTGATGTGCCTTATATCATCCTAAACAGTACTTTTGTAAATTACTTTATATTTCCTTGTGGTCCTGTTTCGCCTGCAGCACTGCAGGTTACGTGACCCCCGACATCATCCACCAGTCTCCTGTGGTGATGTTTTATGTACAGGCTTATCCCTGCCTAAGGGAGTGGCCGAGCTTTGTACACGAAACATCCGAACCTGTGTGCCCGACCCTCTCTCAGCATCTCGCTGCCTTCTGGCATCATCTTCAGCATTACAGGTCCTGCACGATCTATCAAAGGAACTGCACCAAGAATGGTGTAGTTCCGAGGTTTGAACAGTGCATCTGTCAGGACCTGTGATGACATCATCCCAGGTCCTTCAACCCCTAGCAAGGATTAGTGCACAATGACCTCTGCATTGATCCATTGAGACTGGAATGGAGTGGTAAGAGGAGGTCCTTCCCTTTTCTCATCATTTGACCCCAGCCAATGCCCTGTTTTTACACATTGCTCACTCATATATAATACTGCAGACAGTTACAATGACAGTGACCATAATGTATTACTGACCACATATTTCTGCACACACTGCATCTATTATACCTTGTATGCCTCATATCAGTACACTGCTTTCTCTCTCTCTCAATAAATATATATATATATAATATATACAGTCCTGATCAAAAGTTTAAGACCACTTGAAAATAGGCAAAAAAATCATATTTTACATTGTTGGATCTTAACAAGGTTCCAAGTAGAGCTTCAACATGCAACAAGAAGAAATGAGAGTGAGACAAAACATTTTTTGAGCATTCAATTAATCGAAAATAATGATTAAACTGGAACAGGCTGTTTTTCAGCTGATCAAAACTTTAGGACCACATGCCTTTAAAAGGCCAAATCTGTGCAAAGATGTGGATTCATTGTCATTTTCTGTCAGGTAGACACACGTTGTGATGGCAAAGGCAAAAAACTCTCCCTTTTTGAACGTGGTCGGGTTGTTGAACTGCATAAACAGGGTCTCTCACAGCGCGCCATCGCTGCTGAGGTGGGACGCCTGAGGGTTATGTAACAAAAAAGTCAAGTGGAAGACCCCAAAAAATTTCATCAGCAATGAGCCGGAGGCTCCAATTGGCTGTCCGTCAAGACCCTGGACGATCCTCGACCCAAATTAAGGCCCTTCCTGGTGCTGACTGCAGCCCCATAACCATCAGACGGCATCTGAGACTGAAGGGCTTCAAAAACAAAAAACGTCTTCAAAGACCTAGTCTCCTTGAACGCCACAGAACTGCTCGTTTGGACTTTGCAAGAGAGCACCAAACATGGGACATTCAAAGGTGGAAGAAAGTTTTATTCTCTGATGAGAAAAAATTTAACCTTGATGGTCCTGATGGTTTCCAACGTTACTGGCATGACAAGCAGATCCCTCCTGAGATGTTTTCTACGCGCCATAATGGAGGGGGCGCCATAATGGTCTGGGGTGCTTTTTCCTTCAGTGGAACAATGGAGCTTCAGGAAGTGCAGGGGCGTCAAACGGCCGCTGGCTATGTCCAGATGTTGCAGAGAGCATTCCTCATGACTGAGGGCCCTCATCTGTGTGGTAACGACTGGGTTTTTCAACAGGACAACGTTACAGTACACAATGCCCGCAGGACAAGGGACTTCTTTCAGGAGAATAACATCACTATTTTGGCCCATCCTGCGTGTTCCCCTGATCTAAATCCAATTGAGAACCTTTGGGGATGGATGGCAAGGGAAGTTTACAAAAATGAACAACAGTTCCAGACAGTAGATGGCCTTCGTGCGGCCGTCTTCACCACTTGGAGAAATGTTCCCACTCACCTCATGGAAACGCTTGCATCAAGCATGCCGAAACGAATTTTTGAAGTGATAAACAATAACGGCGGAGCTACTCATTACTGAGTTCATGTTTGGAAGTTGGATTTCTGTTTTGGGGGGTTTAGAATTTTTTTTGAGGTGTGGTCCTAAACTTTTGATCAGCTGAAAAACAGCCTGTTTCAGTTTATTCGTTGTTTTCATAAAATTGAATGCTCACTCCTATTTCTTCTTGTTGCATGTTGAAGCTCTACTTGGAACCTTGTTAAGATCCAGCCATGCTAAATATGATTTTTTGCCATTTTTCAAGTGGTCTTAAACTTTTTATCAGGACTGTATATATATATATATATATATATATATATATATATATATATATATATTGTGGAGTTTCACTCTGGTAGATAGGGTAAGCAGGTGCAGTACAGAGGCAAAGTTCCTAACTCAAAACGTCAGTGTTTATTCACACTTGAGGCAATTGCACAAAACAGCACATAACTTTGCAGTTTTAGTGTTAATTCACACACAATGGAAAGTTTATATAACACAAGTCACCTGGCTGGCAGTTCTGCCTCCAGTAGTCCACAGCAGGCCTTAGGGGGCCTGTTTCCCCAGCATGCGGGTCTCAGCCCTCCAGCACGGCACAAAGCCTCAGATCCCAAAAACAGAGACATCTCTGCTGAGCCCAGCTGCCTATTTAAGGACAGCCAGATGCTGCCAAAACCCGGAACTGCACTTAAACTCCGGTCTGGTATTTGACCTAACCTGGCTGGAAACACACACTGCATATATTGCACAGTATTATAGATGCAATATGTACAGATATATATAATATACAGCAGTGTACTGATATGTGAGGTACGAGGTATAAATTTCACCTTGTACACTTATGTATATTCTATATATCTATACCCACTGCATTTTTTTATATGTGTTTATTATTGAAGGATAAAATGAAAAATATATACACTGCTCAAAAAAATAAAGGGAACACTTAAACAACACAATGTAACTCCAAGTCAATCACACTTCTGTGAAATGAAACTGTCCACTTAGGAAGCAACACTGAGTGACAATCAATTTCACATGCCGTTGTGCAAATGGGATAGACAACAGGTGGAAATTATAGGCAATTAGCAAGACACCCCCAATAAAGGAGTGGTTCTGCAGGTGGTGACCACAGACCAGTTCTCAGTTCCTATGCTTCCTGGCTGATGTTTTGGTCACTTTTGAATGCTGGCGGTGCTTTCACTCTAGTGGTAGCATGAGACGGAGTCTACAACCCACACAAGTGGCTCAGGTAGTGCAGCTTATCCAGGATGGCACATCAATGCGAGCTGTGGCAAGAAGGTTTGCTGTGTCTGTCAGCGTAGCTTCCAGAGCATGGAGGCGCTACCAGGAGACAGGCCAGTACATCAGGAGACGTGGAGGAGGCCGTAGGAGGGCAAAAACCCAGCAGCAGGACCGCTACCTCCGCCTTTGTGCAAGGAGGAACAGGAGGAGCACTGCCAGAGCCCTGCAAAATGACCTCCAGCAGGCCACAAATGTGCATGTGTCTGCTCAAACGGTCAGAAACAGACTCCATGAGGGTGATATGAGGGCCCGACGTCCACAGGTGGGGGTTGTGCTTACAGCCCAACACCGTGCAGGACGTTTGGCATTTGCCAGAGAACACCAAGATTGGCAAATTCGCCACTGGCGCCCTGTGCTCTTCACAGATGAAAGCAGGTTCACACTGAGCACATGTGACAGACGTGACAGAGTCTGGAGACGCCGTGGAGAACGTTCTGCTGCCTGCAGCATCCTCTAGCATGACCGGTTTGGCATTGGGTCACTAATGGTGTGGGGTGGCATTTCTTTGGAGGGCCGCACAGCCCTCCATGTGCTCGCCAGAGGTTGCCTGACTGCCATTAGGTACCGAGATGAGATCCTCAGACCCCTTGTGAGACCATATGCTGGTGCGGTTGGCCCTGGGTTCCTCCTAATGCAAGACAATGCTAGACCTCATGTGGCTGGAGTGTTTCAGCAGTTCTTGCAAGATGAAGGCATTGATGCTATGGACTAGCCCGCCCGTTCCCCAGACCTGAATCCAATTGAGCACATCTGGGACATCATGTCTCGCTCTATCCACCAACGTCACGTTGCACCACAGACTGTCCAGGAGTTGGCAGATGCTTTAGTCCAGGTCTGGGAGGAGATCCCTCAGGAGACCGTCCGCCACCTCATCAGGAGCATGCACAGGCGTTGTAGGGAGGTCATACAGGCACGTGGAGGCCACACACACTACTGAGCCTCATTTTGACTTGTTTTAAGGACATTACATCAAAGTTGGATCAGCCTGTAGTGTGTTTTTCCATTTTAATTTTGAGTGTGACTCCAAATCCAGACCTCCATGGGTTGAAAAATTTGATTTCCATTTTTTTATTTTTGTGTGATTTTGTTGTCAGCACATTCAACTATGTAAAGAACAAAGTATTTGAGAAGAATATTTAATTAACTCAGATCTAGGATGTGTTATTTTTGTGTTCCCTTTATTTTTTTGAGCAGTGTAATATAATGCCACCTGATTATACCAGACAATACATTCCCAAATCATATGTGTGTGTACACACACATTCCTAAGGTGGGGGGTAGTACTCACTTGGGTGAGGGGCTATAGATTAGAAAGGATGAAGCAAGCATTGTTAATGAAGAACAGATGTCGGCCAAGAAGAACATGAAGCAAGCACTCATTGTCCATGAACGGAGATGTCCAATGGGGTTGTATAGAGAGTTTAACCTATCCAATGAGGGTAAGACAAGTATGTAAAGTTTAGGATGGTTATGTGCATAAGATGAGTGTGGGCCTCTCCCCCTTTGAGCATTTTACTTTGTGCGATTGAAGATGTTAATGCTCCCGGCTAGCCACAATAAACCTTATTCTTCCTAAAGACTGCGGTTCCTGAGTGGTTTTCCACAACATTTCATATGCAGTGTGTGTGTGTGTGTGTGTGTGTAGATATATATATATATATATATATATATTATATACAGCAGTGTACTGATATGTGAGGTACGAGGTATAATAGATGCAGTGGGTACAGATATATAGTATATACAGCAGTGGACTGATATGTGAGGTACGAGCTATAATTTATACTTTATACCTTATATGTCAATATAACTGCTGTATATACCATATACCGTATTTTTTGCCCCATAAGACGCACTCCCCCCCCCCCCCCCCCCAAAAGTAACTGTGATGTATTAGCGGGGAGGGAGGGAGGAGGGGTTGGAGTTCGGGAGCTTGCGGCAGGTCCTGGTGCAGTCACTGTAGTCTTACACTGGGCCCCGCTGCTCACAGCAGTATTTCTAGTAATCAACTACTCTGGTAACAGTAATCCTTAACCTCTTAATAAATGTAACTAAAGTTGTGCTCTCTCCTGTATCAGCACTTACTAACTAGCATCCGGAGCAGGCAGAGTGGCTGGCAGCGTTACGTCACTCACTGACCTCGTGCGCCTGCTCCTCCCACTTTATGAATGAAGCAGGCGGAGCAGGCACGCTACGTCAGTGAGTGACGTAACGCTGCCAGCCTCTCTGCCTGCTCCTGATGCTTGTTAGTAAGTGCTGATACAGGGGAGAGTGCAACTTTAGCTAAATTTATTAAGAGGTTAAGAATTACTGCTACTAGAGTAGTGATTACTAGAAATACTGCTGTGAGCGGTGGGGGGACACTGTTATGGGGGGGGATCTGTGGATGACACATATATAGCAGTGTCATCCACAGATCTCCCCCATAACAGTGTCATCCACAGATCCTCCACCCCATAATAGTGCCATCCACAGATCCCCCACCCCATAACAGTGCCATGCACAGATCCCCCACCCCATAACAGTGCCATCCACAGATGCCCCTCCCCATAAAAGTGCCATCGACAGATCCCCCATTGCCATCCACAGATCCCCCACATAACAGTGCCATCCACAGATCCCCCCATAACAGCGCCATCCACAGATCCCCCCCATAACAGCGCCATCCACAGATCCCCTCAATAACAGTGCGTCATCCACAGATCCCACCAAAAGCACACCTTTTTGTTAAAAATTTTTTTTTTATTATTTTCCTCCTCAAACACTTAGGTGCGTCTTATGGGCAGGTGTGTCTTATAAGGTGAAAAATACGGTACCTGTACACACTGCATCTGTTATACCTCTTTTGAATGCCAGTGCTGTTTTGTATTCCCAGTCCGGCCCTGATAGCATACAATATAACATGCAGCAGCAAGCACAGTTCATGGAGCAAAGGGTGGAGCCAGGAATGGGTATTGGGATGTGCTATAAATGGGGCATGGGGGCCCAATTTAGATTCTTGATATGGGGCCCAGTGATTTCTATGTACGCCCCTGCGAGCATCGGAACAATTTTGTCATGCACCAGACAGCCTCAGCAGCAGGGAGCATGTGTTGCTTTGAGGTCAGACAGTGGTAGCTCATCTGAGATGTCTGTCGGATGCTGAAGCCCTTCAAAGAGGCCACAAACTGTAGCATTAGCGACCTCATTCCTCTCATATTTATCTTAGAACAGATGCTGGCGCTCATACAGCAGGGGACCACAGCAGAAGAAGTGCAGCTGACTGTTAGCACAGCGGTCCGTGTCGGCGCCGCTGCCCCTAACTGTGGGCACGGGCGCCAGGCTCCCTCTTTTTCCTCCTGCCGCCGTGCTGACAAACGCGGGCAGCAGGTAGCTTAACTATGCTATCTGTGTTCCATGCCAGAGTTTCCTTCCTGCTGGAGACTTGCACTGGTGTTTGAGCTTGCATGGGTGTGTCTCTCTTCACCTATGAGGCAACACATACAAGCCCTCAGTCTAACCAGCCTATGGCTGGGTTGCAGCAGGTATTTAAAGATGCTTCCTACTACAGGAAGATGCCTGAGAAACCTCATAGTTTTAGCTTGTCTATCTCCAATTGCTAAGATGTCTCTCTTGTTTGCTTTGCTGTGTGCCGGATCTTGCTTATTGAACTCCTGGACTTTGCCTATTTGCCGCCTGCCTCTGACTTTGTTTATGAACTTTGCCTGTTTGCCACCTGCCTCTGACCTCGGACTTCGCTTACTGACTTTGATTGATTGCCGCCTGTCCAGACCCGGAACCTCCTGGCCTCGTAAGTCCTCTCACTGCTTGCACCGAGTACTCTGACCCCTGGTCAGCTGTCACTGACTCGGGGACTGCTCTGGAGTAAGCCCCTGGCAACTACCTTAATGGCCCAAGCCTATTCTCACCATCAGAGGCTCTAGTGAAGACCAGGTAGTGGCTTAGTTTCAGCCCTCCAGAGTATCCACAGTCAGTGGCGCATTGGGTTCACACACCACTTGCATAACAGTTTGCTCAGGCCATGGACCCCGCTGATCCAAACCCTCCCAGTGCCATCGAGTAACACCAGGAGTTGGCTCTGCAGCGTGAGCGTCGGGATCGGATCAAATATTGTCCTACCTACACAATGTGATATTGCGTCTAAATGACCTGACACAGCTAACCCAGCGCCATCAAGCTTTGCTGCTCCAGTTAATTCGGCTCCTGTTCAGTCCTCTTCCTATGTACCCGGATCTGGACCTCGTCTCTCAGCTCCTCCACGTTTCAACATTGACTCTAAGCAGTTCCGGGGGTTCATAAATCAATGTACCCTTCATTTTGAACTTTTGCCTCACCAATTTGCCTCGGACCGAGCTAAAGTGGCTTTTCTTATGTCACACCTTACTGGGGAGGCACTGGCCTGGAGCAATCCCCTCTGGGAAAGGAACATAATGGATCTATAGGCGTTCCAAGAGGCTTTCCACAAGGTGTTTGACGAACCTGGATGCACAACCTCTGCCACATGCTCCCTACTGCGGTTGCGGCAAGGGAACCAATGCGTGGGTCAGTATGCAGTCCAGTTCTATACGCTAGCATCTGAACTCGGCTGGAATAATGAGGCACTTGTGGCCACCTTTTAGGAGGGCCTTTGTGGGAGAATTAAAGATGAGCTGGCCGGATGGGATGTTCTTTCCACCCTGGTTGACCTCATCTCCCTGGCTACTTGAATTGATTTACGGTTCCAGGAACGTGCCAGAGAAATGGCACGTTAGAGGAGGCCTTGCCATCTGGCATCTTTTCTTCAGCAAGCCTCTAACCCTCTGCCTTTCATGTTGTCTGCAGTTCCTGAACCCATGCAGGTCGACCGAGTTAGGCTGTCTGTACAGGAACGTGATCATCGCCGTGCCAAAGGACTTTGTTTCTATTGTGGTGGTTCTGATCATGTGCTCCGTGCTTTTCCCCTAAAGCAGGGAAACTCCCGAGCCTAGGGTCCATTGGAGAGGTGGCCCTAGGTGAAGATAATTCCTCTCCACTAGTGTTGATCACAAATATTCAAATTGCTAATTTTTATTGCGAATATCGGCACTTCGCGAATATTTAGAATATAGTGATATATATTCAGAATTTCGAATATTCAAGATTTTTTTTTTTTATCAGTACACATGATCCCTCCCTGCTTCTAGCTTGTGGGCCAATAAGAATGCTGCAATATCTTTGACTTTAGGAGTAGTGAATTTTCGTAATGCAAATTTTTATCGCTAATTTTTAATTGCCGATTTCCACAATCAAGAAAATAATGACTGGAGATAACGAATTCTCGAATTCGCAAATATATATGGCGAACATTTGCCCAAATATTTGCGAAATATCACGAATTCGAATATTGCCCCTGCTGCTCATCACTACTCTCCACCCCTGACTCTGCCAGCAACTTTGTCTCTCTGGAATCCGGATCGGCAGGAAACTTCCTGCAGCAAGCCATAGTGGATCGATATCGTATTCCAGTCCAACACCTGCAGAGACCATTGATGGTGTCATCTGTCGATGGAAGGGCTCTATCTGAGTCCGTACAATTTTCTACTGAATCTGTGAAACTACAGGTAGGAGCTCTTCATACAGAAAAATTTTTGTTCTTGATTCTTCAAAGTCTCTCTCATCCTCTCCTTTTGGGCTACCATGGCTCCGTACCCATGAGCCTGTTCTTGATTGGAAGTCTAGAGAGTGTTTTTCTCCTGTTCAGCCTGCTCGGCTACCTTGGGTACCACCAAATCTTGAAGATTTGCCTGCAGCATACCATGACTATGCCGACGTCTTTGATAAGAAAGAGGCTGACATGTTACCTCCACACAGGCCCTATGATTGTCCTATTGATCTGGTTCCTGGTTCTTCACCTCCCCGTGGTCGCATTTATCCTCTGTCATCTGCAGAGACACAGGCCATGTCTGATTATATTAAAGAAAATCTTGACAGAGGATTTATCCGGAAATTATTTTCTCCAGCTGGTGCTGGCTTCTTCTTTGAAAGAAAGAGACGGTTCTCTCCGGCCATGCATCGATTACAGGGGCCTAAATCAAATCACAATAAAAAAAAATACCCTCTTCCCCTTATTTCAGAGTTGTTTGACCACCTCAGAGGAGCTAAGATCTTATCTAAATTAGATCTGCGTGGGGCCAACAACTTGATTTGAGCTCATCAAGGGGACGAGTGGAAGACCGCCTTCAACTCCCGTGACGGTCACTATGAATATCTGGTGATGCCCTTTGGACTAAGCAATGCTCCTGCAGTGTTTCAAGAATTCGCTAATGATATTTTCAGAGACTTGTTATACTCTTGTGTTGCTGTTTATCTAGAAGATATCCTTGATTTTTCTCAAGATTTGGCTACTCACCAGAAGCAGATTCGTCTGGTCCTTCAAAGCCTAAGAAAAAATTGTCTGTATGCCAAGTTTGAAAAATGTATCTTCGAATCAGTCTTCCCCGAGGAACGAGGCAGGTCCGTAATGAAGTCCATGGACAGATGCGTCCAAGAACGCGAAGGAATGGGTAACGGGAGGAGAGAACTCGATGGCCGTGAATGAGGGACCTTGGCACGAGCGCAGGTCTCACAGGCTGCCACAAAACCCTCAACCGTCTTACGAAGAGCCGGCCACCAGAATCTTCAAGCAATGAGATCCACTGTGGCTCTACTCCCCGGATGCCCAGCAAGGACAGTATCGTGGTGCTCCTTAAAAACCTTGTGTCGTAAAGCGAGAGGCACAAACAACCTCCCAGGAGGACAAAGATCAGGAGCCTTTGCCTGGGCTGCCTGAACCTCTGCCTCCAAATCAGGATAAAGAGCAGAGACAACCACCCCTTTAGCCAAAATGGGACCCGGGTCTTCAAAGTTCCCCCCTCCCGGAAAACAACGTGACAGGGCATCCGCTTTCACATTTTTAACCCCAGGGCAGAACGTAACAACAAAATTAAACCTAGAAAAGAACAAAGACCATCTGGCCTGTCTCGGGTTCAGACGCTTGGCCGATTCCAAGTAGGCCAGATTCTTATGGTCGGTAAACACGGTAATAGGGTGTCTGGCTCCCTCTAACCAATGGCGCCATTCCTCAAAAGCTAATTTGATGGCCAACAACTCCCTATCTCCCACATCGTAATTTCTCTCTGCAGAGGAGAGTTTCCTTGAGAAAAGGGCACACGGTCGCTATTTGGCAGGAGAGGGACCCTGAGATAAGACCGTACCCACACCCACCTCAGAAGCATCCACCTCAACAATAAAAGGTAGAGAGACATCAGGTTGTACCAAAATGGGAGCGGAAGCAAAACTCTCTTTAATACTAGAAAAGGCTTTAAGGGCATTTACCGACCACGAGGAAAAATCCACCCTCTTTTTAGTCATATCAGTGAGTGGCTTAACAGAGGAATAATTCAAAATGAACTTTCTGTAATAATTGGCAAAACCCAAGAAGCGCATCAGCGCCTTCTGATTCTCAGGAAGCTCCCAATCAAGCACAGCGCGGACCTTCTCAGGGTCCATCCGAAAACCAGAAGCGGAGAGAAGAAAACCAAGAAATTGAATCTCCGGAACCACAAACACACATTTTTCCAGTTTAGCGTATAATTTATTCTCCCGCAGAATCAGCAAGACCTGACATAGGTGTTCCCGATGACTCTTGAAATCAGGAGAAAAAATCAAAATGTCATCTAGATACACCAGTACAAATTTCCCCATTAAATGATAAAAAATGCTGTTCACAAAATGTTGGAAGACGGCCGGAGCATTCATCAAACAAAAGGGCATAACCAAATTCTCGAAATGACCCTCAGGGGTATTGAAGGCCGTCTTCCATTCGTCCCCTTCCCTGACCCTGACTAGGTTGTATGCCCCTCTTAAATCCAACTTAGAAAAAACTTTAGCCCAGGAATCAGAGGATACGGTTCAGCTCCCTGAAATACAGACAAGGTCTTAAAGAAGCATCTTTTTTCTTAAAAAAAAAAAAAAACAGCGGCAACAGGTGACTTCAAAGGTCGGATGTGTCCCTTTCTCAGGCTCTCAGAGATATAAGTACGCATAGCGACTCTTTCAGGTTGGGAGAGATTGTATAGTCGTGATTTTGGCAGCTTGGCGCCTGGGATGAGATTAATAGGGCAGTCGTACTCCCGGTGGGGGGGCAACTCCTGGACACCACTCTCGGAAAACACATCGGAAAATTAAGAAAGAAAAGATGGCACAGTCTTGGTAGAAACCTCTGAAAGAGACGCCGTGAGGCAATTCTCTCTGCAAAACTCACTCCAACCATTTATTTGTCTTGCTTGCCAATCAATGGTGGGGTTATGTTTAGTGAGCCAGGGTAGCCCCAACACTAGAGGAGTAGGTAATCCGCTTAAGACGAAACATGACATATCCTCAACATGAGCATCACCCACAGTCAAACGGATATTGTGAACTATGCCCTTTAACAATCTTTGAGAAAGTGGAGCGGAATCGATAGCAAAAACAGGTATATCCTTTTCCAAAGTGCATACCTGGAAACCATGCGTTGCTGCAAATTGATTATCAATGAGATTGACAGCTGCTCCACTATCTACAAAAATCTCACAAACAATGTTCTTGCTGTCTAGCGCCACCCTGGCAGGTAGGAGAAAACTGTAACTACAAGCAAACGTCAAACCTTCAATTTCTGCATCAACCTTGCCAATAGTAGCAAATGGAAAGTTTTTAGAGTTTTTTTTTGTTTTGTTTTGTTTTCATTACCCTCAGAAAACGCCATGAATCTCTTAGAGGGGCAAACATTAGCCAAATGATTTATACCCCCACAACAGAAACAAACCCTCCTCTGAGAGCTGAATCCTCTACTATCAGAGGCAAGCAAACCCAGCTGCATGGCCTCCTCAAAGGGGATTGAGACAGACTGAGACCCCTGCGCACTGAATGAGACAGCCCCACTGTCCTTTGGCTGAATATGACAGGAAAGAGTAGTCTCCTCTCTCTCTCTAAGACGCCTGTCAATACGAACAGCTAGAGACATGGCTGACTCTAACGACGCTGGTCTCTCATGAAAAGCGAATGCATCTTTCAATCTTTCCGAAAGACCATGGCAAAATTGACTTCGGAGTGCAGCATCATTCCAACCAGTATCAGCTGCCCATCTCCGAAATTCAGAACATTATATCTCTGCGGACTGTTTACCCTGGCATAAAAGACGTAGTTTAGATTCAGCCAGAGCAATACGATCCGGGTCATCATATATCTGCCCCAGGGCTACAAAAAATTCATCCACCGATTGGAGGAGCCGTGCCTCCACCGGCAGCGAAAAGGCCCAAGACTGAGCGTTATCCCTGAGCAGCGAGATGATGATCCCCACCCTCTGCTCCTCATCACCAGAGGAATGGGGAAGTAGGCGAAAATGGAGTTTGCAAGCCTCTCTAAAGCGAACAAAATTCTCACTACCCCCGGAGAACGTATCTGGGAGCGAGATATTAGGCTCGGAACAAACTCCATGAACGCCAGCAGAACCGGTCACCTGAAACTGAGACACAGTTTTACGGAGATCTGCTACCTCCAGCGAAAGATCTTGCATGCGGTCAATCAAGGCTGATACCGGATCCATGCTTAAGACAGTTATGGCAGTTTATAATGTCACGGATGAAGTTAACAGATAGCTGGAACATATAAATAAACGAGCGACTGGCTTGATCCCAAACTAAGGAGCTTATAGGTGAGCCCTATAAAACCCTAAGAGCTCTCCCTGACTGCTATTCACATGCAAGAGTCTGTATGGTAGACGATTGCATGCCCGCGTACCTAATACTGTGTGACACCTGAAAACCCTATAATAGTGAGGGGACACGACCACCGGCTCCCTGCACTTAATATGGACGGAGTCAGGGTCACCTAGAATCAAGCCAGAAAGGAAACACAATAAAGTAAATGACTTATCTGAACAAACAGCAGAAGCAGCCTCCAGCAGTGAACACCTCATCCAGGAAGTAGTATAAACTGCAATGTGAGGCAGTATGGGAGGGATTATAAAGGAAGACGATTAGTCGAAATAAGTGACACCTGGCAGAAGGAAAGGAGATGAGAAAGTGAAACCAAAACAAAGAACATCATACAAGAGGTAGAGAAGAACATCTGCCAGATCTTCTCACAGAACTGGCGGTGACAGTGGCCTCGTTCCTCTGGTTTAAAGGCTATTCAACGTTTCCTGGGGTTCACCAACTACTACCGCCAGTTTGTGCCACACATCTCTTCTTTGACAGCCCCCATCTCAGCCTTGACACGTAATGGGGCAAATCCCAAAAATTGGACTGCTGAGGCTGAATCAGCCTTTCAAGCCTTGAAACAGACCTTATCTGCAGCTCAAGTACTCCATCATCCTGATGCCAGTTAGCAATTTTTCTTGGAGGTGGATGCATTGTCTATTGGAGGTGGGGCGGTGCTTTCACAAAGATCTCCCTCAGGTAAGATAACAACATGTGGATTCTTCTCCAGGGCCTTCTCCGCTCCTAAGCACAACTACTCGATTAGGGACATAGAGTTGTTGGTCATCAAGATGGCATTGGAGGAATGGCGATACCATCTGGAAGGATCCAGTCATTCTGTAGTGATCTATACCGACCACAAGAACCTCACCTAACTACAGTCTGCACAGAGACTTAAAGGGAGCCTGTCATGTGGATATTTGATTATAATCTAACTAATTATATACAATCATTAACTACTAAAAAGTACCTTATTGATGTATTCACTTACTGGTGTGACAGATGGTTATCTCATAATATACACACAAAGATGCCGCATGCTAATGAGATGATTGGAGTCCGGCGTGATGTCATTGAGTCCAGCGTATATTTAATTCAGAGCTATAGCCACTCCCCTGCCCACCTGCTGCTGATTCCTATGGAAACAAACTGTCACTCAGCAGCAGGTGGGCGGGGAGAGTCAGGAGCTCATGAATATTCATGACTCATCATTATCAGCTGGAGCTTTTCAATACAAGATGTTGGCAGATTGACTGGGTCAATTAAAGAAAGTGACCCAGCATTGTGCTAAGAGAATCAATCACTTATTTATGTTGCCCTTAGTTAGGACACCATAAAACTGGTGACAGGTTCCCTTTAATCCTCGACAATCTCGATGGTCCCTGTTCTTTGCTCTTTTTGATTTTGTTCTTTACGTTTGTGCTGCAGATAAAAATGTCAAAGCAGATGCTCTTTCTAGATCCTTTGATTCCACTAACCAGGAGGAGGAGCCTCAATTCATCATCGATCCTGCTAAAATCTCGGCCTGTCCTGTCAACCTATCCGAAATCCCTCCTGGAAATACCTTTGTTTCAGAGTCTCTCAGAAAGAAAATCTTACTATGGGGCCATTTATCCATTCATCTAAAGTAGCGGCTCATGCTGGTCAGCGAAAAACCCTCAGGTTCATTGCTCAGCGGTATTGGTGGCCATCCATGTGACAAGACATTCAAGAATTTGTAGCTGCTTGTCCATCCTGTGTTCAAAATAAGACTCCCAAACAATGTCCAGCCGGCCTTCTGCTTCCTCTTCCTCTTCTTAAGGTTCCCTGGCAACAAATAGCCATGGAATTTATCACTAGTGTTGATCACGAATATTCGAATTGCGAATTTTAATCGCGAATATCGGCACTTTGAGAATTTGCAAATATTTAGAATATCGCTAAATATATTCGTAATCGCGAATATTCGATTTTTTTTAAAATACCAGTTCATGCAAATTTTTATGTGAATATTTTATGCGAATTTTCGAAATCAAGAAAATAATGCCTGGAGATCATGAATTCGCAAATTTTCGAATATATGGCGAATATTCACCCAAATATTCGCGAAATATCGCGAATTCGAATATTGCCCCTGCCGCTCATCACTATTTATCACAGATCTACCCATTTCCTCTGGTTTTTATGCAATATGGGAAGTGGTTGACCGTTTCTCTAAAATGGCCCATTTCTTTCCTCTGCCTGGACTTCCTTCCGCCCCCTAACTGGCAAAGAAAATGTATGGAGCCCATTTTTCGTCTCCGTGGCTTTCCACTCCGTATTGTGTCCGATAGAGGTGTATATGTCAGTTCTGGATAGCTCTCTGCAAGCTATTAATTGTATCTCTGGACTTCTGGTCAGCATATCATCCTCAGTCCAATGTTCAGGTTGAGCATGTTAAACAAAGTCTGACTGTTTTTGCGCCACTTCACTAACAGTCATCACGACAACTGGGTCGAACTATTGCCTCGGGCTGAGTTCTCATCCAACAATCATGTCAGCGAGTCCAAGTAATCACCATTTTTTGTTGTTTATGGCCAACAACCGAATATCCCACTCCCGGTGTCTCCTTTGTCCGGTATACCTGCTGCAGATGCCACCTCAAGAGAGTTCTCTAAAATCTGGGAGGAGACTAGGGGAGCTCTGAAAGAGGCTTCTGTGCGCATGAAGGAGTCCGCAGATAAAAAACGTAGAGATTCTCCTAAATTCCGTCCTGGCTCGCTTCTAAATACATCCGGCTCAAAATACCCTCCTACAAATTGGGTACACGCTTCATCGGTCCATTTAAAATTCTTGAACAAATCAATGATGTTTCCTACAAACTTAAGCTGCCGGCCTCCCTTCGGGTACAGAATTCCTTCCATGTCTCCCTGCTGAAGCCGTCATCCTGAATCGTTTTTTCAAGAAACCTGTCTCTGCTCCTGTTGTGGTCAGTGATGAGAATGTCTGAGGTAAAGGCCGTTCTGGGGATAAAGAAGAGTAGAGGGAAAACTCAGTTTCGGGTGTATTGGAAGGGGTTTGGCCCTGAGGAGAGATCTTGGGAACCCAGAGAGAACATGAATGCCCCTTTTCTTCTGAAAAAATTATTGTCCGGGACCAGACCTGAGGAGAGGGAGCGTAAGGAGGGGGGGGGGTGGGTACTGTTAGCCCAGCAGTCTGTGCCGGCGCCTCTGCCCCTAACTGCGGGTGTAAGGGTCAGCCCCTGGAAACACCAATTTACATTGCACTGTATTGCTAATGATAAGGTTTCACACAGACTGTGATGTCCTCCTCCGGCCACAAGAGGCCACTGTGTCGCTGAGTAAGAGAGAAATAAGTTGTTGCTCCTAGAGGATGTAGGAGGAGTTGAAGTTCCCAGACAGGAGAGCTGAGTGCTGCGTCCTTGCTAGAGGGGTACAGAGAGAGTATAAAGTGATTTTTCCTGGCTGCTGTGGGACAGATCAAAAGAGACTGCAGAGTGTGTTCCAGAGGAGCAAAGTGTTCAATTCAGAGACCTGTGACAGGACAGGTTTCTCATGTCAGAGCTGAACTATGTGGATGCCTGCACCTACAATCTAGAGAGAGAGGAAAAGATCACGCTGGGACAAGCAAGCTACTGGATCAGGAGCCAGACTGCACCTGCCTTCACTCGCCAGACCAAGACAAGCAGCTACCTGCAGAACTGTGAGTGTGCACCGGTGCTAATATGTGGTAGGACATAGAGCAGGAGACTTAGTCAGTGCGTTTTATAAACGTGCCCTGGTTAGCAGGGGCAGACAGGAGAATATTAGAGGAGAGTAGCTTGCATTTTTTTATGTGTTTGCTGTTAAGAGTGCATTTTGTTTGGATGCAAAGTTCAGTTATCCTTCCTGTAGACTTATGTAAACCTGTTTACACTGTTTCTGTCATTTGTCGATTGCGCCTCTGGTGCATTGGCACAATACTGTTAATCCGATTTTCCGGCCGTTATATTTTGCTGGTATCTGATTCAGCCTCCTTGTCTGCTGTACTGTATTTGAATCCTGCCCTGCGGTCTTTTCCTCCCTTGACCGCTACACGGGCATGGGCGTCGGGCTCCCTCTATTTCTTCTTGCTGCCATGCTGACAAACGCGGGCAGCTTATCTATGCTATCTGTGTTCCATGCCAGAGTTTCCTTCCTGCTGGAGACTTGCACTGGTGTTTGAGCTTGCAAGGGTGTGTCTCTCTTCACCTATGAGGCAACACATACACTTCCTCTGTCTCACCAGCTTATGGCTGGGTTGCAGCAGGTATTTAAATGCGCTTTCTACTGCAGGAAGATGCCTGAGCAACCTCATGGTTTTAGCTTGTCTATCTCCAAGTGCTAAGGTGTCTCTCTTGTCTGCTTCACTGTGTACCGGATCTTGCTTATTGAACTCCTGGACTTTGCCTATTTGCCGCCTGCCTCTGACCTCAGACTTCGTTTATGAACTTTGCCTGTTTGCCGCCTGCCCCTCGGATCTCATTTATGGACTTTCTTTGTTTACCACCTGCCTCTGACCTCAGACTTCGCTTACTAACTTCGATTGATTGCTGCCTGTCCAGACCCGGAACCTCCTGGCCACGCAAGTACCCTTGGGGCTTGCACTGAGTACTCTGACCCCCTGGTCAGCTGCCATTGACTCGGGGACTGCTCTGGAGTAGCCCCTGGCAACTACCCTAATGGCTCAAGCCTATCCTCACCATCAGAGGCTCTAGTGAAGACCAGATAGTGGCTTAGTTAAGCCCCTCCAGAGTATACCCAGTCAGTGGCGGAGTGGGTCCACACCCGCTTGCATAACACTGATGCATCTTGCTGTGTGCCCTATATCTGTTGAGGACACACAAAAGGAAACTGCCATGAAGGAGGATGAAGATGAGGATAAGGAGATGCCACTGTAAGAAGAGGAGGAGGAGGAGTCAAAAGTGAAAGAGCAAGGGGAAAACGATGAGGACCGCACCAGCCAACACACCCAATCTTCTTAACGGGGGCGGAGCTGGGAAGAAGTGGCTCCTCGGGCACACTGGCCAGAATGGCGACCTGTATGCTTGCTTGCTTACGCAGTGACAGGTGTATCGTTGAAATTAAGCAGTCTGATGATTGCTGGATAGCCATGCTTTTAGACCCTCGCTACCTTGGCAAAATAGGGGAATGTTTTTCTCTCACAGAAACGGAGGACAAATTATGTTATTATCAGGAAACATTGTCTACGCATCTTGCCGTAGCTCACGTCGAGCAGATGCCTGCCACCAGCGTGTCTGAAAGGATGGCCCCTCTTTCTTCTTTCTTGCTTTGCCTCCAATGTCATCTCAGACAAGGTTTGCAGAGCCGCAGGGGATATGGTGATACCCAAATGGACCAAGGTGTCCTAAACATCACTCCTGGATTCGGGAGGATTTTCACACTCTACCAGCTGATTCCGATGAATACACATCGCCTTGCTTGTGGTGCCCCATCCTGCCACTGTTATTGTCTGTCTGCCAACCATCACGTTCCGTACGGCTGCTACTGCTGTCAGTCTGTTTACCATCACGTTCTGAAAGATTGCTGCCTCCATCATGCCACTAATGCGACCTGCCAACAATCCCGTTCTGTACGGCTGCTGGAATAAAATGGAAAATCTGCCAAAAAAGTAAAATTTTGAAATTTAATATCCATTTTCCTTTAATTCCCTTGGAATACCTAAAGGGTTAACAAAGTATGTAAAATCAGTTTTGAATACCGTATTTTTCGCCCTATAAGACGCACCGGCCCATAAGATGCACCTAGGTTTTTGAGGAGGAAAATAAGAAAAGAAAAATTTTGAACCAAAAGATGTGCTTTTGGTGGGTTTTGAACTAATGGTGGTGTGTGGATGACACTGTTATGGGGGATCTGTGGATGGCACTGTTATGGGAGCATCTGTAGATGGCACTGTTATGGGGGCATCTGTGGATGGCACTGTTATGGGGGCATCTGTGGATGGCACTGTTATGGGGGATCATTATGGGGGCATCTGTGGATGGCACTGTTATGGGGGCATCTGTGGATGGCACTGTTATGGGGGCATCTGTGGATGGCATGACACTACTATGGGGGGATCTGTGGATGACACTTATATAGCATCTTATCTAATGTGTCATCCACAGATCCCCCATAACAGTGTCCCTGTGTAGTAAATGGGGGCCGGCATCTGATTTTGTAATGGCAGCGGGGCCCGGTGCAGTCACTGCATTCTACTACACCGGACCCCGCTCACTGTAGTATAATCATATCTATCTTGTAGGTATTGTTAAACTATTCAAATCATCTGAAATCCAGCGCATGTACTACTTACTACTAACTTCGTAGCAGGCAGGAGGCCGGGTGGGCGCTGGCAGCGTGACTTACTACATCACGCACCTGCACCGCCTGCTTCATTCATAAAATGGGCGCACCAGACGCGTGACGTAGTGAGTTACGCTGCCGCCCGGCCTCCTGACTGCTATAAAGTTAGTAGTAAGTACTACAAGCACTGGATTTCAGATGATTTGAATAGTTTAACAATACCTACAGGTTAGATATGATTATACTACAGTGAGCGGGGCCTGGTGTAGTAGGATACAGTGACTGCACCGGGCCCCGCTGGCATTACAGAACCATATGCCGGCCCCCAGCCCCTCCTCCCTCTCAGCTGACACATCCAAAGGTCGTAGCATTCGCCCCATAAGACGCACTGCTATTTCCCCCCCACACTTTGGGGGGGGGGGAAGTGCGTCTTATAGGGTGAAAAATACGGTAACTTCAGGGTGTAGTTTCTAAAATAGGGCCATTTATTGGTGGTTTCTACTATATAAGCCCTACAAAGTGAATTCAGAACTGAACTGGTCCTTAAAAAGTGGGTTTTGGAAATTTTCTTTAAAATATAAAGAATTGCTTCTAAAATTCTAAGCCTTCTAACGTCCTAAAAAATAGAATGACATTTTCAAAATGATGCGAACATAAAGTAGACAAATGGGTAATGTGAAGTAATAAATATTTATGAGGTATCACTTTCTATTTTAAAAGCAGAGAAATAGAGTGTCATAAATAAAAGTGAAATATATCGACTAAAATTTTCCACTGTCATGAAGTACAATGTGTCACGAGAAAACAGTCTCAGAATGGCTTGGATAAGTAAAAGTGTTGCAAAGTTATTACCACCTAAAATTACATTTCAGATTTGCAAAAAATGGCCTGGGCAGGAAGGTGAAAACTGGCCCAGGATACTAGGGGTTAAACATCATCTGCCCCCGATAAGGGACAATTTTTGGAAGATTTGGATAATGGAAAAGCATAACACATGTGCCAGCATGGTGTGATATGCTGAATGTTAACACCGTCAAACGTGCGTTTACCCATAGCACTGTATGTCAGTGTCACTCAGAAACCATTTACTATTGCTTTTATTGCGTTCCAGAGCTTGGGGATGGGGAAGGGGGAGGGAAAAATTCATTAAAAATAAAATAAAAGAGATAACAAGTTTTCCTAAAAATTATGAGTCCTAAGAGTTATATACCAACTTTCAGGGCAATTGAGCAAATTCGGTTGGGCCCAAATAGATTTGGGTCCGAACCAAGCTTTTTAAAAAATTAAGCAAACGGACCTGAAACAAATCTTGACTGGTTTGCTCATCTCTAATATACTGTATATAAAATATAGTGGATGTGTAATCTACTGTCACTGTTTTATGCATTTGGCAGGTGGGTATTATTTAGTGTAATTATTTTTAAAAACACCTTTTTCTCTTTCAAAAGATACTCTTTATATACTCTATACTCTCTTCTCATTAAACCTCTTTACGAGGTCAGCCATAATCATAGATAAGTCATGCAAAGTAGCTGCAATTTAATTTTAGCCCAGGTGTGACCCAAATTGAAGGTAGCAGCTGTTTTCTTTACAATTCCGTTTTTAATGCCACCTCTGTGTTCAGTGGTGCTCTCATACCTTTGTATTGATTACGCTGTAATGTCTGGTACTGTAGCTCTTCTTATCCACAGTTTTGTTAGGACTGTGCATACACGGACATGTTATCTGCAGTGATGAGCAGCATAGGCAATATTCGTTTTCGCAATATTTTGTGAATATTTGGCCTAATATTTGCCATAAATTCATAAATTCTAGAATTCATGATCTCCAGTCATTATTTTCTTGATTGCGAAAAATGGCAATACAGGTGTGGCTCACTTTTGCTAAAGGAGCGGCCACGTGCTGGCAGCGGTCCAGCACTGGAACCAACTCCCCTACCATGACCACGGCTGCCGGCACACCCATGGCCGCTCATGATCAGCAAAACATGTATTTACAGCCAAAAAAACTATACAAAGAAAACAAAGAAAATAAAGAGGGACTTTGAGATGACTTTATTGAGACAATGGGGCAAAAATCAATTAAAATAGGGATTCAGAAAATTTTTCAAAGACGAAAAAGACAAAGACACTAATCCCTATCACAGCACAGTAATTCCTATCACACTAACTAACACCCTGCACTGGAACCTATCAGTTACACTATCACTATCTAACCTACACTGACTATCTCCCACTAACTATCTGTATTATATATATATGAGCTAACTAACTGTCTAATGTAATTGAATACGGATGCAGTTGACTCAGTAAAGCACAGAGCACAGCAACGACACTGCTCTCATTCTCATAACTGCAAAAACTGCAGAAAATGGCTGCTGGGGAGTTTCCTACAGGGAGTGCAGAATTATTAGGCAAATGAGTATTTTGACCACATCATCCTCTTTATGCATGTTGTCTTACTCCAAGCTGTATAGGCTCGAAAGCCTACTACCAATTAAGCATATTAGGTGATGTGCATCTCTGTAATGAGAAGGGGTGTGGTCTAATGACATCAACACCCTATATTAGGTGTGCATAATTATTAGGCAACTTCCTTTCCTCTGGCAAAATGGGTCAAAAGAAGGACTTGACAGGCTCAGAAAAGTCAAAAATAGTGAGATATCTTGCAGAGGGATGCAGCACTCTTAAAATTGCAAAGCTTCTGAAGCGTGATCATCGAACAATCAAGCGTTTCATTCAAAATAGTCAACAGGGTCGCAAGAAGCGTGTGGAAAAACCAAGGCGCAAAATAACTGCCCATGAACTGAGAAAAGTCAAGCGTGCAGCTGCCAAGATGCCACTTGCCACCAGTTTGGCCATATTTCAAACTGGTGGTCCATCATCATTGATCTGAACCCCATTGAGAACCTGTGGTCCATCATCAAATGTGAGATTTACAAGGAGGGAAAACAGTACACCTCTCTGAACAGTGTCTGGGAGGCTGTGGTTGCTGCTGCACGCAATGTTGATGGTGAACAGATCAAAACACTGACAGAATCCATGGATGGCAGGCTTTTGAGTGTCCTTGCAAAGAAAGGTGGCTATATTGGTCACTGATTTGTTTTTGTTTTGTTTTTGAATGTCAGAAATGTATATTTGTGAATGTTGAGATGTTATATTGGTTTCACTGGTAAAAATAAATAATTGAAATGGGTATATATTTGTTTTTTGTTAAGTTGCCTAATAATTATGCACAGTAATAGTCACCTGCACACACAGATATCCCCCTAAAATAGCTAAAACTAAAAACAAACTAAAAACTACTTCCAAAAATATTCAGCTTTGATATTAATGAGTTTTTTGGGTTCATTGAGAACATGGTTGTTGTTAAATAATAAAATTAATCCTCAAAAATACAACTTGCCTAATAATTCTGCACTCCCTGTATATAGTAAGGCTACTTTCACACCTGCGTTTAGGTCGGATCCGTCTGGTATGTGCCCAGACGGATCCGCACCTATAATGCAAACGCTTTTTTTTTTTTTGTTCATGATAATGCAAACGGATCCGTTTTGACTTTACATTGAAAGTCAATGGGAGACGGATCCGTTTGAAAATTGAGCCATACTGTGTCAACTTCAAACGGATCCGTCCCCATTGACTTAGGCTACTTTCACACCTGCGTTTTTTTTTTTTTTGTTCATGATAATGCAAACGGATCCGTTTTGACTTTACATTGAAAGTCAATGGGAGACGGATCCGTTTGAAAATTGAGCCATACTGTGTCAACTTCAAACGGATCCGTCCCCATTGACTTAGGCTACTTTCACACCTGCGTTAGGTGCGGATCCGTCTGGTATCTGCACAGATGGATCCGCACCTATAATGCAAACGCTTAGATCCGTTCAGAACGGATCCGTTTGCATTACCATGAACAAAAAAAAAAAAAAAAAAAAATTTTTTTTTTTGTTCACGATAATGCAAACGGATCCGTTTTGACTTTACATTGAAAGTCAATGGGGGACGGATCCGTTTGAAAATTGAGCCATATTGTGTCAACTTCAAACGGATCCGTCCCCATTGACTTACATTGTAAGTCTGGACGGATCCGTTTGCCTCCGCACGGCCAGGCGGACACCCGAACGCTGCAAGTTGCGTTCAGGGGTCCGCCTGCTGAGCGGAGCGGAGGACAAACGGTGCCAAACTGATGCATTCTGAGCGGATCCGCATCCACTCAGAATGCATTAGGGCTGGACGGATCCGTTCGGGGACGCTTGTGAGAGCCTTCAAACGGAACTCACAAGCGGAGCCCCGAACGCTAGTGTGAAAGTAGCCTTACATTGTAAGTCTGGACGGATCCGTTTGCCTCCGCACGGCCAGGCCGACACCTGAACACTGCAAGCTGCGTTCAGGTGTCCGCCTGCTGAGCGGAGCGGAGGACAAACGGAGCCAGACTGATGCATTCTGAGCGGATCCGCATCCATTCAGAATGCATTAGGGCTGGACGGATCCGTTCGGGGCCGCTTGTGAGACCCTTCAAACGGAGCTCACGAGCGGAGCCCCGAACGCTAGTGTGAAAGTAGCCTTACATTGTAAGTCTGGACGGATCCGTTTGCCTCCGCACGGCCAGGCCGACACCTGAACACTGCAAGCTGCGTTCAGGTGTCCGCCTGCTGAGCGGAGCGGAGGACAAACGGAGCCAGACTGATGCATTCTGAGCGGATCCGCATCCATTCAGAATGCATTAGGGCTGGACGGATCCGTTCGGGGCCGCTTGTGAGACCCTTCAAACGGAGCTCACAAGCGGAGCCCCGAACGCTAGTGTGAAAGTAGCCTAAGGAGTAGGCAAATTTCCTATTGGTTGCCAGGGATGTTGCTAAGCTCAGACAAAGATTGTGCAGCCTTCTCATTGGCCCACAAGCAAGAAGCAGTGAGGGTACTGATGAAAAAAATCTAGAATATTCGAGATTACAAAAATATAGCACTATATTCTAGATCTTTGCGAATTTTAGAAGTGCTGATATTCGCTATAAAAATTTTCAACACTAGTTATCTGTATGTACTACTGACTAACATGGGGGGAATGCTGACTGTACACTGATTACTAGGGAGTTCTGCACACTTAATGACCACATTCTAAACCTGATGACTGTACCACTGGTCACCAGGAACAAGAATCTGAAAAGATTGCCCACCAAGCTGAATGTAGCCCAAAAAAACAAATCACACCAGGAAACATATACTAGCTATCACCACACAGTAAGTATGACTGTGTGTGAAATAGGAACTGAATTTACAGTATGTGACACTGATGATGATATTCAGCATCAGACTGGCCCACCAGAGTATCAAAGGATCTTCCGGTGGGCCCAGACTCTGATACTAATGGTCCAGAATAAAATAAAAATATTTGGCGACAATTGGGAACATTTATGAAGACCTGCGCTGGTGGTTCATCTACCTAAGTTACATAGAGATGCCAGCCTCTACATAACTTAGGAGGACTTTACATTTGTCTAAGGCCTCATGCACACGACAGTTCAGTTTTTTGCTGTCCGCAATCCGCGGATCCGCAAAAAACGGAAGCCGCCCGTGTTGCCTTCCGCAATTTGCAGAACGGAACGGGTGCCGGCAATATAAATGCCTATTCTGGTCCGCAAAGCGCGGACAAGAAAAGGACATGTTATATTTTTTTAGCGGGGCCGCGGAAAGGAGCCACAGATGCGGACAGCAAACGAAGTGCTGTCCGTATCTTTTGCGGCCCTATTGAAGTGAATGGGTCCGCATCCGAGTCGGATGAGGACCCAAACGACGGTCGTGTGCATGAGGCCTAACTCTACACCAGCTCCCTTGTTGGCGGGGATTTAGACCATTCTATACGCGAATATCGGCACTTATTGTTCTCACTTATTGTATATAGCTACTCTTAATCCTTATTATGTTATCTATCATCCATACCAATTTTATTACACGTATTTTCCTACCTATCATTAATAATTTCTTTTTATAGATGCTATATTATTTTTTGAAATAACTTTAAATGAGAGTACAGATACTCAAGAGAGAAATATATCCACCATTTTATGTTGAATGACAAGATTGAACAGTTGAACCACCATCTTATGCATACCGCCATTTTATGATAATTTATTCAACACGTGTTTTGTACATGGACTATCTGTTGCGGAGGCGGCAGTGTTATATATGAAGAAAAGTTGAAGTTAATAGAGAAGTTATTTCACACATTTGGCGTGCTCTTTAATCCTACTGCTTCCATAGAACGGCGCTAGAGGAATTACAGAGTAATAGACAGTCTATTTAGACTAAAAAGTCAGGAGATATCAAAATTCTTCTAATGCCACAGCACAAAAGTCACTTCATAGTGCTGCACCTGCCACAGACTGCTAATCTGACCATCTAAAACATTATGGGCGAGGGCCTGCTGCCGCTTTGGTGACTCTAGATAACCTGGGGCCGATCGCACGTCCCTGTGACGGCGACGATCTATTCGGATGTCTGCCTTATCAAGTTTCGATGTTATTTTAATCCCAAACATGTAGACTATGGGTAACTGGGAAATCATGGTTCGATTCCGGAGAGGGAGCCTGAAAAACAGCTACTGCTACCAAATCTAAGCAAGGCAGCATGCGCGCAAATTACCTATTAGGTATAATTAGGTGAGGGCCTGCAGGTGAGCTGACCCTGTAAAAGATTTTAGGTGCGGGCCTGCAGGTGAGCTGACCCTGTAAAAGATTGTAGGTGAAGGCCTGCTGGTGAGCTGACCCTGTAAAACATTATATGCGAGGGCTTGCTGGTGAGCTGACCTCTAAAAAATGATATGCGAGGGCCTGCTGGTGATCTCACCCTTTAAAAAATGATATGCGAGGGACTGCAGCTGAGATGACCCTGTAAAACATTATATGCTAAGGGCATATATGCGAGGGCATTATATGTGACGAATAAGCATGTGTTGATATGATGGAAGAGGAGAAGGAGGATGAGAAAAGGAAGATTCAACCATATACCCTTCTTTATGGTGGAAGGGGTGCATGGGAATACAGTGTACTCAGTACATTATGAACAACACATTTAAAGTGCCTTTATGTTTATCAGCTTTCCTCTGGTGGAGTTGAGAAGTCATGGTCAATCCAGGCCTTGTTCATTTTTATAAGAGTCAACCTGTCAGCATTTTCAGTTGTCTGTTATAATGCCACCAGCAGCACTAAATACCTGCTGAGACAAAACGCTGGCGGCAGGGCAGGCCACACCTCCAAGGCGTTGAGCACCAGTTTGTGCCACGTGTCTAGCTTGGACACCTAGTGTTTTTAAAAGCACTGAGGGATTATTGAGGGTGCTGACACCATCTTCCAAAATGTTTCCCTCCTTGTGACACTAGGCCACGCATCAGGGTGAGGGTGCTGGCGGGGTGTCATGAAACTGTCCCAGGCTTTGGAAAGTGTTGCCCTGCCTCTGTTGGAACTGTTTTGTGTTCCCCTTTTATCCCCTCATCAGTTGGCCAAGGAACTACAGACTCTGCTGCCAGCTTTGTCAGATGAAAATTTTTGGAGCAATTTTTCAACAAGGATTTTCTGGTATTGCACCGTTTTGCTCGTCCTCTCCACCAGAGAAATGAGAGATGAAAAGTTCTCTTTGTAGCGGGGGTCAAAAAGGGTGAACAACCAGTAATTTGATGTTGTCTAAAATGCGTATAACGCGCGGTTCGTGGGAAAGGCAACCTATGATGAATTCAGCCATGTGTGCCAGAGCACTAACAGGCAAGACTTTGCTGTCGTCATCAGGAGGATGACTCTGAATCTACTCATCCTCTTCCTCCTCCTCTGCCCACCCACGCAGAACAGATGGAATTAAACTTCCATGGGTACTACCCTCTGTATCGGAGGCAACTGTCTCCTGCTCCTCCTCTTCCTCTTCATCGTTCAATTCACGCTGAGAAGATGAACTGAGGGTGGTCTGGCTATCACCCTGTGTAATGTCTTCCCCCATTTCCCCCTCTTCCACATGCAATTAGTCCACTACTGCCCTCTGCTGCTCACAAAGCTTGGGCAACATGTGTAACGTGAAGTTCCTGCACGTGCTCACGTCGCACAACAGCCAGTGAGCTAGTAATTTCAAGCGCTGCTGCAGCGTTGACAGGATGATGAAAGGAAATGTGCACACACGCAGCACACCTTCACCAGTAGCTCAGGCAAATTGGGGTAGGTTTTGAGAAACCGTTGAGCCACAAGTTTGAACACGTGGGCTAGGCATGGGATTTGTCTGAGCTTGCCGAGCTCCAAAGCCGCCTCCAAGTTACAGCCATTATCACACACAACCATGCCTGGTTGTAGGTTGAGTGGTGAGAGCCACAGCTCAGTCTGGTCTCTTATCTCCTGCCACAGCTCTGTGGCGGTGTGCAGTTTGTCCCCTAAGCATATCAGCTTCAGCACGGCCTGTTGCCGCTTCCCCACTGCAGTGCTACACTGCTTCCAGCTACCGACTGATGACTGACTGGTGCTGCACACGGATAATTCGGAAGTGGAAGTGGAGGAGGAGGCGGAGGAGAAGAAGTGGGTTTTAGGGCCACTAACGTAGGTGCTGGCGGAAACCGTGATCTACGTAGGGCCCGCCATCCTTGGCGTCTGTAGCATCTGTGCCATCCCAGGGTACGAATCGCTCCTGGCCTCCACAATATTCACCCAGTGTGCCGTCAGGGAAATGTAGCGTCCCTGGCCGAATGCACTTGTCCATGTGTCCGTGGTTAAGTGGACCCTCACAATAACTGTGTTGGTCAGGGCACATGTGATGTTACGGGACATATGTTAGTGTAAGGCAGGCACGGCACACGTTGAAAAATAGTGGCAGCTGGGAACTGCAAAACGTGGGACGGCCGCTGACATCAGGCTGCGATGTCCTCAGTGTCCACAAGCCTAAATGGAAACATTTCCAGGGCCAGTATTTTTGAAAGGTGCGCATTTAGTGCTATGGCCTGTGGGTGGGTGGCTGGGTATTTGTGCTTGCGTTCAAATGCTTGGGGTAATGACATTTGGATGCTGCGCTGGGACAGGGAAGTGGATGTGGTCGCTGATGGTGCTTGCGAAGGTACAGATGCAGGGCAGGAGGCATCCTCGCCTGCCCCTTCGACAGGCAATTAACCAGCACGTGCCATAGAGGAAGAGGAAGCAGTGGTGTGACTCGCAGACACAGGTTGTGGACCCAGGCGTTCGTCCCACTTATTACAGTGCTTGGATGCCATGTGGTGGATCATGCTTGTGGTGGTGAGGTTGCTAATGTTCACGCCCCGGCTCATTTTGGTTTGGCACAGGTTGCAAACTACTATTCTTTTGTCGTCCGCACTTTCCTCAAAAAAGCGCCATACTGCCGAACACCTACCCCTAGGCAAGGGTGATTTACGCAAGGGGCTGCTCTGTGGAACAGTTGTGGACCTGTTTGGTGTGGCCCGCGTTCTCCCTTTCCCACTGCCTCTTCCAGCCTGTTGCGGTGCTGCAGATCCTTCCCCCTCTGTACTGCTGTCCTCACTCGGCTTTCCACCTTCCCAGGTTGGGTCAGTGACCTCATTGTCCACCACTTCCTCTTCCACTTCCTCACTCTGATCATCCTCTTGGTTTGTTGACCTAACCACAACTTCAGTGATTGACAACTGTGTACTCTTCATCAACCTCTTGAGACAGTAATTGCGGTTGACTCATTGGCAACTGTGTCTCATCATCATCCACCTCATTAAACACTAATTGCCGTTCCGCAACGTCATGTTCTTGTGACTGTGGCTGCTCAAGAGTTTGGGAATCAGGGCACAAGATCTCATGTCCTTCTTCAAGCGTGCTTGGCGAGAGGGCCAAATCAAGTAATGGAGATGAAAAGAGATCCTCGGAATTTCCGAGTGTGGGATCACTTGTTTGGCCAGGCTGGGAGGAAGGAGAATCAGGGAGAGGATTCTGTTGACCAGACACTTGGCTACTGAGACTGAACTTGGTGGAAGATAGGATGGTGCTTAACCGACTGGTAGCATTATCTGCTGCAATCCAACCGACCACCTGCTCGCACTGGTCTGACTTCAAGAGTTTTGTCCTGCGACGCACTGCAAAGTGAGACATGAAGCTAGGTATCGTGGGTGACTTATGCTCTGGCAGCAGGCACAGTTTCAACACGTCCAGGGCCACGGCCTCTGCATGAACCATCAGCATCACGGCCACTTCCCCGTCCCTTACTGCTCGCCTTGCGCATATTAAATGTTATATGCACGCTTGACACACAAGATGTTGCACGGATGTCACAGTTCACAACAAGCACAGTATATGGAAAAAGTACGTAAAAGTAGGGAAAAAGGAAAATAGATTTCAGTTATATTTCTCCAATCTCTGGCCCTGACACACAGAAGGTATTGGACAGATGTCTCTAGTCACTGAAGACACACTCTGTAGAATTTTTTGGGAAAATGATGGAAAAAATATAGTATTTTTCAGTTATATTGCTCCAATTACTGGCCCTGACACACAGAAGGTATTGGACAGATGTCTCTAGTCACTGCAGACACACTCTATAGATAAATTATTGAAAATGAGTGAAAAAATATAGTATTTTTCAGTTATATTTCTCCAATCTCTGGCCCTGACACACAGAAGGTATTGGACAGATGTGTCTAGTCACTGCAGGCGCCCTCTATAGAAAAATTATTCAAAATGATGGAAAAAATATAGTATTTTTCAGTTATATTTCTCCAATCTCTGGCCCGGACACACAGAAGGTAATTTACATATGTCTCTAGTCACTGCAGACACCCTCTATATGAAAAGTATTGAAAATGATGGAAAAAATATAGTATTTTTCAGTTATATTTCTCCTATCTCTGGCCCTGACACACAGAAGGTATTATACAGATATCACTAGACACTGCAGACACCCTCTATATAAAAAGTATTGAAAATGATGGGAAAAGAATAATTGTACTGTAGCTATAAAATACTGCCAGCCTGCCACCACACACAATAGTCCTTAAAAGGACTTTTGGGTCTTTGAAACGTTTTTTTCTATTGAATTGATTGCGATCAGACTCCCTACAATCTCTCTGTCCCTTCCAAAGCGCAGCTCTCCCTGACTACAAATGAGCCGAACATGCGTCATCGGGTGTTATTTAGCACCCGATGACGTGTTCCGGCATGAAAATCACTGTAATATCAGTAGCCAACATGGCTACTGGTATTGCAGTGCGGGCAGTACTTACCTACACGTTTATTTGCCGCATAGCAGCCGCGAAACGTGCGGGGAGGAGACTCGAGCATGTTCGGCCGAGCATGCTCGCTCAAAACTATTGATAACGCTTTGTTCCTCTCTGTTATCTTTTTACTACAAAATCACAGTGACATCTTTATCTCACTGTGATTTTGTAGTAAAAAGGTCCCAGAGAGGCATGGAGCATTATCAATCATGTTAATACTCCGTGTCTCTGCAGTCCGGAGTGGGGCTTGGCACTCTTTCACACAGTGTGAAAGAGCCCTTAGGATTCTGCGAAAAGGTTGGTATTAATAATTTAGCAGCCGGCAATAGCATTGTAGGAAGATTATGCTTCCGGGGCTTAATTGAAGGGGTAAGGCACAATAGAAGGAGGTGTACGTGAGAAAGCACTGGAGAAGACTTCATTAATTCTGTCTTCAAATGCTTCCAAGTAGCCTTTAGTGAGAGAAAGATCCGTTATTTATTATTTTAAGTGGAAAAAAAAATACTGAAATGTATCCCAAATGTGGTAACTGATGCACAAGATCCGTGTTTTGTTTTTTTTTACAGGATATGTTTTTTGTTTTCTATTCTTCTAATAATAATTTTTATTCATGTAGTACCAACATATTCTGCAGCGCTTTACAATCAGAGGGTTTATATACAAACAAAATCATACATTACACAGCAGCAAACAAGCCAACAATAAAAATAAGAGGAATGGGGGCGGAGCTAGCGCCGAAAGAGTATGGACGCTTGAGGCTGCTGCTCCGTACAGAGATCACCTCTGAAGCGCTTTATTAATAAGCTGGCAGACCGATCATGGTCAAAATCGGAGGCCCGAGGACCGGAGAGCAAGCTGCCCCGGAGTGGAAGAATCCCATTACCGGGGACATGGATAAATTCATAAAAAAGGCAGCGACGCTGCATGTGTCCAAAGAACTTAAGATGGCGTCGACTCCTACCCGCGCCCCGCGCTCTAAACACTTAGACCGGCCAGACCAGGCTACAGGAGGCGAGGAAGAAGAAGCGGATAATCTCCCTATCTCCCGCTCATTTCTGAAGGAAATCTTATCCTCCACATTAGCAACAGCCTTGGAGCCTCTGAGCTCCGACCTAGCGGCCATAAAGCAGGACATAGCTCAAGTGGGCACACGGGTGGAAACACTTGAAAACACACAGGAAGCTATTATCAGACATCAGACCGAAGTTTCACAGCGGTTCCTGATCATACAGCAAAAGATGAATAACCTCTGCAGCTCCCTGGAAGACCAGGAAAACAGAGGTAGGCGGAACAACTTACGCTTCCGAGGGGTTCCTGAAACGGTGGAAGCGGGAGACGTGCCGAACACCGTGGTGCAGATTTGCATGTCGCTTCTTGGCCCAGATACAGTCCACGAAGTCATCCTTGAGAGGGCCCACCGAGCCCTAAGGCCCAAACCCCCATCCACGGCCCCACCAAGAGACATCATATGCAAATTCCTCAGTTTCCCAGTCAAGGAGGCAGTTATCATCAAAGCCCGCCAGTCCGGTAAAGTGACCTGGGACGGACATGTCATTCAAATTTTCCAGGACCTAGCTCAGTCCACCCTAGATAAAAGAAGAGCCCTGGGCCCCCTGACAAGATGGCTGAGAGAACGCAAGATCCCATACAGGTGGACATTTCCTTTTGGACTTACTTTTACCTACGAGGGCCGCAGATTCCCTATCTCCAAACATGCAGATCTGGAGCCGGTGTTTAATCACCTACAAATTGACCCTCTGGAGATAGAGGACTGGAATCCTATTCAGGACTTTTCCAACCTCCCTGAAATCCCACAACCAGGCATCTGGGAACGCCAACGTACCCCAAAAAGACACAGGAGCCCCAGGAACCCGAAAAGATCCTCGTCCAGAAGACTTCCTATGGACAACTGATAATATCCTTCCATGTTTGATCGGATTCGTCAGTTCTCTATCAATATGGTGATCTCAAACATGTTTATCTTTTTTTCCCCCCTCCACTATTTTTCAGGCTTGATTAGGCCTGATACTTCAATGTTTATATTGAGTTTATTACCTTATGGGTATATGGTTAACAGTTTTGTTATTTCAGGATGTATAATGATTTATGTCCCCTTTAAACATTCCGCAGGAAAATATAATGATATATATATGTGTTTGCATCCCACAGAAAGTCTAAACCAGGAGCCTCTTTTGGGGGGAGACGACGAAGCGGTCCTTTTCAAGTCATAAGGTAAAATGGCAGATATACAAATTACCTCCTACAATGTAAAGGGCTTTAATGCCCCTTCTAAACGCTGCCAAATTCTGTCAGAGTTAAAGAAGATGAATTGCTCCGTCGTCCTCCTCCAGGAGACGCATTTCAGGGTAAACCACTTTCCAAATTTGTCTCATTCCTGTTTCCCCATCTGGTACCACTGTGGCACAAACTCATCTGCCTCCAGAGGAGTTAGTGTTGGCTTTAGTAGAAAGACCCCATTTACCTTTATAGATCAAATATTAGATCCTGAGGGCAGATTTATCTTCCTAAAAGGTCGCATAGCTAACCAGACATACACATTTATTAATGTGTATGCTCCAAATGTCAACCAGGCCACATGGATACACAAAATTCTCCAGACAATTGATCATTTTAGAGAGGGGGTGACCATTTTAGGTGGTGACCTCAATCTTACTCTAATTCCATCTGAGGATTCTTCCTCTAAAAAATCTGCTATCTCAAACAAAGCCTTATGCAAGCTGAGAAAGTCTTTCCACGAACGTCGCCTGGTTGACATCTGGAGATCCCTGAACCCCACAGTTAGGGACTATACTTTTTTCTCGAACCCCCATAATTCATATCAGCGTTTAGACTACTTTCTGATTTCTGCTGATCACATTCAATTATGCTCTAAAGCCCAGATTGGTTCTATCAGCATTTCCGATCATGCCCCTATATGGATTAGCATCCTAACACCCGATAGACCTATATCCTCCTATAAATGGAGACTTAACGAGATGTTGATCCAATCCCCTGAAAATAAAGAGAAAGTCCTCAACTGGCTAAAAGATTTCTTCTCATCCAATAATACCCCTGGTATCCACCCCTATATCCTGTGGGATACCCACAAGGCCTTTATCAGAGGTCAACTCATAAGTTTAGGCGCGTATACTAAAAAACTGAGACTCGCCCGTGTTGACTCTCTTCTTAAAAGCATTAAAGATATTGAGACCCTCCACAAGAGTTCCCTCCTAGAATCCCACATGACTAAACTTACGCTCCTCAGGACGGAACTAAAAAACCTTTTAAACACCCAATCGGCCAAATTTTTCCTCCACGCGCAATACAAATATTTTGCCCATGGAGACAAAGTATCCAAATTCATGATGTCCAGAATAAAAAAAAGGAAAGCCCAGAATTTCATTAACAAAATTCGCAATAAAGAAGGAGATATACTCATAAATACTGAAGGCATAGCCCGTAGGTTCTCTGAATTCTACAGCTCTCTGTATAACCTTCCTTCCCAGGAAGACCCCACCACCAATACTACACACCAGGATTCAATAAACCTCTTCCTCCGCTCTGTGGGTATGCCCCAGATAAATACCAACCACATTAATACCTTAAACTCCCCTTTTACAAACAAGGAACTACAATTAGCCATAAACCAACTCCCAAAAGGCAAAGCCCCCGGCCCTGACGGTTTCCCAGCCCTATATTACAAATCTTTCCAAAATATATTAACACCTCACCTACTCACTGTATGTAACAGAACTCTGCAGGGCGATCCTCTCTCCCAAGAAATGACAAAAGCTAATATTACCATAATACCTAAAGAGGGGAAGGACCTTACAGACTGTGGCAATTACCGCCCGATCTCTTTACTAAATCTAGACCTGAAATTGCTAGCCAAAATGCTAGCTAACCGCCTTGCCCCTATTCTCCCTCAACTTATACATAGAGATCAAACAGGCTTTATTAAAGGTAGAGAGGGTAAAGATAATACAGCCAGAGTCTTAAATTTGCTATCAAATGCATCAAAATTTCACCACCCTTTGGTGTTGGTCAGCGCGGATGCCGAAAAAGCGTTTGACCGAGTACATTGGGACTATATGTATTGCACAATGGAGCAGTTTGGAATCCCAAAGGCCTTTATAAATTCTGTTAAAGCCATGTATACGTATGCTTCGGCGTCCGTGCTGATCAACGACACTATATCCCATCCTTTTCCTATAAAAAATGGAACCAGGCAAGGGTGTCCCCTATCTCCCTTGATTTTTGTTTTGATTTTAGAGCCCCTCCTTATTTTCATCCGTAATGACAACAATATCAGAGGCCCAAGATTGGGAGACCAGGAACATAAAATTGCGGCCTTCGCCGATGACCTCCTCATAATGTCATCCAACCCTGGTAATTCCTTGCATCACATATACTCTACTCTGGAAAAATTTAGCTACCTTTCCAATTTCAAAATCAACATGAAGAAATCCCACATCTTAAGTGTAGGGATTAGCTCAAAACTTAAAACTGAACTAGCCTCCTCTTCCCCTTTTAACTGGGACTCTCCCTTTATAACGTATCTAGGAGTTAAAATCCACTCCGATATTTCCTCTCTATATAAATTAAATTATATCCCACTACTTGATTCTATTAAACGGCAACTTGAAAATCTAAACCCCCCCACTACTTTCCTGGTTTGGACGCAAAAATATGGTCATGTCCCTTGTTCTACCTAGACTGACATATCTCCTCCAAGTTCTCCCCATACCGATCCCCAACTCTTTTTTCCAATCTTTGGAGAAATCCATACGCTCATTTATATGGAATGGTAAAAAGGCAAGGATCAATATCAACACTCTCCAGAGGTCCAGAGATCAAGGAGGCATAGGCCTCCCCAACCCTCAATTGTACAACAAAGCGATACTCCTCTCCAGGGCCTTAGACTGGTTTAGGATCCCTGAACAGAAATCCTGGGTTGATATGGAGACCCCTACTTACATGCCATCATTAAGGACCCTACTGATAGACCCACACCACAACCTGTCTCCTTCACTTAAGCATAATTTACTAGCCAAATCTACACTCGAGGCATGGAAATGGTTCCAAGACTCGAAATGGGGTTTCCCATCGCCTTCCCCTTTGACACAAATTAGAGATGTAATAGGGTTAGCCCCCCTGGAGCTCAGACAAAGCATCCATAAGTATATACGTATCTCTAATATACCTTTAATTGACATTCTACCAAAGAATGGGGAGGAACCATTAAGTCGGGAATCCCTGATATCTCATCTACCTGGGATCGAATCCCACCCACACATGCTTCACTTCTTGACGACATATATTAACAAACACATTAAGCTAAGCTCTTTAATGAGACCACTTACATGGTTTGAAAGTCTCATCCAAAACCCTACTCCCCCAAGGAAAGTTATATCTCTACTTTATAAGTACCTTAATACAGTAATTATGCCACCCAAACCCAGTTTTATAACCCTGTGGGAAAAAGAATTAAATACCCACTTCACTAACGAGGAACAAATCCTTATGTTTAAAATCCCACACTCGTCCTCTAGATGTACCAGAATCCAAGAAAATGGATATAAGGTATTGACCAGATGGTATAAAACACCTGATGTGACCCATTATTATAGCAATGGTGGCTCTGACGCTTGTTGGAGGTGCGGAGTAGAACGTGGGACAATGCTACACATCTGGTGGGCCTGCCCCCTAATCTTTGATTGGTGGAGTACCATCTTTAAAAAATGCAACGAAGTTTGCAAATCTAATGTCAAGCCATCACCACTTTTAGCTCTCTTAGGATTGTATCCTAATGGCAAGATAATTATCCCCAACCTGTTCAAGATACTGATTATAGCCGCACGTCTCTTGATTCCTACACACTGGTTATCGCCTAATGTCCCATCTGTAGAACACTGGCTCAACAAAGTCGAATCCCTATATAGATTCGAGGAAATAGCAGCCTGGGAAAATAGAGCACACCAAAAATTCACAATCCTTTGGAAAGATTGGAGATCCTATAGAGATCTCTAAGACCATATCCCATCTATGACCTCCTTCTAACCTGCGGACTTGTGCATCAAAATATATAGCTCTGTTTACATACATACTATTTCTTGTTATTATGTTGATGGATGCTTATTGTTGTAAAACAATTTTGATATAATGGAGTTCACACCTCCTTTTCAAAGTACTCTGTATTTGATAACTATTTTACAATAAAGCTCTTTGGAAAAAAAAAAAAAAAAAAATAAGAGGAATGAGGGCCCTGCTCCGAAGAGCTTGCAATCTATGAGGAGATAGAGGTGAGACAAAAGGTAATGGAAGATCAGAAAAATAATGCTGATATAAACTCCCCTAAAGTGGATCCATGTTGTAGAAGGAAGCAATAGTGGGTGGACCCTTTATAGTGGGCGGGTCTAATGCACAAATAAACAATGAATTGCACAAATAGACAGAGCCAATGCAACAGAACAGTAGATGGCAAGGCGTAATTGTTTAGTTTTATACAGGACATACTAAAACACAAGTAAATATCAATTTGTAAATCCATAGAGAGTTGTATAATTAGTTTTATGTATTTACTATGAACACATATTCCACATACCTGTACATACACTCACCTAAAGAATTATTAGGAACACCTGTTCTATTTCTCATTAATGCAATTATCTAGTAAACCAATCACATGGCAGTTGCTTCAATGCATTTAGGGATGTGGTCCTGGTCAAGACAATCTCTTGAACTCCAAACTGAATGTCAGAATGGGAAAGAAAGGTGATTTAAGCAATTTTGAGCGTGGCATGGTTGTTGGTGCCAGACGGGCCGCTCTGAGTATTTCACAATCTGCTCAGTTACTGGGATTTTCACACGCACAACCATTTCTAGAGTTTACAAAGAATGGTATGAAAAGGGAAAAACATCCAGTATGCGGCAGTCCTGTGGGCAAAAATGCCTTGTGGATGCTAGAGGTCAGAGGAGAATGGGCCGACTGATTCAAGCTGATAGAAGAGCAACGTTGACTGAAATAACCACTCGTTACAACCGAGGTATGCAGCAAAGCATTTGTGAAGCCACAACACGCACAACCTTGAGGCGGATGGGCTACAACAGCAGAAGACCCCACCGGGTACCACTCATCTCTACTACAAATAGGAAAAAGAGGCTACAATTTGCACAAGCTCACCAAAATTGGACTGTTGAAGACTGGAAAAATGTTGCCTGGTCTGATGAGTCTCGATTTCTGTTGAGACATTCAAATGGTAGAGTCCGAATTTGGCGTAAACAGAATGAGAACATGTATCCATCCTCTGATGGCTACTTCCAGCAGGATAATGCACCATGTCACAAAGCTCAAATCATTTCAAATTGGTTTCTTGAACATGACAATGAGTTCACTGTACTAAAATGGCCCCCACAGTCACCAGATCTCAACCCAATAGAGCATCTTTGGGATGTGGTGGAACGGGAGCTTCGTGCCCTGGATGTGCATCCCTCAAATCTCCATCAACTGCAAGATGCTATCCTATCAATATGGGCCAACATTTCTAAAGAATGCTATCAGCACCTTGTTGAATCAATGCCACGTAGAATTAAGGCAGTTCTGAAGGCAAAAGGGGGTCCAACACAGTATTAGTATGGTGTTCCTAATAATTCTTTAGGTGAGTGTAGGTGTATACTGTATTCCCTGTGCTGCTTACATATGGAAGGAACAGGATATATATGTAGTTTATAGGAATGACAACATATTCCACATATACAGGTGTATACTGAATTCCTTGTGCTTCTTACATATGGAATGAACAGGATATATATGTAGTTTAAATGTGGGGGATTTAGTCAGCACAACCCTGTATGCAGGTGCACATCGCTATGGCGAAATACATATACAAACGCAAAAACACAAATGCAATAGCACTCTGCAACCAGCACTCTGCCCTGCCTCTATGCTGGATGTTGAATGAGGCATTGGTGTACATTTTGGCCAAAGCGTAATAAGCCACTCCCCACATCAAGGTCGCCTCTATGAGTGGTCCCTAATAGGGATGAGCGAACCCGAACTGTATAGTTCGGGTTCGTACCGAATTTTGGGGTGTCCGTGACACGGACCCGAACCCGAACATTTTCGTAAAAGTCCGGGTTCGGTGTTCGGCGCTTTCTTGGCGCTTTTTGAAAGGCTGCGAAGCAGCCAATCAACAAGCGTCATACTACTTGGCCCAAGAGGCCATCACAGCCATGCCTACTATTGGCATGGCTGTGATTGGCCAGTGCACCATGTGACCCAGCCTCTATTTAAGCTGGAGTCACGTAGCGCCGCACGTCACTCTGCTATGATCAGTATAGGGAGAGGTTGCAGCTGCGACGTTAGGGCGAGATTAGGCAGATTAACTCCTCCAAAAGACTTCATTCTTTGATCGATCTGCAGCTGTGGATCATTGAAGTGCTATTATTGACTTGCTCACTTTTTTGAGGCTGCCCAGAGCGTTTTTAGATCACTTTTTTTCTGGGGTGATCGGCGGCCATTTTGTGACTTGTGGTGCGCCAGCACGAGCTATCACCAAGTGTATTTAACCATCGATAGTGTGGTTATTTTGTGCTATATCCTACATCAGCTGCAGGCTGAGCCTGTGTCACCGAAGTGCATTTAACCATCAACAGTCTGGTTATTTTTTGGCCATATACTACATCAGCTGCAGGCTGAGCCTGTTTCACCCAAGTGCATTTAACCATCAACAGCCTGATTATTTTTTGGCCATATACTACATCAGCTGCAGGCTGAGCCTGTGTCACCGAAGTGCATTTAACCATCAACAGTCTGGTTATTTTTTGGCCATATATTACATCAGGGGCAAGTTGAGCCTGTCACCCAGCGCCTAAAAAATAGACCTGACATTTCTATTCAACCAAATCTGCACAGTTTTAGCTGGTCAAGTTATTTGTAGTGACCGTCAAAGCAGACTTTTTGTTCTGGGTTGAAAAAGCATTCCCAAATTTGCCATTCTGAAAATAACTAGTTTGTGGTATTTGAGGCCTACTTGAAATCTATCCCAAAAAGAAAATCTTACATTGAAGTTATTGATAGTATCATTCAGAAAAACCTAAGACACACGCTAGCGTGCTGATAGAAGTGTCATTCTGTGATTAAACCTATAACTGTCACACAGCGCAAAAAAAAACAGGTCTCACATCTCTATTCAACCAAATCTGCACAGTTTTAGCTGGTCAAGTTATTTGTAGTGACCGTCAAAGCAGACTTTTTGTTCTGGGTTGAAAAAGCATTCCCAAATTTGCCATTCTGAAAATAACTAGTTTGTGGTATTTCAGGCCTACTTGAAATCTATCCCAAAAAGAAAATCTTACATTGAAGTTATTGATAGTATCATTCAGAAAAACCTAAGACACACGCTAGCGTGCTGATAGAAGTGTCATTCTGTGATTAAACCTATAACTGTCACACAGCGCAAAAAAAAAACAGGTCTTACATCTCTATTCAACCAAATCTGCACAGTTTTAGCTGGTCAAGTTATTTGTAGTGACCGTCAAAGCAGACTTTTTGTTCTGGGTTGAAAAAGCATTCCCAAATTTGCCATTCTGAAAATAACTAGTTTGTGGTATTTCAGGCCTACTTGAAATCTATCCCAAAAAGAAAATCTTACATTGAAGTTATTAATAGTATCATTCAGAAAAACCTAAGACACACGCTAGCGTGCTGATAGAAGTGTCATTCTGTAATTAAACCTATAACTGTCACACAGCGCAAAAAAAAAACAGGTCTCACATCTCTATTCAACCAAATCTGCACAGTTTTAGCTGGTCAAGTTATTTGTAGTGACCGTAAAAGCAGACTTTTTGTTCTGGGTTGAAAAAGCATTCCCAAATTTGCCATTCTCAAAATTGTGGTGAACGGGAACAATGAGGAAAACATCTAATAAGGGACGCAGACGCGGACGTGGACATGGTCGTGGTGGTGTTAGTGGACCCTCTGGTGCTGGGAGAGGACGTGGCCGTTCTGCCACAGCTACACGTCCTAGTGAACCAACTACCTCAGGTCCCAGTAGCCAGCAGAATTTACAGCGATATTTGGTGGGGCCCAATGCCGTTCTAAGGATGGTAAGGCCTGAGCAGGTACAGGCATTAGTCAATTGGGTGGCCGACAGTGGATCCAGCACGTTCACATTATCTCCCACCCAGTCTTCTGCAGAAAGCGCACAGATGGCGCATGAAAACCAAGCCCATCGGTCTGTCACATCACCCCCCATGCATATCAGGGAAACTGTCTGAGCCTCAAGTTATGCAGCAGTCTCTTATGCTGTTTGAAGACTCTGCTGCCAGGGTTTCCCAAGGGCATCCACCTAGCCCTTCCCCAGGGGTGGAAGAGATAGAATGCACTAACGCACAACCACTTTTTTTTCCTGATGATGAGGACATGGGAATACCACCTCAGCACGTCTCTGATGATGACGAAACACAGGTGCCAACTGCTGCGTCTTTCTGCAGTGTGCAGACTGAACAGGAGGTCAGGGATCAAGACTGGGTGGAAGACGATGCAGGGGACGATGAGGTCCTAGACCCCACATGGAATGAAGGTCGTACCACTGACTTTCACAGTTCGGAGGAAGAGGCAGTGGTGAGACCGAGCCAACAGCGTAGCAAAAGAGGGAGCAGTGGGAAAAATCAGAACACCCGCCGCCAAGAGACTCCGCCTGCTAATGACCGCTGCCATCTGGGACCGAGCACCCCAAAGGCAGCTTCAAGGAGTTCCCTGGCATGGCACTTCTTCAAACAATGTGCTGACGACAAGACCCGAGTGGTTTGCACGCTGTGCCATCAGAGCCTGAAGTGAGGCATTAACGTTCTGAACCTTAGCACAACCTGCATGACCAGGCACCTGCATGCAAAGCATGAACTGCAGTGGAGTAAACACCTTAAAAACAAGGAAGTCACTCAGGCTCCCCCTGCTACATCTTCTGCTGCTGCCGCCTCGGCCTCTTCTGCTGCTGCTGCCGCCGCCTCGGCCTCTTCCTCCGCCTCTGGAGGAACGTTGGCACCTGCTGCCCAGCAAACATGGGATGTACCACCAACACCACCACCTGCGTCACCAAGCATCTCAACCATGTCACACGGCAGCGTTCAGCTCTCCATCTCACAAACATTTGAGAGAAAGCGTAAATTCTCACCTAGCCACCCTCGATCCCTGGCCCTGAATGCCAGCATTTCTAAACTACTGGCCTATGAAATGCTGTCATTTAGGCTGGTGGACACACACAGCTTCAAACAGCTCATGTCACTTGCTGTCCCACAGTATGTTGTTCCCAGCCGCCACTACTTCTCTAAGAGAGCCGTGCCTTCCCTGCACAAACAAGTGTCCGATAAAATCAAGTGTGCACTGCGCAACGCCATCTGTGGCAAGGTCCACCTAACCACAGATACGTGGACCAGTAAGCACGGCCAGGGACGCTATATCTCCCTAACTGCACACTGGGTAAATGTAGTGGCAGCTGGGCCCCAGGCGGAGAGCTATTTGGCGCACGTCCTTCCGCCGCCAAGGATCGCAGGGCAACATTCTTTGCCTCCTGTCTCCTCCTCCTCCTACTCAGCTTCCTCCTCCTCTTGTTCCACCTGCTCATCCAGTCAGCCACACACCTTCACCACCAACTTCAGCACAGCACGGGGTAAACGTCAGCAGGCCATTCTGAAACTCATATGTTTGGGGGACAGGCCCCACACCGCACAGGAGTTGTGGCGGGGTATAGAACAACAGACCGACGAGTGGTTGCTGCCGGTGAGCCTCAAGCCCGGCCTGGTGGTGTGCAATAATGGGCGAAATCTCGTTGCAGCTCTGGGACTAGCCGGTTTGACGCACATCCCTTGCCTGGCACATGTGCTGAATTTGGTGGTGCAGAAGTTCATTCGCAACTACCCCGACATGTCAGAGCTGCTGCATAAAGTGCGGGCCGTCTGTTCGCGCTTCCGGCGTTCACACCCTGCCGCTGCTCGCCTGTCTGCGCTACAGCGTAACTTCGGCCTTCCCGCTCACCGCCTCATATGCGACGTGCCCACCAGGTGGAACTCCACCTTGCATATGCTGGACAGACTGTGCGAGCAGCAGCAGGCCATAGTGGAGTTTCAGCTGCAGCACGCACGGGTCAGTCGCACTGCGGATCAGACCCACTTCACCACCAATGACTGGGCCTCCATGCGAGACCTGTGTGCCCTGTTGCGCTGTTTCGAGTACTCCACCAACATGGCCAGTGGCGATGACGCCGTTATCAGCGTTACAATACCACTTCTATGTCTCCTTGAGAAAACACTTAGGGCGATGATGGAAGAGGAGGTGGCCCAGGAGGAAGAGGAGGAAGAGGGGTCATTTTTAGCACTTTCAGGCCAGTCTCTTCAAAGTGACTCAGAGGGAGGTTTTTTGCAACACCAGAGGCCAGGTACAAATGTGGCCAGACAGGGCCCACTACTGGAGGACGAGGAGGATGAGGATGATGAGGAGGTGGAGGAGGATGAGGATGAAACATGTTCACAGCGGGGTGGCACCCAAAGCAGCTCGGGCCCATCACTGGTGCGTGGCTGGGGTGAAACACAGGACGATGACGATACGCCTCCCACAGAGGACAGCTTGTCCTTACCTCTGGGCAGCCTGGCATACATGAGCGACTACATGCTGCAGTGCCTGCGCAACGACAGCAGAGTTGCCCACATTTTAACGTGTGCAGACTACTGGGTTGCCACCCTGCTGGATCCCCGGTACAAAGACAATGTGCCCACCTTACTTCCTACACTGGAGCGTGATAGGAAGATGCGCGAGTACAAGCGCACGTTGGTAGACGCGCTACTGAGAGCATTCCCAAATGTCACAGAGGAACCAGTGGAAGCCCAAGGCGAAGGCAGAGGAGGAGCAAGAGGTCGCCAACGCAGCTGTGTCACGGCCAGCTCCTCTGAGGGCAGGGTTAGCATGGCAGAGATGTGGAAAAGTTTTGTCACCACGCCACAGCTAACTGCACCACCTCCTGATACGGAACGTGTTAGCAGGAGGCAACATTTCACTAACATGGTGGAACAGTACCTGTGCACACCCCTCCACGTACTGACTGATGGTTCGGCCCCATTCAACTTCTGGGTCTCCAAATTGTCCACGTGACCAGAGCTAGCCTTTTATGCCTTGGAGGTGCTGGCCTGCCCGGCGGCCAGCGTTTTGTCTGAACGTGTATTCAGCACGGCAGGGGGCGTCATTACAGACAAACGCAGCCGCCTGTCTACAGCCAATGTGGACAAGCTGACGTTCATAAAAATGAACCAGGCATGGATCCCACAGGACCTGTCCATCCCTTGTGCAGATTAGATATTAACTACCTCCCCTTAACAATATATTATTCTACTCCAGGGCACTTCCTCATTCAATACTATTTTTAATTTCATTTTACCATTATATTGTGGGGCAACCCAAAGTTGAATGAACCTCTCCTCTGTCTGGGTGCCGGGGCCTAAATGTGTGACAGTGGCCTGTTCCTGTGGTGGGTGACGTGAAGCCTGATTCTCTGCTATGACATGAATACAGATTCTGCGCTGACATAAGGCCAGATTCTCTGTTACGGGACCTCTCTCCTCTGCCTGGGTGCCTGGGCCTAAATGTGTGACAGTGGCCTGTTCCAGTGGTGGCTGACGTGAAGCCTGATTCTCTGCTATGACATGAAGACAGATTCTGCGTTGACATAAGGCCAGATTCTCTGTTACGGGACCGCTCTCCTCTGTCTGGGTGCCGGGGCCTAAATGTGTGACAGTGGCCTGTTCCAGTGGTGGGTGACGTGAAGCCTGATTCTATGCTATGACATGAAGACAGATTCTGCGCTGACATAAGGCCAGATTCTCTGTTACGGGACCTCTCTCCTCTGCCTGGGTGCCTGGGCCTAAATGTGTGACAGTGGCCTGTTCCAGTGGTGGCTGACGTGAAGCCTGATTCTCTGCTATGACATGAAGACAGATTCTGCGCTGACATAAGGCCAGATTCTCTGTTACGGGACCGCTCTCCTCTGTCTGGGTGCCGGGGCCTAAATGTGTGACAGTGGCCTGTTCCAGTGGTGGGTGACGTGAAGCCTGATTCTCTGCTATGACATGAATACAGATTCTGCGCTGACATAAGGCCAGATTCTCTGTTACGGGACCTCTCTCCTCTGCCTGGGTGCCTGGGCCTAAATGTGTGACAGTGGCCTGTTCCAGTGGTGGCTGACGTGAAGCCTGATTCTCTGCTATGACATGAAGACAGATTCTGCGCTGACATAAGGCCAGATTCTCTCTTACGGGACCACTCTCCTCTGTCTGGGTGCCGGGGCCTAAATGTGTGACAGTGGCCTGTTCCAGTGGTGGGTGACGTGAAGCCTGATTCTCTGCTATGACATGAATACAGATTCTGCGCTGACATAAGGCCAGATTCTCTGTTACGGGACCTCTCTCCTCTGCCTGGGTGCCTGGGCCTAAATGTGTGACAGTGGCCTGTTCCAGTGGTGGCTGACATGAAGCCTGATTCTCTGCTATGACATGAAGACAGATTCTGCGCTGACATAAGGCCAGATTCTCTGTTATGGGACCGCTCTCCTCTGTCTGGGTGCCGGGGCCTAAATGTGTGACAGTGGCCTGTTCCAGTGGTGGGTGACGTGAAGCCTGATTCTCTGCTATGACATGAATACAGATTCTGCGCTGACATAAGGCCAGATTCTCTGTTACGGGACCACTCTCCTCTGTCTGGGTGCCGGGACCTAAATGTGTGACAGTGGCCTGTTCCAGTGGTGGGTGACGTGAAGCCTGATTCTCTGCTATGACATGAATACAGATTCTGCGCTGACATAAGGCCAGATTCTCTGTTACGGGACCTCTCTCCTCTGCCTGGGTGCCTGGGCCTAAATGTGTGACAGTGGCCTGTTCCAGTGGTGGCTGACGTGAAGCCTGATTCTCTGCTATGACATGAAGACAGATTCTGCGCTGACATAAGGCCAGATTCTCTGTTACGGGACCGCTCTCCTCTGTCTGGGTGCCGGGGCCTAAATGTGTGACAGTGGCCTGTTCCAGTGGTGGGTGACGTGAAGCCTGATTCTCTGCTATGACATGAATACAGATTCTGTGCTGACATAAGGCCAGATTCTCTGTTACGGGACCTCTCTCCTCTGCCTGGGTGCCTGGGCCTAAATGTGTGACAGTGGCCTGTTCCAGTGGTGGGTGACGTGAAGCCTGATTCTCTGCTATGACATGAATACAGATTCTGCGCTGACATAAGGCCAGATTCTCTGTTACGGGACCTCTCTCCTCTGCCTGGGTGCCTGGACCTAAATGTGTGACAGTGGCCTGTTCCAGTGGTGGGTGACGTGAAGCCTGATTCTCTGCTATGACATTAAGACAGATTCTGTGCTGACATAAGGCCAGATTCTCTGTTACGGGACCTCTCCCCTCTGCCTGGGTGCCTGGTCCTAAATGTGTGACAGTGGCCTGTTCCAGTGGTGGGTGACGTGATGCCTGATTCTCTGCCATGACATGAAGACAGATTCTGTGCTGACATAAGGCCAGATTCTCTGTTACAGGACCTCTCTCCTCTGTCTGGGTGCCGGGGCCTAAATGTGTGACAGTGGCCTGTTCCAGTGGTGGGTGACAAGAAGCCTAATTCTCTGCTATGACATGAAGACTGATTCTGCGCTGACATGAAGCCAGATTCTCTGCTATGGCATGAAGAGACTGATTCTCTGCTGACATGAAGCCAGATTCTTTGCTATGGCATGAAGAGACTGATTCTCTGCTGACGTGAAGCCAGATTCTCTGCTATGGGACCTCTGTCCAATTGATATTGGTTCATTTTTATTTTTTTAATTTTAATTTTAATTCATTTCCCTATCCACATTTGTTTGCAGGGGATTTACCTACATGTTGCTGCCTTTTGCAGCCCTCTAGCTCTTTCCTGGGCTGTTTTACAGCCTTTTTAGTGCCCAAAAGTTCGGGTCCCCATTGACTTCAATGGGGTTCGGGTTCGGGACGAAGTTCGGGTCGGGTTCGGATCCCGAACCCGAACATTTCCGGGAAGTTCGGCCGAACTTCTCGAACCCGAACATCCAGGTGTTCGCTCAACTCTAGTCCCTAACACTAGTTCCTACCTGTTTATGGGCCATGACAGCCACACAAAGTCCAGGGAGCCCAGGTACAGCATGCACGCCAGGCACACTCTGCTTTTAACCCCGTCCGGTGCCGTGACAGCTTTCATCGGATCCAGGGATGCAAGTACCAACATGCATGCTGAGCCCACTATATACTTCTCCTGGATCCAAATGGCTGCTGGTAGGCGCTGTAAAAGTAGACTCAGTTTTATACTGACTTTAAAACCAGCCTCCAGGGCAGACTAACTGGTCAGGTATGCATGACTGCATGGAGATCGCCACGCCTCCAATATATACTACAAAGAAAAAATGTGGGGGATTCAATCAGCACAACTGAGTCACAAAACTGAGTCTACTTTTACAGCGCCTACCAGTAGCCATTTGGCTCCAGGAGAAGTATATAGTTGGCTGAGCATGCATGTTGGTACTTGCATCCCTGGATCCGATGAAAGCTGTCACGGCACCGGACGGGGTTAAAAGCAGAGTGTGCCTGGCGTGCAAGCTGTACCTGCGCTCCCTAGACTTTGTGTGGCTATCATGGCCCATAAACAGGTAGGAACTAGTGTTAGGGACCACTCATAGAGGCGACCTTGACGTGGTGAGTGGCTTATTACGCTTTGGCCAAAATGTACACCAATGCCTCATTCAACATCCAGCATAGGGCCAGGGCAGAGTGCTGGTTGCAGAGTGCTATTGCATTTGTGTTTTTGCGTTTATATGTGTAGTTTATAGTTGAATGAACACATATTCCACATACCTGTATATAGGTGCATACTGAATTCCTTGTGCTTCTTACATATGGAATGAACAGGATATATGTGTAGTTTATAGTTGAATGAACACATATTCCACATATACAGGAGTATACTGAATTCCCTATACTTCTTATATATGGAAGGAACAGGATATATGTGTAGTTTATAGATAGTGTTGAGCGAATCGAAGTTGATGAAGTGGAATTCAATCCAAATTTAAGGAAAAGTTTGATACGTCACAAAGTTGAATTACCTCGCTCTTTGTGGTAACTAATCAGATTTTTACTAAAATGGCTGCTGCACATGTTAAAAAGAGGAAGTAAGAATCCCGGGAATGAGAGACCACCTGTGAGATTTTGAAACAGCTCTTATTGCATGAACAATGTTATTTTGCTGTTCGGCCACAAGATGCCGCTGCTTCTCAGACACAGCACACAGACTGCACATGTCACGAGGCGCCGACTTCACATTCTCCCTCTTCAGTGCCGCCGGCACCCTGCAGCTAGTACAGAACGAGGATGTGCACTGCATCCTCATCTCCACAGCCACGGAGGGCACTCACGTCTTTAGCGCGGTCAGCGTCCTCCACTTTCATGGCAACTGTAAGGAGTCCGAGTGCCGAGCTGAGCACTCGGCTGGTTGCAGGAGAATGAGTCATGTGGCGCTGGCCACGTCACATGACTCCTCTTGCTGGGGAATGAGTCACGTGGCGCTGGCCACGTCCCATGACTCCCGCTGTACAGAACACTGGTGAGACCTCACTTGGAGTATTGTGCGCAGTACTGGAGGCCATATCTCCAGAAGGATATAGATACTCTAGAGAGAGTTCAGAGAAGAGCTACTAAACTAGTACATGGATTGCAGGATAAAACTTACTAGGAAAGGTTAAATGACCTTAATATGTATAGCTTGGAAGAAAGAAGAGACAGAGGGGATATGATAGAAACTTTTAAATACATAAAGGGAATCAACTCGGTAAAGGAGGAGAGCATATTTAAAAGAAGAAAAACTACCACAAGAGGACACAGTTTTAAATTAGAGGGGCATAGGTTTAAAAGTAATATAAGGAAGTATTACGTTACTGAGAGAGTAGTGGATGCATGGAATAGCCTTCCTGCAGAAGTGGTAGCTGCAAATACAGTGAAGGAGTTTAAGCATGCATGGGATAGGCATAAGGCTATCCTTCATATAAGATAGGGCCAGGGACTATTAATAGGATTCAGATATATTGGGCAGACTAGATGGGCCAAATGGTTCTTATCTGCCGACACATTCTATGTTTCTATGTTTCTATGTTCCCCACTATATATACAGGCAACCTGTTGGCCACAGGTTGCCTGTGAATAAGGTCCTATCCAGTGTTCCTTAGTGTGACTCCTGACTGGTTTATAATCTCCGTCCTTGTTTGCTCCTTGTGTCTGCTTCGCTTCTCCTGGTTTTTGACTTTGGCTTGCTTTAAAACCCGTCTTTGCTTATCCTCTGGTATTGTAGTTATCTCCTGGTTCTGACTCGGCTTGTTGACCATTCTATGTTTGTCTGTCTTGTTTGTCCCTCCGCACTTACCAAGGCTAGGGAATACCGCCCAGTTGTGCTCCCTTACCTAGGATGGATAGTGCAAGTAGGCAGGGACAGGGGTGTGGGTGGAGTCAGTGGTGCACCATTCCCTCCCCCTCTTTGTGACAGATTCACAGGCCCACTTTACCACTATGAATCCCCTGCAAAACCTGATGGATCATGTCCTGAACCTGGCCCAGGTTGTTCAGGAGCTAGGAGAGAGGTTACAATCTCAAGAAGCTGGCCGTAACCTCACTGTTTCCCCTCCATCTGCTTTACAGGTGGAACCCGACGTTAAACTTCCTGAGCGGTTCTCAGGGGACCACAAAAGTTTTCAAACCTTTAAGGAGAGTTGCAAACTATATTTCTGACTGCAACCCCATTCTTCTGGCCTCTGGCCACAGTGAGTGGAAATTATTATATCCCTGTTACAGGGTGACCGCCAGGAGTAGGCGTTTTCATTACCCCCCGACTCGCTGTGTCTTGAGTCAGTAGGTGCGTTTTTTCAGGCCCTAGGGCTGCTATACGATGAACCAGACAAAGAGACCGTAGCAGAGAGTCAGCTGAAAGCTTTGGTGCAGGGTGACCGACCAGTAGAGGAATAATGTACTTAGTTTAGAAAGTGGTGCGTTCCATCTGGTTGGAATAAACCTGCTCTCAAAAGTCAGTTCAGATCTGGTTTGTCTGAGACTCTTAAAGATATGCTTGTAGGTTATCCTTCCCCTGAGACCTTGAAAGAAACCATGACTCTTGCAGTAAGACTGGACAGACGCATTAGGGAGAGACAGCAGGAACATTCGTTTTTTCCCCAGGTTATTCACTTTAGAAAAAAGACGACTGAGGGGAGATCTAATTAATATGTATAAATATATCAGAGGTCAGTACAGAGATCTATCCCATCAGCTATTTATCCCCAGGACTGTGACTGTGACGAGGGGACATCCTCTGCGTCTGGAGGAAAGAAGGTTTGTACACAAACATAGAAGAGGATTCTTTACGGTAAGAGCAGTGAGACTATGGAACTCTCTGCCTGAGGAGGTGGTGATGGTGAGTACAATAAAGGAATTCAAGAGGGGCCTGGACGTATTTCTGGAGCTTAATAATATTACAGGCTATAGCTACTAGAGAGGGGTCGTTGATCCAGGGAGTTATTCTGATTGCATGATTGGAGTCAGGAAGGAATTTTTTATTCCCCTAAAGTGGAGAAAATTGGCTTCTACCTCACAGGGTTTTTTGCCTTCCTCTGGATCAACTTGCAGGATAACAGGCCGAACTGGATGGACAAATGTCTTTTTTCGGCCTTATGTACTACTATGTTACTATGTTATGTCCAAACCAGAGGTCTGTCCCATGGGAATGAAGTCCGAGCCTTTTGCTGATGAACCCATGTAGATTGGTATGAGCAGAAGAGACCAACGCTGCCGCCATGGTACATGTTTTTACTGTGGCAACTCCGATCATTTGATCCGCCAGTGTCCCAAGATCCCTCCTTCCGGAAGATCACCCAAAACTGAGGGATCTAAAGACAAGGTACTCCATGGGGTTGTTAAAAGTAAATTATTAGTACCGGTTACTATTTCATTAGGGTCTAACAAGGGTTCAGGTAAGGTAAGTTTATCGACTCTGGATCTGCCGCTAACTTTATTGATATTAAGTTTGCTCTTCAGGTGGGGATCCCCTGTTTACATGGTAGCCATAGATTACACCCCATTATGATGATCAAGTTTTATACTCCTGAAATAACTTTAACTGTAGGGGTGTGCAAAACTGAGATTTGCTCTCTGTTAATCTTGGAAAATGTAACTGTTGATGTGGTGTTAGGTATGCCCTGGCTCCAATTGCATAACCTGGTGATAAATTGGGCCAGAGGGGAGCTTGAAAAATGGGGCCTTAAATGTGATTCTTGTTTATCTTTTGTGCAAGCAGGGGTCTCAGCAGAATTCAAGACTTTACCTCCATTCATCGAGTAATATATGGATGTATTCTCCTCATCTGACCCCGAGAGCTTACCCCCCATAGACCATATGATTGCGCTATTGAACTAGTGGGAGGGTCTATGTTTCCTAAGGGGCGGATATATAATTTATCTGGTCCTGAATGCAATTACATGAGAGAATATGTTAAGGAAAGTCTCATTCGACGCTCTGTGTCTCCTATGGGGGCTGGCTTCTTTTTTGGCAAAAAAAAAGGACGGAGGCCTTAGACCCTGTATTGACTATCGGGAATTGAACAAGATCACCATTAAGAATCAATATTCCCTTCCTTTAATCCCCGATCTGTTCAGTCAGGTTCTGGGGGGCTTCATGGTTTTCCAAACTCGATTTGAGAGGAGCATACAATTTAGTTCGAATTATAGAAGAAGACGAATGGAAAACTGCTTTTAAGACTCCGGAAGGACATTTTGAATATTTGGTCATGCCTTTTGGGCTTAGTAATGCTCCTGCAGTTTTTCAAAATTTCATGAATGACATTTTCAGGGACTTTATTGGCAAATTTTGTTTGTGTATCTTGATAATACTTAGATTTTTTATTCGAGTTGGGATTCTCATGTTATGCATATCAGGCAAGTACTTGAAATTCTAAAAAAAAAAATACTATCTGCTAAGTTAGAATTTTTTTTTGGGTACAATAAATTTTGTATCTTGGCTATGTCCTCACTCCACATGCGTTTAAAATGGATCCTGGTAAGGTACAAGCTATTTTAGACTGGGTGAGACGTTATCCCTAAAAGCCTTAGGCTGGTTTCACACGGGCGTTGCTGGAAAAGATGCGGGTGCGTTGCAGGAACATGCGCGATTTTTCTGCGCGAGTGCAAAACAGAAGTTCGGGTTTGGGTTAGATGTTGTGTAGATTGTATTATTTTCCCTTAGAACATGGTTCTAAGGGAAAATAATAGCATTCTTAATACAGAATGCTTAGTACAATAGGGCTGGAGGGGTTAAAAATTTTTTTTTTTATTAAACTCACCTTAATCCACTTGTTCGCGCAGCCCGGCTTCTCTTCTGTCTTCTTCTTTGAGGAATAGGACCTTTGATGTTGTCACTGCGCTCATCACATGGTCCATCACATGATCTTTTACCATGGTGATGAATCATGTGACGGACCATGTGATGAGCGTAGTGATGTCACCACAGGTCCTTTTCCTACTGCACAGCAAAGATGAAGACAGAAGAGAAGCCGGGCTGCGCGAACAAGTGGATTAAGGTGAGTTAAATTATTTTTTTTTAACCTCTCCAGCACTATTGTACTAAGCATTCTGTATTAAGAATGCTATTATTTTCCCTTATTACCATGTTATAAGGGAAAATAATAATGATCAGGCCCCCATCCTGATCGTCTCCTAGCAACCGTGCGTGAAAATCGCACCGCATCCGCACTTGCTTGCTGATGCTTGTGATTTTCACGCAGCCCCATTCACTTCTATGGGGCCTGCGTTGCGTGGAAAACGCACAATATAGAACATGCTGCGATTTTCACGGAACGCACAAGTGATGCATGAAAATCACCGCTCACGTGCACAGCCCCATAGAAATTAATGGGTCCAGATTTAGTGTGGGTGCAATGCGTTCACCTCACGCATTGCACCCGCGCAGAAATATCACCCGTGTGAAAGAGGCCTTAGGCCCCTTTTACACGGGCGAGTATTCCGCGCGGATGCGATGCGTGAGTTGAACGCATTGCACCCGCACTGAATACCGACCCATTCATTACTATGGGGCTGTTCACATGAGCGGTGATTTTCACGCATCACTTGTGCGTTGCGTGAAAATTGCAGCATGCTCTATATTCTGCGTTTTTCGCATGGAAGTTCTCTCCCACTGAGAGGAACTATGATATTGGTAATCGGGAATTGTTAGCCATCAAATGGGCTTTTGAGGAGTGGAGAATTTTTTTAGAGGGGGCAAACATTGTATCACTGTTGTCACTGACCATAAAAATGTATTGTTTCTTGAGTCTGCGAAAAGGCTGAATCTTCATCAAGCTAGATGGGCATTATTCTTTACGCGTTTTAACTTCTCTATTACTTTTAGGCCAGGAAGTAAGAATGTGAAGGCTGATGCCTTGTCTCAAAGCTTTTGTGCATTTCAACCCCCTGACATTCCTCCTGAACCCATTTTACCAGCTAACATCATTGTGGCAGCATTATCTGCGGATCTTGCGTCTCATATTGAGGCAGAGCAACATCTAGCTCTGGCACAGACACCTACAGATAAGTTTTTTGTTTATGGGCATTTCCTGCTTGGTGAGGTCATTATTCTGTTTTTTGTGGGTATCCCGGTATTGAGGGCACCAGAGAACTCGTGTGCAGGTGTTATTGGTGGCCAACGTTATCTAGAGATGTCAGGTCTTATGTCTCTGCTTGCAAGGTATTTGCCAAGTCCAAGACTCCACACAATTGTGTCTGACAGGGGTGTCCAGTTTGTCTCCAAATTTTGGAGAACTTTTTGTCAGAGATGTGAAATATCTGTCCTTTTCGTCAGCTTTTCATCCTGAGACCAATGGACAAACCGAACTGCTTAATCAGGCTGTTGAACAATTTCTAAGATCTTACATCTCTGATAACTAGCAGTTATGGGTAAAATTACTCCCTTTGGCGGAGTTTGCCATTAATAACCGTGTGAACTCTTCCACTGGGGTGTCTCCGTTTTTCTGCAATTTTGGTTTCCACCCTCAATTTAATTCTGGTTCATCTGTTCCTTCACCTAACCCTGAAGCGGATAGGGTAACGTCAGAACTGTGCACAGTCTGGGCTCAGGTTCAACTGAACTTGGAAAAAGCTCAGGAGGATCAGAGAATTAAGGCTAATAGGAAGCGTTCCAGAGGGGTGGACTTTCAGGTCGGAGAAAAGGTTTGGCTGTCCACAAAAAAATTGTCGCTAAAGGTGTTGTCCAGGAAGTTTGCACCACGATTTATTGGTTCATATGAGATCCTCGATGTTATTAATCCCGTATCTTTTAGGTTGAAGCTGCCAGATTTGATCCGTATTCACAAATTATTTTACAAATCAATGCTTAAGAAACATGTTTCGCCCCTTAATTTCATCGCAGGCAGCCCTTCCCCCGGTACAGGTTAATGATCAAAATTAATTTGTCATTTCTAAAATCATTGACGTCAGGAGAGCTTGAAACTCATTTCAATACCTGGTTCATTGGAAGGGTTATGGACCTGAGGAAAGGTTGATTAAAAAGTTTCATCATGATCATCCTGACAAACCGTCTCTGGTGACTTTGGGTCCGGTGGCCCCTCGTAAAAGGATGGGTACTGTAACGAGGCTCCGTCTTCAATTTGTGCATCAGCTAAAAAAAACGGATGCGGCATCCGTTTTTTTTGGAGAATCCGTTTTTTTCCACATATCCCTTGTAATAAATGCCTATCCTTGTCCGCAAATGTGAAAAGAGTAGGATATGCACTATTTTTTTTTGCTGAAGGGAAACACGGACAACGAAACACAAACGGATGAACTATCAGCATTTTTTTGCTGACCCATTGAAATGAATGGGTCCCCATCCTATCCGCAAACAAAAACTAAACGGAGGCCGAGAAAAACAACTGTCGTGTGCATGAGGCCTAATTCAGTTCTGTCTCTCTGACTAACCAGTTTTAAGGCTCTGTTCACACTCCAGTCAGGATAACTGCGTCTCATTAGTCTCTGAACTATGTCAGTGGATTCTTTTTGGTAGTCTTGTTCACATGTGCAATTCCGCTTTGCTCTGACTAGTTCACCTACAGGTATACTTTTAATTGTATGTGCAGGATGACATGATTTACCATGGAGTATAGTGTTACATGCCATAATTTTTCTATAAGTGGATGTAATAATCCTCCCTGTGTCTGGTGAGGCTGTCAGATTCAAATCAAGAAAGGACATTATCAAAGGATCATAGTAACATAGTACATAAGGCCGAAAAAAGACATTTGTCCATCCAGTTCGGCCTGTCATCCTGCAAGTTGATCCAGAGGAAGGCAAAAAAACCCTGTGAGGTAGAAGCCAATTTTTCTCACTTTAGGGGAATAAAAAATTCCTTCCCGACTCCAATCAGGCAATCAGAATAAGGCAAAGTTCACACGAACGTAATACACGGCCACAGTTCCGTGTGAATTCCGCATCACGGATGCGGACCCATTCACTTCAATGGGTCCGCTAATCCGGAATCGCGGAACGGCCGCAGGGGACGGGACCCCTTGGAAGCACTACGGAGTGCCTCCTGGAGTTACGTCCCGTTCTTCCGTTCCGCAAAAAGATAGAACAAGTCCTATCTTTTAGCGGAACGGCCGGATCGCGGACCCATTACAGTGAATGGGTCCGCGATCCGATGCGGCTGACCTACGGCCGGCGAACGAGCATTGCGGCCCGCTATTTGCGGGCCGCTTCACAGGCACGGGTCACACTCGTTCGTGTGAAGCCGGCCTAACTCCCTGGATCAACGACCCCTCTCTAGTAGCTATAGCCTGTAATATTATTACACTCCAGAAATACATCCAGGCCTCTCTTGAATTCCTTTATTGTACTCACCATCACCACCTCCTCAGGCAGAGAGTTCCATAGTCTCACTGCTCTTACCGTAAAGAATCCTTTTCTATGTTTGTGTACAAACCTTCTTTCCTCCAAACGCAGAGGATGTCCCCTCATCACAGTCACAGTCCTGGGGATAAATAGATGATGGGATAGATCTCTGTACTGCCCCCTGATATATTTATACATAGTAATTAGATCTCCCCTCAGTCGTCTTTTTTCTAACGTGAATAACCCTAATTTTGATAATCTTTCAGGGTACTGTAGTTGCCCCATTCCAGTTATTACTTTAGTTGCCCTCCTCTGGACCCTCTCCAGCTCTGCTATGTCTGCCTTGTTCACAGGAGCCCAGAACTGTACACAGTACTCCATGTGTGGTCTGACCAGTGATTTGTAAAGTAGTAGGAATATGTTCTCATCACGGGCATCTATGCCCCTTTTGATGCAACCCATTATCTTATTGGCCTTGGCAGCAGCTGTCTGACACTGTTTTTTGCAGCTTAGTTTGCTGTTTATTAAAATTCCTAGATCCTTTTCCATGTCAGTGTTACCGAGTGTTTTATCATTTAGTATGTACGGGTGACTTGCATTATTCCTTCCCATGTGCATAACTTTACATTTGTCAGTGTTAAACCTCATCTGCCACTTATCTGCCCAAGCCTCCAATCTATCCAGATCCCTCTGTAGTAGTATACTGTCCTCTTCAGTGTTAATTACTTTACACAGTTTAGTGTCATCTGCGAAAATTGATATTTTACTATGCAAGCCTTCTACAAGATCATTAATAAATATATTGAAGAGAATAGGGCCCCTGAGGTACCCCACTAGTGACAGTGACCCAATCTCAGTGTGTACCGTTAATAACCACCCTCTGTTTTCTATCATTGAGCCAGTTACTTACCCACTTACAGATGTTTTCTCCCAGTCCAAGCATTCTCATTTTATATACTAACTTTTATGTGGTACAGTGTCAAATGCTTTGGAGAAGTCCAGATACACGACATCCATTGATTCGCCGCTGTCAAGTCTAGAACTTACCTCCTCATAGAAACTGATTAAATTAGTTTGACATGACCGATCCCTCACGAAGCCATGCTGATATGGCGTTATTTGCTTATTTCCGTTGAGATGCTCTAATATAGCATCTCTCAGAAAACCTTCAAACAGTTTACCCACAACAGATGATAAACTTACCGGCCTATAGTTTCCAGGCTCTGTTTTTGGACAATTTTTGAATATTGGCACCACATTTGCCATGCGCCAATCCTGTGGGACATTCCCTGTCAGTAAAGAGTCTGCAAATATCAGAAATAAGGGTCTGGCTATGACATTACTTAATTCCCTTAGGATACGGCGGTGTATGCCATCCGGTCCTGGCGATTTGTCTATTTTGATCTTTTTAAGTCGCTGTTGTACTTCTTCCTGGGTCAGACAGGACACTTTTAATGGCGAATTTATTTCAACATTCAGCATTTCATCTGACAGTTTATTTTCCTCAGTGAATACATTGGAGAAAAAAGATATTTAACAGCTTTGCTTTCTCCTCGTCGCTCTCTGCGACTCCCCCCTCATTACTCTTTAAAGGGCCGACACCTTCAGCTTTATACTTTTTAACATTTATATAATTGAAGAACATTTTAGGGTTGGTTTTACTCTCTTTGGCAATTAATCTCTCGGTCTCTAGTTTGGCCGCTTTTATTTGTTTTTTACATGTTCTATTTTTTTCCTTATAGTTTTTCAGTGCTTCCGTGCTACCCTCCTGTTTTAGTGTTTTATATGCTTTCTTTTTGTCATTTATTGCTTTCTTTACAGTTCTATTTATCCACATTGGTTTCTTTTTGTTCCTTAACCTTTTATTCCCATATAGTGATATGAAAAGCACAAATTATTTGTGTTATTGTTTATGTATTTTATGAAATCCGGTACGGTCACCACATCTCCGACCCATATAAACAACAGGTCATCGATATAGCGACCATACAACTGCAGGTGGTCAATAAATGGATTGTTGTCAGAGAACAAATATTGATGTTCGTACAAACACATGAAAATATTTGCAATTGATGGCGATACCTTCGCCCCCATAGACGCACCAGATCTTTGTAAATAGTACGAGCTGCAAAACATGAAATAATTATGCATCAACAAATAATGTACGGCTGTACATAAGTAATCCCGCAAAGTTGGAGTATAATCGCTGTATGTTAAGAAAAGCCACTGTAACGCAGATATAGCCTGATCCTGGGGTATGGAAGTGCATAATGCTGTAACTTCAGCAGTGACCCATAGAAACTCTTTTCCCCACTGGAGGTTATGCATTACTTGTAGTACATGCTTTGAGTCACGTATAAAACCAGGCATGGATCCAATTAGTGGCTGGAGTAGGCTGTCAGACCACTCAGACAGCCTTTCATTCAATGATTTAATGCCTGAAACTATAGGTCTGAGTGGTGGAGGGAAACTATTTTTATGGACCTTGGGCAAGGCATGAAAAATTGGAAGGACTGGATATGCAGGAATCAAATATTCAGATTGTTTAAGAGTAATAACACCACATAGATGGGGCATAGATGCCCGTGATGAGAACATATTCCTACTACTTTACAAATCACTGGTCAGACCACACATGGAGTACTGTGTACAGTTCTGGGCTCCTGTAAACAAGGCAGACATAGCAGAGCTGGAGAGGGTCCAGAGGAGGGCAACTAAAGTAATAACTGGAATGGGGCAACTACAGTACCCTGAAAGATTATCTAAATTAGGGTTATTCACGTTAGAAAAAAGACGACTGAGGGGAGATCTAATTACTATGTATAAATATATCAGGGGGCAGTACAGAGATCTATCCCATCATCTATTTATCCCCAGGACTGTGACTGTGACGAGGGGACATCCTCTGCGTTTGGAGGAAAGAAGGTTTGTACACAAACATAGAAAAGGGTTCTTTACGGTAAGAGCAGTGAGACTATGGAACTCTCTGCCTGAGGAGGTGGTGATGGTGAGTACAATAAAGGAATTCAAGAGGGGCCTGGATGTATTTCTGGAGTGTAATAATATTACAGGCTATAGCTACTAGAGAGGGGTCGTTGATCCAGGGAGTTATTCTGATTGCCTGATTGGAGTCGGGAAGGAATTTTTTATTCCCCTAAAGTGAGGAAAATTGGCTTCTACCTCACAGGGTTTTTTTTGCCTTCCTCTGGATCAACTTGTAGGATGACAGGCCGAACTGGATGGACAAATGTCTTTTTTCGGCCTTATGTACTATGTTACACATTGTAGCCCTTCCGCTACCAGTCTTTCCAATTCTTTTTTGAATATTTGTGTAGGATCTGACGTAAATTTTTTATATGTTGACATGTCTTGTAACATTAATAAACATTGTTTTTCGTACAGACCTGCATCCAAAACAACAATAACACCCCCCTTGTCTGCTTGCGATATAATTATATCATCCCGTTTACTCAGCAAGGTCAGAGCATCTCTTTCTGTTCTAGAAAGATTGGACATTTGTTTGATATTAGTGTGGGACTTATTCACGTCATATAATTTGACTAAGTCCTGCTCTACTAGCTCCTGAAACCGATCAAGAGCTGGTGACCTGGAGTTAACTGGATAAAACAAGGGTTTTTTTGTTACAAAAGCAGTAGACATACTAATATTTTGGACATTACCAGAATTGCTGCGTAGCATTTGTAGTTCACATATGGCTTTTAATTCCTGAAAAGATACAGGCGCTGAAGTCCTGCTGGAAGCACAGTCTGGTGGAGCCCCTCTCAGGAGGATAGTTATCCCTCAGAAAGTGCTTCCTCAAAGTGATATTTCTGGCAAATTTGCAAATGGTATTATAGAAGTCAAAATTGCGTGTTGGGGAGAACGTCAGACCCCTAGATAGGATCCCCAAAAGCGCATCAAGGATAATTTTTGCAGATAGATTATACACTTGTATGTCCGTTAATTCCTTCTGTGTCTCCGTGGATAGCGATAACCCTCTTTTTTGCTTTCTCCACCTGCGTCGTTTTTTGCTTTTGGAATATGTTGAGGTGTTCGCAGAGCAGGTGCTTGATCTATTTTTCTAATTGTTTCACTGCTCTCAGAGGCAGTGTCTGAAAAGTTCATATCAGTGGAGCTAAAATTAACCCTTAAAGACTCGCAGCATTTTTACTTTTGTTTCCTGCGGTTATATTTTTCAAGAATAGTTTTAGGAGTAGACTGGGTGTTGGATAGCTTCCTCCAATTGTAGACACTGTTCGTCTTATAATCTTTTAAGTCCCGCAAAAATGTATTATGTTTTACATCAGTGATCTCAGTTTCCAATTTTTCAATGGTCGCCTTTAATTTACCATCACATATTTCCACTGAGGTTTTATCCACCATATTGTGAAGGACTTCACGTGTCTCTTTAAAACAGGCCTCACATCTCTCTGACGAGTTCCGGGTACACGCTTGTAGCACCCTTAGTCATAGAGTCACTAGATGACTACACCAGTCAGGTTTTATGGTGGAAAGGAGGGAGAGGACACACCCAGTGGGTGTGATTGACATAGAGGAATACTAGCCACTTCCAAAATAACCCCTTGACCGCCATAGACAACTAGACTGTGTGTGAACAGGACCTTAAAACGACATTGCCAAATAAACACAAAATACAACAAAACATTTCCTTACATAAAATGTAAAACTTTGTGCACTGTCACAACAATATACATGACAATCTTCAAACATAGATTAATAATGTAAGATTAGATCTTGTTTTCTATTCAATCCATGGGGGACACATGATTTAAGCTTGAATATCCAAAAAGCCTCACGATTAAAAAGTTTTCTCTGTAAATCTCCACCCCTCTCATATAATCTTAATTTTTCAATACCCTGTACCCTAATGTGACTCACATCCCCTCCATGATGGTGTAAGACATGCCACTTATACCACTTTCCAAACATCACTTTCTGTACGGCTGATGCCACCGCCTCCATCATGTCACTGCCACCATGATGCCACTGCTTTGCCCTTCCGACCATCATCTTCTGTAAGGCTGCTGCTGCCTCCATCATGCTCCTGCCTTTCTTCCATATACCTTATGGCTGCTGATGCCCCTTGCTGTTAATCCCCTACTGCCACCACCATTAACACGAAACATCTGCCACCACTATAACTTCTATCACTGCTACTTCTACTATTGCTACTACTACCCATAGACAGCCTCGGTTGTTCAATGCTATACTGCTCCTGCTGCTGCTACTATTGTGGGAGCATGCCACTATATCATACCTCCAAACCGTCCCGGATCTGACAGGACAATCCCGGATTTCAGTGGCTGATCCGCGGTCCCGGTACAGGGGAGGTATGTCCCGCTTTCTAGCAGCTGCCCCTGCTTCAATAGGAAGCAGAGACAGATGCCTGTAATGATAAAACAAGAGCCATCCGTTGTCTCCCTGCTCCATCATTCCTCCCCCTGTCTGCTCTCCACACTGCAGGTCTGGGTAGGTGGCAGGGCCGGCCGGGGGCTCAGTGTATTCTGCCACTGCTGGGGAATGAGGTGAGTATGTGGGGTTTATTATTTTTGCTGCCTGTGATGAAGGCACAATCGGGGTCATATTACTGTACGTGCCTCACATAGTGTCCCTCTTCTTTCTTTTCTAAAGTTGGGAGGTATGCTATATTCGTACGGTACCATTTACACATCCACACCGCACTGCTGCTGCTCCAATTAAAAGGGAGAATTTTTTTTACACCCATTCACAATGAGCCACTTTTTCTTCTGACAATCAATTGCGCCTGTCGTATGTACAGTTTTTCCAACCCTGTCAAGGCATGATTTTTGGACCCTTGTTTTAACCCATAACACCGTGTGTGTTTATACATCATCTGCCCCTGATAAGGGACATTTTCTGGAAGCTTTGGAAAATGAAAAAGCATAACATATGTGCCAGCAAGGTGTGATGTTAAACACGCTGTATGTTAAAGCCTTCAAATGAAATTAAACCCTCCAGGGTCTTAAATCATCAGGGGTAAATCTAGGCATATCCTATAGTGCAGTGCACCTTATAGCATGAGTTATGGTAAATGTGGGTTTATATTTAGTAGCAAGGTTTCCTGGACTCATAAGGAATATTGGTAAAAAATACTGCCAACTGCAATGTTTGGTATAAAAATAAATATATATTATTTACAATATATACAGTAATTACAATATATACAAGAATTACAATATTTACAATAATAGATAAATCTTATTTACAATATATACAAGAATTACAATATTTACAATAATAGATAAATCTTATTTACAATATATACAAGAATTACAAAAATAGATATAGCTTATTTACAATATATACAAGAATTACAAAAAATATCTTATTTACAATAAATACAATAATTAAAAAAATAGATATATAATATTTACAATATATACAAAAATTACAAAAATATATATTATTTACAATAAATACACTAATTATAAAAATAAATAAAACTTATTTACAATATATACAATAATTACAAAAATAGATAAAACTTATTTACAATATATACAATAATTACAAAAATAGATGAAACTTATTTACAATATATACATAAATATGGCGGTGGCGGCTGGAGGCAGTAGACGTGGGGCAGATTTTTTTCTTGTGGATTGTGGCGGCAGGAGGCAGTAGAAGTTCTGATCTTTATTTATTTGGCTTAATAGTGGCTGGAGGAAATGGTGGGCAGCTTTCGGTTTCTGGTGGTGGTGGTGGAGGAGATGTTGGAGGCTTTTTGAACTCTTGTACTATAAAACAAACATAGTTTATAAGACTAGCTTTCCATTTAATGAACATTAATTCTACTACACTGCCAGTCTGGGGTTGGGGCCCCATAAAATATTAAGAACTTGCATAAACAATAATCCTCTAAAATATTGTTATAAATGGCAGATATACAGTACAGACCAAAATTTTGGACACACCTTCTCATTCAAAGAGTTTTCTTTATTTTCAGGACTATGAAAATTGTAGATTTACACTGAAGGCATCAAAACTATGAATTAACACATGTGGAATTATATACATAACAAACTGCTTTGCACACTCTTGGCATTCTCTTGATGAGCTTCAAGAGGTTGTCACCTGAAATGGTCTTCCAACAGTCTTGAAGGAGTTCCCAGAGATGCTTAGTACTTGTTGGCCCTTTTGCCTTCACTCTGCGGTCCAGCTCACCCCAAACCATCTCGATTGGGTTCAGGTCCGGTGACTGTGGAGGCCAGGTCATCTGGTGCAGCACCCCATCACTCTCCTTCATGGTCAAATAGCCCTTACTTTCAAAGTTTTCCCAATTTTTCGGCTGACTGGCTGACCTTCATTTCTTAAAGTAATGATGGCCACTTTTCTTTACTTAGCTGCTTTTTTCTTGCCATAATACAAATTCTAACAGTCTATTTAGTAGGACTATAAGCTGTGTATCCACCTGACTTCTCCTCAACGCAACTGATGGTCCCAACCCCATTTATAAGGCAAGAAATCCCACTTATCAAACCTGAGAGGGCACACCCATGAAGTGAAAACCATTTCAGGGAACTACCTCTTGAAGCTCATCAAGAGAATGCCAAGAGTGTGCAAAGCAGTAATCAAAGCAAAAGGTGGCTAATTTGAAGAACCTAGAATATGACATATTTTCAGTTGTTTCACACTTGTTTGTTATGTATATAATTCCACATGTGTTAATTCATAGTTTTGATGCCTTCAGTGTAAATCTACAATTTTCATAGTCCTGAAAATAAAGAAAACTCTTTGAATGAGAAGGTGTGTCCAAACTTTTGGTCTGTACTTTATCTTTAATCCAAAGAATGTAAATTACAACTGTTGTTATTTTTCCTCAGCCTCCTGAACTACCCCACGTCGGGTTCATTTACTAACATGATTCCTTTAAAAGGATTATTCCACCATTAAACATTACTTTAATATAATTTAGAATTAGAAAAACTGGTTACTTTGGTAATCTACTTTCTATTAGAAAATGCATCAGTTCCTAGATATTCTCTTTACTCAATTATAATAGCCTACTGAGGTGGTCACACATGCTCAGTTCCATCCTTAAACTGGGACTAGCCATATCTACTGTTAGAAGTTGTTACAGTTAAAGGAAGGGAGCTATAGCAGAATGGACATGACACCTAAAAAAAGCACATGCCCCTGAACGGTCAGTGTAAGACAGTGTTGGTGAACCTATGGCACAGGAGCCAGAGGCGGCACTCAGAGCCCTCTCTGTGGGCACCTAGATCCTGGAAAAAGTCTATGGTGTACCAATATGCCTTAGACTTTTCCTACATTGATCAGTGCAGGGTGCACCATGAACAGCACAGGCAGCGCATTGAATGTAGGCAGGCTGTTACATGGAAGATATACTATATTGGGCTGTAGTATTCAGGTTAAATTGCCGTGTTGGCACTTTGCGATAAATAAGTATGATTTGAGTCACAGTTTGGGCACCAGGTCTGTAAAAGGTTCCTCATCACTGGTCTAAGAGAATCTAGTAGGCAACTGGATCAATGAGTATGGAGATTTCTGGATCCATGTAAGGTACAGGGCTGGTTTTAACATTGTTAGAAAGAGATTGTTATGTACTGTATGATGTCTGTCATTTTTACAACAGTCATGGCATAATCCCATTAAGGGCTCATGCACACGAACGTATTTTCGTTCCGTTTCCGTTCCATTATTTTGCATTCCGTATACGGAAGGTACTTCGTATGCATTCCGTTTCCATATTTCCGTTCCGCAACATTTTGATTGATGTCCTATTACTGTCCGCAAATCAAGTTTAGTGGCTCCATTCAAGTCAACGGTTCTGAAAATATAACGAAATGCATATGGAATACATCCATATGTCTTCCGTATCCGTTCCGTTTTTGTGGAACAATCTATTCGAAATTTTATGTCCAGCCCAATTTTTCTATGTAAATACTGTATACTGTATATTTTATGTTTCCGTTCCGGAAAAAAAAAAGGATCACAAACGGAAGCCAAACGGAAAAACGGAATGGAAGCTGAAACACTACGGAAAAACAAACAAACAACGGATCTGTGAAAAACGGACCACAGAACCATACGGTCGCGTGCATGAGCACTAAGGCTGCTTTCACATAGTGTTGGAAGTTCCGTTCAGGGATTCCGTATCAGAATTTGTCAAAAATGGCTGAGAGAAAAGACTTGTGCGCCCCGTGGTGCCCCGTGGTGCTCGAACACCGACCGTGGGGCAGCCGCAGCAGGTCACATTCACTTTAATGAGTCCGTGATCCGCCCGTTCCACAAAAAGATAGGACATGATCTATCTTTTTGCGGAACGGAAGTACGGGACAAAACCCTTCCGTAGGGTTCCGTTCCGTGCTTCCGTTCCTCACCATTCCGCATTTCCGGATGTGCGGACCCATTGAAGTGAATGGGTCTGCATCTGTGATGCGGAATGCCCACGGAACAGCGCACGTGTATTTGCGAATCTGCAAATGCGGTCTGCAATATGGCCACGGAGTGCACACGTTCGTGTGCAGGAAGCCTAAAGGGAAGAATGTCAGCGGGGTCTGTTAGGCTCTGTTTCAGTTATGTGTCAAATCCAGCACTTTCATTATTTTCATTCTTCTGCGCCTATAACGGTCCAGAAGAACGGAAATACACAGTGTTGGTATCAAAGCTGCTTTAAAGAATAAAATAAAAAATATTTTATCTACTGAAAGAGACAAATTGGAATGTCCCCAGGGGAAGTAACTAAGTAACTCCACTAGGCAGACTGACTTCATGTGATTATACAGCCATCACCAACTGTATATATATATATTATATATATACTGTATATACTCCACAACACTGAAATTGCTAAACTAAGGGAAAGTCATGCAATCATGGAAATCATAGGATCAATAGACATGTTAATGATATGTAAATAATAAAAATGGAAACAAAATAATTAAAACATCTTGATTTTTCAATATTGAGTATTAGCGTCACGCCAATATGTGCGCACTTACACTCCTTGGCATGCAATTAACAAGATTATTAGTGCTTGTCTAAAGAATGTTCTGCAGTGCACACAAGATCCACCGTTGATAGCTCAGTTAGGATTTGTCGACCACATTTGCTCAATAGGAGACAAGTCCAGAGATGCTATAAGCCATGGTAGCATGTTTAGGCCATGCAGGCTGCTTACAGTAGCTTAAAGGGGTTGTCTCATTTCAGCAAGTGCCATTTATCACCCTACAATCCAGGAATGATCGTGCTTGCACACTTTAGGAAAAAGTGCCAGCCTCTTTGGTGGTCAGGACCATAGGAGCACACATAGGCTGGTGCTTTTTTCTATAGTGAGCAAGCATGACCACTGCTGCTGAATCGCAGGGTGGCCGTAACCATGGAAACAAGTAATGTATAATGTGATAGAAAAATGAATCCAACCAGCAAAGGAAGCAATATAGATAATAACAATACATTAGACAATGCCTTGTATTAACTTTCTCTACATAATAAGGCTACGTCTACATGACGACATTTGTTGCGCGTCATTTTGTTGCACTAATGTCGCGCGACAATTTTTATAATGGCAGTCTATGGTGTCACACTGCAACATGCAACATGCTGCGACTGCGACGCAACAGTCACAGAAAATCCATTCGAGATGGATTTTTCTGTGACTTTTGCGTCGCAGCATGTTGCATGTTGCAGTGCGACACCATAGACTGCCATTATAAAAATTGTTGCGCGACATCAGTGCAACAAAATGTTGCGCTACAAATGTTGCCGTGTAGTTGTGCCCTATCTGTCGCGCGACTTATTGTTGCGCGGCAAATGTCGTTGTGTAGACGTAGCCTTAGTGCTATTTACTGAAGTGAGACAACCCCTTTAAGTAACATGCTGCATGGCTTCTTGGACACTTTGGAGAAATGGCCCTACCACTGGTTCCACAACCAAATCAATGTAACACCAAGTGGTTAGTGTACTGGAAATGAAGACCACTGGGGGTCTGGCTACTTTACATTATGTCACCCCGCACCATAATCTTGGAAGTCGGAGCAGTCTGACAACCTCTTGTTAAGGCCTTTTCATGACTTTGCCCACGTGGTCCCCAAAGCAATCTCTGGCTATCATTGTGTCTGAGACAAAAGAAAGACTCATCACTGAAGAGAATAGACCACCATTCCATCCTCCATTGCCGTCTTGTTGTGCACCAAGATAGCTTTTGAGATTGCTGGTATGAGATCCATGTAACACCTGCAGTGTTGGTCGTCTAGCTCATAGCCCAATGTGGTGCATATATCTTCTTTTGGCTTGTGTAGACACTGCTTGCTTTCCCTAGTCTTGTGATGTTTTATTTCCAGCATTGAATGGATCACTACACATCATTCTTCTAATCAGATGATCCATGTGTGCAGAGGTTTGCCCCTGTTCACCTCTTATCATCATTCCAGTTCGTCGTTGTTCTCCTAAGCACCAGGACATACAACACTGAACACTGCTGACATCTCCAGTGATAAACCAAGGTCTCTCAGTTCAAGGATACTGTCCCTCTAAGTTTGTGACAAATGGCAATAACTGGCATGTCGATGAACAGAAGGCATCACACAATAATCTCACATGAAATGATCTGATTTTTGAGATTTCCTGTGGCCAAATATCTGTGCTTTCAATCTGACTTTTATGCCCCTCCCGCATGCTATAGATTGGAGCTAGGTGGTTGAAAATGTGATCACTGGCAGAACTCAGCAACACCGGTTCATCTTAGTGTTGTCATTTCAATGCTGAGGAGTGCAGATATTAATGTCAGGTTTGTCAAGAGATACTTACTGTCTGGTGGGGCGCTCTTACTAATTAAACATTCGCATTCTGCGTCTCGTGGGCTTTTTTGATTCTCTGATCTTTAAAATTTAAAAAATAGAAGTCATATTGTAAATTAGTAAAGTAAACAATCTGTGTTCTGGAGAATGTAATAAAGACTAATAAGATTTGTGTCTTCATTAATTGTATCTGTTCCTGTCAGTAAAACTATTGGCACTCATCAGGCATTTATAACAATCAGCAATTTATTATGTCCATAAAAGTGCTATGTGTAGCTACCAGGTCTTTCCCCCACCCGGGCACAAGAGTGACATGTTTATGAGAAACAAGACATCTACACTAAAATATACTCTACTATAGAACTACTGTAGAACTTATATTAAGTCCTTCATGATGCAGTGGTTTTCTGTTTTTGCATTTAAATTTTTTACTCCCAGCCTTCCCCGAGCAATAACTATTTTTTTTTTTTTTCACATAGCCGTATCATGGCTTACTTTTTGGGGGGGGACGAGTTGCACTTTCTATTGTAATGCTGTACTGTTGCATTAAATGTAGTGGGAAGCTGGAAAAGTGAAATTGGAAAAAAAAAATGCAATTCCTCTACAGTTTTCCGGGCTTTTGGGGAAAAGCAGATTTCATCTGTCATTTTGGACAGCTACTTTGGAAAATGAAAGATAGAATCTGATTGGTTGCTATGGACAATAAGCCATTTCTACTTTACACTAGTTTGATAAATGACCCCATTTGTTACCTATACGGTAAGATTGACTAATGCTCTTCATTCTTTGGGTCAATAGGTTTATAGCAATACCATATTTGTACAGTTTTTCTTGTGCTTTAATATTGAAATTTTTTTTAGAATAAATCTTTTTTTGTCTTTTCATTACCATATTCTGACCCCCATTTTCTCTTTCTTTTTAAATCTATTGTTTGTTGAGCGATCTGTACTTGTCATTCATACCATTTTGGGGTATGTATGACTTTTTGATAACTTTTCATTCAATGTTTAGGGAGTTGAAGATACGAAAAACATGCTAATCGACATTTTGAACTGTTTTGCTGTTAGGCCAATGGCCATATGGGTAAATATTTTTAGATTTTAATAGTACCGGTGTTTTCAGGTGCGGCAATGCCTATGATTTCGTTTTTTTATTTTGGAGTAAGGGGGTCTTTTGTTTATTTATTTATGTTTTAAAACAATTTTTACATTTTTTTTAAGCTACACTAGGTGACTATAAGAAGCAATACTTTGTATCTATTAAGTACAACATTCAGTATATTTCAACGCAGTGGTGCCACCTACAGGCCTCCACTGTTATATACCAGTATTTGACCTAGAAGCCTTGTACAGGCTTAGGCCTATGATGAGGGTGGCCAGAGGAGCACTGTGATGTCTGACCGTGAGCTGCAGGTAGAAAGTCACCCTTCCTCCTGCCCATTTTAGGCGGAGTGGTTAAGCAGAGCCGGGGGTAGGGTTGTAAAGTCTGGCTTATGAGGGTGGTCTGAGTGGCCACCCTACCTATGACTCATTATTAACACCTTCTCATTTCTCAGCAAGAGGAAGGTGTTCCTGTCCGGAAAGCATGTGCATCCTCTTTTTTCTACGTTTTAGATGCTGTAAATCTTTTTGAGGGGTTAAATGTCTGCGATCGGCAGGAAATCAGCAGTCATCCTGCGTCTATGGCGCTTCCACTACAGAGACATCTTTAAAAGCCCAACAACTGCTGTACATGCACGGTAGAAGTCATGAAGAGGTTAACTTAAACTGTGGTATTGTTTATGCAGACTACTGTGTGGCTGATAAAATCTTAACTTATAGACACACTTACATGGCAAAGGTGCACACAATTCCAGACATGAAGAAGACAAAACAAGTTAAATAAAATAATATTAATTTGAACCAAGGTTCTTCTAAAACAGGTGGGCTTTCAGGTGTGTCTGCGGAGCTTTCAGGTGTGTCTGTGGAGCTTTCAGGTGTGTTTGTGGAGCTTTCAGGTGTGTCTGCGGAGCTTTCAGGTGTGTTTGTGGAGCTTTCAGGTGTGTTTGTGGAGCTTTCAGGTATCTTATCCACTGAAAAAAAGAAGAAGAAAGAACAAAAGTCAGAAAATCTGGTTAGTAAATAGCCCCATATGTGTCTTTGGGGCTGACTATTTATTTGCTCATTAATAGCTTTCACTTTCAATGACAACTTATTAATGTCATTTTTTTTTTTTGTGGGAGGGAATGGGAATAAACAGAGATTCCGCCATTGATTTCATGATTTAATTTTCATTGTGCAGCATAACTGATGTGGTACATATATTCTATAGGTCGGTAAGATTACATCTATATATATAGAGCCTACTAATGCAACATACTCTCATGGGAGAAGAGGGACCAGTTCCAAAATGTAACCTGGGGCCCACAGAACTCCCGTTACACCACTGACCATGACCTCTCCTGCTTCATAGGTGTTGCTTAGCATTGACACTGCCAGATAATAGAATGAACTAGATGGACCATTTTTTTACTTTTCACGCAGTTACTTACATTCACAGTCAGTAAGGTCACATGGCTCCATTCTGAATAAACAAATCTTTTTATTATTTGGGCAGCCTCGGATGGCATAGACTGCCCTTGTACCAATCCCTGGCAAAATAAAGCATGAATTAGTTGTGTGAGAAAACAGAACCTCTGACAACATATCCTACCTGTGAATACCGTACCTCCCAACCATCCCGGATCCAGCAGGACAGTCCCAGATTACAGTGGCTGTGCCATCGGTCACAGCTTCCACTGTATTTTTACCCTGAGGACACTGTGTGTTCTCCCTGCAGCAGGCGCCATGTGGTGACATCATCAGGACTGACGGGTTAAGAAGGAGACTGCACAGATGGGGGGACATCCCCTCTGTTGTGCGCTCTAATAATCTCCTAATCAGCTTAGAAGGTGCGATAACATTACCACATTGTACCAGCTGCTGAATTGCTCCGTTCATCGGGGGAACGGGGATAAGTAGAGATTAATATATATATTTTTTAACTACAGGGGCAGCCCTTTTGTAAGGCCCCTCTCACACGAGCGAGTTTTCCACGCGGGTACAATGAGTGACATGAACACATCGCACCCGCACTGAATCCTGACCCATTCATTTCAATGGGCCTGTGTACATGAGCGTTGTTTTTCACACATCAGTTCTGCGTTGCGTGAAAATCGCAGCATGTTCTATATTCTGCGTTTTTCACGCAGCCCTGGCCCCATAGAAGTGAATGGGGCTGCGTGAAAAACGCATTGCATCCGCAAGCAAGTGCGGGTGCGATGCGTTTTTCACTGATGGTTGCTAAGAGATGTTTGTAAACCTTCAGTTTTTTATCACGCGCGTGAAAAACGCATCAAAACGCATTGCACCCGCGCAGAAAAAACTGAACAACTGAACGCAATCGCAGACAAAACTGACTGAACTTGCTTGCAAAATAGTGCGAGTTTCACTGAACGCACCCTGAACGCATCCGGACCTAATCCGTCACGCTCATGTGAAAGGGGCCTAATGGAGGCACTAAGGAGGCTTCACTACTATTTGGGGGCATTGAGGGGGCATGGCTACTATGTGGGAGATCTAAGAGGGCGTAACTACTATGTAGGAACACTGAGGGGACATGACTACTGTGATGTGTGTATAAGATTCATCTCTGTGTGTGGTGTGTGTGTGTGTAGTGGTCATATCTATAGGTGTGATGTGTGTATAGGCATCATGTGTGTGTGTGATGTGTGTGTAGGGGTCATCTCTATGTGTGTTATGTTCGTATAGAGGTCAGCTCTGTAGTGTGTATAGGGGTCATCTATATACTGTGTGATGTGTGTAGAGGGGTCACCTCTATGTGTGTGATGTGAGTATAGGGGTTATCTATATACTGTGTGATGTGTGTATAGGGGTCACTTCTATGTGTGTGATGTGTGTATAGGGGTCACCTCTATGGGTGTGTGATGTGTGTGTGTGTAGAGGTCATCTATATAGCGTGTGATATGTGTTTAGGGGTCATCTTTATGTGTGTGATGTGTGTAGGGGTCATCCCTATAGTGTGTGTTGTGTGTATAGGGGTCTTCTCTATATGTATGATGAGTGTATAGGGGTTATCTCTAGACAAAGTAACCGGTATCCAGCTCACCTGCTGCCTCTATCCCATTTGTTGACCTCCTTGATGCACGGAGACTTGGGTAAGACCACGTAACTTCTAACAATAAGGATGAATCCAGCATCAAAGTATTACAGCGTTGTAAATTCCTTTATTCACAATAACACAGATCCATACAGTGACAGCATCACCCCAGTGTTCCCATAAGATCGTCTACACGTTTTGAACAGACATGTTCTTATTCATGACTGACCAGAGATTTCCAGGTGGCAAAATTTGTAAAGGTGAGCTCCCACTACTCCTCTCATCTCCTGGTGGTGATTGAAAGTAGTAGATTGGAAAATCCACCAAACAAATGCCACGCTGGGAAAATCTGGAACAAACATTGGTGTATTGGCTTGCAACCATTAAATAAAACCATATAAGTGCACTTTAAAATACATGAATGTTCTGACCCTCAGGTCTGATTCCAGGGATAGCAATACATGAGGAAAAGTTCCCAGCAGGATAAAAGAAAAAAGAAAAGAAAAAAGCGCTCCCTGGAAAAACCGCATGGTCTGAATATTCATTCCCAATGTTAAAAACAAAAGAAACTAAATATGGCAAGTCTGTAATCAGGAAATAGACTCATACAAAGAATAGACATAGAAAAAGAAAAGAAAAATCATGCACATCACAATCGATAAATCCTAATATAAGTACATGATTTCCTTTTTTAAGTTGAGACCAGCTGGATATTTGTTTTTAATTGAAGTATCCAGAAGGCTTCTCTCTGTATTAAACGCTTGTGAAAATTACCCCCTCGGGTTATCTCTATAGTGTGTGATTTAGGTATATGGGTCACCCTATGTGTGTGTGTGGTGTGTGTGTAGGGGTTAACTCTATGTGAGTGACGTGTGTATAGGGGTCAACTATATACTGTAACTATATATACTTTATTGCATAATTGTGTAATTTGTGTAAAGGGGTCACCTCTATGTGCATGATGTGTTTATAGTGGTTATCTCTATAGTATGTGTGTATATGGGGTTCATCTCTATAGTGAATGGGGTGTCATGTATTTATTGTGTGGGGTGTGTATATAGGGGTCATCTGTATAATGTGTGCTATGGGTATAGGAGTCATGTGTATAGTGTGTATATGTAGGGTGTCCTTTATATAATGTGTGGTGTGTGTTTAGGGTGTCATCTATTTACTGGGGTGTGTGTAAAGGTTGCCCTCTATATAATGTGTATACGGGCAGTGTAGTCTATATAGTGCTTATAGGGAAAGTGTAGTATATATAGTGTTTATATAGGGTGTCCTCTATATAGTGCACTGTGTGTATATAGTGTGTCCTCTATATACTGCAGTGTGTCTATATAGGATGCCCTCTATATACTGCAGTGTGTGTGTATATAGGATGTCCTCTATATTGTGTGGTGTGTGTGTGTACAGGGTGTCCTCTATATTGTGTGGGGTGTGTATATAGGGTGTCCTCTATATTGTGTGGTGTTTGTGTGTGTATATAGGGTGTCCTCTATATTTTGCGATGTGTGTGTGTAAATTGTGTATATGGTTGGTGTAGTCTATATAGTGGGTATAGGGAAAGTGTTTTCTATATAGTTTATGTATATAGGATAAGTATATTCTATTTAGGTTGTGTGTGTAGGGTAAATATAGTCTATGTAGTGATTTTTTTTGTTGCACAGGGCACCAATTATCCTAAGGTCGACCCTGGCGGCGCTGCACAGTACTGATTTCGTACAGTGTCAGGACATATTGCGTGCACTATGGCCTGACTCTGCAGGAAGGTAAGTGACAGAGCAGTGCAGCACAGCGAAGATCAGGAGTGAAGAATGCAGGAGATAACACCTGACCTAGAGAGTGGTGGCGGAACAGGAGAAGTTAATTTATTTATTTTAACTGCTGATCTGAGGTCTTATACTTGCAGGGTCTGATTTGGAGGTTTAATGGGGGTATGACATTCAAAGGGTTCTGCCATGGAGTCCTGATCTGAGGTCTGATGTTGGTGTCTGACATGGAGGTCTAAAGGGGGTCTGATCTGAGGTCTTATATGGGGGTTTCACATGGAGGTCTAATGGGGATCTGACCTGAGGTCTGACATGGGGGTCTGATCTGAGGTCTGATATGGGGTTCTGACATGGAGGTCTAAAGGGGGTCTGATATTGAGGGAAGAGGAGATTGAACATGAAGGTCTGATGGGAGTCTCATCTAAGGTTTGATATGAGGGTCTGAGGATATGATATTGGGGTCTGGGGATCTGAGATGGGGGTCTGAGGATGTAATATGGGTGTCTGATATGAGAGTCTGATCTGAAGACCTGATATGGGGGTCTGATCTGAAAGTTTAGGAGGTATTTTTTGCGCTGCCATAAAAGGGGGTATTTCTTACTGGAGCACATTATAAGCAGGTATTTTTGTACTGGCACACATTATAAGGGAATATGATTTGTACTGGCACACTAGGGGTGTAGCTGGCCAGCTAAGACCTGTCCTAGGTTGCTAATATAGCTTATATTTTTATACAGCTAGACCTGCCAATAACCTTAATACAGTTCCTATGTTTGTGTGTTGAAGACAAAAGCAGAGTTATTTACAGTGACTTCATGTTGGATGTCATGTAGCTGTTGTACAGTATATTGTGTTCAATGAAGCAGAAAGGATAATATGCCTTTAAGATTCATTAAAGGTAAGGTAAGATCAGTGACACAGCAGAAACAAAAGAAAGCAGAGAGTTAAATGCATTTTCTCATCTCAGACAATGGGGGCATATCGCTAGGATATGCCCCCATTGTCTTTTAGGTGCGGGTCCGACCACTGGAACCCGCACCTATATCGAGATCGGAGCCCCAAAAGTGAAGGAGAGCGCACTGCGCATGCGCAGCCGCCCTCCATTTATTTCTATGGGGCCGCCAAAAATAGCGGAGCACTGACTCGGCTATTGCCATCTGCCCCATAGAAATTAATGGGAGCATTGGCCGCGCATGCGCGGCACGCTCCCATTCATTTCTATGGGAGAGGCGGGGATTAGCGCTTGGTGGTGAACGGACCCCGGGAAATCTAGGGTCCTCCAGCCACAGTGCACCCCGCTCCGTTATTGATATAGGTGCGGGTCCTAGCGGTGGGACCCGCACCCATAATACAATGGGGGCATATCCTAGCGATATGCCCCCAATGTCTAAGATGGGAATACTTCTTTAACCACCTCAGCCCCCAGTGCTTAAACACCCTGAAAGACCAGGCCACTTTTTACACTTCTGACCTACACTACTTTCACCGTTTATTGCTCGGTCATGCAACTTACCACCCAAATGAATTTTACCTCCTTTTCTTCTCACTAATAGAGCTTTCATTTGGTGGTATTTCATTGCTGCTGACATTTTTACTTTTTTTGTTATTAATCGAATTTTAACGATTTTTTTGCAAAAAAATTACATTTTTCACTTTCAGTTGTAAAATTTTGCAAAAAAAACGACATCCATATATAAATTTTGCTCTAAATTTATTGTTCTACATGTCTTTGATAAAAAAAAAATGTTTGGGTAAAAAAAAAAATGGTTTGGGTAAAAGTTATAGCGTTTACAAACTATGGTACAAAAATGTGAATTTCTGCTTTTTGAAGCAGCTCTGACTTTCTGAGCACCTGTCATGTTTCCTGAGGTTCTACAATGGCCAGACAGTACAAACACCCCACAAATGACCCCATTTCGGAAAGTACACACCCTAAGGTATTCGCTGATGGGCATAGTGAGTTCATAGAACATTTTTTCTTTTTTGTCACAAGTTAGTGGAAAATGATGATTTTTTCTTTTTTTTTTCTTTTCTTACAAAGTCTCATATTCCACTAACTTGTGACAAAAAATAAAAACTTCTATGAACTCACTATGCCCATCACGAAATACCTTGGGGTCTCTTCTTTCCAAAAATGACCTGTGAAATCCGAAAGGTGCTCTTTGGAATATGGGCCCCTTTGCCCACCTAGGCTGCAAAAAAGTGTCACACATCTGGTATCTCCGTACTCAGAAGAAGGTGGGGAATGTGTTTTGGGGTGTCATTTTATATATACCCATGCTGGGTGAGAGAAATATCTTGGTCAAATGCCAACTTTGTATAAAAAAATGGGAAAAGTTGTCTTTTGCCAAGATATTTCTCTCACCCAGCATGGGTATATGTAAAATGACACCCCAAAACACATTCCCCAACTTCTCCTGAGTACGGAGATACCAGATGTGTGACACTTTTTTGCAGCCTAGGTGGGCAAAGGGGCCCATATTCCAAAGAGCACCTTTCGGATTTCACAGGTCATTTTTTACAGAATTTGATTTCAAACTCCTTACCACACATTTGGGCCCCTAGAATGCCAGGGCAGTATAACTACCCCACAAGTGACCCCATTTTGGAAAGAAGACACCCCAAGGTATTCCGTGAGGGGCATGGCAAGTTCCTAGAATTTTTTATTTTTTGTCACAAGTTAGTGGAAAATGATGATTTTTTTTTTTTTTTTTCATACAAAGTCTCATATTCCACTAACTTGTGACAAAAAATAAAAACTTCCATGAACTCACTATGCCCATTAGCGAATACCTTGGGGTCTCTTCTTTCCAAAATGGGGTCACTTGTGGGGTAGTTATACTGCCCTGGCATTCTAGGGGCCCAAATGTGTGGTAAGGAGTTTGAAATCAAATTCTCTAAAAAATGACCTGTGAAATCCGAAAGGTGCTCTTTGGAATATGGGCGCCTTTGCCCACCTAGGCTGCAAAAAAGTGTCACACATCTGGTATCTCCGTACTCAGGAGAAGTTGAGGAATGTGTTTTGGGGTGTCTTTTTACATATACCCATGCTGGGTGAGATAAATATCTTGGTCAAATGCCAACATTGTATAAAAAAATGGGAAAAGTTGTCTTTTGCCAAGATATTTCTCTCACCCAGCATGGGTATATGTAAAATGACACCCCAAAACACATTCCCCAACTTCTCCTGAGTACGGAGATACCAGATGTGTGACACTTTTTTGCAGCCTAGGTGGGCAAAGGGGCCCATATGCCAAAGAGCACCTTTCGGATTTCACAGGTCATTTTTTAGAGAATTTGATTTCAAACTCCTTACCACACATTTGGGCCCCTAGAATGCCAGGGCAGTATAACTACCCCACAAGTGACCCCATTTTGGAAAGAAGAGACCCCAAGGTATTCGCTGATGGGCATAGTGAGTTCATGGAAGTTTTTATTTTTTGTCACAAGTTAGTGGAATATGAGACTTTGTATGAAAAAAAAAAAAAAAGAAATCGGCATTTTCCACTAACTTGTGACAAAAAATAAAAAATTCTAGGAACTCGCCATGCCCCTCACGGAATACCTTGGGGTGTCTTCTTTCCAAAATGGGGTCACTTGTGGGGTAGTTATACTGCCCTGGCATTTTCCAGGGGCCCTAATGTGTGGTAAGTAGGTAAATGACCTGTGAAATCCTAAAGGTGCTCTTTGGAATATCGGCCCCTTTGCCCACCTAGGCTGCAAAAAAGTGTCACACATGTGGTATCGCAGTATTCAGGAGAAGTTGGGGAATGTGTTTTGGGGTGTCATTTTACATATACCCTTGCTGGGTGAGAGAAATATCTTGACAAAAGACAACTTTTCCCATTTTTTTATACAAAGTTGGCATTTGACCAAGATATTTCTCTCACCCAGCATGGGTATATGTAAAATGACACCCCAAAACACATTCCCCAACTTCTCCTGAGTACGGCGATACCAGATGTGTGACACTTTTTTGCAGCCTAGATGCGCAAAGGTGCCCAAATTCCTTTTAGGAGGGCATTTTTAGACATTTGGATACCAGACTTCTTCTCACGTTTTGGGGCCCCTAGAATGCCAGGGCAGTATAAATACCCCACATGTGACCCCATTTTGGAAAGAAGACACCCCAAGGTATTCAATGAGGGGCATGGCGAGTTCATAGAAATTTTTTTTTTTTGGCACAAGTTAGCGGAAATTGATATTTTAAATTTTTTTCTCACAAAGTCTCCCGTTCCGCTAACTTGGGACAAAAATTTCAATCTTTCATGGACTCAATATGCCCCTCACGGAATACCTGGGGGTGTCTTCTTTCCGAAATGGGGTCACATGTGGGTATTTATACTGCCCTGGCATTCTAGGGGCCCTAAAGCGTGAGAAGAAGTCTGGAATATAAATGTCTAAAAAATTTTACGCATTTGGATTCCGTGAGGGGTATGGTGAGTTCATGTGAGATTTTATTTTTTGACACAAGTTAGTGGAATATGAGACTTTGTAAGAAAAAAAAATAAAAATTCCGCTAACTTGGTCCAAAAAAATGTCTGAATGGAGCCTTACAGAGGGGTGATCAATGACAGGGGGGGTGATCAATGACAGGGGTGTGATCAATGACAGGGGGTGATCAATGACAGGGGGGTGATCAGGGAGTCTATATGGGGTGATAACCACAGTCATTGATCATGCCCCTGTAAGGCTTCATTCAGACGTCCGGATGCGTTTTGCGGATCCGATCCATCTATTAGTGCATCCGTAAAAATCATGCGGACATCTGAATGGAGCTTTACAGGGGGGTAATCAATGACAGGGGGGTGATCAGGGAGTCTATATGGGGTGATAACCACAGTCATTGATCACGCCGGTGTAAGGCTTCATTCAGACGTCCGGATGCGGTTTGCGGATCCGATCCATCTATTAGTGGATCCGTAAAAATCATGCGGACGTCTGAATGGAGCTTTACAGGGGGGTAATCAATGACAGGGGGGTAATCAATGACAGGGGGGTGATCAGGGAGTCTATATGGGGTGATCACCACAGTCATTGATCACGCCCCTGTAAGGCTTCATTCAGACGTCCGGATGCGTTTTGCGGATCCGATCCATCTATCAGTGCATCCGTTAAAATCATGCGGACATCTGAATGGAGCTCTACAGGGGGTTAATCAATGACAGGGGGGTAATCAATGACAGGGGGGTGATCAGGGAGTCTATATGGGGTGATCACCACAGTCATTGATCACGCCCCTGTAAGGCTTCATTCAGACGTCCGGATGCGTTTTGCGGATCCGATCCATCTATCAGTGCATCCGTAAAAATCATGCGGACATCTGAATGGAGCTCTACAGGGGGGTAATCAATGACAGGGGGGTGATCAGGGAGTCTATATGGGGTGATCACCACAGTCATTGATCATGCCCCTGTAAGGCTTCATTCAGACGTCCGTATGCGTTTTGCGGATCCGATCCATCTATCAGTGCATCCGTAAAAATCATGCGGACATCTGAATGGAGCTTTACAGGGGGGTGATCAATGACAGGGGTGTAATCAATGACAGGGGGGTGATCAGGGAGTCTATATGGGGTGATCACCACAGTCATTGATCACGCCCCTGTAAGGCTTCATTCAGACGTCCGAATGCGTTTTGCGGATCCGACCCATCTATCAGTGCATCCGTAAAAATCATGCGGACATCTGAATGGAGCTTTACAGGGGGTTGATCAATGACAGGGGTGTAATCAATGACAGGGGGGTGATCAGGGAGTCTATATGGGGTGATAACCACAGTCATTGATCATGCCACTGTAAGGCTTCATTCAGACGTCCGTATGCGTTTTGCGGATCCGATCCATCTATCAGTGCATCCGTAAAAATCATGCGGACATCTGAATGGAGCTTTACAGGGGGGTGATCAATGACAGGGGTGTAATCAATGACAGGGGGGTGATCAGGGAGTCTATATGGGGTGATCACCACAGTCATTGATCATGCCCCTGTAAGGCTTCATTCAGACGTCCGGATGCGTTTTGCGGATCCGATCCATCTATCAGTGCATCCGTAAAAATCATGCGGACATCTGAATGGAGCTTTACAGGGGGGTGATCAATGACAGGGGGGTAATCAATGACAGGGGGGTGATCAGGGAGTCTATATGGGGTGATCACCACAGTCATTGATCACGCCCCTGTAAGGCTTCATTCAGACGTCCGGATGCGTTTTGCGGATCCGATCCTTCTATCAGTGGATCCGTAAAAATCATGCGGACGTCTGAATGGAGCTTTACAGGGGGGTGATCAATGATAGGGGGGTGATCAATGACAGGGGGGTGATCAGGGAGTCTATATGGGGTGATCACCACAGTCATTGATCATGCCCCTGTAAGGCTTCATTCAGACGTCCGGATGCGTTTTGCGGATCCGATCCATCTATCAGTGGATCCGTAAAAATCATGCGGACGTCTGAATGGAGCTTTACAGGGGGGTAATCAATGACAGGGGGGTAATCAATAACAGGGGGGTGATCAGGGAGTCTATATGGGGTGATCACCACAGTCATTGATCACGCCCCTGTAAGGCTTCATTCAGACATCCGGATGCGTTTTGCGGATCCGATCCATCTATCAGTGCATCCGTAAAAATCATGCGGACATCTGAATGGAGCTCTACAGGGGGGTAATCAATGACAGGGGGGTGATCAGGGAGTCTATATGGGGTGATCACCACAGTCATTGATCATGCCCCTGTAAGGCTTCATTCAGACGTCCGTATGCGTTTTGCGGATCCGATCCATCTATCAGTGCATCCGTAAAAATCATGCGGACATCTGAATGGAGCTTTACAGGGGGGTGATCAATGACAGGGGTGTAATCAATGACAGGGGGGTGATCAGGGAGTCTATATGGGGTGATCACCACAGTCATTGATCACGCCCCTGTAAGGCTTCATTCAGACGTCCGGATGCGTTTTGCGGATCCGATCCATCTATCAGTGCATCCGTAAAAATCATGCGGACATCTGAATGGAGCTTTACAGGGGGTTGATCAATGACAGGGGTGTAATCAATGACAGGGGGGTGATCAGGGAGTCTATATGGGGTGATAACCACAGTCATTGATCATGCCCCTGTAAGGCTTCATTCAGACGTCCGTATGCGTTTTGCGGATCCGATCCATCTATCAGTGCATCCGTAAAAATCATGCGGACATCTGAATGGAGCTTTACAGGGGGGTGATCAATGACAGGGGTGTAATCAATGACAGGGGGGTGATCAGGGAGTCTATATGGGGTGATCACCACAGTCATTGATCATGCCCCTGTAAGGCTTCATTCAGACGTCCGGATGCGTTTTCCGGATCCGATCCATCTATCAGTGCATCCGTAAAAATCATGCGGACATCTGAATGGAGCTTTACAGGGGGGTGATCAATGACAGGGGGGTAATCAATGACAGGGGGGTGATCAGGGAGTCTATATGGGGTGATCACCACAGTCATTGATCACGCCCCTGTAAGGCTTCATTCAGACGTCCGGATGCGTTTTGCGGATCCGATCCTTCTATCAGTGGATCCGTAAAAATCATGCGGACGTCTGAATGGAGCTTTACAGGGGGGTGATCAATGACAGGGGGGTAATCAATGACAGGGGGGTGATCAGGGAGTCTATAAGGGGTGATCACCACAGTCATTGATCACGCCCCTGTAAGGCTTCATTCAGACGTCCGGATGCGTTTTGCGGATCCGATCCATCTATCAGTGGATCCGTAAAAATCATGCGGACGTCTGAATGGAGCTTTACAGGGGGGTGATCAATGACAGGGGGGTGATCAATGACAGGGGGGTAATCAATGACAGGGGGGTGATCAGGGAGTCTATATGGGGTGATCAGGGGCTAATAAGGGGTTAATAAGTGACGGGGGGGGTGTAGTGTAGTGTAGTGGTGCTTGGTGCTACTTTACTGAGCTACCTGTGTCCTCTGGTGGTCGATCCAAACAAAGGGGACCACCAGAGGACCAGGTAGCAGGTATATTAGACGCTGTTTTCAAAACAGCGTCTAATATACCTGTTAGGGGTTAAAAAAAACACATCTCCAGCCTGCCAGCGAACGATCGCCGCTGGCAGGCTGGAGATCAACTCTCTTACCTTCCGTTCCTGTGAGCGCGCGCGCCTGTGTGCGCGCGTTCACAGGAAATCTCGCGTCTCGCGAGAGGACGCGCCGGCGCGTCCAGGAGGAATGAATCAACCACCTCCAGGACGCGTCTGTGCGTACAGCGGTCCGGAGGTGGTTAAACTGTTGTTGCTGGGAAGGAGTCTTGACCAATCCTAGCCAGCCTCACACCCCCCAGGAGTTTTGACCACTCACAGCCAGCCTCACACACAGCCTGTGTGGGAAATTCCCCTAGCAGGAGCTGCTAGAAATCATTATTCACCAGAGAGAGAAGCTGAACAGACATTCCCACCACTAAGAGCTGTGTTTTATGGAAGCAGAAAGGCCAAAATAGGTATTTAAAACAAAATAGGTATTTAAAACAGTTATATAATGTTCCTACTGTTAATATAGTGATTAGAACTGAATACTGAACCAGTTATATTTGTGTTTACTTACAGTTTTACCAATTTCAAACTTCAAATTCAATTGAAAACTACAAATACCATACAAACAATTTCAACCATTCAAATTCCATATTGCAATCCAAATTGCATACAATCATACCAGATCATACTCAACCAATCTGCAAATAGTTACTGCTAACTGCATATTGCAAATTGCGACCAAATTCAGCAAGTGAACTATTAGTTAGACCTCAGATATACCTCTCTGAGAGATGATAAAGTGCTTAAAAAATCATTACCTATAACTCACAATCAACAACATACACTCACCTAAAGAATTATTAGGAACACCTGTTCTGTTTCTCATTAATGCAATTATCTAGTCAACCAATCACATAGCAGTTGCTTCAATGCATTTAGGGGGGTGGTCCTGCTCAAGACAATCTCCTGAACTCCAAACTGAATGTCAGAATGGGAAAGAAAGGTGATTTAAGCAATTTTGAGCGTGGCATGGTTGTTGGTGCCAGATGGGCCGGTCTGAGTATTTCACAATCTGCTCAGTTACTGGGATTTCCACGCACAACCATTTCTAGGGTTTACAAACAATGGTATGAAAAGGGAAAAACATCCAGTATGCGGCAGTCCTGTGGGCAAAAAAGCCTTGTGGATGCTAGAGGTCAGAGGAGAATGGGCCGACTGATTCAAGCTGATAGAAGAGCAACGTTGACTGAAATAACCACTCGTTACAACCGAGGTATGCAGCAAAGCATTTGTGAAGCCACAACACGCACAACCTTGAGGCGGATGGGCTACAACAGCAGAAGACCCCACCGGGTACCACTCATCTCCACTACAAATAGGAAAAAGAGGCTACAATTTGCACGAGCTCACCAAAATTGGACTGTTGAAGACTGGAAAAATGTTGCCTGGTCTGATGAGTCTCGATTTCTGTTGAGACATTCAAATGGTAGAGTCCGAATTTGGCGTAAACAGAATGAGAACATGTATCCATCCTCTGATGGCTACTTCCAGCAGGATAATGCACCATGTCACAAAGCTCGAATCATTTCAAATTGGTTTCTTGAACATGACAATGAGTTCACTGTACTAAAATGGCCCCCATAGTCACCAGATCTCAACCCAATAGAGCATCTTTGGGATGTGGTGGAACGGGAGCTTCGTGTCCTGGATGTGCATCCCTCAAATCTCCATCAACTGCAAGATGCTATCCTATCAATATGGGCCAACATTTCTAAAGAATGCTATCAGCACCTTGTTGAATCAATGCCACGTAGAATTAAAGCAGTTCTGAAGGCAAAAGGGGGTCCAACACCGTATTAGTATGGTGTTCCTAATAATTCTTTAGGTGAGTGTATAACAGACAATCACACAAAGGTTGTATTCAGAAAGCCGGGTATGTGCAAGCCAACAACCTAACCATGAGACAGGTACAGTCAGCATACCTTACAATGGCAGCCTTGTGCACTATGAGATATACAAGACTAGAGATGGCCTTGCGGTTCGCCCAGCGGTCGTTTCGCGGCGAACTTTGCGTGTTCGCGATTTGCCGAACATGCAAACATATGGAGAAATTCGCGCCTGCCATATTCTTTTACATTGTGAAGAACTTTGACCCATGACACATCCATCAGGTGGTACAGGACAGCCAATTGAGACGTTTCAGCACATGGACAGACCCCCTTATAAATAAACCTGATCTGGCTTCCATTTTACATTCAGTGTTTTTGAGAGGTTGCTGTGTGGAGCAGGGACAGGCTGTTAGGGACACCAAACACTGGCCAATAGGGCCACAAAAGTCCTTTTAAGGACTGGTATAGGTGTGCTATCGATAGGTGTGATACACAGAGGGGTGCGATATACTTATAATATACTTTTATAATGAGTCAAAAACACATAGATCTATATAGTGATCACCTGGAAGTCAGGGGCCTAGGGGCTTGGGGCTTACTAGGGCCATTTTTATATAGGGTAAGGTTCCGGACGGGGTCGCTCTTATCAGGGCGGGTGGTCTGTGGTTAGGCTATCAGGGCCAGAATAGCACCCCCCTGTAGGGCAATTTTAGGGACAGTTCTTTGCCCACCCTGCCCTTCAATACCATATCATCATCTAGCACAGGGATAGATGTTTTTTGCTTTCTCTCCGGGATTCATGGATGTGCACTGAAACCCCCCGGATTGTGGTAGGACATATGGTTTCTGATTTGGTGCCGCCGAGCACCTGATTTAGTGCCGCCGAGCACTTATTATTGCCTACCACATCTATGCTTTTTGCTTAACTTTAATAATTACATTTATTTTCATTTTGAGGGATATCTTTTACCTCAGCCGTGTTAGCCCCCCCATATCAAAAATTTTGAACAAAACATATGCAATTGGTTAGATCTTTGTTAGATCAGGTTAGATCAATTGTTGTTTGCGATAGATCTCATACAGAAGTAGAGATATTAACAGTTATTTGCAGGGGGGGCTAACCCGTCATCAGCCCCCCCTTATCAAAAAATTGAACAAAAAATTAGCTATTTTGGAAGATATTTGTTAGATCAGGTATGATCAACTAGTTGTTTTGTTAGATCTCACATAATTACAGACTTATTAAGTGATTAATGAGGGGGGGCTAGCCCCCCCACATGCAATTTTCAGGTAAAATTTGATGCAGAGTAATAGGCCTTCGTTAGATCCGGTAAGATCAAGTGGTTTCAACGTTAGATCTCATTTAATTACAGAGATATTTCACATAAAAACACAGATATTAGGTAGTATTAAATAGGGGGCTAGCCCCCCCACATGCAATTTTCTGGTAAAATTTGATGCAGACTAATAGGCCTTCGTTAGATCCGGTAAGATCAAGTGGTTTCAACGTTAGATCTCATATAATTACAGAGATATTATGGATATTTGGTATTACGTCAGGGGGGGCTAGCCCCCCCACATGCAAATTTCTGGTAAAATTTGATGCAGACTAATAGGCCTTCGTTAGATCCGGTAAGATCAAGTGGTTTCAACGTTAGATCTCATATAATTACAGAGATATTTCACATAAAAACACAGATATTTGGTAGTATTAAATAGGGGGCTAGCCGCCCCACATGCAATTTTCAGGTAAAATTTGATTCAGGCTAATAGGCCTTCGTTAGATTTGGTAAGATCAAGTGGTTTCAATGTTAGATCTCATTTAATTACAGAGATAATTCACATAAAAACACATATATTAGGTAGTATTAAATAGGGGGGCTATCCCCCCCACATGCAATTTACTGGTAAAATTTGATTCAGGCTAATAGGCCTTCGTTAGATCCGGTAAGATCAAGTGGTTTCAACGTTAGATCTCATATAATTACAGAGATATTATGGATATTTGGTATTACGTCAGGGGGGGCTAGCCCCCCCAAATGCAATTTTCTGGTAAAATTTGATGCAGACTAATAGGCCTTCGTTAGATCCGGTAAGATCAAGTGGTTTTAATGTTAGATCTCATATAATTACAGAGATATTATGGATATTTGGAATTACATAAGGGGGCGCTAGCCCCCCTATTTAATACATCCTAATATCTGTGTTTTCATTTGAAAAATCTCTGTAATTATATGAGATCTAACGTTGAAACGACTTGATCTTACCAGATCTAACGAAGGCCTTTTAGTCTGCATCAAATTTTACCTGAAAATTGTATGTGGGGGGCTAGCACCCCTGACGTAATACCAAATATTTATATCTCTATAATTATATGAGATCTAACGTTGAAACCACTTGATCTTAGCGGATTTAATGCAGATCTATGAGTCTGAATCAAATTTTACCTGAAAATTGCATGTGGGGGGGTTAGCCTCCCTATTTAATACTACCTAATATCTGTATTTTTATGTGAAATATCTCTGTAATTATATGAGATCTAACGTTGAAACCACTTGATCTTTCCGGATCTAACGAAGGCCTATTAGTCTGCATCAAATTTTACCAGAAAATTGCATGTGGGGGGGCTAGCCCCCCCTGACGTAATACCAAATATCCATAATATCTCTGTAATTATATGAGATCTAACGTTGAAACCACTTGATCTTACCGGATCTAACGAAGGCCTATTAGTCTGCATCAAATTTTACCAGAAAATTGCATGTGGGGGGGCTAGCCCCCCTATTTAATACTACCTAATATCTGTATTTTTATGTGAAATATCTCTGTAATTAAATGAGATCTAACGTTGAAACCACTTGATCTTACTAGAACTAACGAAGGCCTATTAGTCTGCATCAAATTTTACCAGAAAATTGCATGTGGGGGGGCTAGCCCCCCTATTTAATACTACCTAATATCTGTATTTTTATGTGAAATATCTCTGTAATTAAATGAGATCTAACGTTGAAACCAATTGATCTTACCAGATCTAACGAAGGCCTATTAGTCTGCATCAAATTTTACCAGAAATTTGCATGTGGGGGGTCTAGCCCCCCTATTTAATACTACCTAATATCTGTATTTTTATGTGAAATATCTCTGTAATTAAATGAGATCTAACGTTGAAACCACTTGATCTTACCGGATCTAACGAAGGCCTATTAGTCTGCATCAAATTTTACCAGAAAATTGCATGTGGGGGGGCTAGCCCCCCTATTTAATACTACCTAATATCTGTATTTTTATGTGAAATATCTCTGTAATTAAATGAGATCTAACGTTGAAACCACTTGATCTTACCGGATCTAACGAAGGCCTATTAGTCTGCATCAAATTTTACCAGAAAATTGCATGTGGGGGTGGCTAGCCCCCCCTGACGTAATACCAAATATCCATAATATCTCTGTAATTATATGAGATCTAATGTTGAAACCACTTGATCTTACCAGATCTAACAAAGGCCTATTAGTCTGCATCAAATTTTACCAGAAAATTGCATGTTGGGTGGCTAGCCCCCCCATTTAATACTACCTAATATCTGTATTTTTATGTGAAATATCTCTGTAATTATATGAGATCTAACGTTGAAACCACTTGATCTTACCGGATCTAACGAAGGCCTATTAGTCTGCATCAAAACCAGAAAATTGCATGTGGGTGGGCTAGCCCCCTAGCCCCCCTGACGTAATACCAAATATCCATAATATCTCTGTAATTATATGAGATCTAACGTTGAAACCACTCGATCTTACCGGATCTAATGAAGGCCTATTAGTCTGCATCAAATTTTACCAGAAAATTGCATGTGGGGGGGCTAGCCCCCCTATTTAATACTACCTAATATCTGTATTTTTATGTGAAATATCTCTGTAATTAAATGAGATCTAACGTTGAAACCACTTGATCTTACCGGATCTAACGAAGGCCTATTAGTCTGCATCAAATTTTACCAGAAAATTGCATGTGGGGGGGCTAGCCCCGCTATTTAATACTACCTAATATCTGTATTTTTATGTGAAATATCTCTGTAATTAAATGAGATCTAACGTTGAAACCACTTGATCTTACCTGATCTAACGAAGGCCTATTAGTCTGCATCAAATTTAACCAGAAAATTGCATGTGGGTGGGCTAGCCCCCTAGCCCCCCCTGACGTAATACCAAATATCCATAATATCTCTGTAATTATATGAGATCTAACGTTGAAACCACTTGATCTTACCGGATCTAACGAAGGCCTATTAGTCTGCATCAAATTTTACCAGAAAATTGCAAGTGGGGGGGCTAGCCCCCCTATTTAATACTACCAAATATCTGTGTTTTTATGTGAAATATCTCTGTAATTATATTAGATCTAACGTTGAAACCACTTGATCTTACCGGATCTAACGAAGGCCTATTAGTCTGCATCAAATTTTACCAGAAAATTGCATGTGGGGGGCTAGCCCCCCCTGACGTAATACCAAATATCCATAATAGCTCTGTAATAATATGAGATCTAACGTTGAAACCACTTGATCTTACCGGATCTAACAAAGGCCTATTAGTCTGTATCAAATTTTACCAGAAAATTGCATGTGGGGGGGCTAGCCCCCCTATTTAATACTACCTAATATCTGTATTTTTATGTGAAATATCTCTGTAATTAAATTAGATCTAACGTTGAAACCACTTGATCTTACCGGATCTAACGAAGGCCTATTAGTCTGCATTAAATTTTACCTGAAAATTGCATATGGGGGGGCTAGCCCCCCCTCATTAATCACTTAATAAGTCTGTAATTATGTGAGATCTAACAAAACAACTAGTTGATCATACCTGATCTAACAAATATCTTCCAAAATAGCTAATTTTTTAGTCAATTTTTTGATAAGGGGGGGCTGATGACGGGTTAGCCCCCCCTGCAAATAACTGTTAATATCTCTACTTCTGTATGAGATCTAACGCAAACAACAATTGATCTAACCTGATCTAACAAAGATCTAACCAATTGCATATGTTTTGTTCAAAAATTTTGATATGGGGGGGCTAACACGGCTGAGGTATATCTTTTCCATTCACACGTCCGCAAAATAGGTCCGCATCCGTTCCGCAATTTTGCGGAACGGGTGCAGACCCATTCATTTTCAATGGGGCCGTAATGTGCTGTCCGCACTTCCGCATCCGTGCTTCCGTTTCCGCCAAAAAATAGAACATGTCCTATTCTTGTCCTCAATTGCAGACAGGATTAGGCATTTTATATTATAGTGCCGGCGATGTGCGGTCTGCAAATTGCAGAATACACATTGCCGGTGTCCGTGTTTTGCGGATCCGCAAAACACTTACGGACATGTGAATGGACCCTCATAGTAACATTATTAAAGGTTTCATTTTATCTTTATGTTTATTCTAATGGATTGCCTTCCTTTTACAATGTTAGGCTACTTTCACACTTGCGGCAGAGAGATCCGGCAGGCAGTTCCGTCGCCGGAACTGCCTGCCGGATCAGGCAAAATGTATGCTAACTGATGGCATTAGTAAGACTGATCAGGATCCTGATCAGTCTTAAAAATGCCTGATCAGTCGAAAAAATGCATTGAAATGCCGGATCCGTCTTTCCGGTGTCATCCGGCAAAAACGGATCCGGCATTTATTTTTTCACCTTTTTTTCAGTCTGCACATGCGCATACCGGAATGACGGATCCGGCATTCCGGTATTCTGAATGCCGGATCCGGCACTAATACATTCCTATGGGAAAAAATGCCTGATCCGGCGTTCAGGCAAGTCTTCAGTTTTTTTAGCCGGAGATAAAACCGTAGCATGCTACGGTTTTCTCTTTTGCCTGATCAGTCAAAACGACTGAACTGAAGACATCCTGATGCAAACTGAACGGATTACTCTCCATTCAGAATGCATGGGGATATGCCTGATCAGTTCTTTTCCGGTATAGAGCCCCTGTGACGGAACTCTATGCCGGAAAAGAACAACGCAAGTGTGAAAGTAGCCTTATAATATACTTTCTATGTTAGAAAGTATATTATAGTGCATTTGTATTGTGCGGCAGTGTGCGGTTCTGCTGCGATACTGCAGGTATATAGAGGGACAAGCGTTATTGGAACAAATCATTTCTACTAGTTTGATATACCAGTCGCCCCCAAAAAAATTAATTGAAGCGGGGTGTTATATACCAATATACTTTTTTTATAGTGCATTTGGATACTGTATAGTGCATTTGCGCATGCGCGTACGCGAAAATGATATTGCCGATATTTCACATTGGAAAAATGTATGAATGGAGATCGCAAATTCGAATAATACATCTGGTATGTCACTGTCCGTGTTGTGGGACTATTTGTGCACTTCTAATAATTAGTTCTTGGCTGCAAAAATGAGCTGAAGGTTTTTCAGATTTGCCTGTTATTAAAATTAATGGGATCCGCTGCGAACTTGCGGTTTGCGAACATTTGATCGCGTTTGCGCGAACCGTCCCGGCAGATGTTCATCCATCACTATACAAGACCAGCTCTGTATCCAAAAGGAGAAAGCCATCAAGCCTCAAAGTTGCTTGATTTGAGTTGTATGGCTGTGTTGTAGCTGTTGCAAAACTACAACTCCCAGCATGTCCACACTGCCTATAGCTATTAGCCTACAGCAGGTCATGATGGGACTTGTAGTTTTACAGCAGCTGTAGAGCAGCAGGTTGGCCCTCTCTGGTATATGGCATCAAGTTTGCCATTGGGTGATATCATAACTTTAGGAATTTAGTTTTTTTTCCTGGAGAAGCAGATAACGTTTTCTACCCAGATTGAGAAGAAAGGGACGCAAATGAGCAGAATTCCAGAGGAGCATGTATGGCCTATAAGTCTCATCATGCCAACTAAGGCACTCTCTCCCCAAGGAGAGATAATACTCCCCATACCCAGATTGGGGAGCTTAATGCTATACCTACAGTCAGGTCCAAAAATATTGGGACATCAACACAATTCTAACATTTTTGGCTCTATACACCACCACAATGTATTTAAAATGAAACAAACATGATTTGCTATAACTGCAGACTGTCAGCTTTAATTTGAGGGTATTTACATCCAAATCAGGGGAACGGTGTAGGAATTACAACAGTTTGCATATGTGCCTCCCACTTGTTAAGGGACCAAAAGTAATGGGACAATTGGCTTCTCGGCTGTTCCATGGCAAGGTGTGTGTTATTCCCTCATTATCCCAATTACATATATAATCTGTTGCTGTCAACTCTCAAGATGAGATCCAAAGAGCTGTCACTATCAGTGAAGCAAGCCATCATTAAGCTGAAAAAACAAAACAAACCCATCAGAGAGATAGCAAAAACATTAGGCGTGTCCAAAACAACTGTTTGGAACACTCTTAAAAATAAGGCATGCACCGGTAAGCTCAGCAGCACCAAAAGACCCGGAAGACCACGGAAAACAACTGTGGTGGATGACCCAAGAATTATTTCCCTGGTGAAGAAAACACCCTTCACAACAGTTGGCCAGATCAAGAACACTCTCCAGGAGGTAGGTGTATGTGTGTCAAAGTCAACAATCAAGAGAAGACTTCACCAGAGTGAATACAGAGGGTTCACCACAAGATGTAAACCATTGGTGAGCCTCAAAAACAGGAAGGTCAGATTAGAGCTTGCCAAATGACATCTAAAAAAGCCTTCAGAGTTCTGGAACAACATCCTATGGACAGATAAGACCAAGATCAACTTGTACCAGAGTGATGGGAAGAGAAAAATATGGAGAAGGAAAGGAATTGCTCATGATCCTAAGCATACCACCTCACCAGTGAAGCATGGTGGTGGTAGTGTCATAGCGTGGGCATGTATAGCTGCCAATGGAACTTGTTCTCTTGTATTTATTGATGATGTGACTGCTGACAAAAGCAGCAGGATGAATTCTGAAGTGTTTCGGGCAATATTATCTGCTCATATTCAGCCAAATGCTTCAGAACTCCTTGGACAGCGCTTCACAGTGCAGATGGATAATGACCCAAAGCATACTGCAAAAGCAACTAAAGAGTTATTTAAGGGAAAGAAGTGGAATGTTATGCAATGGCCAAGTCAATCACCTGACCTGAATCTGATTGAGCATGCATTTCACTTGCTTAAGACAAAACTGAAGGGAAAATGCCCCAAGAACAAGCAGGAATTGAAAACAGTTGCAGTAGAGACCTGGAAGAGCATCACCAGGGATGAAACCCAGCGTCTGGTGATGTCTATGCGTTCCAGGCTTCAGGCTGTAATTAACTGCAAAGGATTTGCAACCAAGTATTAAAAAGTGAAAGTTTAATTTATGATTATTATTCTGTCCCATTACTTTTGGTCCCTTAACAAGTGGGAGGCACATATGCAAACAGTTGTAATTCCTACACCGTTCACCTAATTTGAATGTAAATACCCTCAAATTAAAGCTGACAGTCTGCAGTTAAAGCACATATTGTTCGTTTCATTTCAAATCCATAGTGGTGGTGTATAGAGCCAAAAACTTTAGAATTGTGTTGATGTCCCAATATTTGAGGACCTGACTGTATATCATAGCAGATGCAATGTCAATAAATGAAAACTCTATGCCTGTCAGGAATTTGGACCGCATTCATTTATGTAGTTCCCATAAGTCATACCACTGTTAAATTCATATTTGAAACTTTTTATACAAGGGTTCCAGTAGATTAGCAGGTATCGACGCATCCTTTTTTTTATTTTTATCAGACCATACCCATTATCCCATAAACCACGCCCTCTCCTCAATATACTTTGGGCTTTTCAGTAGAAAGTAGCCCTTCATGCTGGACATGGGAGATTTGCCAACTCCAATAGTACAGTGGGGCTCTCCTTTTTCCGGGACCCCTTCCCCCCTTCCCCAGATGCCTCCATGAAAGTTACCCAATAATGCAGTGTTCAAGATTGAGAATTCAGAAATATGCAATTTATATACATTTAAAGGTAGGGGACGTTTCTTTTAATTTTTTAGGGGCATTTACAATAATATTGGTGGTAGAGACTGAGACACTAATGCCCAAAAGCAAGTAAGGTCCAAGGAGTTAAGTTTTAAAGCTGCAGGACTAGTACCATACCAGCATTCCTGGTTGCTAAGCAACGTTACCATCTGCTATAATGCTTTTCTATGCAGCTGCAGATACACAAACTTGCGCACCCTTTAGTCTCTGATCATTTCAAAACCTGTATTCTAATATACAGTATACCTCCTTGACCCATACGAAATTAGTTCGCTAAAAATAGGCAGAAATTTATTTCAGCAGCCAAGAATAAATTCATCAGTCAAACTCTCTGCATTTAGACTTTTTCTCCTGCAGCTTTTAAAGGAATGCTGCTTGTTGGCAAATTGGTTGGTAATTTCAAGATCATCAATTTCGATGGTCACAGCACCTGCCTGTTGACATGGCAACAATGTGTTAATTCCAATGAACCAGGCATGTTATGTTCCGCACAACGCTTGGAAAATTCATTTGCACATTTGGTTAAAAAGGAATTCTTAAAGGGAATCCGTAACCAGTTTTATGGTGTCCTTACTAAGTGACAAATCCTCTTAGCAAAATGCTGGGTTACTTTGTATAATTGATCCAGCCGTTTTGCTAAAATCTTGTGCTAAACAGCTCGAGTGCATGCCGAAAGAGTCCCCATATTTATATTCCCCACCCACCTGCTGCTGATTCATAAGGGGAAAAAAACCTGTCAATCAGAGGCAAGTAGGTGGGGAGAGCTGTGAGCTCATAAATATGGGGACTCATTAGCATGTGCTGGAACTGCTAGAACCTAGCAACATAAAACGGGTGACAGATTCCCTTAAAAACAGAGTTCCGGAAGATGACACTTTTATACGAGGGACAGAAGGATTTAAAAAAAAGGAAGCATTACTCACCTCACCGATCTTCCACTACTATGACACTTACTGAGACTCTACTGATTTACTGGTCCCAGCTCTACACACAGGAGATGCCTGTTCAGTCGATCACTGGACACAATGTTGATCTGAATAAGTCAAAGATTGGCTGAGTAGGCATCTCCAAGCATTTCCTGCATGTCATGCCGGCACCAGAAAGAAGAGACCAACAAAGACCCAGTAAGCATCGGAATGGCAGCGGCGGGGGATTGTTGAGGGTGAGTAATGCTTCTTATTGTTTATAACCCATCTTGCCCCTTGGATAAAAAAAATATATATCCCACAGGACAATCCCTTTAAGACTTACTGCAAAATTGGAAGTACCGCTGAGGGGGCCATTTTACGGTTGTCACTTACTTCTACTAAATTGCGAAATCTCATTAAAATAATGAACTGAAACCCGACTCGAACCTTGAAAACAATGAAGAGCATTTTTTGATCAACTGACTGCCTGAGTGTCATAAAACATTTTTACCATCCACAAGCCAATTATTCTTCTCATGTGGAGATACAAACCCATAAGGGAATAGCTGATGGCATCAGAGGAGACTTATGGATTTGTGCATCCATGCAGAGAGATAGAAATTGTATCAGTGTTTTAAAATGAATAGAGATTTAAAGTAATCTCTTGTCCAGGACCCTTATTTTTGTCCCAAGTCAACTGGTTCCAGTGTTCTAAACCAGTGGTCCCCAACCTTTTTTGCACCAAGGACCGGTTTCAAGCAAGACAATTTTCCCAGGGACCGGGTGGGGGGGGGGGAGGGGGCGGGGGTTCTGGGGGGGCTTAGGGGGTGGGCGGGGCTGACTGATTCACGTGCATAACAAAACACAAGGTGCATATTAAAATATATAACACTATATAATGACTATATAAACTGACTATGGTCTCTGCTGCACTGGTCTCTGCTGCACTGGTCTATGCTGCACTGGTCTATGCTGCACTGGTCTCTGCTGCACTGTACCATATTTTTCGCCCTATAAGATGCACCTAGTTTTAGAGGAGAACAATAAGAAAAAAATATTTTTCATTACACCTCAGGTCAGGCCAGCAATCAGACCCCCAATGTTAATCAGACCTCAGATCAGACCCCCAATGGCTCAGATCAACCCCCAAACCTTTAGCCATCTATCAGCCCCCAATGTCAGCCATAACCCCCCCCCCCCCAATGTCAGCCATAAACCCCCCCAATGTCAGCCATAAACCCCCCCAATGTCAGCCATAAACCCCCCCAATGTCAACCATAAGCCCCCCAATGTCAACCATAAGCCCCCCAATGTCAGCCATAAGCCCCCTATTAGCCCCTTATGTCAGCCATAAGCCCCCTATTAGCCCCTCATGTCAGCCATAAGCCCCCATTAGCCCCTCATGTCAGCCATAAGCCCCCCATTAGCCCCTCATGTCAGCCATAAGCCCCCATTAGCCCCTCATGTCAGCCATAAGCCCCCCATTAGCCCTTCATGTCAGCCATAAGCCCCCCATTAGCCCCTCATGTCAGCCATAAGCCCCCCATTAGCCCCTCATGTCAGCCTTAAGCCCCCATTAGCCCCTCAGCCATAAGCCCCCCATTAGCCCCTAATGTCAGCCATAAGCCCCCATTAGCCCCTCATGTCAGCCATAAGCCCCCCATTAGCCCTTCATGTCAGCCATAAGCTCCCCATTAGCCCCTCATGTCAGCCATAAGCCCCCCATTAGCCCCTCATGTCAGCCATAAGCCCCCCATTAGCCCCTCATGTCAGCCATAAGCCCCCAATTAGCCCCTCATGTCAGCCATGATTAGCCCCTCATGTCAGCCGTTAGCCCCTCATTAGCCCCTCATGTCAGCCATAAGCCCCCCATTAGCCCCTTTATGTCAGCCCCCATGTCCCTCATGTCAGCCCCATGTCCCCCAGGTCAGCCATCAGCCCCCAGTGCAAATAAAATAAATAAATAAAATAGAAAAACCACTTACCTCTCCTGCTCCTGGTCACCATCGCGATCCTCTTCATTCTGCTGTCGGCTGGCTGTGTATAGCGGCGCACAGCGTGAGGTCACAGAGAGACCTCACAGCCGATAGCCGAGCCGAGGACCAGGAAGCGGTGAGTACAGATCCTTCACCGCTCCCTGGTCCTTCTGTACTAATGAAGCGCTTCCATAATGGAAGCGCTTCATTAGTACAGAGTTAAAGACTGCCCTGATCGCCACGGCCCGGCTAACAATACTCCACGGCCCAGTCCTGGGCCGCGGCCCGGCGGTTGGGGACCGCTGTTCTAAACTACTCAGGTTCCTTTGGAGTCTGATCTGATATTTCTCACACTTTGATAGAATTACCTTTCTTAGCTTTACTATAAGAAATGTTTTACCCTTGTAAAGACTTATACAATTCATTGACATCCTTCATCTTTACACATATTATGAAGTCGAATGGCAACTTAGGCACTTCTGTTACCACCTCCACCCTGGATCCCTGTGCAGATAAACTGGTAGCTTGTCTGGCACTTTAGTCATTTTATTCAACTAACTGATCTGAAGCCTCAAGCACTTGCTTGGTTTGTGTTGTGGTTAAGTCTGCCATAGGACATATGAATATCATGGAGGGATGTCCCTCACTGTCCTCTCTATGAGCCAGAGTGGAGTTCTGATAATAAGCATCTGCTCTTGCTCTGGCGGACTCAAGCCATCCATGTATATAAATTACCTTTGTTGATTGGTGAATACTATACTTCTCCAGTAGTGGCCGCTGTAGGGGAAATGAGACATTCACTGAAATTTTTCCCACCTATATCAGCTGTTTGATGGGAGTGGTCTCATGTTTCTCAGAATAAAGGGGTTATTTGCCATGAGACAACCCTTTAAAGAGAAGAGACAAGCCAAAAATAAATCTATAGTTAGTGTTATTTACAGCTTTTTTTTAGTAAAGCCAAGTTCCATAGTTTAAATGGAGGAGGTGTGGTAGATGCCATGCTCAGAAATGAACACTTTAGTGTGATATGCTATATACTGCCCAGAGTCTGAATGATGTTCTCACTTCTATTTTGTCAGGAAAAAGTTTGACACAAAAAATGAGTACAGTATTTTGTATGTAAATATCATTGACAATTGTCTGCCTACCACATAGTTTCAAATCTCATGTGATCATACATTGCTGGCATTGAGAAATAGAACTCTGATTCAATCATTTTCTTTTTTTCCTGCCGGACATGAGACTGTTTTTAGGTAATTATTTCTTTGTTCTTAAACTAACATCGTGGGAGAGGTCAAAGACCATGGCGAGGGAGGAGCCCACCGCAGTCAACATGGCCTTTGACATAGATTTTGTTCTTTTCTATACTAGTTACTGGTTAATCAGTAACATTGCTAATTTATAAAGAAGATGAGGACGTGCAGAATATGATACAGTAGAGGGGGACAATATTTGGATGTTGACATTTCAAAAAATGGCTTGGAAAATATATTTCATACTTGTTTTCATACCTATCATTTTCCATTGTGTCATAGGAGATCAAGGTATAGTATCGTTGGCTACTTATTAATGTTGTTTACTGATTTATGAAATGCTGCTCTTTTTGGTTCTTCATTGCATCTTATATTTGGGTTCCATAACCCAAAGTTATTCCATCTGCTCTAGGCATGCAAGATTACCTAGTAAGGCTAGTATAGACATTTATCTTCTAAATTGAAGGATATGTGTACGTTTATCTGTTAATGTCATGGGACATGTCAGAAAATAGCCTCTGTGGGGGTTGTCGGCTTGCTCATTGTATTCTCACTGATTTTAATCTCAACACTGTCATCATAGTAACCAAGAGATGCCATTAGGCACAGGACCCCCTTTCATTCTACCTCAAGAACACTATCAAGGTTCACTTGTAAAAGGGTCTTGTTGACTTTATAAAGATAGAGATGTGCATGCCTTTTTTATTCAGTTTTTCTGTGCTACATAGAACTCCACACACTACATTTGTACCCTTTTAAAGGACATTTGTACCCATGAAACTGGCTGACCTGTTGCATGTGCACTTGGCAGCTGAAGGCATCTGTGTTGGTCCCAAATTCACATATGCCCGTATTGCTGAGAAAAGTTTTAATATGTGCAAATTAATATGTGCAAAGGAGCCTCTAGGAGGGAATTGCCAGTATGCCTAGAGACTCTGCTCTCTCTGCAACTACAGCGCGCTCTGCACTTTGACTAACAGGGCCAGACAGTGTAAATATGATCATACCTGGCCCTGTCATCAAAGTAAAGAGGGTATGACAGTTATAGAAAAATGCAGAGCCTCTAGGAGTAATGGCAACTCCTCTTTTGCTCCTATAGGCTCTTTTGCATATATTGAAACTTCATTTTTCTCAGAAATGCGGGCACATATGAACATGGGACCAACACAGATGTCTTCAGCTGCCAAGTGCACATGCAACAGGTTAGACAGTTCCATAGGTACAAATCCATTGGCAGATGCCCTTTAAGCCACTGAACCATTCAGTGTGTGTGTCATGGTGGGGAGTGGGGGAAACCCCCCACCGTATAATGGAAACTGTTACTAGGCCAGACAACAATGAAGGGAGCAGGCCACAACCTACAGCCGCCCTAATCCTGACCCTGATCTCCTGACCGCATGAGCAAACCCTGAAGGTGGGAGGGCTCATGCACTGGAACTTAGACCCTGATGACCCTGACGGTCCATGGCATAGGGGTCAGGAATAGGAGACAACCGGTTCCTCAGGGACTCAGACGAACCGGAGTCTCCAGCTGCCTAGTAACAGGTGGAAGGGAAATGACCATATGCTGCATCTGGATCGGCAGGTAAGAACACCGGAAAAACTCACTTACCTGCCGCTGCCACCATGAATGGAACCTGTGCATAAGTACAGGTCCCCACACACCAAATAGGACACGGCACAAACAACACCACACACAGTAATCCAGCATACCTGATACTGCCTGGGCCCCATACAGCAAGGTGCACGGCAGCCCCAGGCAGCACTGCATCCAGACATATAGTTAACCCCTCCGGGAAACCAGCCCCTTTCAGAGGTATCAACATACAGGGTAACGTATAGCATACATGCAGGGGCCAACCCCAACAACAGTCCAGACATGCAACAACCAACAAAACGCTACACACACCCAGAACATAAACCCACACCACACATACAACAAGTGAGGGTAAAGGTACAAGGCGGGTACAAAAGGGAGGACAATTTATGTTCCATAAGGTGGCCCTCAAGGACTGGGCTGGAACACCCAGGCAAGGAGCAAAGCTCCAACACCAAGCAAGGCTGTAGTACAACTGTACCCAGCCAGCAAGCCACAGGTTTATATCAAGCTTGCGGCCACACCCAGGAAACACCTTAATCCCCATTAGCCAGAAGATTAACCCCTTGCTCACCAAACAGCAGGAAGGCACACCTTAAAGGGGAAGTGCACGTGCAAACCACAAACAACACGTTTCCCCAGACAACCGCGTCACGATCAAACACCAATATTACTGTGACAGTGTGGTTAACTGGGTAATATCCTTTATGGGCACAGAAATGGCTACCATTAGTGGTTGACAATAAATATGAGCAAACCAGTTGGGGGGTCAGGTCATCTCACATATTACATTTATTTATTTTTTGTTTTAGTTAGAAAAACCATATAAATCAGTCTAGAGAACAAAATATTAGGGCTAAATTATTTTTTGGGGGGTTATTGAATAAAATTAAAGCAGGATATAGGTGATTTGTACACCAATACACAGGGTAAAGCAACAATTTACCTGTGAGTGTTAATGTGAAATTGAGCATCAGGCTTCGATCGTCCATTTAAGTTTATTCTACATCCACACGATTGGAATTCACTTTGGTTGGTAATTTTTTTGGTGGGTTTCATTTAATTAAACAGTATATAGGTAATCAGTATACCAATACACAGGGTAGCGCACAAAATTATATGTGAGTGATAACGTATTTAGATCTAAATCTATTCCAGTTTTTTTCTGTTTCCACACGTTACCAATCACATTTTTTGTGGGGTTGTTCAAATTGATAAAACCGGCATATATGTAAGGCCCAAAAATGCTATGGAAGGGTTCCAAACAAATTAACTAGACCCAGAATATGAGTAGTAGCAACACCAGCTATCTGGCCACAAGTAGTAGTAGTGGTAGCAGTTGTAGGCCGTAGTTGTCCCTGCTTGCTTCAGAAAGAAGCAACAGCCTTGTTGAGAAGAAGGAAGATGAGATTGTGGATGGCTTAGTCCTCCTCTCATTTGCAGCAGGATGATGTGGAGATAACTTTGGAGTCTGACACTTTGCCGTGAAGCAAGGGGTCACAGCGTCTCCCCTGCTCCTCCTCCTTGCAGCCCCAGAGAAGGCTTTCAGTGGAGTCTTCAATGCACCTTCCTACTGGAGCATCTTCCTTTTTCCTAAGAAGTGGCAAGAAAACCCAATCACGCCCTTTGGCAGATAGTCAGGAGAGTCTCCCTGTTGACGACTTGTGTGAGAGCCCTCACCGTTTGGGCTGCCCTGAGGAGGAGGTTTAGGAGAAGGCTGCGGACCCCATGTATAGCTGTGTTGATTGTTAGGCTTGAGCGAATCGAACTTCGGATTATAGTTCAGGTCGATTTATGCAAACACTTTGTTTGAATGCTGTAAGGAGACCTGTATTACTGGGTGGTACCTCAGTACCAAACCGACTTTGGATTGCTATTTTAAAATGTTTTTAAAGACGCAGAATTGATTAGCGAATTCATTCACTGAAGTCTTGCTCAACTTCGGCTAAAACTAATTTTGCCTCCATGGAGGCAATACATTTTAATGCTGTATGGAGACAGGTCTCCGTACAGCATTAAAACAAAGTGTTTAAATGAATCGACTTTGGACCTATGATCCGAAGCTCAATTCACTCAACACTAGTTTTGGTAATAGTGGCACCTTTAGCCATGGCATTGGCGGTGGTGGCAGTGACCGTAGCAGTCGGGGAAAATCAAGAGCAGCGGAGGGGGTCCCTGGAGCTCACCATGATATTTCAGATAAAAGTGGCAAGGAGAGAGAGGACTCAGATGACGAATGTGTGCTGGATAGAACCTGGGAGCCGGATGGTGATACTTGCGCCCTATTAGCCGTTCTTCATTGATTTTACATTTTTTTTTTTTGGGGGGGGGGGGGTTTATTAATAGGAAAAAAAAGGGAAAAATATATGTCATAATTGGCATTCAGCGGTGAAGTTACATTGTACTACAGCCATTTATGGGGTGTATTAATAGGATAGATATGTACATCCTATTAGCTGTCCTGTGTTGATTTTACACTGTTAATTTTTATTGGGGGGTGTATTAAAAGAAAAAAAAGGGAAAAATATATGTCATAAGTGCCGTTCGGCGGTGAAGTTACATTATACTATAGCCATTTATGTGGTGTATTCAAAGGAAATATACATACGTCCCATTAGTCATTCTGCGGTGAATTGTGATTGTTATATTTCTTATTTGGGGGTGTAGAAATAGGAAAAAGAATACATCTTAATTGCCGTTCTGCAGTGAATTGTGATTATCAAAAAATATATATATATGCCTTAATTGCCGTTTAGCGGTGAAGTAACATTGTACTACAGCCATTTACGTGGTGTAGAAAAAGGAAATATATGTACGTCCCATTAGCCGTTCGGCGGTGAATTGTGATTGTTATATTTCTTTTTTTTGGGTGTAGAAATAAGAAAAAAAATAATGGAAAAATATATGTCATAATTGGCATTCAGCAGTGAAGTTACATTGTACTACAGCCACTTACGTGGTGTAGAAAAAGAAAATATACGTATGTCCCTTTATCCGTTCTCCGGTGAATTGTGATTGTTATATTTCTTTTTTTGGGGTGTGGTTATAGGAAAAAGAATATGTCTTAATTGACCTTCTGCGGTGAATTTTGATTATAATTTTTTTGGCGGGGGGGATGGGAATTTATTAATCAGAAAAAAATATATAAATTATACATATATACACTCACCTAAAGAATTATTAGGAACACCATACTAATACGGTGTTGGACCCCCTTTTGCCTTCAGAACTGCCTTAATTCTACGTGGCATTGATTCAACAAGGTGCTGATTGCATTCTTTAGAAATGTTGGCCCATATTGATAGGATAGCATCTTGCAGTTGATGGAGATTTGAGGGATGCACATCCAGGGCACAAAGCTCCCGTTCCACCACATCCCAAAGATGCTCTATTGGGTTGAGATCTGGTGACTGTGGGGGCCATTTTTGTACAGTGAACTCATTGTCATGTTCAAGAAACCAATTTGAAATGATTCGAGCTTTGTGACATGGTGCATTATCCTGCTGGAAGTAGCCATCAGAGGATGGATACATTTTCTCATTCTGTTTACACCAAATTCGGACTCTACCATTTGAATGTTTCAACAGAAATCGAGACTCATCAGACCAGGCAACATTTTTCCAGTCTTCAACAGTCCAATTTTGGTGAGCTCGTGCAAATTGTAGCCTCTTTTTCCTATTTGTAGTGGAGATGAGTGGTACCCGGTGGGGTCTTCTGCTGTTGTAGCCCATCCGCCTCAAGGTTGTGCGTGTTGTGGCTTCACAAATGCTTTGCTGCATACCTCGGTTGTAACGAGTGGTTATTTCAGT